>NC_059159.1:4000744-5415744 GCF_019923935.1 Bubalus bubalis
CTACATAAACGGAATCATATAAGACGCTGCTGTGTATGTCTGCCGTCTTTTACTCAACAGTATTTCTGTGAGGGTCACTCATATTATCGTATGGAGTTGAAGGTCTTTATTCCCTTTGTTTTTCTATAGCATGCAATTGTGTGAACATAGAACAATATATTTACCCCCTCTGCAATTGAAGGGCATTTTTTTTTTTTAAATAAATACAGCTTGAACATCCCAGTGCATCCTTTTAGGGAACATATGTCTTTGAGGGCTGCAAATCTTGGAGTGGCATTGCTGGATTACCGAGTTTGCACACATTTGCCTTTATTAGATACTGTCCTTTTTTTTCAAAGTGGTTTTGCTTCGAAGTCACTTCAGTCGTGTCCAACTCTGTGCGACCCCATAGACGGCAGCCCACCAGGCTCCCCCGTCCCTGGGATTCTCTAGGCAAGAACACTGGAGTGGGTTGCCATTTCCTTCTCAAAGTGGTTTTATGAAGGTTCAACTGGCTATGGAACTTACGAAGTCAAGCATTCCCCTTTCGTTGTATCCTTTTTGCCAGGCTCACAGTGGTATTCCCCTGTGGTTTTTATTTGCATTTTTCAGGTACGTATTGCGGGAGATGCTTATAAAGGTACCCATTCTAGTTCAGTGTCCTCTCCCTAGAAGTGACTTTCAGAGAAGGGATTATAGGTATTCTGGACCAAGGTTCCTGAACTGTGGAACTAATGACATTTAGGGCTGGACAGTCTTTATTCTGGGGGCCTGTCTTGTCCGTTGCAGGATGTTGAGCAGCACACCCACAGCTGTGACACCGCCAAGCACCTGAGGTTGGAGGGGCAGGTAGACGTCTCCCCTGGCTGAAGACCGCTCTCAGAGCTGTGTCAGTCCCACGCGGTCCTGGAGGTTGTAGTCTGCCAGAAAAGGCCTGCAGGAGACCAGCACAGCAGCAAGGCCAGGCCCGGCTCGTGGGGCAGGGGCCCAGGAGCTCCTTCCTCCTCCATGTTTGTCCCATGAGCATGGGGGCAAAGTTCACTCGCAATAAGGGAAGAAGGTGCGGTCACCCTGCCACCATCATCCCAACCGGAAACCTCTGAGATGCTTCTGCGTGCTCTCCAACCACCCTGCATGGAGACACAGCCGTTCAGAACGCGCAGAGCCAGCCGGGACCTGCCATCGGCAGAAAATGGGAAACCAAGCAGTTGAGTTGGATTCCTTTTATTTGGTAAAACTGCAATATAAAAGGAAAGGCAAGTTGCCAGAATGTTTCTCTAATTCAACTTGCATAGAGCAAATACACTTTGAGGCCTATACATATATATATATTTTTTTTTTTTAATCAGCAAGGATATATGTCTGTGTGTGTGTTGCGGGGGTGGGGTGGGGGGCATGCATTGCACCAAAGGAGGCAAACAGGGACTGCAGTCTGGAGATAAACCAGAGTAAGCATGTGAGTCTGATTCTGTGACCAACACTGCCCACCACTGTTTACAAGTAGGCTGAGGGCTCTGGAGCCGGGGACCTATTTTGAATCCTGGCTCTGCTGCAGAATTGCTGGGTCATTTAATTTCATTTCACCTCCTTGTATTCCAGTTTCCTCATCTGTTACACAGGCTTTATGAGACTAACCTATCTCACAGAGTTCTTTGAGGATTGCTGAGCAGTTAAGTGCTATACGGCACACAAGTTAGTGCCTGACCCCCTAGGGCAACGCTTGGGAAGGGCTGGCTGCAGCACGCCACACAGTGGCTCTCTCCTGCCCTGTCCAGTCCCTTAGGAAAGGGACGCGGATGCAGAAAGCTGAGGCACATCGCCCAGCGTCATTTGCGTAGTTTCAGAAGCGTGATACCTCAAACTCAGGCAGATTCCTCAGGCTTTCTACTTATCAAGATGACTCCGTTCTAAGGCAGGGAGCCCAAGGCTGTCTCCGCTTCACAGGACTTCTCAGGAGTGAAGGGGGTGCGGAGCATCCTGAATGGCTGCGTTTCCATCCCATCTTTCCTCTGTAGGAAGTGGTCCCCATGCTGTCCCCAGTTACAAAGTCCAAATACCTCACCCCTTATTTCGATTCTATTTCCTTTTACCTTTACATTCTTTCAATGACGTAACAAAAGAACTGTCTTAATTGTAGTAACTACTTTTTGTTATATAAGCAAAAGCATATAAACATGTCATAAAATCAACTGCTAAAAAAAAAAAAATCAAGAGTAGGCTTAATGGACATGGGGCGGCTGACCGAGTTATGTGCCCCAGACAATTCCTTCTTCCACACTCACCGAGGGCTCGCGGCTGTGGTTGCTGTTGTTTCCTTGGGCTCATCTGACTGTGTCCCAGCAACTTCTGCAGGAAGACTCTCTGGTGTTATTTTAGCAAAATGCCCTGGGCCGGGGGTGAGGGTGTGCAGTGGCCATCCCAGCGTTTGAAAGTGACTGAGGAAAAGGAGGGAGTGACGGCATTGATAAATATGACTTTATTCCATGTGAATTTTGCAAGACGAATGGAATCTTTGGACCTGATGATTTTTGAAAACCATTTGCGAGACATAATTATACTCCCATGGAAAGTATTTGAGTGGGGCCAATCTTTCACTGCAGAAAATCCAAGGAGAAAATCAGGGGGCCTTTGGGCTACATAAAGGCTGACAATAAGGCCTTATAAGTTAATTAAAGTCAGATTTATACCCGAAAGCCCCCGTCATTCAGCAGACTTCCTAGGGCAGTTCAAGCTTTGTTACCCAGGAACTTGGCCACGCCTGCTGCGTTTCACTTGACGCTGAATGTTGGCTGCCCAAAAAACGAAAGTAAACACGTGGGGGCTTTTGTGGCGGACCTCTTTGGAAAACCGCGACAACTCCCCCCACAACAGGGATTCCATGAGCAAGAGCTTTCTGACCCTTTGTGCTGTCTGAACTCGGGTTCTTAACTCGGATCTCTTGCTGTTCAACACCTCAGCGTTGATCTCCATGCAGGTCTTTATCTGTTTGTTTTATAAGGAAGAGACCTACAGTTGGTCCCAGGCAGCGCAGAAGAGAAACAGTCCTTCCTATGGGGACACTGCAGTCCTCCACGCCTGCACCCGGAGCAGGGCAGGTCCTAGCCAGCCCTCCGGACGAGGGGCATCTCCTGTCCCCCGAGCCCAGGTCACCGCCGTCCGTATTCCCCGGTACCCACAGCTGACCCAACGGCTCCAAGGTCTTTCTGCATGCCCCCACCATGCCCGTGATGCCTCCAGCAGGGAAGCCGTGACCCAGTCCTGCTGCTGAGGGAATCTGCTCAGGTCACAGGGGAGCACACCGAAGCACCCTCAGCCCCCAGCTTCTTAAAGGGAAGGCAAAGAGGGAGGGGCGAGTTCCCACAGCCGTCCCTTCTCTCGCCGCACCTGAGCTGCCTTCCACAGCCAGCAGCAGTCCCCGAGCTGCGGGCCGCCCCGTGTGAACAAGCGGAGCTCCAGTGGCCAGGCTTCCGGGAGCTCCGGAGCCCCCTGCCCCAGCCCCTTTGGAAAAGCTGGGCTAAGCCCATCAGAGCCCTTCACAGAAGCAGTTCTTTATCTGGTGGGTCAGTGCAGAGGCTCCAGGGCCCAGCGGCGCATTAGCATCACCCGGGGCTGAAAGTCCCAAGACCAAAGAGGCCTCTGAGGGTGAGGCTGGAGACACGCTTCTGTGGGTTCAGCTGCTACTTCTGCTACAGTTTCCTCCAAGAAATGCTGCTGTGTCATCAGGACTGTGACCGCAGGTTTTGTGCGCCCTCTCAGAGACACCAAACAGTCTCACCTAGAGCTATTTACACCTGGAGAGCTCAGCGTATGCCCTACCACACATATACATATGTCATATGTATCATAGATATACGTGGTCTATGCATTATATGTATAGATGTAATTATATGTGTATATATATATATGACACATATATCTATGATATAGATCTATATCTGTGTGTGTATATATATAGACAGATCTATTCTATATACATAGATATCTATAATATATATCTATGTTATATATATCATATATCTATGATATAGATCTGCAATATATATCTATGTATACAGAACTATATAGAGAGAGATCTATCTATGATATAGATCTATAATGTAGGTCTATATTATACATTATGTATATTATGACATAGGTCTATAATATAAATATATGCATCATATATATTATATATGTATATCATCTTATATATATAATATATACAAAAACATTATATATATATATATATATATATAAAGATATATAGAATAGGCCTGCAAGCGACCCTCACCAAGTAAACACTTTCTTCTTGGTAATACAGCATAACTTTCTCTAAATGCTTTGTCTTCCATATAAAGTGCTTTTTATAGAAACTGATATTGCTCAGAGAAATACACTTATACTTTCAGAAAGTACCATAAATATATTATTTGCAAGAATTTACACTTGAGGAAGAGTGTGATGTTAGAAATCAAATGTTTCTACAAGTCTGGATTTCATGAGATTCTAGGATATGTATTTCTTTTTCTCATGGATAATTTGACATGTTAATAAGCCTGAAAACATCATTTTAAAATAGAATTTCCTAGGTGAAAACAGGAGACCTGACTGTAGGAACAAAGCAAACATTTTTTTTTTTCTGTCAATTACCATTACATGCACTGCATGTTAAAAAAAAAAAAAAGCTGAATCTACCCACTCCATCTTGCTGATTCTGGTTCCTGATGTACAGGAGTTTCCTGTATTAGAGAAATTTTAAAGACATGGATTGTCTACACCCTGCTTCAGTGTTGGGGTAGCTCCTCAGGTACAATTTGCTTATGAACGTCTAACATGTGTTCCGGTCAACAAAGCCCCATCAGCTTTCTCCGGCTGCCCCCAAGCTGTATCTGGAAAAGGTGTCCTGGGATTGATACTGGCACACCCAAGGCTTAGGACTGTTCCTTTGAAAATGTCAGTAAGGCGATGATGAACTGAACAGGATTATAATATCCGGCAAGCTTTAAGTACTACTGGCCATCTGTGAGTTAAGACTGCCTCCATTCATTCACTAACCCACACAATGACTCCATGAAGCCTCCCCGTAAGGCACACTTTTCTATCACCATGATCCAAAGACAGAAACACAGTAGATGACTTACAAAAAGCTACAGAGCTCGAAAGAAACAGAATCGGGTTAAAACCCGCATTGCCTGCTGCTCAATTCCTCGGGGGTCTCCACTGCCATTCACTGCGGGGAGATGGTCTTTTCTGCCTCCATGAAAGCCTCTGGGGGTGGTTTCTGTCTCAGGGCTCATGTTTTTCTGTCTTGGAAAATTGCTGATGAATTCTCTACCTTTACATCCTGGACTTGATGGAATCTAACCCCAAACTATCTACTAGATTTCTCACTCTGAACTGATACTGTGAATCCTCTCAAGGGAATAATTGACCAGCTGACACTCTCAAATACACCCATAGTTTCCACACCTTGCATTATACGTTCGCACTGTTTCCTTTGAAAGGAATGCTCATTTTCTTTCTTTCTACCAAAAAAAAAAAAACAAAACAAAAAACCTTTCTCCATTCAGCTCAAAAGCTGCTGCTTCTATAAATCTTCACGTGAGCTTTTTTAAAAAAAAAATTGAAACATATTTGCCATATATATTATGCACAGGGACAGAGGAGCCTGGCGGGCTACAGTCCATGGAGTCGCAGGGAGTCGGACATGACTGAATGACTAAGACAAGAACAAAATGCACGTGTAGATTTGAAACATTTGCACACACGATGGTCGCTACAGCGGTGATCAGCACCTCTACCATGCTGCGTGATGATCATTTTTTTTGCGGTTGAAATAATTAAATTTGACGACTATGGTATGACATTGGCTCTATTGGCCACGCTGTGCGAAGTCGGTCTCTAGGACTTACTTACTACTCATTGCAAGTTTGTACCCTTAAACAGCATCCCTCCCACTCGCCTGCCTTCAAGCCCACGTAAACACCATTTTACTCGCTGTTTTTATGAGCTTTGTTCTTTTAGATTCCGTATGAAATTGATTACTGTCTTTGCCTTTGTTTGAGTTATCTCAGTTAGTATAGCATTCTCAAAGCTCATCCATGTTGTCACAAATGGCAGGATCTCCTTTCTTATGGCTGAACAATATTCCAGAGAGAGAGAGAGCGTGTGTGTGTGTGTGTGTGTGTGTGTGTACATAGGCTGTTTTGGGTACTAATTTCCTTCTCTTTGATTTTATGACATGTCTTCTTCTATCCTCTTGCTTTAAAGCCTTCTGCCTGAATATGTTACTTGGGCCTCTGCCCGCCCCCTCCCTGCACTGAGTCTCCTGAGGGTCATGTGTCCTATGCACATTTTCTTACCCTCCATAGGACTGCACAGTGGCTCCTACCTATTTGGCTTTTTCAAAAATACTTTTAAATTTAAGTATAACTTACATACAGAGAAACGTGTCAACTGTACATATTTAGTGATAAATTTTCACAAAGTGAACACATCACTGCATGCATGCTAAGTCACTTCAGTCGTGTCCAACTCTTTTCGACCCCGTGGACTAATAGCCTGTCCGGCTCCTCTGTCCTTGGGATTCCCCAGGCAAGGATACTTGGAGGGGGTTGCCATGCCCTCACCCAGGGGATCTTCCCGACCCAGGGATCAAACCTGCGTCTTTTACATCTCTTGCATTGGCAGGTGGGTTCTTTACCACTAACACCACCTGGGAAGCCCAACACACCACCTGTTGTGAATAAAATTATTACCAGCCGTCCAGAAGCCTGTTATATCAGGATCTCCCAATAAGGGAGCTTCCTGAATGCTACCATGTATGTTTCGCCTGCCTTTGAACTTCCTGCACGGAAACACGCAGTCTGTACGTCTGGACTCGTCCCCGCACCTCGGCACTGTGAGAGCCGCCATTCCTGTAGGGCGGTGCTTTGTTAGCCTGTGTATCGGTGTGACACTCAGCATATGGAGGCACCGTCGGGCATCCCTCCACTCACCTGCTCATGGACACTTGGGTCGCTTCCAGTTTGGGGCCGTGGTGAACAGCAACGCTGTCAGCAATCTTGTGCGTGTCTTTGCTACACACGGGCAAGCACTTCTTCTGGTTATATATCTAGGGCTGCAACTGAGGCATGTGGTATACACATGTTCGATCTTAGTTCATACTGACAGTTTTTCAAAGTGATTGTACTCAGCTCCCAACAGTGATGAGAGTTAAAACTGTTCAATAATATCTTTGTAAACTCTTGGGATCCTTAATTGTAGCCATTCTTTTGGAGTATAGCATGATGTGTATAGCAGTATCACATCATGGTTTTAATTTCACTTCCTAGTGAACAGGCGGAGAAGGCAATGGCACCCCACTCTAGTATTCTTGCCTGGAGAATCCCAGGGACGGGGGAGCCTCGTGGGCTGCCGTCTATGGGGTCGCACAGAGTCGGACACGACTGAAGCGACTTAGCAGCAGCAGCAGCAGCAGCGAACAGAGAGGGAACATTTTTTTATGGGCTCAGCTCTCTGAGGTGCCTATTCAGGTCTCTTGTCTATATTTGTATTTTGCCGTCTTTCTTTTTCCTGCTGACTTTCAGAAATTCTTTATACATTATACTTCCAAACACTCTAAGTTTCATGTGTTGTAAACACTTTACCCCAGTCTATGGTTTCCTGATGTTAAACTGAAGGTTTAAGATTTTTATGAACCGGAGTTCCTAATCTTAATGCAATTAATTTATCAGTCTTTTCATTCATGGTTCATTTATGGTTTCATTTGATTCCTAAAAAAGAAATCATTGTGAACCACACAGTTATATTTGTAATATAGTTCTCCAGTTTTCTTCTACCAGTAATCAAAAAGGGGAGCGATCACACAGACGCACACACACACACACACACACACACACACGTATGTGTATATATACACACACACACCTTTGCCATGTGCATTATCCATTGACCAAACACACTTACTGATCTGCAGTACTACCTCTTTCAGAAGTCAAGTGCCCACACGTGATGGGCATTTTTGTCACTCTCTGTTCTGCTCAATTAGCTTATTTTTCCTTCTGTTGACTTTATGTTCTTTTTGATCCTGTAATTTTAGTTTAAGTTTTAATGTTCAGTAGTGTATAATCTCCACCCTTTCAAGATTTTATGACTATTCCTGAGCTGCAAACAGAACCCATCTTCCTCGAAATTGTATGCAAGTAGAAGAAATAAATGGTAAGAAGAAGTAAATAGTAAAACAAACATTACTGTTTGTACAATGATAAGTGCTGTGGGCACAAACACAGGAAGGGGTTAGATCGTGGTTGGTCCACGGACTGGGGATGTTTCCCATGGGACACTTCAAGAAATGCTCTCCAGGGAGATGCCGCCGGGGCTTCCAGTACAAGAGGAGAGCGAGGCCAGAGCCCTGGGACAGGGCACAGGGATGGAGGGAGGCTGGAGGGAGGGCAGAGGCCATGGCCGGGAGCATCTGTGAAGAGCGACCAGAGGGAGACTGGAGAGGGGTCGTCAGGGCCGGCTCAGGGAATCCTGTCTCATTCTAGCACTGAACAAACAGAAAACGTTTTTTCAAAGGCAAAATTGGCAATGTTTATTAAAAAAAAAATCTCATATTTAACTCAGTAGACCCATTTATGGAAATATATTCCAGGATACATATTCCACCCTAGGCCCTACAGTGATTATTTTAAACATTCCCACTCTCCAAAAATTCCGTATGCTATCTCCCCATCCCTATGATCACCCCTCTTCCGAGAGGAGGAACGGACCCACTTGGTTTCAAAGGAATAACAGTCTGCCAGGTCCCCCTCTTCAAGGTCCGCATCCTGGCCCAGCGCCTCACCACGACCCCCGCCCTGGCCTCCCCGCCCTTCCTGGCTGGTACTCCCCTGCTGCTGAGGCCAGCGTCCCTGCACTCTCTGGCCGTGCTGCCTGCCCCCTCGTCTGCCGCCTATTGGTTATCTCTCCCCTATTGCTTGCCTGTTCAACTGCTAAGCCGTGTCCCACTCTTTGCGACCCCGTGGACTGCAGCCCACCAGGTTCCTCTGTCCATGGGATGTTCCCTGCAACCATAACTGGAGTGGGTTATCACTTTCTAACTCCAGATGATCTTCCCAATGGAGGGATCGAATCGAAGCCTTCTGCATTGCATGCTGAGTGCTAAGTCGCTTCAGTTGTGTCCGACTCTTTGCGACCCTATAAACCGTAGCCCGCCAGGCTCCTCTGTCCATGGGATTCTCCAGGCAAGAATACTGGAGTGAGTTGCCATGCCCTCCTCCAGGAGACCTCCCTGAGCCACCAGGGAAACCCTCTCCTCTTGTATGATCTTCCATTTCTCCTGCTCTGCCAATTCCTTCCCTTTGACCATTCACCTCACTCAGAATTCATCCACCATTAAAGAAGCAAAGCAAAACCCCCCTTCCCCCTTCTCTCTTGACCCTCCGAGCCAGCATTCCTCCTGAGTGATTCGCCACCTCTACTGACTGTACCTCCTCACGCCCGTTCATTCCCATGAGTCCCACCGTCTCTCTCTTCTCCCAGCCTGCCTTTGGAAACTCTCTGGGAAACATTTCCGATGTCCTCGCTGTTACTGCATCTTTCAAAAAATCCAGCCTCCTGCTGTGGGTCTGCTTCAGGGGTGGCCTTGATCTCAGGAAGCGAGAGCAGAAAGCCACCCAGGAAGCGTGAAACGTGGGTCCTGAATGTTTTATGATCCTCCCTGTAATGAGGCCTTAATTATAACTTTTTTTTGCACTGCTCTTGGTGGAGATGTTATAAGCCGTTTTTAAAAGAATGTTTGCAATACCTTAGTTTGGATTAATTCCATGTGTACATCTTAGAAAAAGAAAAACACGAGGGTCCAAGTAATGGGTCAACAAGCACATGGCCTGTGCTTAGGAAAGGAAAGTTGCTGAGTATAAGGCAGGAGGAGGATTTGCTGATTCTGTAGAGGGAAGGCAGAAAACTTGTGGCACGTAACCCTGGGCGTCGTGTGGAGCCCACCCAGTGACAGAGCATGGAAGACAGGGACAACTGAAGACATGCTTCTGTTGTGCGTGATTCACTCCAAGGATCTACTGGAAGCTGGAATAGGTGTGCGCCTGTGTTTCCTTGCGAGTGGGGGGAGGGCTGTCTCATCTTTGTTCTTGCCTAACTAAGGACTCCATCTTCGTGAATCCGGGCAAATAGACTGTTTAATGAAATGGAAAACCAAAGAAAAAAGTATTCACGCAGGCAAGAGATGCCACCTTCTATTCATTCCTGATGCATCCAGTCTCTCAACGCAGCCGGCCAAGCTGCGGGATAAAGTACATAGAGTAAAATTATACAGACTTGCAAAAATTCTGATTTGTATTCAGGGTATTAATAGCAGAAGGAATGTTCTTCTGGGAGTAATCTAAGTGTTATATTTACCTTTGGTTGGCGAATATTTGCAGCGAGGAATTTCAAATGCAAATATTTTAAAAGCATAGTGTGTTGGTAGAGAGACACTGTGGGCACTTCTGTTTTCCTTAAAAAAAGGTTTTTCTTGACTTTTTATTGGAATCCTAATGAGACCATAATTACGACAGCAAACGGGGGGGAAATGCAGCTGTTAAAAGCCTGGTGTTACTGTATATATAGTCTTTGCACTAAATTAAAAAAAAATCTGAAGCCATTCTAAAGGGGGAAAAAGCATGATTTAGCAAAGTAAATGTTGAACACTTTATATCCTGGGTGCGCATAGATTTTTTTTAAATGTAGATTTCTGAAATTTGGTTGTCTTGTTTCTTCATTTCCTTTCCATTCTAATTAGCCGACAATGCAAAAAAAAAAAAAAAAATTCTTGAAAAAAAGGCCAGCCTTTGTTTTTGTCCCTTCCACATGTATCCAGCCTCCCTAAATCTAGGTGTTGTGATGTTATGATTATGAAACTAAACACTTCCAGAGGCTAAAGATCCCATTATCTCCTCAGCTACATCCCCACTTAGAAGTGCTGGACGTCTGTTCGTGGAGACTGTGTATCTTTTAACACGGAATGTGGACGAGGGAAGGGGTGCCTGTTAACAGAAGACTTGTGATCACAAGTACTTCCCTGGTGGTTCAGACAGTAAAGCGTCTGCCTACAATCTGGGAGACCCAGGTTCAACCCCTGGGTCAGGAAGATACTCTGGAGAAGGAAATGGCAACGCACTGCAGGACTCTTGCCTGGAAAACCCCATGGATGGAGCAGCCTGGTAGGCCACAGTCCATGGGGTTGCTAAGAGTCAGGCACGACGATGCGACTTCACTTTCACTTCCACTTGTGATCACAGGGAGTTTTGCCTTCTGGTTCAAAGCAGATATCGGCCTTTCTGCCACACTAGACCAAGGGAAGCCTTGTGTCCCTTGAAGAAAGGACCATAATCAATTGGATGCAATTCATTAAAAAAAAAATTTAACAGTTCCCAAATGGTACTCTAATTCTTCTGGTCATGCCCTGGACCTAGATTCAAGCAAATGAATGTTTCAGAACAAGGAGGATGTTCAGAGGAGAGACTAGGCAAAGGTGCTCAGACTGACTGGTCATGAACAGTGCTTGTTAACTGGACAGACGTGTTCAGCCAGAAGCTGGGATGGTGGTGGTGGTGGTGGTTTAGTCACTAAGTTGAGTTTGACTCTCACGATCCCAAGGACCGTGGCCCGCCAGGCTCCTCTGTCTGTGAGATTTCCCAGGCAGGAATACTGGAGTGGGTTGTCTTCTCCAAGAAGTCAGGGTGGAGATGATCTAACCCGAATCCTCCTCTTTCCCTTCCTCTGATTGGGAGAATGAAGCTCTGTGAGTTAGCGCAACAGTGGGGGAAATACCCACCAGCGAAGAAGAGTGAGGCTTCCAAGCATGGAAACAGATTCACGGGAGCCTGACATGCTCCTGAGCTTCACCCAGCACTTCCTCATGGGCATCGCCTCAAGCCTGACTCCCCTGCATGGGAATTGGAGCCTTCAGGACATGGTTAGGACGAGCACTGAAACCCTCCTCCCATCTCATTGTACCCTGAGATAGGAGGACACTGCTCTTATGGCTAATAAACTACATTTATGTCTCAGATGCTGATTAACGTGAGTCTCCGATACAACCACCCAGTCACCTTTCAGATAGATATCTTAGAAGCCTAAAGTTCTCAGCCCTGGGAGAGCTGAATTGCCATCACTTCCAGAATTTACAAAGTGTTGTAAAACAGTGTGCTCTGAGTTTGGTGGCTGTGTCTGCTTATATGACAGATGAATAATCCAAGCCTGAAGAGCCAGCTATTGTCAGAGAGCTGTTATCTAGTAAGAAACAACACAAGAGAGGTGCCTTCAGAATGAGCTGAGGTTATGTTGCAAGTCTGGGGCTTAATGAAGAGGATAAAAGTTGCTTTTCACATATTTAATTCCCCAGTGTCTCAGACAGTAGAGAATCTACCTACATTCAATCCCTGGGTTGGGAAGATCCCCTGGAGAAGGGAATGGAAACCCACTCCAGCATTCTTGCCTGGATAATCCCATGGACAAAGGAGCCTGGTAGGCTACAGTCCATGGAGTTGCAAAGAGTCAGACACAACTGAGTGACTAACACTTCACAATTTGACTAATTGTAGACAGTATTATTTATTTTGAGATGTTTAAGTAAGTCTATTTGATAAATGCAGCATATTCATTTTTAATGAGTTATTGCCAGTATTATTCAGATTCTGATACCTCCACCTGATACCAACAGTTCCCAATGCCGGTACACATTTCTTTCCCACTCCAAGAATCTTAAGTTCAGTCGCTCAGTCGTGTCCAACTCTTTGTGACCCCATGGATGGCAGCAGGCCAGGCCTTTCTGTCCATCACCAACTCCAGAAGCTTGCTCAAACTCATGTCCATAGCATCGGTGATGCCATCCAACCATCAGCTCAGCCTTGTCTTCAATCACCCTCTGTGCATCTCCCATGAGCCCCCTTGTCTCAGCTCAACTTGCCATAATAACACTCCATAGACTGGGCAGCTTAAACACTAGGAATGCATTTTCTCCCAGTTCCGGGGGCTCAGAAGTTTGAGGTCAAGGTAGCAACAGGGTTGGTGTCTGCGAGACCTCCCTGCTGGGCTATAGCCAGCTCCTTTCTTGCTGGGTCCTCACGTGGACTGTTCTTGGTGTCTGTGTTTGGAAAGAGCTCCCTCTTCCTTCCCTTATACGGCCCCTGAGCCTACTGAATCAGGACCCTCCCTAATGACTTCATTTAGCTTGAAAGTGAAAGTGTTAGTCACTAAGTCATGTCAGGCTCTTTGTGACCCCATGGACTGTAGCCCGCCAGGCTCAGAGCTCTGTCCATGGGATTCTCCAGGCAAGAACAGGGGAGTGGGTTGCCATACCCTCCCCTAGGGGATCTTCCCGACCCAGGGATTGCCTGGAATCTCCTGCCTTACAGATAGATTTTTTACTGTCTGAACTTACCTCCTAAATGCCCTGTTACCCATATCAGCCATAATTCAGGTTGGAGCTTCAACATGTTAATTTGGGAGAGGGGCACAACTTAGTCCGTAGCATCCCCTCCAAATAATGCACAGATTGTATCTTTGTCTTGATGAGTACAAATTCCTTCCTTAAGGAAATGCTCACACTCCCCAAATGATGCCAACATCACCCTGAAAGCAGGCACCCAGCACAACCCAGATGCACCGACAAATCACCTTCAACTCCCACAGAACATGTTCTCGTCGGCACTCGGATGTCTCTGCGGTTGCCTGTCGCCCCGGCTCATTTCTCTGTTTTAAAAGTGGCACAGCTCAGACGGTGCTTCTGATTATAAACCTGTCTGGCTCCCAAGTCACAGAACAGCAGCAAATTGTAACTAATCAGTGTTTTATGGCCATAATTAAACCACGCGCTTACAAATAAAATGCAACACTTAAAATCGAGTCCCAGTTTCTCAAAGCTGCATTAATATTTATAAAATGATTATTGCAGACAGGCACATTCTTTTACTGCTTATTAGGGCACACAGTATGCACGCAGGGGCAGTAAATTCTTAATTATCATAGGCGCTGAAGACCACGGTTCCTTGGTCCCCCAGCCTTGTCCTGACAACTTCCCACCTTTCGAGGCCTGTTTTATGGAGAAGCTTCTGGTCTTTTTCACTTCCCTACCTTTCTATTCCCAAGAGATGCTACCTTAAGGGTCACCCTTAAGAGCACGCTGGAGGAATCACGACCATCCCTTACAACCCCATGGAATATGTGAAATGAAATGCTTCACCCTTGGCTCAGGGAGGCTCCTCTGTGAATTCTGCAGCTCAGATGATAACAATTTCTCTCCCTCAATGCCCCCCATAGCTGTTTCCACCAGACCACCACCATCGTCTCTTATTAGCCAATATAAGACTTGTAATTTCTTGATGGAATTTTTGTTGGGGTAAAAATCACATACTTATATAATGGAGGTGGGAATTGATTTACATGGCGATAGCATGCGCTCTGAAGCGATACAGTATTTTAGAAACAGTCATTAGCCCAAAAGGAAATTTTAAATGGTAACAGTCAAATAACCCCATGAGCTGGCAGCAGAGTCGAGACGGGACAGCACTCTTGGCCAAGTTCACATCCATCTGAGCTCTGAGACTCCACAACCTCAGCCCCTGTGGAGGTTCAGGTTCCTTTTATACTTGGCAGGATGTTATTTCCTGATGCACACAGAGTAAGAAAATGGTTTTGGGGGAAGCTCTTGCAGGGCTCCTACAGTATCAAATAACTTCTCACAAAATATCTTGATGACCTAACTGGAAATTCATCAGAAATGTACAGATTATACTTACTTGGTGAAAATGTTCTTTTCATAGAATTATGTACTAGGTAGGGGGACCTGTGGGATTATCCAGTCTAAATCTTCCATTATAGATGAAAGTACCAAGGTAAAGCGAAATTAGTTGTCTGGGCTTGATCAATTATATGCTCAGAAAAAAAGTTAGCAGACTGGAAAAGCGTCGTAGTCTCTGTGTAGATAGATTCAGCGAGAACGTGTATGTATGTGTACTTAATAGAAACCGCTGGCACTGGGGCCTCCCTGGTGGCTCAGATGGTAAAGAACCTGCCTGCAATGCAGGAGACCTGAATTCAATCCCTGGGTCAGGAGATCCCATGGAGGAGGGCATGGCAACCCACTCCAGTATTCTTGCCTGGGAAACCTCGTGGACAGAGGAGCATGGCGGGCTACAGTCCGTGGGTTCGCAAAGAGTCGGACAGGACCGAGTGTCCAAACACACACACTGACAACGGCAGTGAGGAAAGTGAGAGAAAAGGCAGTCCCGACGATCCTAACACATGACAACCGTGTACTGTGAACTCAGAGCGCCGAAACCGACATCTCCTCCATACGTGTCTCACATCTGGCTGTGGGTGCTGACATGCCCACCGTTAGAATCCTCCTGCGGACCTTAGATTTTTATCAGCACTGAAACTCAGGTAGCATGCAAATCACTGTGCATACAGAATGAAGGTTTAGCTCATTCTTACATCAGCATGAATTAGATGATCAGCATATACAAGAGGGAGACAGGACAAGCGGACTGATCGGGAAGAAGCTGGGGAAACTGGAGAGCTCTGGTGTCTAGTCCATCTGCCTAACAGAAGAAAAGCAAGACGGTGCAAAGGATGGGAAGGGCTGGGGAGCTGGGACATTTGAGGATTGTGTGGCAGAAACATGGGAAAGGATTTATAAGAGAAAGTCAGAGAGGTGCCAAAAAAGAACCTTTCCTTCTTGGTCATTCAGGATAGGCTGATGGACATCTGTTCGACGAATAAGAAATATCAAATTCCTTCTAAGCAGGCAAACTTGAAAGCAGATCAGTAGCAATTTAAATAGCAATCTGTTTAAGGAGAAGAACACTGCACTTGGGGTCAGGAAGACATGGCAGTGTAGCACACATCTTTTAATAGACCATCGAATAGCTGCATGTTCTTGAGAAAACCATTTAAAAGTGAGCATCAGAATCTTTCTATGTAAAGCAAGGATGACTTACTTTCCAGGAGTACTTACAAGAATTGTGTCTGACATAAATGTGGCAGATATTCAAGACCTAGTACATGGAAGAACTACGGGGGGGATTCTCTGTGGCTGGAAACTTACAGTTATAAATGGAACATCCTCAATTGCCAAAGTCCAGTCTGAACATTCTGGAAAATCCTCAAAGGATGGGACTTCCACCACCCTGCTCCTACCCACCTTCTGCACCAGTTTCTTCTTGGCAGTACTGAAACTCAGCATCTCTCTTTCAGCCCGCAAAATACCTGCTGAGGGTCAATTAGGAGGACAATTGCTTGCGGAAACAATAGGTCACAAGGCCTGGGGGGATCTGGGGAGACAATGTCGATCTCCCCCTTCATCTCCTTCCTTCTGCCCAGTGTTTATTTCCTTCAGAGAGGCCGAGCACTTGGTGCAGAGTTGAGAGAAAGCAGAGCGCGCAGGACTGTCACTAAAGACCTGTTGGTTCCTCCTGGCAAAATTCTGAGCTTTGCTGAGGCATCAATGCCTCAGCTGGTATTTACAACATCACTTGATATTCACCAAAACGTCATCTGTAAAATGCACTCAGCTAAGGTTTTGCCACAGGGGACCTGAAATTTGAATGTAAGAAGAGAAATGCAGGAGACCAATGACTGACAGGACCTGGCTTTCAGAAAAGAATTATCTGGGAACCGTGTGCCCACTTTCCACCGGACGGTAAACACCCAGGAATGATCCAGAGGAATGTGTGCAATTTTGACACTAGAGTTTGGCGGATAATGTAGGCAGGGATGTGGCTAAGGACACAGACTCGCCGGCTCTCATGATTCAGAAAAAAAGCCAATGATGAATTTGAAAAAAATTTCTTTACCTATTTATTTTCTCACACTATGATTTTATAGTCTTGAAAACGGTGATTTCTTTAAATCAGTGATGAACTATATAATATTTAGATTTTACTCTATAGGTTCCCTGATTGTCAAATCTGATCCCTGCATATGTGTTTAGGTGGTCCTGATACACCTCTACTAGAATCCTTATATAGCTTAACACTGTATACAGGTAGTGTGACTGGGTGGGATTTTCAGTGTTGGAAGGAAATCTATGACAAACCTAGACAGCGTATTAAAAAGCAGAGACATCACTTTGCCTATAAAGGTCCATCTAGTCAAAGCTATGGTTTTTCCCATAGTCATTATGGATGTGAGAGTTGGACCATAAAGAAGGCTTAGCACCAAAGAATTGATGCTTTTGAATTGTGGTGCTGGAGAAGACTTTTGAGAGTTCCTTGGAAAGCAAGGAGATCAAACTAGTCAATCTTAAATGGAGGGATTGATGCTAAAGCTCCAATACTTAGGCCACCTGATGTGAAGAGCCAACTCACCGAGGAAAGCCCTAGTTCTGGGAAAGATTGAGGGCAGGAGGAGTAGGGAGAGACAGAGATTGAGATGTCTGGATGGCGTCACTGACTCAAAGGACCTGAGTTTGAGCAAGCTCCAAGCACAGGGGAGCCTGGCGTGCTGCAGTCCATGGGGTCACAGAGAGTCAGACATGACTTAGCGACTGAACAAAAAACAACAGCAACAACAGATACCACGAGTGGACACTTTTAGGGGATCATCTTTAGATGCCCTAGTCCCCCACACCTATCACATGACATAAAAAAAGCAGCCTATGGACATCCTGAGTAGTTACTGGGAACCATGAGAGGACCAGTCTCCATGTCACTAGGCTGTCGTCCACCCCGTGAGAGAAGCCACACACTGAGCAGATCCCATTCAGCCTTTTCTGGTGTCCCAGTGGTTCCCTGCAAACCCACTGGAGTGTCCACAGGCCCCAGCCCCTCTGCGAGCCTTCATCAGGAGCCGTCCTGACTCATCTCGTTCTCTTGAGTTTTACCAGCCATGCGGCTGCTCTCTTGGACCCACCTTCCATCGATGAACTAGTAACTGTGAGTTCTGTTCTTGTCTGAAGACACAGCTACGTCCATATCCGTCTCTCTCTCTCTTTCTATATGTAAAATTTTTCAATAGTGAAAGTAAACATACTGTTTGTTGTTAAAACTTAAGGTAAGGTAGAACGTAAAAATTGGGCTCCCATATGTACACGAAACAGATGTTTATGAAGATCATAACGTGGGTAAGATACTGCCCCTTGTTTTTTCTCTAGGAATGGCACCACAGGTGATTCTATAATTCTCTGTGCCGATGCAAGCTTATATCTCTGTTTTGATTTCTAGTTCCTTTGGTTTGATGCTTATTCAGACAATTTGTTTAGCTCCTGGCTCCACCGTTCCTTCTTCAGTGTTTTGCCGTATTTTTCACTCTTGGCTCCAAGTCTGCAGATGAAGGCTACCAAGGCTGGGTTCTTACCGCAGAAAAACCAATTGAAATGTGCAATCCTGGATTGGATCCAGGACTTGGAAAAAAATCATTGCAAGGACTTTACTGGGCCAACAGATGAAAAAGGAACAATCTACATAGATAACAGTATCCATGGTTAAAAACAAACAAACAAAAAACAACCTTCCCACCCTCCCCCCTCCCAGGGAAAAAAAAAAGTTCGGTCAATATTTAACAGTGGAACTGAATATCCTTATTATTAAAAGAAAACATACACTTAAGAATTTAGAGTTAAAGGAGCAGAATTTCTATAACTCACTCTCAAATAGTTAAAAAAAAATAGATAAAGTATAAATGGTAAAATGGTGACAGCTGATATATTTGAGTAGAAGGAATATAGGAACTTTTCTTGAAACTTTTCTATGAGCTGCAATTATACCAAAATAAATGTAAAATTAAATGCCAACTCCTGAATGAATTTAAGCAAAATGAGCAAGTAAATCAAGACAAACAAAAAGAGAACGAGAGAGAGAAAAGATATTTTTGTCTAATGGTCCATCTTTGCCCCTTGAAGTTAAAATTAAGCATATTAGGATAAAAATTCCTCAGAAGTCATCAAGTACAAGTCATCTCACTTGGAAAACAAAATCAAAAGTAGTTGCTTTTTCTAAAACAATGCATTTCCAATTCTCTGTCTTAAACACTACACAGGCCTTGATCTCTGTTGCAGGGAAATGAGTGAAATTTAGTTGCTTGAGATTTCTCTACTCCAGAATTTATATTAAAATTTACCAGAAAGATAATGAGCAAGATCTTAATTTCTTATAACTGAAACAAGAGATGATAGACGGCTCAGTTCAGATTCCAGACGTCATAAAATCCTTTCTAAAATTAACGGTAGGTAGACTGAAACATAACACACAAACACGCGCGCGCACACACACACACACACTCTTACCTTTAAGCCCAAGACTACAGACAGTTTCATTTTTGTAAGGATTGGTATCCTTACAAAACTGTGGACAGTTTATGGTTTTCAGTAACATGGCAACATTTGCTATGTGTATAATAGCAGCATCTAAAATGACATAATAAAAAAAGAATTATCTGTGATTAGAAGTGAACTGTTAAAACTACTCTGGTCAGTGCCAAAAATCAAGAGAGTTTATTATTTCAGTAGCTGCAGTGAAAAACCCCTCTGGGCGCCTAGAAAACCTACCCCCTGAGCTTTTCACCCATCCTGCTCACTGACGCGGTAATGGGCTTTGTTAAATTCAAAGACAGTTACGTCAGCAATTTGTGGTCTCTCGTGGATTTTCCAGGCCTATAAAGCACACAAATTATACCCAAATATTGGCCTGAAAAATTAGTAAGCTATAGGGTTTGTGTTATTTTAGCCAAGCTTTACTGGAGTAAAAGAAACTCAGGGACCCTAAAACTCAGTAGTTTCTTCACTGCTTTATTATTTTCTTTTTTGGTGGGCTCGATTCTGATATGTTAATGCTGGTTTTTTCCCTCTTCTTTCTTTTTTTCTTATTACATGATTTTTATTACTTTTATCTTGCTTGCTTTTCTTTGACACCCAAGGACAATTTTGGCAGCTGTTAATTAACATTACGTTTCTTGCACCTTTATAAAACTCTGTTCTTTGGCTTTTGCTTAGAATTGAGTGATTCAAAAAGTATCTAAAATTATCCTACATTTCTAGAATTGCCCATGAATATCCTTGAATATTATAATGCCCGTGTTACAAGTCACAGATGCCTGGCAGGCGCTGAATCGATATAATTCCATACATGAGTGTGAAACAGCAGTTGATTGGAGTCATAGCTTCGGGCCGGGCCAGGTACGAAGGCTGCAGTGACTGAACTACTAACTTCACAGCTTCGAGAATGAACCTCTGCAATGATTTAATGACCAAAAGCACCTGAACGAGGAAAAGCCTGAATCGGCACCAGATCCGCACTTAGAAGCTTTGCTCTCCTGTGGCCAGCTTCTTTTTGTCTTTTAAATCTGATGATACTTTTGTACTTCACAGTAAAACGCAAGTATGGAAAATCACATCTACACAGCAGAAGGAGTTAAGCTGAACATCCTTATACACAGCCACCCCAGGAAGCCTCCTTGTCTCCCGTTCCCATCGCAACTCCTCCATCTCCATAAAGAACTGTCATGCTGACTTTTACAGCAATAAAGATACAAGGAAGTACTTGCTATAAAAGTCAGGACAGTGGTTATTTGTGGCCGAATTGGTAAGCCTCATTTTCTTCACTGGAGCACTGTGAGGGACGATGGTAGCGCTAACACACAGGGGTGTCCGGAAAAACAAAGCATAATAAACACACGCACACACACACACACACACACACACACACACACGATAACATGCCCAAGAGTCCTACAAGCTATAAAGCTCTCTACCAAGAGAAGTCTTATTTGACTTACAGAGTCTCGGGTAGGGGGTCTGGAGACCAACCTAACTGTAACCCATGAATCTGACGAGATGTATTGCTCATAGCTGTTATCATTCATATTTATGTGCGGGGAGCTGCAGGGAGCTGGGCTCCAAAGTTTTTCATAAGGTTATTTATCCAGTAGGCAGATAATTATAAGTAGCAATGGGGAAACATAATTGATAACAAATATGTGTTTACTTTAGACTACTGATACTTTGATATGACAATTTCCACTAGACCTTCACATATTTTCCACACTTCTGATATTTAATGTTCATAATTTAATTCCCACAAACACTAGTACCGAGCTCCGAAGGTCAAAAATCCAAGAAGGAAAAGGAGACTCGGCTGAGTAAAGTTATTTACATAGTTAATCAGGGGCTGAAGCCCAGGAGAAATGCAAATCGCCATGTTTCCAGAGAGGGAACGGTAGTATAGTCTTTGGCCAGCGTTCACACCCCCGGAGACAAACAAAAGCTCTGAATTTCTTCCCTTGAACTTCTTTTGTGTATGTGATCTTACTCGGTTTCAGTTTTCAAGTTTATAGAAATAATCTTCTGGGTGAACCAAGGTCAAAACAGCAACCTGGGGTTTAACTGCTGATCAAGCAAACAGGATGTCCAAATATTTCCCCAAAGCAATAAACCATCAGTTAATGGTGTCATTCCCACCCACAATGCCCTCTTAGACCAACAGGAAATGTACCTTCATTCGCTGCCCATGTGCAGGAGGAGCCGTTTTAAACACTATATAAAAATGACCGCATTAGGATTTTTAGTTCCAGCTAAGGAAGGTAACTTTTCAGGGAACTACAGGGTCAGTGTCTCCCCAACTACCTAACTCTCTTTTACTCAGTTATTACAGGATCCTGGTGGCTCCTTTATTTTAAAATAACAATAGGAAGTACTAGAGAAGGATAGGAGGCTAGAATTTAGAAGACTTTGTTATTGTTGTTTCAGTTGCTAAGGCACGTCCAACTCTTTTGCTACACCATTGATTGTAGCCCGCCAGGCTCCTCTGTCCACGGGGTTCTCCAGGCAAGAATACGGGAGTGGGTTGCCATTTCACCCTCCAAGCGATCTTCCCGACCCGGGGATAGAACTCACGTCTCCTGCATGGCCTGCACTGGGAGGTGAGTTCTTTACCACTGAGCCACCTGGGAAAACTTGACTTTAGTCCAATTTCTGTCTCTATGTGGTTATTTTACAGGTCACTTTAAAATAATAACAGAATTCTAAGAGGTCTGATTTAAATTCTGAACACTATTATGATTTATAACCTCCTCACATGATAAAAGGCTTTGCTGTAAGTTATAAGGGGTGTGAAAGAGTTAGTTGCTCAGTCATGTCTGACTCTTTGCGACCCCCTGGACTATAGCCCACCAGGCTCCTCAGTCTATGGAATTCTCCAGGCAAGAATACTGGAGTAGGTAGCCATTCCCTTCTCCAGGGGATCTTCCCAACCCAGGGATCCAACCCAGGTCTCCTCCATTGCAGCCAGGCTCTTTACATTCTGAGCCACCAGGTAAGGGGTGTATCATCAAAATAAACTGTGGTGAGGATGAAGGAAAGCGGAAAAACAATAGCCAAAAGAGGGTTGGAGGCATTGGGTAGTCTTGGTGGGTCTGCACTAAGGAACACCTAAGAGATATCCAACAGGCCTTGACAGGCTGACCCTCTCGTGGCGCTTCGCTAAGGCCTGGATGATACCATGCATCTCACTAAGCAGTGAGGGGTGTTTTGTCGAGAGCTATCCTGGTTCACGCTGGATCACAAAGTTGAAGCTTTTCTTCTCAGATCTCCACACATGACAAAAGTACTTACCGTGTACTGAGCTCTTGTTGTGGCCTTAAGTCCAGAATCTTCTGATGTTCCTAGACCAAATTCCCTTTTCCCCAGATCTTAGTTCTGTTTTTTTAAACCCCTTACCTAAACTCAGTGAATTTCATGTTCATATGCTCATTTTCCTATTGGGTCATTTTCAAATTTCTCATTGGTTTATAGTTATTTATAAATTCTTGATATGAACTCATTACTACTTATAACTTCTAATTATATTGATTTTATTTGCTAATGGCTACATTTTATTGAAATTACATTTTATACTTTAAATAGTACAAGAGTTTAAAATATGTAAAAATATTTATAAATCTTTTAAAAATGTGGTTTGTTTATTTATTTTCTTGTTTAAGTATTCCTAACCTGAGGTCAAAGATATTTTATTCTGATTTTTAAAAAAATGTTTTACATATGCACGTGTCTAATCTGTCTAGAAGTGACTCTTATATTAGGTATAATGCCTTTTCCCAGATCAATCAAGTGACAGCCACTTATGAAACACTTTCTTTTCCCCCAACTAGTTTTTAATGTGATACAGTGAGCTTCCAATCACGTGTTAGATCTTTTTCTGACCCTACTCTCCTATAGTGGTTTGCCTGTACTCCTATGCAATATCAAAAAGCTTTCATTACTATAGTGTTAAAATACATTGATGTCTATTGTGTGCTTCCATTTTATTACTATTTTTCAAAATTATATTTGGTAATTTTGGTCCTTTGGGAGCTTCTTATTAAGAATTTTAGGACCTGCTCCCCTGGACTTCCCTGCTGACTCAGACAATAAAGAATCTGCCTGTAGTGCAGGAGATCCAGATTCAATTCCTGGGTTGGGAAGATCCCCTGGAGGAGGAGATAGCAGCCAACACCAGTATTCCTGCCTGGAGAATTCCATGGACAGAGGAGCCTTGGCGGGCTACCGTCCATGGCATCGCAGAGTCGGACAGGACTGAGTGACTAACACTTTCACTTTCGGGACCTGCTTATCAAGTTCCATAATAAATATGTTAGAATTTTCATTGGAATTAAAGTTAATTCATTAGCTAATTTGGAGAAAAGTCAAACTTTTATTACACTGCTGTTTTCACATCCATGAATATGGTACATTTTATCGTTTGATTAGCCGCTATTTTGCTACACTTATTCCTAGATACATTATGCATCTATTTTTCTCACTGTTTATTGCAGGTGTATAAAATACTAATGATTTATTTTTGTTGAGCATTCATCTGGCAACCTCTCTGAATTTTTATAAATTCCAATAGTTTATTGAATTTCTGGATTTTTTTTCTAGTGGACAATTATATTTAACAAGAGCTATCATAAGTCAGAAAAAAAAGACAAATATCACATATTATCATTTATGTGTGGAATTTTAAAAATGATACAAATGAACTTACTTACAAAACAGAAACAGACTCAGAGGCATAGAAAACAAACGTAAGGTCAGCAAAGGGGAGAGGAGGAGGGGTAAATTTGGAGCTTGGAATTAACAGATATGCATCACTGTATATAAGACAGATCACCAACAAGGACCCACTGCACATCACGGGGAACCATATTCAACGTCCTGTAATCACCTATCATGGAAAAGAATCTGAAAAAGAACACATATATACACACACTTATCTGAACCACTTTTCTGTACCCCTAAAACTAACACAACACTGTAAACCAACTGTCCTTGAATAAAATGTAAAAAAGCAAAACAAGGTTGAATTTCTCCCCCTCACAATTCAGAATCCCAACCCTGCATATGAACTTCAAGTAATTTTACGGAAGGAGCTTGATTTTTGCTATTGTCTTACGTAATCTCAAAACCTGTGCTTTGATGTAAAATGAGTTCTGATAAAAATGCTGAGCTATTATTGACAGAGAAATACAGCCGTGATTATTCCTGAGTTGGGAAGAATGCTTAGATGCTTCTCTTGTGTTATCTCACTGAGAATTAAATTCATGTCCTGATAAACCATTCTTGTACCTATTAGTCACAAAAAATACATGCCCACCTAAAAAGTTATCATATGGTTAACTAGGGAAAAACTTTAGCACCAGCAATTTAATAGAGAGATAAGTCAAAAATAAACAGATTCAATCTTGTCTAGCCCTACTGTTTAATTCTGAAAAAAAGGAAAGAAAAATAATGGAAACACCTACATCTACTCTTGGTGAATTTACCCTCACCCCCAACACACACATACACTTAATTGGTTCCATGATTTATATGGTGTGCTTTATGCTCCTTTTCTACCCACTCACAATATTACAAATATTAATCATTTTCCATGGTCAATTATAGGGATTATAGCCTTGTGCTGTGTATGTTCATAAGAAATATGACATCAAATGGAAACATGGTCTGCTTTTTGTTTCCCCCACCCCCACCCCCAGCTGTTCATAGATCATATTTTGATCTCTAAGAGAAAGGAACATGGATATCTCAGTAAAGAGTTAGGCTAGAAAAGCAAAGAGTAGACAAAATTAAATGAAAAGAGAAAACTCCTCTTGGAAAAAGCAAATCACATAAAAACTCCCAGAGAATGAATATTTTTCATGCATGGACCCCAGGTTCAAGATATCAGAGGGCAATGTCCATATTCAAGCTACTGAAACCAAGAAAGCAACAGCTGAGAACCTACTGACGTCAAAGACATTGGAATTACTGGGTTTCTCTAAGTCTCAGCACTTGAACCAGCCTTACTTTAAATGTGATCCGAGATGGCGTCTCTGCTCTCCAGATGAACTCTGGTAGGAGGACGAACCGAATGCAAATGAAGAGGCAAAGCAAGCGGGCGCGTGCTCGTTCAAGGAGCTCATATTCTTTTGTACGTAGTCAGTGAAAAAATGCCTACACTTTTCCTCAGTGTCTCAGCCAGATGTGTACATTGCATATTTTTGTTCAGCAGAATCAGAAATTCAGAAACCATGTCGGATTTGAGTAAATAGGACCAACTTCTCAACATGCCAGCAGTTCAGGGAATCATATATGGAACACTGTGTATCATCAGGATAAACAAGGTTAGTCTGCAGTAAGGAACAATCCCAGCACTCGGTGGGTAATAAACACAATGAAACCGTACCTTTTGTTCATCCTATATAGTGTGTAGAGAAAAGATTAGCAGGGGAATTTGTGCATCAAAGTTAAAGAGAGATGTAGGCTAGAGGCCACTCCATCTTAACAAGTACTTGTGGGACCACCCAGCAGGAGAAGGGGGTACACCACACCCCGGGTCTCAGAGTTTCTGCCTGTAAGTGACACACACCACGTGTGTTCCTATTTCCGGGCTTAAACTCAGAAGGAGTGAGGACCTGCGATCTTACCATGTGCCAAGAAAAAAAGAGCTGGAATAAATGATAGCAGCCTTAATGGCCTCATTCCACTTCATAAAACTTGTCCAAGTCATATTCTTCACCATCGTGTGCTTAGTCACTCAGTCCTGTCGGACTCTTTGCAACCTCGTGTGTGTGTGTGTGTGTGTGTGTGTGCAATTTTTTAAGTCCCTCCTCCACTCTCCAGCATCCCCTGCGGCGACCTGCCACCTGGCCTGTTGTTATTTCTTTACTAAAGGCTCAGAGAACCATGTGATTTGGCACCTTCCAGAAAAATGAATTTGCTGCAAAAACATTTTTTTTTTTTTTTTTTTGCCTTTTACTCTGTCATGGCTAAGAGAGACTGTCCGAGTAGCGGAGGGAGCTATTATATTTCTCTGGCATTTGTCAGTGACTGAGAAACCTGACAGCTTCCCTGGTGGCTCAGTTGGTAAAGAATCTGCCTGCAGTGCAGGAGACCCCAGTTCAATTCCTGGGTTGGGAAGATCCGCTGGAGAAGGGATAGGCTACCCACTCCAGTATTCTTGGGCTTCCCTTGTGGCTCAGCTGGTAAAGAATCCGCCTGCAGTGTGGGACACCTGGGTTCGACCCCTGGGTTGGGAAGATCCCCTGGAGAAGGGAAAGCTGCCCGCTCCGGTGTTCTGACCTGGAGAATTCCATGGACTGTACACCTGAAGCTTCAGTGCCACAAGATTTTCAAGCCAAGAACCCTTGCCTGACGCTTCTGACAGCTGAAGTCGGTGTGTACAGCAACAATCACATCTACATTGGGAGAATTAGCTAAGTGCTTCAGAGCAGCCCTTCAGTACCAAGGAGTCAGAAATCAGCATGTCCAAGTTACAGAACTAGAAACAGGGGGCAACAGAAAACACAAGCTGCAAGGAGCCAGTCACCAGACCCCCCGGTGTCCAGGGCCGTTCTGTCTCTCTGTTTACCAGGGAGAGGCCGTTAGGTTACAACAACCCATGAGTTTCCATAAATTACAGAGGTGCCCGTCACCATCTGCCGTGGCAGTGGATAAAGTAACACGGCAGTGCGAGGAAACTTAAATCAACCTGTTTCCTTTAAAATTCCAAATAAAATCGGGGATATATTAGTGAATATCTCTTTGGCTATTCTTTTAAAGTTGAAAGGAAGTAAAAGTCACTCAGTCGTGTCCCACTCTTCGACCATGGAATTCTCCAGGCCAGAATACTGGAGTGGGCAGCTTTCCCTTCTCCAGGGGATTTTTCCAACCCAGGGATAGAACCCAGGTCTCCCACATTGCAGGCGGATTCTTTACCAGCTGAGCCACCAAGGGAAGCCCAAGAATACTGGAGTGGATAGCCTATCCCTTCTCCAGCGGATCTTCCTGACCCAGGAATCAAACCAGGGTCTCCTGCACTGCAGGCAGATTCTTTACCAACTGAGCTATCAGGGAAGCCCTTTTAAAGTTGAGGAGGTGCTATTTATTTTGGAAGTAAGAAAAATACCGTTACTAACGAATAGAGATGTTTCCTTGTGCTTCTTTCTATGTTATTCTATCCCAAGGCAAATAGGTAATATTTCCATGATCACCATCATTCTTATGCATACTTTTAATACTGTTCAAAATGTTCCAGCAGCGGAGAAAGCACTGGGCTATCAAGCTGGCTCGCGCGGACCACTGCCCCGAGGAGCCTATCACCTAAGCCACGTCTGATATCACTTCCCAGGTGTGAAGAGAAGTCCGAAGGATAGAGTCCTGTGCCTAAGCAGTGATGGACTTTCTCAAGATCATCGGCCTCATCTGCCTGCTTCGAGATATGACCATCCCTGGGCACTGCCTTTTCACATAACTTTCAGAATGTTCTAATTATTAAGGACATGCCAGCTTACATTCAGATCATAAATCCTCATTTTCTGCAACTTTTAAAAAATCCTCCCCTCTATGGAGAAGTGGAAGTGAGGAGAAAAGACTGTGTGTGTCTGTGTGTGTGTGTGTGCGTGCGTGCACGCATGAGCACATGTGTGCAGCCGTGTCCAACTCTTTTATGACCCATGGACTGTAGCCCGCCAGGCTCCTCTGTCCATGGATTTCTCAGGCAAGAATACGGGAGTGGGTTGCCATCTCCTTTCCTAAGGGATCTTCCCAGCCCAGGGATAGAAAGTGTGTCTCCTGTGTCTCCTGCATTGGCAGGTGGATTCCTTGCCACTGAGCCCCCTGGAAAGCCCCCACTGTGCCTGTGGCCTGTCCATAACAGAATTCCCATCCCTGGAGCTGTCCCTCATTAAAAGAAAGAAAAAAAGACAGAGAAGAGCAAAAAGCATGTCTTTATAACAGCTTTCTGTCCGTGTTCTTGCCTGTTCGCCCCTGGTCTGAGAAGCCCTCTGACAAATTATTTCACTGGTCTTGGCTTTCCGACAGCAGAAGTTCAAAGTCTCTGCACCTCTGGATTAATGTCTCTGCATAAGTAAATACGGCACTGATACACTTTAGGGCTACGTGAAGAACCTTTGGCTTAAGCAGCAAAGCTGACTTTTTTTTTTTTTTTACAGAAGCTGACTTGGAATATTACAATAGGGGGAAAGAAAACAGCCAAGAATTTTGTGATATTTATGCTTAGAGGCTGAGCCAGCAGGACAACATTTATGAGGCTTTTCCAAGCGAAGTCCACCGATCATTGGTAGATGGCTGGGCTCTGCTGAACATTCTGTATTTCTCATCGTTTATGGGATCCCTGTTGGCCCCAGAGTGCTGTCTGAGAGTTGGAAATGTGAGACATAAATCTTTGCTGGTCCTTTTAAATGAGACGTCAGTTGTCTCAAGGGAGAGTGGCCCTGGGTCAGTTCCTCGTAGGAACCTGAGGAATAATGGAATAGAGAATATAGGTCACGGTTACCCTCAGAGGACGGATAACCTTCCTCTAAGCCTGATGCTTCTTTACAGAGGTACAAATATTTCTTTCCTAATTGCCAAGTCCAACTTAAGCTTTATTCTTGAAGGAACCAGGTGTCTGTGAAATGGAAGCCTGCAGCTTCAAGGTTCTTCTTTCCCCTCCTTCTCTCTGTCCATCGCCCTGTGTCTCTGCAGCTTATGCATGTAAAATTCACATTATATCATCTTACATGGGTTATTTCCTAGCTTTTTAATGTATTATTTTCCCACAAAAGAGTATTTTCCTGAATATCTGACTCATCTTTATAATCTACTCACCTATTAGTTTTCACAATCTCTGCCAACAGTAAGTGCATCATAAATAATCATTGACCATATGTGTGAATAATTTTGACTTCTTAAAACAGTTCATTGACAATCCCTTAAAAACATAACCAGGACATGTTGAACTTCCATTGTCCCCTGGAGAGAATGCTAAGTCTTTCGCGCCCTCCCCTTAACTCTTTCTGTGTCCCTGCCCACGTGATGGACTGAGTGTTTTTGTCCTATCAAAATCCATGCTGAAATCTTAAACCTCCAGTGTGATGGTATCGGGAGCTAGGGCCTCTGGGAGGTGATCAGGTCCTGAGGATGGAGCCCTCATGAGAAAGACTAGGGTCGCAGAGAGCCCCCTTGCTCTTTCTTCTACACAAGGACCCAGTGAGGACACAGGCATCATTAGACCAGGAAGAAGGTCCTCCCCAACACCTCGATCCTGGGACTCTCAGCCTTCACAACTTTTAGAAACAAACTTCTGCTGTTTAAGGCACTTCAACTATAGCACTTTGTCATATAGACTAAGACATCCCAGAATCCCACAATGGACCTTGTGTCCATGGCAACCTGAACATCTTCCTACTGCCCAAAGAAGAACGAGGATGGCCCTCTGTAACTCTGGAAGCCCTTTCTGGCTTTTCCACTTGTGTACTTGAATTTACCCTTCAAGTCACAGGGCACATGTTACTTCCTTTATATATCCGTATTTGATTCTCCACGGGAACCTTCATTAGTACTCAAGTGACACTTTGTAACTGTCTTTACCACATCAAAAATCACAGTCTACGTGTTACACTGTGGTTATTTGTTTCCCAGGCACGCCACCTCTCTCTCTCTCTCTCACACACACAAATAGCATGCGCATTTCCCTAGCATAGATATTAAGCACCAAACATAATGCCTGAAAAACAATTTACTAAATATATTTATGCAGCATGTATTTGTGGAATGAAAGACTAAAATAATAATTGATGGATGGATGGATGGATGGATGGATGGGACAGGTAAGAATTTAGAGATTTAACAAAAGATCAGCCTGAGTTTGAATCCTGTTTGAACCATTTCTAGCTTCTGATCTTGGGCAAGTTCCTTGTCTTTCTCAACCTTCAGTTTTCCACCTCTAAAATGGAGTCACAGAAATACTTTCATAATAGAGTTTCAATAAAAGTTGCACAAGTTAATTCATGGAAACAGTTGGCTGGGAGGGATTGGGGGCAAGAGGAGAAGGGGACGACAGAGGATGAGATGGCTGGATGGCATCACTGACTCGATGGACATGAGTCTGAGTGAACTCCGGGAGTTGGTGGTGGACAGGGAGGCCTGGCGTGCTGCGATTCATGGGGTTGCAGAGAGTCGGACACGACTGAGCGACTGATCTGATCTCTGAACGGTTGGCAGTATCTGGACGATGAGGAAGAAACGTAAAAAAAGGATGAAAAAGGAGGTAAAGAGCAGGAGGAGAAGGCAGACGAAAAGGTGGGAGAAGAGAGAAATGAGAAAAGCAGCGAAAGGAGATGAAGGAGAAGCAGCAGCGATGAACCTGATCTTCAGCAAAGAGGGCGGGGAGGTGAGAGCAAGGCAGAAGGGACCCGCCGGAGCAAACAACAGCTCTTCCCAGGACCCCTCCCTGAGCTGGATGGGGATGAAAAAGAAAGAGTCACGGCAAAATAAAATTGCCACATCATCCCTGTGAATATCTCTTCAACTTACACAGATGTTCAAAAGACTGGATGAGTACTTAAAAGAAAAATCAGTTACAATGTTAAGCAATAAATGTATGAGGGGTTTTGGTCTCTTTTCAAATATTTTAACAATAAATGAAAACGTCACTGAAAGATAAGACTCTCATGGTGTATTTCGTTGGGCAGGACATCACAGTGAGGGCAGAGCAGCAAAGGGATATTCCTAAGACAAACACATCCTAAGTGTGGGAGGAGCCTGAGGAAGCTTGCTACAGGAGGATTTTTTATCACCACAGTATGTTGTCCCCTCACCGTTATGACATGAGTTAAAGAGGAAAAAAGGAGTGGGGCTTTCCAAAGAGTCTAATTTCATTAACAAAACAATTCCTGAATCAATTGTCAGACCTACATCAAAGCCATTGAAAATAAATGAGGTCCCACGCACCAATTTCAAGTTGGATTTTAAAGGGGATTTTGGTGGTGGAGAGTCTGGTTCGGTGTTCATAGCCCAAGGGAAAATGGAGACAGAAGAGAGGATTCTCCTTTAAACTTACGAACAAACATTATCCCCAAATAAGTGAGACTTACTGCAATGAGCTTCCCCTATGGCTCAGTGGGGAAAGAAACAATCCATCTGCAAAGCAGGAGACATCTATTCAGTCCCTGGGTTTGGAAGATCCCCTGGAGGAGGAAATGGCAACCCACTCCAGTATTCTTGCCTGGAGAATCCCATGGACAGAGGAGCCTGGTGGGCTACAGTCCACGGGGTCACAAAAGTGTCAGACACAACTGAGCGTCTGAGCACGCACAGTGTGATGCGGGCTGGTGTCTCCAGCAGCACCCAGAGGCACCTCCCTAGATATCAGGCCACCTTTTGCTACTAATCAAGTAAATCCAGGAAAAAAGGAGTCCGCATAAATCTTTCATAAACTGCCCCTCCATACTTACCTATTTGTCATTACAATATATAGCATTCTTACTGTTGAGAAGGTTCTGAACAGCATTTATCTACAAACACAGACACACACACGCACATAAATGAAATAAATGAAAATCTCTCCCATCTTGTCTCTAGTCCCCTAAATCTGTGATAAACAAATATTACTCATGCCAAGGATTCTGCAACATGTATATCAAGTCACATTGTCACAGGGGCTCAGGAGTGGAAACATGATGGAAAGAAAACTGGTTTTTAAGAATTTTAATGCCCTCTAAGTTACTTGCTTATTTCAAGAAATGTTCCACATGTGAAAAAGGAAGTTCTTTAGCTGAAATTATGTTTCCAAAGTGTTCTTCTGCACAAAATGTAAAAAAGTGTGGATTTAATTTTAAAAGCTGCTATATACATGTATGGGCACATAACCTTGGCATATACAACAATCCAATAGCAACACATATATGTATATACTGTATATATACACATACATGTGTATATATTCCTTGGGAGTCAGGACAAGATCCAGTATCATTTTTTGCCCCAGGATGCTCAAACAAGTGATTTGTACAGAGTAGAACTTCAATAACTTTCTTTTCTTTTTAATGTACCCAAGCTGTAACCAGAGTGGGTACATGTGCCCACATACATGCAGTTATTGATGTCATTATAAAAGTGATTAATAGGTCCTTAGAGGTCTTTCAGTTTCCAACGTGCTTGCCAAAATGAGTGGGCTCTGGGAACGCTGGGGAACTGAGGGTCGGAAAAGGTCCAGTTTCCATCTCCCGTCGCGGCCCCCAAAGCTGTGATTATTTACAGAAGGCCAGGATGTGCTTGGCACCGCACAGCTTACAGGGCAAAAGCTCTGACTCTGCCCAGTGGGGTTTGAGGAACCAGGCTCATAGGACATAAAAGACAAGTAAGAACTGGCAAGAGTGAGGAGCAATCTAAGCTTGCGGCTTAAAATATCATTAAAATAATCATTAAAACCAGGCGCCTAACACACCCCATGATCTAGGCCAAAAAAACAGGAAAATGTGAGATTTTTCACCCTGCAACCACAGGCTCCTTTTGTAATTGGTAGGCATCAGGAAAGGGAATGATGAACTGCTTCCTACGTGTTCTAGGAGAGAGTTTTGAATTTGTGCAGGTAATGCTGCTATTATGGATCATACGCCCACAGTTTCATGCTTATGCTGGGATGTTTACAAGAGTGATATGCAGCAGCGATGGTCTCAACAGGAAAAGCTATCAGGATATATAATTTGCAAAAAAAAAAAAAAAGAACATCTTCTCGAAAAATGTTGAAGTGCAGGCTGATACCCGCAGTGTGCCATGTAAGGGCCACAGGTGACTTGATTTCCAAAGAAAGGCACATCTTCCAAATGCTAATTCCCCAAATATGGGAAGTTTCCTGTGAAATGACATCAGGCAGAATAATATCTCACAAAGACATCCCCGGCTTATTCCCAAGAAACTGTGCAAATACTACCTTACTTGGCAAAAAGAGTCTTTGTGGACATGACTGAGGGTCTTGATCTTGGGAGACTATCCTCAATTACAATGGCCCTGATGATAGAAAGTCCAGTCAGAACAGAAGATGCGGTGATCACAGAAGCAGAAACTGAGATGATGGGAGAATGAAACCACAAGGCAAGGAATGCAGGGAGCCTCTAGAAGCTGGAGAAGAGGGGAAGTGAATTCTCCCTAGAACCTTCAGCAAAAATGCAGTCCTTCAGGAATCCTGATTTTAGGACTTCTGACTTCCAGATAACCAAGAAAATACATTAAGGCATTTAGGTTGTGGTAATTTTTCACATTTCTTTGAAAGATACAATTAAGAAGATGAAATAGCAAACAGCCTGGGGGAAATATTTGCAAAATACATATCTGATATAGGAATTGTATGTAGAATATGAAAAACCCATGAAACTGGACAATAGATCAAATTATTCTATAAAACAGGCAAACACTACCAGATGCTTCACAAAAGAAGGTATTCAAATACTCAACACATAAAAACAGGCTCAGCATCTTTATTAATCAAGGCAATGAATGCTAAAACTTCAAATAGATAGCACTGCATACTGGAAACCAGTCAATCCTAAAGGAAATCAACCACAAATGTTCATTAGAAAGACTGATGCTGAAGCTAGAGCTCCAGTAATTTGGACACCTCATGTGAAGAGCCAGCTCCTTGGAAAAGACCCTGATGCTGGAAAAGATTGAGGGCAGGAGGAGAAGGCGGCAGCAGAGGAGGAGATGGTTGGATGGCATCACTGACTCGATGGACATGGGTTTGAGCAAACTCCAGGAGATAGTGAAGGATGGGGGAGTCTGGCATGCTGCAGTCCATGGGGTCACAAGGAGCTGGACATGACTTAGTGACTGAACAACAAAAACATTCAGAATGGCTAAAATTAAACAGAATCTCAACATCAAGAGTTGGCAAGCATCAGAATGACTTCTAGTCCACATACTGCTGATGGGAGTGCAAAGTGGTACAATTACTTGGAAAATAGCTTGTTGTTTACTTATAGGCTAAACATATATTTCCCATCTATGACTAGGAATTCAGCCTAAATAAGCGTATCTACAAAAGGACTCATACATACTCTTTGTGACCCCATGGACTGCAGCATGCCAAGCTTGCTTCCCTGTCCAACACCAACTCCCAGAGCTTACTCAAACTCATATCCATTGAGTTGGTGATGCCCTCCAACCATCTCATTCTCTGTTGTTCCCTTCTCCTCCTGCCTTCAATCTTTCCCAGCATCAGGGTCTTTTCAAATGAGTCAGTTCTTCCCATCAGGTGGCCAAAGTACTGGAGTTTCAGCATCAGACCTTCCAATGAATATTCAGGACTGATATCTTTAGGATGGACTGGTTGGATCTCCTTGCAATCCAAGGGAATCTCAAGAGTCTTCTCCAACACCACAGTTCAAAAGCATCAATTTTTTGGCATTCAACTTTCTTTATAGTCCAACTCTCACATCCATACATGACTATTGGAAAAACCATAGCTTTGACTAGACAAACCTTTTTTGGCAAAGTGATGTCTCTGCTTTTTAAAATGCTGTCTAGGTTGGTCATAGCTTTTCTTTCAAGGAGCAAGCATCTTTTAATTTCATGGCTGCACTCACCATCTGCAGTGACTTTGGAGCCCAAAAAATAAAGTCTCTCACTGTTTCCGTTATTTCCTCATCTATTTCCCATGAAGTAATGGGACCAGATGCCATGATCTAAGTTTTCTGAATGTTGAGTTTTAAGCCAACTTTTTCACCCTCCTCTTTCACTTTCATCAAGAGGCTCTTTAGTTCTTCTTCGCTTTCTGCCATAAGGGTGGTGTCATCTGCATATCTGAGGTTTTTGATATCTCTTCTGGCAATCTTGATTCCAGCTTGTGCTTCATCAAGCCCAGCATTTCTCATGATATACCTTGACATTCTCCCTTCCCAATTTGGAACCAGCCTTTTGTTCCATGTCCAGTTCTAACTGTTGATTCCTGGCCTGCATACAGATTTCTCAGGAGGCAGGTCAAGTGGTCTAGTATTCCCATCTCTTTAAGAATTTTCCACAGTTTGTTGTGATCCATACAGTCAAAGGCTTTGGAGTAGTCGGTAAGCAGAAGTAGATGTTTTTCTGGAACTGTCTTGCTTTTTCGATGATTCAGCAGATGTTGGCAATTTAATCTCTTGTTCCTCTGCCTTTTCTAAAACCAGCTTGAACATCTGGAAGCTCACGGTTCACATACTGTTGAAGCCTGACTTGGAGAATTTTGAGTGTACTTTGCTAGCATGTGAGATGAGTGCAATTGTGCGGTAGTTTGAGCATTCTTTGGCATTGCCTTTCTTTGGGATTGGAATGAAAACTGACCTTTTCCAGTCCTGTGGCCACTGCTGAGTTTTCCAAATTTGCTGTCATATTCAGTGCGGCACTTTCACAGCATCATCTGTTAGGATTTGGCATGACTCAACTGGAATTCTATCACCTCCACTAGCTTTGTTCATGCACTTGACTTTGCATTCCAGGATGTCTGGCTCTAGCTGAGTGATCACACCATCGTGGTTATCTGGGTCATGAAGATCTTTTTTGTACAGTTCTTCTGTGTATTCTTGCCACCTCTTCTTAATATCTTCTGCTTCTGTTAGTTCCATACCATTTCTGTCCTTTATTGTGCCCATCTTTGCATGAAATATTCCCTTGGTATCTCTAAGTTTCTTGAAGAGATCTCTAGTCTTTCCCATTCTATTGTTTCCCTCTATTTCTTTGCGTAGATCACTGAGGAAGGCTTTCTTGTGTCTCCTTGCTAGAGAAATATTAATCAGAATTTAAGAGGAACAGACAGCATGGGTGAATCTTGAAAATACAATCTGAGTAGTAAACACTTAACACAAAATAGTACATGCTCTGAGACTTCAATTACATGGAACTCCAGGAAAGGCAAATCTAATCCATGTCTGTCTGTGGCCAGAGAAGAGAGGAACTGGCTGTAAAGGGACATAACCTTTGAGGGCTACAGGATGGTTGTATATTTTGGTTGTGGAAGTGATTAGAAAGAACAATCTCTCAAAGCTTACCAAAGAGTACACTCAAACCTGGCTTCATTTGTGAAGCTTACACATCAATAAGACTGATGCTTTCTCTTCCCAGAACCGAACTACAGAAACATCTACCAACTACACATGTTCATACTGAACCTTCGTTTTTATATCAGATTGTGCTGATATTGTGTTTCTTTTATTGGATGAGTTCCTTTCCTTGTGGTGTTTAAATAACTCCAACAAATAGAATCATGAATGCAGAGCACGTCATGAATACTAGCAGTCGGTCCAGCCATTACCGAGCTGTCAGATTTTATATGATTCTGCTCTCTTTAGGGCCTCTAGTGCAGGCATTCAGCTCCACAGAACAAGGACTGAATACCGGTGACAAAAGGTAGGTATTTAAGGAATGACAGAAACAGGAAGAAACAAATGTCTAGGGAGAGTCATTAACCGTCCTCCCTGTGATGAGTGATTTCCAGAGACCAATATGTGGCTACATCAAAGTGTCCCTGTATGCTTTTGAAGAAGGTTATTTCTGTCTGCTCAGAGATGTTATGAAATGTTACACTCGGTGATAACAGTTACTGCTCCTCCACTCCCTCGTGGGGATAGAATTACAACACAAGGGGTAACAATTAAATATTATTAGAGCCTGTGGCTTCCATGGTTAGCATCCATAACTTAGCATGTTAAAAAGGACTGAAAGTGGGTGGCATTGCTGAAAAATTCACTCTGAAACGACAACCAAAGCCTTGAAAAAAATAAATGGCCATCCCATCAGGAGGCTTAAAGTCAAGCCCAGTTAGAACATTGCACCATCTTAGAACTATTTTGACTTTCCTGGGCTTTACTGATTTTTTAGAAAAAATTCCCTGAATCATCTCACTTCAGATCAAACAGAGTTGGAGCTGAAACAGCAGGCAAAGAGCAGTTCAGTAAAATTAATCTTTCCTCTAGCTGTATACATTTTTTATTATTTGTATGAAGGAAAGTCATGTGGATATGCCAAAACTGATGGAATATAAAAAAGTCACTCCTATCTCAGCTTGAAATGCTATTTCGTGTGTAAAGCTCATTTACTGTTCTCATTCTGGTGTCATTTCATAAAATGATGTCATGAGTAGCAAAAGAAAACATCAGGCAAACAGAGAAAGCCATCTGAAATTAAAAGTTTTCCAGGAAAATGTCAAAGAGGACAGTAAGGACAAGGATAATGGAAAGATAACTATCTGAGGGTCTCCGGGGAGAGAAACTTCTAAGAAGCATCAAAACGTGTTATCATGATGTCTGCCGGTAACTTGAGCCAACTTCAAAGATTTCCTTGGTGGATTATACCAAAAGGACCCATTATCAGAAAGGAGTAGTTAATTAAAGTGAATTATCAGAATGTGCAACTTGTCTTCAATGGAGCACAGCTGCTGAGTTACACTGTAAAAATGAAATTGGACCACGCATCTTCTTATGTACCTAACAATTTTTCTTTGAACTGGATATCTGAGTTTTAAAACTGGAACAGAAGGACACCAGGAAACATTGTTTAGCAGATGTCATATTGATATGAGCTTTTCTTGATGAATTGTAATCATTCTACAAAATATCTTTTCTGGATATTTAAAACATTTTAACTCTTGCTATCTTGGAGCGTTACTTCCATCATAAAACAGCCCTTGTCCCAGATGTGTGTTTTAACTGTACCAACAGTGCCTGCAATCCGTGGAGCCGCACTATTTAACACCCACTGCTTCACAAGGAGGAATGGAGACTGAAGGTCACACTATAATAAAAGCATTTTCTTAGTCATTCCTGAAAGGAACTTGAAAGGAACAGGTGCATAGTCAGGGAGGAAGACTGAGCTGATAGCATAAAAGACCTTTTCTTTTGTTCTTATTTTTTTCTTTTCTTCCTCAGTAGGTTATAAAATATATATATATATATAAAATGACAAAGCAGGCTTACACAAATACAAACAGCAAGTGTGAAGAAACGATGGCACGGACTGCTGATAAGAGAGGAGTGCTGCACAGCTTTCTTTTCCTGCATCTTTGCTGTGCACGCATCTGGGAACTTGACAAGCTGTCACAAGGCTGAGGAAATAAACAGATGTGGACTGCTGATAAGAATCTGGTGAACATTCAGAGCCTAGCGCTGATTTGCCCGATGGCTTGCTCGTTATCGGAACACCATTATAAACTCTCACCTGGGGAAGCGCTCCAGCCTGCCCGAGCAACTTGCATCTGGCGTCAATCGTGGCCATAAAACCAGCCCATGAGTCATCTAACAGCCCAGGTGTCTACGATTCCCCACTTCCACAGCACCTGACGGCATGTGGCCACTTTCAGATCACAATCTCCGTGTCTCTAAGGACGGTGAAGAGAGCTCTAAGAGGTGTAGTCCAGTCCCGGACATGCTTAGGGCTGAATGAAACACTCTCACTCATTTCCCGAAAAGTCAGCAAACGCTGTGAGTGATCAAAGTGGAATGACATGCTCAAGGAGGGTAAGAGCAACTGGACGAACACCAGCAGTGTGGCTTGCATAACCGGCAGATGCCTGCTCTTGAAAAAGATTGTCCTGACTTGTAAATCTGTTCCTTGTTCGATGGCGAGAAGAGTGTGTCGGTGGTACCCACACTTGGAGGTCTCAGTTGTCTAGAGAGCTTCTACACAGCTCAAGATAAGGCAGCAGTTAAGACCAAGCTCGTTTCTGGCTGAGTCTGGTTTTTCCAGGCTTTTGAGACATAGAAATGGTGCAAAAAAGTTAAACTTTTGTTTTGTTTTGTTTCTGAAGTTACAGAAGAACTAATGCACAACACTGTGTATGGAAGCCCACTGTATATACAGGAGTAAAGAATTCTCCTGTCAGTGAAGGGAACATGGGTTCAATCCTTGGTCCAGGAAGATCCCACATGCTGCAAGACGACGAAGCCTGAAAGCCCGTGCAGCACAGCTGCTGGGCCTGTGCTCTGCAGCAGGAGAAGCCACAGCAGTGAGAAGCTGCACGCAAGAGAGCAGCCCCGCCCGGCGCAACTAGAGAGAAGCCTGCACAGCCACACGCGTCCAGCCCAGCCAAGAATAAAAGAAATAAAAATCACCTTCTAAAAATGGTTAATTTTACATCACATGAACTGTACCTCAATAAAGTTTAATTTTAAAATTCTAGGGGAAAAAGTAGCTGAGGAATTAAGCCCAAAACATCTAGAAATCAATTTTGGATTAATTCATTCTACAAACATTTTTGCACACTCAGTAAAGATTGAAGGCAAAAGGAGAAGAGGCAACAGAGAATGAGACGATTAGATGGCTAATCACTGACTCAGTGGACATGAATTCGAATAAACTCTGGGAGACAGTGGAAGACAGAGGAGCCTGGCGTGCTGCAGTCCACAGGGTCGCAAAGAGGTGGACATGACTTAGCTACTGAACAGCAATGAATTTCTTAGCACACCCCCACGACTGCACAATGTATTTTAACATTAATAATACAAGCAACTCTGAAGCAAATTAGTTTTTAAAAGGTTATAAATTTGGACCATGGAACAATAGATTCAACTGATGAGTTCAGAGTGAATTCTTTCCGTTGCCTTCAAGTCTTCCTACCCCAAAATCTTACCTAGTAAAAACTGGCCGATCTCTAGTTACCTGAGCAATTCCCTTACCTCGTAAGTTAGGCTCCGTATGACATGAATAGCCCTCAATCAAGTCAATGAAAGTGTTTTAGAAGGATAAGGGTAAACTAAATATATCTTGGGCTGTAGTTAATTTCTCTTTCTCTTCACTTATTTTGAAAATCAACACTTTTGAAGTATAATTTACATTTAATAAAATGTCCCGTGGTAAGTGCATAGCTGGTGAGTTGTAATGCACATGTACTTGTATATAACCACCACTCTGATCAAGAGATCAAATATCCCTGTCACCCTAGAATTGCATCTGTGCCCTTGGTAATCAACCCTGTCCTGTCCCTGGCCCCAAACAACTACTTATCATCTCCTCTCTGACACTTATTTCAGTATAATCTGGTCTACAACAAAGTGTTCGCAGACTATGACTCATGGGACAAATCTAGCCCACTCTTTGTAAGGCCCACCCACAAGCTACAAAGGTTTTGTTTTTTGCCCTGGTTAAATGGTTGGAACAGGCAAAAACAAAAATAACATTTCCTTATAAATGAAATGTTTTTGAATTAAAATTTTAGTGTCCAAAAATAAAGTTTTATTGTAACTCTGGCATGCTCATTGTTTACCTACTGCCCACGGCTGCTTCTGTGCTAAATGGTAGAACTAAGTACCTGTAACTGAGACTAAAACATTCACTATTTGGTCCTTTATGGAAAACGCAATCATAAGAATGCAGTCTGCTGAATCTGGCTTCTTTGGCTCAGGATAACTTTGGAAATCCACCCATGTCGCTGCATGAAACAATGACCCAGCCTTTTCACTGCTGGATAATATTCCCTTGTTTGAATATCCACAGCTTGTCTACTCATTCACATGTTGACATGCATTTGGGTTGATTCTAACAGGGGCTGCCATGAATTAAGCTGTTATAAACATTCTTCTACAAAACTTTTTCTGTAATATGCTTTCATTTCTCTTGGGAAGATATCTAGGCATGGATTTGCTGACTCACCTTCCCTGGTGGCTCAGATAGTAAAGAATCTGCCTGCAATGTGGGAGACACGGGTTTGGTCTATGGGTCGGGAAGCTCCCCTGAAGAAGGAAATGGCAATCCACTCCAGTGTTCTTGCCTGGAGAATTCCATGGACAAGAGGAGCCTGGTGGGTTACAGCCCATGGGGTCGCGAAGAGTCAGACAGGACTGGGCCACTAACACTCTCACCCACTCATGACAAGAGTTAACTTTGTAAGAAACTTTGATTAACTTTGTAAGAAACTACTCTGAAGGAAGATTCCACCTGCTCTGTACCTTCTGCCAATATTTAAACTTTTGTACTCTTAGGGGTTATATGGCAAGCATCTCCAAGCAAAATAAATGATTTAACTTGGGTTAACTTCTTGGGTTATTTGTGTTGGGAAACTATGCTTGTGTCTCTACCTCTCTTATTTTCACATAAACGATATTATCTTTGGATTTCTAGTTAGCAACTGCATGGCTCTTATAGATGACTGAAATACTCTGTATTTCTCAATTCCGGTGATAATAAAATAGATCACGGTCAGTCCACTTGTTCTGTGAAGTGCCAGATGATACTGGGGTTTGTGAGCCCCAGAAGGCCTCCACTGTCTCCCTTGTTTCCCCTCCCCTTCTTTATTTTTTTTAACAACCCTTTAAAAATGTGAAAATCATTCTAAGCTAATGGCCCATACAAAAATAGACCATGTGCCAGATTAGACAGACAAGCTATGGTTTACCCTTTTTTGACATAAACCATGTCTTTCACCATTTAACAATGCTCAGAGTTTTCTGTGTGTTTCCTTAAAAGTACTGATTAAAGGCAGGTCAGTCTGACACAGCATGGAACAGACACCTTTCAGGGAAAGTGTGCTAAGACACGGAGAACATTTTCTTAGGTAGGTGAAGAAAAAACAAAACAAAACAGTGTTCTGCTAAGTCAGTATCTATCAGCTTGAAGAGCGGATTACTAAATCCTCGTGGGGCTTCCCTGTTTGCTCCATGGATAGGAATCTGCCTGTGAACGCTGGGGACACAGGTTCAATCCTTGATCTGGAGCCATCCCACATGCCTTGAAGCAAGCAAGTCGAGCCCATGCTCCACAACAAGAGAAGCCACCGCAATGAGAAGCCCCACTTGCCGCCTCTAGAGAAAGCCCTCGTGCAGCAGTGAAGACCCAGCACACCCATAAATAAAGAAATACATTTACTTAAAAAAATAAATGCTCATGAATTTTACTCAGATGGGTATTTATGCCATTGCTAGCCCCAAATGGGTGATGGTGCAAGCATTTACACCATCAAAATCAGTAATTTTGTTTCTCTTTTTAGAGAGATTTCCCTGCGCACCATTGGCAATAACCTCTCTGAACGCTGGTGCTTATGAACCTGCACGCACAGACTTGATTGCATATGAACAAGGACAAATAAACCCACCAGCCACATCCCCTTGGAGACAGCCTGCACCCTTCTTTCCCAGGGTAATATGCAAAAGCCATATTTTTCTCACTCTTGTAATCTCATTCAAAACCTAGAAATCCTGACCATAAACTTAGGAATTCAGTCATTCAAAATCCTTTCTTTCAACCTTCCTCCTTTTTTATAGGCAAGAATATTAATTTTAAAACAAGAGAGACAATGAAGCAGGGAGTATCAGTGTCCCATGCCTACCACTTCACTTACCAATATGTGAACAGTCGTCAAATAGTCATAAGTTCTAAGTCTTTAAAACAGGACACACAAATAAGTTTTACTCACTGCTTGTGATTGACAGGGCACCACAAAACTGCAATATAGTTATCTGCATAGAAACCCTGTGTTTCTGGTATTTACATGTTCAACTCAAGATCATGTGTTGAGAATCTGCTATACTCTAGGCATTAAATTATATCAGCAGTCTGAAAGCAGTCTGGATACACATTTATTTATAATTAAAAAATTAAACCAGTCAATCCTAAAGGAAATCAACCCTGAATACTCACTGGAAGGACTGATGCTGAAGCGGAAGCTCCAATACTTTAGCCACCTGATGCGAAGAGCCAACTCACTGAGAAGACCCTGATCCTGGGAAAGACTGAAGCCAAAAGGAGAAGAGAATGGCAGAGGATAAGATAGTTTGATAGCACCACCAATTCAATGGACATGAACTTGAGCAAATTCCCAGGAGATAGTGAGAGACGGGAAGGCCTGGCATGCTGCAGTCCTTGGGATCTCAAAAAGTCGGACATGACTTAGCGACTGAACAACAACAACAAAAACTTAAACATACAACCACGCTGTAGATGATCCATTTTATTCAGGCGTTCCTCCAAACATGGGTGTCTCCTCATTACCTAACACTGGGCCAGTCTGCAGGACAGTTTGCATTTACAGAGGGGCCAAGTGACGAGCCTGTTGACAGAAGAGACCCAAGGTGTAAGTGTTTCTCTAATCCTGCTACTGTTCTCTCAGTCTCTCCCCCCAAAGCAAACAACATCTCTGCTTAGTGGAGGCAGCTGCTGATGGACGTCAACCTGTAAGTGGTGGAGCCTCCTGAGCTAATCATGAAAGTCAAGGTCTGGTTCTGCATCGGATTATCAGCATCCCAAATGAAGCAGGGTGGCTCATGGTGTTTAAGATATAAAATCAGGAGACCTCACTGGGCAGAGTGAGGAAAGGGGGTTCCTGGCAGCAAGGACACCAGGGCGGAGCTCTGGAGGCAGGAGGAGCAGACCAGTGTGCAGGGCAGAGGGAAGGGCGGTACGGGAGGGGCGAGACCCCCGCTGGGTCACCAGGGGGCCCTCAGGCCTCAGACAGAGCTTGCACATCAGAAGGAGCAGCCTTTTCCCAGTTGTAAGACCTGCAAATGTCTGAATGGCCTTCCCTCTTACCCCTGCCCCCACTGCCCTGTGTCCTCCACAGGAAGGTCAACCAATAAATCCCTCCACGCCTTGTTCCATCTTGACGCCTGCTTCATTAGAGGCCCTGAGCTAACACTAAAGGTAATTACAAATACTCATCTCATTATCATGCAATTTAGTACAGCTATCTCCTGGGGGTGGGGGTCGGGGGAATCAATAAAATGGTAATAAGGAAGATTCACTAAGTAGCAGGAAAACTCCATGGATAGAATGGAGCTGCTCAGAAGTGAATCACATCTATAAATGCAGATGGAAAGATGCTATGATGCTAATACAGATGGAGAAGGACTTCCCAAGGCAGGGCTCTGAAGTGAGGTGCCCTGGATGTCCTGGCGGGCAGGTCTCAGCAGTCTTCTGATGCTAACCTCTGACTAGTCCCATCTACGAAGCAAATGGCCCTCATGTTAGAATCTAAACTCCCTGTTTTATAGACCAATAAGCCAGACTCTAGAAATTGGGTATAGAAACCAAAGCAGATTTGGTTTGAAGCGTATTTTTTCTCCTCTTCAGAGAAGGAGACTTGTTTAGGCTTTGGCCTGAGAGTACCCTATCCTGTGAAGAGTTTCCAAAACCAAGACAGGGTGTGGTGAGCAGCCCTGGCACTGGAAAGAGCTGAAGATGGATGCCCGGTGGCATCCTGCCATGCATCACACCCACAGCCTTCATTGTCATTAGTACAGATTAGACACCACCACCGCGCCCTACCACGCACTCGTATTTTCAATTAGAAAACCTCCTGAGGTTTCCATGTAAATGTCTCACAAAGGGTAACATGCAGGCCATTGTCTACAAGGGCTCTGAACAAAGACTTCGTGCTCCGTCATTGTTTCATTGAGATACAAAATGAATAAACAGAGTCCCCAAAGATGCTGCAGGAGACCAAATAATAATAATAATAATAATGGAGCCCAGCTCAAAACTAAAGATCTTTACAACGTCAATTGTTCTTACCCTGATGGCTCAGGCAGTAGAGAATCTGCCTGCAATGCAGGAGACCTGGGTTCAATCCTTGGGTTGGGAAGATCCCCTGGAGAAGCAAATGGCAACCCACTCCAGTTATTCTTGCCTGGAGAATTCCATGGACAGAGGAGCCTAGTGGGCTACAGTCCATGGGGTGGCAAGGAGCTGGCCACGACTGAGCAAGTAACTCTCCGTCTCTCTTACAACTTCAATTATGCATGTTTTTGGCAATACTGCATTGTTTTACATTTTGGCATCTACTGAAATTCCTTTCCATTGGACTGTTTAACCTAAAAAGTCATTAAACTCAAGAGAAATGCAGATTGGCACGTTCGGAATAAGCCATCGGATTAGAACATAATGATATCCCATCCACATGTTGCCACAGGCACGGCTAGAGGGGAAAACAGAGACACCAGGCAACGTTCACGAGCGAACGCTCTGGCCAGACGTACAATAAATCTCAACTGGGGAAACCTGGAACTTCACATAACTTGAAAGAAATTAATAAAAATCTGTGGAAGTTTGTGTAGATTTCAAAACTTGTCTTAAGAAGAAAATAAACATGAAGAATTTGGACAACATAAGGTAAAACTGAAGTGTCTAGTAAGGTGGCGCTATGCTTTGGGAATTATTATCAGAATATATCCATTTTGTTGCATTTTTAAAAAGTAATAAGATAAAGAAGTATGAAGCCTATAAAAAATTAAAATAAAAATGTGTCAATAAGATGCAGGCACAGTGGCAGGCTCTCCCTGCCTCCTGTGAATAAGTCAAGCTCTTTTGCAGGATGTCGGGAAACTGCTCCTTCTCTAAGGAACCAGATCCATCCTTCACATGAACTGTGACATTAGCCTCTACTTACACAGGAAGAAGGTGAATGGAATACTTGGTGTGGTCATTCACTGCACTGGGAATTTTTCATAAAGTTTCCTTTATACTAAGCACTCCACTGATTGATACAATGAGGCATGGGGTTGAAAACAGTGATTAGGAAAAGATGATTTATTCTCCTTTGGCTAATTTGCCAATGAAATAAATTGTCTACTAAGTATGCTTCCTAAAGCAATCTCCATGTTTACTTCCAGGGGAAAAAAAAAAAATAGAGACCCTAATTATGACCCCAGCCCTGAAGGAAAGATCTGGAAACAAGTGATTCAAATCAACAACCTTTCCATACATAGCCCTTACCCTAATTAATGACCATAATGACACAAGGATTGGGACCCATGCCAATTATTAGCTTCATCTCTGCGTTCTGTTTCTCAACATAGAGTCAATAAACAGTTCAAGACTTGCTGGGAGTTTAAGGCAAAAATCGAAGCCAAAACCCTGGGTATATTAAAACCATTCCTGCAACAATAACCTCCAACTGGGAAATGAACTAATCATTCTCATTGTTCAGCTAAGCTCCGAATTGAAAAGGCTGAAATCAGCCCTCTCAGAAAGGAAGCTCCAGCTTAGCTAAGGAGAGAAAAGCATGGGCTGACCCTCAGGTACCCTCCATCTCTGGGCTCCTCTGACCACCAGCCCCCCTTCCACGGCACATGCCTCTCATTCCTCCACGCCAGCATTGATAGCTGAGCTTAGGACGGTGGATGGTCCTGGGTGACTCAGAACCCATCGTTTATACCCCATTAGAGGAAAACAAGCAAGACAAAATGTCTGCTAACAGGCCTTCAGCCGGATGGGTTTCATATTTTCCCTTACCTGTGCCTTTTAAAGGTGCCCGGTGCAATCAGAAAGTAAGACAGATCGCTGTTTAGGAGGAGCTGAATCTATTGCTGAAATCACTCTTTAACTGGAAATCACGGAAACATAAAGAAGTCCTTGCCACAAATTCCTTCTTGTGGTTTATAATACTGTGTATACACTAAGCGATTTGAAGACATCTGGATTGTTCCTATAACTAGCTGGTCCTTCGAGTTCAGTATGAGCCTGATAACATGCAATGGAAAACTTGGAGAGAATATATTCAATCAGCAACTCCTCTTGTAATATCAAAGTAAATTAATGATTCTTTCTGAGGCTTCCCAGGTGGTGGCATGGTAAGGAATCTGCCTGCCAATACAGGAGACTCAGGAGATGCAGGTTCGATCCCTGGGTCAGGAAGATTCCCTGGAGAAGAAAATGGCAACCCACTCCAGTATTCTTGCCTGGAGAATTCCATAGACAGAGGAGCCTGGCCGACTACAGTGCATAGGGTCGCAAAGAGTCGGACATGACTAAAGTGACTTAGCGCAGCACATATGGAGCACTGATCTTAGAATGAGCTTCTAACACAAGTTCTGTGACTGGAAGGCTTATCTGCAAGAGGAAGGTAACTAAGGCAAACTTCACACTGAACACCTGACTTCACAGAGGATAAGTGGGTGGTCTCATTTCACGTGACTTGGTTATGCGTTGTGATCTAAAATTTTCCTCCTGACAAAATCTATGTCTTAATATGCCAGTAAAGTCTGGATGCAGAGATTTTTTTTTCTGCTTTTCAGAAATATCTCATTGTCCTCTGGTAAAAGAATACTAAATAGCCATGCCTTCAACTGCCTCGTTAATTCAAGTGCATCAGTGACGATGAGGGCAATGTAGACCTTTGTTGAAAGTTGTGAGAGGCACAGGTTTTGCATACACAACAGCTCTGTTCTGTCCCTTCCTTAACACTGAAACCGTTGTCCTCCCACGAGTAGACAACAGATGCGGGTTCATTTTCCCAGCACCCTTTGCAGCCAGGAGTGGCCATGTGGCAAGACTGGGCAAGTCTGCTTGGGGTCTGCTGAGATGAACTCTCCACCTACTGCAAACAGAGAAACCACAATGCTCACTCTCTTCCCGGATCCTTTCTCCTAATATTTGGGTGCTGAGTAGTGAGGTCACGAGGTTCAGAGCATGAGAGGTGAACAACATTAGCACTTTGGGCAACAGAGGAAACCGGAGGAGTCTGACCTCTTGATGAGACTGTGAACCCGGCGGACCTATCTCAGGCCCACCGTGACTCCAATCCTCTTCATATACGAGAGGACCCTACACTTTTTTCTAAACAAGGGATGAATGGCCTGAGTTGTTTAAGCTACTTCTGGTCTGGAAGTTCCTTACTCGCTGCCCAAAAGAAGTGAGAGTTTAGAGATGGGGAGACAGAAGCCAGTCCGAGCCAGCGCAGCAGGAGAGAATTTTTCAGGACTCCCGGGTAGAAGAACCTACCAACTGTGAACAATGAGGCATTTTTCTTCAATTAGTGCCGATAACTGTTTGAGACCTCAAAATGAGCTGGCCTGAGAAAGAGCCAATAGACTGAGAATGGCTGAGAGGAAAGAGGAAACATATCTGGGTCGCTGATGTCATCACTGACCAGTGCCGAGAGCTCTATGCTCTACCTGAATCCTGGCTTTCCCATCGTGAGAGGTACTTAATCAGTGAAAGGTTCGTGGAATTTGGATTCTGTGTGTGGCAGGCTGACCGCATTTGCAGCCTCATTTACTGGCGTCCCTGGATCCATGTTCTTCAGCTGGCAGTTTTCCCACTCTGTGAGGACGGCTTTGCTCAGTTGAAAGTGACAGAAGGGATGGGATGCCGGTTCTCAGCCCAGACCACATGGGACCTTGAGTGTCTCAGCTTCCGCTTGGAATTCTTCCACTGCCGTGACTACCAGCCTGGGCCAGCCCCCAAAGAATGACAGACCACGTGGAAGAGAGCCTGGTCACTTCAGTTAAGGTCATCCTGGTCTGGTTGACGACTAGCCGACACCCAAACATGAGAGTCAGCCAAGAGCAGGATCAAGATCAGACATGCCTCCTCAACCACCAGCTGACCACAGACACATGAGTGAGCCTAGCCAAGCCCAGAAAGTCTGCCCATCCGACCCACAGACGCGTGAGCAATAACACATGTCCACTGCTGTAAGACACGGAGATTTGGGATGGAGTATCAGGCACCAAGAACTGACTAATTCAGTTACTTGTGAACAAAAGCATCCTCGCTGATGAAGCCAAATAGGCAGTGAAGGGACAGGCGGTGGGGGTGGGGGGGTGTCCTTAAATATATTTGAGCAGCTGGGACATCTGTGAAAATCTTTGATTAGGGAAATGATCACATTTGTACTTTAGACAAAACATTCTGGCACGACTGTGGAGGATGGTATTAAGTGACTAAACTTTTACTGAAAATAGCCAAGCCCATGAAGGAAGAAAACTTTAATGTGTAAGACAACATGATCTAAGAAGAGGTATATGAACAGAAAAGAGGAAACGAAGATGAAGCACAGAGGGCAGAGGGCGTAGAGATGTCTCGAGTCCTCACCACTACAGGCAAGTTGATCTACAGCAAAGTCAGACGCTCAATGTGAGGTCCCCAAACCAACAGCATTGTCAGCACCTGAAACTTACTAGTAATTCAAATTTCCAGCTCCTCCCCAGACCTGCAGCGTCAGAAGCTGGGTATAGGTCCCAACAATCTGTCTTCACAAGCCCTCCAGATTCTTCTTACAGTTTGAGAACCACTGACCTGGGCCATGGTGAGAAGCTATTAAGGATGCCAAGGCACCAGCACTGATTTCAGATCATCTCTACCATCAGGACTTCAGCTGAGATGTCACCAGCTTTATCTGGTGGAAAGTCTTAGTCAGCAGATACAAGGCTTGTTCCCAGGGCTACTCCTCTGCGTTCTGACCTCTCCATGGCCATGTCCTGACGCTAGCCATAATGTCCTCCACTGGTCCTGAGCTTCTGCTGTAACATGGCTCAGAGGAGTGACTTCCTGAGCCACAAGCAGAGATCAAGATTTTCCTGAACCATAAGCCAAGACTGGAGTGCAGAATGTGTATATGGACAGAGGAAACTGAATTTACAATATCAGCAAATTAATGATCTTGCTACCTCAAAAGGACCCAGGTCCGGTCCTCCTCCTTCTGACTGGAGAGGGGTCAATCGTGTGCTCAACAGGATGGTCCCCACGAACGGCCTGTGCTGACCCCCGTAGTCAGTATACCACCTCTTACACCTTACCCCATCAGAAGATTTTTGGAGACGTCTTCACTTCCCAGTTTTCCTTAACTCTAGAGGTTGCTGATGTATCAGTGATGTAAGTCTATGAGGAAAATTGTAAGAATTAAAGTCTTAAATTCTAAAAAAACACAATGATTTCAATTAAAGGGAAAGTATGGAGTTGGGAGGAAATTCTTTTGGTGAAAAGGAAGCAACTATTTATTAAGTTATTCCAGGTATTCCACTCTACAGAGGAGAACTCAGGTATCCTTGTCTACAGGAGGAATCGAGGGTTGCGTTAGGAAGACATCTAATACCGCCTTAGTATATGCTCTAGGGATTTCCAGTCTTTGGTTAAGATTCAGCAGAGTCCTTCAATAAAGCAGCCATGCAGATGTCCAGGTGTGTGGGCCACAATGTTCCTAGGAGAGGATCATCACATTTCTGCAGAAGAAGCAACCCAAATCCACAATGTGAAAAAAAATCCTCAGGTTAGAGGAGAGGGGGTGACAAACAGGGGGACACAGAGGATTTTCAGGGCAGCAAAACTACTCTCAGGAGGCGCAACGGCAGATGCGTGTCACTACACATTTGTCAACCAGCCCCTCCTTCAAAGAGAAAAGCTCTACAGCTGCTATCCAGTGTGTGTGTGATGTGTGTGTGTGATGTGTGTGATATGTGTGTGTGATGTGTGTGATGTGTGTGCGTGATGTGTGTGTGATGTGTGTGTGATATGTGTGTATGATGTGTGTGATGTGCATATATGATGTGTGTGATGTCTGTGTGGTGTGTGATATGTGTGTGATGTGTGTGTGATTGTGTGTGATGTGTGTATGTGTGATATGTGTGTGATGTGTGTGAGATGCGTGTATGGTGTGTGTGTGATGTGTGTGAGATGTGTGCGATGTGTGTGTGATGTGTGTGTGTGATGTCTGTGATGTCTGTGTGGTGTGTGTGTGTGATGTGTGTGTGTGTGAGATGTGTGTGTGATGTGTATGAGATCCATGTATGGTGTGTGTGTGTGCGATGTGTGTGTGATGTATGTGATGTATGTGATGTGTGTGATGTGTGTGTGGTGTGTGTGATGCATATGTGTGTGTGATGTGTGTATATGATGTGTGTGATGTCTGTGTGGTGTGTGCTATGTGTGTGTGCTATGTGTGTGTGATGTGTGTATGGTGTGTGTGTGTGATGTGTGTGATATGTGTTGGGGGGAGATGGGGGATCTAAGGCTGGGTGATTGGGAGACAACAAGAGAGAGACGAAAATCCGCACAAGCCAGAGAGCTCTTATTCCCCCACGGAAGGCAAGTGGGTAGAAATGCTCGAAGTTTTGAGGCAGGAGAAAAATTGGGCCATTTCGCGTTTGTTGGCGGCGACGCTGACGTCAGATAGAACATGCTGTTATAAGCGTGTGCAACCGCCCAGCGCCCGGCGCTGAGACACGCACACAGTGGTGCAGCTCCCACCACCATCCGTCGCCCGCGTTCTCCACCTCCTACACCGAAACCCTTCTCCACTAAACACCAGCTTTCATTCCCCTCCCCATCCCCGCTCCCGGACCCCTGCCTCTACCAGTGCACTTCCTGACTGCTCTGGGTATCTCATGTAAGTGGCATCAAACAATATTTGTCTGCGCCTACTGTATACTGGAATGCATTTTTAAGGTTAACTTTAAAAAAATTAGTATTTCATCCTGAACAGGCCACAGCATAAATAGCTCTTCCAACTTAGAACAGAAGCAACTCAGATAGATTTTACATAGAAGGCCTGGAAGATACAGCCTACAATAAAGTAAGGAACAATGAACTATCCACATTGGGAGAGGCCATTCCGCATAGCTCAGATCTAAGCTCCCACAGGGAGAAGGCAATGGCACCCCACTCCAGTACTCCTGCCTGGAAAATCCCATGGACAGAGGAGCCTGGTGGGCTGCAGTCCATGGGGTCGCACAGAGTCAGACACGACTGAGCGACTTCCCTTTCACTTTTCACTTTCATGCACTGGAGAAGGACATAGCAACCCACTCCAGTGTTCTTGCCTGGAGGATCCCAGGGACAGGGGAGCCTGGTGGGCTGCCGTCTATGGGGTCGCACAGAGTCGGACATGACTGAAGCGACTTAGCAGCAGCAGCAAGCTCCCACATGTTTTTATGCAACAGGCCCAGACAATGGGGGGTGGGAGCAAGTGACACAGATTCCTCTCAAGTCTTGAGAAGCTGGGAACTGTGACTAAATCCCTCATGTTGTAGTCCTCAGCTTTAACTAATTTTGAATTTTTATGCTTTTTAAAACATATTACCATTAATATTTTAAATATGCTTAAAATAAATAGCAAGCTATGTTAATTATAGAAACATGAGAAAAAAGGATTTAAAAAGTAGATAATTAAAATCTCCTATAATCCCACCACCCAGATATGACCACTGGTTATTTTGATGTGCAGCTCTCATGGAATTCTCTGCCTAAATATGTATATAATTTTAATGAAATTCATTGCACATAATATTTTGTAAACTGATCTTTGCTAGAAGTACAGATGCAAGGTCAGAAAAAAAAAATTGACTGAACTTGGACTCATAATCAGAATCCTGATTTAAAGAACTTCAGGAAAAAATATAGTGTGTAAGTTAAAGTTTTTTACTCAAATTCCATCACTGTTGACATCTTATTAGGAAGTACTGTTGCTGTTGTTATTGTTGTTATTCATTCACTCAGTCACGTCCAACTCTTTGCGACCCCATGGACTGTGGCACGCCAGGCCTCCCTGTTCATCACCAACTCTCAGAGCTTGCTCAAATTCATGTCCATTGAGTCAGGGATGCCATCCAACCATCTCATCCTCTGTCATCCCCTTCTTCTGCCCTCAATCTTTCCCAGCATCAGGGTCTTTTCCAATGAGTCAGCTCTTCGCATCTGGTGGCCAAAGTATAAAAAATGCATTTGGTAAAAAAAAACAAATTGCATTAGAAGGCTACATCCTGCAGAATTCCTCCTATCTTGCTCCTTTGGGTTCTCTCTCACTCTGTCCAGAGCACACTTTCTCTGTCCACGATTCTCTCCACCCTTCTTTGCTCTTCGCTTTCCCCAACCTTTTCTTGCCCAGAATGACGGTTTTCCAGCTAGCAGCTTGGACCGCGAACACGGGAAGGCACTGCTGTCTGGCAGCCTCGGCGAGCGTTGCCATGAAGACTTGTTTTCCATTGTGCGTTGCTCTGCGTGCCATATCCACTCTGGCCATTGTGCCAGGTGAAATACCAACGCTCGCCCATGTGGAAGATGGTTCATCCGGAGGCGATCAGCTCCACCGAGGGAAGGGAGAAAGAAAAACATGTGTGGTTTCTGCCGCCTTCACCTTGGCAGAGAAAAATGGTCGTGAGACTGGGGCTGGGGTGCAGAGCCTTCAGAGTTCTGGGCGATCAGCAGGGCCGGCCCGAGCCAAGAAAGAACACACAGTGGTTGTGTGTGGCAGTGACACCTCAAGAAAAATCACTTTGAGTCGTGCGCCTGATCATTTAACTGCTGTGGGCACGGGCCCAGCCCGCTCCCCAAGTCAAACGTAAATGGTTTAAGGAAGCCGGCCTTTTTCCCCCTCCACTTTTACCGGACTGCATGTCTGACAGCCATTTTACTGTGTTTACAAATTATGAAAATTCTGGGCAGCTAATTATGAAAATATTGAGAAGTCGTAGGAGAAGTAACTCTTGGAGCGGGTTAAGGCAGAGAACAGACTGTAAAGTCCTTGAAAAATGAGCTGCTCGGTCTCCACGTCTGCCAGTAACTTTTGGTATTTCAGAATATTGCTATGTTAATCAGAAATCCAAAAAAGAAAGAAATCAATAAAAATCTAAGAGAAGAGAAGGAAAAGAGGTGGGCCGCCCATATTGAGCAGACGAAGGAGAGTGGAATCACTCCTACGATCTATCCGTTTCTCTTCCAGAGGATCAGCAGTCAAAGAATCCAGGGGGAAAACATGAAAAACAAGTTTCATAAGCAAATGAGAGGTGATAAATTTTCAGTTCTCTGTTTTTTTTTTTTTTTTTTTTTTTTTAAGGGACGGCCTTTCTTCAAATTTGACCTTGCTGCTTTCACACCATCTGGAAAGAAAATCTAGTTGTCTTCCCCCATTTGTTTTATGTTGAATAAAATGAATGCATGTGCACCAATAACAAAGAATATAAGTACATTCTAGACTGATGATACAGTTGGTGAGATTTCATGATGTATCACAATAAGGTAACAAATGTTGTTTTTCTACAGCGCCTTTCTTTCTTGCAGAGGATTTCCTTCCTTAAACGTTCACGTTGAGCAAATCCTTACAAAATAGACTTACTGTCAACCTCTCTGGGTCGGAAAGAGGAGTCACAGGAGTCGGGTCAGTTTTAAGACGGTCAGATAGTTCCAGAACACAGCTATTTTATGATCCAGTCCTATCTTCTTCCCATTAGAAAATGAAGCCTTCTGTTTAGATAATGATACTTAAAGTTCATTTTATATTCCATACTACAACTTTACAGACAAAAGTGTCTTTGCTATAAGACAACTTAAATTTTTTTAATCGAAGTCTAGTTGATTTACAAAGCTGTGTTAGTTTCAGATGTGTAGCAAAGTGATTCAGTTAGACATGTACAGTACATATATTCTTTTTCAGATTATTTTCCATTATAAGGTATTAAAAATATTGAGTAGAGTTCCCTGTGCTGTACAGTAGGTTCTTGCTGGTCATCTATTTTATGTTTTGTTGTTGTTTTTCAGTTGCCAAGTCGTGTCCAACTCTTTGCAACTCCAAGGACTACAACACACCAGACTTCCGTGTCTCTTACCATCTCCTGGAATCCGCCCAAGTCCATGTCTACTGGACCAGTGATGCCATCCAGTCTTCTCATCCTCTGTCAGCCTCTTGTCCTTCTGCCTTCACTCTTTGGACATTCAGATTGCTTCTGTGTCGCGGGTGTTGTAACAAGTGCTGCAATGAACATTGGGGTGCATCTTTTCTAATTCTGGTTTTCTCCAAATATATGCCCAGGAGTGGGATTGCAGGGTCATATGTTAGCTCTCTTCTTCTTTTTTTTTTAGGAACCTCCATACTGCCCTCTCTAGTGACTGTACCAATTTACATTCCCACCAACAGTGCAGGAGGGCTCCTTTTTCCATACCCTCTTCTGCATTTATTGTTTGCAGACTTTTCGGTGATGGACATTCTGACATGTGTGAGGTGATGCCTCATTGTAGGGTTTTGATTTGCCTTTCTCTAATAGTCTAAACTTCTTTTCATGTGCCTGCTGGTCATCTTTCTTTTGGGTGGAAATGTATATTTAGATCTTCTGTCCATTTTTTGATTGGGTTGTTTGCTTTTTGACACTGTGCTGAATGCGCTGTTCATATATTTTGGAGATTAATTTTTTGGTCACATGCTTTGCAAATGTCTTCTCCCGTTCTGTAGGCTGATTTTTGTTTATGGTTTCCGTTGCTGTGCAAGAGTTTCTGAGTTTAATTAGGTCCCATTAGTTCATTTTTGGCTCTATTTTCATTACTCTAGGAGATGATTCCAAAAAGATAATGCTAGGCTTTATGCCAAGGTGTGTTCTATGTTTTCCTCTAGGAATTTTATAGTACCTGGTTTCACATTTAGGTCTTTAACCCATTTTGAGTTTATTTTTGAGTGTTGCTAGATAACATTCCAATTTCATTCTTTCACATTCATCTTTCCCAGAGCCACTTGCATATGCACCGCCTCTTCTGTCGTAGATTAATTGACCGTAGATGTGTGGGTTTATCTCTGGGATTTCTCTCCTGGTTCACCGATCTATAAGTCTATTTTTCTGCCAGTACCATCTACATATATAGTGTGAATATAGTACCATACTATAAAGCTACTGCACAAGAAATCAGGGGGTCTGATTCCTCCAGCTTCATTTTCCTTTCTCAAGATTGCTTTGGCTAATTGGGCTCTTTTGTTTTTCCACATAAATTTAAAAAATTTTGTTCTCTGTGAAAAATGCCATCAGTAATTTGATAGGGATGGCACTGAATCTATAGATTGCCTCGGGCAATACAGTTATTTTTACAATATTGATTCTTTCAAGACAAGAACATGGTCTATCTTTCCAACCATTTGCGTCATCTTCAATGTCCTTCATCAGTGTCATAGTTTTAAAATACAGGTCTTTTGCCTCCTTGCTGCTGCTAAGTCACTTCAGTCATGTCCGACTCTGTGCGACCCCACAGAAGGCAGCCCACCAGGCTTCCCCATCCCTGGGATTCTCCAGGCAAGAACACTGGAGTGGGTTGCCATTTCCTTCTCCAATGCATGAAAGTGAAAAGTGAAAGTGAAGTTGCTCAGTCATGTCCGACTCTGTGCGACCCCATAGACAGCAGCCCACCAAGCTCCTCCATCCATGGGATTTTCCAGGCAAGAGTACTCGAGTGGGGTGCCATTGCCTTCTCCTTTGCCTCCTTAGGGAGGTTTATTTTTAGGTATTTTCTTTGATATGATGGTATGTGGGACTATTCCCTTAATTTCTCTTTCTGATCTTTTGTTGTTAATGTATAGAAATGCACCATACCTCAGAGAAAGCAATGGCACCCCACTCCAGTGCTCTTGCCTGGAAAATCCCATGGATGGAGGAGCCTGGTAGGCTGCAGTCCATGAGGTCGCGAAGAGTCAGACACGACTGAGCAACTTCACTTTCCCTTTTCACTTTCATGCATTGGAGAAGGAAATGGCAACCCACTCCACTGTTCTTGCCTGGAGAATCCCAGGGACGGGGGAGCCTGGTGGGCTGCCATCTATGGGGTCGCACAGAGTAGGACACGACTGAAGCAACTCAGCAGCAGTACCATACCTGTGTATTAAGTTTGCATCCCGCAACTTTATCAAATTTGTTGACGAGCTCTAGTAGTTTTTAGGCAGCATCTTTAGATTTTTAATGCATGGTATCATGTCATCTGCAAAGAGTGACAGTTTTACTTCTTTTCTAGTTGGACTCTTTTTTATTTTATGACAATCATTAATGCTTTATAATGCACTAAAACCATAAGTGAATTTTGTTTAGCATTACTGGAAGCAGTCCCTGAGTCATATTATGGCAAATTAGAGCTTCATATGTGGATCAAATGAACATGCATCTGAAATTCAGAATACTATAATCTCCAAAATCACTGCAGATGGTGACTGCAGCCATGAAATTAAAAGACACTTGCTCCTTGGAAGAAAAGTTATGACCAACCTAGACAGCATATTAAAAAGCAGAGATGGTACTTTGCCAACAAAGGTCCATCTAGTCAAAGCTATGGCTTTTCCAGTAGTCATGTATGGATGTGAGAGTTGGACTGTGAAGAAAGTTGAGCCCCGAAGAACTGATGCTTTTGAACTGTGGTGTTGGAGAGGACTCTTGAGAGATCCATCTAGTCCATCCTAAAGGAGATCAGTCCTTGTTGTTCATTGGAAGAACTGATGCTGAAGCTGAAACTCCAATACTTTGGCCACCTGATGTGAAGAACGGACTCATTTGAAAAAACCCTGATGCTGGGAAAGATTGAAGGTAAGAGGAGAAGGGGACGACAGAGGATGAGATGGTTGGGTGGCATCACCGACTCAATGGACATGGGTTTGGGTGGACTCCAGGAGTTGGTGATGGACAGGGAGGCCTGGTATGCTGCAGTCCATGGGGTCACAGAGTCAGACATGAATGAGTGACTGAACTGAAGGTTTCTACAACAGATCCTGCTATTTTCTTGTTCTTCTTGATCTATATTACTCGTAAATTATAAATAAAATAATTTTATTAATTGATAAAATGTAAGGTGTGATCACATTTCCAACTTCCCCTCTACTGTTTGTTGCCTTAAGAAATAGGATAAGCTCTGGTCCTGAGCTCCTTTTTCAATGTTATAAGCCAAGAAATGTACTAAGTTTTCCCTGACTTTCCATTGGCAGAAATCTTTTATAAAAGCTGTGATTTATTTAGAGTATGGAAAGGCAAGGAACACACACAGTAATACCTGTGAAGAAGTAAAAAGAGAAAGGATGAAAAACAAGAGTGAAAAGAAATGAACTCTCCATGCACATGTTATTTGACTGAAATACATAGCTATGTAAATAACTGACACCTTATATTCTCCAGTTACCTTTCAACTGGGCATTTGTGTAGATATAAATGCATATAATTTGAGTATCCTTCTAACAGGAACATCATAGACAGACCTTTGTAGGTATTTCGAGTCTGGTTCCAGATCACTGAAATAAAGCAGATATTGCAATAAAGCAAGTCCCGGGAAATTTTTTTGTTTTGTTTTCCCAGTGCATATAAAAGTTATTTATACCGTATGATAGCTATGAAGTGTGCAACAGCATTATGTCTTAAAGAAACAACATACATTCTTAATTTAAAAGTATCTGCTGAAAACAATGACCATCAGCTGAGCCCCCAATGAGTAGTAGTTGAAACATCAAAGGCAACTAATCACAGATCACCATCACAAACAGAATAATAATGAAAAGTTTGAGATACTGTGAGAAATTAACAAAATATGACAGAAACAGGAGGTGAGCAAACAGTTGGAAAAATGGTGCCAATAGACATTCTCAATTCAAGGTTACCAGAAACGATCAATTTGCAATAAAAAAAGAAAAGATGCAATATCTGCAAAGCACAATAAAGTGAGGTATGACTATCAATTAAAGGTCATGATGAGGACCAATTACTTTTGTGTCTGCCCTATTGTCCTATTTTAAAAGTTTAGCAACTTTTCCAGAAGAAAATTCTTAATTCTTCTTGGAGCTTAAAAATCATCTTTTTACATCAACCCTCGAGTTTATCATTTGAATGCAAACAGTCATATAGCTTGAAGAATTCAAAGGGAACTTTCGAGTGCGTGTCCATTTTCAGTCTTCAGCGTCCTTCTCAGTTCCCATTTTTTTTAACGCATGCTAATTTGTCAGTTTGCTTACTTGCCAGTGTTGCCAGTATTCTTCAGGAGATAAGCCAACTGAGCCCCACATTTTTTGGTTCACTTAGAACAGCTATGTATGCATGCATGCTCAGTTGCTTCAGTCATGTCTGAGTCTTTGCAACTCCATGGACTGTAGCCTTCCAGATTCCTCTGTCCATGGGAATTCTCCAGGCAAGAATACTGGAGTGGGTCGCCGTACCCTCCTCCAGAGGACCTTCTGAACCCAGGGATCGAACCTGCGTCACTTGCATCTCCGGCACTGCAGGTAGGTTCTTTACCCACAGAGCTACCTGGGAAGCCCAGAACAGCCAAGGCCATATCTAAAATATGTTGTCAATCTTTGGCATCACGCCTTCCTTAGCAGATTTAGCCTACCCCTTTCCTTTTCAAAGCTCACCCCTCTTGATTGTAAACACAGAAATCAAATGAGACTTAAATAATTGTGACAATTTGGTATATGGCCACTAATAACAGCTGTCATATCAGAAGTGTTTATCTGAACAAACTATTGATTTGGAAATTGGAGTAAAAAGAGTCAGTCACAGCAGGAAAAAAAAATACTAATTGTGCTTCTTTGATGCAGACATTCTCCCATTATTTGTCACAAGCTGGGAGATCAGACCCTGGTTACTGCTTCAATAATTAGTTTCCTGACTTTTATACATGGAGACAGCATTCAAGAATTAGAATATAATCACCATCTTTCTCCCTTGGACTACACGTGCTAAGTTAAGCAAAATTTGCCTGTGTATGATTTCAAAGGAGTACAAAGTGAAACAGTCTGGTCAAGTTGTTTTTTTTTTTTTTTAAGCCCCAAATAGAAGAGCAGATTCTTTATTAAAACTGGGAAACACCTGATATGTGGAGACAGAGGTGTTTTGTTTTGTTTTTTCCTCTCTCTGAGAAGGAAGCATTCAATGGAATGAGGCAGCTAGCTGGCTCTTTTTTAAATTGTCCTAATTCATTTGTTTTACATTCTTTCTGCTAAGGTATAATTTAAAACTCAACAGCGCGCATCCGCCCATGTGGAACCGTCTTGAGGTTCTGGGAACGGCGGAGAAGGCCTGCTGTCCCGGGGGCTCCCCGCAGCTCGGAAAGGCGCGGGCTGCTGACAGCCCTTTCAGCAGGCTCGGCTTCTCCGGGAGCAGGGTGCTGTCTGAGGACCCGCGTCCGGAAAACGGCACGCCCGTCCCTCTCCGGGGAGAAGTCAAGCCCTGAGTTTTCAGGCACGGTTTCCTTCTTTGGCTTTTACCACCAAATCCTGATGGTTTGGAATGAGGTCGACACTGCCTTGCGGAGCCTCACATTCTGTCTACAACTGCTCAGTACCAAAACCTACCCATTCCTCTCCTTTACAGTGTGAACCAGAATCTCCTCATTCATCACAGTCAAAGGTCTCTCTGGTGTGCAACCCAATTCCTCATTTTCTCTAGCTTCCACTCACTCATTGCTCCAATCACACTGATCGAGTCTCCAAACCTAATAAACAATTTTTTGAATTAAAAATATACTTTCTATTGAGTATTTGTAACTATTTTGGGAAAATATGAACTGTAATGGCATACCTCAGAATTCATCATTTCCGTTTTTGCATGTAATCTTCCTGTCCTTCTGTACGTGTATTTGGCCTACCATTGAATATTCTGATTTTAATTGTCACAATATGGCATGTTTCTGAACGGTCCTTACCCACCAACGCCCTGGGTGAGACCACAGTGTGGCCATGCTCGCCCTGTGCTGCTCAGTCCTGACACGTGGCACCAAGTTGTTTACACCACCACCACCATCGTCATCGTGTTATTAGGATTCCAGCAGTTTGAAACATTTAAACCATTTATCTTCTCAATGAGCCTGTGCTCACCTTTCAGCTGATCTGTTGTGGAATGTGGTGTAATCATATTCATCTACCCAAACTGCTTTTAGATTTTGTTAAAGATGTTTAGTTGAGATAAATTCCCAGGAGAGTTAACGAGACCTAAGAAAATGAGTATCTTTGTTCCACCAAAAATTTTCACACCTTGCTGACTCTTACTATCCTGTTTCCTTATTTGAGAAAACCACCCCCAGTCAAACACACTCAGACATTCTCTTTCCTTCTCTCTCTCTCTCCTGCCTGCTAAAATCTTCCTCTCCTTTAGAGTCCCGCTCTTACTCTTACGCCTTTTTCTCCAGGTAGCTAAGTCTCTCTTAGTTCCATTAGACAGCTAAATAAGGATAATTACTACCCCAAAGAGTCGTTAAGCAACAGATCACCTGAGATGATGCCTGAAGAGTGGCAAACATGTATTACATATTATATGTGTTAGTTGTCTTTACCATCATGTTAGTCTCCCCAAATATGGCTTTTTTGTTGTTTTCCTTAAAGAAAATTCAAGAAGGCTGAGTAAGACAGATATTCAAAAGGACTTCATTCTCATAAATCATCAGTTTTCAAGCTTAAGGCATTGCAAGAAAAAAACCTGGGTAAAGAGAGGATAAATACCAGTGGTTACATCCACATGTCCTCCTGGTGATGAGAGGAGGTGCAGTGAATCCAGCCAAGCTTACAAGGAAAATACCACGTGGATTTGAACATGGCACGAAGCGGAGCTCCAGAAATCAATTCCTAACTCCCCAGTGATTCAAAGATTGCAGGCAGGCCGCCTGTGTGTGGAGAAAGACGTGGGCTCTCCTTCCTGAAGCGGCTGACGTTTTCTCCGCTAAAGCCCATGAGATGGCTGGCTCTCTTGGGAAACTTTTGGAAACAGAAGGCTGTGCCATGAGTAGAGAGGACATGTAGACTACTCTTCCTGAACATGTGGAAGAACTATATTCTACATAGTGCATGAAATATCAGCTTGGCCAGCGCCATCTAAAGCTAAATCGATCCATATGATTGGAATTTTGCCCAGATCCTTTAACCAAAGTGGGTGGAGAGGCGGGGGGAGGGGGGGGGGAAGGCACCATTCCGAAATTAGCATTATCAATACGGTAATACATTGTGAATGTTAGTGGGCCTGACATAGGAAGTGATGTAATAAGAGACTGCTTACTGCTCCTGCCCCTTGAACAGGAAATATTTTCCTTGAGGAATAGAATACTTGAAAACTGCAGATTGCATTTTAATATTAACCAGATTTCTACATTAAACATGATTTCCGAGAACAATTTGATTTTTCTTTTTTTCTCTTTCTCTCTCTCTCTTTCCCCCCACCGCACCCCTCAAGCAACTGATCAGCACTGTGTTCAACCATGGGCAGCTCCTGGAGCAGACCCAGGGCTGCCTGCAATTTAAATGTCAAACTGTGTGCCTTTGAGCAGCGCAGCCTCTCAGCCGGCAACACGTGTCACTCACTGCTGCCCTGTCCATCACTGCTGCCTCTCGACGCGTTCAGATCGCTACAAATTCTCTCCTGGTTTCTCTGATTGTCTCTAAGTGTGAAATTTCAAGTCTTGTTTCTTCTTCTTCATTCAGTTTTAGACAAGTGAGTGTAATCACCTTCTAGAACAAGCAAGAAGCAACAAGAAAATGACCAAACCTGTTTTAAATTTTGAAAGCAGCACAGAGCAGCTCTCCTGAGCTCCTAGAACTAGTCTCTGCAACTAACTGCAGAGTGAAAAAAGGCTTTTTTTTTTTTTTTTTTAAACTGACTAAACAGATCTATCCCCAGTGGACACATACACAGGAATTCTAAGCTACCAAAAGTGGCCTCTCTCAGGGCAGGTTGACAGCAGTGAGAACCCCTGATGGTTAATGGAAGCACTTCGGGATTTATCAGTTTTGATCGCTATCGGCTTTGGCAGCAAAATAGTGAAATAAAGACAACTTAAGCACAGTTGTGCAGAGACGGGGACGGGTGTGGAAGGACTGCTACAAGCAACGAGCTGTCACCCTTGATTTGTAGAAAGCAGATGGCTGCGAAGTGGGGGCCACAAAGGAGGTAGAATAAGGAAGAAGAACTAGAGTTTCAAGGCAATAAACCAAAAGCACAAGTATTCGGTGCATGTACTGAGGCACAGGATGGTAACTGTCACCTGATAAGATAATTAGGGGGAAACGGTGATAAATAGAGTTTCTAACATCTGACATGACTAAATAAGAATTTCTAGTAAAACAGGTGAAAGAAGGAATTTGTTGTTGTTGCTTGCTGTTTCAGTCACTAAGTTGTATCTGACTCTTTGTGACCCCATGGACTGAAGCCTGCCAGGCTCCTCTGTCCATGAGATTCTCTAGGCAAGAATACTGGAGTGGGTCACCATGCCCTCCTCCAGAGGATCCTCCCAGACCAGGAATCAAGCCTACACTTTCTGCATTGGCAGGCAGATTCTTGCCGCTGAGCCACCAGGGAAGCCCCCAAAGAAGGAATTAAGAAAACAGAAAGCAACACTGCAGTCTCTCTGAGGATCTAGGAATAATTGAGACCACCTCTCACCCTCAGAAAAAAATGGTGATGTGATGGGCAAGGGAGCCCAGGACCTCTTAGAGGTGTCCTTCAACAGAGCCATGGCCGAGAGAAGCAGTGGGTGGCATTCACCTGAAAACCACACAACCTTCTCTTGGTAGTAGGGTTTCACTTTTCCACCAGAGAGGAGAGGTTTTGTCAAGATCTGCAGGTTTCAAACATAGAGGCGCCTGAGAGTAAAACTGCACTGTTTTTAAATAACTTATTTCAACTCAGCATAAATGCCTCAAAGCTGCCTGTTCTCCTTTTCTCCATTCATCCTGAATCTAGCTTTCCACAGCAAGAAAGAAATCGAGCATTTGTAGAAAACCTACTGTGGGCTGGACTGCATGTTTTGTAGTTAAATTTCATGACATCCTCCATCTAACCACCTTATGAAACAGACATTGTCTCAGTTTTTAAAATGAGAAACCAGGCATAGAAAGGTCAAGTACCTCTTCAAGATCAGAAAGCACAAAATATGTTCACTCAATCCTAAAGGAAATCAACGCTGAGTATTCATTGGAAGGACTGATGCTGAAGCTGAAGCTCTCATACTTTGACTACCTGATGAGAGGAGCCAACTCATTGGAAAAGACCCTGATGTTGGGAGAGATTGAGGGCAGGAGGAGAAGGGGGCGGCAGAGGATGAGAAAGTTGGATGGCATCACCAACTCAATGGACATGAGTTTGAGCAAGCTCTGAGAGATAGTGAAGGACAGGGAAGACTGGCGTGCTACAGTCCATGGGGTTGCAAAGAAGTGGCATGACTGAGCGCCTAAACAACAACAAAGACAAAGAAGTGAATTTTGAGCTCAAGCTTGCTTGAATCAAAGGTTAGTGCCCTTTTCATTATATACCATCTACTATCCAGATCAGTCTGCACATGTCTGATCTGATACCTGATGTTACCAGTGCTTCAGATGGAGGCATTCCTGCTTCAGTGCTCTCAGATGCCTCCCTGCACAGATGCACCACCCAACGGGGGCCTTCTGCTCTGATGTCTGCTCCTTGCTCTAGACAGTTGCTCTGAGAGTTAGCACTCCATTCTCTTTGCCTACAGTCAAAGTCCTCTGCTAATCCCCTGATGTATTTGACTAAAGACCCTGCCCGGAGGTTCAAGAGGGAGGGGACATGTGTATACCTATGGCTGATTCATGTTGATGCACAGCAGAAACCAACACAGTGTTATAAAACAATTATCCTTCAATTAAAAATAAGCGAATCTTAAAAATAAAGGCCCTGCTTGGACGTACATCATCTTTATAAAATCATCCATCCTCCCTTTATGCTAGCGGTTTATGCAAAGTATAGGTAAGCATTCATGGTAACTGCCTCCTGTCTGACTTTTCCATGGACTGTTTGATCCCATACCCTGCTCCCTCCGCATTCATCTCCCGTTGGGAGGACTCTAATTCTAGAAGTGGCTGGAACCTATAGATAATGTTCTACCAGAGCTTCTACCACAATCTCAGACAGAAATTTAGTTGTCTAATGTTCAACTGTCAAAACACTTAAGGAAAAACTTCTAGAAGAGAAAAAGAGACAAGTGCAGAATTACAGTTAAATATTTCAGTGTTTCCATCTTAATACTTGGTAGAATATATAAGTAAAAATTCAGTTGGTTGAGAGTTGCTCCATCATTTCTGACTTTTTGCGCCCCGTGGACTGTAGCCCACCAGGCTCCTCTGTCCATGGGATTTTCCAGACAAGAATACTGGAATGGGTTGCCATTTCCTCCTCCAGGGGATCTTCCTGACCCAGGGATCAAACCCAGGCATACTCTTTACCATCTGAGCTACCCAGGGAATCATGGTTGACATAACTATCAACAAATTTAGCTTATATCTATAGAAAAACAGACTCTTTACAAGTACACATGGACTATTTAGCACCATAAAGCATATGTTTGGCTATAAAATAAATATCAACAAATTAACAAGGATTGAAATGAAGCAGAATATGTTCTCAGACTGATGAATTAAATTACAAAATAACAACTATTTGGAAATTAAAGAATATAAATAATTCATGAAGAAAAAAATCATAGAGTATAGCAAATATCTCTAACTGAATAAAAATGAGAACAAAGCATATCAAAATTTGTAAGATATAGCTAAAGGAGTATTAAATGAAACATGCAAATTTAAGTGTTTTTATTAATAGAAAGTCCAAAATCAACAATACAAGCTTCCACCTTACAAACTGAGGGAAGAGAAAGAGAGAAAATTAAATCCAAAATAAGTAAAAGAAAGAAAATGATAAAGATGAAAACAGGAAACAGTGAAATAGAAAATACAGAAATAATTAAAATTCAATGAAACCATAGCTATTTTTAAAAAAATGAATAAAACTGACAAACCTCTCACTAAAAATCATAAAATTCAGGAACAACATGTACTTTTCAGAAATTAAAGGCTAGTATAGGAATATTATGAATAATTATGCTAACAAATTTGAAAATCTAGATGTAATGGATAAATACTTTGAAAAACAAATTTGCCAAAACTGACACCAGAAGAAATTAACCATCTAAATAGCCTTTTGCCCTCTATTCATTAAATAAACTGAATGTGCAATTAAGCATCTCTCCCCCATCAAAAAAAATAAAAACAAAACAAAACTCCCAGACCCATATGGCTTTACTGGTTACTTCTATAAAGATTTAAGAATAAAGGAACCTCCCTCCCGCCCTCCCTGCCCCACCGCTCTGGGCCGTCACAGAGCACCGAGCTGAGCTCCCTGAGCATGCAGCAGCTTCCTACACTCTATCTGTTTCACACATGACAACGTACGTAAGTCCATGCTACTCTCTAAATTTGTCCCACCCTCTCCTTCCCCCACTGAGTCAAGTCCTCTCTCTGTCTGTATCTCTATTCCTGCCCTGCAAATAGGTTCATCAGTACCATTTTTTCACGTTGTTGTATGGCTGAAACCAACATCACATAGTAAAGTAATTGTCTTCCAAATAAAAATTTAAAAAAAAAGAAAACAAATACCATGCATAAATTTCAGGAAGAAAAAATAAACATTTTCCAACACATTATTTAAGGCAAGTATTTCACTGATAACAAAACAATAAAAGAATATTACAAAAAAGAATCAGTATTCCTCACAAATACAGAGTTCCAAACAAAATTTTAAGAATATTTAATTTTAGAAAGATGTAAACTTAATCATCATCAAGTAGATTTTATTCCAAAAATGTAAAATTAGTCTAACTTTCAAAAATCAGTGGAGGTAATTCACAACATTAACATAACAAAAGAGAAAAACCATATGACCATCTCAATAGATGCAGAAAACAAATACAACAAAATCGAACACTCATTTGTTACAAACATCCTCAGTAAATTAGGAACAAAGGGGATTTTCAACTTTGTTATTTTTATCAACAAAAATAAATCTTCAGCTAATATCAAACTTAATGGTAAAAGACTGAACACTTGCTACTTAAAATCAGGAACAATGCAAAGCTTTCTATTCAGCACTGTACTGGAATTCCTAAGCCGTGCACACGACAGGGGGTTGGGGGGTGGGGGGAGGCACAGTGATTGGGGAAGTAGCTCACTGTTCAGTAATGACGTGACCCGTGTGCACAGACCGTCCAAAGAAAAGCCACAGCAAAGCTATGAGAACTTGGCAAGTGAGTCCACTTGGGTCACAATAAATAAGATTAATATAACGGATTTCTATAAGTCACATTCAATCGTATGCTTCAGAATATACTTTTCCACAGTACTAGGTTTAGAGAAAGTAGTCTTGATTTTTAATTAAACAATTTTACTGGGATATAGTTCCTTCACAATGTTAGTTTCTGCTGTAAACACACACACACACACACACACACACACACCCCAATGTTCACTATAGCACTATTTCCAATAGCCTGGTCATAAAAGCAACCTGCATGCGTGCCAAGTCACTTTGGTCACATTTGACCCCTTGCGACGCTGTGGACAGTGGCCCAACAGGCTCCTCTGTCCATGGGATTTCCCAGGCAAGAATACTGGAGTGGGTTGCCATTTCTTTCTCCAGGGGATCTTTCCAACCCAGGGATCAAACCCATGTCTCTTATGTCTCTTGCACTGGCAGGCAGGTTCTTGACTACTAAATGTCCATAGACAGATGAACAAATAAAGAAGATGTGGCGTATACACACAGTGGAATATTACTCAGCCACAAAAAAGGGATGAAACTGGGTCACTGGAGAAATATGGATGGACCTAGAGACTGCCATACAGAGAGAAGTCAGAAAGAGAAACACAAATATCATATATTAACACATATGTGTGTAATCTCGAGTTATACATACTTAAAAGTTGGAAAATGAACTTTTTAGAAACTGTACAGTATTTCACAGTGCTATTCTCACATGTTTCAAACACACGATGAGATATGAAAAATATGCTTTGACCAGAATCAAGAGATTCCAAGGACATTGGAGAATCGAGAATATAGATTAGCAGAGACAACCTCTCTAAGGGCCAGTTAAGTCTTACCACAAGTATCACTTGAAAACCCAACAATACAGACATTGCTCTCACAGAAAAGTTGAAAATGAGATATAATGACAGGCCCCTGTTACTACCAATTAAGAGAGGTAATATCACATTCAGTTTATGGAACCTGAACTCCAGCATGCGAGACATTAACCACCAATCGGGAGAGAGATGCCATGCAAGTTAAGAAGTCCTGGAGGGAAGAATAATAATATGGGCCCTAAATCAGTTATGCTACAGGATCTAACATCATTTCAGCACCTGTAATTTGTCATTATTATTAAGCCATGAAATGAAAAGGTGAGCCAAATGGTATGTGCTTTCCAGTGGTAAGTTTTTGTTGGAATGAGACACTGGGCCACCAGAGCCGCTAAAATATTTTTTAATGAATTCATAAAGAAAATCCAGACACTCAAAAATAACAAGGCCTTCAACAGTGCATTTCAGCAGAGTTTGCTGAAGGGGAATCAATATTTTTCCTTGAGACTCACTTCCTCTGATTCTCTCCTGCAAATACAGACATTAGAAAGTAAAGAGATCATTAGTTCTGTCTTAAACATTAATGAGTAAAAGGCAGATGTTTCAAATTTAAGACCAGGATTTGTGATAGAGCTGCTTCTCAAACAGGCGAGTTGGCTTCATATGCTCCAGGGAATACAGCAGCAGGAATCATTTTTCATATGTTCCTTAAGTAGAATGACAAACGTGTACAGAAACTTTATCACCAAGTTAAAATGATCACAGCTGCAAATAAATGATTAAAATCATATAAAAATTATTACAACTCCAAAGTTTTATTTTCTAGTAAACTTCATGTAGCAATGGTTAATTATTCCTGAGAAATGCCAGGTAATATAGATATTACTACTACTGCTAACGCTAATAATAATAAAGACTTTGCTTATTATAAGTATTTACTATGTACCGCATGCTACGCTATGAAGCATTCAATCACCATAACAACTTCATGAAGAATGGATCATTATTATTACTATTATTCCCCATCTGGGAGGTCGAATAATCCAGGCATAAAGAGTTTAAATTGCTGCCAAGGTCTTTAGCTGCTGGTAAATGGTATGGTTGACTAACCCAACATTGTTAATCAACTGTACTCCAACATAAAATAAAAGCTTAAAAAAATAGTATGGTTGAACTTCATAAACAAGTTTGTCAGGGTCAAGATTCACAAATAAGCATGTCATACTCTGAAGATTACGTTTTTAAACACGATGATGTTCTGTATAATAGAGACAAAAGGGAAATACCCAGAAGTACTAAAGAGTCTGCAGCTTCTCCCCCATCCTTTCACGCTTGGTGCACAAAGGAGAAGTAGAAAACGCCACGGGGGCAGTTTGGAATTAAGACGTCTCTGCTCTTCGAGGAAGGCCGTTCTTACAGTCTGCCGCGTAAGGGTCACCTGTCAAGGCTTACTCAAGTTACACGATCCTACCGGAACAGTCACTGGAAAGTAATCGGAATGGATCAATCCTAGTAGAGTCTATCTGAAAAAGATTTCTAGATATAAAGCTCATAGGTTCATACTTAAACACACACACACACCCTTTCTTGCAATTCCTTGAGTTAGTACACCATAATCTCAAATAACAAACACTTTCTACATTCTTGGTTCTCAGTTAAGGGAAAAAAGAAAGAAAAAAAAAAAAAAACAATTCCACAAAATTGCCATGGAGAAGTGAAAATCAAATCGCTTCTAAACACATGTAACAGTAGGGAGGATGGCTGTCGTGGGGGAAACAGCTCTGGGCTGAGTGTGTGAGGAGACTTGGCTAATGGCGAACTGTGGTAAGGGCTAATTACTCATGTAGAATTACAGAGACTCCTGAGGAAGTCTGAATCCACTCTGCCTGCCCCACGCTACCAGGGAGCCTTAATCCAAACAATTCTAGATAAATGGGTCTCTTCTTTGTTTTAAGGAAATCTCCAGAGTCTCAGGTTTCAGAGCTGCCCTCGCTTGCACATTTCATATATTTTCCTCAACGTTCATAAATCTCTCTTTTTATTAAGTAAATCTAACTTTCCCATAAGAGTAGGGGGTTTGGAGGAGAACTATTATACAAACTTTCTCTATTTCCCCCAAGTTCCAACATAACCGTAGGAAAATACTGGTGATCTTGGAGTATCGAGAGCTGAAAGGACCACTTATCCACCGTTTTTACCTACAGGTATCACATCTCAAAAACACGCACAGACACACAACACACACAGAGGTCTTCCCCAACAAGCTTCTGCTGCTGGCTACTCGTTAAGTCGTGTCCGACTCTTGTGACCTTGTGGACTGGAGCTTGCCAGGCTCCTCTGTCCATGGGATTCTCCAGGCAAGAACACTGGAGTGGACTGTCATTTCCTCCTCCAGGGGATCTTCCCGATGCAGTGATCGAACCCGGGTCTCCTGCACTGCAGGCAGAGTCTTTACTGACTGAGCTATCTACCTTAACATAAATTCTGGGACCATTTAACTCAGAACCAGTGCTCCTCTGCTTCTCAAGTGTGATCTCTGGAAGACACAGTGCATCTTCCATATTCATATGTGCTACTTATTCAACACATGTTCTGAGATTTCCTCTCCAAGCCTGCTACTCCCTTGGTAGCCAATGACTATGACCACTCACAAGATTTAGAAAACGCACAGATGGTAAAACTAATAAACATATGTATTAAAACAGCTCCTGCTGCTGCTAAGTCACTTCATTCGTATCCGACTCTGTGCGACCCCATAGATGGCAGCCCATCTGGCTCTGCCGTCCCTGGGATTCTCCAGGCAAGAACACTGGAGTGGGTTGCCATTTCCTTCTCCATTGCGTGAAAGTGAAAACTGAAAGTGAAGTTGCTCAGTAGCGTCCGACTCGTAGCGACCCCATGGACTGCAGCCTACCAGGCTCCTCCATCCATGGGATTTGCCAGGCAAGAGTACTGGAGTGGGTTGCCATTGCCTTCTCCGAAAACAGCTCCTACAAACATATTATGCCACTGAATCCAACAACTTAGGTGAAATGGACAAGTTCCTCAAAGAGCAAGCTATCGAAATTCATCCAAGAACCTCTGACTGATAAAAACACTCAGAATGCTTCCTAAATCTGATAAAGTGAAAGTGTTAGTCACTTAGAGTGTCTGACTCTTTGTGACCCCATGGACTGTAGCCCACCAGGCTGCATGGTCCATGGAACTCTCCAGGCAAGAATACTGGAGTAGGTTGCCATTGCCTTCTCCAGGGCATCTTCCTGACCCAGGGGTCAGACCCAGGTCCCCCACATTGCAGGTGGATTCCTTACTATCTAAACCACCAAGGAAGCCCTAATCTGATAAAAAGGAGTCTACAAAAACCACCGAGTTTATATCATACATGGGGATAAAAGATTGAATGGTTTCCTTCCAGGATTTGTAATGAAGCAATAACATTTGTGCTCACCATTTGTTTAATGTTTTATTGGAAGTTCTTGGAGAGTGCAATAGAGTAAGAAAAGAAAACACACACAGATTGGAAAAATGTAAAGAGAAAAAAAAAGTGAGTTTAGTGAGCTTGCAGAACATAGGACAAAAATAAATTGTATTTCTATATTAGTAATGAATAATCAGAAATTGAACTTTTAAAAGAAACACCATCTACAGTAGCACTGCCGCTATGTGAAAACTCATCAAATGTACAAATTAAACTGCACATGCAACTCATTTCCTTAATAAAGCTGTAAAAAGGAATTTAACTGAAAAGCGATACACAATATTCCTTGTACAGTAAATCAAACAAGGTCAGAGTTGACAACTTTGCCATTTCTGTATATCTTTCTCCACTGGAATCAAAATGCTGTTCTTATGACAAATACTGTTCCCTTATTATAACCATCAGTGTATAGTGCAAATTATGTTAAGTCACTCTACAGCAAGAATAAAGAGAAAAGGGTCTAGTCAACAGATACTGGATGGGAAAACGCATCTACAGAATTTTATCTGTCTACACGGAGAGGATGCGGGACAAGAAAATATGCTTTGAGCTTGAGTTTCCTAAGAAAGAGAACAGGAACTTCGGGGCAACTCTATTTACAAGAAGGCTGAGTTTGGATTTGAAACATGTTAAGTCTTCAGAGGCAGCACACCTTGTCTGCAGGTTGGAAATACAGACTTCAGCCCCTCCACACACAGTCTTCATTCCGTTTAGAGCCGTGCTGCCCAACTGAGCCTTCCGCGAGGGTAAGAATGTTCTGTGTCTGCACTTTCCAGCATGGCGGCCACTCCCTGTGTGTGTCGGCTCGGCACCTGAATTGTGGTTGGCTGATAAATAAACTTAATTCAAATCAGGTTTAAATTGAACTAGCCACACGTGGCTAGACAGGTTTAGAGACTCATCATTCATTCAACAGCCCAACCAAGAAACTCCAGATAAACCTGTCTCCTTCACTTCCTATTTTTTCATTCAGTCATTTACTGAATGAACATGGCTTACTTACTCTGCTTTGTTCATTATCGTGTCCCCACCATTTAGCATAAACAAGGTCCTCATCCTCATGAAATTTATGTTCTAATGAATCCTGTTAATCACCAGATCCTAATTATAGTCTCAACTGAAACTTTATTCAACGTTATCCACTTCATCGCTGCTATTTTCAACACAGCCTCAAAATCATTAAATTCATCCAAAAAGATGAAATAATCCAAACATTTTGTTTTGGTTTTTGCTGTTGCTGTTTGTTTTCGGTGCCATGAAAAGAAAATCGAAGTTGCTCTATAATCAGTTCTGGTGTCATGTTAAGATATTATACTCTAAAATGCTAAGTTTATGAGTTTCTCAACTAGAAGACATTAAATGTTCAAGGTATAATTTCACATGATTCTCTCATTTTTTTTTTTTTCATTGCCAAGGAACTGCTGACAATAAATGTTGGTTGAAATACACAGCAAACTTTGATTCAGGCCTCATACCATTCATACTGACGTGTGTCTATACGTTTTTAACTATGCTTATATTTATGCCTATCTGTCCATCCCTGGGTCAGAAAAATCCCCTGGAGGAGGAAATGGCAGTCCACACCAGTATTCTTGCCTGGAGAGCCCCATGAGTAGAGGAGCCTGGCAGGCTGCAGTCCCTGGGGTCGCAGAGAGTCGGACAGGACTGCGTACTGAATATAAGCACGTGTGTTGTCATCGATTATGTATTTTTATCCAGGTTAAAAAAAATCATCTTGCAGAGAAAAACTAATCTGAAGTAGCCTAGTCTTCTTCAAAGACTCAGTGAAATTGTCCATTATATCTGAAGCTGCAAGTGATAACATACACAGCGATGTGGAAGTGTTTCCCATAAGCACACAGCATAGCTTCCAAATGGCTCTTCATTAGAAGTTGTCTTTAGATAATTTGATAATAAAGCCATGGTAATCAGACTGAAACTTTTAATTAGCAGAGCATGGTTTCGAGTCATGCAAGGGAGAAGAAAAACTTGTCAAAGATTTTATCTTATGATTGCAAATCCATCCAGGGCTCGAAATTTGTCAGAGAAACCCACTGAACAATCCTGGGGGAAACCAAGAGCGTTTATGAAGGAAACACGAACCTCATACAAGTGTCAAAAGGATAGGAAGCCGACGTCTGCGAGTCTTAGACTGTCAAAAAGACCCGCTTTCAGGGCCTGCGCTCTGCCTTTCTGGGACACCCAAAGGAATTATTAGAGCCTTGGAACAGCAAGCTTCATTACCATAGATGTAATAAGACTTATTTTCTGCGCACTTTCTGGTTATCACTATTTAAAAAGCAGTGAAATGCTGATATCCCCAATACGCTAATGAAAGATGGGGTAACTAAATCTCATCTCTTGAGTCAGAGATCGCTAACCTCTTAGCAGAGTCAACAAGAATGACACGAATGACTTCACTTTTACACCCATGATGAAAAGTAGTAACTCGTTATGTCAAAAACTTGTTACAGTTTAAAGAAATGGGGGTGGGGTGGGGGATAAATATTTCAACCTAACATCACTGAGACAGAATCAAAATAATGTGTGCTGATGGGTCAGAAATAAAGAGTACCACAGTGCTCTGTAGCCATGAATTCGTTTAACACATGGCTCTGTGCAGAGCACACTAACCGGTGTTTGGCTGCACCTTTTGTAACAGAAAACAAAGCAAGAGAGCAAGCTAGTCACGCACAGTGGCTCCTAACCTTTTTGGCTCCAGCAACCAGTTTCATGGGAGACAGGTTTTCCACGGACGGGTAGGGGGTATGTTTTCAGGATGACTCAACTGCATTTATGTTTATTGTGCACTTTATTCCTAATCTAACACCGCCGCTGATTTGACAGAGGTCCACGACCTGGAGGCTGGGGACCCCTGATCTAGAAAGAATATTGGAACCTCTGGAAACCTGCAGAAGGAAAGGCTTTTGACACTCATCTGCGGGCGTGAAGCTGCAGGATCCAGCTCACGCAGGCAGGCGTTAAACCTGCTTTATCATCATTGATCCTGAATCCTGTACACAGAGGGAGGTACTAGGTCATCGGCCCTTCTAGCCTCAAAAGGGTTCTGCTGCTGTATCAGCAGGGAGCTTAATTTCCATCGTGAACAAACGGTGCTTTGAGAAACTGCACATCCAACTTGTTGACTGTTTTTATTAGTGTGGTTTTCTTGGTAACTAATATGCGAGCTGAAGAGGCTGTTGTTTGGACCTCAGAACCCGTGAGTCAGGCCGCTGGTAACAAAAGAGGGCTCTATGCAGATAATCTATTGTCGGTATTTCTGTAGAGGTAATTTCTCTCAACAGCAGCATCTGGCGAACTTTTGGTCATAATTTAATTTCCCCAAACTTGCCTGAGTATAAGAATCTCCTGGAATGATTGTTAAATGTGGGGATTCCGAAGCAATGAGGAGGTGGGTCTCAGAATCTGAATTTTTAACGTTTAAGGAACGTTGCCCTAACTTATCACCCTGCTGCAACCAACAATGAGAAAGCAGAGCTAGAAATGGGGTCTGAGCAAGTCCATTAAATCCTGGTTACAACTAGTTCCTGTCAGCTTCTCTATAGCTCTTAGAGACTTACGGAGATGTTTCCAGACGGTTGCACATTTATGCAAACTCTGATGTACAGGAGGGATAAACAATAAGATCCCACAGTATAGGATAGGCAACTATATTCACGACCTTGTGATAAACCAGGATGGAAACGATATGAAGAAAGAATATAAGTACATGTAATTGTACTTTGCTATATAGCAGAAATGAACACATCATAAATCAGCTATACATCAATAAAATTAAAAAATAGAAAAATAAAGAAAGCTTCCCATCTGACTTTTTACAAAATGAGGCAGAGGAAACTTTGTACCATGTAAAGCAGTCTTCATGTTTATCACTGGCTTCCACACTGTGACAGCTTCAAACATAGCTTGTTCATCTTCTCAGCACTCTAAAATGGATGTGGTTCAGGTTTCCAGGACCCAGACTCTGCGATGGAGATGTGTGTGGTAAATTTATTGGGGACATTTAGGGATCAACTCCTTTAAAGGAGTTGAAAGTGAAAGAAACACATGTAGCTGAGGGAACACACTGGCCAAAAATGGCAACAAAGGCATAGCTGACCCCAAGGAGAGGTCTGAAGCTAGGACGGCCCTTTCGAGTTGTTCCAAATACAGCAAGGTGGCCAGGCCTTTATACGGCTCCAGGGATGTTTAATGGAGGTGAGCTACCCTTGGGCTATGATCCTGAGTTATCTTCCAAGAGCAAATTGGTAGAAGAACTCAGTCAGAATTCATCAGCAGTCAACTTCAACTGGGGAAATGAGTTGACTGGAAGGTTCCAAAGGCAAAAATCAATGACACAGACCACAGTATCCACTACAAAGTCCAGCCACCAGTTCCAATCTTGCTTATTTACCTTCGCTCATGTCTGGTTGTTCCACATTTTGATAAGAAAACAAACAGACCCAGGCCCACCGTCACCTTTGAGAAAACTAAGAAGCTTCAAACATTTTAGGACTGGAAATTTATGCACAGTTTCAACGTACAATAAGGGCAGAGTGGGAGAGTCAACACGCCTTAGCACTAAGACGTCAGGTTTCATTAAGAGTTAGTTGTTCCAGGGAAGCAAAGGGAAATAAAACACAGAGAAACACTAACAAAGACTCACATTACCAGCCTTTTACATACACTGACCATACACTGGTAGTTTATACTGAAAAAAAGGAAATGTGCATTTTACACATTTCAGTGAATCAACATTCTCGTCCACTAAGACCTCTCATCAATCACTCAGTGGTCAGACAGCCCTGCAAACAAGAAGTGCCTCCAAGCCCACTGCTGGTTTATGCGTTTCAGGTGTTGTGTGATAGCCCTGCACAGTGAGCACGTCCACAGGGCAACAGGCAGCGGGTGGCACCCATTCACCACTTAACGGTCTGGTTCGCAAAGCTTCAGCAGTGGACAATCACATGTAAGCCTTGAGTGTCAACAGAGATCTTATTTAACCATGAAAACCCAGAGAGTGCCACCGAGGCTCCGGCACTGCCTATAAGGCTAGTGTTCTTCGGGGCTGGGCTTTTTGCTGTCCATACATTCTCTCAGTAGGTGACTTATACTATTTTCTGGCTTAAACATCATCCATAAACTATGACTTCCACACTCCCGTTACCAAGACTGAGCTGTATGTCCTCTGTGCAATCCACATCAATATTTGGATATACAACATGTATCTGGTAAGCCTCTTACTTGGCTATAATTTCTTCCCTCCAAATCTGCCCTTCCCTCTGTCATTTCCATCAACACCATATTCCACCACTCACCCAGTTTGATCAAGTCAAGGATCTGCACACTAACCTTCATTCTTCTCTCACTGTCTTGGTGGTGGTTTAGTCGCTAAGTCATGTCCGACTCTTGTGCCATGGACTATAGCCTGCCATGCTCTTCTGGCCATAGGATTTCTCAGGCAAGAATACTGGAGTGGGTTTCCACTTCCTTCTCCAGGACATATTCCTGACCCAGGGATCGAACCAGGGTCTCCTGCATTGCAGGCAGATTCTTTACCCACTGAGCTACAAGGGAAGCCCTTATTCTCTTAATTCACCATCATCATCCATGATGTCTCCTCAAATTTAAAATGCAGCCTTAACTCAGTCCATGAGATCTAGCGCTTGAATTCTCAAGATCCTCTCTTACTTGTGCCACAAACAAAAGCGTCCACCTTACCTCCCGTTCTCACTCTTACCAGGAGGCTTTTCTCCACAAAGAGCCCAAACTGTATTTTAAGAACATGAATCAGATAGGGTTGCTCCAAAAGCTTCCATAGGATGTAGAACAAAACCTAAATGCCCTACCGATTCTGGCCGCTAAGACCACACATGTCCAGCACCATTTATTTTCACTCCTCTCCTGCCTTACTCCTCACAACAAACTGTGGAAAATTCCTAAAGAGATGGGAATACCAGAGCACCTGACCTGCCTCCTGCAAAACCTGTATGCAGGTCAAGAAGCAACAGTTAGAACTGGACATGGAACAATGAAATGGTTCAAATTTGAGAAAGGAGAATGTCAAGGCTGTATACTGTCACCCTGATTATTAACTTATATGGAGAGTACACCATGAGAAATGCCAGGCTGGATGAGGCAGAAGCTAGAATCAAGATTGCTGGGAGAAAGATCAATTACCTCAAATTTGCAGATGACACCACCCTTAGGGCAGAAAGCAAAGAGGAACTAAAGAGCCTCTTGATAAAAGTGAAAGATGAGAGTGAAGAAGCTGGCTTAAAACTCAACATTCAAAAAACTAAGATCATGGCATCCGGTCACATCACTTCATGGCAACTAGATGGGGAAACAATGGAAACAATGACAGACTCAATTTTCTTGGGCTCCAAAATCAGTGCAGATGGTGACTGCAGCCATGAAATTAAAAGACGTTTGCTCTTTGGAAGAAAACCTATGACAAACCTAGACATCATATTAAAAAGCAGACATTACTTTGCTGACAAAAGTCAGTCTAGTCAAGGCTATAGTTTTTCCGGTAGTCATGTATGGATGTGAGAGTTGGACCGTAAAGAAGACTGAATGCTGAAGAATTGATGCTTTTGAACTGTGGTGTTGAAGAAGACTCTTGAGAGTCCCTTGGACTGCAAGGAGATCCAGCTAGTCCATCCTAAAGGAGATCAGTCCTGGTTGTTCATTGGAAGAACTGATGCTGAAGCTGAAACTCCAATACTTTGGCTACCTGATGTTAAGAACTGATTCATTTGAAAAGACCCCGATGCTGGGAAAGATTGAAGGAAGGAGGAGAAGGAGATGACAGAGGACTAGATGGTCAGATGGCATCACTGACTCAATGGACATGAGTTTGAGCAAACTCCAGGAGATGGTGAAAGACAGGGAAGCTTGGTGTTCTGCTGTCCATGGGATTGCAAAGAGGTGGACATGACCGAGCAACTGAACAATTCCTGCCTTACTCCGCATCAGACAAAACTGTTTTCTGGTTATTTCTCAAACATGCCAATATGTCTATTCAGGCTTCAGGTCTTCTGAATTTTCTGTGCAATGTGTCTGGAACATTCTTCCTAGATCTTCACGACTGCTTCTCTCAATAAATCAAGTCTAAGTTCAAACAGTGCTCTCTCAGAGATTCTCTCTTCCTTTCTCATCCTTCCTAGGTAGACATCCATCCCTGCCATAACTCCCAATCACACTGTACGTTATTATCATAGCACTTAGAGCACCTGAATTTACCTTCTTTATTTTTTATGAGTCTTATTAAAGCAAGATCCCTGTGGCTCATGTGTAATCCCAGAAAACAAACCAGGGCCATGCATGGGATAGACACTCAATACATATTTGCTGACTGAAAGAATCAATTTCCTTCTCTGATTTCTCCCTTTTATCATTTACCACTTCTTTGATTTCTCCCTTTTAAAATGTCTCCTTTCATTGGCAACAAGAATCAGGTTTTTATTTCAGCCATGCTCCTTTTGAAATCTCTATTCCAAGTTACATACAGATCTGACTCACCCTTTAAAAATCATCCTTTGGTTGAGCTGATTATTGGATAAGCCACCTTGTCTAACAAGCAGTTGTGAGGGTCATGACGCTTTCTTCTCATCACAGATCTATGTTATAAATCATTATGGTGGGGAACAAACAGGTGCCTAATAAATATATTATTTGGATAAAAAAGATTTTAAGTAAGACTCACTTTCTCTAGATTCCATCCTTGACTGATTCAATCATATCTTGCCCACTGAATATGTATTTTATGTTTAATATTCTGCTGTCCGATTAAGACTAAATTACTATGAACTTAGTAGTCCCCCTCTACTTTCTCTTGTATATAATTGGAAAAGTCCAACTTAAATCCAAAATCTGTTTTTTCTAAATAACCAAAGTTATTTTCTAAATTTACAGAAAACTTTGTTGGCAAAGTTTGGGCTTCCCTGGTGTTGGCAAAACATGGTTTAAACAGATATAAAGTTACAGTCGTGTATTTTACTTTGTGTGAATATTCATATGCTTACCTGAAGAACTACTGACATGTTTGATTATAGGGTACAATCTCAGGCCCCAGTGAGTGTGTGATGTAATAGTCAGGAAAGGCACTGTATTGCCTTTGTGAAATTTAAAACCTTCTGCTTCAAATGGCAGAAGGGTGGGGTGTCTCTTGCATTCTCTATCAGTTCTGAGGGCGTGGGCAGAGCATTATCTCTAGGTTTGAGTTGCCAGTTTTCAAGATAAAATCCTCCAGTTACACATACTCCATTCTTAACCATCCTGCTTTCAACACACTACCACCTGAATGCTACAGAGGAATGTCTAGCTGAGCCTTTGCTTAATAATTTAATTATTAACCACCAGCAACAACCAAGGCTTCCCCGGTGGCTCAGCTGGTAAAGAATCCACTTGCAATATAGGAGACCCCGGTTTGATTTCTGAGTCGGGAAGATCCACTGAAGAAGGGATAGGCTACCCACTCCAGTATTCTTGGGCTTCCCTGGTGGCTCAGCTGGTAAAGAATCCACCTGCAATGCGGGAGACCTGGCTTTGATCCCTGGGTTGGGAAGATCCCCTGGAGAAGGGAAAGGCTACCCACTCTAGTATTCTGGCCTGGAGAATTCCATGGACTCTATAGTCCATGGGGTCGCAAAGAGTCAGACACAACTGAGTGACTTTAAGTTTCAACAACAACACTACCACTGTGGGGTTATTAACTGGCCAAGTTCAGTATCACTGTGTCTCAGGGGAATAGGGAGCTCTGAGGAGAGGGAGAGAGATGGGTAGCTGCAGACTGGCGGAGCAGTCAGAACACATTAATGTTTCTTGGTTAAGTGTGCCATCTTGTACCAGCGTGGTTCATGGTGACCCAAAACAATTATAATAGTATTAATAACATCAAGGACCACTGATAAAAAAAAAAAAAAACACTGATCACAGATCACCAAAACAAATATAAGGATGATGAGATAGTTTGAAACATCGTGAGAACTACTGAACTATAACACAGAGACAAGACGTGGGCAAACGCTGTTGGGAAAACGCCGATACATTGCAGAAGGTGGGGTTGCTACAAACCTTCAGTTGATTAAAAAATGCAGGCTCTAAAGCCCAATAAAGTGACATGCAGTCAAATGAGTGTGCCTGTAGTCTTATCGTTTTTGCTCATTGTGACTACTCATACGTTTAGCTGCAAAATTATTAACGTGTCTGATGATGGGTACAGTCTCTCTCAACTGTCACCATGCACCGAGTTTCCTTAACTGTTTTTTTTCTGAGTTTTCCCCCAGAGATATATGTCTTTAGAAGCAGATATGAGTAAGTAATTTTTGCACAAATGCGGCACACCAGGAATACTAGATGCACACATATGTCTTCAGCTTTTTCTCATTTAATATCTCATAGATAGCAATGTATAACAATAAAGATGGTCTTCTGAGCTCCTATGTTTTTTTACTGTATGAAAGCTCTTTTCTGTGTTTTTTTCTAAACTGTCATAATTTCTTTAGCCAATCTATTTATAGATATTGCAATTATTTCCAGCATTTTGTTATCATAAATTATAAACCAGTGTTCAGATGTCCAGGCATAGCTCTCAAATAAACATCTGTTTTTAGAAACCTAGCAAAACGGACAAAGCACATGAACATACAATGCAATACAGGAAAATCTGAATGTCGTTTTTACTGAACACTGTTAGAGAAATTAAACCTTTGTCTCTGGCATGTTTTACATATATATATATATATATATATATTTCCCAAGTTATCACTCAACTTTTCACTTTCTTCATGGCATTTTTCTAAGAATTAGTTAAGGCTTTTCTGTAACCAAGTGGTTGGCTTTTTTACACTTTTTAAAATTGTACAGAATTGATATGCTATTTCTACGCTTAGATAATTGATGCAATGCTTCTGTATCATTTTCTGTGCTGATATATACATATCAGTTTTGCTCCCTCTGGATATATTTGGGGTAAGATGCCTGGTCTGACCCCTGTATCTCACCGCCCCTCCCCCACCCCTCACCAACGGTTGCCCAATATTCCCGACACCGTGTATCGGGTAGATTTGTTTTTCCCTCCGTTTTTTCAGTTCTCTTTTCATTACACAAAGTACCTCAGAGTTCAGGATGGTACCCAGTGCACAGAACTGTATTTGTTTTCTTTTCATACTGACCAACCGCCAGTACCATTTCCATTAAGGCTGGAGATGGCTCCCTCTGCTCTGGGCCTGGGGCCCCTATTAGGTTGCAGGATGGAGTGAGTGGCCAGGGCCAGGAGGCTGTGCTCTGATGCATCTGCATTTCACACAACTTGACATCTGGGGATAGGCCCAGGGGGTTTTCTTCTTTCTGCTTCCTGGTACCTATTTTGGAATCTCAAATACAGAAAACAGCTGAAGCAATAAAACAAATAAATTCTTAGGAAGTTATTCTTCCTTTTCATTGCATTTAAAACACACACACACACACATTTGACTATCAGGCCCTCTATAATTAGAGCTAATAAATGTTTTTATTATAAATATCATACTTTATAAAATGAGCTGTGTTTCAATCTTTACCCAGATATTTCAAATTGCTTGATTAAAACTTTCTTTGTTGGCAAATTCTGCCAGAAATTTATTCATTCATTTAAGAAAATTCTTGAGTATTTCTAGGTGCATTTTATTCTTCTAAAGACTGTGAAGGACTCATAAATGAAGAAGACAAGTCCCTGTTCCATCACTATTTTTACTAACAGAGTTTAACAGATGAGACTGGAGCAGAGCATCTTCCTGGCAGGAGCAGTGGACATGTGTAACCCATGGGAGAATGGGATAAGCGTTGCTATGAAGACTCAAAGAACATCTCTGGCATGCCAATTCTGAGAGACGGGATAATATGACAGGTTCTTTCTCAATGTATTTTTCTTTAAAAGACTTCAGGAGATTTACGTGAAAGGTCATCCTTCAAATAGCCAGGCAGAGTTTACCAAATGTTCAGTTCAGTTGCTCAGTCGTATCTGACTCTTTGAGACCCCTGGACTGCAGCACGCCAGGCTCCCCTGTCCATCACCAACTTCTGGAGCTTGCTCAAATTCATGTCCATTGAGTCAGTGATGCCATCCAACCATCTCATCCTCTGTCGTCCCTTTCTCCTTCTGCCCTCAATCTTTCCCAGCATCAGGGTCTTTTCAAATGAGTCAGCTCTTTGCATCAGGTAGCCAAAGTACTGGAGTTTCGGCTTCAACATCAGTTCTTCCAATGAAAATTCAGGACTGATTTCCTTGACGATTGACTAGTTTGATCTCCTTGCAGTCCAAGGGACTCTCCAAGAGTCTTTTCCAACACCACAGTTCAAAAGCATCAGTTCTTCCATGCTCAGCTTTCTTTCTCCATCAGGTCAAAGCTTTTCCAGTAGTAATGTATGGATGTGGAGTTGGACTATAAAGAAACATCTGGTTACTGAAGCAATTATATACAAAAGAAGACCAGAGAGCTGTAATTCCTACTGTGAAGACTCTTTTCTTTTTCCACATCAATACTTTGATGGCTTAGTCAAAATATCTTCTACTCAATATATCTGAAACATCAATTTGTAACGAAATTGGAAAAGGTGCTTTGAAAGAGGGTAAATTTAAAATCACATAGCACACACCATTTTTGAGAATGCATTACTCATATCAGGCTGTGTGTGTGGAAACCACTCAGCGTTCAGTGTCTCTTGCTCGCTTGCTAATACATGTTACGTTTAGTCCCAGCCGCATGTGCCTGCAGTCAGCCTTGTGGGCTCAGCCAGCTCTTTAACCTTGCTTCTGTTGACCACCTTCCATCAGGCCTGTGGGCTCAGCCAGCTCTTTAACCTTGCTTCTGCTGACTGCCTTCCGTCAGGCCTGTGGGCTCAGCCAGCTCTTTAACCTTGCTTCTGCTGACCACCTTCCGTCAGGCCTGTGGGCTCAGCCAGCTCTTTAACCTTGCTTCTGCTGACCACCTCCCTTGTAGCCGGGGTGGCCGTGTTGCCCAGTGCTGTCAGGGGCACGGAGAGCACTGGTGGAGGGGATGGAGGAGAAAGCTGGTGGTGAACCATAAACAGGGCTGACCCACGTGGCCTCCTTCTCTTCTCCTGTATCTCAGAGCTGTGTGATGGCCAAGAGGCCAGATGAAGGACATTTAATACGGTAGAGCAGGGAGAGACAGCACGCAGGGTTTGGGTGATTTTCATAGAACCAGGGGATCAGTCCCATCTGCTTGTTGTGTGAGAAGAACAGAACTGCTCTTCGTAGGGTACGCTGTTAATTACAGCCAAACACGCTTCCAAAGACAGAGTGTGCTGGCTAGTTGAGAAGAAAGCCTTTCACTAAAGACTTCCCACTTTTTGTGCCAACCCTTCAGAAATTTAATGGAGGACAGTCTATAAACAGGGCTTATTGATTCTTAAACAGATAGACATGAAGAAGGTCCCTTATAAGTATGGTGAGACGTCACACGCTAAAGAAATGAGAGTAGTTGTTCAGGATAAACTTCAGCAGTAACAAAGAAGTGTCCTTTCAATTATCTCTGTGGATTCTAAAAATTCCCAGAAACTTAAACTAAGTGAGTTGGTCTTAAGGCCCCATGTCTTCACGTAGAAACACTCAGATCCTTCTGTTGAATGTCACAGTGGCAGCGCGTGGCCATGTCTAACGCACGCAGCTAACGGAGGTAATCTCAAGAAGAGAAGGTTTGGTTTCTCATAGCATGAGACAGGGTGCTCGGGGCTGGTGCACTGGAATGACCCTGAGGGATGGGGTAGGGACGGAGGTGGGAGGGGGGTTCAGGATGGGGGACATATGTACACCCACATCTGATTCATGTCAGCATATGGCAAAAACCACCACAATATTTTAAAGTAATCAGCCTCCAATTAAAATAAATAAATTAATTTTAAAAAAAGTAGAGCTGTTGGCTGGTAAATGTGTTTGGTCAGTCAGCCTTCTAACCCATGAATTAAAAGCAATTAGTTTTCAAGTTTCAAACTTTTTTCTTTCTCTGAAGACTTTGCCTTCAAGTTATTTTCATCTTAAACAGAGTTCTGGGGCCCTGGGCAGACATCCTGATACCCTGATAATTTGTGGTCTTGCTAAAGACTAACTCTTTGCACAGCCTCCCTGGCTTGATTTGTTATTTCAAAGTTCCAATTATTTCACACCTTGCTCTTGGACTTTTTCTAATTGGGTTGTATTTTCCCAGTTGAAATTAGAACCGGCCCAACTCTCACGTTAATCAAAATCTGAGCCCCCTTTTAAAGATTAAAATTCTTCAGTGTTTTTAAATAGATGCTGTTATTTTTACAATCTTCCTAATTTCATTTCGTGGGATGAACTAGGACCTTAAAATAGTGAGAAAATATTTTCTTACTTGATCCCCAAGCCCTATCTTTACCTAATAAATTTCCTATAAATAAACATTTTGGACAATGTTTATAGCTTTTAAATATTTAGCAGCCGTTGTGATAATTATCTATGAACCAGCAAATGAATTTTGTGATTTGTGACTAAGATTTTTTTTAACTTTGTCCTTTCCTCAGGTAAAAAAAGTCTTATCACTGCCATGCAGCATATGTCCAAACAGCCATTCAAAATCACTTCTCATTAGAAATAAATAATAAGGAAAAGTTTAGGCCAGAGAAGCTAAATGTCATTCCAAGTATAAAAGGTCTCGTTTTAGTCCAGAGAATAAGTGTGTTGGGTAACTGGAACTTGATGGGTGTGATTTGCCATTCTTTTCCATGTCCTGAAAAATCTTAAAAAAAATAAAATCATAGCTTATATGCCCCACTGCCTTTAACTAAACTGTTAAGTATTGAAGCTGCTTTCCAAAATATTCCTTAGTTTTCATGCATGTGCCTGTCCATTCACGTGGGTGTTTGATGCTTGCTGGTGTAATTATTTCTCTATATGTCAACTCAATGAATCATGTTTCCAGAATTGAAAGTTGCTTGTTTAATCAGTGAATTCACAACACTTTATCAAACCACAATCAAGAAATTTGCAGCCAAAGAAAATCCAAAAGCAGGTTCATAGTTTCGAGGGTCTCACAAGGAATAAAGGAATCCTTCCATTATATCTTTCATGAGTTCTCCATCATCATCATCATCATCATCATTATTGTTTCTTTAAAAAGTTACACCTCTCCAACAGGAATTATTTTAAGGGTCTTAGCCTACTAACACATTGTCTCGAAAACGCAGGTCACAGATTCAACAAAATGAAAGATCAAGGGACCTCGTGCGTGTGTGCGTGCTCACTCAGCCATGTCTGCTCCCCGCAACCCCATGGACTGTAGCCTGCCAGGCTCCCCTGTCCATGGGATTCTCCAGGCAAGAATACTGGAATGGGTTGCCACTTCCTTCTCCAGGGTATCTTCCTGACCCAGGGATCAAATCCATGGCTCCTATGGCTCCTGCACTGGCAGGTGGATTCTTTACCACTGAACTGCTGGGGAAGCCTCTGTCAATCCAAATACTAGATGTCACAAAATTTCAAAATCTTTACTCTTCCTAGAGCTTCATTCTTAGTCAATGCCTACTTGCTCTTAAGATACCAAGATCCAAATACCTTTGTTTTTATGTTATATGACACATGGAAGCTTTATACCAATCAAGAGATAAATTTCAAGACAGGTTTGCCTTGAAAAAAGCCAGAGTTGATACCCTAAAATAGGAAAATTACACACACAAAAAACAAAACTGAACAGGTTTTGAGAAACGTTAAAGAAATCCACAAATAAAGACACTGAAGTTTAAGACCATTTAAAGTATAAAAACAAACCTATATCCTCAATAGTCATCTTTTCTTTTTAGTAATAGTTCAGAAATTTGGACCAATAGGAAAATACTGTATTTTTTCAGCTTCTAGCATAAGAAAACAAGGAAGAGGATAAAAACAAAGAGTGCCTATTTCCTGTGTGATAGAAAAAAAGCCAGACACAAATGTGACCCATACACATATTCCAAAATTTTTAACAGCCTCATTAAAATTAATTTCAGCAACATATTTTAGCCTCATATATCCAAATTGTAACATAATCATAAAATATATTAATATTTTAATATAAAAATATTAATAAATTTTACATTATTGTACGTCTGTTAGGTCTCCAAAACCCGTTGCGTGTTTTATATTTGCATGCTCACTGGGACTGGCCGCGTTTCTAGAGCTCAGCAGCCCTATGCGCCCAGTGGCTGCCGCAGTGGACGGGACCCAGATGAGGACTCTGCCTCCATGGAGCTCACGGTCTATTTCAGGGAAGAAACGGAAAATTACAAAAACAACAAACAAGAGAAAAGAAGCACATGATTTTTAATGCCTTGAAGAAACCAGAAAGGTTGGTGAGGGCGAGAATGGGAGGGCGGAGTGCTCTGCAGATGCGACATTTAACCTGGGCCCTAGGATGGAAGGAGAGAGCTCTCACCGCGGATCGACGGCAGGAACAAGCCTGTCTGTTTAACAACAGCAACGGAAGGCGAGATGCGAGCTCGAGGAGGGGAGAGGCAGCGCGGTGTCGACGTGGCGGGCGCGGCCACTTGGGACTGTGGAGACGGCGATGAAGCGCCCCGGGGTGGGCAGGGAGGAGGGCCCGTATACACTAGGTGCGCAGGGGCAAACCCCGCAGGGATGTGCCGCAACGTGAGGGCAGCAGAAATCAGTCCTCACGGAGCTGAAGCAGAGCCCCGGGTAGTCTCCATACCTCACTGCATGAAGGTGGTCTTCCTACATCAACGGCTAGAAAATCAAAGCTACTCTGGGAGAGTTAACCTAAAGCCTGTACGCTTCTCAGTGTAAAATGCCTAGCTTTTCATCCCAAATCGCCATGAATACTGGCAAATGAGAGCAAACAGCCAGAAGGAAAGGGAAGGGAAAAAACAAAGACAAACAAGGCATTTTGGTGATACAGACTGAGTTATCACACTCCTGCTTTATAATAACTCTGACTAGTGTGTCCAAGAAAATAGATGGGAAGATGGAGAATTTCACTGAAGAACTGAACTATATGAAAAATGAACCACATTCTCCTAGAGTTATATATAGAGAAAAAGTGACAATAAATACATACTTCAGTGGAAGGGTTCAAAAGCTGATGTGTTAAAGCAGAAGTAGAGATAGCAAAACAGAAAATTGACCAGCAAAAAAAAAAGAAAGAAAGAAAGAAAGAAAAAAAAAAACCCAGATCAAAGAAGAGAGAGAAAAAGAAAATTTTAAAAACTAAATAAATAAGATAATAAGGAGCATAAAAGACATGTGGGCAATAAGGAAAAATGACCTAAAGTGTATGTTACTGGAGTTCCAGAAGGAGAGAAAAGGAAAAAAAAAAAAAATGGAAACTGGGTGTGGCTTTTATCTTTCTAATGCTCCTTTCTAAATATTCAGGTTTTTATTATTTTTTTAAAAATGCAGATCATTACCTCACATCATATATGAAAATAAATTCCAGATGGATTAATGAATTTAATGTAAGAAATAAAATCACAAAACCAAGCAGAATAAAAAGGAACAGGCAAATATTTATCTTGCCTTTCTCATCACAAACACAAAATCTGAAACCATTAAATAAAAACTGTTATGTTTGTCTATATATGAATTTTTGCTTATGAAAAAAACACCATAACCAAAGTTCAAAGGCTAAGGGCCAGATGAGAAAATAGTTGAGCCAGGTGTATGATGGAAATATGTGCAGTAATTAAAATCGTATTTCACAAGAATATTTAATGACATGGAAAGTGCTCATAATTTGTATTTATATTTAAAATAGTTTATTGACTTTCCCTCCCAGCGAATATGGAATAACAAGGGCTGGATTCACTCTTTCACGATAAGCAACGAGAAAATCAAACAAAACACACGAAACGAGGTTGTCAGATAGGAACAAGTGGCACCACAGAAGCACGGTCCTTGAGAGACGGGGAGTAAACACAGTCAGTCCCTACGTGGTCCCCATTACTGCTTCAGGGAAGTTTCCACACTGCACTGCAAGGAGGGGAGACCAGAGAGAGCCAGTGACCCCAGGGAACAGAGAGCAGACTCAAGGGAGCCAAGGAAGGGAGGGCAGGGCTGTGCATAGGTGCCCCTGGAGCTCTGCAGGAGGGTGCTCTCGGGCTTTGACTGATCACTAATCTGTGTGTATGGGCGAGAAAGCCAGCAAAAGCAAGTGGAGGAGATACTGAACACGGTGGGCAGAGCAATTCCAACAGTCCACACTTGGCGAGGGGGAATAGTGTACATTTCCACAGAGCAGAGCAACTTCCTATTACATGGGATAAAACAGCTGTTACATAGATTCTTAGGGCTCCTCAGGGGGCTCAGTGGTAAAGAACCTGCCTGCCAATGTAGAAGAGTCAAGAGATGCAGGTTTGATCCTTGGATCAGGAAGATCCCTTGAAGGAGAAAATGACAACCTACACTAATATTCTTGCCTAGAAAATTCTATGGCTAGAGAAGCCTGGTAGGCTCCAATACAAGGGATCACAAAGAGTCAAACACACCTGAGTAATTGAGCATACATACATACAACATATAGATATTTGACTTGTTCAAGAATATGGAGGAAAACATGATCATTATAAGAGGCAAAAAAGTGAATTATAAAAAAGAGAACCCAAAGGACATTCATAGAGATTTTTAAAATAAAATATATTAATATGAATTAAGAACACTTTGGATGTTTTAAATCCAAAGCACCCAGATCTTGTTTCTAATATATTACTTCAATAAAGGAGACTAAGACTCCTTAGGGGAAAGGCTAGTTCTATGACTGGGGAAGGAAATACACAAGATACGCCTGGAGCACCCTGTACTGGCAGAAAGAAAAGAAGTGCAAAGAAAGCCAACAGTAACGTTGACGGAGGAGGTGTTAGAGAGACACTGGGATGAACTTAAAGAGCTTTCAATGGCTAAAACAGGAATCTGCTGTTGTTATTTAGTTACTCAGTCGTGTCCCACTCTGCAATCCAATGGACTGCAGTCCGCCAGGCTCCTCTGTCCATGGACTACTCCAGGCAATAAAATTGGAGTGAGTCGCCATACCCTTCTCCAGGGGATCTTCCCAACTCAGGGACTGAACCTGGGTCTCCTGCCTTGCAGGCTGATTCATTACTGTCTGAGTCATCAGTGTAAGCAAAAAAATATGTAGTATTGATTGTAACACAAAGAATAAAACAAATATTCATAATATAAATAATTGGATAATTAAATGAATGAATGAAGTGGGAGGAACAGATGAATCTCCCATGTGCAGAAAAATTCCAAATAACTTACACAGATAATCCATCTCAAGGAAGGTAGAACAACCCCCTGCTGCCTGAACACAGGCTGCATGCAATGACCTCATTCTACAGAAATACAGCAGGGAAAAGGGAGGCAAGGAGTAACTTTACTGAGAAGAACCTGACAACTGCTATCTCCGTGAGGTGACCAAGGTCAACGTGAAGAATAACAAATTATGTTATAGGATATACTCTTGACGTGATAAAAATAAAAAGTTATCTCTGTGGGCTTCCTCCCCAAAATGCATATCCCCAGTGTAATCATGAGAACAACAACAGAAAAATTCTAAGAGAGGGGAATTGAACAAAATAATCTGAGAAGCATTGAGGTCATCGAAAAACAAGAGAACTCTGAGAAACTGTCACAGGCCAGAGGAGCCTAAAGATACATGACAAGTAAATATGATGTGGGATTCTGGATGGGATCCGGAAACAGGAAAAGTGCACGAGGTAAAAACAGAGGAAACCTGAATGGAGCACAGACTTAGGTTAATGAGAATGTATCGATACTGGGTCAGTAGTGATAACAAACACGCCATTAAATACACAATGCTAATAATAGAAGATTGAAGGCAGGAGGAGAAGGGGACAACAGAGGATGAGATGGCTGGATGGCATCACGGACTCGATGGACATGAGTTTGAGCGAAGTCCAGGAGGTGGTGATGGACAGGGAGGCCTGGCGTGCTGCGGTCCACAGGGTCACAAAGGGTCGGACACGACTGAGCAACTGAACTGAACTGAATAATAGAAGAAATTGAATTTGGGGGCTATGTCAGAACTTTCAGTACTATCTTTACAAGTTTTCTCTCTATATAAAACTATTCTGAAGAAATCTGTTTTAAAATGCATTGGATAACATTAATGGCACTTTAAATGCTGAAGATTAAAAAAGTAAGCTTAAAGTCATAGCAAACTCCAGGAGATAATGAAGGACAGGGAAGCCTGGTGTGCTGTAGTCCACAGGGTCACTAAGAGTTGGGACATGACTTAGTGATTGAACAACAAATTAGAGCAACAAAAAACAACCAAAATCAGAGAGAAAAAAGAAATGCCATCACAAATGTGTAACTAGAATGACAAGAAAGAGAGAAGGTGGCTGATGGCAGGGACAGAAAGAAAAATTTGACGGAATAATGCCCAAATTTTTGTTAAATTTGATGAAAACTATAAACATACAGATCAATATTCCTTATGATTATCAATGAAAAAATCTTCAATAAAATACTAGCAATCTAAGCCCAAAATCATATTGAAAGAATTATACAACATTACCAAGTAGGATTTATCCCATGAATGCAAAAGTAGTTCGACATAAGAAAATCAATGTAATCGGATCAGATCAGATTAGATCAGTTGCTCAGTCCAACTCTTTGCGACCCCATGAATTGCAGCACGCCAGGCCTCCCTGTCCATCACCAACTCCCGGAGTTCACTGAGACTCATGTCCATCGAGTCAGTGATGCCATCCAGACATCTCATCCTCTGTCGTCCCCTTCTCCTCCTGCCCCCAATCCCTCCCAGCATCAGAGTCTTTTCCAGTGAGTCAACTCTTCGCATGAGGTGGCCAAAGTACTGGAGTTTCAGCTTTAGCATCATTCCTTCCAAAGAAATCCCAGGGCTGATCTCCTTCAGAATGGACTGGTTGGATCTCCTTGCAGTCCAAGGGACTCTCAAGAGTCTTCTCCAACACCAAAGTTCAAAAGCATCAATTCTTCGGTGCTCAGCCTTCTTCACAGTCCAACTCTCACATCCATACATGACCACAGGAAAAACCATAGCCTTGACTAGACGAACCTTTGTTGGCAAAGTAATGTCTCTGCTTTTGAATATGCTATCTAGGTTGGTCATAACTTTCTTTCCAAGGAGTAAGCGTCTTTTAATTTCATGGCTGCAGTCACCATCTGCAGTGATTTTGGAGCCCCCCAAAATAAAGTCTGACACTGTTTCCTCTGTTTCCCCATCTATTTCCCATGAAGTGATGGGACCAGATGCCATGATCTTCGTTTTCTGAATGTTGAGCTTTAAGCCAACTTTTTCACTCTCCACTTTCACTTTCATCAAGAGGCTTTTTAGTTCCTCTTCACTTTCTGCCATAAGGGTGGTGTCGTCTGCATATCTGAGGTTATTGATATTTCTCCCGGCAATCTTGATTCCAGCTTGTGTTTCTTCCAGTCCAGCGTTTCTCATGATGTACTCTGCATATAAGTTAAATAAACAGGGTGACAATATACAGCCTTAACGTATTCCTTTTCCTATTTGGAACCAGTCTGTTCCATGTCCAGTTCTAACTGTTGCTTCCTGACCTGCATACAGATTTCTCAAGAGGCAGATCAGGTGTTCTGGTATTCCCATCTCTTTCAGAATTTTCCACAGTTTATTGTGATCCACACAGTCAAAGGTTTTGGCATAGTCAATAAAGCAGAAATAGATGTTACACCATATTAATAGAACGAATGGAACAAACGGGACCATCTCAGTTGATGTAGAAAAAGCATTTAGACAAAATCCAACACCATTTCATGACCCCCAAAATTCATAAAACTAGGAATTGAAGGGAAAACCCTCGATATAATAAATGGCATTTATGAAAAACACACATGCTGTGCTGAGTCATTCAGTCATGTCCAACTCTTTGTGACCCTATGGATGGCAGCTTGCCAGGCCCCTCTGTCCATGGGATTCTCCAGGCAAGAATACTGGAGTGGGTTGCTGTGCTCTCCTTCAGGGGATCTTCTTATCCCAGGGATCAAACTCAGGTCTCCCACATTGCAGGCGGATTCTTTACTGGCTGAGCCACCAGGGAAGCACATAAGCAGCATCTTATTCAACAGTGAAAGATTAAAGCTTTCCTCCTGAGATCAGGGATAAGGCAAGGATGCCTGCTTGCACCATTGCCTTTCAATGGTATACGGGAAGTTCTAATCAGAGCAATCAGGCAAGAGAAGAACAGGCATCCAAATTGAAATAAAGAAGTGAAACTCTCTATTAACAGATGACACAATCCTATACAAAGAAAATACCAATGAATCCATCAAACAAAGAAAACATCAAAGCTAATAGGTGAACTCAGCAAAGTTGCAGGGTACAAGATCAAGATGCAAAAATCAGCTGTGCTTCTATATACCAGCCATGAACAACCCAAAAAGGAAATTAAGAATGCAGATCAGTTGTTGTTAGGGGCAACAGGTAGGGGAGGGAATTTACTGCAAATATATATATATGAGGAATATTGTGGAATAGTTGGGGCTGATGAAACCACACTATATCATGACTGTGAGGGTGGATACAAGAATGTGCATCTGACGAAACTCAAAAACTGTACATTTAATATTGATGATTCTACTAATTATTTTTACTATTTACAATATTTAAATTGAGAACTTTACCTATGTAAATTATATGTCAAAAGCTAATAAGGCAAATTTTAAAACAAAATGCATACTCAAGACCCTCTTTTTAAAACACCTGAGCGCATAGATGAAAACAGGGAGTGACAGATAGCACAGGACATCCAAAAGGAGGGTTATGAGTGGTTTTTACTTTTGTCTGTGCTTTTTACTTTAAATGGTTTATCATATATATTCATTCCTTTTATAATCAGAAAAAAAGTTGTTTAAAAATATGTAAGAGCATTACACGCTTTAGATTTATTTCCAATTAAGAGTTAATTATAAAATATTGGCCCTTACCATGTGAAATGAAGGGAGGTGTTATAATACCCTGAGCCGGCATCAAGCACTCAAAGCCCATTTGCACATTACATCTCATAGAAGTCTATGCACTAGAACTCCATTTTTTTATGGGTGCAACTGAAAAGCCTTCAGAAACCTAGACCATGACTGAAAATTCATAGGCTATTTTCCAAAAAAATTGCCCTGGTATGCTTAAGTAGAAACCTGGAAAGCCGTCTGGTTACCACAAACCCATCTAAACTTTAAACAACATCAAACAGTAACAAGAGAGTTTTAAGAGCTCCAGGGAACAGACTTCAAGTGGTGGAGACATGAAGAAGCGAAAGTTGGCATAGATGTTAATGATCAAACCTCACGTTGTCCTTGATTTCATAAAGAAAGATCTCCTGGCACAGGAGGACAAGGCATCCTGAGAAGTACTCTAGAGAACAGGCTAAATATTAGGGATCGGGCGAGATGAGCATGGAAACGATGGCACTACAAAGCTTGCTGTTGTTTAGTCTCTCAGTCGTGTCTGACTCTTTGAAGCCCATGGACAGTAACCCTCCAGGCTCCTCTGTCCACGGGATTCTCCAGGCAAGAATACTAGAGTGGATTGTCATTCCCTTCTCCGGGGGATCTTCTCAACTCAGGGATCGAACCTGTGTCTTCTGCATTGGCAGGCGGGTTCTTTACCACTGAGCCACCGGGGAAGCCCATTACAAAGCTAGACTGGCTCAAACACAGATTTGGCATCAAATCCGGAAAGTCTAGCTTTAGTGGTCTAGTTTTGGAGAGGTAATGGGAAGTGCACCTAACAGATTAGGTGAAGATACAAAAAGTGATCACTCTGGGTGCAGGGACCAGCTGAAGGATGGACAGAAGTTGAGTCAAGAAGTTCCTGGATAAATTTGCAGACTCTTGGTCCATAATGAACAGTTAAAGCAAGTGCATTTAATTCTACCACAATGCACAAGAAAGCCCTTTGGAAAACTTCTCTAACTAAAATAAAACTAAATAAAAAATCTTTTAAAAGCTAAAATAAGACCTTAAAAAAAAAAAGCACGTGCAGAGTGCTCACTATATAAGAAACACTTTGTATACATTATCTCTAATCTAAATGAAATGCCCAAATTTACGTATGAGTTTATGATGGTTGAAACAACTGGCAACAGTCTTTACAGTAAGTAAATATTAGTGCAAGGCTTAAGTCTCAGGGCGGTTTCAGCAAAAACCTCAGTTTTTTTCCAATCTCGTGCTTCTTCCCTCTGCACTAGGCTGAGAAGACACTAAGTCTGACTGTGCTTGGAAGGAAGAGAGTGGAGAGAGCCTGCTACTTCCATCACATATACCACCAAAAGCACACAGAGTCCAGGGAGCTCCCAGGAAGAACTCAGGCCTCATCTTCACGGAGGAGCACCCATGTCTAAGGTCACATTCAACAGAGATTCTACTTCCAAAAATTTACAACGGGTGGCTTCTCTTACATTCTGGGTCAGGGGAAAGATAAAGACGAGTCTTATCTTTTGTAAACTCATTCTCCTTCAATTATACCAAGTGGAAAGGAAAAAGTCATTCCATCTAGCTCATTAGTCATCTATCTGCAAAGCAGGAATAATGGCATTTGCTCCACAGGGCAGAAAGAATTCAGTTACGTACATATTTTTAACGTGCTCAGCGTGAGTTTATGGTAGCTATCATCTGTCTCTTTGAGTCCTCAATGTTTGATAGGGCCGTCCACGTGACAGTTCTTTGAGGGGTCATTATGGAAGAAACCACCCAAGTAACAATCGGGTGAGCCTGGCATAGTGGACCCTTCTGCCCACGGGATTCTCCAGGCAAGAATACCAGAGTAGGTCTCCATGCCCTTCTCCAGGGGACCTTCCCAGCCAGGAATCGAACCCAGGTCTCCTGCACTGCAGGTGGCTTCTTTACCCTCTGAGCCCCCAGGGAAGCCCAAGCAGATCCCAGCTCCTGCTGTCCCTCAGAGCCACCTGTCATCTCACCGGAAGATGCTTCTCCCAGTAGCGTCACAGGGTACTCCTTAGCTTCGACATGACGTTTTCTGACTACAGCTCTCAAGTTCTCCTTTCCTTTTGCATTTTGCAGCTTGAATGACACCTCCCCAAAGAGGTTATACTTCACTGATGAGTATCAAAATTAAAAATTATTCTTTTTTTTTTCATTTTCATTTGCACAAGGTGAGGAGAAGGTGAGGAGGTAGAGATATTTCTGCTTGCATGAATTGAGTGAACTCTGCTCACAACGTCAGGACAGTCCATCGGTCAATACTAATTCAGGACACCTTTGAAACACGTTGGGGGAGGGGGGCGGTGCGGCGAGTGTGTACATGTGTCAGCAAGAGCGAGAGAGAGACCAAGAAGTCATTGCCTTGTTGCCCCAAGCACACTTTTTCAAATCCAGCATGGGTACATTAGACCTTTCACTTGGAGTTTTTACTGGCACTGCTGCTAGGACAACCTTCTGAATAGCAACTACTGCTGAATTTTAAAATCTTCCTGGACCTTCACTGAGCCAAATTTTAAAAGTACATCAGGCTTGGCTCATTCTGATATGCAGGAACCTTATCTTCCCTTAAAATATAAATTAATCTTACCGGTACTCAAGAGTACATCCAAGTACTGCCATACGAAGATAAGACACAGGCCATTCTATACTGTGAAGAAAAAGACACAAAAATTTCTTTAACTTTCCAGTGGAAGGCTTAACCTCAGCCAAGTTCTATTTCACTTCATCCCCTCATTCTCCTGAGGAACTCCCTGTAGCTAAGGAAAATCTAGTGTATAATTGTTTTTTTTTTTTTTTTTTTTGACTGGCAAAACCAAATGACTAGATGAACTGTATAATTTGTAAAGGTTTTAGGAAGTCATCTCCTCAAGAAATTAATTAACTATGCTCAAAAGTCTCTCACAGAAGACTTCTCTAGCATTTTCATCAAGTTTTCCACTAGACTTATCTATCCTGGTACCACTGGTCCCCAAAAAATAAAGGCAGACTTCAGTCTTCACAAACACACATCCTTTTCTTTGACCGCTGAGATTTCAGCCTAGGAATGTTTCCAGTAGAAGAATTTCTTCGGTCTCATCAGCTGGCATACTGGAAGTGCACATTCCAAGGAAGGAGGCGATATTTATTTTTTCAAGCCTCGACTCCAGCCAACCACCATAAACTTAGTTATTCTGAGGGCTCCTTGTTTCGCTTCTATCTGGGGTCTGCCAGCAGGTGACTGGATAGGACAGCACATTCATCTACTCCTCGGGGCTCCGTCTAATGGGACCATAACTTGGAACCAGTCTTCCAACTCAGGAAAACCCCAAGTCCAGAATCGGCAGCCCCTTCGAGTGCCTCTTCCCACATCCACACCAGGAGTGGTGTTCCGAGGTGGTCTCAGCTTCACAGCTGCCAGCTTATGACTGGATCAGCAGGAAGCTTATTAAAAGGAAAGAGAACTCTACGAGCATCAGGTATTCTGCACCAGGCAAAGTGAAGCTGTAATGCAACGTCACCTAAGGTCACCCAGTCCTCTGAGATTTAAATAAAATTGGCTTGGGCCCCGATTCCACATCCTGGGGGAGGTGCCGAACTTTCCCCAAGATTTCTGCAAAATATCAGAGTCTCATGTTCTCATGGTCATATCTACTTTCAAATTCATTTTTTTCCCCCCGCTGAACTTTTGATCTGAGTTCATTTTGCTAGCATCGCATCTCCTGTGGGCTTTTTCTTTCCTCTGCTCCAGACATGAGACTCAGCTGTTTTTCTTCTTGTCCCCCAAACGCATGGCCTTTCTGTGGCAAGTAGATTTCACACAGGTTTTGGCTCCATGGGAGGTCAAGGCCCATAATTTAAAGCAGCAGCTAATTCCGATCATCCCTAGTCCTGGAGTCACTCAGGCACCCTGAGTGTCCCCCTTGTCCTGTCTCCAGCAGCTCCCATCTTAATCTTTCTCTCTTCTTCATTTCAGTTCTCTTCTGTCTTGATACTTATGTTGATTCTTATGTCTCTTTTGTCTTATTTTATCTTAGTCCATGCAGGCTGCTATAGCAAAAAGCACCAAAGACTGGGTAGCTTGCTGCTGCTGCTGCCAAGTCACTTCAGTCGTGTACCGACTCTGTGCAACCCCATAGACGGCAGCCCATCAGGTTCCCCTGTCCCCAGGATTCTCCAGGCAAGAGCACCGGAGTGGGTTGCCATTTCCTTCTCCAATGCATAAAAGTGAAAAGTGAAAGTGAAGTCGTTCAGTCATGCCCGACTCTTAGCAACCCCATGGACTGCAGCCTACCATGCTCCTCCGTCCATGGGATTTTCCAGGCAAGAGTACTGGAGTGGGTTGCCATTGCCTTCTCTGAGACTGGGTAGCTTAAACAGCACGTATTTGATTCTCACAGCTCTAAGGACTGGCGGGTTCAAGATCAAGGTTTCAGCAGATCTGAAATGTCTGGTGAGAGCCTGCTGGCTGGCTCACAGAGGGCTATCTTCTCGCTGGGTTCTTATCTAGCAGAAAGGGGAAGGGACTCTCCTGAGTCTCCTTCATAAGGGCACTCATCTCGTTCATGAGGGCAGAGCCCTCCTGCCCTAATGACCTCTCAAGGGCCCTACTCTTCCTAATACCAGCAACCAGGGGTTAGGATTTCAACCTGTGAATGTGGGGAGAATACAAATATTTAGTCCCCATCGTTTCTGTTTTACTCTCAGAACACATCACATACTGGGGACCTCACTTTCCACATTATAGTTAATTTCTTAAAGAAAAGTTTTCTTTCCACTTAAATGAAGGCCATTTGTTATAGCTCTAGAAATACATTAATTCAACTTTGAAAATTCTGCTCCATAACAATTTTAAAATCCCATAAACACGATACACTATTTGACTGTGAGGCCTTTTCAAACCAAAGCCATTTCTCTTGGGGTCGTATGGAAAATATTTTTCCAACAATGCCATCCCCACCAACTCCTCTCCAACACTATAAACCAGAAATACTAATATCCTATGAGCATGGTTTTTAAATCAGCTCTTTCGACGAACCCCACAGTCTGCTTCTTTTTCTAACCGTACGATCACGAGGGAAAATACTGGGGAAGTTTCCAGTTGTTATTTCTTCAAATTAAGTTTGCTGCCACCCCGTCTCCTCTTCTTCTCCACATTGTGGATATTGCTCCAGAGGTCTCTTAAACCATCCTCATTTAAAAAAATCTTTTTTTCTGTTCAACTTAACTGATGTCCTTGTTTTTAGTGTGAATGGTTTTACAGAGGGCACATATTCATTTGCCCCAGGTCAGATGTTCCCCTGCAGACATGTAGCTGGTATGATTTGACCATTTATCCTGAAGTGATTTGGGCGCCTGACTTAGGACCCGGGACATTTTTTTCTGAAAGTATATTCTGGACTGTTTGGTGATAATCCACCTGATAAGAACTATGAAGCTAATGATATCTAGGTTAGCCAAGGGCACCTTTTGTTCACCCAAAGTTGGCCCTCATTTTGCCTGGCTGAGATAAATTTATCCCACGAAATCCTTCCTTCCACCTACTATCTAGCCCAGGTCTGGTCTGTGCTCTTACTTGAGATTGAAATAAGATCTTCTTATCTACCAGCTCCCTTAAGGATGTCTCATTTTGCCTGTTTTGCTGTTTAGTCATTAAGTTATATCCAACTCTTTGCAATCGCATGGACTGTAGCCCACCAGGGTCCTCTGTCCATGGGATTCTCCAGGCCAGAATACTGGAGTGGGTTGCCATTTCCTCCTCCAGGGGATCTTCCTGACCCAGGTATTAAACCCTCATCTCCTGTGTCTCCTGCATTGGGTGGCAGATACTTTACCACTGCACCACCTGGAAAGCCCATGGTATATGGTAGGTTTGGACAAATCAAAGACTTTTCTCTGAATTTGTCTGATAGAGAAAAGGGGTGCAATGATTACTGACCCAAAGAAGATCAAACGGTGAGATTTACTCAGGGCTCTCAGACTGAGAGCCAAATGGAATAGAACTGAGCTCATTTATGCCTCTGCCTGTGTTTGTGGGGGTGGGGAAACTGGAAATGGACAAGACACCCCATGCTGAGAGAAGCCCCTGGCCTGCTGATCACACTGGAGCAGGCAGCAAAAGAAAAAGAATGTGGAATGTTTTCAAAGACAGAGACCATCTCACGTTCCATTTGTATTAACCTACCTGCGGGTCTTAGCTCAGCTAAGGATACAGTAGAAACTATAATAAAAAGATTTTGAACTATTGAGAAAATGGAATCATGCAACTTGGGCTTCTTTCACTGAGCACAGGATTTTCAAAATTAATCTACGCTGTGTCATTATCAGAGCCTCGCTCCCTTCATGGCTGAATACTATTCCACTGTAGGAATATACAACACTCATCCCTAGATGTTCATCTGCACCGCTTCCACCTCTCGGCTATAACGAGGAACTGGTAATAAACATCCATGTACATGTCCTTGAGTGAACATATGATTTCACGTTTCTTGGGTAGATACCTACAGGTGGAATTTCCGAGTCATATGGTAATTCTGTTTAACTTGTTGAGAAACTGCCAGACCATTTTCCAAAGTGGCTGCACCATTCCACATTCCCACCAGCAGAGTATGAGCTCCAGTTTCTCTGTATCTTCACCCATACTTGCTACTATCTGTCTTTCGATTATGGAAAGCTCAGTGAGTGGGAAGTGGTTTTAATCTTTTGTGGTTTTAATTTTCCCTACTTACTAAAGATGTTGAGCATCTTTTTCTGATCTGGGTATTTGTATATATTTTTTTGCTGAAAACTTATGATTGCTTCCTCATTTTCAAATGGATTGTCTTTTTATTCTCGAGTTGTAAGAGTTCTTTGTGCATTTTAGGTACAAGTCCCTTATCAGATACATGTTTGGCTACCATTCAGCAGGAAAAATCAGACTAATATTGTCACATTTTAAAGAACAGAAATAAACAAACAGACAAAAAAATCTTCCAGTACAAGATTATAAATACTGCACTATTTTCTGCGAAAACACATTTTCATTTTTATATGTTAATCATCAAATACTTTAAACCCAGTTTTTCCCTTAACTCTCATTAAACTCACCCCCAACTTTGGTTGGTAAGAAAATAAGGACATGCATGTCAGTGCCTCTACAGAGAAGAATGGCTGATTCTGCAGTAAAACCATTGCAGCTTTTATAAATCATGTTTTACAAATTCCCATACTAGAATTACATCCCAAAATAAGTCTTGGAAGGCATCTGGCTACATGCTGTAACCATTAAAATGATGTTCTGTGCTGCAGAAAATGTGTTAGAGATACCCTCTACATGGAGTACAACCAGACAGTTAAGTCTCATATGACTGACCAGTACATTGGTTCCCAAGAATAAATACCACAACTCCAGAAGCCATGGAAACCCAGCTCATTAAAGCAAGCCATTTTCTTGTCGGGCCGGAGTCTCCGTTATGTGCTGAATGGTAAAATGTAATTCACTGGTCACTCTGCTGTGAACACCAGAAGATTTCATTTCTGAGAACATACCCAGGCAGGAAGAGGTGTCTTTAGATCACAGAACTCAGAAAACAGAACTCTTGATGTGAAGTCGAGTTCAAAGCCGAACACGTTCCTCACTATCCCTGTGCGATCCATCTTCTGGTCCGACAATTCTAGCTGGGTGCCTCGCTCCAGTCTCACCTTGAAATTCCCTCTCCCGGAGCCATTGGAGGCTGGAGTATGTTTGAAATCGTTGAGTCGTGAGCCTTGCTTAGAAAGACCTGGGAAACATTAGCTTGCTTCTGGTCTGGCCATAATGAAAATAAATGAGGGCTTCAATTTAAAGTCGTTACTAAAAATTTGTTCTTTCCTCCATTCTAATTCTGAGACCCACTTGCAGCTAATTAGAACGGTTCCCAGCGTGATCCCCCAGCACACTGCTCGTGTAAACACCGACCATCTGAGTTTCATTACAATAAAGAAATCAAATAAACAGGGACCAGAAAACAGTAGTCTGGGCACGGCTCATTACAGCACAATGTAGTTAACATTCCTTGCTTGGGAAGGAAAAGGGGGCATCGGGGAGCAAAGCTGATGCCCAGCGCTTTGCATTCTTATTAACGATGGGAGTGGAACAGGGAATTATTTCTTACTGTTAAAACTTTCTGGAGAGAGAAGATGGATTTTTTTTTTTTTAATGAAAATAAAAAAAGAAGTGCTCTCTGAACCTCATTGTAAACAGAGAGAAAAGGTAATTATTTGCTTTGGACTACTCTCTGCTTCTCCACTTCCTCATAGGATATACTGTTTACAATTTAAATAAGGAAAAAGAAAAGGAGGAATAGAGTGCCCATTAATCTGCTTAAAATTTTTATGATTTGTCCTCGGTACAAACAAACCTCTGCCAACACAGGCTGGACATGACTCTGTGATCCCTAATATCTAGAATATTAAAAAAAATAAAATAACTAAACGTATAAATAAGCAAAAGAGCCACTCACGTATTTAGATGTTTTACTACTCTAACTCCCATTGACTAATATTTGGAAAACGCACATGAACAAATAAGCGCTTTGAAAGTTCCACTGCATCGTTCAGCATGACCTTGGAATTCATTAAATGGGAAAAAACCCAAGCATTTGTCTCTAAAATTTAACCCCACTCTTAAGTAACTGGAAAAGCCTAAAGACATTTATTGAATCTGGTTCACAAACCCAACAGTGGTAAGAGCTCTCTGGTTACAGCATCTTCTATGAAGAGAGCATTAACGAACCCCAGCACTTCCTGGGAGCCTACCTGTCTGGCTGTGAGGGTCAGAATTCCCACCTGGCCCCTGCCGCAGGCCTTGGGTTCACTGCACGTAATAGATGCTACCTGGCCCCTCAGCAATAACTCGGCTTCAGTGAAGTGAGAAAACCCTCTTTCTTCCTCTCTTATGCACTCTATGTCTAGTATCCCGTGGCTGGTATTATTTACTCTTTTTTTTTTTTCTTTTAAATGGTTACAGAAAGACTATGACAGTTGTGCACATGTATTCATTCAGAAAGTTCTAGAAGCTTTGGGCTAAAATTAAAATAAGTCTAAAACAGGCTGTTTACACTCCACTTGGACCACTCTTAAGAGCTGATGCGTGAAAAGACCCAAAGCAAGATCCTCAACCAGATTAATACTTTAATAAGAAAAGTCTCAAAAATGCAAATTATACTGAGGTGGACCGTGTTAAAGGAAAAAAAGAGCTAAATCAATGGAACTAAGAGCTGAAATGCATGCTTTAACCTTGGGGTCCCTTTGGACTCTGTGGAAGGAAGCAGTCACTCATCCCGGGGAAGAGGGGGTGAGAAAGAGAGAGGCATCTGTCTGCAGCAGTCAGTCGTCTTAGGAACACATCAAAAAAATCTGCCATTGTTTTGGAATCGTCTATCTATCATCTCCATGTTGAAAGAAAATTAAAGTCAAGGAAAATAAAAGTATTGATATATGTCTAGAGAAACTAAACCTAAGACAGCATTTTTTAAAAATCTGAACACACTGTCACGTATTTTGATAATTTTCTTAACCTGCTTCACTTCCAAGCAAGCTACTTTGGTCCGAAAGTAGCTCTCTTTAACTGGACAAATATTTATTCAACATCTGTCTGCTAGATGCCAAATCTATTCATTGATTTCTCAAGTGGAATTTGCACATGTTCATGTCCACCTCTGTAAGATGGAAGATTCAGACGGAATCACGGAGAAGGGTGGCCAGCCCTTCCGCTTTAGGGCTGATTCCCTCAGGCAATCGAAGGCAGCCACAGTCCTGTCTGATCAATGTGCGCTGTGACGGACCATCAGAACCAACCATGAATCAACCACTTTTAGCCATGAGTTTAAGGACTGAAACGTTTAGCGGAGTCGAATGGGAAAACTACGATTCCTCAAAAGTTCCCTCTGCGTCCGTGTCCTCCCAAGACACAAAAGGATGACAATAATCAGTACTCAGCTTAATTTTAATTTATATTGGCATTATTCCTTTCAAAGCATTTTTATTATTAATTTCTCATACAGCATGACTTAACCTGTGATGGAATATTAAACCAAGCAAAGCAATGAAACGCTCAAATGACTCCATTATTCCTCTTACCAACTGCTTACCATGCGTCAGGCCTTCAGATGCTCCACAGCGGGCCACAGGGTCTGCATCGGGAGATGCGGACGTGCCTGCTTGGTTTCTCACAGCTGGGAAGCAGAGGAGCCAGGGCTTGAACCAGGTTGATCCTTATGCGAAAACCCATGTTCTTTCTTTGTACCTCGTGTGGACTTATTTCATCTTTGTGCATTTTGCCACGAACTAAGCTTTAGAAAATAAATACATGATGCATTTTAGAAAGTAAACATAATTAAGGGAAATTGTATGATGGAAAGAAGACACGGTTCTGAGGTAAAATGACCCTCATTGGAACATGCATATTCTAATGTTAAAGCTTGCACATTAAAGCAAATCCTGGAATAGGAAATAGCAACCCACTCCAGTATTCTCGCTTGCAAAATCCCATGGACAGAGGAGCCTGGCGGGCTACAGTCCGTGGGGTGGCAAAGAGTCGGACACGACTGAGTGACTGAGACTTCACAGCAAATAAACCAGAGAGCAGTCGTGCTTAGCCGCAGACGATGAAGCCACTGAACTCTATGGCTAGAGATTCATTTTGAAGACCGTGGGTGGCTTTTCCTCTGTCATTTGCTTGTAGAACATGAGCCCATCAGTGACGGGGTCACCTAGAGGTTTATAAATGTTTTTTGTTTGTTTGTCTGTTGTGACATGGACCATCTTTAAAGTCTTTATTGAATGTTTTACAATATCCGTTCTGTTTTGATTCTTGGCCCTGAGGCATGCAGGATCTTGGCTCCCCGACCAGGGATCAAACCCACATCCCCCACACTCGAAGGTAAAGTCTTACACACTGGACCAGCGGGGGAGTCCCAGGGGTGACCCAGAATTTGAAATGACGTAAAGTGAGCAAAACCTGTCCTAAGGCTTTTACAGGGGAAACAAAGGGAATGAAGAGCTAACTCTCAAATTACTGTGTCAGGGATTATTTATACCAGTTTTCAGATCATCATTAAGGAAAACTGAAAAGGAGATAACACTATGATAAAAGGCATAGAGAACGGAACGAGGAAAACATCTTTATCTGTGCTCAGCCACTCAGCAGTTGCCTGAGCCTGGGGGTGATGTCCCTTACACTATCTGCTACTTTACATGTGCAAAGCTGAGGAGCGTTAGGTCTCAGATTTCCCTTCTATTTCTGATGTGCTCACAGCCTGTGAACCATTAAAAGAAAAAACACACAGTGTTGCCCATCATGATTTTAATGCAGAAGGAAATTCTTCTGCCTCTTCAAATCACATATGTGGCCTGAAATTCAGTTTAATTGTCCGAAAGTCCAATCTAGGCAGGAAAGCAACAGATGCTATCAGCTCAAGACACCAAATTTAAAGTGTGTGTGTGTGTGTGTGTGTGTGTGTGTGTGTCCAGGAAAGGTCACAGATCTGACCTCCTGGAAGCAGCCAAGGCTCCATCCACAGAGTCTGCTGTGACGGCATCTGGAAAGTCCTCTCTCGGGTCAGTGGGGAGACATTCTCTGTCTGCTCTGCTTTTGTTTTATACCCATGTGGTGTCCGGCATAGCAATAATATATTTCAATCTCATCATGAAACCCTTTAATGATTTACTTTTCAAACCTCCCAGGCCCATCTAACCACAGGAAAACTCATTCCTTTTGTTACAAGCTGAAAGGATGGCAGTCAAAACACAGACAGCAGAAAAAGCGCTCAGTGGAATCCTGTGTCATTCCTACTGTTTGGCCCCGGTAGTCAGGGCTGGGCTTTCAACGTCTGTAGAGACGAAAGGAAGGCTGCTGACTTCCTGTAGTAGCTTTTTCTGTTAAGTGACATGTGTCAAAATGTATGGAATTTTTGCATGATTGGCAGTATTCATAAAAAAATTTTCTGTGAAACAGAATATGGCAGTAATTGGTTCTGGAATACCCTAACCAAGCTTTGAAAGTAAAAGTCACTCAGTCATGTCCGACTCTTTGTGACCCCATGGACTATACATTCCATGGAATTCTCCAGGCCAGAATACTGGAGTGGGTAGCCTTTCCCTTTCCAGGGGATCTTCCCAACCCAGGGATTGAACCCAGGTCTCCCACATCACAGGTGGATTCTTTGCCAGCTGAGCCACAAGAGAAGCCCCTATGCAACAATTTTATAGACCTTCTGATACATTTCATATTCTTCTGTGTAGATCACATCAAACATTCACTTAGTTCTATGTCATTCATTGTTAGAAATACTATGAATTTCTATGGAGAGTGTCACTGACATTCCGTCCTGCTCAACACAGGCTTTGCCAAAATAGTCATCAATCAAGATGATTCTGTTAGTGACACCACTCACTCATCCTTCCACGCGCCCCAGGCCAAAGCTTTTAGCATCATCTTTGTCTCACCCTTTCCATTTACCCATTGCTTCTAGTTCATTTCCACCTTGGTCTATATTTTAAGCTAAAATTGCCCAAAGCAATTTGTTTTCCTCTTCTCCTAAACAAGCCCCATCCCCAGGGCACTATCCTATGGAGCCAGGATCACTGCATATAGGCCTACACTCTCTTTTGTAGCTCTTCCCCCACAGCTGAAATGGAGTAATCATATTTAAGTGACTTCTCAGGTGGCTCAGTGGTAAAGAATCCGCTTGCCAATGTAGGAGACAAAGGTTGGATCCCTGGGTCAGGAAGATCCCCTGGAGAAGGAAATGGCAACCCACGCCAGTATCCTTGCCTAGAGGATTCCATGGACTGAGGAGCCTGGTGGACTACAGTTCACAGGGTCACAAAGAGCCGGACATGACTGAGCAAGCAAGGACTCATATTTAAATATAAATCTGACCGCATCACTTCCATGCTTGAACCATGCAATGCATCTTTGTTCGTACAGATGCTCAATAAATATTGTTTTTTGTCTGGATGACTTGAATAATCAGCATTCCTGCAAAGGTGGCTGTGTATAGAACAAAATGTTAATAATATCTTCATGTATTTGAAATTAAACAGGGTAATTAAAATGGGTCAAAGAAAGGAAGAAACACTGATTAACCCTTACGCCCCTGTTGGTGGATATATGCGATTTCATTGGTCACGGGAACTCATCATAGTAGGCTTCTAACTCCCATCTCAGGAAATCGAGGCATACAGGGATTAAGTGTCGTGCTCACAGAGAGTTACACGCTGACAAATGTCCGGGCCAGGAGAGCTGTCTAGTTCCGGGATGGCAGCCTCGTGCTCGCCCCACACAGTAGAGGAGTCAGTCTTTAACGTCCTCCTCCCTTCTTGGGATGAACTTTGTCTGCACAGTAAGGCTGACTGCTCGTCCCCTCAGTTCCTCCTGCTCCTTAGATGTCCCCCTGTGTTCCAGTTCCTCCCGCTCTCTGGATGTCCCCCTGTGTTCCAGTGCCTCCCACTCTCTGGATGTCCCCCTGTGTTCCAGTGCCTCCCACTCCCTAGATGTCCCCCTGTGTTCCAGTGCCTCCCGCTCCCTAGATGTCCCCCTGTGTTCCAGTGCCTCCCGCTCTCTCGATGTCCCCTGTGTTCCAGTTCCTCCCGCTCTCTCGATGTCCCCTGTGTTCCAGTGCCTCCCGCTCTCTAGATGTCCCCTGTATTCAAGAGGAAAAGCTGTGTGTCCCAGTCATCTCCTGCCCACACACGTCTCTTCCACCAAGCCCCCTCCCATTCATTCCTCCAGCCTCTGTAATAAGACCCTTCCCCGTCCCTCACATAGACAGCGCCCACCAGGGTCACAGGGACTCCATGGCACACAGTCAGCAGTCCTTTTCAGCCCTCTGCTATCCGAACGGCTCAAGAGCAAACAGTACTTTTGACCACTTCATGTAAATCCCTATTTTACCCCAGAACCCCCTTATTCTCTCTTCCATCTCTATTTCTCAGTGTCCCAGCAGGCTCATCTTCTTTACCACAGCTTTTCATTCCTGCTAATAGCAGTCTGCTATCCCCCTCCCTCCCTCCCTTTCTCTATATTTTGTCCATAGCACACTTCACCTGCTGTTGCACGCTCCTAGAATTCTCAGGGTGATTCTTGACTCACTCTTGTTCCTCATCTCCCTCCACGTCCAATTCGCTATATGGTCCTGCAGGACTCACAGAATATTCTCCCACAGGGAATATTCTCCAGGGAAGGCTAGGTCATAGAACGGACCTCAGTGAATTTGAGAGGACTGAAATCATACAAAGTATGTTCTTTGACCACATAGAATTAAATGGGAAATCAGTGACAGAGGGAAATTAGGAAACTCACAAGTACATAGAAATTAACAAACGTAAATAACCAACGTGTCAAAGAAGTCAAAAGAGAAATTATAAAAAGAGATGAACAAAAATGTTGCAACATATTATAACATATAGGGAGAAATTTAAAGCAGAAAGAAATGTACAGCTGTATATGCTTAGATTTGAAAAAGAACAATTTCAAATCAATAACTGAATCTTCCACTATACGTGACTAGAAAGAGAGGAATAAGCTCCACCCAAGGTGAACAAAATGAAAGAAATAGTAAGGTTTAGAACATAAATAAAGATAGAAACGCAGTTAAAAAATTAATAAAGCTATGAGTTAGACACAAGATCGACAAAACTTAGCTAGACTAAATAAAATCGTAGACTCAGAATATTAAAATCATATTATAATCATAATCATAATAATCATAGGGAGACAAAAGATGAAGCCAGGGGATATGAGAGCAGATAATGGTCCAAGACTCAGGCAGACAGAAATCTAAGTAGGTTGAAGACCCCACCCCTGAGGGTGCAGTATAGGAAAGAGCGCTGGAAATTTCAAAACCAACTCATGGCAAATCGATAGGCTCTGGGGCAGGAAAAGGAAGACAAGGGTTCAAATAGGGAGACTGACACCGAGACACGAGTCCCTACTCCAGAGCTGGCCCCAAGAGAAGCGAAGCGGCAGAACCAGTCAATCATAATAGCACACAACTGCAGAGCCAGAAAGCCACAGAAGGGACGTGGTGCTAATACTTCACATATAAATCTGGATGCCATCAATCCCCGACGCAAAGGTCAGGACACGCCCTAAAAACCAGTGCAGCTGACATTTGGGTTAAGTGGTCTCTGCCATTAGGAAAAATCAACTTTTGGATTCTGGAAAGTGTAGAATGCTGAACTTGTGACCTGAAATCTAGCGCTGTTTCGCTCTCATCCTTCTTTACTTTTAAGGAGATCATTCCAATGTAGTTAAATAAAGGACAGAACTATATACGGATAAATAATTTTGCAAATAGAAAATTTTATACACACACACACATACATATATATTTCAAACTATATATATATAATTTAACTTTCCTCAAGACAAGGGGATCGCTCATTCTCTCCAACACCTCAATAATCTTCAGACCTCAGAAAGAGCGAAGAATTTAAGAAGCATAAGTGGAAGTGTAATACTTCTCTCCAGAATACCCCATTACATTCTGTCTGTAGGTCGGTGTTTCTCAAACAAGACTGAATCCCAGGTCTGTCAGAGAGTTTGTTTGGGTTTTATTCATAATACAGACTCATGACTCCTCGTGAAAGCAAGCACTTTTTGAGTTCTTCCTAGTACCGGGCTAGTGTGAGTGTTATTTCTATGCTACAGATGGGGAGGCAGGCAGGAAAACTAAACAGCTGCACAGAGTGACCTGGCTAGTCTTGGAGAGCTGCAGTCCACGTGCAGGCACTCTGGCTCTGGAGCAGGGCGCCTCGCTGGCATATCCATCAATATTGCGGGAAGGCGCCCAGCATGCTGTATGGTTTTGAAAGTCCTAAAGGACACTCACACTCACCTGGGCTCGGGAACCACTTTTCTGGCATGCTTCTGTTCGAAAGTGCACTTATAAACAGTTTGTGGTTCTTCTAACATCTGTGCTAATATTGCATTAAGTGTCCGGCATGTAGGGAAAAGGGTGTTCATGCTACCGCCTTAATTTGCCTTAGAAAGTTTCTTTTTTTTAAGTTTATTTATTTTTAATGGAAGGATAATTGCTTTACAGCATTGTGTTGGTTTGTATCAAACATTAACATGAACATCATTTATTCATTATATAAAATACATGGATGTGTCAGGAATATATTTTACTTAACAATACCACAGAATATTAAAGTAGTAATCAAGATGGCTAACCTTGCTTCAGTAATAACAATACAGAATCCTGAAGTAGTAATAAAGATGGTTAAAATCCAGTGAGTTCCACTCACTAAGATATCAGGCTGAATGTTTTGTATATAATATCTCTAACTCTTACAACAATGTCACCATTATAAAGATAACAAAACTGAATCTATGGAAAGGTCCAAGGTGAAAAACCTGAACTCACCTGTATTAATTTCAAAGTTCTTATTATTTCCGTGACGTCTGTGGGACTTCGCATCCTCTTCACACCCTGAATTTGTAAGAAGCACCATCTCATAATCCAAGATGATTTAGTTGCTAAATCATGTCTGACTCTGCAACCCCACGGACTGTAGCCCACCAGACTCTTCTGCCCATGAGATTTTCCAGGCAAGAATACTGCAGCGGGCTGCCATTTCCTTCTCCACGGAAAGAATCTTCCCGACCCCAGAATCAAAGCCGGGTCTCCTGCATCACCTGCACCACAGGCAGATTCTTTACCGACTGAGCCACCAGGGAGGCCCTCCAAGCCTATACTTGTGCCCATGGTAAAGCACCGCCCTCTTTGCATGGTTCTTTCTACCACTAAAGCCAGTTAAAGCCCTATTTGGAGACTATGATTTTCTTCAGAGTCCTACAGTTTCTGGAAAAGATAAGTGAAAACGATTCTGTTACTTGAAAGATTTCTGGAGTAGCAAAGAGGGGATTAACACAACGGGGCTCCGGAAGAAAACCAAAAAGAGGCTGGTAGCACGTCAAACCGAGGGCTTGAAGGGAGGCAGCAGTGGGGCGCGGTGAGGCCCTGGCACGGCTCCGTATGTTCACACTATCTGCAAACCTTTCAGTGTGTGAGAACAAAGGAACACACTCTCCTGAGTCCTTAACTCTGCGATCCCTTGGGTCATCCACAAGAAGCGTAGATGATAGAAATACAAGCATACTGGGACTTCCCCGGTTGCCCGGTGGTTAAGACTCCATGCTCCCAATGCAGAGGGCCTGGGTTCGATCCCTGGTCAGGGAACTAGATCCCGCATGCTGCAACGAAGATTCCATGTGTCTCAAGTAAGACTCAACACAGCCAAAAAAAATACACGCACATTTAAGTGTAAAAGTCACCGAGCCACACTAGAGGTTTCCAGCCCCAGTTCGGTCACTGCCACATGTTAGCTGACCTCAGGCACTGTGTTTGTCCTCTCTGGATCTCAGGCTCTAGTTTCACACAATTAATGCACCAATATATTGTCTGTGCCTTCTTTCCAGGCCCAAATAAAAATTAGTCATCTGCATTCAACTTAAAAGTTCACAAAGGAGAAGAAAAAGGATATCACACATTTCCCAAGCTCCCAAGAACATTGAGTCCCAGGAAATCAGGTAGGTAGTGACATGGGGGAGTTACTGGCGCTGGTGGTAAAGAATCCGCTGGCCAATGCAGGAGACACGAAGAAGCATGTTCAGTCCCTGAGTCTGGAAAGATCCCCTGGAGAGGGAATGGTAACCCACTAAAGCATTCTTGCCTGGAGCATCCCATGGTCCAAGGAGCCTGGTGGGCTATGGTCCATGAGGTCACAAAAGATTTGGACACAACTGAGTGATTGAGCAAGCATGTAAGTTTGCAAAAGGCTAACTTGACTCAGGTTCTAGAAGCTGTGTTAAGCATGCTCTCTATTTAAAAAATATATGTATATATCTTAAGAGAAAGATTTTCTCTGGAGGACTTTTCAAAGATCTTGGTAAGACTTTCAGACATCATCAAGGAAAGAATAAAAGATTCTTCTCCCGAATGTCACACAACTGGAAGTTTTACACCCTAATGTGAGAGTATAAACTGGTATAGCCTCTTTGGAATACTGTTTAGTCTTATCTGCTGATGCTAAACATATGCATAGCTTATGGCCCATGGATGGGTCCTGTCAATGTTCTATTCCTCCATCCAAGTGCTATTCGCATGGTTTTACTCAGCTGAAAATCTGCTGAGGTTTTCCTTAAACTTTGAACATGTCTCTGTACACTTGTTATTCTTCATAAAACTTATTTTTTAATCCTCTTCTAACATCAAAAACTATGACTGTCTGACTTGGGAGCTCAGCTGATAATGGTGGTTAAATGCATCAACTCATGTAATAATTACAGTACCCTATGTTATGGACGTGAGTCTGAGTGAACTCCGGGAGTTGGTGATGGACAGGGAGGCCTGATGTGCTGCGATTCATGGGGTCACAAAGAGTTGGACACGAATGAGCAACTTTACTGAACTGAACTGAACTATGTTATGGGATAAATTATTTCTTCCAAAACTGCTGAAGCTCTAATACCCAGGACCAGCAAATGTGGCTTTATTTGGAAATAAGATGTTGGCAAAGATAATCAAATTAAAATGAGGTCAGACAGTATTGGTCTTTGTCTGACTTAGCTCACTTAGCATAATGCCCTCAAGGTCCATCCGTGTGGTCCCAAACAGCAAGATTTTCTTATTTCTCATGACTAAATGGCGTCCACTGTGTGTATACGTATGCATGAGTGTGTATATATATACACACACGCATACCTATCCGTCTTCTCTATCCACTCCTTTGTTGACAGACAATGAGGTTGTCTCCACATCTTGGCTCTTGTGAGTGATGCTGCAATACACATGGGGAGGGAAGATATCTTTCCAATATCCAGCTTTCACTTCCTTTGGATGTACAGCCAGAAGCGCAGTATCACTTATATGTGGCATCTACAAAGCCAAACTTATAAAAATAAGGAGTAGAAGGGAGGAGGTTAGTAGGGGCTGGGGGAATTTGGGAGATACTTTTTAGGAAACAGACTCATAACTAGAAGGTAAGTCAGTCCAAGAGACCTAAGGTACAGGATAGCGATCATGGTCAACAATACTGTATCACATACTTCAAAGCTGCTAAGAGACTACATCTTAACTGCTCTCACCCCAAAAAGGAAACGTTAATTATGTGGCATGATAGGGTGTTAGCTAATGTTAAGCTACGGTGGTGATCATAGTGAAATATATCAATTTATCAAATCAGTACATGGTATACCTTAAACTTACACAATGACATAAGCCAATTCTGTCTCAACATAAAAAACAGTGAGGTCACCCTGAATTAGAGTAAACCCTGATCAAACATAGCTGAGACCACACGAAAACAGAAACTGGAGGGACGGGTCCACCAGCTGAGGACCGCCGAGGCCAGCTGCACCAGAAGTCAAGAGAAAGGCAGGGAGGCCTTCGCACGGAACGGCCGTGCCGATGACTCGATGTTTGGAACCCTAGTCTACACAACCATGAGGGAACAGATTTTTGTTGTCTTAAACCAATCCATTTGTGGTCATTTGCTACAACAGCCCTCAGAAATGAGTGCCTGTGACAAGGTAGGTGGTGACGTCCTCACTTGACAAGCGATGTAACTAAGGATGAGAAAGATGACAGAACTTGACCGAGATGGTACATCTAGAGCGTGCTGGGCTGGTGTGCCCGGCTTTCATCAGGGGCTGGCGGCCACCTCCCCAGGCCAGCTCCCAGCAGCTCCCCGCAGTAACCATCCCTCTGCATGGCGTTTGCCGAGGCAGGTTGCTGCCTCCGTCCCTAACTCTCTGAACTAATTGTGGAACAGTCGTTGGTAATTCAAAACACAAGATGATGCCTTAGGTCACTTAGAAAGCAAGCATTTTTATTTCTGCCACTCCCAATATCCCTTCTATCTTGCAGAAATCCATCAGGGCAAACTCTTCCCCCAAGGCCTGTTTGATGAAGCTGGTTACACTCCTGGCTTCTGAAACACATGACAAAGGTAATCCTCTAGGTCAGCTCAAATCCCTGGGCACAGCACAAAATTTACAAGTGGGCACATGAGCCAGTCAGAGCCAGCAAAATATCCAAAGCCTTTCTCTGATATCTCAAAAACGTCCTCTTTCTCACTAGACCTACAGGAGGGAAGATAAAGCTCCACAGTGAGAAAGAACTGCCAAAGGAGGAAGCGAAGACTCCAGGCAACACCCCACATAGCTGAGCACTGAATTTAATCATGGCTAAAGCCAGGCCTTTGGTAGATCTTTCAACTTATCTCCGACAACTAATCAAAGACAACTTACTTTTTGTCTCAAGACCATTGGTGATTTTCTGCCTGTTGCACCCATGAGAGTCCAAGCTAAAATAGCCTTGTCTTCAGCAATCTCCATAAATACTGCATTTGTTGTAGGAGGTGTCTCTTTCTGACAGTTACTTCCACCTACCACACTGGGAAAAGCTCTGGGATGTTGAGAAATAAGATGGAGTTCCCAGGAGCCTTGGTGGCTCAGACAGTAAAGTGTCTGCCTGCAATGCGGGAGACCCGGGTTCGATCCCTGGGTTGGGAAGATCCCCTGGAGAAGGAAATGGCATCCCACTCCAGTATTCTTCCCTGGAAAATCCCATGGATGGAGCCTGGTAGGCTACAGTCCATGGGGTCGAAAAGAGTCGGACCCGACTGAACGACTTCACGACACTTCCCAGGAGCCTTATCTCGGATAGCCTCCTGAAGAAGAACAGTGAACGTCCACAGGCGCAATCCACTTGGCATGTGGCTCACTTGTCCTCTGGGGGGGGATCCTTTCCAAGCCAAAGTCCTTTCATCTCTTCTCTTAGCCTTTGCCAGAGACTAATCTAGAAACATGGCAATTCAAGACTGCCCTTACCTGCCAAATGGCAGGGCCCAAGTTCCGTGGTCCAGAGGGTAGGGAGTGGTGATGGGGAGAAATTCCATCTGGTTTGCTGACATGTCAGGCAAGCAAGTGATACATGGAGACCGTGGGTAACAAAGGAAGAAGACCTTTAACAAATCTCAGACTCAGAAATGTACACAGAGCATCTCTTCCTTATAGCTTAGAAGCAGCCTGAGTCTTCTTAAGTTTGGAAACTTTATCATTGGCAGAGGCAGTAAATAAATTTGCCTAGATGCTGCCATTAAGGAGTTAAAGAACACTTTTTTCTTTCTCTTTGGTATTATGATAATAAAGGGCACACATTTTAAAACTAATTTACCTTCTAAAAAATTAAAGCATTTTTACCGCTGTTTGCTTTTCCAGCTTCTTTAATTTGGGTAATTGCTTAGTCAACTTTCAAAAATATATATTCTGTCTTAAAAAAACAGCCAAATATGACGGATCACCTTCATTTTCATTTCGGATTTGGCATGCTGGACCCAGATTGTGTATTCTTTCCATGGCGCCACACCAGCCTCGGATACTTAATTAATTTCCTTTCGTTTGTGCAGACTTGCACTTAAAGAGACAGTGTCCCATTTTGATGGCTTACTTTTGGCTGAAGTTCAAAAGTATCACTTCTTAAATCTTTTCTCCCCCCACTTCAAAACTTCCCAGAGTGCTATATAGAAAAAATAAAAAAAAACACCCTGGTGTTTTCCTCCACCCTCACCCTTCTCTTCAACTACCATTTCTTGCACTCGTATTTATTCTTCCTTTAAGCCATTCTTTGCTTTAAAAGAGGAAAACGAGAGACGGAAAGAGAGAGGAAGTCATGAAAGAAAGAATGAGACAGATGCACTCTTGCTTCTCTCCTCCTGACACCTGTTTTCAAAGCTGGGGGTGAGGCTGTGTTTCACAGTTGTGTCCATGGGTCAAGATAACTGGGAATAATCAAAGACTTTTTGAACATTAAGACAGTATCTTCTCACTGCAAATGAAGACCTGCCATCTTCTCATTAGATACCCCACACCATCCTCAGAGTAAAACAAACATTTTTAAAGATAGGTGATAAGGAGGTGAGAGGTGGGCTTGCAGTTTGACATTTGAGAGGAAGTTCGGGAGATAAGCATTTGCAATGGAGACTGACCACGCCAAGAACACGACCGAGCCAGGCAAGTCTTCTTCCTACTGGAAAGTCCTTGATCATTCAGCAAAACGTTATTCTAGAAAGAACTGCTTGGTTCTTATGTACCACTCACACAGTGCATTCAGTAAGACATTATACCCAACAATTTTACATGCTATGTCCTGAACGAATATTTTTAACAATGGATTGTTTCACAGTGATCTTTTTTGTTTTTTCCCCCACCTAAAACCAACTCTCTATCCAGGAAGGGAGATGGGGATGAAATATTCAATCCCAACTTGCAAAGACACTAAACAGCAAGAGTCTCCTGTGGGGAATCTGGCTTTAGCCTGCTTCTGAGCCTTGTGTCCCTGTTCCATTGTGCCTATTGCTCAGCATTCGCTGGTTTAGGACTTCCTTCCTTCCTTCACTCGACTTTCTGCCTCTACTTTCTCTTGGTATAATACCTCAAGGAAGTAAAATCATAAAGTGTCTATCCTTGTATTACTGTTTTATTTCAATCAGCCAGTTCACCCATGTTATAGCAAGTTTAAAATTTCTTTTCAGGGCTGAATACTATTCCGCTGTGTGTATACACCACATTTAGTTTAGACATTTATCCACTGATGGAAACACGAGCTTCTCCCACTTTTAGTCTAGATAATAACACTGCTATGAGTGTGGGTGTACAAATATACGTGTGGGTCCATCCTATTAACTCTTTTTGATCTACACTCAGAAGTGGAACTGCTGAATCACATGGCAAATTTACGCTTCATTTTTTGAGAAACTGCCATCCTGTTTTCCACAGAAAGTGTACCATTTTACATCCCCACCAGCTATCCACAAGGGTTCCTGTTTTTCCACATCCTCACCAACATGTATTATTTTCTGCCCTACCTTCATCAGAACATTACTCTCTTGTCTAATAGTTTGCTAACTTTCAAGCAACGTCATCTTTTATTGTTCTTGAGAGTCTTTGTCTAACACGAACTAGACAGGACTCTGAGTGGCTTCTTCTTTCCCAGGTTTAACTGGAAGTCTGACAGAGAACACAAGGAAGCTTGTAAATGTAACATCAGTTACTAAACCTGAAACAGGCTTCCGTGGTCTGAGAATAGAGGTTCAGCATTTACAGGCTTGGTAAAAATAATTCTTAACTCTAATCCAGCTGTCAGTGGGCAGGAACCTACTCTAAAACCATTTCTACAGCAGAAAGAAGTGATCGAACTTGGAAGGAATGTTGAAGTAAAGCAATTCCTTGTTGGTGGTCATAAAGCAGCAGTCCCGGGCGCCACCTCCTCACTCATCTTTACTGCCGAGGCCCCTGGACAGTAGGGAGCCCACACTTCATATTTTATGCTACCCCTTGGTGCTGGCTTCACTGTCTATTCTACCTAAGATAGGTAGATATATGCATTTACATTTAACGTAACGAAGATAATGCAGTTTAGTTTTTTGTTACATTTTTATTATGTTAAAAATGATGCATACTTCATAGATATATATACACATGTATACATATACATAATATACACAAACAGACACACACCAGAGCCACAGCCATACCCCTCTTGCAAAACTGAGTGATGAAAAGCAAGCTCCACTTTGCCTCCTCCCGGGCAGACGTCACTGTGTCTCTGAGACCTTCAGACCTTCCTACTTCTTACTCTACCTGTGGGTTGGTTCCTGCATGAGCCCTGTTTCTCACAGGCACTCTCATTATCGCGCTGTAATACTGACTGCATGCACCACCATTTACTCACTTTCTGCCTCCAGTCCGGGGTAGAGTTCTCCACGGTGGAATTTTTCCACCTATTTAAAAATGTATCAAAGTGACCCAACATGCATATTCAAGAGAGGGAAAGAAAAGTCTCAGGGAAGAAAAGGCCCTTCAACCTACGCCCTTCATAAATTAATGATAACAAACAGCAACCCAAGGTTCCAAAGGCCACGTGGGGTAAAAGGGAACTGCGAGGGCCCCCCCATCAAGGAGAAACCGGCTGCCTGATACACTGGCTAATGAAATCAGGAGGTCTCCCGTGCAGCCAGGACCTCAATCAAGCCCAGCAAGCCGAAACATCCAGCGACAGGGAAGGGCAGCTCACACTGTCATTCCGTGGCCAGGTCAGGAACCGCCAGGAGTACTCAACAGGGGAAAATTCTCGAGAAGTGGTGATGCAGGGGAAGAAGCAACCCACGATGAAAAGAGGGAAGATGCTGCTGGCCACAAATCTTCCTCGTGTCTGTAAGCCACAGGCCTGCTCACCTTGAGTGCAATCTGAGAGCAGAATGATTTTCCAATGAGAGGGGAGAGAAGATGTGACTGTTTATTAAGCACCTGCTGTCATACATTGAATGCTAATTTATTGATTATGATGGACAGGAACTGTGTTGCCTGCTCTATAAACACCAGAAAATTTAATCTTCCTACCACTGATGTCAGGCAAGTTTCATTCTCCCCATAAAACAGGTAAAGACACTGAATCAGAAAGGTTACACAACAGGTCCAAGAGCCCCGAGGGAATGTTGGAACTCTGGTTGGGACCTTGGTCCATGAAATACATAGATATGAAAGTAACGCCCTAGACCTGCTCTAGACAAAATCATGTAAACCCGGAGAAAACGATGTGTGTAGCCTATGGGCCAAATCCAGCTGACCATGTATTTTTGTATGCCCCACAAAACAATATTAATGGTTGTTGAATGGGTTGAAAGAAAAGAAGACAAGAACCTCTCATGACATGTGAAAATTCCATGAAATTCAAATTTTTGTATCCATAAATAAAGTCGTATTGAAACACGGCCATGCTAATGCATTTGTGCTTATGGCTGCATTTGCATTTCGGTAGGATAGCTGAGTAGTTGCAACAGAGACACTCTGACCTACAAAGCCTGAAATATTTGCTATTCAGTTTTTCACATTAGAAGTTCATTGACAACAGACACTGCTCTAGGAAAGAGCTCGTGCAATAAAGCCCTAGCTCTCACATTGGTCACATAATTTGAGCACTCTCAAATTTTTCACGAGAGATGAAACAGTAATGGACACACTCCAAATACACGAATCTGTGTCCTGTATGCAAATAAATTCACTTTCCAAAAGGGTGCACTCAGGGCTATTCATTAGATCGTTTCCGATGGGATTTGAGTTGCCAGATTCATTTTCATTCGCTCTTTCAGGAACACACACAGCAGGTAAAACGGAGCACACCTGATTTGCCACGCTCAGTCCAGCACAAGTCTGTCCTGGACCCCATCCAAGGGAGGCTAATTTTCAAAGGACCAGGGGGACCTCATTATAACTCCTGTTCCTTCTGTCCCAGACACCCCGCGGCATGGACGCCCATCTCAGGCTTTCCAGCCAGGTCCCCGGATACTCAGGCGCTGGGAAGCTAATGAACCAGGACCTGATTCCAGCCAGCTCTCAGCCAGCAAAACGGCCAGGCTCTGCGGGCGTATTATTGGCAGGGGAAATAAAACTGCCAGCAGGCCTTTTCTTTTCCCCCAGAAATAAAAGGATGTAAGGTGGGGAGGCTTCCCAGGTGGCTCAGTGGTAAAGAATCTGCCTGCAATGCAGGAGCCGTGAGTTCGATCCCCGGGTTCAGAAGATCCTCTGGAGGAGAAAATGGCAACCCGCTCTAGTATTCTTGCCTGGAAAATTCCATGGACAGAGGAGCCCCCCTGGCAGGCTACAGTCCAAGGGGTTGTAAAGAGTCAGGCACGACTGAGCACATGTACGCGCGCGCACACACACACACACACACACAGAAGATGGGTGACACAGTATAAAGAGTAAAATTGAAGAGATTGAAGATAACCTGTTTCAAGCCACAGGAGACCTAAGACTGTTTTGAAAGTTTAGGTTTCTCAGTCGTGTCCGACTCTTTGTGACCCCATGGACTGGAGCCCACCAGCCTCCTCTGCCCATGGAATTCTCCAGGCAAGAATACTGGAGTGGGTTGCCATTCCCTTCTCCAGGGGATCTTCCCCACCCAGAGACTGAACCCATGTCTCCTGCCATGCAGGCAAATTCATCACTGTCTGAGCCACCAGGAAAAATCTTCTAATGTCCCATTTGTTTAACATTTGTGGCAGCTTGAGCACAGGCATTAATTTTGGGACACTGAGCAAGGAAAGGTTTAGCCATTAACTAATACAAATACAAAAGAAGGTCATGGACTTGTGGGCCAAAACTGGGATATAAAATCGGGCCCTTGAGCGCTCTTTAAAAAGCTCTGCTGGGAAAGGAGCGATGCATTGGCTTTTCACACGGGTGACTGGTTGAGCTTGGTCACGTTGACACAGGAGTCCGGCCTGCTCGCATAGCTGGAGTTACCCTGACCGCCCTCTTCTAAATCACAGTTTCTCCCCAGCCACTCACTCTGTCTCCCGCTTCATCTTCTTGGACAGCACTCATCACCACCAGACATCCAAGCATAGCAGTTAGTCATTTGCTTATAGTCCACCTCCCACCTCGAGAACATGAGTTCTGTAAGGGCAAGGATTTTCATCTGTCTACTGAATTCTCAACCCGCTGTCTGGCCCGCAGGATCCGGTCAAGTTTTCCTTAAAGATAAAGTGACTTAAAGGGGGTTCTCAACCAAACGCCTTTATACTTTTACTTTTATACTTTTACTCTTTATACTGTGTCACCCATCTTGTGTGTGTGTGCATGCGTGTGCGTGTGTACATGTGCTCAGTTGTGCCTGACTCTTTACAACCCCTTGGACTGTAGCCTGCCAGGGGGGCTCCTCTGTCCATGGAATTTTCCAGGCAGGATCCACTTTTGATCTTTGGGAATTGCCTCCTGAGATCTGCACTTTCCTCCAAGAAACGGGAATACCAGGGTGACATGTAAACCTTCCAACCACCGTGAACTGACTCAGCCTCTCACTAGCGACAGTGTTCATCTGTTCTACGCGATCAGCCAGAACCAAATGAGGAAGTAATCTTCAAGCAGTCCAGCACCTTCACCTCACAGGAGCTTGATACATGCCTGCGACCCCCTGAATGATACCTGAGTGACTAAGGGAATGGCACAGAAGACAAGCGAATGAATTGGCATGCTCTGGTAACTGACTACCAGCAAGAAGGCTCGTTCTGAAAGTGTAAACCTTTCATTCCCTTGATATTACTGTCTCTAGGTTCTCCTTGACCCTCCTTTCCTGATCTTTTCCCCTCCTGTCTCCTTCTAAAGATTATTTTCATTTCCCTTCCCCTCAAATGATATATTCAGTGGTTGTGAAACACGCTACTATTTCACCTGCTTTTCCATATCAGGAAACCCTTTTTGAAGATGATAAAATTGGTACAAAGCGCGAAAGCAAGGAGGCTGATAAAGCTGCTCGTGGCCCCAGGGTGCCAGTGTCGGGGTTCTGCTGGCCCAAGCGCTGTTCTGTGGCTTCAGGACACTTGGAGGCAGTCTCCGGACTGAGGAAGTCTGCATGTCTGTATACTTGTCGCCCGTGCACGGCCTGGGCTCGACGCTGCAGCAGCACAGAAGCTGGGAAGCTCTACTCTGCTCTTCTGCGTCTAGGCCTCTGTGGCCGATGTGATCCCCTCACGCTTTTAATCAGCACCCAGACATAGTAACTCCTATATCCATGTCTCTCCTCCAGACACCCACCCCTTCTTCGCTCCCGGACTGAGGAGCATACAGAGAACCACTAACTGAACATGCTGTCAGGATGTTCCATGTCTATGTCCTCTACCCACATGCTTCCCACCAGGTTTCACTCTCCTGAGTGGCAATTAAACCTGAGATTCAAACTAAAAGCATGGGAGCCTTCTTTCACATTTTCCACGTCTACACAACCTCCAAGGCAGCCTCTACATCAGCTGCTTCTCTGATGGCTTCAGGCCATGTTGTCTTTGCCAGAACTATTTAGGCCTCCTCAGAGGCCTCAGTCCTTCCACTGTATCCCCTCCAATCCAGCGGTGGGCTGCAGCTGACCCCACTGGCTCCTGGGAGTCAACTGTGCCCTTTCTCGTCCCAACTCCCGGTTCAGTGGCTTTAAGTTGGTAGCTTAAAACCTGCCCAGTGGAAGTATTTACACCATGGAAATCAGCAAATGCTATAGTAAAGATTTTTTGTTTTCAGACAGGCAGTTGTTAAACCTTTACTAGCATATCACTGCTGGAATCTATCTTCTACAGAGAATAATGTATTTTAAAACAAACATTTAGTCATGCCATGATTTAAGCCATTCTACTCCTAATTTCCCATAAGATTAACCCAAGCTCTTAAATGTCACAGGAAGGCCCCCTGAGAACTACTCCCAGTTCCTCCTAAAACCTTATCTGCTAACATTTCCCCTCCCTGATGGAAGCTTTTTGGCAGCATTGGACCACTCATAATCACCCATATTTCAGGCTATTCTTGACTCAACAATTTTGCATGAACTATTCCAGAAGCCTGGAGTCTCTTACCATAGATCATCTCCTTTTGTACAACTATCTCTTTACCCAGAGTTTAATGTATAGTTGAGACAGCATTTTCTGCAGAAATTCTTTTCTGGTAACCCCTAAGCTGTGATGCCCACTCCCCCTCCTCTAAGCACTGAGAGTGCCCTCTAAATGTTTCTATCACTGAATTTACTATTTCCTATTATAACCATGAGTCTGTATCTCCCTTTCTAGAAAGAGGCTGGGAGATTCTTGACAGCAGAGTGCATGTATATTCATTTTGCATCCTCAGTTCTTGAATAGTAACTTGAAACATTGTAAATTCAACCCATATTTACTGCATATATAGGTAAATGAATAAATAAGTGGATGAATAAACACTGGCAAAGACTACAGTAATTTAAAACACTTGAAAGAATGCTGAAACTGGAATTCACACTTTTTTAACTGAGTAACGGGGATTCCTTAATTTCGTGCGCATGAAACGCTGGTTAGGTTGCAGCCACCCTCACAGGGAGGGTCCCTGATGCAGGCTATTATCAATACTAGCTCCTGCAAAGATCATTCTCTCTTAAGCAAATGAATCTGCCTGATCCTGATGTAGCAGATCTCCAGATAAACTGGCCACTCGTGAACAAGTAGAAAATTTGTGTGAGTGTGTGTGTATCTGGGGGAACAAGGGAAGAGGCTTTGAAACCGACAGAAGGGTGCTGGTAGACTTTAGCTCACCAAAGTCAACAGCACCTGTTTTCTTTCTTCCTGACAGTGCAGCTACCAAGAGGGCTCCGCCTTAATGTCACGCACATGAACTCTGTATAATATAGTCACAAACCAATGTCAGCTCAACAAGAAATCTAAAATCAACAGCATTATACAATCTTGAGGGCTCCCCAGGTGGCTCCGCAGTAAAGAACCTGCCTGCCAAAGTAGGAGATGCGGGTTTAATCCCTGGGTCGGGAAGATTCCTTAGAGAAGGAAATGGCAACCCACTCCAGTATTCTTGCCTGCAGAATCCCCATGGACAGAGAAGCCTGGTGGGCTACAGCCCATGGGGTTCCAAAGTGTCAAACACAACTGAGTGTTCACACACACACACACACACATACAGTGTTGTCTTGAACAGATTTTTAGAATAATTTTTCTTTTATATTTTTACTCTGAAATACAGTTAGTCTTCTATACATCAAGTATTCCTGTGAGTTCTGAAGTGCAGTATTGCAGTTTGGGAAGGAAGCAAAATGTTCATTTCTAGAAGAAAACATGTCCTGAATAACTTTGTGAAAAAGGAGGCATCAGTCCTTCCTGAGTGGTAGCTCAACCAGCAGCATCTAAGAAGCTTAACAGTATTCCTTTCCTACAAGAAAAAAAACAAAAATAATAATAATAATGCTTTTGTGGTAACAAAAAGAGTTTCCTTCTCTATATCTCTTTTTTTTCCCCTTTTTAAGGTACCAACGAAAGCACTGAAAGCAGTAATTCCATGAGTATTTATTAGATATATTTATTTTGCTAATAAAGTATTTAAAAATTAGGAAGACAATCAATACATGATTCTGCAACTAAAGCTCAAGGCCATAAAGAGAAACCACCAATTGAATTTAGAATCGACAGGAGTTTGCTGATGTCAAGAAATAGTTATTGAAAGTATTCTGAAAGGTCTGAAGAAGGATTTTCTCCAGTCCGCCCCCACAATACCAACACCACCATCAACGGGCCCACTAACCATCTGTCTACCCACAGCATTACCAAAAGGTGACATTTATTGCAAGCTTGGCATTTTCTGAATCTGTCTTGAACCACAAAAATTATGCTGAACTCCCCAAAAGAAATGAAGCTGTTTTTACTTTTTCTTCATCTCTGTCTTTTTTGCCTGACTAGTAACAGGAAGCTCTTGGAAACTTCCCAGAGAATGGCTGGTCTTGTAAGAGTCCCAAACCACCCTTGTAGGCGCCAGAGTCTTGGCACATTTGAGGTAAAGGTTTTAGAAGCACCTGCCTTGCCCCTTTCAAACAAACGTCCCATCACCGAGCCTGAGAAAGTCCCCTTGTTACTTATTAGCCGTGATCCAGAGTGGAGGCAGGTCATGCAAAAAGCTACAAGGCTTACCCCAGCCAACCTTGCATATTGATTGTAAAGAAAATGTAGAAAATGCCTACGAAGCATCTTAAAGTTTGCAGCCGGAATGAGGACCCTCGATTAGACCCTAAGTTCAAGCTATCGCCTGTTCCCCATTCAGAACTTATCCTCTAACAAATAAAACACAGGGGAAGAGGGAAAACTGCTGACACCTCATTAGTCTAACGAATGTGTCCTTTTTTTCAACCTCAGCACTTTGGGAGGGAATTGGGAGATGGGTGAAGGAACTCACGGACCTTCCCGCTTCAGTCCACACTGAGCGATCTTAAACCCCTGGGCCTGTTCATCTCCTTCTCCAGCCTGCGGTTAGGACCCTGCTGCAGTTGGAGACACTGCAAGAACAACAGTGATTATCTGAGGGAACACCTCCCCCGCTCCCGGAGCCAGCTGGGTTCTACCAGATGTTGGTCTGAAGCTGGCAGGAACTCCGGGGACCTCGAGGGGCAGCAGGAGAGAGGGAGGGCTGCCAGGAGGAAGAGGCGTCTCTGAGGTCCTCGGTGTGGGCTGAAAGCACTGGAGAGATCTTCCACCACTGTGCTGGAAGAAGGCGAGGGGCTCTGGACGGGCTTGAGAAACTGTTCTGCTCATAATAATATTTTCCTTCTTCCTGGATGGTTCAGTGACTTCCCAGTCCCAACAGTAGATGTAACTCCCAAGGATGTCACTCCTCCAGTTACATGCATGGCTAGTCACTAAGCCGGCTCTTTGCAACCCCATGGGCTGTAGCCCACCAAGCTCCTCTGTCCATGGGATTCTCCAGGCAAGAATACTGACTCCAGTTGCCATTTCCTCCTCCAGGGGATCTTCCCGACCCAGGGATAGAACTCTTATCTCCTGCATTGAAGGCAGATTCGTTACCCGCTGAGCCACTGGGGAAGCTCAAACAAATGCATGGATTTCTATAAAAGTACCCCAAGCCCACAAAACAGATTCCGAATTCATGCTCATTGAATGTCGACACTGATGTCAACAAGTCTACCGTTTATTGTTGTCATTTAAAGTCTCCTGGCTTATTAGAACAAACCAGTTCCTAGAGAAACATAAGAGGTGGTATCTGCACTTCCACGTTAGTATAAACTAGTAAACTGAGCACAAGCTAGTAATGAACAGTTCACTAAGAGCTTTGTGTGTGTGTGTGTGCCTCAGCCAGTTCAGTCGCTCAATCCTGTACGACTCTTTGCAACACCAGGCTTCCCTGTCCATCACCAACTCCCAGAATTTGCACAAATTCATCCATCAAGTCAGTGATGCCATCCAACCACCTCATGCTCTGGTGTCCCCTTCTCCTCCTGCCTTCAATCTTTCCCAGCATCAAGGTCTTTTCCAATGAGTCAGTTCTTCCCATCAGGTGGCCAAAATATCGGAGCTTAGCTTCAGCATCTGTCTTTTCCAATGAATATTCAGGACTGATTTCCTCTAGGATTGACTGGTCTGATCCCCTTGCAGTCCAAGGGACTCTCAAGAGTCTTCTCCAAAACCACAGTTCAAAAGCATCAGTTCTTTGGGGCTCAACTTTCTTCACAGTCCAACTCTCACATCCATACAAGACTACTGTAAAAACCATAGCCTTGACTATACAGACTTTTGTTGGTAAAGTGATGTCTCTGCTTTTTAACATGCTGTCTAGGCTGGTCATAGCTTTTTTTTCAAAGAGCAAGCGTCTTTTAATTTCATGGCTACAGTCACCATCTGCAGTGATTTTGGAGCCCAAGAAAATAAAGTCTGCCACTGTTTCCCCATGTATTTGCCATGAAGTGATGGGACTGGATGCCATGATCTTCATTTTTTGAATGTTGAGTTTTAAGTCAGCCTCTTCACTCTCCTCTTTCACTTTCATCAAGAGCTTTTTAGTTCCTCTTCACTTCCTGCCATAAGAGTGGTGTCATCTGCACATCTGAGGTTATTGATATTTCTCCTGGAAATCTTGATTCCCTGTGCATCATCCAGCCCAGCATTTCACATGATGTACTCCATATATAAGTTAAATTAACGGGGTGACAACATACAGCCTTGACATACTCCTTTCCCAATTTGGAACCAGTCTGTTGTTCCATGTCCAGTTCTAACTGTTGCTTCTTCACCTGCATACAGATTTCTTAGGAGGCTGGTAAGGTGGTCTGGTATTCCCGTCTCTTAAAGAACTTTCCACAGTTTGTTGTAAAACACACAAAGGCTTTGGCATAGTCAATGAAGCAGAAGTAGATGATTTTCTGGAACTCTCTTGCTTTTTCAATGATCCAACAGATGTTGGCAATTTAATTTCTGGTTCCTCTGCCTTTTCTAAAACCAGCTTGAACATCAGGAAGTTCACGGTTCACATATTGCTGAAGCCTGGCTTGGAGAATTTTGAACATTACTTTACTAGCATGTGAGATGAGTGCGATTGTGCGGTAGTTTGAGCATTCTTTGGCATTGCCTTTCTTTGGGATTGGAATGAAAACTGACCTTTTCCAGTCCTGTGGCCACTGCTGAGTTTTCCAAATTTGCTGGCATATTGAGTGCAGCACTTTCACAGCATCATCTTTCAGGATTTGAAATAGCTCAACTGGAATTCCATAATCTCCACTAGCTTTGTTTGTAGTGATGCTTCCTAAGGCCTGCTTGACTTTGCAGACCAGGATGTCTAGCTCTAGGCGAATAATCATTTCAACATGGTTATCTGGGTCATGAAGATCTTTTCTGTGTAGTTCTCCTGTGTATTCTTGCAACATCTTCTTAATATCTTCTGCTTCTTTTAGGTCTATAACGTTTCTGCCCTCCTTTGTGCCCTTCTTTGCATGAAATGTTCCCTGGGTATCTCTAATTTTCTTGAAGCGATCTCTAGTCTTTCCCATTCTATTGTTTACGTCTATTACTTTGCACTGTTCACTTAGGAAGGCTTTCTTATCTCTCCTTGCTATTCTTTGGAACTCTGCATTCAGATGGATACATCTTTCCTTTTGGTGCCTGGGATTCTATAAAATGTTTTATGTGCAGTATCTCACTGAATAATTAACAAAACACTTTGTGTAGCAGTCATGGCGACTGCTCCCTGACATCTACTGTGAGTAATTATCTTAAGATCCCCATTATCATGTCATTCTTTTCAGTGTTGATCAGGGCATGAGCATGTTATCAAGTCCAAGTCAATAAGTCATGAAAGGGAATCTGGTGAGGGGATTTTAGCAAAGATTTTCTTACTCCTAAAAAGTTTCCCCTGGAGGCTCAGTTGGTAAAGAATCCACCTGGAATGCAGGAGAATGCCTGCAATGCAGGAGACAAGGGTTCGAACCCTGAGTCATGAAGATCCCCTGGAGAAGGAATTGGCAACCCACTTGAGAATTCCGTGGACAGAGGAGCCTGGTGGGCTAAGTCCATGGGGTCACAAAGAGTTGGAGATGACTGAGTGACTAACTTTCCAGTATTCTTGCCTAGAAAATCCCATGGACAGAGGAGCCTGGCAAGCTCCAGTCCATGGGGTCTCAAGAGTTGGACATGACTTACCAACTAAACCACTAAAAAAGAATTTACAGGAATGAGACAATCTTTCTTCTCACCTGACATCATTCCTGGTTACAACATTTGCAGTTAATGTAACCACACTGCCACCATTAAATGGCCAAAGGGATCAATAGAAAACGTTTGAGCCCTAAGCAGCGCTACTGAGCCAATGATTATACTTCACCCTGACTTCCACTCACGTGAGAGCATAAATTTTGTTACTAGGCAGGTCAATTTGAAATGTGGGTTTCCTGTTACTATCTGCAGAGTTCATCCCAACTAATACACCATGTGCTTAATAAAGAACACTGTCTTCCCCATTCCACAGGTGAAGAAATTGAGGCTCATAAATTTCCACGTCTCTCAAGGTTATGAAACAGCGATTTGAACTAAACAGAATTCCAAAAGCACACTCAAACCACCATGCCACATTCTGATAATGTTAAAGAGAACAGTCTGAGACTAGCTCCATGGGTAACCAGATCAGTTCCATGGGTAGAGCTGAGCAGAATCAGGAGGCAGGGCACCGCGGGCCACTCGGTCTCTCCAGGAACTGCAGTGCTGGAGCCCTCTGGAGAACCCTACTTAACTGTCCAATATTCAGCTCTGCAGTCAGTCACCAGAACACACAGGGCCCTGTTCCCGAGGCTGCTGCGCTCCTCTGCTTCACAGTAAAGCAGGGAGATGTTAGAGAGTTGACTACTAAAGAGGCATCTGGTAATGGCTGTAAAATTGCTTTCGTTTAGGGGCACAGCCAAGGATAATTAATTCCAACAGAGGATGAATCTCTTTATCCCTTTTCCCCTTTCATGGCTCAGGCTGGTCAAGAACCTCTCCCTGTGCCACCCCTTCCTGTGCCCCTTAATTGCAAATGCAATTACGCTTTCTGATGTTTTATTTTTTTCTCCATGGTCCTTGTTCAGGCCCGTCATCTCCAAGGACAAGGAATCCCGGCCTCTCATCAGGGCTCCTGGATAAACGGGGAGCATCTCCTCCCATCAGCGATGAGCCGGTCCAGGGGCTCTGGCTGTGACACCGGAAGCAGACGAGGGCTGACAGCAGTATCTGCCCTCACTCATCCTTAATCCTGGCTGTTCGCTGTTCAAGGTCTTCCAAACACATGCAATTATCTTTCAAGGTCATGACCTTGATATTGAATTTTTATCTAAAAATGCTGCAGATCTGTCATGAATGGTTTATTGACAGGCCCGAGGGGCCAAGCTGCTCACAGCTGCCCGAGTGTGGAGAACCAGGGTGACCCTGGAAGTAGCAGGGCAGTTACCTCCCTGATACAGCTGAGAAAGACCCCCGCCGTCACATCAGTATTGAACGTAACAGGAACAATTTCTGTGGAGCAATGTGTGCCTGCAGCTCATTGATAAACTCTCTCCCACCCCATTTACAATTATTTTCTGTTAATTCTTGGTATGCTGCTGCTGCTGCTGCTGCTAAGTCACTTCAGTCATGTCTGACTCTGTGCGACCCTATAGACGGCAGCCCACCAGGCTCCCCCGTCCCTGGGATTCTCCAGGCAAGAACACTGGAGTGAGTATGCTAGGAATATTGATTTCCAAAAATATCCAACTGGACATAGAAGGGAAATACAGTTTTTGAGATGCTTGTTTCAAAGCAAATTTTCAGTCAAAGTGCTATTAAAAATGAACTCAACCAGGCAAGAATACTAGAGTGGGCAGCCATTTCCTTTTCTCGGGAATCTTCCCGACCCAGGGATTGAACCCACGTCTCTGCATTGGCAGGGAGATTCTTCACCATCTGAGCCACCAGGGAAGTCCATTTAGAGGCATCCCTGCCTGACGAAGATGAGCAGGTCACATTTCAGCACTAGGACCTAAGTCCACAAGCAACTTCCCTCATAAACGGTCACTGAGGGGCATTTCTTACCACATCATACGTCAAAGCACTCTTAAAAGAACTGCTCCAAGCAAGAACAGTGAGAAATACACACGCCGTGTCACAGCGAAGCCATCAACACTCTCGCAGAGCCATTCACTGCCCCCCAGGGACCCAGAACTATTCCATTAGACCAGAACGTCTGTGGAATGTAGATCCAGGGCCTGCAATGCTGTCTGCTTTTCAAGGAGTACAAAGTGGGAGCCACCGATTCCATGGATTCACCAAATGAATGGATTGTTTCATCTGCACAAATGAACTGTCAGAAACAATGGCCATCTAACACGTTCGCTCCTGTTCCCCAAAGAGGAAACTCCCACCTCCCAAACAAAGCTATGTCTTTTTTTCATCAAACTTGAGCACAGAAGCATGAGGAAAAGAAAGCTTGATTTATACTCTAAAATCTAGATGCCTGAATTCAGACAACACGGGCCAGAAATATGCAGCTCAATTCTCTCTGAATACTTAGAAAAGGTATGAGATCAGCCCACAGCCTTCAAAATACAAACAGGTGACCCTCAAGTCTAGGGTCCAGGTTATTTGACCAAACCTGCAAAAGCGCTTCTTGTGTTATGCCTAGCTTCATTTTCTTATCACTCTGTTTCTTAAGGACCTTTCTCCAAAGTTTTTATTCTGAACACTTTAAGGCAACTTCATCCTTCACTTTTACACACTTTCTTGTTTGGGGATGTAGTCTTTCATTATAAAATATTCAGAACACTCAGAAAGTTATAATGAATAACATAAGAAACACCATTTTGTCTTTTTCTACCATTATCATAAAATCTTACCATTTTGATAAATCGGGTCAAATTTATTTTAAGAAATTATTCTAAAGCTGTTGCTTCTTGTCTATTGATCTCCAAAATTATTACACTTGTCCCTTTTATATGACCTCTTCTTCCTGAGATCACCACTGTCTAAACTTTGGTATTTACCATTATCCTCCTTCACGTATGTTACACTTTTAGATAGTATTTTAAAATGGCATGACGTGTGTGTGTGTGTGAGTCACTGACCCCATACCCTTATGTAACTTGTTGCATTGTCTCCTCATTTGCCTCCTTAACATCTACATAGACTGAAGTTGTTCATTGTAATGACTGTATTTTGTCGGTCAGTCACTCAGTCATATCCAACTCTTTGCAGTCGTCTTTGGACTGCAGCATGCCAGGCCTCCCTGTCCTTCACCGTCTCCTGGAGTTTGCTCAAATTCATGTCCATTGAGTCAGTGATGCCATCCAACCATCTCATCCTCCGCCATCCCCTTCTCCTCCTGCCTTCAGTCTTTCCCAGCATCAGGGTCATTTCCAGTGAGTTGGCTCTTAGCATCAGGTGGCCCAAGTATTGGGGCTTTAGCTTCAACATTAGTCCTTCTGGTGAATTTTTAGGATGTATATGGGTATGTATATGTATGTATGGCTGTATATGTAACAGTTGGTCTAATTTATTTCTGATGAGCATGTGCACTCCTGAACCCATCATTGTTGTTCTTTCCTGTCATCTATGATCACTTAAGACTTTTCTGGGTGGGTTCCAGTTCTTTCTGTGTGAAGAGATGTACCTTTCAGCTTAGGCAGCAACAGAATGCCATCTGCCTTGTCTGCTTTGGCTAATAACTCATGCTTTTATTTCCTTCCGGTTTATTTGCATACCATGTTATGAATGAGTGTTCTGCTATTATTTCTCTGTATCACATGTTTAAACAGAGAGCTTTAGGACTAGCAGAATCTTAGACTCACATTCTCCGACCTCCTTTCCATAAACTATGACACTGCCCAGACGAGGTGAATGGCTACGATTGCTTAGTGAGGAGCACAGCTGAGGACCCGGTCCCCTGGCTCCTGCCCCTGGTTCTTCCCACTACAGACTGCTGCTCACCCATTCAACTGAACAGTACGTTTTGGTATTAGTGGCTTCTCAGCAGGTCTCGGACATCTCACGGCAGAGCAGATCAGTCAATGTGGAAACATCCAAAAAGGGTGCACATCCTCAGGGACATTAAACTAAAGATAAATGATAACATTACAGGCAACGATATCAACCCAGATATGATAAACGTCCAATAGGAAAAGAAGTGATCTCTCCATTCATGCATCTATATAATTTCATGCACCTTTGAGAGTATGTTACAAAGTGTCACTTTATTATATATGTGCTTTTCTTTGAAAAAAAGGATATTCTCTTACACAGCTACAAAACTACCAAAATCCATTTTAGCACTGATACAATACTAATTGTTTCCCTGGTGGCTCAGTGGTAAAGAATCTGCCTGCAGTGCATGAGATGCAGAAGATGCGGGTTTGATCCATGAGTCAGGAAGATCCCCTGGAGGAGGAAATGGCACCTCACTCCAGTATTCTTACCTGGGTATCTCACTGACAGAGGAGCTTGGTGGGCTTCAGTCTGTGGGGTCACAAAGAGTCGGACACGACTGAGTAACTAAACAACAAAAACAAAGCACCAGTGTAGGTGATAAATAATAAAAGTTTGAACAAGACCAGTGACACTGCTGAGGGAATGTGGGAGATTTTAATGAAGGAAAGTGGGCAGGACTCATAAACTGCTGGACGGAGGATGACTGGTAGTGGTAAGTAAGAGGGATGAAACCATCTAGAAAAATTCCCTGGATCCATCCTACAAAGGAAAACACGAATAAGTCTGTGATTCCAAGCCATCAAAATATTCTAGCTTATTCTCCTAAGCGTCTTGCTATACTCTTTGGAAACATGGAAAAAGCACATATTCCTGAGTCCTGCCCACACATTTCCCTGACTTGCACACAAGCGTCCTTGTCTTCTGGAGGAGACTTGGGCTGGTCGTGGTCCCTGCTCCCTGGGTGACCTGGCCATCCTCCTTCTTGCAGTATTTCATCATTTCTCTCAGAGGAAGTCAGCCACATGCCATCTCCCTTTCAATTCTGCTTGGGTCTCATGCATCACTCTGCCACCTACTGCTGTTAGACTTTATAATAATATTCCTGTAAATATTTCACAGTTGGTGCTCAATGTGGTTTAGGGTGTTTATTCTTCCCCCTTCTTCAAACCAATAGGCCCTTTTTTACAAACTTGAATGTATTTCTCAGCCTATAGCTTATTTAAAAATCTGCAAGTTCCCTATTAAGTTCTGCAGGGAGCTCATCTGCTCAAGAACACCACTCTTCCTCGAGGCTTTAAAGATGCATCTTTAGCTGGTTTTGCTTATAAATCTTCTCACCTTCTCTCCACTTGGGTAAATGTATCTTATTCTCTCCTCTTTGTTATCATCTGTCTATATTTCAAAACACGCATGCATTAACACTGTGTTATGGGGTTGAGAAGGAAAAGGCCCAGGTGTTCCAAGGAAATGAAGTCAAATGAAGGCAGGCAAGGGGAGAGGCGAGAAGGCAACCTTCTCTCGGACTTCCTTCTTCGGGTAACGAGTCCGACAGTCTAACTGTAGTCTCCTCTCCTAACACCCACACGTGTCTCTTCTTCAACGTTCAGTAGACTTTCTGCTGCTTCTTTATTTTCACTTTCGCATGGGCTATGTCTCCAGATTTCTTGCTTGTTTTTAATACCATTAACCTCTAGCATGTCTAACTTCCGACTGGGCTCTCAAAGCCATTTATCTTTGTTCTACCAAATGCCCAGTTCTGCTGATGGTTTTAAATCATCTGCATTACTTTTCTTAAATTCCATGCACATCTTCCTGAACTATTTGCTTCTGTTTATTTCTTCCCTTTTGATGAAGAAGTTGAAATGATAGAGATGCTTATCTGAAGGATCTTCTACCAAAAAAAAAAAAAAAAAATGAAGGCAATACTTTCGCTTCACCTTCTGCATCACCTGGTCTTCCTACGGGCTCTATTTCTACTACACCATCTCCAGAATGAGTCCAGGCTTAGCCTTTCTGACTTGCCTTCAATGTGCTTCTCCTTTCCTTTGTAACTCACTGTGCCACTTTCGGCCAGACATGGGGCCTCTCTGGCCCCAGGATCATCCTCTTTAAACAGGAAGCTCTAACAGATGAGGGACTGGCATTCTTTTCATACTAAGCTGTAAGCTGCTGTGGGTTAAACTGAACCTTTCCTCTATCTTTCAGTATTTGTGTTCCAGGTATCATACCTCCTTTCAGCTTCCATGGCCCTTCCTATCTATTCCAAAATACTTTCCTCACAGTATTCCTTGAGGCATTCCTAGATGCCTTCGTTGAGGGCAAAGCAAGAATTGTTTCAGGGGTTAAGCTTGCTACTTCTCCATGCACACCCTTTCCATGTCAATATGATAACAGAGATAAGGATAAAGAGATCTCTAAGACCAGACAGAACTGAGATAGGTCTTGCGTCCTCGCCATGTCACCCGTGGTGAGTACTGACCATGTGTGTCTTGAGAAGAAGACCATGGCGGTGACTGCCACTCTATTGGACCAGCCCTGGACCCTTAGCCAAGCCAAGGAAATTTAAAGATGATGGAATCAGCAAAGTGAAAAGTAGCCTCAATAATGAGCATGACGTGCGGCCCTACAGTAAAACAGTTTGGGATGTACGTAAAGCAATGCTCAAAGGCTAGTATAATAGGAAAAATTTAGAATCAGTGTCCAACATCAAGAGACCATGGACTTTATGGAGAGGGATTTAGGGAGTCATTGAAATGTTTACGCAGGGAGTGCTCTGGTGAGATTTCTGTTTTAGAAAGATTAGCTTTTGCTAATGAAGAGGCCACTGTGGAGAGGCATGCGGTTTAGAAAAGGGACACTGGCGGCCAGGACCGTGCTGCCGGGGTGAACATGAAGAGGCATATCTGAGGGCTTCGAGGAGAAAGAATCTCTAAGGAAGGACTTCCCGGCTGATTGGATATGGAAGTTGGGAGAGAGCTCCCGCTGGTCAGACATTAATCAGACCCCTCCAAGGTCTTTCAACAACCTTTTCTCCTCGAGGCCCTTTTCTGTGTGAAGCTGCGTCAGTCTCAGAATAGCCACGGGGAACAGAGTCAAACAGAAAGCCTGTCTTCAGGGTCACCACTGTCTCCGCATGGCGCCTCAGCCTCCCTCTGCCTGCAAGCTTCCTGCTTCCTTTACGCTTAGGCACCAGGGCTCTCGGGAGCTGGCTAAGTCTTACAAAACGTACCGGAGCTCCTGAACCTCACTGAGCCTGGTTTTACTTGTGTAAATTAGGAAAAGAGTGCACACTCCCTAGGGACACGATGAGTCAGACCCGGATCTGTGGCACCTAGCAGTGTGCCGGTACAGGACAAGCTCTCAAAAAATAGCTGTTATGCACGTGATCCCACCCAGCTAAACAGCATTTTACATTGTTTAAGTCAGATTATTTCCTCTCCCAGAAACATTTTGTTTTCCACTCTTGCCTCTAATACTAACGACGAAATGACAGATTTTGCAACCATTAGAGAAATCTGTGGCAAAAAAAAAACCTACAGCGGAAGGGGCATTCTTTTCATGAACTAGGTTCTTCCAATACTTAAGGCCATTCCCTCTCCAGTAATTGCCTCCTTCACCCTTATAGACACAATCCGTCAGCACAGCCCAAAGAACAAGAGAGATCCACCCCTGCCTTTACACATTTAGTTTGTGTTCTGACCAAGCTTCTGAGATGCTGAAAAGCCTCAGTTGTCTGCCTGGCTATGGAACCAGGGGAAGTCAACCAGAAATCTGGGAAGAGTATCAACACAGAATGTAAAGCTTCGCCTTCTGGAATTCTCCCTTCCTACTTTCCAGGTACTGTGATCACCCAAGCCTCTCTCCTTTGATTTTTCAAGCTAATCCGGCTAATATGACTTAGGTTTTTTGTCTGATATTCAGCCACTCCACATAACACAGACTGACTGGGCCCTGTCCTCAGGCTAAAAGCTCTGAAAAACAGCAAACTCACCCATGCTGCCACCTTCTTTCCGACAGCAACTTCCTTTCACTGTCTGCCTGTCTTTGCTTACCTTCGATGCCTTCATTTACTTATCTGCATTTTCTGTGTTTTGTCCAGAATTCGGTGTTTTTACTTATTAGAGGACTGGTCTGGCAGGAGCTACTAAGCCTTGCTGGAAATAGAATCCCATAGTATTATTTACATCTTTCAAACAGAATAAAAATCTACAATGGAGTTTTTTTTAGGTTATAAAAATTATCCAAATATCACCACTCTAAATATTCACATTTTTCCCACCTGTGGTTCTTTCCAATTTTTGCCCCTGAATATATTTTTAATTAGTTCATAAGATACTTATCCTATGGGGAAGATTGAGGGCAGGAGGAGAAGGGAGGGACAGGGGATAAGATGGTTGGATGGCATCACTGACGCAGTGAACATGAATTTGAGCAAACTCCAGGAGATTGCGAAGGACAGGGAAGCCTGGTGTGCTGCAGTCCATGGGGTCACGAAGAGTCGGACGTGACTTAGCCACTAAACAACAACAACACTGACCCAAGTCTGTCGTCTTGACTTCCATGCTCCAGTTTTTATAACGTAGATTATAAGGAACAACTTTGCTCCTGTTCTACAAATAGAGAAATAGAGGTCTGCATAACACAAGTAACTTCTCCAATATTTCACAGCCAATCAGGAATTAGATTGCAAGTATTCTGGTCTTACACTGGCTAGTCTAACAATAAATTTTAAATAGCCACCCTACCCTCCTTTTCTGACATTTACAGAGGAGGTTAGAAATGTGTGCTTATTTCATTTCAAAATGTATGGGCATACTTATGAGTTTCTCGAGGAATGAAGATAACAGAAATCAAACAGGACAAGCTTTACCCTAGTTCTAAGTACTTAAAAACTCAGTTTCAAAAAGAATTTTTTTGAAAAACCTTAACTTTCCCCCATCCACAAAGTCACTTCTTTATAAAGTTCATTTGACTGGTGTTTCCTTACCTGTCTATGTCTGGTATCAAATTTCCAAGAACTAATATACTTCACGCTTCCTACACACAAGCAAATTCCAGACGCAGTAGTCAGTGCCCCCGCGCAGGCGATGGATTCCCAGCAGGGTGGATGTGTCTTGGCGTTCTGCTTTTTTTTTTTTTTTTTAATGTGTGGGATTTGGAAAAAGAATGTTGAAAATTCCTTTTCCCCATAACAGTTTAGGATTCTAAGTCATGTAGAACTGAGACAGTTATTTGCCATGCAATATAAACACCAGTACCATAGCCGCCTGCACCCTTTGCCAATCTTAGCATGCCTTGAAAAACTCATTGGTCTGGGGATGCTGCTTCAAGATTTTATTCTCCTCTGTGATATTTCTTATGGAGAAACACACCCTTGGCTTCCCTGTGGTAGGCCACCTGTGTCGGGGGAGTTAGGCTGTTGAACATTTAGCTACTAAGCAGAGAAGTCCTTCCCAGCCCTCTTGTTCTATTTAACCTACTCTCATCTGATGTATCTTACAGGCAATATATAGATATTTTATATATATATATAATACCACAGGCTACTAGACAGTAAGATTCTGAGACCAGTGACCAGAGATCCTATCTCATTCTAATATTCCTTGGACTTTCCACAATGTTCTGTACACAGCCCATAGTCTATAACTTCTTGGATTCAACTGAAATAAGCTATAGAAAAGTTTTAATATACTCTCTAACATTTTCTTGATGGTAAGACCATGAGAAGAGCTCTATTTTCAAAATCTAAGGGACAGAAATGTGCTTATGAAACAGGAATATTTATTGGCTAAGAACTTACAGTGAACTTTATTTTTTGTAAAAACGCTTATCGATGCAACTTAGATATTTTTAAGCCAAACATATCTCCAAGAATACTGCCTTAAAAGGAATACTTTGTGGTTTGATACCTTAGCAAGCTTCCAAAAGAGAAAGAGATACTTCAGCAAATAGATATTTATATGTTAAAAGCAAAGTGATTTGATAAATTACATGCCATAAATAGTTTTGAAAGAAAGGAGACCATAAAACCAGATACTAGTATAATTCCAAAATAATATTGATGCCAAGATAGCATTTGTCAGTGTATTCCTAATAACAGGATTTCTAAAATATGCTCCAAGGGGGAAAAAAAATACTAGCAGTCAAATATTTTCAGGAAGCAATGTTCAGTATAGCAGCCAGTTAAAGATTTGCAGTTCACATGATTGTCCCATGGGCTTTAAGAAGCTTCATTTATTTAACCCAGGATTCTGATAAATGTTATTCTGGGAAGCAGGGTGAGGAAAGATGGAATCTGCACTCAGGCATCATAGCTTCTAGTCCTGGCTCAGTTACTTAACATGTGTAAGCTCAAGCAACGGGTTTAATCTTAAGAATCCTGCAGATTTCATCATCTGGATAATGGGAAACAATCTTTACTTCACAAGATGCTCTTATCTTTAAAGTCAGAATAAGATATTACCCTAAAAACCCCTCGTAAAGCTTCACACATTTGGCACTTGGTAGATGGCAGCATCTCCTGATCTGCTTTTTCCTTCTCCTCCCCCTGCCACCCTCGACTTCTTCCCTTTCTTCTCCTTCTTCACTGACTGTTACTATGTTTCTCAAATGAACAGACTGACTTTGATTTAATAGATCATCAGTGATCGCTTTAATCAACATTTCAACCTTCGCTTGCCAAGAGACAACAGTGAATCCCAACTCTTGCATCTATTTCCATAAAGTCCAACAAGAGGCAAATCTAGAAGCCCGTTCTCCGCCCCTCTTCCCCAACTGCCAGGCTCACCATGGGCAAGAACTAATATGAAAGGCGCATCCAGCTCTTTTTCAGTCCTCTGGCACACGAGCGCACATCCTCTCTTAATTAAATGCCTTCCTTTCGTAGAGCTCTTTGGGGATTAATGCTTGAAAATATTATCACCTTCAGAATGAAAAGTGAGAGTGAAAGTTGTTCAGTCATGTCCAACTCTTCACAACCCTGTGGACTATACAGTCCATGGAATTCTCCAGGCCAGAATACTGAAGTTGGTAGCCTTTCCCTTCACCAGGGGGTCTTCCCAATCCAGGAATCGAACTGGGGTCTCCTGCATTGCAGGCGGATTCTTTACCAGCTGAGCTATGAGAGATGGCAAATGCCTTTCGGCAGGGACCTTGCATTCACTCTACTAATGTGCGCTGATTGTCTACTGAGCCGCAAAGCAGCATGGGTGCACGTGTGTGTGCACCAGTGAGGGGACAGCAGTGTTTGCAGCCAGATGAACGCCCCTAATTTACAGCGCTCTTTACTGAGCCTCTGGCATTTGCTAAGTCATGCACTCAGGCTTTCATTGGCATGCTCATGTTCTCATCTACTCCTGAAGGTGGGGTAAAAGAAGACAGACTGGTCAAACAACTGGAAAACCGGAAAACCCGCAGTGAAGCCATTCAGGCACATCATTTTGTTGGGGGCAGGTAGGGGGGCACGCCACAAAATAACTGGATTTGATGGGTTTTCACATCTCTCTATTCCCTGAGGTGAAAATCAGCAAGTTTAGTCCAGCCTTGAAATGCCCTGATCAATTCATTTCTTTTCTAGTCATGCTTTAAGCACCTACTATGCGCAGGTACCATAGTCCTTGCCGGGCCTAGAAATGAAATTGAAAGAATCTGGCTTTCCATCCTTGAGAAGCCTGACTTTGAAAAGCAGAGAGACACACAAGAACTATAGCGGAGACGGGATCAGGGATCGGGGGCCAGAGAGCGTCTGTTGGCCTTTGGCTTCTTATACTACGAACAGGGTTTCTATCTCTCACATCAGTTCTGTAAAATCAAAGCGAAACAAACAAAATACCACAAGTACCAGAATATTGTCTACAAGATACACATCTATGGTTAACTATTTCACAAAAGTAGATATAAGATCGTGTGCTTAAATTTATTTAAGATGAATGTTGAATGGAAGGTGTAGGCAGTCATTATTGATTCAGGGTTCTATTAAGTGTCTTCTATTGTGCCATTATGGTCCTGGACTTGGGCCTGTTCAGGACTTCAACAGAGCTAATAAGATACGGACTTGACCTTGCAAAGTCCTACCCATGTCCACAGAAAAAGAAGTTGCACAGAAGATACCAGCAAGACAGCAGAATAGGAGTCTTCTATTGTCAGCCTCTAAGAGAATGCTGATTTTTGACAACCACTCATGGATGAGACTGTCTTTGTGAGAAGCCAGAAGTCCAGTGAAAGAGTTCTAGTACACCTTTAGCAAAGTTTCTGAGAGACTCACTGAAGAAAGTAAGAACAGTTTTGCTTCACCTGCGCCACCTCTTGTACAGCGCGACACAGCTCAGCTGTGTCAGGAGAGACCCCTTCGGCCTGTAGTCTCCCCCATTGGAGACAGTGGACGCACAGCGAGTCCGCACTGGGCTTCTTCAGCTGTGCAGGATGCTGACAAGAGGACCACTTCTTCCCTGCCCCAGAGAGGACGCTAAGGTGGCCCGAACAGGTGAGGCGTGGGAGGAGCTGGGACCACAGCAACCAGGGCCTGGAACTCAGTGAAGTTTTGAGCATCCTTCTGACCTCCGTGTGGACTCCATCAGGAAGCACATCTGTGCAGGGGCCTTGGGAACACAACACCGTGATCAGACCTAAGACAAGTAATTAATCTACCAGCAGAGCAGAAGAGGGTCTGCAATGGGCTGGAGAAGAGGAGGTGGGGAAGCAAGTTAGAAAGCTATAGTAAAAAATAATACAGAAAAGAGGTCAAGAGAATCTAAGTGACAACAAGAATTAACATGAGGAGTCAGAGACAAAGAGATACTATGGAAACGGCAGAAATAGGACTTGACGTGAAAAAAAAGAAATCCTGAAACTATCCAATTGGCTGAATTTAACTTTCAATTATACATATATTTTTTTCTTTTAAAATTACACAAATCCTTAAAACACAGGATTGGTTTCAACCTGTTGCAGTTAAGTCCTCTTGCAGGGTCGTTACTTGGGTGTAATTTTCCCTCCCCAATTTGTTTCTGGGGAGGAACAAAAGGGGAAGGGTGTCTGAGTCCTGGGTTCCGTGTTTCTGAGCACGCTATCCCCGCTCAGCAAACATCTGCTTCCCATCAGCCTGAGCGGAGGCGGGATGTGCAGCAGGGCCCGGGATGAAACGTAGCAGATGAAGTCTAGCATCTCATTCATCAGGAGCTTCCAGACAGTCTTCCCGCCCTGGACCGGGTACCTCAGATGACACTCCCCACGCTCCCTCTCCTCGGTGTGGGCTTGACAGGGACAGGGTGCTCAGACCGGGACTGTTATTCTTGTCCACCTTCCAAGTGGTTCCTTGGAGACCTCATCAACTTCCAAGCCCTCTCCTCAAAAACTGAGGGGTAACTCTTAAGGACTGAGAAAGGAGAAGAATTCCATTTGCAATGTGATCTAAGAGCCTCTCTAGTCAGCCCCTTTCACTGCATGAGCAGTTACTATAAATTTGCTGCACCAAATAAAGGGAGGATAACATAAGAAAGAAAAATGGAACTTTAATGAGAACTGTGATATCATAAAGTGCTTCCTGGTGGCTCAGACAGTAAAGAATCTGCCTGTAATACAGGAGACTCGGGTTCAATCCCTGGGCCGGGGATAGATACCCTGGAGAAGGGAATGACAACCTATTCCAATATCCTTGCCTGGAGAATCCCATGGACAGAGGAGCCTGGTGGGCTGCAGTCCATGTAGTACCACGAAGTGAATTTTGTCCATTTTCTCAGCAGCAGCGAGTGGTCACACAGTCGAAAGGTCCCTTAAGCCCTGTCATTCTCCTCAAAGTATTTCAGATTCAAGGGTAATATTGACCCATCAATGCTCATGCACTGAAAACAGACACTACTTCCGTCCATCGCAGACCTAAAGGATCGTTCCCAGCGCCCACTCTGTTCAACAGCTAATTTGGGAGAAAAGCACTTTCCCTGAAACCTTTTGGCTGAATCAGTGATTACTTAACCAATTAAATCTGCAAATATTTATTGAGCAAGTACTATGAACTATTCTACTTAGTAAAGATACACGGGGGGGGGGGGGGGGGAATATAAAAACCCTAGGCATCTTGGCACTTACATTTCAGAGGGTGATACCAATAAAAAGGAAATGGAAAACAAATGTAAAACTTGAAAAGACAAAAACACAGTGTAGACTTAAGAGTTGAAAGAAGTTGCATTTTTGCTTGGGGCGTTCGGAGCAGTCCTCAATGGGAAGATGAAGGGTGAATGGCTGAGCAAGGCAAGTGTCTCACAGAAGAGGATTCCAAGGAGCCGGCACAGCGGAGGTGAACAGCCAGGTGTGCGCCTGGCCGCCCTAGGAGCAGCGAAGGCCCTCAGCGCAGCTGCAGCAGAGAGGGGGGCTGGAGAGCGGGCGCGGCGGGGCTGACAGGCAGGTGGGGGGCACCAGACACTGAAGGCGCTGCAGAGCCTGCGAAGGGTCTCAGCACCCCAGCAGTGTAACAGCGCTGAAGCTTTCACACGGTCGTGCTCACGTCTCTGGAGGACACACTCAGGACGGATTAATGTCGGCAAGTCTCCTGAATTCATGACAGATACATTAGGGCAGATGCGCCAAAAGCAATACAAAAGAAATTAAGATTTGGAGCAAGAACAAACTCCATTTTTAGCCAAAGTATAACTTGTAAGCACGCTGTGCACAAATACCCTCGAAGGACGAAAACGAGGCGAATCTTTGCACTTGGATGTTTTCTCTCACTGTTCCATTTCCAAAGTGGAGAGAGCCTCATTCTGCTCGTCTCTCCTTTACCTAATCGATGGTTTCCTCCCCTTTCCATTTTGCTTAGCTTTTGGAAAGGAGTTTGCATTTCTCCAAAGTCCATAGCTGTATTTTTTTTTTTTTTTTCCCCACAGCAAGTGCTGAGTAACAGGTCAGAGCATCTGGGCAACCTCAGTGAAGGCACGACCCAGGCCTGCTGTGATGAAGGAGGGCGGAAGCTAGTGCATCCCTGAAAAAGTGTTCTATCGTCACGGAGAACATGGGGTGGAATCCAAAGGGAGGTTACAAAAGGTTCTGAAGGTCAAGTATTAGGCAAATTATGCCCATTGAAACTAGCTTGTGCTTTCTACTCCCTGGTAAGATTTTACTGCTTGCTCTAAAACTTACTCATCATGGGATCTTTAATATGTATTATATTTAACACTGAACCAGAAGAGCAGAAGGTGGTTTTTTTGTTTAAAGTGAAATGGAAATACAAAGTGTAGGAAAAAAATAAAGGAGGGGAATCATTGCCTCATATTCCTGTGCTGACTTCCCATTAGGGAAATAAACAAGCATTTGAAATGCAAGTACCTGGGGAATATTAATAATAACAGTAGTAAGAGTGAGGCTCTCATCAGCGTTTTATGGCATTATCTCATCTATTCCTTGGATACTATTATTACTCCCATTTATCAAATGAGCAAACTGAAGTTTAGAGAAGCTCAGATAACTTGACGGGGCTCAGACGAACTAAACCAAGCCATTCTGACAAGCTGTCACTCTGAGATTCTATGTCATGCTGAATTAACTTGCATTTCTCTGCAATGTGCGTATCTCTACGTACGACACAGAAATCCCAACAAAATGGAAAGCTTGTAATCTTACCAACTCACCTTCTCTTTCTTGACATGACATTTCTTACATTTTCCAGGTACACTTCCATACAAGCAATTCCCCCACAGCCTCACACCTGGGGGTATCAAGTGCTCTGCGGACTCCAGACTCAAAGACAACCTCCCACTGCTGAACTGGCTTTGATCAAAAAAGTGTACTTTAATGTAAGGAATTCTCAAAAATAGCAATTCACCTCTGCCCAGCCACTTACATTTTATGAGAGTGGAACATACACCCCAAATGAACAGAAAGCAGAAAAATCTATATATTTACTTTGCAGTCCTTTTCTATACTCTTTACTTTATATTGGAGTATAAATGATTAACAATGTTGTGTTAGTTCCAGGTATACAGTGAAGTGATTCAGTTATACATGCATCTATTCTTTTCCAGATTCTTTTCCCATTTAGGCTATTACAGAGTACTGAGCAGAGTTCCCTGTGCTGTACAGTACGTCCTTTTTGGTTATCTATTTTAAAGATAGCAGTGTGTATATGTCCATCCCAAACTCCCAATTTAGGTTTCCCCCTAACCCTTCTGCCTCCCGCCTTCTGGTAACCATTGAAAGGTTGTTGCTGAACCACAAAAGATGCCGGGATTCTTGGCCTCTGGAGAAGAAGAATTCAATCCAGGGCCAGAGACAAGGCTTGATAGCTCAGAGCTTTTGTGTAATAAAGTTTTATTAAAGTATAAAAGAGATAGAGAAAGCTTCTGAAGGGGGCAGAAAGAGTACGCCCCTGCTAAGTCTTTAGCGGAATGTTGTATAGCTACCAGCAGTCTGCTAATTAAAGAAAGGAAATGTCTCAGAACTCAGAAAATGGCACCCGACCCCTCACCCACAAGATGCAATCTGAGATAATCTTGACACCAGGTGGGTCATCCCGAGTCATAACACAATTGACGGGAATCTTGAAGAAAGGCAGATTCCCATACAAATACATAGTTTCATTAACATAGATTAGGAGAACAGTGTATGAGTATCACATACTGGTTTGTCAGGTCGGTTCTGAGCCTTTAGGGGGAACGGACTTGGAGACAGGGTCTGGGGTAAATACACAGCACATTAACACAGCTTAAGACAAACATTTCCGTAAGAAAAATTCATTGGTTAGCTCAAGGTTTGAGAAAAGTTAAGTTCAGGTGGAACCAGGTGTCACTGTGGCAACACAGAGTTTTAAGAGAAAGCTCTTTTTAAATCTGTACAGAGAAGGGGAAAATGTAACACTAGTCTGTTTCTTCCTGCCGCTTAAGAGAGAGAGAAAAAATGACCCTTGCAGCCTGTCTCCTCCGTTTGGAGACCCCTGCCTTCCTGCCTGCTACCCTCTCACCGTGATTACACTCAAATGTGGTTATCATTTTCCTTATTAAATTATTGATATCATTGATTTGGCATATCATGTGCCATATTACAGCATGGGCAAACAGCCTCTTCTGCCTCGCGAAAGAGCTATTTGTCCAAAATATACAGAGAAAAGACAGAATGTGGATTAATGATTATTAGAGTGTGAGTCATGGTTTCTGTACGTGTAGCTCCAGTGGGGTCAGGGGTCTTTGATAAAGGTCATTTCCCCTTGAACCCTGAATCCCTCTAACCACCAGAAAGACCATATTTCCCATGATGACGTTCATGGTAACTAAGACACGGTTTGATAACTGCCCTTTGAACAGTGCTAGGGTAAAACAGGGGCATTTGTGGCTCTTAATTGGGAAATAGCTCAATGATTCATATGCTTCCAAATCTCTTTGACCTTTCAGTTGCCAAACCTCCTAGGTAGACTGTACAGGTATAGATACATTTCAAGAGCAGAGTGGAAGTAATGAAAGTAAATCCAAATTAGGTTTAGATTTTCCTTAAAATACGAAAATCATTCTCCGTTTTCAGCATCACTGCGCAGCTGAGTAGCAATCTTTTTTTTTTCTTTCTTCCACAGATGACCTGGGATCTGAGAAGGACTCTGGAGAGTGGGTCTGTTAACCCTGGTGGTGGCTTCTCACAGTTTGCTACTCTGCGTGTAGGAACTAGACACAAATTATTGAGCTCCACTGGGAGCTATGAGTCACCCCAGTGAATTCAAAGTGACGGTGTGACACAGATTCATTCACATGGTATTATGTTTTATTAAACTAGATCATTACTCTGCAAAAATCCCAAGAAGAACGAGATGCATCGACCACAAGGAAGACGGCAGCTGACCATACTCCTAGTTTTTAATATGCACCATGCAAATGGAAGCCCTGGATTTAGCCTGGGCTTTCTCGGACAGCTGCAGTAATGTAGTCTTCTGTGGGTGGGTCAAGGAAGAGAATAGATGTTTCTTTCTAGTCTTGTTCCTCATTTCCTATTGGTTTAAAATTCCAGCTGTATTCTACATAAAGAACTTCATTATTTTTCTTAACCTGTTTGCTACCAGCAACATAAACCAGTTTTGGAGAAGGAGTTAATTCTGTCCATGGGATTTCCCAGGCAAGAATACTGGGTCCATTTCCTTCTCCAGGGAATCTTCCTGACTCAGGGTGCAAACCTGCATTTCTTGTGTCCTCTGCCTTGGCAGGTGGATTTTTTTTTTTTTTTTTTTAACCACTAAGCCACCTGGGAGGCCCAATCATTACTTTGTATTTCAATTTCTGGATGACCTACTTTTTGTGAACAAAATAACTACAAGATTCTTCTTTTATCATCTACAAAACACACACACACATACTTGCCTTAATGAGTAAGTTTCATTCTTCCAATCACTTAGAATGCTTTTAATTTCCGTAAAATGAAACTCTAAACTTAAGCCAAAGAAAAAGCTTAATTATTTTACATGCCAAGATGTTCTCAGCTAGGGCAGATCTGGAACTGGAGAATTAAGCACATCAAAGATGCTCTCAAAGGTCTGTCACTTTCCATCTTGCTGCTGTATCATCCTTATCACGCCGGCTCTGTTCTCAACTTGTGTCCCTTAGAGTTACAAGGTGGCTGCTGTGGTTCCAGCCATCACAAGCAGACGCAGCAAGACCAGCAGTGGGAGCTGAGGCTTCTCTTGCTGACACCTGCTAGTAATTGGCCATGAAGCTCTTCCTACAAGCCCCTTAGGGATACTTCCTCTGATTTCTCCTTGGACCTAATGGTACCACATGACCTTCCCTAAACAGTTCATGCAAAACAAACATATAATTTTGCTTATAAGGAGTAGGGAAGAGATGGAAATTGTTGTTTTAGTTAACAATATTTGCTACATTCTCTAAATTTCTTACATAGTCAGTGTATTGTTTATATTAATCACTATGAAAGGGCTAAAGTGAAAGTGGAAGTCGCTCAGTCATGTCCGACTCTTTGTGACCCCATGGATATACAGTCCATGGAATTCTCCAGGCCAGAGTACTGGAGTGGGTAGCTGTTCCCTTCTCCAGGGGGTCTTTCCAGCCCAGGGATCAAACCCAGGACTCCCACATTGCAGGCAGATTCTTTACCAGCAGAGCCACCAGGGAAGCCCAAGAATACTGGAGTGGGTAGCCTATCCCTTCTCCAGCAGATCTTCCCGACCCAGAAATAGAACTGGGGTCTCCTGCATTGCAGGCAGATTCTTTACCAACTGAGAGATTGGGGAAGCCAAAAGGGATAAAGGAAGGGGTTAATTAGAGTAAGATTCAAGCCTGGAACTTAAAATTTAAGTGGTGATACAAGATAGAAAGGGAAAATAGCTAACAATTTCAAAATTAGGCAATCAGAATTCCACTATGCAATACTACTTTTTGAAATATTAAGAAATCTGTGCCTCCCTCTCCTCTTCCCTGCAAACTCTCCCATCGCTTCGTCCATTTGGGACTGTGTTTCCAAGGAAATGAGGCCAGAATGGAATGGAGAGTGTATGGAGCTGTGATTGACTTCCTCACTGCACCCTACAAAATATGTTCACAATTAAGTCACTGTCAGTATTGATGGAAAAGGTGCCTATTTCAAACATACTGAATTTATACATGTTCTAGAAGAATACCTTATCTCAGCACAGCAGAGCTTCTAGACAAATGACCACTTTGGGCAGGGTCCTGGGCCAAAAGTTCTCTCTTTAATATCAGACAGAATAGAAGCAAGAGCACTGCACACACCTCGTGTGTTTACAAACACTCAGTGAGAACAGATTCTCTTCATTTAAGGATGGGAAAAAAGAAAAACAGCTAAATGGACTTAAGGACAGAGGGCCCTTAGAATAAGATGAAAGAAAACCTCGAGAAAACTCAGAAGATAGGTACTTCTGAAAAGGATTCAAGTCCAGAAACCAGAAGACAATGCTCAGTAGTATAAAAGAACTGTCTTCTGTACAGCAAACATTAAAATCTGTTAAGCAGTAGGGACTCTCCTGGTGGTCCAGTGGCTCAAACTCTGTGCTCCCAATACAGGAGGCCCAGGTTTGATCATTGGTCAGGGAACTAGAACCACAGCTGAGTGCACACGCTGAAACTCGAGATCCCGAGTGCTGTAACAGAGATCCAAGTTCCCCCACGCTGCCGCTAAGACCCCATGCAGACAAAGAATAAATAATACTTATTTATATTTTCATAATACATATTATAAAAATAAGTAAACTATAAATATTTTATATTTATTTATATATGTATGAAGCCAAACAAGAAATAAATAATAAGTATTAAAAAACCCATAAGGAGCAAACATAAAAGATAACAATATTAAAGGATGAATCAGAAAGACCAAAACATTGCTATAAATGCAATAAACTGAAACAAACAAACAAAAAAAAAACCCATGCACAAAAAAACATGAGACAATAAAAAGAATGAGCAACAACTAAAATTAAAATGGCAAAATTAAAGTCTTCATGACAGGATCTTAAAGGCAAAAATTTTCAATCAGTTATTTCCAAACAACCTTGGTAATACCTCTTCCAAAATAAAGAGGTAAAAAGCAAAGGACCAAATCTGGTGAAAGGAGAGATGATAAATATAGAAGCTAAGAATTACAATTATTTCCAAGGATGGAAAAAATGCACTATTTCAACACTAGCAGAAGAAACAGTAATCAAGTCCGTAATTAAAAACTTTCTGGAACTCAAAACTAAACACTTTAGAATGGAGATTAAACAGATTCAACTTGTTTCCAATTGTTTTCAATGCTATTAATGGAAATAAGCCCACAAATGGGTAAATTCGGACAAAATTTTGAAATTATGAAGAAAAAGAAAATTTCACAGAAGATTCTGTCCTAATAGCAACCAACACCTCAGGTAAGGAGCCTGGGAAGAAATAAAAACCCTCGAGAAGACATATGTTGCCAAATCATTCTCATTAGGAGCTCCCAAGTGTCCCAAAGGGCCAACGCTTCCACTTGCTCTTCTTGGATTAACACAGCTTAGCTATCACTTTGAGTGATATAGACAATAGTCAAGTCTATACTTCCTTTCAACCCTATGGACTTGACGTTGGGTCCATGACAAATCACTCTCCAGCAACCCTGGGCTGATAAAGAGACTAGCCGGTGGCTGAGCTCCAGATAACAGTTCTTCATTTTATTTGGGTTTGGTTTTCATGCATCAAAACAGCATAGATCCAGAGTTTCCCCTGTGGGTCATAGGTCACAAAATCCAGGACCGCAGTGGTGGGATTTCCCTCAGACTGGTACGAATTAGCTACTAACGTAACAGAACACATGTTGCAGGGAAATGAAAACCAGAAAGGGCAGGAGCTTCCACTCGGCTTCAGGCAGTGAAGCACTGGAAAATTCATGGAGTGTCCTCTATGAGAGGGACTGAAGTACAGCCCAGCACGGATAAAGACTCCATGAAGTTCCATTCTGTCTGAGAGAAACAGAGTCCAGAGTCACTGGCGTTCTTTTAGTAGCACAAACGTGGGAAGCAATCAGACCACCCAAAAAAACTATAAATAGAAAGCATCACTAAAGCACAAGGGGAGATACGTACAAAAGATGGCAAAGAGGGAATTACAGAACAACCAGAAATATTAAACCTTGCTACAGCTTGAATTATATAAAAAATGATGAAACACTGTTAGATTGGGTGATTTGTTGTTGTTGTTCAGTCACACAGTCGTGTCCAACTCTTTTCCAACCCCATGGACTGTAGCAAACCTGCTTCTCTGTCCATGGGGATTCTCCAGGCAAGAATACTTGTGGGTTGCCATTTTCTTCTCCAGGGATCCAGCCCGTATCTCCTGCTTGGTATGCAAATTCTTTACCACTGAGCCACCGGGGAAGCCCAGATTTGGTGATTAGGAAGTCACTAATAACCCCCTACGGAGAAGGCAATGGCACCCCACTCCAGTACTCTTGCCTGGAAAATCCCATGGACAGAGGAGCCTAGTAGGCTGCAGCCCATGGGGTCACTAAGAGTCAGACATGATGGAGAGACTTCACTTTCACTTTTCACTTTCATGCATTGGAGAGGGAAATGGCAACCCACTCTGGTGTTCTTGCCTGGAGAATCCCAGGGACGGCCCAGCCTGGTGGTTTGCTGTCTATGGGGTCACACAGAGTCAGACACGACTGACGCGACTTAGCAGCAGCAGCAACCACCACCTAAATGTGTAGTTTTCACAGAAGGCAGGTGCTCACAAATGGAGGTAGAGCTCTATCTCTGAGAGATATTGGTCCAAAGAGAGATTATTTAACAAGCTAAACACCAGGAGTTTGCACCTCAGTACTGCTGACATTTTGAGCCAAGTAATTCCCTGTTGGGAAGACCGTCCTAAGAATTGTAAAACGTGCAGAGCATCCCTGGTGTGGACCCACTGGACCCTGGGGAGTGATCCCTGGTTACACAGCCATGACCCTCTGGACCCTGGGAGTGACCCCTGGTTATACCGTCATGACCCACTGGACCCCAGGAGCGATCCCCAGTTACACAGTCGTGACCTTCTGGACCCTGGGAGTGACCCCTGGTTACACCCTCATCACTGGACCCCGGGAGCGATCCCCGGTTACACAGTCGTGATAACCAAAATATGTCCCAGACATCCTCAACTGTCTCTAGGGGGACAAAACTTTCCTCCAAGGGTATATTAAATATAATTTATATTTATAGGGAAATATATTTATATTTATAGGGAAAATATTAAAGTACAGTTACTAGAGAGAATGAGAAAAATTAAGACTCCCCAGAGTCAAAGTACAGCTTGTGAGAAATTTAAGAAATGTCATTTAACTGTTTTATTTTTTACCTTTCACACTTTGTCTCTTGTAACAAACTATCAACAGCTTGTAGGTATCATTCTTTCTATTTTCAAATATTTTTCACAAGAATAGGAGCTACAGTCCACGGGGTTGCAAAAGAGTGGGACACAACTTCACCACAGAACGACAACAGATCATAGTGTGTGCGATGAATAACATATCTACATGCTAAATAGACAAGAAAATTAGTCAAAGGTCACATCCAGAGGTGACACCTCTGAGGAACCATGTCACACAGACTTCCAGAGGAGACCCTCAAGACCTAGCTCCCTCCCGTCCCTCTGAGAAGAGCACTTTCCATGACCTACATTCCACGGGAGTAGCCGAGCCCCAGCCTGGAGCTGCCTGGTCACTACTGTGTAAAGGTCACACAAGCTGATGCACTTCTCTCTGAGGGCCCTCCACGCTCTCGCACACAGATGATGGGGAAGTAGATACCGCCCGCATCTCTCATGTGTCCACTTGAGACTGGCCCATCCAGCCTCCATTCCTGCTTCTGTCCTGGCGTGTAATCTGTTGTGGACAGATTCGAGTCTGAGCTGAGGAAGGTGGAAAACATCCCTCAGATCCTGTTCTATGACCAAGTTTAGCAGGGTATTGCGCTGTGGAGTTCCGATGTGAGCTGGGCCGAGAGTGAAATAGGACTTTCCCAGTTACCAGCGTCAGGGCCCTTCCTGTGCGTCCATGTACTGGAAAGAGCATGGTGAACGGTGGCTGTGGCTTAGGACGGGTTCTGGTGTACCTAGGACGCTTGCCATGCTAACACCACCGTAAGAATCCCAAAGCTTCAATTTAACCCTTAACCCATGGCCAGAGTAAACATTTCTTGGACAATAGGTTGAAATGATAATGACACACTTATTTTAAAATATGTCATTAAAAAAAAATCTTCTGTTGATCCTGGCAACACGAATGTAAACCTTCAGTTGCTGTTGCTGATTAGTGGCTAAGGCGTATCTGACTCGTTGCAACCCCATGGACTGTAGCCCGCCAGGCTCCTCTGTCCATGGGATTTCCCAGGCAAGAATACTGGAGTGGGTTGCTATTTCCTTCTCCGGGGGATCTTCCCAACCCAGGGATCAAACCTGAGTCTCCTGAATCACAGGCAGATTCTTTACCACTGAGCCTCCCGGATGTATGATTTCAATGAAAAGACCACACAATCAATTTCACTTGAAGAATGATGTCAAGAGGCTGAACCAGGCTTCATATCAGATACCCATCCCTCCTTGTAAAGTGATGACTTCCGGGGCCAAAGAAGTTGACCCAGACTGACGGTGATGATGCAGATAAAGTGAGCCAGAGTCAAATCTACACTGGCAGGTGGTGTTCTTCAATGATAATCTGGGTGACGATGGAACCAGGCACCTCCACACAGACACTGGCCCCGACTCCCGCTGCCATTACTCAAGCCTGGGGGTAGTGAGGATGTACCCCAACCTGTCTACTGTCAGCAAAGGGGACAAAGGCGAGGGCTGACAGGGAGCCTGGCCTTTCCTGCAGGGAGCCTGCAGTTCCCTCTCCATCTTCACCCCCACCCTTTCTGGTTTCCTTTGCTTTCTTTCCATAAAAACTGCGGTCAAGCTCTAGTTTATCAAGTCCTCCTTCTCAACTTCAATCTCTCAGTTCCTTACTGCATGAAGGCTTCGCCCACAAACACTAACCCTTGTCAAAGTGAAACTACAAAGGTGCATAAATGCAAAATCCTAGAAAACCAATTCAGCTGAAACTTGCAGTCATCTCTGCCAGACATCAAAGGTGGTTTTATTAGCTTATTACATTTTCGTTACTCATAATCTACTGCTGTCAGTTTCAGGGTATGATTTTTGTTTTGCTTCTTCCTTTTGCTCCTTTCACAGCTAACGTGATGGGGAAAATGACAGATCGTAGGATGTTCCAGAGAAGGGAATGGCACCCCACTCCAGTACTCTTGCCTGGAAAATCCCATGGACGGAGGAGCCTGGTGGGCTGCAGTCCATGGGGTCTCGAAGAGTCGGACAGGACTGAGCGACTTCACTTTCACTTTTCACTTTCATGCATTGGAGAAGGAAATGGCAACCCACTCCAGCGTTCTTACCTGGAGAATCCCAGGGACGGGGTAGCCTGGTGGGCTGCCACCTATGGGGTCGCACAGAGTCGGACACGACTGAAGCGACTTAGCAGCAGCAGCAGGATGTTCCAATTAAAACAACAGAATTCACCTTTCAGAAACACCTTCACGTTTCCTTCTCGCACAAAGGGAATGCAATGCTTTTAATTGCCTGCATTGGCTTTAAAAAAAAAAAAAAAAAAAAAACTTTCATTAATTGAAATGTGAAAATAGTGATATAATCAAAGTGGAGAAATGCAACCTTGCCAAGTAGGTGCATTTGTGTTACTTGACTCCGGGGATTTAAACTCAGGATTCTCTCTAAACCCATGGTTCAGGTTCTAAGAACAGAACCAGAAAGAATGTGAAAAGTGAGGCCAAATGGGCAACTGGACACCTGACCAAGGGAAGCTGAAAGTTCGCAAACTCGCTTCATGTCGTCTTTCTTTCCACACAAGAGCCACAGTCTGCCCCCAGTAAGGTCTGCATGATGTCCCAATTTCAGTCAAGTCAAATGTAAGCTGACCTCAAGTTTATGAAGGGAGGGAGAAAGACCAAAAAAACAAAAGGAAACAAAGTATGTTATGGTGGAAGCACTTAGGTTCTTCCCTAACTCTTGGAAATAAAATGTTTTCCCGGAAAGACTTTAGATGAATAACTTATGTCATCATCAGCAGAAACGTTTGTCTTTACAAAAAAGAGGGTTCTGTAAGGAAGATAAGGTGTGATCCAGCAGGTAATGTTCAGTCTACAGGGTAATTGCAACACCCAGGGTTTATACAGCCAAACACGTGGAAAACGCACATTTTCGGGTTTCTTGGGAATTCAAGGTCGCTTTCTGGGTTTCACTTTCCTCTCTTTTCTTTTTATGGAACTTTTACGTGGACTTGGCCCGGACTTCAGGAGACAAGTGAAAGAAGACCACTGCAAGTCGGCAATCAGAGGAGAGTACAGGGAACATGGTCAACACCTACCATCACATTCAAGTGTGAGGGAGGACTGGGGACCCAGCAGTCAGAAGCAGCACAGCAGTGGTTATTCTGTAGAGAGATAAAGAACTGCGGAGTGAACTTAATTTTTTTTCACATGTTTAACAGTTGAGTCTCCTTTTAACATGTTCCATCTATACCTCTAGTGTTATTCACTTCTCTCAACACCATTCACAGACGTGGTACCTGAATATCAACGTCATAAGGCATACATGCATACAGAACACCAGGACCTCACAGGAGTGACACAGGGTACCTCACATGGGTGACAGGATCTGAAATGACACCGGGACCACACGCAGCTGTGTCCAATGAGAAGCTGCCCTGAGGGATGCTCATCAGTTTCTACGAGTGAGCAAGGAAAATATGGAAGCTTGTGTACTTGTCTCCCAGTTTCTTATTTTATCTCTTCAGTTCCTTGGTAACAACATGCCAATAAGAGCGTGAGCTACTAATTTATCTGAAGAAAATTAGAAGGGAAGATGGACTTGACAAAGCTGGCCTTTGCACGTGATTCTGCCAAAAAAAAAAAAAAAAAAAAAATTGGTAGAACTCTGACATGCTCAGTCTGCTATTACTGTTTTATTCCCCAACACAAATCCTTATAACTTAAGAGACACACCATACCTCAGGGTAACAGGACTCATCTTGGCTTTTTTTCCCTCAAAATTACAACAGGCTGTCTCCATGTACACTCTAAGAACCCTGACTGAGAGGAATAATCAAAAGTGACTAAGTGGTACAATCTCGATGGTTCGCCCTAGGTTGCTTGCTAATACATTACATACTTCTCCAAGCCCCACCAAAAAAAAAAAAAAAAAAAAAAAAAAAATTCTAGCAACACTAACTTTATTTTTTTGATGATTTTTATGTGGACCATTTTTAAAGTCTTTATTGAATTTTGTTACAATATTGCCTCTGTTTTATGTTTTATTGCTTTGGCCAAGAGGCATGTGGGATCGTAGCTCCCTGACCAGGGATGGAACTCACAGTCCCTGCATTGGAACAGGGAGTCTTACCCGCCGGACCAGCCATCAGCTGTAACACTAACCTACTGCAGCTGATCAGCTGTGTAAGGTGTCCTACGTGTCCCCACTTCACTCCTGGGTGTAGCTCACTGCGCCTCCGGTGGGCGCGGCTGCTGCGTCTTACACCCCAGGCCAGCAGGCCCAGCTCTGCTCTCACCTCATCATGAAGCCACCACAGGCCTGGGGCTGTGACTCGCTCCATGGCAAACAGATGGAGAAACAGTGGAGACAGAGACTGATTTTATTTTCTTGGGCTCCAAAATCACAGCAGATGGTGACTGTAGCCATGAAATCAAAAGACAATTGCTCCTTGGAAGAAAAGCTATGACCAAGCTAGACACATATGTAAAATACATAGCCAATGGGAATACATAAAATACATAGCCAATGGGAATTTGCTGTATGGCCCAGGAAACTCAAACAGGGCCTCTGTATCAATCTAGAGGGGTGGGATGGGACGGGAGATGGGAGGGAGGTTCAAAAGGGAGGGGATATATGTATACCTATGGCTGATTCATGTTGAGGTTTGACAGAGAATAACAAAATTCTGTAAAGCAATTATCCTTCAATAAATAAACAAAATAAATGGGTTGCTGCTGCTGCTGCTAAGTCGCTTCAGTCATGTCTGGCTCTGTGCGACCCTATAGATGGCAGCCCACCAGGCTCCGCTGTCCCTGGGATTCTCCAGGCAAGAACACTGGAGTGGGTTGCCATTTCCTTCTCCAATGTAGGAAAGTGAAAAGTGAAAGTGAAGTCGCTCAGTCCTGTCCGACTCTTCGAGACCCCACGGACTGCAGCCTACCAGGCTCCTCTGTCCATGGGATTTTCCAGGCAAGAGTACTGGAGTGGGGTGCCATTGCCTTCTCCAAAAATAAATGGGCAAAGGAGCCAAATAGACATATTAAAAAAAAAAAAGCAGAGACATTACTTTGCCAACAAAGGTCCATCTAGTCAAAGCTATGGTTTTTCCAGTAGTCACATATGGATGTGAGAGTTGGACTATTATGAAAGCTGAGCGCCAAAGAATAGATGCTTTTGAACTGTGGTGCTGGAGAAGACTCTTGGGAGTCCCTTGGACTACAAGGAGATCGAACCAGTCAATCCTAAAGGAAATCAGTCCTGAATATTCATTGGATTGACAGATGCTAAAGCTGAAACTCCAATACTTTGGCAACCTGATGTGAAGAACTGACTCATTGAAAAGACCCTGATGCTGGGAACGATTGGAGGTGGGAGGAGAAGAGGATGAGATGGTTGGATGGCATCACTGACTCAATGGACATGAGTTTGAGTAAGCTCTGGGAGTTGGTGATGGACAAGGAGGCCTGGCATGCTGCTGTCCATGGGGTCGCAAAGAGTTAGACACGACTCAGCGACTGGATTGGACTGACTGACTCGCTCCCTACTTGCCCTTTGAAGCTGGAAGCCACGTCGTGCTCTTCCCTGCCTCTCTGACCGCACGCAGAAGTCACGTGAGGCACAAAGGCCTCACTATGCGCTGAATGAATCAAAACACCCCGCACGTTCCCCTCTTGCGCCTGCTTTGGGGCTTTTGTGAGTCTTCATTAAGACTTTCAGAAATCAGGAAATAAATAACATTACGGAGTGCTTATTATAAACGAGGCTCTTGTACATTCTTTATATTATAAACAACCTCTGAAATATTTTTTATGAGAGATGACTGAGAAAACAGATGCACCCCAAGATTAACGTTCTGGCTCTCCACCACACGGCTAACAGCGAGGGGCTCCATCCTGAGCCCAGACGCCCTCTCTTAACTCCCAGACCAGAGCTTGTCCAGGAGAGCAGCGAGGGGCCCAACTGCAGTGGGTCACACACTCCTAGGACTTCAGTCAGAGTGAAGCTATTAGAACAAAAAACAAAACCCAAAGCTACAACAATACTTAACTTTCTCCCTCTGCCTGTGCAGTGCGCTCCCAGGAAAGCCTGTTCTCTGTAGTAGAACAGAGGGAAAGGTCTTTAATTCACACTTCATAGAACACATCATCAATAAACTCACTGACTCCTTAGGCTAACCACTTCACTGTGCAGAAGGATGAAATGGTTTTGTCTTCAGTCACCGCGGCTGGAGGCTGACCTGGGGTGAGGACTATCAGCTGTGGGGTCCAGTCCAGGGCTCGCCTGTCTGTCACTGAGAGCTGCCGGCCCCTCCACGTGTGATGATGGGTCCAGTGGGGCTTTAGAATGGATGAGCCAGAGCGCCGGGCCGCCCCAAAAAGCGCCTAGCATCGCCTGCCAAGGTGTCCTCCCCTTCCTCCCTGAAGTGGCACTGTCTTTCGGCTCTCCAGTTTAGAGCCTACAGTCTCAGAGGGTAAGGACTTAAGTGTCCCAACCACAGGCCTGAACAAGACTGATCCAGAGAGGAAACTGCGTGGAACAGGATACAGGAGGAGCCCCAGATCTCTGCCAGTGAGGAGGAAGAGGAAGAGGTGTGGCGCTCCTTTGGGCAAACCAGAGGGGGGGTTTCTAGAACCTTCCTTAGGAACCCAATATGGTACCCCTGGCCCCAGAGACATAATCGGGGAGCTTCATGAGACACGGCCTCAGTCCATCCCATCCCAAGAGCTGAGACTTGTTCAGAGGCTGTGTCTTTGACTTTCCTAAATAATTGTGTGTGTGTATGTATTCATTCACGCATACGCACTCAGTTGTATCTGACTCTTTGTGACCCCATGGACTGGAGCCCACCAGGCTCCTCTGTCCGTGGGGTCTTCCAGGCAAGAATACTGGAGTGGGCTGCCATTCCCTTCTCCAGGGGATCTTCTCAACCCAGGGATCAAACTCGTGTCTCTTGCATCTCCCACATTGGCTGGCAGATTCTTTACCAACTGTGCCACCTGGGAAGCCCTTCTTACTAATTGCTGTTCCCTTATTTTCTGCAGAAACAAAAAAAGCAACAGCCACACAAAGACAACTTCAGAAACGGGGACTACTAAATAGGAAAATAGACCCAAAAACCAAAAGCGAGGCAGGATAGGGAAAGAGGCTGTTTGAAGAGATAAGCCGGGGAGTCGTGAATCTCTGCCATAAACAAAAATCAAAGAACATTAAACATATATATGCCTTTAAAGAACTAAGATGATCAGAGTGCATTTATTTTTTCAGTGTTATTTAGCCAGGTTGGAAAACAAAACCCTGAAATTAATGCCAAGATAACAGAGGTGGGAGTAGGACTTCTTCCCCTCGTAATTATCTTACTATCTGTCCATCTTAGGTCAACAAACTGGCTATGATTGACAGGTTAAGATGTTTAGGTTAATTGGAGCTCACATAAACCATTTTAAGTTTTCTAAGACTGGAGAATGTTATAAAACAAACATAAAATCCTCTCTCCAACTTCCTACTTTCAGACCTTCTTCCCACCTCCCTCCCCATCTCTCAGAGGAGCGGGTCCATGAAGCGTTTCAGGTTATCACCCCAGGCTGGTGGGCACAAGTTTCCATGCGACCTAACAGATTACTGCATTCTTCTAAATGAAAAGAGAGGATGTGCTTAATCTCACTGGCTTCAGTATATACGACAGAAGGAAAAACAAGTGAATTTGAGTAACGATCACTGTTCCTCCCCTGAACTCTCTTGCAGATTCTTGACCCTGTGCGGTGAGGATCCGGGTAATGGATGGGGAGATTACTGAGAGGAGCCCAGACCTGCTGGGTAAGTCAAGTGGGAAGAGAAAGGAATCCCTTGTAAAAAAAAAAAAAAAAAAAAAAAAACACAACAGAGTCCATCTGGAAGGTCGGATGGAGGCAGAGAGGGGAAAAAGGAAAAAGGAGCTTCAGGGAGAATATGTGGGGTGGGTGGAACGCGAGAGGGACCTGACTTGGTAGGCAGGGAGTATGTATATGAAGTGAGAGTGGCCCATTTTCGAAAATTCTGGAGTGTGTATTAAGTGGAATAAAAACATACCAATTTTTTATACCATTCAAGATTAAAAACGTCTTTGCAATGAATGTCACTTTGGGCTGGTGCTCATCTGAACGCGGCCCAGTGTGGAAACGGAACAGAGAGCAGCCAGCTCTGTGTGGATTACACACTTTCAACGTAAGGTCTGCGTCAAATGACAGCTTAGCTTATCGTTTGCACCACCCTTGCCCTCCACAGCACCCTTTTTCAAGGAAAAAAAAAATCATTGTAAAGATGACTCTAAGTAGACTGCATGAAGAGTCCAGTATCAAATGATTGAAGGTCCCAAGGTGACGCACACGGTAGAAAATATGCCAGGACGGCAGTTAGAAAACTCAGGCCCTGTAGCTTACCACGGCTGGAAAACGTGAGGGAAAGTCCATCCATCCACTAATTAGAGAAGCAGCTGTCACGGGCCCTCTGTTTGTCTGACCCCCTCCTCTGGGAGTGGGCTTCCCAGGTGGCTCAGAGGGTAAAGAATCCGCCTGCAATGTGGGAGACCCAGGTTCAGTCCCGGGTCGGGAAGATGCCCTGGAAGAGGGCATGGCACCCCACTCCAGTGTTCTTGCCTGGAGACCCCCATGGACGGAGACTCGTGGGCTACGGTCCACAGGGCGGCAAAGAGCGACGGGACTGAGTGGCTAACACTTTCACACCTTCACTTTCTTTTCTGTAATGTGGTTACAGCAGTGAATAAAGGAGACCAAAATCCCGCTCTGTGGAGCTAACTTCCTAGTGAGGAGAGACATGTCATTGGTAGACAGGTAAGTATAATATATGGGCTGTGATGTACAGGCAAGTGATGTAAAAAAAGTGTAGTAGCTCAACAAGGAGGTTTCGGAACTGACAAGTGTCAGGACCGGATAAGCAAGGAAGACAGCACATTTGAAGAAGTTGAGGGTTTGAGCCATATGAATATCGGGAGGGCAAACACCCCTGGCAGTGAATGCAAAGACCCTGCAGCAGGAGCTGAGCAGGTATTCCTGAGGAAACTACAGTTTTGGTTTGTTTGTTTTTTTTTGTTTTTTGGCCATGCTGAGAAGCAGGTGAGATCTGGCTCCCTGACCAAGGAACAAACCCATGTCCCCTACATTAGAAACACAGAGTCTTAACCACTGGACCGCCAGGGAAGTCCTGCAACCTACAATTATCAGAATAGCTTAGAGTGTTCCAGACTTTATTTATTCATGTACTCCCAGGTGGGATAAGAAAGTCAACTTCATATATCTCTTGTAAGGTAATTAGAGACAATGTAGGAAAAATGCTTGGCTTCTGAGTAACAAACTCACATGAGTAAGTAAATAGCATTCTTCTTGCCATAGGGCCGATCTGCCAAGAGACGTGTGCTGTCTTCAGAAGTCAGACCGCAGGAAAGGCTACTGGGTAGTCCAGCCTGGGGGCAAAAAGGTGATGACGGATGCAAATTCAAACCACAGTTCCATTATTCACAAGATACATAAACTTGTATCAATTACTCAGTCTGGAAGTCTCTCTTTCGTAATCTATAAAGTGGGCATAATGATATCCATCCTTCAGAGTGGCTGTGAGGGTGAGACGAAACTGAGAAGAAAGAGCAGCACCAACAGCTGACTGCGTCGTGCTCAGCAGGCACAGGCACAGCGCGGAGCTGTCTCCCTGCATCGTCTCATTCCACCCCCTAAGGCCAGGAAGTAACATTAAACCCATGTTAAGATGAAGAGAGGGGCTTCCCAGGTGACTCAGTGGTAAAGAATCTGCCTGCCAGTACAGGAGATGCAGGTTCAGTCCCTGGGTTGGGAAGATCCCCTGGAGAAGGAAATGGCAACCCACTCCAGAATCCTTGCCTGGAGAATGCCATATATAGAGGAGGCTGGTGGGCCATAGCCCATGGGGTTGCAAAAGAGTTGGACACGACTGGACATTCAAGAAGAGAGAGAAAGAGACAGATGAAGAGACTAGGGTCTAGATAAAAGGCCTGTGGGCCCATAACTAGTAAAGTACGGAGTCAGGATTTGAATCCAGCAGTCTGAAGACAATCTGGGTTGTGACTACCATATTCCAGTATGGCACATAATTAAATTCAACAGATGGCAGATGTTATTGCTATTGATATTTTTGTTGTTGCTGTTCCCTTTAGAATACACTACTCCTTTCAGAAGGAGAGAAATGCTTTATTTAAAATGACTCTGCTGGGGACTTCCCTGGCGATCCAGTGGTTAAGACTCTGTGCTTCCACTGCAGGGGGCATGGGTTCAGTCCCTGGTTGGGGAGCTAGTATCTTGCATGCCATGCAGGGCAAGGCAAAACGCATACACACACGGAAGAGCAAACCCTGCTAATCATAAAAATAATGAATCACTATGTTGTATATCTGAAACTAACATAATGCTGTAAGTTAACTATGCTTCAATTTTTAAAAATAAATAAAATAACACTGCTAGCAGGGTTAGAAATGGATATACTCATCACTAGGGATAAATAAACAACAAAAAGGTCTACCAACCAGACCCCCGGTTTACAATAGTCAAAGAAAAATCACAGATGTGAATCACTGTATAAAAACCTGGATAGACACACTGCTTTACCCTAATCCCAGATATTCTAAAACTGGGACCATCAGCAATTAGATGAAATGCATTATTAGAGAAATGCATTATTGAGTTTTCTCTCAACGTGGCTTAAGTCCGGCTTTCTCACCAACCCTACAGACATGCATGCAGAGCGCTGTCAGAGACCGGAACGTGGGGTAAGAGGAACACAGACAAACTGCTGCATCCGCCCATCCTGGGGCTTCCTCCCCCCAGACCCATCCCATCGCTCACGGACATACACACACACACACACACACACACACACCCATATACTTGCTTCCTGTCTTCCTTTTCACTGCTCAAGTAAGTCTCTGCAGACAGTTTCCTGAGCTGCTGCTGCTAAGTCGCTTCAGTCGTGTCCGACTCTGTGTGACCCCATAGACGGCGGCCCACCAGGCTCCCCTGTCCCTGGGATTCTCCAGGCAAGAACACTGGAGTGGGTTGCCATTTCCTTCTCCAATGCATGAAAGTGAAAAGTGAAAGTGAAGTAGCTCAGTCGTGTCCGACTCTTAGCGACCCCATGGACGGCAGCCTACCAGGCTCCTCCGTCCATGGGATTTTCCAGGCAAGAGTACTGGAGTGGGGTGCCATTGCCTTCTCTGTTTCTGAGCTGACTTCATTTTAAATAACTCACACTACAGAGTTGGTCCTTCTCCTGACAACCCAACCAGAATTGCTTCTGTGTGTTCTGGGGGCATCCTCAGGCATGGGCTCCCACGCCCATCTTCCTCCCCACCGCCCTCCCCTGCTCACGCTCGCTCTCTCACTACTCTCTCTCTCTCACACACACACACTCTCTCTCACACACACTCTCTCTCTCACACACACACACACTCTCTCACACACACACTCTCTCTCACACACACACACTCTCACACACACACTCTCTCTCACATACACACACACTCTCTGTCACACACACACACTGTCTCTCTCACACACACACTCTCTCACACACACACACACACACACACACTCTCACACACACACCTCTCTCTCACACACACATACACCCTCACGTAGTATTCTCTCATACACACACACACTCTCTCACACAGAGACATTTACTCGGGTAAACTTCTCCTCCATCAGGGGATGAAGAAAAACCCATATTTGGACCTTTATACACAAGTATCATCCCAGCACTTTAAAAATCCCCCATTTCCCCGAAAAGAAGAGAATAAAACTCCTCCCATGGAGGGAGTTCACTTTGTGGCAATGGCCTGTGTACCATGTGTAATTAAACCTGTGCCACATAGTGAGTTTCCTGACCGGAGAAACTTCGGGGGGCAGGACATTAGAGGGGAGGTGTCTGCAACCGAACGGAGCATCGCCTTATGGGGGGAGGAGAGGGGCTGAGTGCTCTTTGGTGTCCTCTGCTGCCTGGCGAGACCCGCAGAACTGCTCAGCCATTCTGTAACAAGTCCCGGTTTCACGGAACTCCTCAGTCAGTACAGAGGCAGCGTATTATCAGCGCACATCCACACACAAGCACACCCTCAGCCTCAGGCAGGGGCCTGCAAAGACACTCGCTTCCAACCAGGAGCCCGGCTCAGGCTCACCGCCCACCCCTAACGCCATTTCCATTTCCCTCCTTGGAGTCAAGTAAACAGGTCCTTACTTTTTTTTGTTTTTAAAATAAAGTTCCCTCTTACAACCAGAAAACAAGCCTTTGTTTTCAACTTAGCTTCAAATACCTCCAAGTCCCCATGTTCCGAACCAAGAGGAGAACCAGAGAAGATAAAGGATTCCCGAGTACAAACCGAAAGCACTTTACAATTCAACAGACCTCAAAACAACAGGCCTCAACCTCTGGCCTGGAGTCAGGCTCAGCAGGCTCTCGAGTCCAGCTGCCCGGAGCCGCTGAACTCCAGCGGCCCTGCACCGGACTCTCCCACATACGACTCTTTCACATGCAGGCGCCTGCTTTCCTTTTCTTTCCCTCTTTACTCTCACTGCTAGTCCCTGCTCCCTCCCAACTTTTGCAAGTTCTTGTGGGATAGTTCAAAACCAGTGGGGTTCAGAAGGTAAAGAACCTGCCAGCAATGCAGCAGACACAAGCTGGATCCCTGGGTGGGGAAGAGCCCCACAGAAGGGCATGGCAGCCCACTCCAGTGTTCTTGCCTGGGAAATCCTGTGGAAAGAGGAGCCTGGCGGGCTACAGTCCACGGGGTCACACAGAGTCGGACACGACTGAAGGAACTAACACTTTCCTAGAGTTAATCAATTATCAAAGGAGATGCAATGAGGGCTCCTCAAGTGGGACATTGAGTCCAGGGAGATTTTCTTCCTCTGAGGAGGCATTTCTGCCAACTTCCTTTTCCCCTCATTTCCCTCCTGCTATAGGAAGGTGAGAGATGGAAAGAAAAGTAGTAGCGGGGCATTTAGCAGAGTCCGAAGTCAAGACGCGCTTGATCCCCAGTGGCTCAGACGGTAAAGCGTCTGCCTACAGTGCAGGAGACCTGGATTCAATCCCTGGGTTGGGAAGATCTCCTGGGGAAGGAAATGGCACCCCACTCTAGTACTCTTGCCTGGAAAATCCCACGGACGGAGGAGCCTGGTAGGCTACAGTCCATGGGGTCACAAAGAGTCGGACAAGACTGAGCGACTTCACTTTCAACTTTCTTTTCGAAGTCAAGACACGTCAGCCCTCGATTGTCCCAGGGCTCTCTAAACGGAGCCGGGGCTGCCTGGAACGGAATGTCTCCTCCCGCACCCTTGCTGAGCATGCAGAGTGGGGCAGGGAGCTGTAGTTTTCTGGGCCAGGCCAAGGCAAGAGGGCCGGATGCCACGTGGAGTGCTGAAAGGTTCCTGGGTCACTCCGAGGTGCAATGAATCAGGAGCTTACTAAGGCACTGATTCGCACTCAGGACATATTAAAATGTATGTGCCACGTGTGCTGTGACTTTCGTTGCCAAGTATTTAAAACACCCGCATCTGTATCTTCAGTGCACGCAGCATATGTGGGTGGATGTTAACCTGTGACAAATAATCTCAACCAAGTCATAAGTTTAGATTCAATCCTGTTTCTAAGTTCCTTTCTCATTTAGGAGAATATTCCTCCCCCCAAATCTGCTGATGTATTTATATCTCGTGTGTTTGTTTCACTACTGCTACATCACTGCACTGTACACGTATGTGTTGGGAGGAGCATTAAAAGTCCAACGCGCGGGGCTTCCCAGATGCCACAAGTGGTAAAGAACCCGCCTGCCAACGCAGGAAACGTGGGTTCAGTCTCTGGGTCAGGAAGAGCCTCTGGAGCAGGAAATGGCAGCCCACTCCAGTATTCTCATCTGGAAAAGCCCATGGGCAGAGGAGCCTGGCGGGCTGCAGTCCATGGGGTCGCAAAGAGTTGGACACGACCGAGTGACTGAACAGCAACAGTCCGACACATGCAGCACAGGCGTGGAGCCCAAGGCTCAGTGTGATGGTTGCTGCTTGGCGTCAGCTTGACTGGGCCACGAGGTTCCCAGATATGTGGTCAAACAGTATGCTGGGTGTTTCTGTGAGGGTTTTTTTGGACAAGATCAACATTGAAATTGGTAAGAGTCTGTAAAGCAGATGACCCTCCTGCGGGTGGCCTTCATCCAGGCTGTTGAGGGCCTGAATAGAACAAAAGGGCTGACCCCTCCATGAGTAAGGGGAAAGCTCTCTTGCCCGATGACTTGAGCAGAGACATCATCTCATCCCTGCTTTCGGTCAGCTGGAATGTCAGCTCTTTCCCCATCTCCAACCCGTGAGCCTTAAAGCATCCAGACTTGAAACGACACCCTTGGCCTGCCTGGACTCGGGCTTGTTTTTCTTATATAGATTGTTGAAATAAATGAGTGTCCATGACTCAATGGAATCACCGGGCAGGAAGAATAATACTTCCTACACCAAGGAGAACAGACAACAGAGGGAATGAGAAGGACGGAGGGGAAAGCTCTCAGCTGCATCTCTGAGTAGAAAGACTAGCACTTCACTTGCTTGTTTGTTTTTAAACTAAATATCAACAGTCAACGGAAAAGCAGAAATTTCCATTCTGAGAACATGCCTCGTCTGATTGCTCTTCGCTAATCAGCATTTACAGCCATGTCCCAGATGGGATTCTGAAGAGCACTCCAGAGAGCTACATTTTATCATCTCCCTCATCCACTCAGAATCCCCTGTGGGCTTCACATCCTGCTCAGAGTCAACCCCGCGTCCGGGGCCCAGCGTCCGGGGCCTCCTGGCCGGGGCTCTGCAGGCTCTGCTAGGGCCCCCTTCGGCCACACGCTCTGCCTCCAGGAGATCACAGCACTCGCTCTGCACCTGCCTCCCCTCTCTGCTCAGATCCTCCATCAGAAGCATCTCCCCTATTATCCAGGCTCCTGTCTCACCCAGTACTCGCTGTAGCTCTAACCACACTGTGTATTTGCTTTTCTACGTCTATGCGGGCCGCCCCTCCCCTTCACCACGAGACTACCAGTTGGTAAGCTCATGTAGAGCACGTGGGTTAGGGCTGTCTTGTGTGCAGTCTCAACAAACGACCCATTCCTAATTAGTACTCAAAACACAGATGACTATATAAATGACTGTGAGGCAGGAAGAGAAGGAGTGGGGGCCGCAGACAGGGTGGGCGGGGAGGGGGAGGGACACTGGGACTCAGGCTCGATCTCCCTCTTGTTCACAGAGATGGCCTCTCCAGCAGACAAATGAGCTTCATGTCAAAAATCCCCAAAGCTAGAGCCACAGAAAGCCAATGGCTCCATGAGGTTTCAAATGCATCATCTCCACATGCAACCGGGGAAAGCAGAGAAGTCACCAGTGGGTCATGGATGTGATGCAGAAGATCGGTGCTGTGGTGACTTCAGTCCAGTCCTCAAAGTCTTGCCCACTGCTTGTCATCTTCACTAGCGTCTCTCAACCCCACCAAGGCTTTTTTACTGCTGTTCGGTCACTAAGTCATGTCCGACTCTTTGCCACCCGACTCTTTGCAGCATGCCAGGCTCCCCTGTCCTTCACTATCTCCCAGAGTTTGCTCAGGCTCATGTCCATCGAGTCCGCTGACTTGTGTCCGTGAGAGCACCAGTGGCTGAGGGTCATCTAACACTAAATGTGTTCACCTCTGGACCAAGCACCTCACACGTTGCAACGTCGCTGAACCCCTGGAACAGCTCTGAGAGGTCAGTTTTACAGGCCCATTTTCCCAGGTGACCGCATCCACTTAGGTTATACGACTTGCCCGATTTCACACACTCATACACCGTAAAACCAGGCCGGGGAGAAGAGGCCGCCAGACTCCCAACATCAAAACCTCCAGAAGCCGCTCCTCTGCCCGGCCTTCCAGTCCCCTGGTAACTTGCTTGATGCCGTCTTTCAAAGACTGAGCCCAGTAGCCGTGAAAACGAAAACGACTTCACCTGAGACAGCCCCTGACATCCTGACCTGAACGCTGACATGAGCTTTGCGCCCTGTGACTAAGGTTAACTATGATGACAAAAAAATACAGAGTGGTAGGAGAAGGAATATTTTTTCCTGCTTTTTTTAATGACACAAATTAAAACTACAGTTCATCAGTAGTTTGGTTAATCTTGCCAAGCACTCTGTTTGCTGCCACAGTACCTACACAAGTATAATAAAGCAAAAGCAATCACGTTATCAGCCTATTGACAACGGGACCTGGAAGAGATGGCGAAGCCTTTGTACAGAGTGGGAGACACGGGGTGAGGACGAGGGGCTTCTGAAAGCTCCCCATGCTGCACAGAGGCAATCAGTGTTTCAGTCGGTCACAAAACATCAGTCAAAAGCTACTGCTTAGACCTTACAGCATTCCTGCCCAGGTAAAGATGCTAATCATTCATTCCAAACATGGTAAAACACACATCTTAAAAAAAAATTAATGATAATAACCACAAGGAAGGCAAGGAAAGCAGGCAGAGTGGATCATGAAACAGGCTGAAGGGAAGGGAAGGAGAGAAAGGAAAACGAATATATACTGTCTTGTCTCCTCCTGCGCTTTCATCTAGAGGTGGAAGATCACTGCAGGCTAGAAGTTCAGCGCTTCTCATAACGACGTGAAACCGTGCTGCGGAGATTAGCGTAGATTGCCTGACGCCAGGAAAAACATGAGAAGGGGAAGCGATGAATGAGCAGAAGGGAAGACCGACTTTACGTTTCCTTGCAGACCTAAATAACCTTTCTAGAAAGGATCCTATGGCAGACAGTGCTAAGAGACTGCCTGTACATTATTTCATTCCATTTTTAAGACAACACTCTGAAAAACACATTCTAACAACCATTTACTGCTGAAGACGCTGGGGCTCAGAGAAATGATCTACCTCAAGGGCATGCTGCTGTTTAGGTGGCAGAACGCTTGAGGGCCGGGCACACGGCTTTTTCGGCCACTTCCTGCTGCCTCCAATGGACACGGGGTAGGTTACTTCTTAGACAGCTTGTCCATGAGCCTTGACGTTGGCAAACAAGCTGTAAGATTACACAACCCCCAAAGCTTAGGAGAGACAAAGCGGACAGGCAGCTTTTCTACAAGCAGCAGCCTTTAAAGAAATGAGCAGTCAGCTCAACACACAGAAACACCCGTCAGCTGCTCCGAGGGTCTTCTCAGCTTTTAGGCCAGACCAGACCCCTCTAACTGGCCGCTTCCTCTCTGCTCTCTAGAGAGTTCCAGATTGGATTAATACCTTATCTGATCTGTAAGTGCTTTTCCGTCTTTTCTTTATCTGGGTTTTCCCAGCTTAAAAGCTGTCAGTCTCTCGGTGAAGTCAAAGTAGTCCTTCACTTATTCTGTTACCAGCTCCACCGGGTTAACTCAGATTAGGAAAAATTATCACCTTGTTTTTAAAGAACTCTGCTTTCACTGGGGCCATTGTTATCCTAGTTTCAAGAGCTCCTTTGAGGTCACAGAATCCAGTAGCCGTGTGGAAGCAACGGATTAGGAGAGAAAACCAAGATCTCCCTCTTCTTCCTCATGAATATCTCCAAAGATCCCTGAGCCCGTGCCAAGAGTGTGAATGAGCCTGCCCGTGGGCTTTCAGGCCGGGTTCGGGGTTCGCTTAAGCTACATGGCCGTCTTATTGGTTGGCCTTCACCCACTCATCCGAGTTCGGCTCGATTTTAGGTTTCTGAAGTTGACTTGGTAATTTCTAATAGATGTCAAATATTACAAAGGTTCAGATGTGGAGCCAAACATATTTGGGCTGCAAGTTTTTGGAAAGCTGGAACTGACTCTCTGGAGAGATTTCCAGTAGGGATGGGTGAGTGCTTTTTTTGCCAGGTTTAGAACCCATTCCAAATCTAGGCTTGGCTGGAGTCTTCTCGAAGTTAAGGGGGTGCTGTTCTGTTTTATTTTCCCCTCATTTAGCAAAAGTCTTCTTAGCTTTTGGAATTATGTCCCAAGGGAACTGTGTGTAGCTATTCAGTGGCTCTGAGAAAACCTCTTTTAAATTACTAAATGTGATTTTTTTTTTATGTTTATATGTTTTTGATCCCACACAGCCAAAAGCATCTGTACTTTATAGTTTTTAGTGTCTTAGTGTGACTGACAGAGTTTTATTCACTGGAGAAAAGTCACCTCTAAACATCCCTTAGGAAATAACCACCCCCTCTCCATGAAGTTAAAAGTAAATCGCTCCTCTTGGACAAATGGTTCGTGCCCAGAGTTAATACACCCAAGAAAGCAAAAGCTGTTGCTTGGCTCCAGGTGAATTTTACAAACATGGTTTCCCCTAGGCCCCATCACTCTCCTCCTGTTTATGGAGGCGTCAGAGCCAAGGCTGGGCCGTTAATGGAGCAGAGCGATAGAGAACAGGGAGGGACCCACATGGAGAGGAGCTCTGCAGACAGCAGAGAGAGCCTATAACCCGGAGACGGGATTAAAATCCCCAGTTCCGATGCTCATTCACTGTGATCTATCCTTTGCAAGTTATTTCATCACTAATCTTTCCTATAAAGAGGAAAACTAATACCTGCTTTATTTACCTTGAGGGAAGTACCACTTCACGTAAACACACAAATACACAGAATTCTAGGAACTGTAAAAAAGTGCTTATCCTGAATTTTGGAATCTGCATCCATCTTAGAGGATATGAAACAGGATCTGCTCAGATAATTCAGTGTCATTTTGATCCTTTAACATGAGGCAGTTTTACGGAATAAAACAACTGCTGACTGGGGAGAGTTTAATAAAAACCTCCTTCCCAAGTCTACCTCTCTACATTTCCCCCCTTAAAAAAGAGCTCCTTTACAACAAAGAGTGAGTCTGGAGAAGACCAAAGATCGTGGGGGTCCCAGGCTGGCAGTGAGGGGGGCCTCACTCTTCTTATTTGGGACCAATTAATTTCATGGAGTCCCAAGCCTACAGGGAGTAAGCCCCCGTGTTTCCTAAAACTGGGGCACCCCATCATCCCAAAGGGCAGAGAGGCAGAATCTCGGGGCACTTTCCCTCAAACTCCATCGGAGGACGTAAGCTCCCCCGACCCCCCCACCCCTCCAGTCCTCTCCTTCTTTATGAAGTGAGAGGATTGTGGATGACTGTGGTCTCGTACTGCATTTTTGGCTGGCCAAGGCAATACCATGGCTTCAGAAGCTCTCTCTAGCAGGAGCTGGCCGCGGCTCTATTGTTTGCCTCTGGGCCGTGGCCAGTGGAGCTCGGACATCTGCCCATTGTGTGAGCTCCGTGGGCGCCAGTGGGCTGCGGCTCATTGTTCCGCTGGGGATTATGCCTCTGGTCCTTGGAAAGGGGAGTGACTCAGCAGCAGCCCTCTATCACGTCTGACATTTGGAAGACGAAAACCCCTTCTGAGTTCCAAGTTCGGTTGCCAGTGAGTTTCTTACTCTAACCAAGCTGACCCATAAAGGTATATTGCCTGACAAAGCCCAAGCCTGCTCACCTCAACAGAGTTCCGATTTAGTAGGAAATTTGGGGATCCCTTTTCTAGACATGTCTAAGGCTGTGCCAATTCAAACGGTCAGCCCCCTCTGGTTGCAAAACCAGGAGATAAAAAGAGGCGCTAAAAGAGGTTAGGGCTGGCACAGTACACGAGGCGGGCACACTGCTCAGACCTCTCACTAACCGTGCTCTTTGTCCCTTCATTTTTAATTTTCCCGCAGCTGCTTTCTAGCCCTTTGAGAATCTCAGTAAACATTTCTATCCTAGTCCCCCCTGCTCCTGTTATTAACTAATCACGTGTATTAAGAGCTGGTTAACCTAGGGCTCAATTTCTTTGCCTTAAAAATGAAGACTGTATCAACACTTACCCTACAGGGCAGTGAAGGCTGAAGGCCTTAGTACAAGAGCGTGGGATGTAAGAAGTGCTCATTAAATGATAGAGATTTAAACAATAATGATGGCGTGCATAAGCAGCTGAGCTCTGTGTTGAGCATTCAGAAATGACTTGATAATCGTGAGAATTACTGTTAGGATCATGACATTATTATTTGCTCCAAGTGAAAAATGAACAGGGACTGGTTGGCTTCTCTGTTAAGATCTGTTTACAGATGATGGCCCATGAGGGTCCACACGTGGCTTGGGTCAGACCTGAAACTGAGGCTTCATCTTGAAATACCATCATCTCTGCTGTTCCATGACCTTGCTCCCCACTAACCATGGACCCAACTTCTAGTTCTTTAAGGGCTTCCGACCTGGCCTCCACGGCTAACAATAGCCAATAACTTCCAGGAAAACAAAGAGCAGGATATTGGGGTCTTTTGGCCTCTGCATCAAAGAACAGCTGGATCCAATTCAGAGCCTTAACTGAAGAAAGAAAGAAAAATGGACGCCCTTCCGCTGGTCACGTGTCAGCCATTACAGGCTGCATGCCCCACCACCTGCAGGAACAGACTCCAACGGCCCGTTTCTGTTGAGGAAATCTTCCAGCAGATGACAAGCAGCGCCCCAGCAGGGAACCCATCTGACAGAGAATTGGCGACAAGCCTCTCCCAGGAAGTTGCACCCGGGCACGGCCTTGGGAATCAGAGAATGGCAGGTTCAAAGCCTGACGCCGGCCCTTACTTTGAGCGCTGTCATCCTTTCTGGGCTTCAGGTCCTTCGTTTTACACAAAGGAGAGATCATCAAAACTACACACTGCTTATTTGGGAGGACTGCTCGGAGACTGAATCGCGATCCTGTTGGCTGAAGAGCGCCACGCAGCCTGCGGTGCCGCGTGAGTGTCTGACACATGCCCACATGCCCTCTCTCCCTCCCAGAGTTTCCCCGTGTGCGTGGAGCAGTACGGCCCTGCCAAGTACACAGCAGAGGTGGAGGCAGAGGTTCTTCCCTAAAAGGCAGCGAGACCCTGGGTGCCTGCTGCAGTGGGCTTCGAGACGCTGAGAGCTGATCCCGTCTCACTGGTTCCCAGCTTTCCACCGTGTGCCAGTGGAAAGCTGGGAACCAGTAAGATAGGATCAGCTCTCAGCGTCTCGAAGCCCACTGCTGGCCCACTCCAGGCCGCAGGTTCCTGCCCTGGCCAGCGTGTTCCTTCGGCACCCCCCCTCCTCCACGGGTCAAGAGCTCGCCTGCCTGCCCTCGAGCGTCTAGAGAAGCCCTTCCCGACCCCTCGAGGGAGTCTGCGATACAGCCCAGATGCTCCCGGAGATTAGACGGGCTTTTCAGTCTAGTCTGAGAAAAACAGCCCTGTCCTTTGTCTCAGGCCATTATTTCTTTCTCTTACCACTTTTCAAGGATGAGATGTCCCATTCTTCATTTGTAATATTTCGCTGAGGGTATTTGTAGATAGTCAGCCTATACGTCAAGTCTTCTGCTTGATTACAGCATATAAATTCAGCGCTGTTTATAAGCTGACGCGACTGCCACTGGAGTAGGACTTAAACGTATTTCTAGTTTCAGGGGCAAACAAAGCTCATTTTTCTAGCTTCATATTTCTCCAGATGAAACACTACCCTCAATCTAAAGATTAGAATTTTCATGCTGCAGGGACCGTCTCGTTTGGAGAGAAGGAAGGTGAAGAACTCGCCTCGAGGGAGACCCCCCCCAACCCCCGGTCACGGCAGAATCAGGACTTGCATGGACACAGCATGCTCTCAGGTCGGTGCCTCTTCACTAGCCCATCACCCCTGACCTGGCAGGGACCCCGCAGGTAACGCCTCTGTGCCGTTTGTAAGGCCCTTGGCACACGTGCTCCTGCCGAGATCCGCTCTCCCAACCCTCTGCTCTGTGCCCTGTCCTTGGAGGACCGCCCATCTTTCCCACGTGTTCAGGGGACCTCCTCCCACTCCCAGGAATGGCCTGCCTCCCCTGACTACCTGGAGAGTCCACTCATCCTCTAATATCTAACTCAAAGCTTATCTTTCTTTCTATAACCCCCCAAGACTCCCTCAGAGAGATCAACCACTTCATCACCAGTGTTCTGACAGAACCCTGTATCTGTCTCATCTTAGAACATGTTGCTGTTTAGTCGCTTCAGTCATCTCTGACGCTTTGTGATCCCATGGACTGTAGCCAGCCAGGCTCCTCTCTCCATGAGATTCTCCAGGTAATACCGGAGTGGGTTGCCATTTCCTTCTCCAGGGGATCTTCCCAAACCACAGACTGAACCTGTGTCTCTTGCACTGGAGGTGGACTCTTTACCGCTGAGCCTTCAGGGATGCCCCTACAGAACACAGTGCGCCAGATGACAGCTATTTGATTATCTCTGTTTAACCGCTAGACTGCAGATTCTGCAAGTTCAGGAACTGTACCTCATCCATCCTTGAATCGTCAGCTCTCCAGCGCGCTTCTGACACAGAAAGACGCAATAACGGTCGTTTTTGCTTCGTTTTGCTTTCATGTTGTTTTGTTTGCAGATGATAACTTTCATGTTAGTTACATTAGGTGAATAAGAATACAGTTACATGGAGTATAATTATTTGATTCTGGTCAACATCCAACTATGTCTGAACATCTATGGATACCCTGGATTTCCGGAAACTAGAAGTACTACTACTACTAATATTAATAATTGGAAAATTTTGCCTGAAGGGTTCAGTGACTTTGTGCAAAGAGAGAAAGCTCATGAAATCAGAGCACCAAAGAGAATATCTGGAGAGTTCCCTTTATTCTTTCAGTCCAGTCACTTAGTTGTGTCCGACTCCTTGCCACTCCATGGATCGCAGCACGCCAGTCTTCCCTGTCCATCACCAGCTCCCAGAGCTTATTCAAACTCATGTCCATTGAGTCAGTGATGCCATCCAACCATCTCATCCTCCGTCGTCCCCTTCTCCTCCCGCCTTCAATCTTTCCCAGCATTAGGGTCTTTTCCAATGAATCAGTTCTTCGCATCAGGTGGCCAAAGTATTGGAGTTTCAGCTTCAGCATCAGTCCTTCCAATGAATATTCAGGACTGATTTCCTTTAGGATTGACTGTTTGTTAAGCTTAAATTAAAAATTTAAGAATTCCTATGTCCCTCCTTTGACAAAACAAAAATAAAAACAAAGTCCACTTCTGATGACATACACTCCAACATCTTAAGATTTAAAACAAAGATTATAATTAAAAATTGTAGCAAAATAAAAACTTGTTTTGGAAAGAATAATAAACTTCCAGTGACTTAAAACTGGGAGTGGGAGAGGGGAGGTTAGTCACTAAGTCATGTCCAACTCTTGCAACCCCATGGACTGTAGCCTGCCAGGCTCTTCTGTCCATGGGATTCTCCAGGCAAGACTACTGGAGTGGGTCACCATTTCCTTCTCCAGGGGATCTTCCCAATCCAGGAATCGAACCCGGGTCTCCTGCACTGCAGGCAATGTCTTTACCAACTGAGCTATAAGGGAAGCCCTAAAATTGGACCTTAAATGGTAATTAAGTCTCTAATATAATTAAAATATCTCAATAGGTCTTAAAGTAGAATTCTTTAAAAAGTAATGTGGGCTCTAACCTATAACCCCCTTCCCTGAAAAATATTGGGGAATTCTCAAGTCTGTCATTTATTTTTTAATATTTTCTATTTCATTCAGCTTTCCAGCAGAAAAGCATGAGCATTCACACACTTGGCAAGTATCTTAGAAGTTGTGAAACACTGATGTTGAATGACCAAAACTGCCCTCTAACTACTAGCTCTATGGGCAAAGTCTTACTTACGGGACACTGTGAGGACTCCAGTGCCCCCGCCTTGACCCTCACCATATTCCCCTTAGACTAAAAGGCTTATGAGCTCAGTTGTGTTCAGTTTCCAACCCAGCTTAGCCTGGGATAATATCAGATTGGTATTTTGAGCCTTGTTTGGTTATTCTTGGAACCAGAGGACAATCATAGTTTCTCCCAATCAGGTTATAACGTGCTACAATGGGAAGGCATGATATATGCAGAAAGATGAAAAGCCAAAACAGTTCTAACGCATGGCATCCACATAGCTATGTTGAGTGATACAGGAGGGCAGGAGGCTTGAGGTATGTATTTTGTCTTAGATCAGAGCATGAGTTCCATTCAATACAAACTAGAAAGAGATAAAGGAGAACAGAATCCCTATATGTTGAAAGCAACTCCAGTTAGAAGCTACAAAGGCAGAAGTCATCTGACACAAATGCCACTGTTTCGATTTGTTAAGGATCTCTGTGAACTTACCTTACCTTCAAGACTGACAAGGAGAAAGAGAAATATTGGCTCAGGTGCAGAATTGTCCCACAGATCACAGGAACGACCCCTTCAGCTGGAAACTTATTAAGAGCCATGCTGATGATGTTTAATGTCAGAAGCTACACAGCATCTGTTCAAATTCTATGCAGCATTTCAACTAGCTTGGTCCTAATTGACAATTCCTGGCCAGAAAGACTCTCATTCAAACACATCCAGTCTAGTTTTTTAGGGATTTTTCCCTTTTTTTTCCTTCCAACATCTCCCCTAACCTTACAATGTGGATTGTTTTGTTTTGTTTGTTTTTGTATTCTCCTCAGGTTCCTCCCTGTAAGTCACATGAATAATGACCTATATTGACTACTGGACCCAATGGAGACAAATCAAAGAGAACAGCATGTTAAGATGACTCTTGGCAACTGCCAAGGAGGCTGGCAAACACCGGACCGCACAGCTGAAACCCGTGGTTAGGTGTCTGACTGATGAGGCTGAATCTTCGCTTCACTGGACCTCTTTGTGCCTCAGTCACCCTCACCCAGAGATGAGGACCACAAAAACCAGAACCTCAGTTTACGGTGGCCAGGTCACTGCCTGACAGACAGCCGGGATAGACACAGATTACTTTGTATCTTGCTGTGAAACACTTGTTTATAAATACATTATTTTACTATTTTGTATGTATATTTTACATATTTGCTGTTACATACGATAGTCAATTACTTCTGAGCTCCAATCATGCATCAAGCAACAAGATGCAGCAAATGAAAAAACAACATACACGCAACAGTTCTTCCGTTTCTGTAAGTTATAAACGGTGGGGGAAATAAGTAACTCGAGAAATGCCAAAGTAATTGACGAGGCAGACCAGCTTTCCCTGGGCATGCCTGACTTACACCTGCTGTCCCAGCACACGTATTAAAAACTCTTCTTTTTGAAGAGTGTCTTGACCAATTTAATGCTCGTGTGGGATAAACCTCTGAGAGGAAAAACAAACTCCAGGCACCTGATCCCTGTAGAGAGGGGCTGGGTGGAAAGGCTCCCGAGGGTTAGGTAAGACCCAGGCTGATGAGCGGAAGTAGCTGTGTGAAAAATGGTGCAGAAGCAAGGGTAGGAGCACGAATTCCAAAAGGATGGAAGAGTGAGTGCAAAGATAAAAGCCCAGTGGACTATGAATAATGAGAGAGAAATTAAAATACAGAGGAGTCATGGAGTTCAAGGGGGGCGCTGAACAGATCAGGAGTTTGCAGATGGTGACGGATCAAAGGACGACAGGAGATAGATCAGGGGTGGCCAGACCGTGAGGGTTCAGGCTGTTTGGACCCATCCATTTAAAGGGCAATAAAACGCCAAGGAAGGTGTTCCATTTACTTGAGAGTCTGCAGTGGCACAAAGTACCATGAACATAAGGAGCTGCCGACCTGGAGAATAGATGCCTGTTTTATTTGGAAGCCCTTGGGGACCTGTTGCTTCTACAGCAGATTAACAGCACTTTGTTCATGGCAATTCTCTTCCAGGGCATACATGTGAGCTGGCTAGGAACCTCCAAAGCACACGACACCCATCTCGCCACCAAGTTTTTGTTTCAGCAGAGCAATCCTAGGATTAACCACTCTGTCCGCTGGTTGTTGGTTATGCACGTTTAAAGCAGTTTTTCAAAGCTTGTTCTAGCTTGTGTTCAAGGCTGAGTTTGTAGAGATTTTTGTGGACATTTCTTTTTTTCCTGGTCAGGCCAAGTGGCATGCGGGATCTTAGTTCCCAGACCAGGGATGGAACGTATGCCCCCCGCGCTGGCAGTGTGGAGTCTTAACCACTGGACCCCCAGGGAAGCCTGTATGCAGCCTTCTTCTTGAAAAACATAAAAGCTCTCCCCAGGGAGTTTTCCTCCTCCTTGAGGCAGTGCTGGGCCTCCTTGTTGTTACTTCCTCTAAGGGTTTTCTATCTCCACTCAAACCGCTGCCATTCATTTTTAAAGGAGGAAGGGAGGAGGTGGGACGAGAACAGAGAAATTAGCGCCTGACAGGTTCCAAAAGATGGAATGGCAACTGAAGGCAGTCGTTTGAAAGCAGAATGTGAGAGAGAAACCAGCAGCTCAAGGAGAGAAAAGCGTGCTGTCAAAGAGAGAACTGATTTCAGGAAGACTCAATTTCTGAAAATCCCCTTAGAAGCAAGGCCAGCCTGACGCCGGGTCTAAGGAATCAGTACCTCCATCCCCACAGGGATGACAGGAACTCAGTGTGAAGAGAGAAACCTGGTCAAGGAACGGCTCAAATCGGAGGAGGAAAACAGCTCCCAATTCCCAGAGTGGGAGCTTCACGGGGGCAGGAAGATGGGGAATGGGCTCACAGAGGTGGAAGAACAGAGGCGTCAAGGGCTACGGTCTCTGGGCTCAAAGCAGGGCCTTTCACGTACACGCTGTGTGGCCTCAGACAAGTGTCGTAAATTCTCTGAGCCTCATGAGCATCATCTGTAAAATGGGGATAGGAACAATACCCACCTCACAGGACTTGTTACTAGGACCCAATATGCTCATGTTTATAAAGTGCTTGGAGCCATCTCCAATGCAGAGTGCTTGTTAACAACAATGGGGACAGAAACCATCAGCCTCCATCTCTCCCCATCCCCTGCTGCTCAGGGATGCTGTGACCTCCTCCACGAGCCCCGCCAATCCCAAGCTTCTGTTCCCATGAAACGATTCCATCCCCTGCTGTGTTCCTTCCACCTACTGCAAATCTTCCTAAAACCAAGCAGGATTTGTAACTCTTAGGGCAAAACCTTCCAATCTGATATTAATAAACAAAAGAACTCAGAGGATGCTCTCCAAATCTTTGGTGACCCGTCCACACGTACACCAAAGCCCCTCGGTGATAAGGGCATTCGCCAAGGTGGGGATGGAAGGTTGAAGACGTTGCGGGGAGCTCGGCCGCGTCCAGGTTTATCTTCACATCTCTTTGTCCCGGTGTACAGAAAGAGAAAGGTCTCGGCTTCTAGACAGCCATGAAAGCAAAATAAACAGGCATGTAAATGAGCTGTGTTCTGGATGTCGGTTTGTATATATTGGCAGGAAGAGCAGTGAAACTTATGACTCTGCTTTCTTATTCTTTTTTCTCTCTTCTGTCGCTCTCGGTGCCAGAGGAGTTATTTTTAAAAGCATGGGTTCACATTTTTGATCATAATGTTGGGTCAAAAGGGGAGATGACCTTTACATTTAGTTAGCAGCTGCTATACAAGAGGCAAGGTCCACGGGCCGCATTTCGTGTTTACTGACCAATAATTTGGGTATTCTGTAGCTTTTGTTTGCTTGTTCTCCCTCACAGACAGCACTTAACCAAGTCTCAACATGTTGAGAGAGTAATTTATTCCTTAATTAATTAAAAGGATATATATTCCCTGCCTAGTCCTACCAAAGCAACTTGCAAGGCCCGCCCTGGTGCAGAATTGGTATTCTTTTATCTCTACAATTGTAGAGATAAGCAAGACTGCTAAATCTTTACTAACAAGTGGAGCTGTTAACCCAACTTTGCACATAAGATTTGAGAGAAGCTGTGACAGCTTAAGTGTTTCCACATAAAACGTAAAGGATAAAGAGACAACCTTTAGAACCTATAGAAGCAATTACGTGAAATGCCATCTCGTTGAACTGGAACACCTGAGTGTGTAACAGGGTTCCTATCAACAAGATTGGCATCCCATGACTCATATGGTGTCCCAAGTCTTCAGCATTAGAATTTCTATTTCTGATTATTCTGGGGAGTTATCAACTTCCAAGGGGGACGAATGATAATTTCTGGCAAACGACAATAACGAACACTGACTTTGTATGTTTCAGGAGCTAACATTTTTGCTGGGGAAAGGGGAAAAACCACACTGAATAACTTCTGTGACTGAATTTTGTTTTGAGCCCTCACCTAAGAGACCAGTGAGAACAATGTCTCAGTGCAGTTCAGTTCAGCCGCTCAGTCGTGTCCGACTCTCTGCGACCCCGTGAACTGCAGCACGCCAGGCCTCCCTGTCATATTACTCCAAAATTTTGATAGCAAACTAAAAAATCTAGTAAAACATGCCAAATCTTTAAATACAGAATTAAAGAATGTAGAAAAAGTTAACGTGGCCATAGAAACTAATTTTCTCTATTTCCTTTTCTGGATATTTAGTGATTGGATAGTCTAAAACTGTCCATGGAAACATATTCATATAAAACAGTCATATGAAAGAATATGCACTCATGAAGATTCATCTGATCTCAACTGCTAACACCTTATTGTAAAACAAACTTTACTTTCAGTTCCCTAATGTCTGGTCTAATAATAGTGTTCTGCCCTGAGAACTGTATGTAACAAAATTGGTGTCAGATTAGACTTGATCCACCCACAGAGCCGAATATCTCTTAAGGCAAGAGTGGGGCAATGGGAATCCCCTCAGTTCAGTTCAGTTCAGTTGCTCAGTCGTGTCCGACTCTTTGTGACCCCATGAATCGCAGCACGCCAGGCCTCCCTGTCCATCACCAGCTCCTGGAGTTCACTCAGACTCACATCCATCGAGTCAGTGATACCGTCCAGACATCTCATCCTCTGTCGTCCCCTTCTCCTCCTGCCCCCAATCCCTCCCAGCATCAGAGTCTTTTCCAATGATTCAACTCTTCGCATGAGGTGGACAAAGTACTGGAGTTTCAGCTTCAGCATCGTTCCCTCCAAAGAAATCCCAGGGCTGATCTCCTTCAGAATGGACTGGTTGGATCTCCTTGCAGTCCAAGGGACTCTCAAGAGTCTTCTCCAACACCACAGTTCAAAAGCATCAATTTCTTCGGCGCTCAGCCTTCTTCACAGTCCAACTCTCACATCCATACATGACCACAGGAAAAACCATAGCCTTGACTACATGGACCTTTGTTGACAAAGTAATGTCTCTGCTTTTGAATATGCTATCTAGGTTGGTCATAACTTTCCTTCAAAGGAGTAAGTGTCTTTTAATTTCATGGCTGCAGTCACCATCTGCAGTGATTTTGGAGCCCAAAAAAATAAAGTCTGACACTGTTTCCACTGTTTCCCCATCTATTTCCCATGAAGTGATGGGACCGGATGCCATGATCTTTGTTTTCTGAATGTTGAGCTTTAAGCCAACTTTTTCACTATCCACTTTCACTTTCAGCAAGAGGCTTTTGAGTTCCTCTTCACTTTCTGCCATAAGGGTGGTGTCATCTGCATATCTGTGGTTATTGATATTTCTCCCGGCAATCTTGATTCCAGCTTGTGTTTCTTCCAGTCCAGCGTTTCTCATGATGTACTCTGCATGTAAGTTACATAAGCAGGGTGATAATATACAGCCTTGATGTACTCCTTTTCCTATTTGGAACCAGTCTGTTGTTCCATGTCCAGTTCTAATTGTTGCTTCCTGACCTGCATACAGATTTCTCAAGAGGCAGGTCAGGTGGTCTGGTATTCCCATCTCTTTCAGAATTTTCCACAGTTTATTGTGATCCACACAGTCAAAGGCTTTGGCATAGTCAATAAAGCAGAAATAGTTGTTTTTCTGGAACTCTCTTGCTTTTTCCATGATCCAGCAGATATTGGCAATTTGATCTCTGGTTCCTCTGCCTTTTCTAAAACCAGCTTGAACATCTGGAAGTTCACAGTTCACATAGTGCTGAGGCCTGGCTGGGAGAATTTTGAGCATTACTTTACTAGCGTGTGAGATGAGTGCAATTGTGCAGTAGTTTGAGCATTCTTTGGCATTGCCTTTCTTTGGGATTGGAATGAAAACTGACCTTTTCCAGTCCTGTGGCCACTGCTGAGTTTTCCAAATGTGCTGGCATATTGAGTGCAGCACTTTCACAGCATCATCTTTCAGGATTTGAAATAGCTCCACTGGAATTCCATCACTTCCACTAGCTTTGTTCCTAGTGATGCTTTCTAAGGCCCACTTGACTTCACATTCCAGGATGTGTGGCTCTAGGTCAATGATCACACCATTGTGATTATCTGGGTTGTGAAGATCTTTTTTTGTACAGTTCTTCTGTGTATTCTTGTCACCTCTTCTTAATATCTTCTGCTTCTGTTAGGTCCATACCATTTCTGTCCTTTATTGAGCCCATCTTTGCATGAAATGTTCCCTTGGTATCTCTAATTTTCTTGAAGAGATCTCTAGTCTTTCCCATTCTGTTGTTTTCCTCTATTTCTTTGCATTGATCGCTGAGGAAGGCTTTCTTATCTTTTCTTGCTATTCTTTGGAACTCCGCATTCAGATGCTTATTTCTTTCCTTTTCTCCTTTGCTTTTTGCTTCTCTTCTTTTCACAGCTATTTGTAAGGCCTCCCCAGATAGCCATTTTGCTTTTTTGCATTTCTTTTCCCTGGGGATGGTCTTGATCCCTGTCTCCTGTACAATGTCACGAACCTCAGTCCATAGTTCATCAGGCACTCTATCTATCAGATCTAGGCCCTTAAATCTATTTCTCACTTCCACTGTATAATCATAAGGGATTTGATTTAGGTCATACCTGAGTGGTCTAGTGGTTTTCCCTACTTTCTTCAATTTAAGTCTGAATTTGGTAATAAGGAGTTCATGATCTGAGCCACAGTCAGCTCCTGGTTTTGTTTTTGTTGACTGTATAGAGCTTCTCCATCTTTGGCTGCAAAGAATATAATCAATCTGATTTCGGTGTTGACCATCTGGTGATGTCCATGTGTAGAGTCTTCTCTTGTGTTGTTGGAAGAGGGTGTTTGCTATGACCAGTGCATTTTCTTGGCAAAACTCTATTAGTCTTTGCCCTGCTTCATTCCGTATTCCAAGGCCAAATTTGCCTGTTACTCCAGGTGTTTCTTGACTTCCTACTTTTGCATTCCAGTCCCCTATAATAAAGAGGACATCTTTTTGGGATATTAGTTCTAAACGGTCTTGTAGGTCTTCATAGAACCATTCAACTTCAGCTTCTTCAGCGTTAGTCATTGGGGCATAGACTTGGATTACTGTGATATTGAATGGTTTGCCTTGGAAATGAACAGAGATCATTCTGTCGTTTTTGAGACTGCATCCAAGTACTGCATTTCGGACTCTTTTGTTGATCATGATGGCTACTCCATTTCTTCTGAGGGATTCCTGCCCACAGTAGTGGATATAATGGTCATCTGAGTTAAATGCACCCATTCCAGTCCATTTGAGTTCGCTGATTCCTAGAATGTCGACATTCACTCTTGCCATCTCCTCTTTGACCACTTCCAATTTGCCTTGATTCATGGACCTGACATTCCAGGTTCCTATGCAATATTGCTCTTTACAGCATCAGACCTTGCTTCTATCACCAGTCACATCCACAGCTGGGTATTGTTTTTGCTTTGGCTCCATCCCTTCATTCTTTCTGGAGTTATTTCTCTACAAAAACAGAGTAAAATTTAAGCTGTAAGAAATGAGCAGTGTTTGAAGTGTGTATTTCTGGGGCTGCCCTGGTGGTGCAGGGGTGAGGGTCTGCCTGCCAGTACAGGGTCACAAGTGTGCTCCCTGGGCCAGGAGGATGCCACATGCGGATGGGCAGCCAAGCCCGCCTGCCAAACTACTGCAGGAGCACTCTCGAGTCCAGGAGCCCAAAGTACTGAGCTCACGCGCCTGCAGCCTACGCCCACAACAGGAGAAGGCGCCGCAATGAGCAGCCCACGCGCCCACGCCAGGGGGCAGCCCCCGCTCTCCGCCAGGAGACGGAGCCTGTGCAGCAGCCTAGACCCCGCAGACTCAAAATACAAACACGTGTGTAAATAAATTGCAAAGTGCGTGCTTCTTTACTTGCATCAACAGGAAGAGTAACAGTTTTGAGACTTGTGTGAGAATAATTAATACCAGCTTCTGAAATGAACAACCTCTGAATATCGGTGCCTTAGCCCAAAGAAGATTCATTTCTCACACAGGGCAAGTTCCCCACAGGGGGTCCTGAGCACGTCTCCCTCTAAATGCCTCCTGGGTTTGGACGGCTTCTGTCCTGTAGCCCTGTCATCTGGGAGTCCTTTATTTCAGGTGCACAAATGGTGCAAAAGAGAAAAGGCAGACAGACTGAGAGACAGAGGGAAATAGAGGAACGGAGGGAGAGACGGAGATCACATAGAACTGAAGGCAAGAGACAAATGAACCGTTTTAAACAACACCTGACTGCCTAAGGACCCTAACCTTGCTGATTTCAACCTTCCATCTACAAACAAGTCTGCTACACAATTGCTGCATCTTTGTAAATTACACACACTGCTTTTAAAGCCTAAAGAATTAGACAATAGACATGTCAAAATATAAACGGCCAAAGCCTAATTCATCCAGCAAAGAGTTAAGTGTAAATCACCAGTAGAAAACACAATCACATTTCTAGCAAATGATAAAGTACTTTCTTTAAATGTCTTCTCCTGCTCTTCCATCACCGCAGGCAAGTGACTATACAGGGGTTTTAAAAGGTCTTCCTAACTAGTGACCTGCAATGTTAAAAACAAGACAATGAACCCAAAATGAAGTCATGGATGCTAAGCCATCAAGACTTAATTAGTTTCAGCTCTCCCAGGAATGAATCTCAAACCAGTCAATCAGCATCATTAGATCATCTGCGAGACAGACACTGCCCACCCCCCACGGCCAAAAGAAAGTAACTTTGCAAAAGCCAACCTGATTTTCACCACTACAACTACCTTTCTGCCCCTGCTGCCTCCAGTCTGATCAGATGCTGCCTGATTGAAAGAGATTTTTGCCCAAATACACTCTTAGAATGTTTAATATGCCTCAGTTTCCCTTTGGACAGTGCTGGTGTCAGAAGAGGGGATGGAAGGAGCCCCCGGAGCCCCCACAACAACGAGCCACCAGGCTCAGGTACCTGCTGAGCTGTGGGGCGGGACGTGCTCTCTGCTTCTGGGGGTGATGGATGTAGCCGTCCCTCGGGTCCAGGCTCCGAAGGTCCCAGGTCATGAGCCGCCAGACTGAACGCTTCTTTTTCTAGTGAGTCTGGACACGTGCCAGAGCTGGACGGGGCTGGCGGAAGAAACTCAACAGGCCGTGTGTCACGTGGGCTCTGATTTCAGACTGGGCCCTGCGTCCCACTGGGCGCAGAGTCAGGTGAGCTCTGAGGTCAGACTGGGGCAGACTTAGAAACCCGGCTGGACTGGCGTGGACCGGATTCGACCTACCAACCCAAGGGGTGTTTAATCAGCCTAGGACCAACTTAAGCTGGATTGGATCCAGAGTAAGACCTCAGGTGAATAAAATGTCGCCATAAGGTTGAGCAAGTCCATTAGCCTAGCAAAGGTAACCTTGAATTGTAAGGGCCGCCTTGGAGCACTTCCAGCCATCTTCCATAAACTTGATGTGTATGAGGTGCCCTGGAGAGAAGAGAGGATCTCGGCCAAGCGTCCACTATACAGGGCAGATGTTTAGAAGGATAGATGGAGGAATAGAGAGAGAGATTTGGTGGTGGTGTTTTTCTTAAGTAGATCTATGGTCAGAAGTTGGGCAATTGGAAGCTGACATTCAGAGCCTGAAAGGAATTTTTTTAGGCCTTCTCCCCTAAGCTAGACTGAAACTATGTGCCCAGAGGGAAAGAAAAACATTCTGAAGCCTTCATGGAAGGATTTACCAAAACATTCCAAAGACACAGCTCTAAACCTAGAACGTAGGCGTTTCAGGACCTCCATCTTAGTTGGAGGTCCTCCGTCTGCTATAAATAAAAGACGTAAACGGAAGATGCTGCTGCACCTGGATGGGAGCTTCAGCGCCTCACAGTTGTTATAGGTTTGATCTTCTCTGCCCTGTAATCTCATGCTTCCTATTTGAGTCCCCTTGATTGTTGTTTTTTAAAAGTTTTTCTAACCTCTGAGTCCAGCTTCCCAGGTGGCGCTAGTGGTAAAGAACCTGCCTGCCAATGCAGGAGACCTAAGGGACTCAGTTGGATCCCTTGGTCAGGAGGATCCCCTGGAGGAGGGCATGGCAACCCGCTCCAGTCTTCTTGCCTGGAGAACCCCATGGACAGAGGAGCCTGGCGGGCTACAGTCTATGGGGTCGCAAAGAGTCGGACACGACTGAGCGACTCAGCCCTCAGACACACACAGGAACCTCTGAGTCCATGCTGCAAGATAAGAATTTAGAGTGCATGTTCCCTTTCCACCTACCAATTCATCACAGGCTAGCATATGCAATCGTTCTGTGTCAATTCAGGTCCTCCAGGTAGGGGACACAGAGATGGAACTAGAAGTGGAGAGATTTACTCACTGCAAGGCAGAAGGGAGATAGAGCAGGGAAAGTGAGTCTCATCCAGGGCTGACACCTACAAAAGGAAAGGGGGAAGGGAGGGGCCCAGACTGCCCTGCAGCTCTGAGACGTCTCGGCCAGCCAGTGGAGAGCCAGGAGCAAAGACAAGTGGGCAGAAATGGCCCCTCACAGTCCCGCTGTTTCGCTCAGTCGTCAGCTGGATGAGCCCGGGGAGAGCATGGCTTCCCGTGAATGCTGTGCAGATCCCAAAGGAATGTGTGTATCATGGGATGTTTCCCAAGTTTTGTTTGACACAGATTATTTACTTTACATTTTGAAGGTCCTCAGTGTGCCTGTTTTATCATTTCATGTATAATACACACATATCTGGACACATGCCTGTGTGCACGCTAAGTCACTCAGTCGTGTCCGACTCTTTACGACCCCATGGACCGTAGCTCGCCAGGCTCCTCTGTCCATGGGATTCTCCAGGCAAGAATACTGGAGTGGGTCGCCATGCCTTTCTCCAGGGGTCTTCCCATCCCAGGGATTGAAGCCAGGTCTTTCATGACTCCTGCGTTGGCAGGCAGGTTCTGTGCCAGTCGTGCCACCTGGGAAGCCCATACATGTGTATATACAATATATATCTACATGTAAGTTGTTCAGCATGAATTTGCCGAGCTCTCATTCTCGTCTGTATTGGATGATAGAAATGCCTGATTTCAGTGCCCACGTCCGGCCTTTGTGCTATGTCTTCTCCGTCAATTTCACTTACCTCTAATATTCCTAGAGTAAGTCTACAGGGTTTTAGCAAAAGTGTACACCAGTACTAGGCTGGCCACAAAGTTCATTTGGGCGTCTTCCTAACAGTGGAGGGAAAAATACGAAGGAACTTTCTGACCAACCAATAGTTTATATTCTCCAAACGTTCACATCTGAGAACGTTTTGCTTTCGCTCCTGAGCGCATACATGACATGCTATGGACGGTTTGAATCTGTGCTTTTATCACTCCCAGCTCCGCAGGAATTACAAACTTATCTTAGCATTAAGTATCACTGAGGAGAAAGAATTTCCTTTTTTCCTTTGTACATAACCTAGATTTTCTGCTTGAGTGCATAGAGAACTTTTTTTAAATCTCTGAAATGCATATGCTTTGTCAAAGTACATTTATGTGTGATTCCTACTCTTTTAAGTGCATTTTCAAGTCATCTTACCTGGAAATTTAATAGTCTCATTTATTTATAGATTTGAACCTCCTTTAAAAACAGGAATCATTTCTTTAATATCTCTAATAATCTAATAATCACTTCTATTCATTATTTATTTCTTTTACCTAGGTGCAAAATCACTGATGTTGTTACTTTTTTGTCTGAAAATAAACTGGAAATAAATACTTTTATGATTCTCAATGTCAGCTTTAAAGTTCTAAGAGCTATTTTTCAAGCCATACCACTAAGCCTTAAGTTTAAAGCACCGTCCTGAATGTCACCCCATTCCTTCACTTTTATTTCTTACCCAGTCTCAAGCACTCCTCTGGGAAGCAGAAAGAGGTCTCTTAATCATCTGTATTTTATTAAGTGTCTAATAGACTATAGGAGAAAGCCAATTCTCTGTTTTCCCAACATTTCAGCTGAGTACCAGGATTTGGGGCCAAACAAATTACAGCAAACCATTTTCTCTAAGAAAAAAAAAAAGCCTCTGGAGTTCTATAATGTCCAAAACAGAGCAGACAAACCTTGGGTGTTTAGAGACCTTTTCTGAAAGACTCTCCCATCATAAACCAAAGGCAAGTCAATTCATCTCAGAAAAGACGAAAGGGTGAGTCAATGTGGCTGTCATTTGAACTTTACAGCTCTGGGGAGTCTCCTCGTTTCTAACCTGAGTCCTAGACCACTAAGCCATCTTCCCGAGTGGATTTATTTGCCTCTTTTATTTCCTTGGCTAAAAATGTCTGAGTCACTCTAAACCAAACACTGCAAGAATCTCTACTTTTTTTAAAAGAGCATTAAAACCGCATCTATTGATTTGGTGAGATGTTGGAAACTCTTTTGTTCCCTGAAAATTGTAAAGGATTTTATTTGATTCCGGGACTGTCAACAGAAGGGATGAAAAAAGGCAACATCGTCAGCCTCTCCGCCCCAAAACCCTCCCCATTGCGCCGTCACCTCCTAGGTGGACCTTTCCAACTGCTCCCAGAAGTATGCACGAATCAGACACCTGAAAAGACTGGACAAGCAGGGCTTCACCTACAACATACCTAATCCAAGCAAAACGCGAGAGCAGACTTCAGACGCACAGGAGAGCATCCATTCATTCACTTACTCCCTTAGTCATCAAACATCTGCTGAGCACCTCCTGTGTCTACTCCTCCTCAGAATGCTCCTGCTGCAAAGATGAACAAGACTGGGCCCTTGAGGACAATCTAGACACGGCTGTCACATCTTCATAATCAGGATTATGAAGAGGCGAAGGAAGAAGGCAGGCAGGAGGAGGAGGGAAGTATTCTTATTCCCACTTTACAGATGACAAATCTTAGGCATAAGCAGGTAAAGGAGCATACCCAGCACACGATATTTGTAACAGGCAGGCTTGAGTGGGCCTTCAGCATACCCAATAAGGGCTTCCCAGATGGCTCAGTGGTGCAGAATCTGCCTACCAATGCAAGAGACATAGGAGACACAGGTTTGACCTTTTTGTCTACAAGATCCCCTGGAGGAGGAAATGGCAACCCACTCCAGTATCCTTGCCTGGAAAATCATATGGACAGAGGAGCCTGGTGGGCTGCAGCCCATCGGGTCGCAAAGGGTCAGACACGACTGAGCAGGCACGCATACATGATAAACCCCATCCTCTCCTATGTAAATAGGAGGCTGAACGAATAAATTACAGAAGGAATTCAGTATAACCACGTTTGCCCCTGGATTCAGCTGGAGTCACGGTCAAAGTCATGATCCAAACACTCTATCCTGTGGAACTGAGAGTTTCACGTATTTAGTTTCTGTCAGTTACTTTTGAAGGCTTATCAGGGTGTTTGACAGAAAAAAAAAAAAAAAATTGGGGGGACTTCCTTGGTGGTCCAGGGGCTAAGACTCCGTGCTCCCAGTGCAGGGGGCCTGGTTCGGCCCCAGGTCAGGGAACTAGATCCCACGTGCCCCAACCAAAGACCCACATGCCACAGCTAAAACCCGTCATAACCAAATAAATGAAAACTTTTTAAAAAACAACATATTTTCTTGTCCCTAAGATTCAGATATTCCATCCATTTACTGTGCAGCTGAATGACAGTGAGTGACGCACCAGGAACCCTACGTGTGCACTTTGGTGAAGAAAATGACACCTTAGTAATAGCTCTAGAAAGCGTCTTCATTCAACATACAGGAATACAATTCTGGCACAGGGAAGGCATGCTGTTCATGTAGATCAAATGCCACTCTAACTCCCAAGGAACACAGAATCTGGGGAGACACAGGCACCTTCGTACCTGTTGTACAGTAAAGGCTCAGTGCTTAGTGGGGTGACGTACAGTCTGGTACGTCTGGGTCACCAGGGAGAGGAACAGGCAGCCGTCTGCTTTTCCTGTGTAGTTACTAATAGTCGCAACTTCCACTCTCAGAAACAGTCCCATTTGGATGGTAAATGGTAAGATGATCACCCGAGTATTAAGAGAGGTAGTCAGTGTATTAGGAGAAGACAATGCGAGAGCAACAAATTTTCCATGCGGGGAGGGGCTGGGGTTCTAAATTAGTCTGTTTTGTGGTTTAAGAGACATCTTTGTTTTGCATTTAACTTGCAAACCAAACTGTCCTGTGTTCACGTCCTGGCAGGCAAAGGAGTACCCCCAAAAGAAGATACCAGAAAACATGAATGTACAAACCATGCTTGTTTCATTAAGTTGAACAATTCCCAAAAGACGTTTCTGATTTTTTTTAAATTTTTATCGGAGTATAGTGGCTTTACAATGGTGTGTCAGTTTCTACGGTAAAGCAAAATGACTCAGCTATACATACAACCCCTCTTTGGGGATTTCCTTCTTATTTAGGTCACCACAGGGTGCCGAGTAGAGCCCTGTGCTCTTCAGCAGCTGCTCGTTGGTGATGTTTTATGCACAGTATCAATAGTGTACACGTGCCAATCCCAGCCTCCCAGTTCACCCCCCTCCCTTCCCCCCTTGTACCCATATGTCTGTTCTCTGCCTCTGGGTCTCTATTTCTGACTGCAAATAGATTCATCTGTACCGTGTTTCTAGATTCCACATATATCCATTAATATACGATATTTCTTTTTCTCTGACTTCACACTGTATGACAGTCTCTAGGTCCATTCACATCTCTGCAGATAATTTAAAAAAAAAAAAAGACATTTCTGAACGCCTATTACATCCCAGCAGTATATATATGCTACTAATGGTATGTGGATGGGTAGGTCATTGTCTTTCAAACTTAACTATAAGCACCTTACATTCTAGGACTAAAATACCTAAAAATCATGACACAATCAATACAAAGACGAAGTATGTATAGAGTATGAAGGGGAAAGAGGCATTACATTTAAGCTGGAGGTTCAGGGAAATCTCCTGGGAGAAATAATTGACCTGAACCTTGAGGTTCAGTTTTTAAAAAATGAAAGAAAAGAAATAGTTTTAAACAATTTCATGAATTAAATTTAAAAGGTGAAAAGCTATGGTTTTTCCAGTAGTCATGTATGGATGTGAGAGTTTGACTGTGAAGAAAGCTGAGCACCAAAGAATTGATGCTTTTGAACTGTGGTGTTGGAGAAGACTCTTGAGAGTCCCTTGGACTGCAAGGAGATCCAACCAGTCCATTCTGAAGGAGATCAGGCCTGGGATTTCTTTGGAAGGAATGATGCTAAAGCTGAAACTCCAATACTTTGGCCACCTCATGCGAAGAGTTGACTCATTGGAAAAGACTCTGATGCTGGGAAAGACTGAAGGTGGGAGGATAAGGGGCCAACAGAGGATGAGATGGTTGGATGGCATCACCAACTCAATGGACATGAGCTTGAGTAAACTCTGGGAGTTGGTGATGGACAGGGAGGCCTGGCATGCTGCAGTCCATGGGGTCGCAGAGTCGGACACGACTGAGCGAATGAACCGAACTGAACTGAAAAAATTAGAATGGAATTCAGGAAAGAGAGCACAGTCACCCAGCCACCATCAGGCACACACTCTGCTCCACTCTGGAGGGAAGCACACACCCAGCAAACAAGCTCAGACACAGAACAGCTGAGACAGAGCTAGAAGATAAATTGCTGTTGTTTAGTTGCTCAGTTATGTCTGACTCTTTTGCAACCCCATGGACTGCAGCCTGACTGGCTCATCTGTCCATGGGATTTCCCAGGCAAGAATACTGAAGAGGGTTGCCATTTCCTCCTTCAGGGGATCGTTCCAACCCAGGGATGGAACCCCACGTCTCATGTGGCTCCTGCATTGCAGATGGATTCTTTGCCACTGAACCACTTAAGAAGCCCAGAAGCAAGTTCTGTAGTAGCCAAAATACTCAAAAGGGAACACTTGGCCATGAACACCAGCCTTGCAAATGGATCCTTCTAGAAGGACAGAAAAGTGGCAAAAACACAGCATCATCTCTCATCTCCCCAAAACCTCACCTGCTCATTAAAATTATGCTAAGAAGAAAACATGTCCAAGAACACTCTCCTATCCCCAGACCTCTGCGGCTCTCTGCCGTTTTACTTGCAAGAGAGAAGAGTGGAGTGGAGGGCTCGATAGGCTGACCTTGAGAAGCCACCAGGAAACCAGGAGGGAAAGACACGAAGTCTGGCTAACTCTCCCCACAGCAGCACACTTCAGGGAAGCAGAGAGAACGAGACAGTTTCTCCCAGCGCCATTGGCCTCCTTGACCACAATCCTCTGCAGAACTCAGAGAATATTGAAGTCGACCAGTTGGAGCATCTTTTTTTTTTTTTTTTTAATCTTTTGGCCACGCTGTGCTCCATGTGGGATCTGGTTCCCCGACGAAAGATCAAACCTGCCCCTCACCCCCCGCAATGGCAGCGCAGATTCTTAAGCACTGGACCACCAGGAGGTCCCTGGAACATGTTTAAAACCTCTGAACTCAGCAGTCTGATACACCATAAAAAACACCCTTTCTCCCTTTAGTCATCAAAGAAAAAAATTAAACTATATAAAAGCAAGCCACTCTCCCGTGGTTCCGATTTTCAGAAAGATTAAAAGATGTCACAGAGTCAAAAGATGTGACCGACGCATTGCCTTCATGCGCAAGTTTTGGTGGGCTTCCCTGGTGACTCAGATAGTAAAGAATCTGCCTGCAATGCAGGAATCCAGGGTTCGATCTCCAGGTCAGGAAGATCCCCTGGATGAGGGCAGGGCAACAGATTCCAGTAGTCTTGCCTGGGGAATCCCCATGGACAGAGGAGCCTGGAGGGCTACAGTCCACGGGGTCGCAAAGAGTCGGACACGACTGAGCGACTAACGCACACACACATACCAAGCTTTCGGTGAAGAGTTTGCATAGAAACAGATCTCATCCCAAATTTAACAGGTTAAAAAAAAAAATCAGAAATCTTGTATTTTTTCCAGTATCAATATCACCAAAACCTATTCAACTGAAATAAAGACAGCGCTAAGAATAAAGTTGAGTTCTCTGCCAGGGTCACCGAAAGCACAGAAAGACTCTTGCTGAGAGATACGGGCAGTGAGTGGATCCCAGCAGCCGGGCAGAGAAATAACAATGGACACTGAGGTTTGTTTCTTTCCGAAAAACAGGACACGGGAGATATAAGACCCTGCGAAATTTTATTTTCAAAACAAGGCAGAACCCAACTGCAGCTCCCCAAGGAGAGCCGCCCTTCCCAGCACTGGGTCTGCATGAGGGGCCCTGGCAGGCTCTCTTTAGCAGAGGGTACAGCCAGCACAACAACCAAGCTGTGATTGGGAGCCCAGCGCAGCAGTTAATTAAGGCTACATCTTTTATTCTCCAGGGCAATTCAGCGCGGCTTGAATGAGCCCCAGAGCCAGTCTGCGGTGGGAATGTCTCCCTGGGCAGTGGGAGAATCCAGGCTCATCAGCATGACAATAGTGCCCAGGATGCACTTGGACTGATGTAATGGCCTGAGATGGGAGGTGGGGGATGAAAGCCTTGCTGCAGAAGCCTGGAGCGTTTGCAGCTGACTGGGGCTATTTCAGTGCATGAAATTCCTTCCCTCTTCCTTTTTTCCTTTTATGAGACATTTGCTAATTGGTAGAGCTCTGAAAACAATATACCATTAAGAATCCCTTTCCTTCCTCCCACCCGCACCCCACCCACTCCCATTTTTTTTTTTAAATCCCTGTTTCTTGCTTCACTGGAAATCTCAACTTTTGTTCTTGCCACTTGCATGAAGTCTTAATTTTTTCTATCTCTTAAACATGGAATTGATAAACAACCATTTGCTGAAAGAAACTCTGCACCCCATTCTTCCGTACCGAGGTTTCCCTAAATGCACTCTCCGCCTTGGAGAATATTGGCTGCAGTCCGGCTGCAGCTCATAGGTTTGCCTTGTACATGATACATTGATACAAAACATTTTGGAAAAGTGAGTCATGGAAAGTTAGTCTGATTTTTTTTCTTTTTTTTTTTTGTTTTAATCACGAGAACCTATTTAAAGCTGGAGCATTTGAATCATTTCAGTTGACAGGGTAATGCTCAGAATGGAGGCAGCCTGGGGAGCTGCCATGTGGGAGCCTGGCAGTGGGTGTTTAGTTTTGCCACCAGCTCAGTGAGGGACTCGGGCAAGACAGCGTCCTCCTCTCAGCCCTGTGTCTCCATTGCTCGTCTGTCCAACGGGAGGGAGGAACTCGAGTCTTTCTAAGACCCGTCTGGCTGTAATGGCGCTTTAGTATGAATTGTCACATTTTCTCGATCTACATGAGACGTTAAGCGCTCATAGGCCAGAAAATTTGCAATGTAGTGGTTTCCTAAAAGAAAGAGATTTCCATATTCCGCCTTGAGTTTTAAAATTTGTGTGCATGCTCATTCTTGTTTGACTCTTTTGCGACCCCGTGGACTGTATGGCCCACCAGGCTCCTCTGTCCATGGGATCTCCAGCCAACAGTACTAGAGTGGGTTGCCATTTCCTCCTGCAGGGCATCAAACCTGAGTCTCTTGCGTCTCCTGCATTGGCAGGCAGATTCTTTCTTTACCACTAGTGCCGTGAGTGCGCTCAGCTCTTCTGCGTGCTGTGTCCCAGAGCCGCAGAGCACAGAAGATACCGTGCCCCAGTCCCGAGGCGCCAGAAAGGTCGGCAGCTGATGAAGAGACAAGAGCAGGATCACTTTAGGAGAAGGCTCTACACACACAGAGTTCTGAGACTAGGGTGGCTCTGAGGCAGGAGGTAGATGGGCCCACCGCCAGAGAGAGTAATCTGAGTGCATTGCCTGTGGACAGAAACTTCAGAACACCCATAACAGGGGACTCCAGAGGTGTGACGGTCAGTCCGCCTGAGTCTATCCACACGTACTGTGCTCTTTTTCCTCCTGATGAATACTTCACTTGTCTCAGCACCTTCAGTCTTTGTGGGGTTCTTTTCTGCAAAGCCTCGTCACTGACCGCAGCCCTGGGCACTAGGGTTTGGTGCCCTCACGGCCGAGACTGGACCTCAGTCTCTGGCCAGGAACTGAAACCCAGCTTCGAGCCCTTGCGGACTGAGGCCACCCGAGATCTGCTCTGCATCCTGGCCTCCGTTTCCTGTGGTCCATCGTCCCCTCTATCCAACATTTTTAGGGCCACCAGGGGCTTCCCAGGTGGCGCAGTGGTAAAGAATCTCCAGTGCGGGAGACACAGAAGATGCGGATTTGATCCCTGGGCCAGGAAGATCCCCTGGAGAAGGGCATGGCAACCCACTCCAGTGTTCTTAACTGGAGAATCCCACGGACAGGGGAGCCTGGTGGCCTACAGTCCATGGGGTCACACAGAGTCGGACACGACTGAGCATGACAGAGATATTTGAAATTGTCTTTTCAGCATTTCCTAAAGTCAGATAATTTTTTTTAAGTGGTCTAGGGATATGGATTTATTTTTGAAATCATAGTCACTGTGACTTGATGGTCATTGAAAATATGGCACCATCTTTCCCCAGGACAAATTTCATTTTTGTAGAGACTAGTGAAAGTGTGAAAGCGGTCGTTGCTCAGTTGTGTCAGACTCTTTGTGACCCTGTGGACTGTAGCCCATCAGACTCCTCTGTCCATGGATTTCCCATGCAAGATACCCTTCTCTAAGGGATCTTCCCCACCCAGGGATTGAATCCAGGTCTCTTATATTGCAGGATTTTTTTACTGTCTGAGACACCAGGGAAGAGATCAGAGTCACCAAGAGATCTGGGAATCTGGGGTGAGAGGCGTGGCTCTTCAGGGAGTCTGGGAGCTCCCTGAAATTGTATACACTTTGAACATGTATTTCACACATATTACTGGGGACAGCATCCAGGACTTCATTGGCTAGCTTTGATGGTAACGGTGACTATCTTAAGACAAACAATCTGAAGATGCAAAGTAGACCTTGCTATGGACGATCATCTCTTCTTTCTTTTGATTATCAAAATAAACACTGTGAGGTCTCTCTAGACACTCCTGTAAAATTCCTGGTAATTATTTAAAGAACTAACTTCAGTTCTTCATCTTATTACTTTCTGAGATTTAACAGAAGAAAAGCAAAAAATAAACTTTCCAGAGCTATCAAATCCCCAGCCCCTCATATAAAATATAACATCTTAGCTGCAAAAATCCAGGGCGCTGTCACGGGTGACTTCAGTTCCAGGGTTATTTCAGGTGAGCCAGGCCTTTACTGTTCCCATCTTCTTACAAAGCAGCAGAATTCTAGTGCATCCCCCATCCTCCCTGCAAAGATCCCGTCATAGCATCCTGCAGAAAACCTCTTTGAACTTGGTAGGGGACTACTTTATTATCATTATTATGAAACTCTGGGGAAGAACGTAGCTCGCTTGATATTTTTCTCAGGCTCACATCTGAGGTTGAGTTAAAAGATACAAGATAAGTGTCTTTTTAAAGGTGCCAGATTTATCATCTGAATTTGCCTTGGCAAGGAAACACACACACATACACACACAGAGAGAGAGAGAGAGAGAGAGAGAGAGAGAGAGAGAGAGAGAAAGACAGCCGCAGTTGTCTCCTCCAAAGGGAAAGAGCCTGTCTCTGTCTTTTGGACGGTTTGCAGCTGGGAACACAATATGGTAAAATGAAGACTGAGCATCCCCGCCCCCGCCCCCAAAGTAGCCAAAGAAATCTTTGTCCAGCCCAGGTGTTGGCTGTGTCCTCTTCACTGACATCCTGTCTTGAATTATTCAGGTCCATTCATTAAGGATCCCGCATAGACACAATGAAGTCGTTAACTTTCCCCTCGGGAGACAGCGCAGAGCCCCCGGGGACCACAGGACAGGACCTCAGAGGGCCTCCCTGCGGAAAGCCGCCTGGTGGAGCTGATGCGAAGGCGAACGATTTGCAAAGAAGCGCTGGGCTGGGGGCCTCTCTGCTCAAGAAAGCGGAACCCCACTGCCCTGAAAAGTTATTCAACTGCAGAAGCAGCTCCCCTGGAGGATTCTCAGGGAGACGGAGGTGGGGAAGTACTGGGCGATTCCAGCTTAGTTTAGGGGTCTGTATAGAGTCCCCGGGGCACTTCAAAACCGCAGATGGATGTTGTATTTTGTGATGAGCACGCATTTGGTAGAAAGTGTGGATGAACTCCGGAGACTCTGGAGGGTGCGGGGGTGTGCAGGGGTTGGGAGCCGGTGAGCAGAGACAAAGTCTCAGCCTTGTGTCGTCGTGAGCCCTACAGTCGCGTCAGGGCAAACGCTGACGGAAGCCGTCCTCCTGGACAGGCGCCACGTAACCATCCGCCTGAGTTATTTTACGACCGGAGGTCCTGGTAAGAAGCACGGAACTGACAAGCCACCACCAACTGGAACAGTCTGGGAAAGGTCAAAGCGAGATGCCAGTCCATACGTCCGCCCAGAAGCCTTCTCACTGGAATCCGTCTTGGCTGAGTACTGGATGCCTGCACCACCAGGAAGGACCCTGGGTCAGAGTGATTGGCCAGAGACAACCCAGAAAGGAGTCCCACCACCTCAGAACCTGGGTCTGCGAGCCATCTGGCAGAGCGTCCGCCTGGGTGACCCTTACCAATAAAATCTCTTGCTTGGTCAGCACGCATCTCCTCCTGTCCTCAGACAACTCATTTTCTAGTGCTAGACAAGAGGCCACTCGGGCCCTGAAAGGGGTCCATCTTCCTGCAACAGTCAGATAAAGGAGGGCTTTTTAACCCAGAAGAAAAAAAAAAAAGGAGCTTCTGTAGGACTGTTCTTCACCATGGGCCTCAGACAGTAACAAGCAGCTTGGACAGAATCATCACAAGGTGGTTCAGGACATCTCTAGACAAGTCAGTGATAAACGTAAACCCAAGGAGGTGTGTGTCGGGGGAAGGGAGGGCAGGAGAGGGGGCCTCCCTGCTCTTTGGGGTATCTGCAAGTCCTGATTTCCTATCTCTGGGAGCCTAGAACTTCATGCTAAAGGGATCTGACCAACTCTACCTACCAACCAAATCAGTTATTTGTCATGGTCCACCTTGATGAGAACTGACCAGAGGCAATTCAGTCACAGTTCATAGGTCCTGTATGGTAGACAGTAGTAAGTGTCAAGAAGTTCAAGGTAGAAGAACTCATTAACTCAAAGCCATTAACCCATATAGTCAAACAAGTCTGTTCCCCCAGTTAACTAATATGTAGATGTGAATGCAAACATTTATTAGCAAGGAGGCACAGAAGAGCTCAGGGGACGTGTTTTGTGAGTCCAAAGACACCTTAGGACCCCATCCTTTAAGGCAGGGTCCCCAACCTCTGGGCCATGAACTGTGACCTCCTGTCAGACCGGCAGCGACACTAGATTAGAAAAAGCGTGCACAACAAGCGTAACAGGCTTGAACCACCCCAAACCACCCCCTCAGCAGCCCGTGGAAACTGTCTTCATGACACCGGCCCCTGGTGCCAAAAAGCCCGGGCACCTCTGCTTTACAGTGACCGCAATCCATCCATGAAAGATTCACTCAAGATGGACATGGTAACAACCCATTTCAGAAGGTCATTGTCCTTGGAGCTGGTCCCAAATCACTATACCCTCTAAACGAGGGCAATTTTGACCCCACCACTCCCCACAGTGGACATCTGTCAGTGTCTGGAGACATCACGAGCTGACCAAACAGAAGGAGAGGAAAGAGGGCTTCCCCTGGCATCTGGTGAAGGGAGATCAAGGATGTTACTGAACATCTTGAAAGGCATAGGAAACCCCCTGCAAGACAAAGAATTATCCAGCCCAAAATGTCAACAGTGCCAAGGTTGAGAAACCATGATCAAAGCCAAGGACTGGCTATAAGGCTTTTTAAGGCCTTTTAGATATTAATCCTTGGTTGTCAACCCTGAGGTAAAATCTACTGCCCTTGCTGGATTCTTATGCCCTCTAACCAAGACAGTCCAGAGGTCTCGAAAAAGTTCTAGCTAAATGCTCTAAATAAACATCCCTGCCAAACAGCCCTTATGGTAATTAACAAACTACTAATTTATAGACAGATTGGTAATTAACTAAAGTCTGGCATTGAGTAGGGATTTGTGCCACAAACCTGCTTGTAATACCCACATCCAGAATCAAATTGGAATTTCATTTTTCTGATATACTTCCAACAACCATCCTTGGGTGTGGATCTCTGACTAACATGATAATAGTACATAGGATGCTAGTTCAGCTCACACACACACAGACCAGTTCAATTCCGTTCAGTTCAGTCGCTCATTCATTTCTGACTCTTTGTGACCCCATGGGCTGCAGCACGCCAGGCCTCCCTGTCCATCACCAACTCTTGGAGCTTACTCAAACTCATGTCCATCGAGTCGGTGATGCCATCCAATCATCTCATCCTCTGTCGTCCCCTTCTCCTCCTGCCTTCAATCTTTCCCAGATCAGGGTCTTTTCAAATGAGTCAGTTCTTCGCATTGGAGTTTCAGCTTCAACATCAGTCCTTCCAAGGAATATTCAGGACTGATTTCCTTTAGGATGGAATGGTTGGATCTCCTTGCAGTCCAAGGGACTCTCAAGAGTCTTCTCCAGCACCACAGTTCAAAAGCATCAATTCTTCAGTGCTCAGCTTTCTTCGTAGTCCAACTCTCACATCCATACATGACTACTGGAAAAACCATAGCCTTGACTAAAAGGACCTTTGTTGGCAAAGTAATGTCTCTGCTTTTTAATATGCTGTCTAGGTTGGTCATAACTTTTCTTCCAAGGAGTAAGCGTCTTTTAATTTCATGGCTGCAGTCACCATCTGCAGTGATTTTGGAGCCCCCAAAAAGCACACACACATACACACACACAATATCACAACCTATGCTGAAACAGTCATGGGGAAGGTGGAAATTAACTTCGAGTGGCACTACCCTGCAGTGGTCTTTAAGTGCCCAGTTCAAACCCGCCTCTGCCACGTTACCAGCATTGTGATCTTAGATAGGAGAATATACACCACGCAAGGATGGGGTCGAACGTGTTTTGCATATGAAGGTATCCCAAGTGCCTAGAACAGTACCTGGCAGAACATAGCTGTGTGGTGTCTTAAAATCTGTTAAATGGGCTTTTGGACAAGTCACCAGTACTCCTGTTTCTGCATCTGTGTCATGGGCTGTTCTGAGGAGTAAAAACATTAGTAAACGGAAAGCTCTTAGAGCAGAGCCGCGGTCACGCATGGAGCAGCAAGCTGTCAGTGCCCTCCGCCGGCAGATGAAAGGAGCCAAGCTGGAGGCCTTCCTGCCACTGCCGGGGGCTGCTCTGAGTTCAGGCAGAACTCGTTCCTTTCCATCACAAGTGGTCACATCACAGACATACCCAGAAAAATCACTTCATTGGAAAGCAGAAGCTAGAATAAGGAATGCTGGGACGTTTCCTGAATGCTAGTGGTCCAGTGGTTAAGATTCCATTCTCCCAGTGCAGGGGGCACAGGTTTGATCTCTGATTGGGGAGCTAGGAATGCATGTACCACAAGGATGCAACCAATAAATAAATAAATATTAACATGAGCGAGTGAGTGAAGTCGCTCAGTTGTGTCCGACTCTGCGACCCCACGGACTGTAGTCTATCAGGCTCCTCCGTCCATGGGATTTTCCAGGCAATAGTACTGGAGTGGATTGCCATTTCCTTCTCCAGGGTATCTTCCTGACCCAGGGATCGAACCTGGATCTCCCTCATTGTAGACAGATGCTTTACCATCTAAGCCACCAGGGAAGTCCTTAAATATTTATATATATATATATATAATATATATATATATATATTATATATATATAATATATATATATATTTATACATATATATATATATATATACACACACACACAAACACACACACACTTATGCTGTTTGGTCGCTGAGTCATGTCTGACTCCTTGTGACTCCTTGGACTGTAGCCTGCCAGGCTCCTCTGTCCCTGGGACTTCCCGGGCAAGAATACTGGAGTGGGTTGCCATTTCCTTCTCCAGGGGATCTTATATATACATAAGAATAGTATAATATAATGTAATATATCATGATATATATAATGAATTCTCAGATTTCAAGTCCTTCTTAGAGATGCGAGAATTTACTTGCACAAGCCAGATGAACTCAATCCATGAGGCTGGGTTTTGAAGGAGGCTGTCAAATGTTAGAGCTGCAAGGACAGTGGCTTTCTTTGAGGCCAAGTCTGGGACGCTGTAGAACCTGAAAGATGTAAGGTATCATTTTGACCTCTTATCCTCACCAGACTTCTTTTCAAAGGAGCAATTTCAGTACCTGTAGAAACACCCAGAATGAATGTGGGACACCTGCTAGCGATGAAGAGAGGCACTTGAGGGAACAGGTGTAGACTCCCGTTTCGGTCCGCATTCTGGTCAGGAAGAATCAAACATTTACTTTCACTTTTGCACGACGTATCATCCTGCATACACCTCTCAACACATGTCCACTAGCTGTAAATGGTCCCAAATGTGGACCTTTCTGAAGTGATAACAGCTGAGCTATTAAAACAGTGACAGATCCTCAAATTATCTGCTACTCCATCCCCATCTTCCATTCCTCCCACCCACCCATTTCCTACCATCTTGAATAACTTAGCGTCTTTCATTTGCTAGCAGATTAAAACTGCTTTCTCTTGGCTTATTTACCTTGCTCATTGAACAAAGAGAAAATATGCTAGTTAAAAAGCAGCAACAAGAAAAATGATAAATTGTTAAAGAGGTGCTGATCATATTTCATAGCTCTCCTTTTACAAAATAATGCTCATGGAGATCAGAATCTAAATATAAAAAGTCTGCATGCAAGAAAAAATTTTCAGACGCTAGTGAATTCCAGTGTGCTTTAGAGTTATAGAATGTAAAAATTGGAAGGGATATTGAAATACAAATTACTTCAACCACCTCTCATCCACGTATTCATTCACGCATACGTTCATCCACTGTTTACTGAGTACCTACTATGTGCCAGACATATAGCAAGCTCTGGGATGGTGAAACTGAGCACATCACAAACTGGATCTCGAGGAATGCGCTCCCCAGAGCAGGCTTCATCCGCAAAGGGCCCAAGAGGAGATGTGTTGCACTTGGCAGCCCTCATGGTCTCTCTCATAGCTACTCAACTCTGTCACTGAGCACAAGAAGCCGTAGCTTGGGCTTCCCGGATGGCTCAGCAATAAACGATCAGCCTCCCAAGCAGGAGATGTGGGTTTGATCCCTAGATCAGGAAGATCCTCTGGAGGTGGAAATGGCAACCTACTCCAGTATTCTTGCCTGGACAATCCCATGGGAATCCAGCAGGCTACAGTCCATGGGGTCGCAAGAGTCGGACACGGCAGAGCGACTAAACAAGAAGCCATACCCTATGTGCAGACAGGTGTGACTGTGTTCTGAAACTTTGCAGACACTAAAAATTGTGAATTTCCTATATGTTTCACATGTCAGAAATATTCTGCTTTTGATGATGTGAAAATTGTGACTTCCCTGGCAGTCCAACTACGAAGACTCTTCCTTCTTAGTGCCGGGGTTGTGGGTTTGATCTCTGGTCAGCCTTGCAGCCAAAAAACCAAACCATAAAGCAGAAGCAATATTGCAACAAATTCAATAAAGACTTTAAAAATGGTCTACATGAACAAAAGTAAAAATCAACGCTACTCACGTGTTGTTGAAAAACAGGCATCAGAAATGGTTGGCCCGCAGGTTCTACCCCTGGTTGAGAAGGGGGAAAACAGAAGTGTGACCTTGCACGTTGGTGACCCAGTAAGGTAAAAAGACTGTGATTAGATGTCACCGCATGCCTGGAACTTATATTGGAAGTGAAGGAATAAAGGAAGCCAAAGGGGTAACCGGAGCATGGGATGAATTGGGATATTGGGATTGACATATATACCCTATTAATACTATGTATAAAATAGACAACTAACGAGAGCCTACTGTACAGCACAGGGGACTCTACTCAATGTTCCGTGGTGACCTAAACAGGAAGGAAATCCAAAAAGGGGAACATGTGTATACAGAGAACCGATTCATGGGCTGCCAGGTGGCACAGTGATAAGGAATCCACCTGCAATGAAGGAGACACGAGTTCAATCCCTGGGTTGGGAAGATCCCTTGGAGAAGGAAATGGCAAACCACTCCAGTATTCTTGCCAGGGAAATCCCATGGACATAGAAGCCTGGCAGGCTGCAATCCATGGGGTTGCAAAGAGTCAGTCATGACTTAGCAACTGAGCATGCATGTGGTACTTCATTTCCGGCAGTGATAACAGCCCAGTGATTGGGAGCCACCTCAGATTGTTCGACCTTCCTGGAGTGAAGCACGGGTGGCCAGAAGATCCAGGAAGAACATGAAGGGACACGGAGAACAGGACAAGACAGCTGGACCAGAGGAGAGACCAAGAGGGCCTCAAGCAGGAGACTGGCATGGTCAGCTCGGGTCTGCGTTAAACGGGTCAGCACTGGTCATAAGCAGGAGAGCGGAGTCAAATGAGAATCGCAGACATGACAACCTGCCTGTAACTCTTCAGATGCCACCACCAGGCTTTTACCTAGAAGCCAGGAGGAGATGATGCCCAAGAAGACTTCATCCCATGAATCAGGAGAGAAGGGGTTCTAGAAATTCAGCATGCCCTGAGCACTGGAGCTCAACAGATGCCCTCTGCAGGGATGTGGGGCACAGATGAGCTGCCTGGGCTTGAAAAGCCAGGGACACCAGAGGAGGAGGCACTTTCATCACCATTTTACAAAATGCGCCAGGTCACATGACTGTAACCACAGAGCACCCTTCCAGGGGACAGACCCCTCCCCACGTCCTCTGCTGTAGCTCCTCTCTGAAGCACCTAGATGTCAGTATCTGATGCAGCTTCCTGAGCTGCTTTAGGATGCGAAAACCCCCTCCAAATGGAAGGCTTTCACTACTTGATGACCATAAGCGCAGTAGCCCCCACCGGGACCCTAAGGATTGATCATGCTGGCCCGTGAGACACAGCCCTCTTGCCTCGCCGTCAGCCAGTCAGAGAACTGGCCACACACTCTGCTATGCGCTTTCCTTGTGCCCACGTGCTCAGTCGCTCAGTCGTGTCTGACTCTGTGCGACCCCATGGACTGCAGCTTGCCAGGCCCCTCTGTCCATGGGGTTCTCCAGGCAAGAATATCAGACTGGGTTGCCAAGCTCCCTGCTTCAGGGGATCTTCCTGACTCAGGGACCGCGCCTGCGTCTCCTGCGTCTCCTGCTCTGGCAGGCGGGTTCTTTACCACTAGTGCCATCGCCTGGCCTTGAAGAAACGCTTTCCTGCGACCCACTGGGGGTCGGAGGGCTCTGAGCGCTGGCGGCCCGCCCGGATGCCTGCTCAGCACCTGCAGGGACCGCTGCGCTCCCCTGCACCACCATCTAGCGTCAGTTGATGGGCTTTGCTGGGCACAGGCAAGCAGACTTGAGTCTGGCTCAGCAACAGGCTCCTGGGTGACAGAGTGACATTCCGCCCGGGGCTGCGTGGCTCCCAGCTCCATACTGTCTTCAGTGGGTCACACTGAGCTTAGCTCAGCCAAGAGTGGCCACTGATTGTATAAGGAGCAAAATTGTGAATCACAAAGTATGCAGACTCTCACAGTTAGGATTATTTTTTTTTTTAAATTTTTGATGTGGACATTTAAAAAGTCTTTATTGAATTTGTTGCAATATTGCCCCCGTTTTATGATTGGGTTTTTGCCTCCTAGGCATGTGGGGTCTTAACTCCCCGACCAGGGATCGAATCACCGGACTGCCAGGGAAGTCCCTCTCTCATTTTGATTATTGCAGGTAATGGGCCTTAAAAGAATACCTGATCAGTTGGCCCAAGAAGCCGCAGGGACATGTCCACAACTTCCCACACTCTTCTCCATCTCAGTGCAGAGCAATAAAGGAATCCCCGAGAGGCGCCATCTGGTTGGCCCCCAGAACACCCCGCAGAGAGGAGCCAGGCTTGAACTTGGCTTCCATTTACTCCACAAATACCCAGTCCTCTCCTCAGACCCACTGGAGCCCGAGGGTTTCAAATGAGCCACAGGAAGAAGGCGCATTATTAAGAAAATGGGAAACAGTAAAAGTGGATTCTGACCAAAAGGCAACTCCTCCAAACGCACTGTGTTCCAAAACAGGACCAATTTGGAAGTCAGAACAAGGGTGGGCAGACCCAGAGTTCATGGAAAAAAGTCTAAATTTAAGAGAAGTTCGAGGCTATCAAGAATGTTGTCCCTGCCTGCATGTGACTTACCCAGAGATGCAGATAGGGCTGAGAATCTAAGACTATTCTGCCTCCCGTCCAAACCTTTGTTCCTGCTAGAGTTTACCATGTCCTGGAGACTTGGGGGCGTGAACTAATCGACAAGGAATTACTCACGGTAATAGTTTCCAGAGCGATTACATTACTTTTGGATTCTAAACACAGGTTTTGTTTCTAAAAGAAAACTATATTGTTTGTTTCTAATACTTGCTTTTTTTTTTTTTTCTATTTTTAATGCTCGTCTGGAGTTTTCTTCATGGAAGGCGGCAGTAGCAATATTATTTTTCCCAAATAAAACGCATCCAAAAGGCCATTTAGCAACTTATTATGCATAAATGTAGCCACATTAAAGAATGAATAAATGCAGCCGGATGCATGAAAGCCAGAGTACATTAGTTTATGTACGGTAGTGTAGTTTTCTTCAATTACCTTTTACACTAGCTATCTTCTAACATTAAAATAATATTCTGTGTGCAAGGCATTTAAAAGATAAAATATAATTACTCAAGTCATATATTAGCATATACATACATAATTGATTTCTCTTTCTCCTTTCTGTTTCTTTCTCTAAATGAGAGATTTATTGATATTGTCAACTTAAATAGTCACCACCTAAACGTTGACAGTTATGTTTTCCTTGGTGGAAACTTTTCGGACTTCAAGCCTGGTAGACAGCATCTCAAGTGATCCTGAGAAAACTGCTCCGAGGTGGTGAGGGGAGGAGCCAGGATATATAGAAGTTTGCATAAGGGCTGGTAGTCTGAACATCAAAACATTATTGTTAATTAAAGGAAACCAGACAGCCCCTTAAGGAGTTCAGCGCTTTTCTATCAACAGGAAGATGCAAGTGTCTGGGTCACTGGACTCATTCCTCTCACATGCATCTCAGCTCTCCTGGGCAAGTGCCCGGTGCTTCTCCACATCCTGAGCTCCTTGGGGCTCACTGGGGGGACTGGCTGGTAGACGGCGGGGATTCTCCTGCCCGAGTGCCCTTCAGGCTCAGGGCCTCACATGGAGGAGCTGGAATCACCGATGACTGTGACACGGTTGTTTACTGGCAGGGCAGGAGATACTCCATTTCTCAATATGAGAATTGCTGTGCCTATATTGCCATTGATATATATAGATACGTATACATACACACATACATATAGATCTTGTGTACCATTTTCACTTAAAACGTCATAGGCTTTATTGCTATTTCCATGACTCAAATCCATTGCATAATCTCACGTAAATAAGCTATTTGAAGATACATTGCTGTCCACGTCTTTTATCCATTCTTTATTATAGGTTCTTAGATTGCGACTGTGGATGGACTTGTAGTTGTATAACAGTTAAGGAAACCAGTACCTATTGTCAGAGTGCATGAATTCACACCCTCAAATCATGTCTGAAATAACAGTTCTTACAGCAGCCTTGTCAGCATACGTGTCAATCTGCCATGTGCTCAGTTCTGTCTGACCCTCTGCAACCCCATGGACCATAGCCGGCCAGGCTCCTCTGTCCCTGGGATTCTCCAGGCAAGAGTACTGGAGTGGGTTGCCATTTCCTCCTCTAGGGGATCTTCTGAACAGAGGGATCAAACCCGAGGCTCCTGCATTGGCAGGCAGATCCTTTACCATTGAGCCACCAAGGAAGTGTGGATCCCACATGCTGCAAATAAAAGAGGGAAAAAAAATCCCACCTGTCACAAAGAAGATCCAAGATCCTTTGTGCCTGGATCTTGGCAGAAAGACCTGGCACAGCCAAATAAATAAATGGATTTTAAACAAAGATCTAGTTTGGACTGCCATATATAAATTTAAAGACTCTTCCATGCCTGCCTAGTGTTTCTTTGTTTCTAATAATTTATCAATATAATTAAGCTGCTGGAATGGAGAGTCTCTCCATCTTGGTTCACTAATAAAAATTCAAATTTTTATCTACTTCTCTGTATGCCTCCATTACATATTTTTCTGGTTTTATGCTTATATAACTGTGAGGTTAAAAAAAAGTATCATCATACAAATTTTACAGGTAAAACAAACAAAACAAACAAAAATCAAGACAAGCGACAGAGACAGGGGATTTTTCTGGACTTGAGCAGTGAATCAGACACCCTGCCTGCAAGCTCAACCTGACCTCACCACCAGACCATGAAATCTAGATCCTGACCCAGAATTATTTAATCCAGCTGTGAGACTTAGGAAGCCATTTCACATGCTGGCTTTCTAGTTAAAAATAACAGTTCGTTTCCTATTGCGTTTCAAACACTGCTGGTTTCACCAAGATTCCTCATTGTCCCCGCAAAGCGTAAGGAAACCATCAGCCCCCAAAGAGTGTCATAACCTGCAGAAGGCGGGCTACTGTCTCCTTCCTCTCCATGGGATCCCAGCCCACAGAAGAGGAATAAGAAAGCACACGTGCTAAGCATCCAGGCGCTAATTTCTTAAAAATACCCATTTAATCTTCACGCCGTCTTAGTTCTTGAAAATTTCCCCATTTTCTAGATGAAGCATTAAGATTCAGGGCTTTAAATACTTTTCCTAAAATAACTAAGAGAATTATTAATAGAATCAAATTTGGAGGCTGGGATTGTTGAGGTCAAAACGGAGGCATTTTTTTTTTCTAATCTTCCCCTAGTAACAGATATGCTTACCCGCCAGACAACCACGGGGGTTAGAGTCTAACAAAGTGGCCTCAGAGTCAGGGGGAGAGATAGTTAGGGAGTGTGGGATGGACCTGTGCACACTACCATATTTAAAATGGACAACCAAGGTCCTGCCGTGCAGCACGGGGAACTCTGCTCAGTGTTCTGTGCCAGCCTGGGTGGGAGGGGAGTTTGGGGAGAATGGACACACGTGTATGTGTGGCTGAGTCCCTTTGCTGTCCACCCGAAACTATCACAAGCTTGTTAATCAGCTATGCTCCAATATAAAATTCAAAGATTTAAAGAAAAGTGAATAACCAACAAAGAACTTCTGTATAACAAAGGGAATTCGGCTCAATTTATGTAACGATCTAAATGGGAAAAGAATTTGAAAAAGAACAGATTCATGTATATGTATAACTGAATCACTTTGCTGTATACTTGAAACTATTACAACATAGGCTTCCCTGCTGGCTCAGACAGTAAAGATTCTGCCAATCTGCCTGCAATGCGGGAGACCCGGGTTCAATCCCTGGGTTGGGAAGATCCCCTGAAGAAGGGAATGGCAACTCCAGGATTCTTGCCTGGGGAATTCCATGGACAGAAGAGCCTGGCGAGCTATAGTATACTGGGTCGCAAAGAGTCGGACACGACTGAGCAACAAACACTTTCACTTTTCATTACAGCATTGTTAATCAACTACACTCCAATATAAAATAAAGTGTTAATAAAGAGAAAAGAAAAGAAAAGCAAGTAGACATAAAGGCTACCTCTACCAGGGATTAAAAATGAGTTAAAGCAGGATAAGCATAATAGATGTTAATTTGAAAACTGCTCACAGATTGCTTCATTTTTGAGTCATCAAAGTATACAGCAAATTAAAACGAGATTTTCTGATTGATGGTTTGGTTCTCTAAGGAGACAGCCCTGCAGGATCCGTCGCCTACAGGATTGCAGCGAGGCATCTGTGCTCATTTCACGTGGTGCTGGAGCATGACTGTGACTATGAGGGCCAGATTATTTCCATTTTGCCTCCTGACTTGCTCTTCATCCAGCCCTTTCCTAACATAGCGTGAACACAAAGGTCAATTTCCTGCAGTCAATTTGAAAAAGGCCAACTCTCAATTAACTTTGCAAAAGGGGTCAGAGGTGATGTGGCGAAATAAAATCCAGCAAGTAATGCAAAACACCCATTTCAGCTCCAAGCTGCAAGGGCCACTGCCTGGAGTGCTGGCCAGGAGTAACTCGGACACATTTGCAATCTGTTGCTCAAATCGCGTTATTTCTGTGACCCTCCTCGGTGGGCAGATCAATAAGAGATAGTGTGGAAGACTAGTAACTGGAGAGAGTAGGAAAAAGCAGAAATAAGGGAACATAGGGGTAATAGGCAAGCTAAACATTATTTGTAGGGTTATTATTATTTAGAATTTGCTAGAGTCTTTCCTCCGACCTCAAATGAATGTGCACAGTTCCCACTCATCTGTAACTGCCCTGCCACTCCTGCATATGAACTACCATTTCAAGGGCCAAGCGGAGGCCTCTGCGAACTGTTGGAAGCCCACCCTACACTCCCACGCTGCCAGGGACCCCCTAAATCCAAACCCGTCAGGGCCCTCAGCGGAGAGGTTCACTGTGGTCTACCAAAATTAAAACCCCAAAATGCTCGCTGAGCCCCTAACTGTTGACATGAGGCAAACCCAGGGGCTTCTCAGTACGTCATGCCATCTTAAAAAATGGCTGGGTCAACCTTCTTGAGTAAAGAACATGAAGCAGGGGGCGAGGAGTGGGTAAAGAGCCCCGTCCCACCTTTGATACAAATCCCCATAATCAAAACCATATTCAGCTAGCTCGGTCTTACCTCTAAACTCCTTCTGAGACGCTATAAACATTGGCAGACAATGCATATAATTAAGGTGGAGTATGTTCTCATAAATGTTTGTCTCCATCTGCTAGTTGTTTTAGCAAAGGTGGGGAGATTTCTTGTGGTCAGTCTGGAGAATTAGAAGAGGGATTCCCAAATCTCCCCTGAGAAGCATCTCGGGAGAATGGCACAGCCACAGTGCCAGAGTGTGCAGACTTGGGAAGCCAAGAAAGATGGAGCTCAGAGTGTATTTTCCAGCCCTAATTGTCCAAGAGCCGGCTGGGTGCAAGAGCGACCTCACCAACTCCCCCCTCCCTTTTTTTTTTTTTTTTTTTTTTTTTTTGCTGTAAAGAAACATGGAGAGACTGGAGCATTGTTGTCTTTCAATACCAAGGTGGGGGAAGTGGGCAAAAGAAAGTCGGAGTGTTCTGGCACCAGAATAATTTCTCCATTACCTCAATTAGTTCCAATGATGTGGAAAAGTTCTGTCTGGAGAAATCAAACTAAACGTAAAATCGCCAAAGCTCTGGTGGTGGCGGCGTAGGTGTTGATACAGGCATTAGTCAGCAATACTGATTGCAGTGAAGTCACTTGAGAGCCCTGCCGCTGGAACCCGGGCAGAGAAATAAGCTCTTTAGATCAGCCCCCTTCACAGGAACACGTGGCTTTTCACGGCGGCACCAGTGCCACCTGGCCTCCAGCAAAAGATCTAGCTGTCTGCCCTGGAAGGCACAATTTACTAAGGTGTCTGCGAAAGAACTCTGTCTGGGTACCATTATTATTTTCTACAGAAACATAAATAAGTCCTCTTTCTCAAGAGCCACATTTGCCATTTGTTACGGGATGTTGGATTTTTCTTTAAGGAATTACTGGTTCTTTGTGGCAATGGAGCACAGAATTGAGGCTGGAAGGATGAAGCCGTGAGAGGGATGGTCTTCACACACAGGGCCTCTGATGCTTGACACTGACCACAAGCCTCCCATGGACCATGGGTACGGAGCTCCCCGTGGGGTGTTCAGCGATGGCTGCGTCACGCTTGCCGGGCTAGAACAGGGAGGCCCCTGCATTCCATTCTTGCACTGAGTGATCTAAACATCAACTTAAGATTTCATTAGCAGAAGGAATTGAGACCAAGTATATGGTTTTCCTTTTCCACCATGTTGCTGCATGCATACTCCTTGGCTCTCTTCCGTATAGAGCCACAAAGTAAATCTCTAGACTCTGCAAAGATCTTCTCTCATGTATAGAGTTACTTGCTCAGTCGTGTCTGACTCTTTGCAACCCCTTAGACCGTAGCCCGCCAGGCTCCTCTGTCCATGGGATTTTTCTAGGCAAGAATAGTGGAGTGGGTTGCATCTCCTACTCCAGAGGATCTTCCCGACCCAGGGATCAAGGCGCATCTCGTGTCTCCTACATTAGCAGGCAGATTCTTTACCACTTGCACCACCTAAGAAGCCCGTAAATAGAGCTGTGTTAACATAATATATATCCCTTAATGTTTGGAAAAATTGATAAAACTTGATCTGCTCTGCTCTGTGATGGGCTGAACAATTCTCTCGGTGGTATATTTATCTCCCAGTCTAAGCATAACCTTCTTCAGGCAGTTATTTTGATAAAAGGTTAATGATGAACACAACAGGCAGAAAGATGGATGGATAGACAGATGGATGAGTGGATGGATAGATAGATAGAATATATTGTCTACTTCCTTGGTGGTCATTGATTTATTATATCCCTAAAACACACATAGGTATTATACTCAGGTTGTATAACTGAAGAAACTGTCCCAGAGAAGTTGAGTAACTTTTCCAAAATTGCACAAGCTAGCAAGTGGCAGGGACAGAATTAAGCTTGGGAAGGAAGACACCCCCAGCTCCACCCACCCTCTTACATGGCCTCTGCAAGCCCACATCAGGCCACGGTTTCACTGGCTCTAAATAACTTGGACGTTAAGCCCAATGTCAAGGCGGGATCGAGGCCCCTATTACTTTATACACCATAGTTTAGAGATGGTAACTAATCAGTGGCTGATTGACAGGAGAGCTTCATATGTCTCCTCAAAACGATTTTTCCATTGTTTAAGGAGACGTGGTGCATACCGATCGAATGCACTGACCAAGTTGGAATTTCACACCCCCTAGGAAGCCCAAGCCAGTTGGCCTCAGCCCAGTCCCTGAAAACTAGAAGAGTAGTTAAAAGTGTCATGAGCCCCCAGGGCACATGGTTAAGGAAGCCAAGTTCAGAATTATTCAAATTATTCCCTAGTATGTTGGAAGCTCCAGGCCTAGAAGCAACCTCTTCTCTCTTCAAGCCTAAAATTTTATTGGATAGATGAGAGTGATGAAAATATTACTCCTCCGCTTGGAGACTTCAACAATGTGGAGATGTTTTTGAAAACGCCATCGGAATTTTCAAGTTCCTAAAAAGAGACTTTTACAGCTTGATATAGACTAGGGCTTCTCTGGTAGTTCAGACCATAAAGAACCTGTCTGTCATGCAGGAGAACGGGGTTCAGTCCCTCAATCGGAAAGCTCCCCAGGAGAAGGGAATGGCTACCCACCCCAGTATTCTTGCCTGGGTAATTCCATGGACAGAGGAGCCTGGCGGGCTACAGGAAATGGGGTCACAAAGAGTCGGACATGATTCAGCAACTAACACACACACACACAGACTAGGACTTCCTGCAGGAATCCAAATTAGAAAGAGTCCCTCATCTGTTTTTCTTCTTTTGATTGCAAACTTTATGTTAGTATTTGATGTTGCTGTTTAGTTGCTAAGTCATGTCTGAGTCTTTTGCAACCCCAAGAATTGTAACCTGCCAGGCTCCTCTGTCCATGAGATTTCCCAAGCAAGAATATTGGAGTGGGTTGCCATTTCCTTCCCCAGGGCATCTTCCCAACCCAGGGATCAAACTGGAGTCTCCCATGCTGCCTGCATTGACAGGCGCATTCTTTACCGCTTGGCCACCCGGGAAGCCCTTAAGTTAGTATATAGGTTTGTTCATTCAACTAGACTTCAGAACACTAACCACCTTTCACATTATAAACAACAAGTCCTTATGAGTGAGAACAATAATTAAGTAATCATGCTATTGTACATTACCACGTAAAAAATTCCATTGAGTCTATCAAGAAATGGCTATTTTAGTTGTGTTTAGACTAAAACCTTGATTATCTACATCAGTGTTGGAAAGGAGATTGCAAAAGTAAACAACAGCTGCAGATTAACTGGAAATGTCGCACAAGGCTTTAATTTCCATATACCCTCACAACATTCTCTCCCTATAGTCATGTGGAGGACATCACAGTGATTTTCATTGTAGATGCTAAATATCTAATGTATGTCGGTCTCATCATCCCCAAACATCATAAGCAAGACCACATCACCGTGAAGAACCACATGATGGTAAAGAGCCTGGATTTACTTTATGAAAGAAGAACCTAGGTTCGGACATTGATTCTACTCACTTCTGTGTGATCTTGGGCAAGCCACTTAGCCTCTCTGAGCATCTGCTGCTGCTGCTAAGTCGCTTCAGTCGTGTCCAGCTCTGTGCGACCCCACAGACGGCAGCCCACCAGGCTCCCTTGTCCCTGGATTCTCCAGGCAAGAACACTGGAGTAGGTTGCCATTTCCTTCTCCAATGCATAAAAGTGAGAAGTAAAAGTGAAGTTGCTCAGTTGTGTCTGACTCAGCGATCCCATGGACTGAAGCCCACCAGGCTCTTCCATCTATGGGGTTTTCCAGGCAAGAGTACTGGAGTGGGGTTCCATTGCCTTCTCCGCTCTGAGCATCTAAAAGAAGGATAAAAATATTGCATATCTCATTAGATTGGTGAGAGAAATAGATTAGTACTTATCAAAAAGTACCCAGGGACTTCCCTGTTGGTCCAGTGGTTAAGAATCTGCCCACCAAAGCAGGGGCCATGGGTTCGATCCCTGGTCCAGGAAGATCCCACACGCCACTGGGCAACAAACACAAGCACACCTTAACCAGTGAGCCTGTGCTCCTGAGCCTGGGAGCCACAAGCACGGAGCCCATGGGTCACAAGTGCTGAAGCCCAGGTGCCCTAGAGCCTGTGCTCCACAGCAGAGAAGCCACCACCACGAGAAGAACAGCCCCCGCTTTCAGAGAAAGCCCATGCAGCAACAAAGACTGGGTGTAGCCAAAAGTAAATAAATGCATAAATAATTGGGAAAAAAAGCACTCAGCACAGTGCCCAGCACAGAGTGAAGGTTTGTAAGTGTGAGCTGTTTCTACGAGCATATCCTCTTCCACAAATAATTTTGTGCTGAACACTCAGGAGAAGCTCAATATAAATGTGATAATTTGTTACATGAGGGAGACGATAATCACAAATTGGACTACAATGCAGAGTAATTCTGGGAATTTAAAATGATTTTCTTTTTTAAAAAGTGCCTCCCTTGTTACCCGATTCTTCCCCAGTCTTTCTCGTTCCCCTATTTTATACTTTACTCAAGGCATCATTTCACGCTCCAAAATATTAGACTCTTATAGGCATTCAGAAGCCCCAGGAGAAATGGAATACATTTACAGACCCATAAACATCTAAATTAGTGCTATAAATGGGAAATAAAGTCTATAGTTGGAGGGTGCCCAATACATAATATGTTGTGGCAAAGAAGAGACTTCCTTTCTGGTGGCTGGAAAATCTATTTGCTCTAAGTATTCAATTTTCAAATGGATAATAAAAATAAATAATAGGCATGCTTCTGCTTAAATTGCACCTTTCATGGGAGATCTCAAAGAGTCTTTCAACTGTTAATTTATGACCTCTGGGGAAAAGTAGGTGGCAAGTAATACCTTTCTTCCTCAAATGGAGAAACAGACATAGAGAGGCCCAAGTGACTTGTCCAGGGGCACAAGGCAGTCCCCAGCTTCAAGCAAACCAGACCAGCTCATAGGAAGAAAATGCAGAGACATTCTCTGCAAATGATTAAGACCCACACTTGTTGTTGTTGTTCAATCACTAAATCATGCCCTACTCTTCTTTTTCGGCCCCATGGACTGTAGCCCACCAGTCCCCTCTGTCCATGCGATTTCCCAAGCAAGAATACTGCAGTGGTTGCCATTTCCTTCTCCAAGGGATCTTCCAGACATAGAGATCAAACCTGAGGCTCCCGCTTGGCAGGTGGATTCTTTACCACTGAGCCACCAGGGAAGCCCAAAATCCATATTATTTGACTATAAAACCAGAGATGCATTCTGACATGGGTCATACAACTGTTAGACAACTAATACTAATTTTGTTGGTATACCAGTTGTCTGATTCCTCAAAAGCACCTACTCTCAAAGCTTTATGGTTTATATCAGTAAATGTTGATTCTTTCTTATGCCTCTGCAGTGGGGCTGGGAGTCTCTAGGCCAAGCTCAAGGCCGAGTTCAGCCATGCAGCAGGCTAGTCTGTATCTTCTCCCCATGTCTCTCACTCCACATGGAGCAGGGGTCTAGCCAGGGCAAGATTGTCTCATGGCAATGGCAGAGGAACAAGAAAACGAATCCCAACCATACAAGTAAATCATGCTTTTTCTCCTAATCCTATGTGCTATAGCAAGTCAATGACTGAACTGTAACAGAAAGATGGAGAAATAGGCCCTCCCCAATGTGAAGCTGAAAAGCCACATGGCCATGCCTCAGATCAATTTCCTTGGAAGCACTCCACGCCCATGAAAGGAAGAGAAGGGAGTGAATGCTCCTGAACAACCATCTGATTTACCACCATCAGCTCTTTCTCATTAATATTTCAGACTCTTCATATGTACTAGACTGGGGCCAATTCACATGCTTCTGTAATTTCTCCTGGACCAGTGGCTTGATCCCTGGCCTGGAAGGATGCAGTTTACATAAGATAGCAAATACCTCTTGTCATTTATTAGTATCTCCTTGATACCAAATTTAAAATGCTAAGCAGAGATTTAAGAAGAAATCAGCTAATAAGGAAATAATGCCCATCAGTTTGGATGAAATTGCATATAGTAGATCCATGTGAATAACTTCAGCATGTGGTCTATTTACAGATGCTCTTTCATGCCTGGGATTTCCAAGGAGCCAGAAATGCTTGAGATCTATAAAAGGTGCCATGAAATGTTTTCAGCAAATGGATGCTTGCTGCAGAGGAGATCTCTTTTGCTATGGTTCTACCTCCCCAAAGCCTCAGAAAACTCAAGAAGTCCAGGATGCCATGGGGGGATTCTCCCTTGTTCCTTGCATCCTGTTATGAATCTGCATCCTCCAAAGTCATTCCCTGCTACCTCCACTCCCCGCCTCCAATCCTAGGTTGCTTCTCAACCTAGACCAAAATTTCCAGCTTTAATACACATTGTTGTTGTTCAGTCGCTAAGTTATATCCGACTCTTTGTGACCCCAAGGACTGCAGCACGCCAGGCTCCTCTGTCCTCCACTCTCTCCTGGAGGTTGCTCAAATTCATGTCCATTGAGTCGGTGATGCCATCTAACCATCTCATCCTCTGTCACCCCCTTCTCCTCCTGCCCTTATCCTCCTGCCCTCAATCTTTCCCAGTATCAGGGTCTTTTCTATCGAGTAGGCTTTTCACATCAGGTGGCCAAAGTATTGAAGCTTCAGCTTTAGCATCGGGATATTCAAGGTAGATTTCCTATAGGATCCACTGGTTTGATCTATGTTCACTGGGAATTAGACATTTTCTTTGTCTCTCTCCCTCTCCTTCTCCCTCTCCCTCCCTCCCTTCCTCCTTCTGTTTCTTTCTTTCTCCTCACACTATGCAGAGCCAAAAAAAAAAAAAAAAAAAGGACTTGGGCTCCAGTCTAGTCTGAATTTTCTAGACTGTGATGAGATTTAAAGAAGCTGCAGTGACTTTAGATGAGCGATGAGACTTCAGGACATGAAAGAAAATTTCCCCAGTCTGCAAGGCCCCTGCAGGGCCGGCCTAGCTATAACGGGCAAGAAATAAGACCGGCTGTCCCCCTCACGCTTGTGAGGCCCAGCTTTCTCTCCGAGGTAGCAGCATCTCCTCCACATCACGGCCAACCCCTGCCTCCAGGCTCCATCTGAATCACTTTCCTTTCTGGTGAAATCTATAGGTTCCTGCCCAGAGAAGAGGGACTCCCACTGAGTCAGGACTCTTTCTCCAGGTTATATATGTCACAATTTTCCATGCTTTTAACAAGACTCAATTAAAAATTAATCGGCCCAGCGTGGCAATTTGAGAGGTAATTGTTTCTTTTTCTGACTCCATGGCCATAGGCTAAAAGCACACCCAGAACCTAAATTAATCATCTAATTGGGATTTTTCCATTCTCCAGCCACTCAGCCTTCCAGGGGTCCCCACGACATGCTACCTGACCTCAATAATTAGATTGCCCTGGTGCCCACTCTGCGGCTTTCTGGCTTACTTTCCCTTCCAACACCCTTTAGTAAGATGGAAAATAGCCATGTAGGCTGTTTACCTGGGTCTTCTCCAATGACCAACAGCCTTTATTTTCAGAAGCTAAAGGGCCGTAATAAGGATATACTGAAAACAATGGGGCAGGTTACTATAGACAGCTTAGTCTGGAATAGCAAAAGTTGGTTTCGACATAATGGCAGTCCTGGACTGGTTACAGAAAGCATGGTCTATTCATTCAGCATGCAGTCTGTACATACAGCATGAGCGATACAAAGATACAAGAACTGTTATGTTTACAACTACAGAATGTTTTCACATCAAACCATGTACATCCTCATTTAACACCCAGAGCAACTATGCAAATTATCATATTCTATCTCATACAAATAAATCTATTGAGTAAAAGAAATTCGGTTAATAACAGAAGTATTTGTGTGTTGGCACAGAGTAGCTAACACACACACTACCTTTATGCTGACTCTAGAAGAAATATGTTTTGTTTACTCTTCTCAAATTCAAGATTAACAGCAATCTTTTGGTTTCTGTAATGAAAGATGGTGAAGGCTTATATTTTATTATTTCATTTGTTGAGCCTTGGCAGGAGTCTTGTGCTTTCCTAAAGAGACGGTATGAAAGAGCCTATGCATCTTATTTTTTCTTAAGTTGCTACCTTGGGAAAAACTAATCAAATGTTTTCACTATGTTCTTCACATACGTTCATCCATCATACACTAGAAATGGGAAAAAAATGCTTTGAAGGATTTGGGGTGATATTTATCTAAATGGAAGATTATTCCTTATGTATAGAATTATTACTCAGAAGACAAAGCTTGAGTTCTCTTTCTTCCATAGAATGAAACAGTAAAGAATGCATCTTCATCATACGTTGCTCTCTCTGAATACCCTCAAACTATGAATTTATAGCTTCTTGCAGACTTCTGCCATTCTTCAAAGTTTCTGTGATCCAAAAACATATCTGGCACCTTGTAGGTAAGTAAGAAATTAATTGTAATTGAATTGATCTAACCATACCCTTGCATCTCACACCAATAGCTATTTTAAATACCAGTGATCTATATGTTTTGTCAACTCTAAAACAATATGCACACATTAGGTATAAATATTAATAATAATTATAAACCTATGTCTGTATTTGAGATTAAGTTAATAGTATCAAAAGAGTTGTTCTTCTCTAGCCACTAGGATTTATTCTGCCAAGGCAACCAATCTCTTCATGGTAGTAAATGTAGCTTTGATGAAACCTATTCCTTATAGTTGCATGGAATAATGAAGGCCATCACTTTAATTTACTGGAATTATTTATAGGTGTATAAAGAACAGTGCCAATTCTCTTTCAAAAATATTTATCAAAAAAGCAAATAAATAAGGTAGTGTACCAGTTTTATATGTTCTGATAATCTTTACATTTTATGTGTTCTTGAATCTTTACAATGGAACTATTATATTACTCAAGGGTTTTCCCTGGTGGCTTAGACGGTAAAGAATCCGCCTGCAATTCGGAAGACCTGGGTTCAATCCCTGGGTTGGGAAGATCCCCTGGAGGAGGGCATGGCAACCCACTCCAGTATTCTTGCCTGGAGAATCCCCATGGACAGAGGAGCGTGGCAGGCTACAGTGCATAGCGTCGCAGAGTCGGACATGACTGAGCAACTAAGCACAGCACATTATATTACTAAAGGCCTTACTTGCCTTACAGAGGAGTCCTGGCTCTAGGAAAAAAAAAAAAAAAAAAAAGCTTACAGGCATGCCTCTTCATCCCACTAGACATATTTTCCAAACAAGTAATTCTGCTTTTACTAGCTTCATCTCAATCTTGTATAAGACAATCAGTTATGCAGACAAACCATGGGGATTTTGCACTTAGTCTAATCAAGACAGTCAAACAGTGCTAAGAAGTTTCAACAGTATTTGCTTTACACATAAAGGAAGGTGAGGACAAATCCAATAATTTTTAACTGGAGTATAATTGTTTTACACTGTTGTGCTAGTCTCTGCTATACAACAGTGTGAATCAGCTCTAAGTGGACATATGTCCCCTTCCTATTAAGCCTCTCTCCCCCATCCACCCCACTCCTATAGGTCATCACCAAGCACTGAGCTGAGCTCCCTGTGCTTTAGAGCAGCTTCCCACTAGGTATTTCTACTTTACTTACGGTAAAATAGAGTGTGTGTGTGTGTGTGTGTGTGTGTGTGTGTGTGTGTCTGTGCATTCAGTCGCTTCAGTCATGTCCGACTCTCAGACTCTAATGAACTGCAGTCAGCTAGACTCCTCTGTCCCTGGGATTTTCCAGGCAAGAATACTAGAGTGGGTTGTCATGCCTTCCTCCAGGGGATCTTTCCAATCCAGGGATCAAACCTGTGTCTCCTGCATCTCCTGCACTGCAGGCAGATTTTTTACGAATGAGCCACCGGGGAAGCCCCCAGTGGTGTGTCTATGTAAATTTTTATTTTACCTAATTTATCGTGTTCCGTACAATTCAGTGCTCACACTGTTAGCTCTCAAATCTTATCTGAACAAAATAAAATTATTTCTGCAGCTGCTAATGGCATATTAGAGATGGCATGGATATAATTCTCCCCACTGCCTGTTAATCGTAACAGTCCCAGGATTTTATTATCGATGTCCAGGCAAAGCATCTCCCTTGAAAGAAGAATTTGCATCCGGCAGGAAGCTCTAGCCTCTTCCTGTTCATATCAGGAAAAACGCAAGGGGACTCCCTAAGACCTCTGACCCTCTCTCCAGGGTCGCGGTTGCCTTAGGGGCCTTTCGCTGTTGAGAAGGAGCCACCAGCCTCCTTTCCCTGGTCCTTCCCCCTTCCCTGCCCAGGCTCACCTGTGATCACCGAGGGTAGGAAGAGACGAAAGCCCTCCCCAGGCTCTGATAACAGGGTTGCCTGACTGTAATTACAGGCTTTCGCTTCCCAGCTATCCAAATGACAGTCACACTCGAGACTGAAACTCCTTGGTCAGATGGAATCAATTACTGGGCAAAATTGGGAGGTTAATTTTCCCCAGAATGAGATATGCCTTTTAGCTTTGCCATCTCTTCCACTCCAGCTGGTGGCTTATTCGGTCGCATTGTTCTCTGTCCATAGGAACTAAGTTCCATTAGGGAGGATTTCCAAAAGAGTTGATTTGAAAAGGAAACTCCATCGGCCCTCAAACTCAATACCCACTGAAGAGCAGGCTGTTGTTAACCAAGCAGCATGGGCAGATAATCACCCGGATTCACAGTGGATGGGCATGAGGTTAATCCAATAGGAAGAGAGACAATTTTCCAACACAGCATCATTCACTGGAAGGACTGATGCTGAAGCTGAAGCGCCAGTACTTTGACCACCTGAGGCGAAGAGGTGACTCACTGGAAAAGACCCTGGTGCTGGGAAAGATATAGGGCAGGAGGGGAAGGGGCAAGAGAGGATGAGATGGTTGGATGGCATCACTGACTCAATGGACATGAGCTTGAACAAATTTCAGGAGATGGTGGAGGACAGAGGAGCCTGGTGTGCTGCAGTTCATGGGGTCACAAAGAGGCGACTTAGCAACTAAACAATAACTACCATTCCCTTTCTGAAGTTCCCCTGGCTATAACGTAGCAAGACCCAGTATGGGCGGAGCCTTCCTTTTTGGAAACTACCATGAACATAAACCAATTCCTTCATTAGAATAACTTTCTAAGTATGATAAAGCATCTCTTTAAAAACAAATGAAACAACCAGTGTTCATCTCCTCCAAAGGGATTTGTCTCTTCTGGATGGTTTAGTGTAAAAGTAAAAGTAGCTTCCATTTAATAGAACATAAATAATAATAACAAGAATAATGATAACAACAGTGACCAAAATGTATTCAACCTATGCCATGTTTCAGGAAATGGTATGATTTTTTTTATTTTCCTGAACTCAATTCTCTCAAAACTGTCCTAAGCAGAGCTACTGAGAAGTTGGGAAACCCGCTCAGGTTCACCTGACTGGTAAGCAAGGGGCCAGAAGATGAACCCAGGTGACCTGACTCCAGAGTCTATGATTTAAAATCTCACCACCTTGCAAATTGAATCACTCCATATGCTCATAAATTCCAAAATGAGAGATTCTCTCAACACTTTCTAGGTGGGGGGTTTGAAGCACAGAGATAGTCATTCACTTATTCTATAAGTGAATGAAGCTGCTATTCCACACCACGTCCGTCAGATTCAAAAGCCGAGCTTATCCATTAAAAACTCTACAGAGCCTCTGCAAAGAGCCACTTTTGCAAGATCTTGAATGATAGCTAAATCATTGGGGTGTGTGTGTGCACTACCATGTCCAACTCTTTGCAATCCCCTGGACTATAGCCTGCCAGGCTTCTATGTCCATGGGATTTTCTAAGCAAGAATACTGGAGGGGGTTGCCATTTCCTACTCCAGGAGATCTTCCCTACTCAGGGATAGAACCCACGTCTCCTGAATTAGCTGGCAGATTCTTTACCACTGTGCCATCTGGGAAGCCCAAAGCATTGGTAGCAATGATCAAATCTAATATATTTTATGTTCTTCCATTAATCCTCTTTAAGGCTATGGCTAGATCAAATTTAGTGGATTTATATAACTCCTATGATAATATCATATTCTTACATTTTATCCGAAATCCTATATAGACGATTCTTTCACCCATCTTTCTTAAGAAGACACTCCCATAAATAAATACACACCTCAACAGGAAGTAGACATCGAGAGTTCAAATAGCTTGTAATACAGTCTTTGGAATTAAAAATTGATGTCATATCTGCTACTGAAACTCCATATCCTTATAATATCTGATAAGTTTAAAGGCAGGTATTTCTTATTGCCCTTCAGTCTCTGGGTCAGAAAAAAACCAGCCTCGGGTATCTGCTAATTGTACACCATTCATTAGAAGTAGGGGCTTTCCAGGTGGCTCAGTGGTGAAAAACCCACATGCCAAAGCAGGAGAAGTGGGTTCAATCGCTAGGTTGGGAAGATCCCCTGGAGAAGGGAATGGCAATCCACTCCAGTATTCTTGCCTGGAGAATCCCATAGACAGAGGAGCCTCTGGCAGGTTACGGGGTCACAAAGAGTCAGACACGACCGAGAAACTACACAACAACAACAACAACAACATTAGAAGTAGAACTCGGAGGGTTCATGACACCCTTAGGAAACATTTCTTGAGTTTCTGTTGCATACTAGCATGGTTTGGTGGTTTAGTCGCTCAGTCGTGTGTGACTCTCTGCAACCCCATGAACTGTAGCCCACCAGGCTCCTCTGTCCATGGGATTCTCCAGGCAAGAATACTGGAGTGGGCTACCAGCCCCTCCTCCAGGGGATCTTCCTGGGGATCTTCTCAACCCAGGGATTGAACCTAGGTCTCCCGCATTGCAGGTGGATTGTTTACCATCTGAGCCACCAGGGAAGCCCTTTCTTCCCCTAAGGAGTATATGATTCTAATAAAGGCATTTATGAGACAAGAATGTGGCCAAGAGGAAAACAATAAGTTCAGTTCAGTTCAGTTGTCACTCAGTCGTGTCCGACTCTTTGTGACCCCATGGACTACAGCAGCCAGGCCTCCCTGTTCATCACCAATTCCCGGAGTTTACTCAAATTCATGTCCACTGAGTCGGTGATGCCATCCAACCATCTCATCCTCTGTCGGCCCCTTCTCCTCCCACCTTCAATCTTTCCCAGCATCAAGTTCTTTTAAAATGAGTCAGTTCTTCTCATTAGGTGGCCGAAGTATTGGCTTCAGCATCAGTCCTTCCAATGAATACTCAGGACTGATTTCCTTTAGGATGGACTGGTTGGATCTCCTTGCTGTCCAAGGGACTCTCAAGAGTCTTCTCCAACACCACAGTTCAAAAGCATCAATTCTTCAGCGCTCAGCTTTCTTTATAGTCCAACTCTCACATCCATACATGACTACTGGAAAAACCATAGCCTTGACTAGTCGGACCTTTGTTGGCAAAGCAATGTCTCTGCTTTTTAATACGCTGTCTAGGTTGGTCATAACTTTTCTTTCAAGGAGCAAGTGTCTTTTAATTTCATGGCTGCAGTCACCATTTGATTGTTTGAAAACAATCAAAACCGAAATAGATAAAACAGATCAGTTTTCTTTCATTTTGGGGAGTGGGGGTGGTATTTATATTAGAGCAGGACACTTTAGAGTTCATATATAAATTATAGAATTCATTATAAGAATTTATTCTCCAGCATAATATTCTGGATCCCAGATGTCACAAAGTGAAGCTCACCTGTACTGAAATGATGTCTGGGACTTCCCTGGGGGTCCAGTGGTTAAGAATCCACCCGCCAGTGCAAGGGACACGGGTTTGATTCCTGGTTGGGGAAGATCCCACATGCCTCAGGGCAACTAAGCCCACGCAGCATGACTCCTGCAATGAGACGCCACCACAGGGAGAAGCCCGAGCACGGTGAAGAACAGCCCCCATTTGCTGCAACTAGAGAAAGCCGGGGAGCAACAACCAAGACCCAGTATACCCCAAAATAAAAGATAAATTAAATAAAAAAATTTTAAAAATGAAATGAAGTCTGAGATGATACTATACTGAATCAGCTAAGAGGACATTCTATTCTTGGTAGACACCATCTTATGTCCCATCATTCTTTAGACCAGCATAGCATGACTTCTGGATTCAGAAAGGATACAGTACCATATGGCTCCGGATCTCTGTTCCTTTCCTTCCCCTTACTCTCAACCCTGACTGTTCTTCTCGTGGGCTCTGTTTTCTTCCTTGCAAAAGGTAGTTCCCAATAAGAGCAGGAACACAGGTGCAGCTTGAGAACTGACTTTCCCCAGTTACAGCGTCTTTAGTGTATGGGTGTAGAAGCAGCCCTGGTAAAAGGGGCTTTCTCATTATTATTATTTTGTGGTCAAAAGGTTGCATACACTAATTTTTTTTTTTCTGCTGCTAAAGCTTAGAAAGGGTGGAAAGCAAAATATTTTGATAATTATTCAGGCCATCAGGTTACATAAGAGGTACTGCAGCTTTCTGCATCAGACTTGAACAGTTGAAACCACAAATTCTGTTTTTGCAGCCATAAAACATTCGTGGCAAAAAAAGAGAGAGAGAGAGAAAGAGAAAAAATAATAAAATCCATTTTCCATTCGCTTGAAACTTATAAAATTTAATGTGGTGAAAAATGACAGTTTATTCCCCGTAGGAAACGGCTCAGAGCCGTGTTTCATGGGCAGGGTGTGGAGACGGCCATGCACATTTGCAGTCCTGGAACACTGCAAGAAACCTGCGTGCTGCAAGAGGGTGTCGCAAGGCAAAACATCTAAGTGAAAAGGTAATAAGGCCTTGATCTAAAAGGAAAAGCTGTGCTTTCTGCTGAAATAACTAAGGGGCAATAAACAGCAGAGGATCGCACATCAGCGTGAGAAATAGATGCAGACAGACACACACCTGTGTGTAGACGTCCAGGCAGGACTGATGACATTTTGCTCTTTTTTTTTCAGACTGGAAAACACTGAACTATTTTTTTTTAGATGGCATTACCTGTGATCTCTGTAAAATACAATATTCATATAATATTTGTCTCTTTATGATGCCTATCTAAAAGCAAAATTAGGGCATCTGATGTTGAGCAGCAAGAATACAAGCTCTGGGCCTGTAAGGAACTGGAGGAATAGCTGTTGGTTTGTCCTTTAACTCATCCAGCCTGGATTATTTTTCTGTAAAGTTAATGGTTGGACTAAGTGACTTCTAAGCTCAAGTTTAAAATTGGGATATAGTTGCTTTACAGTGTTGTGTTAGTTTCTGCTGTAAAATGAAGCAAATCAGCTGTATGTAAACATCAATCCCCTTCCTCTTGGCGCTCCCTCCCACCCTGCTCCCTGTGCGACTGCTCATGGTCATCACAGAGCACGGAGCTCCCTGTGCTCTACAGCAGCCTCCCACTAGCTATTTATTCGACACACGGTAGTGTATATATCGGAGAAGGAAACAGCACCCCACTCCAGTATTCCTACCTGCAAAATCCCATCGACAGAGGAGCCTGACAGGGGACAGTCCCTGGAGCCACAGAGTCGGACACGACTGAGCTCGAGGCACATGCTGACTGCCGCATCTGTTCACATGTCAGTGCTGCTCTTCCAGCTGATGCCACCCTCTCCTTTCCCCTCTGTGTCCACATTTCCATTCCTATGTCTGCATGGCTATTCCTGCTCTGCAAATAGGTGCATCTGTACCATTTTCCTAGATTCTACGTACATGCATTAATATATGATATTTAACAAGGAGAAGGGGGAAGCAGAGGATGAGATGGTTAGATAGCATCACCCACTCAATGGACATGAATCTGAGCCAACTCTGGGAGACAGTGAAAGACAGGAAAGCCTAGCGTGCAGTATGGAGTCCATGGGGTCGCAGAGTTGGACATAGTGACTCAACAACAACAATTAAAATTCTATGGGAATTTTAAAAAAGGATAATTATCAAGTCAATGGAGCTTTGAACCAAGTAACAAATGGCCAAGTAACTGAAAACAATGACTTTGACTAAACCTGAGTGAAAATGAACATTACCTGTGTGGAATGTCTGAGTCCCATGATTGCTGTAGTCATATATTTAATGTTTGACTACGTATATCTCTTAGCTATTGCCATAATGATGCTAAGAGGCCACTCCGAAACTCAGTGGCCTAAAGCCGTGCGTGTCTATTCCTGCTCCAGGGTCTATGGGTCAGCTGGGCAGTTCTTTTGATCTGGTGCAGGTACAGGTGCCCTCCGCTGGGTTTGGGGTTTGCTTATAATTAACTGTTCATGAGGTTCACTGGTGGACCAGCTAGGGGATCCTTGCAACAGGACAGCCTCACCCACGTGTCTTGTGATTCACTGCCTGGCGACTGGAGTGACAGAGGTCATACAGACAAATGTTTCTCATCATCAAGCAAAGTAGCACAAGTTTGTGCTCATGGAGCATGGGATGTGTCCTGGGTGAGAGAAGAGACAAACAAGGCCACTTAAAGCACATGCTCAGAACCGGCACCCTGTCATACTTACCATGTGTGACTGGTAAAGGCAAGTTGCAAGGCAGTCCAGGTTCTAGGGATGGGGAGATAGAGACGGTAACTTCAGGAGAGCCACTGGGAAGTCACATTGTAATATGTGCGGATTTGGGAGGTGTGGCAATAGACTATACCTAGACACTGGTATGGCTGAAAGTGTGATCTTTTTTATTTTCTAATTATAAAAAATAGGTCCCTACCAGGGGGAAGGATGGAGGTAAAGGACAGTTAGAGAGTTCGGGATGGACATGTACATGCTGACATATTTAAAATGGATAACCAACAAGGTCCTACCATTGGTACAGGGAACTCTGCTCAACATTATGGGGCCTCCTGGATGGGATGGGAGTCTGGTGGAGAATGGATACACGTTTATATAAGGCTGAGTTGTTCTGCTGTGCATTTGAAACTATCACAACATTGTTAGTTGGCTATATAGAATATAAAAAAAAAATTTAAAGGGTCTTTATACTTATTAGCTTCAGTTCAGTTTGGTCACTCAGCCGTGGCCGACTCTTTGTGACCCATGAATTGCAGCACGCCAGGCCTCCCTATCCATCACCAACTCCCAGAGTTCACTCAGACTCACCTCCATCGAGTCGGTGAAGCCATCCAACCATCTCATCCTCTGTCGTCCCCTTCTCCTCCTGCCCCCAATCCCTCCCAGCATCAGAGTCTTTTCCAATGAGTCAACTCTTCGCATGAGGTGGCCAAAGTCCTGGAGTTTTAGCTTCAGCATCATTCCTTCCAAAGAAATCCCAGGGCTGATCTCCTTCAGAATGGACTGGTTGGATCTCCTTGCAGTCCAAGGGACTCTCAAGAGTCTTCTCCAACACCACAGTTCAAAAGCATCAATTCTTTGGCACTCAGCTTTCTTCATAGTCCTACTCTCACATCCATACATGACCACCCGAAAAACCATAGCCTTGACTAGACGGACCTTTGTTGGCAAAGTAATGTCTCTGCTTTTGAATATGCTATCTAGGTTGGTCATAACTTTCCTTCCAAGGAGTAAGTGTCTTTTAATTTCATGGCTAGTCACCATCTGCAGTGATTTTGGAGCCCCCCAAAATAAAGCCTGACACTGTTTCCACTGCTTCCCATCTATTTCCCATGAAGTGATGGGACCAGATGCCATGATCTTCGTTTTCTGAATGTTGAGCTTTAAGCCAACTTTTTCACTCTCCTCTTTCACTTTCATCAAGACGCTTTTTAGCTCCTCTTCACTTTCTGCCATAAGGGTGGTGTCATCTGCATATCTGAGATTATTGATATTTCTCCCAGCAATCTTGATTTCAGCTTGTGCTTCTCCCAGCCCAGCGTTTCTCATGATATACTCTGCATAGAAGTTAAATAAGCAGGGTGACAGTATACAGCCTTGATGCACTCCTTTTCCTATTTGGAACCAGTCTGTTGTTCCATGTCCAGTTCTAACTGTTGCTTCCTGACCTGCATATAGGTTTCTCAAGAGGCAGGTCAGGTGGTCTGGTATTCCCATCTCTTTCAGAATTTTCCACAGTTTATTGTGATCCACACAGTCAAAAGCTTTGGCATAATCAATAAAGCAGAAATAGTGTTTTTCTGGAACTCTCTTGCTTTTTCCATGATCCAGCAGATGTTGGCAATTTGATCTCTGGTTGCTCTGCCTTTTCTAAAACCAGCTTGAACATCTGGAAGTTCACGGTTCACATATTGCTGAACCGTGGCTTGGAGAATTTTGAGCATTACTTTACTAGCGTGTGAGATGAGTGCAATTGTGCAGTAGTTTGAGCATTCTTTGGCATTGCCTTTCTTTGGGATTGGAATGAAAACTGACCTTTTCCAGTCCTGTGGCCACTGCTGAGTTTTCCAAATTTGCTGGCATATTGAGTGCAGCACTTTCACAGCATCATCTTTCAGGATTTGAAATAGCTCCACTGGAATTCCATCACCTCCACCAGCTTTGTTTGTAGTAATGCTTTCTAAGGCCCACTTGACTTCACATTCCAGGATGTCTGGCTCTAGGTCAGTGATCACACCATCGTGATTATCTGGGTCATGAAGATCTTTTTTGTACAGTTCTTCTGTGTATTCTTGCCACCTCTTCTTAATATCTTCTGCTTCTGTTAGGTCCATACCATTTCTGTCCTTTATCGAACCCATCTATGCATGAAATGTTCCCTTGGTATCTCTCATTTTCTTGAAGAGATCTCTAGTCTTTCCCATTCTGTTGTTTTCCTCTATTTCTTTGCATTGATCACTGAGGAAGGCTTTCTTATCTCTTCTTGCTATTCTTTGGAACTCTGCATTCAGATGTTATATCTTTCCTTTTCTCCTTTGCTTTTTGCTTCTCTTCTTTTCACAGCTATTTGTAAGGCCTCCCCAGACAGCCATTTTGTTTTTTTGCATTTCTTTTCCACGGGGATGGTCTTGATCCCTGTCTCCTGTACAATGTCAAGAACCTCAGTCCATAGTTCATCAGGCACTCTATCAGATCTAGGCCCTTAAATCTATTTCTCACTTCCACTGTATAATCATAAGGGATTTGATTTAGGTCATACCTGAGTGGTCTAGTGGTTTTCCCTACTTTCTTCAATTTATGTCTGAATTTGGCAATAAGGAGTTCATGATCTGAGCCACAGTCAGCTCCCAGTCTTGTTTTTGCTGACTGTATAGAGCTTCTACATCTTTGGCTGCAAAGAATATAATCAGTCTGATTTCTATGTTGACCATCTGGTGATGTCCATGTGTAGAGTCTTCTCTTGTTTTGTTGGAAGAGGGTGTTTGCTATGATCAGTGCGTTCTCTTGGCAAAACTCTATTAGCTTTTGCCCTGCTTCATTCTGTATTCCAAGGCCATATTTGCCTGTTACTCCAGGTGTTTCTTGCCTTCCTACTTTTGCATTCCAGTCCCCTATAATGAAAAGGACATCTTTTTTCGGTGTTAGTTTTAAAAGGTCTTGTAGGTCTTCATAGAACCGTTCAACTTCAGCTTCTTCAGTGTTACTCGTTGGGGCATAGACTTGGATTACTGTGATATTGAATGGTTTGCCTTGGAAATGAACAGAGATCATTCTGTCGTTTTTGAGATTGCATCCAAGTACTGCATTTTGGACTCTTTTGTTGACCATGATGGCCACTCCATTTCTTCTAAGGGATTCCTGCCTGCATTAGTAAATGTAATGGTCATCTGAGTTAAATTCACCCATTCCAGTCCATTTTAGTTCGCTGATTCCTAGAATGTCGACATTCACTCTTGCCATCTCTTGTTTGACCACTTCCAATTTGCCTTGATTCATGGACCTGACACTCCAGGTTCCTACGCAATATTGGTCTTTACAGCATCAGACCTTGCTTCTATCACCAGTCACATCCACAGCTGGGTATTGTTTTTGCTTTGACTCCATCCCTTCATTCTTTCTGGAGTTATTTCTCCACTGATCTCCAATCGCATTTGGGCACCTACTGACCTGGGGAGTTCCTCTTTCAGTATCCTATCATTTTGCCTTTTCATACTGTTCATGGGGTTCTCAAGGCAAGAATACTGAAGTGGTTTGCCATTCCCTTCTCCGGTGGACCACATTCTGTCAGACCTCTCCACCATGACCCGTCCGTCTTAGGTGGCCCCACGGGCATGACTTGGTTTCACTGAGTTAGACAAGGCTGTGGTCCTAGTGTGATTAGATTGGCTAGTTTGCTGTGAGTATGGTTTCAGTGTGTCAGCCCTCTGATGCCCTCTTGCAACACCTACCGTGTTACTTGGGTTTCTCTTACCTTGGACTTATTGTCTTTCAGTGTTTTTTTGTTTTTTTTTTTTCTGTGTAATCCACTGTGACACTTTTTTCTGTGTCATTTAGTTGCTAAGTCATATCCGACTATTTTGCAGCTCCATGGGCTGTGCCCCTCCAGCCTCCAGCCCACCAGGCTCCTCTGTCCATAGGATTCTCCAGGCAAGAATACTGGAGTGGGTTGCCATTTCCCTCTCCAGGGGATCTTCGCGACCCAAGGATCTAAGCCATGTCTTCTGCTTGGCAGGCAGACTCTTTACCACGGAGCCATCTGGGAAGCCCATAATCCATTCTACTTACCACCATTCAGCGTCATATCTGGTCAAACCATAATTTGGAGCTAATTAATCCTGAATGAATTATTATAACATTGACTATCGATCTACTTTTGGATTAATGGTGAGGAAAGTTTCATCACAATTAAAAATATATAAACATGAATCTGAAATTGGTCCTAATCTAGCTGTTATACAGAAAAGGATAGATATAATTCTTGTGCAGCCTGGAATCTAAAATATTAGTCACAATTAAAATCTAGAGATATGGAAGATGTGAGATCATATACTATCTTTCTGCTATTCTTAGTTGATGATTTAATCTTTTGAGTCTCAATTAGCTTTTCTTCAAGAAAAATCCCCAAAATGTACTTATTCAAAGTGTCTTCTAATGGTATGTTCTTTCACTTTAAGTGGACTCAGTTTATCAACACTCCTAACTGGCACTGCAGCACCTATAACTTACTGAAGTCATACAACATATATATATACACATATATATATATATATATATATATTAACATTCTGAGTACTCACAGTATCTAAATAAGTAAAAATACTCAAGTTATATGGTATAGATTGATGTCAGTAAATGGCTTTGAAGAAACTTAGCCAGGGACAAATCTTGAGCTGCAGCAGATAAAGACTAATTTCCTTCTACTGGGGCTGCCCAGGTGGCTCAGTGGTAAAGAACCTGCCCACCAATGCAGGAAATGCAGGTTTGATCCCTGGGTCAGAAAGAGCCTCTGGAGATGAGAATGGCACCCCACGCCAGTATCCTTGTGTGGAGAATCCCGTGGACAGAGGAGCCTGGTGGGCCATAGTGCATAGGGTCACAGAGAGGCAGATGCGGGTTAGTGACTAAGTGACATCAGTAACAACAATTCCATTCTGGTAAACTTTATCAGTACTGTTCTTGCAATATGCCTGTGGACAACACTAAAAATGCTCTTTCATACAAATGTTTTCTAATACTGTAACTGCTCTCCACCAGTCATGTTCAAATCTTGCCGTATTATAACAGCCACTTTACATCCTGGTAGATTAATATGACTGAAAGGAGAGACATATTTGAGACCAAACATGGTAGTGAAACTTGTTACTTCTTGTCTCATTTTCTGTGTTATACCAAAAAGAGCTGGTAAATTTAAAAAAATAACAAAATAATTATTATAGTTCATAAACACTATGCCATAGAAAAATATAATGGACATATAGATGTAGAACATTGCTTTCCTTTTAGAATGAGTTCTAGTGATATTTATGAGAATGAGACTTACTTTTATGCTCAACATGTCCTTAAACCTTTTAAAAACTTCAAACCATTTAAAGACACAAGGTGAAGAAAACACATTAGAAATTTCCCAATAATGAACTACAAAAATATAATATTACCAACTTAAAACCAACATTATTCCCCTCCTTGTTAGAATTTGGCACTTTTCAGCGTTAGATACAATTTAAAATATCTTTGAAGAATATAACTGAGTCTTTTCAATTTGAGAAGAAAAATGTACTGCTTGAAGTACTAGCTAATGTGCAAATACAAAAACTGAAAAGTAGCTAAATATAAGACAGAGACACCGAAGAAGCGATTTCTTCAGCGTTTTAAAAGCTGGTCTGTACCAAAGCCACAGTTCTTCTGTGGATGCAGATGTGTTCCTAAGAGTCTTTCCAGTTGGCACAGCAGTGACAAGGTGCATATGCTTTTTCATATTTTATGTTGTTTATACAAAGCTATTTTGGTTGACTCCACACAAATATAGGGAAATAGAAGCTTGAGGTCACCACTGGAATTATTCAAAAAACACAAAGAAAACCCATGTGTTTCATTCATACAGCAATTGGGGTGAATGTGGTTTTTGGCCAACATTTTCTAGAAAACCACCTAGACCCACAAATTTTTTCTGAGACCAGAGACACAGGCAGAATCCCAGCTGATGGGTCTCACTGAGTCTGGAGATGCAGACTTGTCCAGGTTGTACACTCCACATTTTCCTGATCTCTTGGAAGATCAGAGGAGGTTTACAGATAATATGGAACTAGGAAGCACTCAGGGGCCTTTCCAAGTGGCTCAAGGGTAAAGAATCTGCCTGCCAATGAAGGAGGCACAGGAGACGTGGGCTCATTCCCAGGGTCAGGAAGATGCCCTGGAGGAGGAAATGGCAACCCCCTCCAGTATCCTTGCCTGGAGAATCCCATGGACAGAGGAGCCTGGTGGATTATGGTCCATCAGGTCGCAAAGAGTCGGACACGACTGAGCACGCACACACCACCCAGGAAGCACAGGATGCCTTTCAAATCCTAGTGGAGTAAGAAATCCAGGTGGGCTGCCTCCCACCGCTCAGGACCGAGACGGCCTCTGTGGCTGCTTCCCATGGTCCTTGCTCACACAAGCAGCCCGCGGTGCTCCCCAGGCTCACATCCGGACTTCACTACTCACGCCTGCTGAGGATCCCGGATAAGTCACTTAATCATGTCTTACCTCAGTTTCCTCACGTAGAACATGAGGATAATAGCATATAACTCACTGCATTCTTGTTAGCATGAAATATGATGGTACATACAAATCTGCTTACCACAGTGCCTGGAACGCTTCAAACACTGCTGGGTTTGAAATGTTAGCTGCTGAATTGTTCTTTCTTATGTCATCATCATCATTAGTCATTTGCAACCAAACACATACAAAGAAGTCTGACTGTCGTAAATCTGACATAGACCTTACATATCATGTAAAACGCTTATTGCTAAGAAAGGAATTCTTAGAGAATCCCTAATTGGAGGATTCCTCCTTTGGAGAACCACCATTAATACTCTGGGCTCTGAGGCTCATCTGCGGCAAATCGTTAAAGGGGACTGAGCACCCTGTCAGTCAGGCCCGTCCCCGCCTCTGAAAGCACCGTTAATCCCTGGACTCCCGGATCAGCATTTACGGAGTGCCACCCTGGGCAGCAGTGGGACTCAAGAAGGAGGAAAATTGCCTCGCACCCGACAGATGCATGGGGCAGAGAGGAGACAGCCATATTCTCAAATAAATACCGTGCACGAACGCATCTGTGCTGGCACTGGAAACCAGCAGGGTGGCCAAGGGGAGCGTGCTTACACTACGCCTGAGGGGCTGCGGAAGGCTGGACACAAGAAGGGACACGCCAGCCATGTTTTGGAAGATGAGAGGAAGTCAACAAACAGGAAAATGGGGGGAAAAGGACTCTACATATAGAATGGCAGATACCAAGGGTAGACACAGACATCAACCAAGAAATTTTCAAGCAGGAATTATGGGAACAGAGCTCTTCCCTCCCCAACTATGCAGAAAGCGAAAATAACTTAAAACATAGACCACAGATGCCTACGCAAACCTCAAGCCTAAAAAAAAAAAAAAGAGAGACCCAAACATAGCACAAAAAAAGAGAGAAAAATGATACTTGCTTAGATAACGGGACATTTTACTTGCTTTTGGGGGAAAAAAAATCTCTCCTTGAATGCCTTCTCTCCACAATCAGAATCTTTCTCTTTTTAATGGACCAGAGGAAACGAAGTAATATTTATTGTGTCTCTTGCATTTGCTCCTTACAAAAATGGCATTAGCCTCATATGGAAACACTTTGACAGGCCCCTGAAAATAATTCCTTAACCACAAACATGTCTTCTACTTGTCTGATCTCAAATTGTTCCAAGGGAGTATCACAATTTCAGGTCAACTTTAAGGATATGACAGGCGCTATCAGTCCATTAAACATGAATGATATATGAGGGAGAGGCTGCAGGCATTGGCACGGCAAGAGAGTCTGCAGCTGGAAGCCCGGCCCGGTCCCGGAGGGCATCTGCCTTGCTGGGATCGTTCCTGTCCCACCTGGAGACACTCGCTGGCAGCTCCCCCGCACAGATGAGGGAGGAACAATGGACCTTCTCTCTGTGTTCATCACCCAGATACCATCTCGGAACCTCCGTGCACCACGATTACTGGGAGCAAAATAACCCAGATAGGATTTCACATCCGAGCGCTCTGGATACGGCAGGAACAGAGATGCCAGCACAGAAACCAGCCCTCTCCCCGAACTCCACCCCTCCCGCCCCCCCCGCATGCACCTCCGTGGTGCTCTTTTGCTTCTAACTGGCAGACACTCGATCTGCACAAGCGCTTTGTTCTCAGAGTGCACAGGCCGCTGGAGACCGACTGATACATGTGGGAAAGGGGCGCCATATCACCGCACCTGTTGCGGAGGACGCCCGCCCCCCCTCCCTTCCCGCGGCCCCATTGTTCACCGCCTGGTTGTGTTTCAGAGCGGCAGAAGCCCAAAGTCGCCAGCATTCAACATGAACAGGTACAAAGAGGGGGCCAGAAAGTGTCCCTGCAGCTCGGTGTCTCCCGAAGCCTGCCCAGCGATCTATTTCAATAGTAAGTATAACAATCCTATCTCTTTTCAGAGCTGCGGCTTGTAAGAACCAGCAAAAGGTAACAACGCAGGCATTTATTTGGGCCGTCCATTGAACAAAACTGGTGTGACTTCCCTACACACACACACACACACACACACACACACACACTCACTATTCACATTTGGTACCCTAATTCAACGTTGTTCCTATTTGGCATCCTCAAGTCAATCCTATCTGTTGCTTTAGTGAAAGTAAATAGACTTGAGATCAAAGGTAACAGGGAGTTTTATCTTCCAAGAGAGCGGGCTGCAGGACCCATACCATTTCCCAGCTACCTCCTTGGAATGTCGGCCAAAACCAAGTGACTTGACATACAGGTCTTAACAACAGAGAACACACACAAATCCAAAGGAGCTAAAAAGAAGCCATGCAGCCACAGCCCGAGTAACGGCGCAGCAAGGAAGCAAGGCCGACTGAGAAGCTGGATGGCCCAGCTGTTTAGCCGGTGTCTGTTACCATGTGGACACTAAAACGTCAGATTCTAACTGCTCAATGGTGGTAATAACACGTCATAAGACCTGGAAATGGAAAAGGCCATTAAATCATCACGGAATGCCTCTGCCAGCACTGAATGCACTTCCCAGAGAATATTCCTTAAAACGCCCCCTGAGATGTACTCCGAAGCCCAAGTCATTTTATCCACCTCCTGAAGAGCGCAATCCATCTATCTTCAGTATCCGATTGCTGTTATGAAATTAAACTTTGGCCTCAGAAGCACTGTCCCATACCCAATGAGTCCACGGTACCAGGTTTTCATTAAGGACCAGTCATAACCCTTGGAGGAGGCAGGAAAGGTCATTTTATCCATTCCCCTACCTCCGGGCAGGTCTCGTGTGAAATGACACCAGCCTGGCTCTTATTATAAAAATTCCCAGAGCAGGAAGTTCTGTAACCCCTGTTGTAATAGTGCTTTCCCATGACACATAACCCTCGTGTAGAAGGCGCTTTCTACAGTCTAGACAAAACCCCTCCAACCATAGTTTAAAAACGTGTTCCCGCAGTAGCCGAGGACTATTTATCACCCCCAATGCATGGCGCGTACCTGCAGAGAGTGATAATTTAATAGTGCTGCCTCTGTATTATAGCTTTTGTAGCCTAATCTTGATTCTAGCTAGGATTTTCCTACCCACGTTTATCAAAACAAAAGGTGATGTGGGCTTTTAGAATGCAACGGTTGTTTTCCTTGTTGCTACTTATGGGCATTGCTTTTTATTTTGACTAGCTACGAAAATAACATTGAAATTAGAATAGCACTCTCCTGACTGAGACAGTTAATTCAGATGTTAAGTGTGATGCAAATCCATTTAATGTTTTAATCATTTTCCTTTTATTGAAAGAATCATAAAGAGATGTACTAAACCAATTAAGTGTGTAAAATCTGGAATCTAAAAACCTACAAGTATTTTTTAAATCTTACTGAAGTATAGTTGGTTCATAATGTTGTGTTAATTTCTGTCGTACAGCAAAGTGATTCAGTTTTACATACATATATACATATGTTGGGGCTTCTCTGGTGGTTCAGATTGTAAAGAATCTGCCTGCGATGCAGGAGAAGAAGATTTGATCCTTGGATCGGGAAGATCCCCTGGAGAAGGGCATGGCTACCCACTCCAGTATTCTTGCCCGGAGAATCCCATGGACAGAGGAGCCTAGTGAGCTACAGGCCATGGGGTGCCGAGTTGGACACGACAGAGCAACTAACACACTTTATACATATTTCTACATTCTTTTCCATCGCGGTTCATCACAGGATGTTGACTCTGTCCCCCTGGGCTGCACAGGAGGCCCTTGTTGCTTGTCCATCCTGTGTAACAGTTGGCATCTGCCACTCCCAAACCCCCGCTCCATCCTCCCCTGGCACCCTCCCCCGGGCAACTACAGGTCTGTCCTGTTTCTGTGAGTCTGTAAAAATCTTCAAATATTGAAATGTTCACCATGCAGCATGCTAACTGTGCATCACTTCCATTACTTAAAATAGATAAGAGGAGAGAATCTTACTGACAATCTGAGTTACCAGAAGTAATTGAAAGTAATGAAATAGCATCTCTGCACATTACATCCTTAACTGCTCTTTTCAAAATTATAATGAAGCCTCAGTCGTCTTTTAATAAGGAACCTGGAAACGTAGAACCTGAGTTTATGCTTTCGACAACTTTATTATCTGCCTTTCAACCAACGGGTGAGAATAGGCTTATCAACAAGATCCTTTGAGGAAAGAAATCAGAATTGATTACTTTCATGATATTGTTATTTTCTCCAATTTGAAAAACAGGAATAAGTTTATGCTAAAATGTATGTTTTCATATTAACATTTAGAAAAGTTTCTAAAAGGTATCACATTGATAAAAATGAAACAACATAAAATAAGTTTTGTGATGGAGTCATTTGTACTTTGTGTTTATTTCAGATTGGAAACAAAATTTGAAAGCATTAAATTCTGTGTGCTCAGTCATCTCTGACTCTTTTCCAACCACCATGGCCCACCAGGTTCCTCTGTCCATGGGATTTCCCAGGCAAGAATACTGGAGTGGGTTGCCATTTCCTCCTCCAGGAAATTTTCCCAACCCAGGGATGGAACGCGTGCCTCATATGTCATGCATCAGGCAGGCAGATTCTTTGCCACTGCGCCAGCCTGGAAGCATTACATTCTAAAGGGTGAGCATGTGACTAGGACCTTTCACACCTTATTCTGCATTGTGTTGGGGGGGTTGTTTTCTTTAAGTTAGCAAGGATAGGAGTTTTCCAATGAACATTCCAATGTTAATTTTCTAATATAGTTGTCAAGCCAGACTTTCTTCACATATCATGATAAGAAAGTTTAGCCTTCTGAAAATTTTTAAGATAGAGACAACTTCACTCGAAGTAGGTCTGAAATCTTCCAAGCATTTTATGTTACGTCCATGACACAAGGCTCCTGTAAGCCTACAGTCCTGTGTATGAGACCACTATTAGGATGCTGCTTGAGCCTCACATAACATTTTGGGAGAACTTCATTTTCAAGTCTCTGCCCCCAAAGAAAGACAGACCTCCATGGATTTCTGATCCCAGCCAGAGCTGTTGTGCACACACTCACTCACCTGCACCATCACTACCGGTTCACGCTTTATTGGGTGCTTGCCATGTGCTAAACACGCCACAGGCATCATGTGATTTGATTTTCATCATCAGCCTGTGAAGCAGGCACTGTCGTGATTTCCACTCTGCAGGTGAGGTTCACCAAGGTTAAGTACGCTGCCCAGGGTCGCACAGCTGGGAAGTGGTGCGGCCAGGACTGAACCCCAGGCTGCGCCCGGCACCAGGCTCTGTGCGGGCGTCTCTGCGAGACTGCTTTCACTGCCACTTCGAGCCCCTGTGCCCTGTGTCCAGCCAAGGCGGCAGCTTGGAATCATCAGACACGTGAAGCACCCAGAAAGGCAAATCAGATCTGAAATAAAGACGGTGTTTTTAAACACCTCTCTGTCTCATGATCCATGAGCGGGACATTAACCCGCTTGGTTAGATTTGATTTTCTTTGTTTAAAAACTGGAAGGCACTCAAATTGCCTTACTACTTCTGATCTAATCATCATCCCGAGGATCTGTAGGTCACACAGAAGAGGAAAAGAATGACACTAGCCACCTACCCTTCTACCAGAAACAGGCACAGGGGCAGCAGCAGTTAAGCATGCCAGAGCCACTTCTGGGGACATTTCTAAACTGCCGCCCCCCACCCCCACCTCCCAAAAGAGTGAATTAAGGTACAGGAAGACATAGGACAATCAGAAAATCATTACAGGCATGCCATTTTCAATAAAAACAATTTCTCATTTTAATTAAAGATATTGCCCCTTTGTGTTCAGCCATCCATCATTTCGTGTAAACTGTAAACAGGAAGGATTCCATTATAACGAACTGTTCCTTTTGGAGAGTTGGGGGAATATTGAAAAGTAGAGCTTCAGCATTTAGGTTAGATTAAAAAAAAAAGAAAGCACATAAGGGCTATTAGATGTAATTAGTTCCTCTGTGACACAGGAAGTCATTATTTGACACAACTGGCAGTTTTAGATGATTTTAGAAAGTTTGTCTCTGTGGTGAGGGTGCTCATTGCTAAGAGCAAACGGATGAGCTTCAAAGTGCATTGGTTTGGATCATTGGAAACAGATAATCAACAGATGATGGAGAGAAAAGTGCCCCCACCGCACCCCCCTCCTCATTTTTTTTTTTTTTTTTCCTTCTAGATCTCCTTGTCAAAGGATGATTGATACATGGGGAGCAGCCCTTGAGATGCCAGCCACTGCCTGAGGCACTTCCTATAATCAAAGCACACGCCCACCCAGAGCTAATTAGACCTTAGATTAGTGTCAACTGATTGATTTAAAGCAGCCTTCCTCCCATCTCCCTGCACCACGAGGATAGGGTTGGTCTCCAACCCCGCTCTCTCAAGAGACAGGCAAATTATTCACGGGAGCTCCAGGGAGGAAACTTAGAGATAATGCAGCTAAAACAGAACCAGAAGAGCCTTTACAGAAGGAAAGCAAGAGGGAGGAGAGAGAAAGAGGGACCGACCGAGAGTAAAAGAGAATGAGTCCTGTTTCTGAGCGCAGTGAGACCTCTCGGTCCAATGTGTTAAGTTAGGGAGAGTGTTTGTGATGTTTGAAAGAAAATTATTTGCAATTTAACCTAGGAGGGTTCTGAGTACATTTGGCTACAATTTAGATACCATTATTCAAAGTCTTTTCCCTTCATTCTTTCCTCCCTCTCCTTTATAAATATATGAGCCGGGAACATTCAAAGTTGTCTTAATGGATTAAGCAGAGACAAGGCTGCAAAGAGCAAATTAAAAATGAAATAGTTACAGCTGTTGGAACTGGCATTGGGCAGAGAGAGGTAAAAAAGATTTCTCTGCTCCCAGGATAAAGGCGATTTCACAAAACACCAGGCCCTTGTAGAGTTCAGACACAGGTGTGCTTACAAAATGTTGCGAGGGATCCCCTGACTTATTCACAACGACACAGCTAAAGGACGGCAGGCTCTGTAGAGGAGCACAAAGAGTTGCGTTTCAGCTAAATGGGGAGCCAATTCCTGTGACTCAGAGGGCAAAGAATCCGCCTACAGTGCTGGGGACACAGGTTCAATCCCTGGGTCAGAAAGATCCCCTGGAGCAGGGAATGGCAACCCACCCCAGTATTCTTGCCTGGGAAATCCCACGGACAGAGAAGCCTGGCGGGCTATAGTCCATTGAGTGACAAAGAGTGGAATATGATAGAGCAACTAACATACTTCCCAGAAGAAACCACCAGAAGAGGGGGAAGTCAGGGCCCAGTTTTAGTCTTATTTTAGGTTAAAGACTGTATCCACTTGTTAAGTCCTGCTGCCACTTCTTTACTCAGAATTACAGAAATAATTACAGAATTATTTCTGTAATTCTGAGTACAAGAAGCACTGCGATGGCTGCAGAAACATATAAGAAAGATGGCACCTTCGTCCCTTGGGGTGGGCAGGGATTGTTTCTGGGACCACCTTGCCACCTCCCAGCTGCAGATAGCAAAGTCCAGGGATGCTCAAGTCCATCACATAAAATGGGTTAGTACTGTCAGCTCCCCCATCACAGGTCCTGAATCTGCAGATACAGATACCTCACTGTTCCAGCTAATGGAACTCTAATAGCCTTCATGGAAGGACACCATCTTGCCTTCTGGATTGAGAGAGGGTTGGAGAAAAGGAAAAGGGGATGATAGAGGGTGGGGTGTGATGGGGAGAGGCACACAGAAACTCAAAAGAGCAGCAACGGCCAATTAATTGAACTGACGTTCCAATTAGGCATTATTCCGGATATTTTTTTAAGTCATTACAGCTTCCATGGCTATGTGTAGCACCTCACTCATTTCCCACAAAACCCCTGGAAGATAAAGTATGTGTCATCCATAAACACAGTGGATATTTCTCCCATCACAGATGAAATGATTAAAACAAGTATTGTATTTCCCTTCCTGCCAACCACACCCCCGCTTCAGATGGAAGGAAAACTCAATGGACCAGTACCAGATTTGAAAACTTCCAGTTTCTCTTTATTAGTCTTACCAATATGCCACACTACCTTTCAGCCTTCTCTCTTAATGGCATTTCACATACACATTTATTTTCACTGGGCCTGTTCTGTGCATGCTCAGTCATGTCTGACTCTTTGCAACCCTGTAGATTATAGCCAGCCAGGCTCCTCTGTCCATGGGATTCTCTAGGCGAGGATACTGGAGTGGGTTGCCATTTCCTCCTCCAGGGGGTCTTCCCAGTCCAGGGACTGAACCCACATCTCTTGCATCTCCTGCACCGGCAGGTGGATTCTTTACCACTGCGCCACCTAGGAAGCATTATTTTCATTATTATTATTTTTAATTGAGATGGTCTATCTGCCAGCCTCCAGGTTTGTTTGTTGTTTTGGCCATGCCACACAGCTCGCAGGATCTTATTTCCCCAATCAGGGATCAAATGCACACCCCATGCATTGGAAGGCGAAGTCTTAACCGCTGGACCACCAGGGGAATCTCGAAAGGTAAGTCAACAGCAAGTGTTTTAAGATTTGAAGAGTTATCCTTCCTAGCTCAATGAGCTTCCCTGATGGCTCAGTTGGTAAAGAATCCACCTGTAATGCAAGAGACCTGGGTTTGATCCCAGGGTTGGGAAGATTCCCTGGAAGAGGGAATGGCAACCCACTCCAGTATTCTTGCCTGGAGAATCCCATGGACAGAAGAGCCTGGCAGGCTACAGTCCATGGGGTCGCAGAGTTGGACATGACTGAGCGACTAAGCAAAGCACACATAGCTTAATAAATGAAACAGACCATAAGCCAGAAATCTAGGAAGCCCCTAGAGATGATCTAGGGACTCCATATGAGGAAGTGTTGTACATTGGGTTAAATACTGGAGGGATAACATAGGTATTTATTGTATGGGAAAAGCTCTAAGGCCACTTCCAAATGATGCCCACCAAGGCTGCACAGATGCAGGGGCGCTGGCACTTAAACCTGAACACTGAACCGAAAAACGTGTCATGAAAACTGACAGAAGTTTCTGGAGTCCAAAATGCAATCAGGCCCCAGATCACTGGTGCAGATTGAAGTTATGTGCAGAGCAGAATGAAGCTACTGTTTTATTTTTCTTGCATGTGGGTCCCAGCATCGTAATAACGGCTTTCAGGGGCTACTTAGCTTGAAATATGAAGCCACAAAGGCCAAGAGTAGGTAAAATCTGGACAATTCCATCCACGTCACTGTTTCCCCCTGGCTTCCTCATCTCCCTGCGGAGACGGGAATTTGGAGAACGGACCTTGAGAGCCAAGAGGGCTGAGGCTCACAGGAGAATCCTCCAAATGCCAATTCGGCGAATTTTAACTTCTTCAGCTGTAAACCTTTCAATACCTCAAAATAAATCCTTCAATTTTATATGCGATTTCGGCCTCTGCAGCTGTAGATTTATGCGGTGTGCCGAGGCCGAGCCAAGAGAAGTGTACGTAAACGACGTGACAGCGAGGCCAGGATGTCACCCAGCTTCACACGACAGAGGTGAGCTCTCAGAACTTTCCAAATGCCATGCTCAGCCCCCCTCGTTAATTAGCTGCTAAAGCAGCCAGTCTTCTGCCGCGGATGTGTGTCTCCAGCTGCTGGCCCACGGCTGGAGAGAGGCAGGAAGCTGTCCACTTCCTCACCCCTGGCCCGGATCTGAGACTCGCCGCAGGCCTGCCCGCCTGAGTGCCAAGCTATGTGTCTCGGTTGCTACCAGACAGCGGAGCTCTGCAGTATACTGCACTCCAGGAGCCAGCTAAAATCACCGAGAAATTGTAAGACATGTCAGCCAGGCAGACAGACAGTAGGTTTTGACAAGACCAGGAAAAAGACAATAATAGACCTATCACTAGAATTACTTGGAGAACTTAAGAATGAATTAATTAGGGGCTTCCCTGGCAGTCCGGCAGTTGAGACGCCACCTTCCAATGCAGGGGGCGCAGGTTTGATCCTTGGTTGGGGAGCTAAGATTCCCCAGGCCTCGCTGGACAAAAAACCGAAATGTGAGACAGAAGCAATACTGTAACAAATTCAATAAAGACTTTAAAAGTGGTCCACGTTAAGAAAAAGAGTCTTTTTAAAAACAAGAATAAGTGAACTAGTATTTTCCGAGCATTACTGTGAGTCAGGCTCTGTGCTTTTAGTAGTTTTCTTATAAACATCTTAGTTAATCCTCACAATGTGAGAACAAATACACGGCATCAGTTTTTATAGAAGAAGAGGCTACGGATCCGAGGTGTGAAATCCCTTACCTAAAAGCGCCCCAGGTACTGTATCCACTTGAGGAATACACCTGTCTCCTACATCCTCAACATTATATGAGCCACTCAAAGTAGAATGACAAGTCACTCAGAAATAGCAGCCTGTAAACAGCAAAGAGGAGACTGTTCTTTAGCTAAAACTATTGGGCGAGACCCAAGTTGTTACTCCTGAAAACTGTGCCGACTCTGTCATCATAACTTCAGCCGTACAGGAGAAGATTAGAGTTTGTTAACGGTGGCTGAGGTCATGGCTTTTTAATGAAGTTTTCATTTGTATCACAGCTGTACATGCGTGAGTTCTACCTCTGGCCAAGATGGAAGTAAAAGGAACCCTATTGATCCTCTCACCAGAAACAGATTTTTTTTTTTTTAATTGGGACAAAGATCCCAGAGAGGGTGGTTCTGGAGACATTGGACATCAGCCAATGAGGGACAATGAACCCTGAGAGGAGAGAATTGACAAGCTGAGTCCTACCACTTACCTCACTGACTGTTGGGAGGGAATTTAGGGAAACCAGGTGGAGCTCAGACATCCCCTTGAATGGCTGCTGCTGCTGCTGCTGCTAAGTCACTTCAGTCATGTCCGACTCTGTGCAACCCCATAGATGGCAGCCCATCAGGCTCCACCATCCCTGGGATTCTCCAGGCAAGAACACTGGAGTGGGTTGCCATTTCCTTCTCCAATGCATGAAAGTGAAAAGTGAAAGTGAAGTCATTCAGTCGTGTCCAACTCTTCAAGACCCCATGGACTGCAGCCTACCAGGCTCCTCCGTCCATGGGATTTTCCAGGCAAGAGTACTGGAGTGGGGTGCCATCCCCTTGAATGGAGGAGATAGAAATGGTTGTCTGAAAAGGCCAAGGCAACTGGAGCTTGCAGGACAGAGTCTTAGCAGGAACAGAGATGCACAGAGCTGAGAGCTGCAGAGATGTTACGTGTGCAGTGCATACGTTTGAGAACACTACCTGAGGCTGAGGGAAAAAAACACCTGCAAGGGAACACTCTCTAGAGCTCACCCAGGTCCCACCAGCCAGAAGGAAAACCTCATAGTTCTCAAGTCATCAGGTTGAGTAGAAAGGGTGAAGTCGACCCTGAACTAAATGCTACTCTGGTCTTGTCTAAGCATGATCCCAAAGGATCAAACTGTCTCCAAAAACCTGCATCTGAGAATATTTTTCTTGTATTATCTCTTGGGTGATTTCTTTTTCTTATAATGTTACATTAGTTTCTGCTGTACAGCAAAGTGAGTCAGTTATACGTAAATATGCATTCCTTTACCTCTTCCTTTCCATTATGGTCATCACAGGATATAGTTCCCTGTGCCACACAGTAGGGCCTTGTTGTTTATCCATCCCATACAACAGGCTGTGTCTGCTAACCCCAAGCTCTCATTCCATCCCTCCCTACCCCAGCCAGCTTGGCAACCACAAGTGTGTTCCCTATGTCCAGGAGTCTGCTTCTGTTTCATAGACGGGTTCATTTGTACCATGTTTAAGATTCCAGATATAAGTGATATTATATGGTATTGGATAATTTCTTTTCCTCAGAATATCTCCGGATCATCAACAGTTTTCTGAGACTAAATCTACTGCCTGGATGTACCTGTTGAGAATTAGTCACCACAACAGAGGCCCAGCAACTTCCTTACCCCATGTTTCCCATGTAGAGCCTAACCATTACCCTTGGCACCCAGTTCTGTTTGGTCTTCTCCAGAAAGTAACCCCCTGCCTCCAGTTAGGGGAGAGGTAGGACTAAGGTGATAGAAGGTCGGGAGCAAATTTTTATTTTTCACACCTTATCCTTCGCTCCCGTGCTCCCTGATGCCTTCCTTAGGGCTGAGTACCTGAAACTTACTATGTTTCATTAGTATAAATGAACTTATTTTTTTTTAATTATTTACTCGGCTGAGTTGGGTCATAGTTCATAGTTGCAGCGTGTGGGATCTTTGAGCTTTTAGTTTCAGCTGGCAGGATCTAGTTCCCTGACCAAGGGATGGAACCAAGGACCCCTACACTGTGAGCCCACAGTCTTAGCCAAGGGACCACCAAGGAAGTCTTTAAATTCACTTAGTTTTAATTAATATCTTCATCCACAGGGATGTGATTTTCAAATCCCTACCAACTCAAGTCATTCACCAAACTAGCATTCAAGTCTCATTATCTAACCTCTAACAATCCCTAATTATTTCCAGTCCATTGTGTTCTCTAGGAGAAGGCAATGGCACCGCACTCCAGTCCTCTTGCCTGGAAAATCCCATGGACGGAGGAGCCTGATAGGGTGCAGTCCATGGGGTCGCGAAGAGTTGGGCACGACTGAGTGACTTCACTTTCACTTTTCACTTTCATGCATTGGAGAAGGAAATGGCAGCCCACTCCAGTGTTCTTGCCTGGAGAATCCCAGGGACGGGGGAGCCTGGTGGGCTGCCGTCTATGGGGTTGCACAGAGTCGGACACGACTGAAGCGACTTAGCATAGCATAGCATTGTGTTCTCTTTCCTACCTTTTTAACCTCAAACTTTCATTGAAATTATTTTACTGCCACATGAGGTATTTTAAAAGAAGTACATCTATGCTGTATTACACTATTCAAACCACGTTCAAACACTGTTTAGCCAGAAGTTCAAGTGAATTCTTCCTAAACTGCAAACTAACTGCATTCTGAAATTTGCTGGCCTAGGCTCATACCATCGTTTATCTGTTTATTATCTCATTCTACTGATCTGGAGGCTAAGACTTAAAATGATTAAATAAGTTTTTCAAGGTCACAAGATTAAACTTACATCTCAGTGGTTTTATGAGTATTAAATAAGATAAATCACTTATCATAGTTATTATCTTATGATCAAGTAACAAAAAATCTTTTCTCATGATGAAACACCTGGTTCTTATTGATTCTGTAACTTCTGCATTCAGTAGAGGCAAGCCTGCAGGGAAAGTGAAAAAGACGAAAAGACACTTGAAGAAAGAAGATGCACCATGTGCAACCAGGGAATCATGACATTTGTCTGATTCCTGTGTTGTTGTTGTTAATATTTGTAAGTAGCCATGAAACTAAAATACATTGGGAGATCAATGATGAACCAGTCATTCTTTCAGTAGGGTAGGAATAATTTCTTCTAATGTGAGAAAAATAAGTATAAAACTTTCAGTCATTCTTTGGCCAAATATCTTCAGAATATCTTTAGAGTATCATAATGCTACATTCGGAGAAGGCAATGGCACCGCACTCCAGTACTCTTGCCTGGAAAATCCCATGGACGGAGGAGCCTGGTGGGCTGCAGTCCATGGGGTTGCTAAGAGTCAGACCCGACTGAGCGACTTCACTTTCACTTTCATGCATTGGAGAAGGAAATGGCAACCCACTCCAGTGTTCTTGCCTGGAGAATCCCAGGGACGGGGGAGCCTGGTGGGCTGCCGTCTATGGGGTCGCATAGAGCCGGACACGACTGAAGCGACTTAGCAGCAGCAGCAGCAACAGCAATGCTACATTTGGGCTACAGGTGGCCCAGGTGGTAAAGAATCTGTCTGCCAAACAGGAGACACAAGTTCAGTCCCTGGGTTGGGAAAATCCCCTGGAGAAGGAAATGGCAACCCACTCCAGTATTCCTGCCTGGAGAATCCCATGAATAGGGGAGCCTGGTGTCCTGCAGTCCATGGGCTCTTAAAGAATCAGACATGACTTAGTGACTAAACAACAACACAATAACAATGTGTATTTTACTATATTTTTAAAAATCCCTTAATCTTTTATTTTTCTGTCTTTTTTTGGTGGTGGTGGTCTTGTTTATTTCCAAGTAACTGGTAAAGTTTCTGCCTGAGGTCATCAAGGGAGGATTCACTAGTACCAGACTAGCCCTTCTACAATAAACAACTAGAAAACTGGGCAAAATGTGTGAAATGATGGTCTTCAGACACGGGGAAACACATGTTACAGAACTGTCATCCCTACAGGAAGAGAAACAAATAAGGTGAGACTTGGCTTGTTCTGGCTTTCTGCCTACATGCAGCTTCTGATTTATGGTTTGGGGAGGCGGAAGCACAGGAACACAATGGCCTCCTTGATCTGAAAAGACAGAGATCAGGGTTCAGAGACCATTTTCTTGGGCTCGAAAATCACTATGGATGGTGACTGCAGCCATTAAATTAGAACATGCTTGCTCCTTGGAAGAAAAGCTATGACAAACCTAGACAGTGTATTAAAAAGGAGAGACGTCACTTTGACGACAAAGGTCCATATAATCAAAGCTATGGCTTTCCAGTAGTCATGTACGGATGTGAGAGATGGATCATAAAGAAGGCTGACTGCTGAAGAATTGTCCCTTTTGAACTCTGGTTCTGGAGAAGACTCTCGAGAGTCCCTTGGAGTCCCTTGGAGCAAGGAGATCAAACCAGTCAATCCTAAAGGAAATCAACTTTGAATATTCATTGGAAGGACTGATGCTGAAGACTCCAATACTTTGGCCATCTGGTGCGAAGACCCAACTCATTGGAAAAGATCCTGATGATAGGAAAGATTGAGAGTAGGAGGAGAAGTAGGTAACAGAGGATGAGATGGTTGGATGGCATCACTGACTCATTGGACATGAGTTTGAGCAAACTCCAGGAGATAGTGAAGGACAGGGAAGCCTGGCGTGCTTTGGTTTATGGGGTCGCAAAGAATTGGACATGACTTAGCTACTGAATAACAAAGCACAAACATGGTCATGCTAAAGAATCTTAACCACCAGCGCAGAATGCCAAAGGCCTCTGATTACTCTATTTATCGGCATCTTCTTTTCTAACAGACTCTGATTGCAAGTTACTGCTGTTTGCTGAAACCATTTGTTTCTACTCAAAGTTGACTCTTCTTTGATTGCAGATAGAGAAAATATCCCAGAATATCTCTCTCTGCTGCAAGATCACTTAAGGACGGAGACCAAAAATCATTGTCATTATAACAGTAGGAGTCTGCAGAAAGTTTGGTATCAAATTACTTGAGACATCTGTTATAGGAAATGATGTGCTATTTTTGAAAATAGTATGTGAAGCTGCAGCCTGAGTGCTAATCAGTCTAAACATTTTCTTTAGCTATGAATTCCATTTAAAGGAAAGGTTTTTTTCTTAAGGCCATGGATCATTAACATTTCAATACACCAAGCCTAGATCTGGCAACTTCAAGAAATTTTTCAGAAGGAAGGCACACAACCCAAGGGACTATCTTAATTAGCTGCATCAGCCCAATTAATTTGTGGTGTATTTCAAGCTGAAACAAAGGCCCAGGAATGAGTCTTGCTGTCCCAACCTCATCATAAAAGTTCTACGAAGCCTCTCCCTCAAGCATTGCAGGGAAGAAAGACAATGGATGGAGCTGAGCCTCCAGGGTCTTGGCAGCCAAGAAAGAAGCAGAGGGGAGGCTCTGCCAGGGCTCGTATCTGTGGAAAATCACACCACAGCTAGCTGCAGCGAGGAATTCTTGAGAATGGAAGGAGCAGACAGCAAAACATCTGATAAAAGCAAAAATTTTAAATTGTCCTGAGGATGCGTTTTATCGTCTGAATCAACAAGTCTCTGAAACGCAGAACCTCCTCGGAGACCTTCACTGGCTTCCCGACTGTTCGCAGCTCCTTTTCCCTGAGCAAGTCCTGAGCACTGACGCTGGATCCTGGGAGGGCCCTCCGGGAGCACTTCCCCAACTGCCTGGGACCCAAATGCTTCTGTCCCGCTTCCTCCAGCCGATTAGATCCCCTGACTGTGGCCACCAGTTCGAATCAGGCCTGTGCTTGCTCTACCCGATACTCTAATCTGAATTGTTTCTACTGTGTTATAAAATCAATGTAATGGAGAATAGATGAAAAAAAAAAATAGATGGCATTTTTAGAAGTATGCTGAGAAGAACAACTTCAGCCTCAACACCCATAAAAATCCCCGCAAGTCTATTTCTGATTCAGAAATTCCATCAGTGCAGGTTTACTTCTATGGGTCAAAGCAGAAGAATATACTGCCATGCAAAGAGTGTGTTGACAGATAATTAAATCATCATTAGTCATCAACCACTTATAGTGAACTTTCCCATTCTAAATGTTTCCAAGGCAACAGAGGTCCTAAGGCTTTATACGTGAGAAGGTGAAAATATAAACCAATGCACCAACCAAGTGGAAGGAAGACAAGCGGGAATAAGGAAACGGGGAGGTCAGGCTCTGAAGACCTTGGGAAGAGACGCTCATAAAGAAAACAAAATGGGGAACAAGCAGTTGTCCAAGGCCTGGTTTGGGCTTCCCAGGTGGTGCTAGAGGGGTGCAGGAGACACAGAGACTGGGGTTCTTTCTCTGGGTCAGGAAGACACCCTGGAGGAGGGCACGGCACCCACTCCAGTGCCCTTGCCTGGAGAATCCGATGGACAGAGGAGCCTGGCAGGCTGCAGCCCATAGAGTCGCAAAGAGTCAGACCTGACTGAAAGGACTGAGCATCCACACACCACAAGGCCTAGCTTACCTATCCTACAGTGATGCAAATTACCCTGCCACACGGGACGGTCCCATCACTGGTCCTTCTAGAGCAGCGGTCCCCAAACTTTTTGGCACCAGGGGCCAGTTTTGTGGAAGATAATTTTCCACAGACTGAGTGGCGGGGATGGTTTCAGAATGATCAAGCACACTACACTCACTGTAGTTTATTTCTATTATTATTATATCAACTACAGCTCAGATCCTCAGGCATTAGATCCGGGGGGTTGAGGATCCCTGTTCTAGAGGAACAAAAGCCCAAAATGACCCTTCCCTTAACCATCGATATTTTCAGGAAATGACTGAGTAAAATCGGTGAATAGTCATAGTCCCCGAAGAACAGGAAAACACACGGCTTTACCCATGGTGTCAGGCAGATACTGGATGATTACCAGCCCAGTGGTTAGAGAAAGTGTTCCCATCCGGGAAGTCTGGATTGGGCTCGACAGATCTCCCTGGTTTCATCTAGGAGTCTATGATAAACAATGCATGATCTATGGCAGAAGAGCCTCAGGGTGGAAAAAGCGACGTGTCATTTCCAAACCAATAAATGAGACAGCTCTACACCTGAACTGGGATGACTACAGATGCTTGGTTTTACTCAATGAATTCCCAGTCTGGCAAGAATAACGTGGAAGAAGTGATTCAGAAATGCTCATGAAGAAGGATCAGCGCTGATGAACTGATGCTTTCAAACTGGTGTTGGAGAAGACTCTTGAGAGTCCCTTGGACTGCAAGGAGATCCAACCAGTCCATCCTAAAGGAGATCAGTCCTGGGTGTTCATTGGAAAGACTGATGTTGAAGCTGAAACTCTAGTACTTTGGCCACCTGATGTGAAGAGCTGACTCACTTGAAAAGATCCTGATGCTGGGAAAGATTGAGGGTGGGAGGAGAAGGGGATGACATAGGATGAGATGGTTGGATGGCATTTCCAACTCAATGGACATGAGTTAGACCAAGCTTTGGAAGATAGTGGACAGGGAGGCCTGGTGTGCTGCAGTCCATGGGGTCACAAAGAGTCAGAAACAACTTACCAACCAAATAAGAACAAAGATAGAATGCTAGATGAATCTGGAAGAGGGTCCCACACCTACTCCAGGGAAGGCTTCCCAGGGCAGGTTACATCTGAGCGAAGGCTTGGAAGAGGAGGGGCTGGGCAGGTCCAGGAGAGAGGGGACTCTCTGCAGAGGGGGCAACAGCAAAGTGCAGGCAAGGCGTGGGTAGCTGAGCAGAGCCTGGAGTGCGTAGAGGGTGAGACGGGCGGGGACGAAGGCCAGAGAGGCAGCGGCCAGGCCCCAGGGTCCTCCTTACATGCCACACTAAGGAATTCATGGAAACAGACATCCATGCTGATGTGCGTGCCTGCTAAGTCGCTTCAGTCGTGTCAGACTCCTTGCGACCCCATGGACTGTAGCCCCACAGGCTCCTCTGTCCATGGCGTTCTCCAGACAAGAAGACTGGAGTGGGTTGCCATTTCCTCCCCCAGGGGGACCTTCCTGATCCAGGCGCTGAACTCGGGTCTCCTTCATTGCAGGCAGGTTCTTTACCACTGAGCCACCTGGGAAGTATTTGTATGTATATCCCGCACCTTATTCCAGAAAGGATTTAAAGCGGCTGTTGCTCAAAACTTTGGGTTATATTATCAACGCAATTGAGTGTAATTGAAGGATTTTAAGCAGGGAATGACATGCTCAGGCATGCATCTAAGAAACATTACTCAGGCAACACAGAAAACAAATTGAAAGGGGTAGCAGGAAAAGGGGTGGGACTTCAGGCAGTTAAGGAACAATAGAGGCAATTATAATAATCCCGGGGGTGGGGGTGGGGTGAATAACTAAGGTCTCAAGAAACGCAGTGGGCCCCGAATGGCGAGGACTGAGTACTTCTGAGATGCACTCAAGGCTGGGCAGGATAATTTCTAAGCTCGTGGGCCTGATGATGCTTAACACTCTGGGACCAAACTGGGCAGAAAGAAATTGCTCAGGCAATACGTCTTGATAAGGAATTTGAATCAGGGAAACAAGTTATCAAGACAATTTGTCTGATACGAGAAAGCATTGATGGTGTAGAAGCAGACAGTTGCAAGTACTTTGAGTTTACTTTGAATTTCCATTGGAGCCATCTGCCCAGTTTCTTTTAAGCAGAGCCTTCTTTCTTTCAAAAGACAGACGTCTGGTATTGCCCAAATCTCCTAACTGCGCCTGAAACGACGTTTTTGGTGCATTTTTCAAAGTTGCTGCTGTTGCTAGCAACCCCTGAAGGAATAAAAATTTATCTCACTGTCATGTCGAGTTTCCAGCAGGCAGAAACTGGGGGAGGTGTTTGGTGTGTTTTTTTTTTGTTGTTGTTTTTTTTTTATATAAGAAAAAAGTTCTGCCCAGTTAAAGCAAACACCTCACACAAAAAGTTAACAACCCAATGACTTAAATTATACATTGTGAGTGAAAATGTCCAGCATAGAACCTGGAATATGGTTCTCAGTCAGTATTCATTGGAACTGAAATCACTTTTTAAGAAGAATCTTAAAAATGATCAATTTAAAGAACTGATGAATACCAAATCTCCTAAAGTTCTCTATAATCTTGGGTTGGCTAAAAAGTTCATTTGAGTTTTCCCATAATATGTTACGGAAAAACCCGAAGCAACTTTTTTAACTAACTCAGTAGAATCTGGCCTATAGGGAAATAAATTAGGGTGAAGGACAGGTGAGAATGTATTAGTTAAAAAGAAAGAAAAGTATTTTTTTTTTCTGGATAACATGATAATTAACATGATGATCTACATAAAAATGACTCACAATCAAAAAAAGAAAAAATAAATAACAGGTTCAAAGAAAATAGAGTTTTAAATAAATACACAGGGTTAATAATTGTTCTAGATACACTGACAATAACAACTGGGAGAAAGGTGACATCACTGGTAATCTGTATTTTCGTCACCTAGTTTTCTCTCTTCTGAATCAACATATGAAAGACACATCCTGTTGAATTTAGAAGTCATTCACTTATTTAATTTTGGACTCATTCATATAACAAACATTACTGAGTGTGACTACTGCTTGGCTTCTGGGGTCAGCACTGGGTCCCTGCCACCATGTCATGTCTCTCCTCCAGTTTCCAACGATATGTTCCTCATTTGAATTTCGGATTTCACCAGAACGGCCTTTTGTAAACTATATTTATTTATTTGCTGTGCTGGATCGTAGTTATGCATGTGGGATCTTCGATCTTGGTTGAACCCTGCAGGATCCAGTTCCCCGCCCTGCAATCGGATCTGCACTGGGAGTGCAGAGTCTGAGCCACTGGACCACCAAGGGGGTCTGCAGACTAGCCATTAGTATCCACGCCTCTGCCATCTCCTTGTTCGTCGTAACGTATGTATTCTCCGAGACGGCAGAGGCTGCCTCTGTGCCTCTCCTCTTTTCTCCCTGAGTTCTCACCAGAATGGTCTGTAACAGGCTTAGTCAAGTCATACTGACACCGAATGAAATGCCTCATGAACGTCATTATTTCAAGAATTAGGAGCAGCTTAAATTATAAACATGTACACAGAGTAACTAAGACTTCATGACTTATTTGCATGTCACCGGCTCAGACAAAACTTTACATCATATTGGTTCAGACAGAACTGCTGTCTGCACTCTTAGTAAGTATAATACCTCATACTTCTCTACTTTGGGTCCAATTCACTCTGGATTCAATTCCAGGATGTCTCACGTAAAGGGATCACAGTTGGTGGACAGCTGGTTTTTCTCTACCTGTAAGGAGAGGGATGACTACATCGATAAAAGCATTTTCATTTTTTAAAAAAGAATGAGAACCTATTGGCTAGCACAGGGAGCTCGACTCTCAAGACTCTGTGTTGACCTAAATGGGAAGAAAAGCTGAAAAAGAAGGCATATAGGTATACATACGGCTGATTCACGTCTCTGTGCAGCAGAAAATAACACGACATGGTAAAGCAGCTGTGTGTGTGTGTGTGTGTGTGTGTGTGTGTGTGTGTGTGTGTATGTGTGTACTCAGTCACTCAGTCATGTCCACCTGATTGCAATCCCACAGACTGTAGCCCACCAGGCTACTCTGTCCATGGAATTTTCCAGGCAAGAATACTGGAGCAGGTTGCCATTTCCTTCTCCAGCAGATTCCTCTGACTCAGGGATCGAACACACGTCTCTTGCATCTCCTGCCCTGGCAAGTGAATTCCTTATGACTGAGCCACCTGGGAAGCCCAAAACAATTGTACTCCAATAAAAATTCTTTTGAAAAGTTTTAATAAGGTTTGAGTTGTCTTCATAGAAGAAGAATCTTCTGAAGCAGAAAATATACTAAAAAATAAGACCCATGCCCAAATCATGGGGAGAAGCTAAGTGAAAGGAGAACGGAGCTGAGTCCCTGGGAATGATTCAGAGAACATGTGTGATGAACAAGACACCTGGCCTCCAGTCCCGCTCTCTCCACCAGTTAACTGCCCGGTTTAAGAAAGTCCCTTAGCCTCCCAAGTTTCTATTCCCTCCTCTATTAAAAAAAAAAAAAACAAAAAAAAAAAACACCAAGGATTAGATTAGATGGCTTTTAAAGATTTTTTTTTTCTAGTTCTAAAATTCTACAGTTCTTAATGCTTGCAGACTTTCTTTCACATACTCTGACTCCTAGAAACCCCACCTTCTTTTAATAAATTCTATTTACTTGCAGGTGGTTGGACTATTAAGAAAAGCAAATTGTTTAAATAATGTCTGACTTTTTGACTGGCTTGACTCTCCTAACGGGCCATATATATAATTTTTTTTTTTTTCCGGGTAGTGATTTTTCAGGTACATCAATCAAGTAGCCAGTATTTATTGCGTGGAGCTAATTAACTTTCAAAATGACATTTTCATTTGTAACTCGGGGTTGAGATTTGAACTCAGATCTCATCAATGGAAAGCAGCTGCACTAATAATCCAAGCCCCCTAATTCTGCCAGCTTACCCTCACCATAAATGTGTGATTAATCGCAGGTTTAAGGGAGTTCTCAGTTACTGTGAAAACAAATCATTACCAGAAACTGGCATTCCCAATTTATTTTATTTATTTTATTTTTATTTTTATGACTTAGACCCCATTCTCCATATTTTCCATATGTTTGGGGTCCTTTTCATCCATTCAGCACCTCGCAGAGAGCTCAGCTCACCCCTATCTCCTATTGGGTCATGACGAACAAGAGAATTTTGCTGTTTTCACTTTTCAGTTTCAAAGGTGGTAGAAACATGAGTACTCTTGAAGAAGAGGTGAGCGAATCGTAAGGGACAGAGTGAAGGCAAAGACGCGTGAGTTACTCCTCAAGTGGGGTCCATGAAGCAAATGCAGCATTTCCCTCCCCTGTGAGATACAGGGACGTGCCCATTGAGCAACCGGAGAGCTGGCAGAGGGCTCTGAAAGTGGCTTAAGTGTGTGCTCAGTCACTTCAGTCACGTCCGACTCTGCGATCCCATGGACTGCAGCCCTCCAGGCTCCTCTGTCCATGGGATGGGTTGCCATGCCCTCCTCCAGGGGATCTTCCTGACCCAGATATCAAACCCACGTCTCGTGTCTCCTGCATTGGCAGGTGGATTCTTTACCACTACGTCACCTGGGAAGCCCCTGAGAGTGGCTTATCTGTACCTTTCCCCCTATAATAGCAGAAAGTTATATAAGGAAATCTAAACAATTTAACCTCTTGGCTCTTGTTTGTTGACAGGAATGAGAGTAATTTGACCAAGTTTGGAGAGCATTTGAGGGATATTGTGATTAAATTTACTTTGGGGACACCCAGCTGCAAGTCAAGACATGGAGTCCAAAGCAGTGACAACTGCCACAAGAATCAAATGGAAAGAGACACACCCTCCGAAGATGCCAGGGACGAAGAAAACATTCTGTACAGATAAATACAAGCCTGAATCTGCAGTCACTGGGGGCAGCCTCTGTTAGTGGCCCCTAATGTTCTATTGAGCTGCCTCTCAAATCTGCAACCTCAGGTAGAACAGCATTTCTGGTTGAGTACTAGCGGGAATTAACTTATTTGACAACAGTTAACAAGACTCTCCTGGCCGCCGCCCCTGACCTCAGACACGGGGTAACTCCTCTCGGCCGCCCCCCCCCCCCCCCCCGACCTCGGACGCGGGGTAGCTCCTCTCAGCCGTTCCTGTGCCGTCGAAGTCTGGTACTCTCGGCCGCTGCCCCTGACCTCGGACGTGGGGTAACTCCTCTTGGCCGCCGCCCTTCGGGCATGGGGTCCTCCCGGCTTCTGCCCCTGACCTCGGATGTGGGGTGGCTCCTCTCGGCTGCGCTTTGGCGCACCCGTCGCAACCGCCTGCACTGTGGCATGCCCATTGCAACCGCAGCCAGGGGTGGCGGGCAGGAGGAGCTACCCCACGCCCCCAAGCCTGAGGCCAGGGGCAGCAGCCAGGAGGAGCAACCCCACGCCGGAGGCCAGGGGCAGTGGCCAGGAGGACCAACCCCACGTCCAAGGAGCCATGGCTGCGCGGGCGCAGGAGGGCCTAGAAGAGCTATCCCACGTTGAAGGTCAGGAAGGGCAGTGGTGAGGAGATACCCCTAGTCCAAGATAAGGAGCATTGGCTGCACTTTCCTGGAGCAGCTGTGAAGAGATACCCCACGCCCAAGGTAAGAGAAACCCAAGTAAGAGGGTAGGTGTTGCAAGAGGGCATCAGAGGGCAAACAAACTGAAACCATACTCACAGAAAACTAGTCAATCTAATCACACTAGGACCACAGCCTTGTCTAACTCAATGAAACTAAGCCATGCCTGTGGGGCAACCCAAGATGGACGGGTCATGGTGGACAGATCTGACAGAATGTGGTCCACTGGAGAAGGGAATGGCAAATAACTTCAGTATTCCTGCCTTGAGAACCCCACAAACAGTATGAAAAGGCAAAATGATAGGATACTGAAAGAGAACTCCCCAGGTCAGTAGGTGGCCAATATGCTACTTGATATCAGTGGAGAAATAACTCCAGAAAGAATGAAGGGATGGAGACAAAGCAAAAACAATACCCAGCTGTGGATGTGACTGGTGATAGAAGCAAGGTCCGATGCTGTAAAGAGCAATACTGCATAGGAACCTGGAATGTCAGGTCCATGAATCAAGGCAAATTGGAAGTGGTCAAACAAGAGATGGCAAGAGTGAATGTCGACATTCTAGGAATCAGCGAACTGAAATGGACTGGAATGGGTGAATTTAACTCAGATGACCATTATATCTACTACTGTGGGCAGGAATCCCTCAGAAGAAATGGAGTGGCCATCATGGTCAACAAAAGAGTCCAAAATGCAGTACTTGGATGCAATCTCAAAAACTACAGAATGATCTCTGTTCGTTTCCAAGGCAAACCATTCAATATCGCAGTAATCCAAGTCCATGCCCCAACCAGTAATGCTGAAGAAGCTGAAGTTGAATGGTTCTATGAAGACCTACAAGACCTTTTAGAACTAACACCCAAAAAAGATGTCCTTTTCATTATAGGGGACTGGAATGCAAAAGTAGGAAGGCAAGAAACACCTGAAGTAACAGGAAAATTTGGCCTTGGAATACGGAATGAAGCAGGGCAAAGACTGATAGAGTTTTGCCAAGAAAATGCACTGGTCATAACAAACACCCTCTTCCAACAAAACAAGAGAAGACTCTATACATGGACATCACCAGATGGTCAACACTGAAATCAGATTGATTATATTCTTTGCAGCCAAAGATGGAGAAGCTCTATACAGTCAACAAAAACAAAACCAGGAGCTGACTGTGGCTCAGATCATGAACTCCTTATTGACAAATTCAGACTTAAATTGAAGAAAGTAGGGAAAACCACTAGACCACTCAGGTATGACCTAAATCAAATCCCTTATGATTATACAGTGGAAGTGAGAAATAGATTTAAGGGCCTAGATCTGATAGAAAGAGTGCCTGATGAACTATGGAATGAGGTTCGTGACATTGTACAGGAGACAGGGATCAAGACCATTCCCATAAAAAAGAAATGCCAAAAAGCAAAATGGCTGTCTGGGGAGGCCTTACAAATAGCTGTGAAAAGAAGAGAAGTGAAAAGCAAAGGAGAAAAGGAAAGATATAAATATCTGAATGCAGAGTTCCAAAGAATAGCAAGAAGAGATAAGAAAGCCTTCTTCAGCGATCAATGCAAATAGAGGAAAACAACAGAATGGGAAAGACTAGGGATCTCTTCAAGAAAATCAGAGATACCAAAGATGAGCTCGATAAAGGACAGAAATGGTATGGACCTAACAGAAGCAGAAGATATTAAGAAGAGATGGCAAGAATACACAGAAGAACTGTACAAAAAAGATCTTCACGACCCAGATAATCACGATGGTGTGATCACTGACCTAGAGCCAGACATCCTGGAATGTGAAGTCAAGTGGGCCTTAGAAAGCATCACTATGAACAAAGCTAGTGGAAGTGATGGAATTCCAGTTGAGCTATTCCAATTCCTGAAAGATGATGCTGTGAAAGTGCTGCACTCAACATGCCAGCAAATTTGGAAAACTCAGCAGTGGCCACAGGACTGGAAAAGGTCAGTTTTCATTCCAATCCCAAAGAAAGGCAATGCCAAAGAATGCTCAAACTACTGCACAATTGCACCCATCTCACATGCTAGTAAAGTAATGCGCAAAATTCTCCAAGCCAGACTTCAGCAATATGTGAACTGCGAACTTCCTGATGTTCAAGCTGGTTTTAGAAAAGACAGAGGAACCAGAGATCAAATTGCCAACATCCTCTGGATCATGGAAAAAGCAAGAGAGTTCCAGAAAAACATCTATTTCTGCTTTATTGATTATGCCAAAGCCTTTGACTGTGTGGATCACAATAAACTGTGGAAAATTCTGAAAGAGATGGGAATACCAGACCACCTCATCTGCCTCTTGAGAAATTTGTATGCAGGTCACGAAGCAACAGTTAGAACTGGACATGGAACAACAGACTGGTTCCAAATAGGAAAAGGAGTTCGTCAAGGCTGTATATTGTCACCCTGCTTATTTAACTTATATGCAGAGTACATCATGAGAAATGCTGGGCTGGAAGAAACACAAGCTGGAATCAAGACTGCCGGGAGAAATATCAATAACCTCAGATATGCAGATGACACCACCCTTATGGCAGAAAGTGAAGAGGAACTAAAAAGCCTCTTGATGAAAGTGAAAGTAGAGAGTGAAAAAGTTGGCTCAAAGCTCAACATTCAGAAAACAAAGATCATGGCATCCGGTCCCATCACTTCATGGGAAATAGATGGGGAAACAGTGGAAACAGTGTCAGATTTTGTTTTTTTGGGCTCCAAAATCACTGCAGATGGTGAGTGCAGCCATGAAATTAAAAGACACTTACTCCTTGGAAGGAAAGTTATGACCAACCTAGATAGCATATTCAAAAGCAGAGACATTACTTTGCCAACAAAGATTCGTCTAGTCAAGGCTATGGATTTTCCTGTGGTCATGTATGGATGTGAGAGTTGGACTGTGAAGAAGGCTGAGCATGGAAGAATTGATGCTTTTGAACTGTGGTGTTGGAGAAGAGTCTTGAGAGTCCCTTGGACTGCAAGGAGATCCAACCAGTCCATTCTGAAGGAGATCAGCCCTGGGATTTCTTTGGAAGGAATGATAATAAAGCTGAAACTCCAGTACTTTGGCTACCTCATGCGAAGAGTTGACTCATTGGAAAAGACTGTGATGCTGGGAGGGATTGGGGGCAGGAGGAGAAGGGGACGACAGAGGATGAGATGGCTGGATGGCATCACTGACTCGATGGACATGAGTCTGAGTGAACTCCGGGAGTTGGTGATGGACAGGGAGGCCTGGCGTGCTGCGCTTCATGGGGTCGCAAAGAGTCGGACACGACTGAGCGACTGATTTGATCTGATCTGAACAAGACTCTCCAGCAAGATCATGTAGGCTGGCTAGTGAGAGTGTGTGTGTGTGTGTGTGTGTGTGTGTGTGTGTAACACCTTACACTCCAAGATCTTCAAGATCATTCAACTTCATGAGGACATTTCGGTGAGTATCTATACAAATTGCCTCCATTCCGTAACTTGTGGACCTCTCTCCTAAGATCAGTGGGTGTTGTAAAGGAATGGATGTTCTAAAGGAAGTTCCTGCTCTTGCTGAAGTATTCACGTGTCACATGAGGGTTCTCTTCTCCCACTTGCCTCGCCTTTCCCCAGACAGTGTCATGCAAAGTCAGTTCTATAGAATCAGTAAGATGGATTGATTGCAAAAGGAAGTTTGAGGTTAAACAGGCTGGAGGTTAAAGAATGAAACAAGATGGTTTCATTACCAGATATCATAGTGGCCAACGGAGCATGTGCTTGCATGAACATTCCACTGGCTGACGCCGCCTCAGGACGCCTCTCACTGGCCGACGCCGCCTCAGGACGCCTCTCACTGGCTGTCTCTGTTTTGTGCTGCAGCCACTCCCCTGTTTCTCACTTCCTCCTCCTCTGGGTCTAGCCTCCATTTCCTCCTCCTCCTGTGAATATGTTTCTTATGCAAAATGATGCAGCCGTCCAACCCCCAGCCCTGCTTCAGAGGCTCTGGTCCACCTTAGCCTGGCCCCAAACTCATCTAGGATGTTCTAGGAAATAAAATTGGTTTTATTTGCTCATTTACAGATGTGACAGTTGGACCATAAAGAAGGCTGAGCACCAAAAAATGGATGTTTTCAAATTGTGGTGCTGGAGAAGACTCTTAAGAGTCCCTTGGACTGCAAGGAGATCAAACCAGTCCATCCTAAAGGGAATCAACTCTGAATATTCACTGGAATGACTGATGCTGAAACTCCCATACTTTGGTTACCTGATGGGAAGAGCTGACTCATTGGAAAAGACCCTGATGCTGCGAAAGATTGAAGGCAGGAGAAGGGGATGACAGAGGATGAGACAGTTGGATGACATCACTAACTCGGGAGATAGTGAAAGACAGGGAAGTGTGGAGTGCTGCAGTCCATGGCGTTAGCAAAGAGTCAGACAAGCCTGAGTGACTGAACAACAAGAACTAACTCTTAAGACATATCATGCTTCCCCACCAATCTCTGCAAGTAAAGAAGACAGGGAATGCCATCTCCCCATACAAATTCTATAAGCATCTTCAAGAAGCAGAATTATCCCCAGCTAGGGTATTTTGTTTTAATTTCTTTTTTTTAATTTACTCCATTTTACTTATAATTGCATTTCAACTTAATACTCTTGTGTCACTACATTCATTCATCGTATCAAAAATAGTATTCCAAATCTGGTTAACAAAGCATGCTTTTAAGACTTTCAGAATACAACTTTCAGGATGATTAAATTTGTGTACATTTATTCTTTAATATTTACTTAATATTGGCGTGTATTTGATTTATAGTGTTGTGTTAGTTTCAGGTGTACAGTAAAGCGATTCAGTTACACCTATACATATATTCGTTCTTTTTCAGATTCTTTTCCCATGTAGGTTATTACAGAATATTGAGTAGAATTTCCTGTGCTATACATGTTTTATTTCTAATAGTATATTTTGTTTGCCACCTACCAAAACTCTCACGAGTTCTCACACTTTTATGTTCTCTCTCACACACACCCACACCCATACACACCACTCTCCACATATTCTCCTTTAAACCCACACAGCAGTAAACACAGAAACAAGTGAAGTAGTCAGTTAATCTCTACTCTTCCCTGAGACATGGGAAAAAACATGAAAGAGGAAAAAGAGGAAAGTCAAAGATAGCAAGACACAGGAGGTCAAACAGCAGAAGCATTGAGGAGGAGAAAGAAAAGGAAAAGTGAAGTAGGTAGTGCGTCATTGGCGTGTGATCACAGAGGCTCAAGGAAGTGGAGGGTGTATGAAATCAAAGGGAGGAGGATTCCTGTCCTATGAGCTGTGTCTCCTGCCTTTCAGCGATCATGGGGATAAAATACTGAGACACACACACAGTGAACCTGTATGCTTAGAGACATCACACAGACACACAGGTGGGTCTTCCTTTTGGGTGGGAAAGTATGAAAGTGTTAGTTGCGCACAGTCGTGTCCGACTCTTTGTGACCCCATGGACTGCAGCCCACCAGGCTCCTCTGTCCATGGGGGCTCTCCAGGCAAGAATACTGGAGTGGGTTGCCCTTCCCTTCTCCAAGACATCTTCCTGACTCAGGGAGTGAATCCCAGTCTCCCGCACTGCAGACAGATTCTTTACCATCTGATCCCCTAGGGAAGCCATCGGATGGGAGCCACCCCCTCCACTTTCCTCCTGCAAAAGATGGCAGCCGGAGGGGAGTAAGCTTATTAGGATTAAAAAAAAAAAAAAAAAAAAGTGGGACTTTTCTGGTGGCCCAGTGGTGAAAAATCCACCTTCCAATGCAGGGGCCAAGGTTCAGTCTCTGGTACAACACGATCCCTCCTGCCCCAACTAAGACTTGATGCTGCCAAAAACAAATATTTAAAAAACACCCACCAATAACTGACCTTTCTTTTAGACATGAGTTTCCAATATATGAAGGCTTTGTAAGAGGTGAGGTGGACTCTATGCACTAATAAAGAGGAGCTTCACTCTTATGCTCTTCCTCCCCTGGTGCCATGGGGACCGCACAGAGGGCCTGCTCAGAGGAGATTCCGAGCACAAAGATCAAGGTCTGCTGGACCAGGCCACTCCCCAGCAGGTCTTTCCCTGTAACATTTCCAGCCTCCAAGCCACCCTTCTGAGGTTTAGCAAAGTAGCCAAAGCTGAGGGTGTTAACACAAACCCAACCTCAGGCCCTCCTGGTGACTGCAGAGCTCTCACGTGGTCCTTCCACCCTGAGTCACCTCCACCCATGAGACCACGGCTTTGGAGGGGGTCATGCCCACAGACACGTCCTTCTCTGTGTGTGACCAATCTCTGCCAACCTTGTGGTGAGACCTCGGATGCCAAATGTAAGCAATTACAGGAGTCCCCATCCTGCGGCTAAAGGCATCTGCTTGTGGAGTGTGTTCCCTGGATGCTGCTGGAGATGGGGATAAAGACCACTGGGCTCCCCAGGACACTGGACAGCGTCCTAGAGCTGGTGCTCACCCTGGGGAGGGGCACCCTCCCCTCCTGCCAGTATCTGCAACTGCTCTTTCACACGAAGGTCGCTGAAACCATTAGTCACCACGAAGAGGCTTCTGGGCCACCCACTATCCATCATTTCTTTAATTGACTGGATACCAGGGCTTCCAGGGAAACAGGGACAAAATTTTAAAAAAATTTAAAAATGACTGAGTAGAAATTAAAAAAAAAAAAAAAAAAAAAAACTTGACAAATAGCTTGAAAAATGCTCCCAAATTAGACAGCGACCTTTTTCAAGTTCATCCTGAAAATTCTGAAGTATCTATCATGTCCATTTTCTCTTTTCCAATTCCATAGTCCTTCCTTTCATCATCTCCCATTTGGATTCCTGTAAAACATTTGCCAGTGTTTTACTTTCCCCTAATATCTTTGTCTTCCAAATTATCCAGCAATATTTTTTAAAAAATTATTTTATATTGGAGTAAAGATGATTAACAATTCTGTATTGGATTCAGGTATATAGCAAAGTGATTCAGTTAAACATATAGATGTATCTATTCTTTTTCAAACTCTTTGGGATTTAGGTTGTTACACGGTATTGAGCAGAGTTCCCTGCACTCTACAATAGGTCCTTATGGTTGACCAGCTGTCTTTGTGAAAGGAACCATCTAATGATGCTTCTGGTCTTCAATGGCACTCTCATCTATAGCATAACATGCAAAATATTTACATTTTCCCACCCATACCGTGTACGTCCATGATGATAATCCACTGTATGTTCCAATACTCCTTCTGGAATGTTATTCCATTTCTTGTATTGGCTAATCCTTCAAAGGCCGACCCATTTGCTCAGCTGCTCTGTAGAGCCTTCCAAAGCACCTCAGATGGAGCCACTGCTCCCTCTATTCTGGTTTTACCTTTCTTTACACTTAGCTCTTTTTTAACATGTGTCCTATTGTACGCTATTGATATCTTAAGTCAATAGTGTGGCTCCTGTGATATAAAATATTCTCCAGGAGAAGCACAGACAACATTTTTAGGTCTTAGTATAAGACATGACACATAGAAGATGTTCAACAAATATTTGAAAAACATCTGATAAGAAATGAATAAATAAATGAACAAATGACTCGTTCAGCATCACTAATGGAGAGTGCATGTCACACAGATAATGTAAAACAGTGGCTAATCTGCACACAGTTCTGTGCATGTATATACATATGTAGCATGACACAATCCATATAAATACAAATAAAATCCAATACTGTGAGTATACACATGTCACATGCATTTTTTTTTCTTTAACTGAAAACTATGTCCTAAAGACTTTATTGGGTCAGGTTTTCCTGTATTTACTTGCCCATTTTTGCTTTCTTTTTGCTTTTCTAATTACTACCTTAAATTGCATAAATCAGATATATCCCATATTTTTTAGCCGTCTTCCCCGGCTGAAAGATGTTTTGTTGTTGTTCTTGTTGTTTAGTGGCTCAGTTGTGTCCAGTTCTTCACAACCCCATGGACTGTAGCCCACTAGGCTCCTTTGTCCACAGGATTTTGCAGGGAAAAATACTGGAATGGGTTGCCATTTCCTTCTCCAGGGGATCTTCCCAACCCAGGGATTGAACCCACATCTCCTGCCCTGGCAGGCAGATTCTTCACCACTGAGCCACCAGGGAAGCCCTCAAATACTGTGCTAGAACTCTCAATCTTTATAAACTTCAAAAGAGGTTAATTAACGTTCTTCTTTCTCAAGGCGATGTTGAACCTAAACCATCCCAATGATACTACTTCTTATTAGAACTATTTCATTAAAATGACTTCTAGAAACGTAATACCTTCTAACTCCCTTCCTCACGTCCCTTTTCCCTGCGACTGCATTTCTTTTGAAAGGACAACATCAAAAATCAGAACATATAAGTGAAGGAATGTTGTTAAACGCCCCTTTTAGTCTGAGAGCTGTGGTCGTGTGTAGGTCAGTAAAGTAAATTCTGTATGAGATGCTGTACATATTCCAATGTTTTCCAAAAGGATACTTAAAACATTCACAAAGGGAATTCTAGAAAACCAAAAAGATGTCTCCCTCCAAAAGTGGTGGGAGCCCCTCTGAATTAAAGCTTCCGACCTCTGAGTACCAGGCTGCCCTTGATTAAAAACAAATGGAACATGAGCTATGGAGCGTAAGCCTACCTGATTTATTGCTTGGAAAATTAAGTTACTATTACTTATGGGGCTTGGAAGCCAAGGCCCAATGCAAGAGCTAATTGAGAGTGGAGAAGGGGTATATGTCGAAATTGGGAAAATATATTTTAGAGAATGGCTGAGTGAAGACATCAGGGTATGTAATTAAATGGCCTTAAAAAAAAAAAGTCACACTCCCAACAAGCTCTTATATCAAACAATTGGAATGTGTTGGTTTTATTAACTGGTCTTCTGACATTAGCTCCATCAGCCTGGGTACTCCTGAGTGAACTTCACCATTGACTGACTCTAGTAAACATATTAAAGCCTTAATTACCAGGTGTCTTATAATAATGCAGTATTCGTTTAGGAGAGAATTTTGTGATAGTTCTGCAACAATTAAATACTGTTTAAAATACACGCAATTACTAGGTTTTGGTTAGCTTGTACAGATTTCTACTTCCATGTTTTCTGTAGCCATAAAAGTGTATCTTGTTGGGTTTTCTGACTCATCAAGTGAATTCCCAATAAATCCTAGGAAGGAATTTTATTTTCATAAGAGTTAGGGACCAGGAAGTCCTTGTTGTGAAAGGTCAAACGCTGGAAGGCGTGGGAGGGAATAATATTATGCACAGTGTTCTTGCCACCAGCTCTCATTCCATTTTAAGTCCGCCTTCCAAGTGGCTCAGGACGTTGTAAGATGAAGAACTAAAAAATTATTTCTTTCTTAGAGTAGGGCTGTGACTACATGAGTGATAAAATTGATGACATATGTAGAGACTTTTTATTTTTGTTGGCCAATCAAACATTCCAGACTGATTGCTGTAATTTGTTAGAACAGCTACTCAAAATCTTTGAAATTGAAAGGTGATGCTGTCAAATCACAGTAAAGATCCCTTTCATTCTCATGAAAGTTGGCTATTGAGGTAATATGTATACAAACTTCTTTAAATTCAGTGAAGAGCTATTCTGTTCATTGACAGTTGTTTTCCTAATTGAGACCATACAAGAATATTTCCCACCTAATTCTTTTTTTTTTTTTTAACTCATACACTTTATCCTATAGTTGTGGTTCTCACCAAGGGGTGGTTTTGCCCCGAAGGGAACATTTTGCAGTTTGGAGACACTTTTGATTGTCCTATCTGGGGCAGGAGGTTGCTACTAGCATCTAGGTGATTGAGGGCTGGGATGCTCCTAAACATTCTAGAATGCAAAGTACAGTCCCCCCAGCCAAGAATGAGTCAATCCAAAGTATCAGCAGTGCCAATGATAAACCCTGCTCAAGGGACAGCTTCACCTACTCAGTGTGTAGACCGCTGGGGCTTCCCAGGTGGCCCCGTGGTAAAGAACCCACTGCCGATGCAAGCAGCAAGACAGGAGTTCGATCCCTGGGGTCGGGAAGAGCCTCCGGAGGAGAGCAACCCACTCCAGTATTGTTGCCTGGAGAATCCCATGGACAGAGGCGCCTGGCGGGCTACAGTCCAGGGGATCACAAAGAATGGGACATGACTGAGTATCTGAGTACCCAAGCATGCATATATATATGTATAGCTAATTCACTGTGCTATACACTTGAAATTAATACAACACTGTAAATCAACTTTACTCCAATAAAAAAATTTTTTAAACAAAAATAAAATATTGAAGGAGGTTTTTAAGAATTTATGGAACTCTTTTTTAATAAAGGTTTAAAATGCCCAACAGGAGAAAAATTCTTTCCTAAAGAAACAAAATTCTCACCTTTCCCTAATTTAAAGATTTTTTTTTTAATTATTTCAGACTTCATTGAAATAGTAGACCATTTGGGGGCATTTTTAGTCTCAGCTCTGGCTCTGTGTTGGTGAGATGCGCTGACAACTTCCAGCTACAGAAATACATGTACGCCCTTCAGAGGGACACGCTACTGCCGTTATCTCCTCTTCCAGGCTCTGCTGTTCCTCGGGATCCATTTAACTTCAGCTCACTAGCCCGAGGTAACAAAGATGTTTCACACTCGCTAATTAGGGGCTGGCAGGTAACCCAGCTAACCCCTGGGATGGGAAACACATGGTTAATAAATTGTTTGGTCACACTGCCTGCCTCTCAGAGATGCTCACAATCAACCGTCCATCCACAACCTCTAACCTTTTGAGTTTTCTGCTCAGGAATTTGGAGGAAGGCAAGGAAGCCAGAAAAACACAGACAGCAAGAAAGAGCTCCTGAGAGACCCAGAATCAGAGGGCCCACGTGTAGAGACAGTTTGACTTTCACCGAAGTGCTTCTCTCACTCATAAACACGAAGAGTGAAATGTTGCTAAACAAAGAATATGAAGGAATCTTTCAAGACGTATACAAGTATATGTAGAAATTATCTTTCACAATTTCTTGGTCATTTGTTTAAATTACTGATTCTAGACTACCATAACTACGTTCTATTATTAGAAAGTATTTTTACAGATTATTAATAAATAAGAGAAAAATTAAACATTGGGTTGGCCAAAAAGTTTGCTCAGGTTTCACCATAATATGGTACAGAAAAACCCGAATGAACTTTTTGGCTAACTGGATATGAAGATGATAAGGTTGCAAACAGAACTTAAAGATGTGTAACAAAGCAAAATTCCTCTCTCTCCCTTCTTCTCCACCTTCTCCCTTCCCCTCTCTGCATGTACACATATGTGTGGGTGAGTGTGTGTATTCTTTTGTGAAATAGAAAAACATTATGCTAGCATTTCTTCCCATGGTCAATGATATTAGTCATATTTTATTTCTGGCAGCCCAATCTGTGCCTGTAAATAAGTTAATAAGTGCATGATGAAAGTTAAGTATAATTTAAAGATGAAAAATAACTGTATTGAGAAAAATGCATCATGTCACCTTGAGAATTTTTCAAAAGTGGTTTCAGAAACAAAGCTGAACCTAATTTCACTTGTGAGCCATGGTCTGGATCATGGAAAAGGTTCAGTGGGTGCTTATTTATTAAAATGAAGAAATCAAATTGATGCTGGGAGCTGTTAAGGAAAAAAAAAAACAAATCCAACCTAATATCTGCGTGTTTAATAAATTCAACCCCATGAAATTGCTGAGTTTATAGGTCAACAATAAATGTTAACAGTTTTACATGGCTTAGTTTAATAGCATCATATGCACATACACAAAACTACTTAATGGAACAACTTAAATCTTTCCCCTTACCTCCCAAATTATCTGTGAAAGAGAAGCATGAAAGTTATATCCTGTCTTCCCCTTCCACTGGTGTGGGATGACGTCTTAGAAATACTTTCTCCCTCCCTGTGAAGTGAGTGAAAGTTCCTCAGTCATGTCTGACAATTTTGCAACCCCATGGACTATATATAGCCCATGGAATTCTCCAGGCCAGAATACTGGAGTGGGTAGACTTTCCCTTCTCCAGGGGATGTTCCCAACCTAGAGATCAAACCCAGGTCTCCTTCATTGCAGGCAGATTCTTTACCAGCTGAGCCACCAGGGAAGCCCAAGAATACTGGCATGGGTAGCCTATCTCTTCTCCAGTGGATCTTCCCAACCCAGGAATTGAACTGGGGTCTCCTGCATTGCAGGTGGATTCTTTACCAACTGAGCTACCAGGGAAGTCCTCCATAGGCATCTAGAATAATTTTCACTTCAAGAAAGAAGTAGTCATTTCTGGATATGTTGGGATTACATGGGAAGTAGGGCTGGGACGGGGCTTCCCAGGTTGTTCAGAGGTAAAGAATCCGCCAGTCAATGCAGGAGATGCAGGAGACGTCAGTTTGATCCCTGGGTCAGGAAGATCTCTTGAGGAGGAGATGGTTTACCCACGCCAGTATTCTTGCCTGGGAAATCCCATGGATAGAGGAGCCTGGCAGTTACAGTCCACGGAGGCACAAAGAGTCAGACACGATTGAGCATGCACGTGTGCACACACACACACATGCACACGCACACACACACACACACACACACACACACACACAGAGGCTGGGACTCTCCAGCTGTAACCAGACAAAGGTGTGGGATCAGAAGAAAGGGAACCACAGCAAGAAACACTCAGAGTTGGCTCCACATTCATTAAGTCTCACAAGCAGCCATCGAGGCACCCCCCTTGGACAGCAAGGAGATCCAACCAGTCCATCCTAAAGGAAATCAGTCCTGAATATTCATTGGAAGGACTGATGCTGAAGCTGAAACTCCAACAGGGCCACCTGAATCAAAGAACTGACTCTGAAAAGACCCTGATGCTGGGAAAGATTGAAGGCTGGAGGAGAAGGGGATGACGGAGGATGAGATGGTTGGATAGCATTACCAACTCAATGGACATGAGTTTGAGTAAACTCTGGAAGTTGGTGATGGACAGGGAGGACTGGCGTGCTGCAGTCTAGGGGGTCGCAAAAGGTCGTATCAGTCGGATACGACTGAGTGACTGAACTGAACAGATGTGATAACAAAGGCACAGGCTAGTTCAGTAACCCTGCTCAGATCACAAGTTTGTGGAAGCTGAGACAGGATGCCTTTTGTCATGTAACCCCAGCATCATACTCCTCCCCAAACATCATCCTGTCCTTCCTTGAGACCCTCCTTACTCTGATGCATGTTTCTTTATGGCATCAATCATGAGAAAATTTGCACGGGCTCATGTACTTTTTTGTGTGTGTCTTCCCTCTAAATGCAAGAATGCTGACTGTATCAACTGCGTCTGCTTCATCTGCTGAGGCATAGGAGATACTAAATAAATAGTTTTGAGCTTCCCCGTGGCTCAGTGGTTACGAATCTGCTTGCCAAAGCAGGAGACACAGGTTCGATCCCTGGTCCAGGAATACCCCAAATGCCACAGAGCAACTAAGGCTGTGCACCATGACTTCTGAGCCTCTGCTCTAGGGCCTGGGAACTGCAACAAAGACCGGCACAGGCAAAAATAAAAATTAAATCAATCAGTAATTTCTTTTAAGTAATTGTTGTGACAAATTACTGTTTGAATGAATGAATGACTGATGTACCTTACCCTATATTAAGGGGCAAGGAAAGAGTCAAAGCAGCAAGTCATTAAATTAAGAGTAAATTCCTAGGATTTCCTTGGCAGTCAGGTAGTTAAGACTTCAAACTTAAAACACAGGGTACGTGAGTTCAAACCCTCGTCAGGGAACTAAGATCTCATATACTGCATGACACAATGAACAAAAAAGAAGAAAGAAACAGTAAGTTCCTAATCAAAGGTAGACACAGCATAAGGGACGAGGGGCAAGCCTGAGGACACCCCCAGGCGGGTCTTGGGCGGGACCCTGACGATCACACCTCTTCTGACCTGCTTGCTGGGGAACACACGGCACAAAGCCCGCTGGGTCAAGAAAGTGACCCATTCCTTCCTGTGGGCCTGGTCCCTGGTTTCCGGCAGACCTGATGCACTGACTCATGTACGGTCTCCCTCTGATGCAAGTCCAAGAAGACTGAGCAGGATTCAGGTTTTGCTTTGTGGCTCCAGATCAAAAAATTTCCCCATGAAGTCCAAAAGGCCCAAACAAGGACTGAGCCCATGCCTTGGCCCTAATGAGCACCAAAAGCCACCACTGTGCAGAGGGAAGGAGAAACCAACTGGGGTGAGAGATCGCACAACCGCCTGTGAACTGTTTCCACCAATTTAAATGAGAATGTTTTAAACACATTAACACGTTTATGGATAATGATTCCAACCACTTACAAGAGTTTCAGAAGAAGAAAACAAAATCAGCATTAGACAAAACAGGGTGAAGAGCATTTTCTTTTGGCAGGGGCCCTAGGGAGGAGGCTAAGCAGCAGCAGTTAATGAAAAGAGGGATGAAGTTTTTGAGATGTTTTCATTGAAAGCCAGAGCTCGTACAGGCTGGATTTACGCTCACCTCCAGGTACATGCATGAAGGAGAAGGAGCCAAACTTTGCACGATCGTAATCATCCTCTCATACTCCTTTATCCACAAGAGGAGGAAATATTACAATCAGAGAATTTCTCATTACTTATTCAGGGTAAGGAAGGCTCTGTGTGAGTCCACAAACAAGCATACATGGAGGTTGGGATATTAAGTGTGGAGACTACCTTTGGTTCCTTGATTCTATCTCCAATCTCAGAGTTGGGGTGCTCATGGGAATATCAGCAGAAGGAAAGGTGGAGTTCATTCCATGATCTACACATCCAGCCATCAACTATTCAGCAAACACCCATGAGCCCCCATTTGATACAGCCAAGTACAGCCCACAGGGCTTCCCAGATGGCTCAGCGGTAAAGAATCCACATGCCAATTCAGGAAACATGAGTCTGACCCCTGGGTGGGGAAGATCCCCTGGAGAAGGAAATGGCAACCCACCAAGAAGGAAACGGCCACACCAAGCACACGCCACGCTCCTAAGGTGCAAACCCTCAGGCAGGGCTTTGCGCTCAGCGCTTGGCAGTGAGATGAACAGCCCAGGTCGGAATTCTGATCGCGTGGTTAGCAGCCCAGGTAGGAATTCTGATCGCGTGGTTAGGGGCTGAGACAGAAGCAAGCATGGGGTTGTAGGGGCACAAAGCAAAAGGCAAGGAGCCTGGGTGGAGACTGAGACGCTTAGAACCAGAGGTCCAGCTGGAACACTCTAAGAATAGAGGTCTTTGAATTTGAATGAACATACTTAGGGCTTCCCAGACAGAACCCACCTGCCAGTGCAGAAGACACAGAGACTCGGGATCGGTCCCTGGGTCCAGAAGACCCCCTGGAGGAGGAAATGGCAACCCACTCCAGTACTCTTGCCTGGAGAATCCCATGGACAGAGGAGCCTGGCGGGCTACAGTCCACGGGGTCGCAAAGAGTCGGCCACGCCCGAGGCACCTGGGACACAGAGCGCGAATGCGCAGTGTGCCACACTCCCCACCCTTCGCAATCAGCAGCATCTGTCTGAGTCATCACTGCTGGCCACAGTGACCTCTGAGGCAACTCATTGAGTTCACGAGGCGCCTGAGAAGTGGCTCTCAGGCTGCTTGAACCCTGATGGTACGTTAGCCGTGCAGACCAGGGAAGGGACCTCAGGAGAACAAACTGTCCCTGAGATGGAGTAGAGGCATGAAAACGAGCCCCGCCCGAAGGGGCCGCAGGCCAGCACTGCGGCAGAGGCCAAGGGCAGGCCCTGCACAGAACGGCGAGAGACTCGGGCGACTTTCGAAAGTAACCCCATCCACATGTAGTTAACTAGTTATATAATACACGAAAATTAATAATTTGTGTATTTCATAAATATAAACATATATATAATTACACTGTATAATATATACAATTCTATAATCATGTGTAACTTATTTATATATATTTCATCAGTATAGTTTATATTTGATTAATACATCTGCATATTATTTCTATTTAAAGTTATATTTTATATATTATTTACATTAATATATTTATATATTACATTATATATCATTTATAACTGTTTATACTATATATTATTTATATTTACATATATAAACTCTATGTACTATATAGCATATTATTTATAACCAATATATACAGTCCACATATATTTTATAAGCATAAACCCATACACTATATATATCATATATATATTATATACTTTTATAAATACAAATATATATTCATGTACAAATATATAATAAATCATAATATAATGTATATAATCATATATAAATTATATATTATATATAATAAATTATACTATATAAATTAATAATATACCATGTCCATTGGTAATAGATCACAAACAAGGAATTTTTTTTTAGTACAAGGTCTGGATCAAGAGTGCCAGATAAAACACAAGATGCCCAGTTAAATTTCAAATTATTTAAAACATGAGTTTGTCCCACATGCTACATGGAACATATCCTAGGAAAAATATATACATACACGTCCCCCCAAATCACACGGGACACACTCACACTGAAAGATTCACTGTTGGTGGTGCTCATCTGAAGCTCAGAGCTTCCTGGAGCCCCTCATTTTCTCTCGCTCCGTCTGGCAGCCCCGGCCTGCACAGTTGGGGGCTCCCGGAGCGCCCCCGACCTCGCGGCGTGCACCCAGACCCTCAGGGCTCTTGGGGAGCCTGGAGGGGCCGTGCTGAGCACACGGGACTTCCTGTCCCCACGTGCCGCTTCCTGTCCCATCTGTGGCCCGTGTGCACCCTGATGTCTCACCTTATTTGCACCCCACTGGCTCTCCTTGGGGCTCCCTCCCAGACACCCTGAGAGCAGGCTGAGGAGGACGGAGGACGGTGGGTGGGTGCACAGGGAGCCCTGGGAATCTGGAGGCCGAGTGGGAGCGAGTAGGTGGGGAGGTTGTCAACCAAGTCGGCAGCCTGCTGGCAACACTCAACAAGACCCTGTTGCTTTAACACAAAGGAGGACTGTGTCCTTGCACTTCTCAGAGGCCATCCCTGCTTGGGTCTATCGAGGGGCCCCCAGAAGAAAGCTCACTGAGAAGCCCATTATCTGAGGTGCAGCTCAATTACAGCCCAGACTGGGAGGCTCTGGGGGAGCCTTTCAGCTCAGGGCAAGCAGGGCATTCCTCACCAGCGCCCGAAGCACCAGTTACCAGCTCCAGGGTGTCGCCGCCCGCAGCGTTCCAAGCGGTTGACACCTTTACAACTGTTTTCCATCTTTTCCCTAACCCCACCACGGGTCCTCGAGCGAGGGTCACAGGAGCTGTCTTCAGGAAGAGGGAGAAGGGTCCTGGGCTCACGGGGGCCTTCTAGCTCAGTCTTCCAACGCAGAATTAAACTTTTAATCTGATTTGACACAGTTATTTGGGGAATCCGCAGACTTGTCATGAGGCAGATGATTAAAGCGGAACTAAGAGATTTGGACCTGTCTTTGTGAAGATAAAAAAAAAAAAAAGTTGGAGGAATTTGCTCCGTTTCTCCTTTTACACATCCCACACAACAAAACTGCGCTGCAGACACTTGGCAACACTCTGAGTTCCAGTGGCAAGCTAGGCATGGAAAAAACAACAAAAGAGAGACAGTAAAAGACCTTTTCTCACCAAGTTGCTAGCGAGTATGCACGCATGCTCAGTCACTCAGTCAGGTCTGACTCTTTGCGACCCCATGGACCGCAGCCCACCAGGCTCCTCTGTCCATGGGATTCTTCAGGAAAGAAAGCTGGAGTGGGTTGCCAACTGCTTAAACCAAAATGTTAGCGTTATAGGGATGGGCTATTTAGTCGCTCAGTCGTGTCTGACTCTTTGCGACCCCGTGTACTGAAGCCCACCAGGCTCCTCTGTCCATGGGATTCTCCAGGCAAGAGCACTGGAGTGGGTTGCCATGCCCTCCTCCAGGGGGTCTTCCCGACCCAAGGATCAAACCCTTATCGCCCGTGGCTCCTGCACTGGCAAGCAGGTTCTTGACTGCTGAGCCATCGGGGAAGCCAGCTCGTGAACGTACAATGCGTTTTTTTTCTTGTCTTCATCACTAGCCAACTTTGCTTAAAGGAGTTAGCAAAAACAGTAAAATCAATTGTTTCCCTTAAGTGAAGAGCATTTTCTGGGGGGAAGGGCGGCCCACAGGGCACAGAATGTGGGGTCAAAGTTCCTCGACCAGAGATTGAACCCAAATACTCGGCAGTGGAAGCCCAGAGTCCTAACCACTGGACCACCAAGGAAGTCCCTGCAAAGAGCCCTTTTAAGCAATAATAAATTTATGGTAAAATGTCAATAGTGTTTCTCAGCTGGCACAAATGGTAAAGATCTGCCTGCCAATGCAGGAGACAGGAGATGCGGGTTCGATCCCTAGATCAGAAAGATTCCCTGAAGAAGGGCAACCCACTTCAGTATTCCTGTCTGGAGAAGCCCATGGACAGAGGAGCCTGGCAGGTTACAGCCCATGGGGTCACACAAGAGTCAGACACAGCTGAGTGGCTAAACAACAACAAGGCTTTATCCCAGGGGAACACGTGTCTGTGGGCGCGGCACTCAGTGTCTTCAGCCAGTTTGCCTTCGACGTTACACATCCTCACAGGTTCCCTCTTTGCTCCTTAGGGACAGTGGGAGGATGGTAAGGTAAGAGCAAGTCCCTTACTCAAATAAGAACAGGGTTCACCAGCTCTCGTACCTGAAAACACTTTTCTGTTCCAAGACTAAGAACACACCAAGGTTCGAAGATCAGAGAATCACACTCATACCTCCCACCACTCACCTATAAACACTGGGAAAGCAGTTGTTCTGTATGAGGATCAACAGTCCTCACTAGGACACCAGCTCTGGAACATCAGGTTTTTAAGGGGAGAGTCATGAGTTTCATGAACCTCATGCAGAGAGTGGTATGGGGTGGGGTGGCATTTCCTGAAGTCCTGAAGCCCCAGGACTCTTTTTTATGGGAGCCCTCCCACTCTTTGTCTGAGAACTTCATTGTCCCCCCTGCTACAGAGGTGCAGACCAACAGAGACCTGTTGTTCTATGCTGGGTGTAGAGACTTTCAGGCCTTGCATCTTGACCTTGGGCAAATTGCATAAAGTCCTGGGACTCCATTTCACCATCTATAAAACAGCAGTAACCCTACGTGCCCCTCCCTCCTTCATAGGGTTGTTTTAAGGGCAACATGTTAAGGTCATCCACCTAAAAGCACTTAGAGGTAAACATTAATGCACTAGAGGTGTTTATGCGGTAACTGCTGCCATCATCCTGATAGCACCGGCCCCTTATTCTCATCAGTGGATGTTATGAATCCCCCCTTGCACACCCTGCTCCATAGACAGCAGAGAATATCCCACCTTTGCATCGACTGTACCCTCTGCCTGGAAAGCTCCTTGGACCCAGAGCCTTGTAGTCAGCTTCCTCTCCTCCTTTAAAGTTTGTTCAGATGCCCTTATGGTTGTGGGTGGGGGGAGGATGCGGGGAAAAGCTAGTTAGTGAGCTTGGGATGGACAGGTACACACTGCGATATTTAAAATGCATAACCAACAAGGACCTCCTACAGCACATGGATCTCTGGTCAATGTTATGTGGCAGCCTGGATGGGAAGGGAGTTTGGGGGAGAACGGATACGTGCATGTGTACGGCTGAGCCCCTTTGCTGTCCACCTGGAACTGTCCCAGTATTGTTTATCAGCTGTGGTGGTGGTGGAGGTGGTTTAGTTGCTCAGTTGTTTCTGACTCTTGTGACCCCAGGGACTGTAGCCTGCCAGGCTCCTGTCTGTGGGATTTCTCTACCCAGGAATCAGACCTGCATCTCCTGCTTGGCAGGTGGATCCTTTACCACTGAGCCACCTGGGAAGCTATACCCCAATACGAAGTAAAAAGTTAAAAAAAAAAAAAATGTGTTCAAATGCCATCTTCCAATGAGGCGTGCTCTGACTCTTCTACTCAAATTGCAACCCGCCCCCTCCGCCCTCGGCATTCCTGATGCTCCATGACCTCTGCTACACATTTTACTATAGTTTATTTCTTCCAACACACTATAAAGTCCATTATGCTTAAGATAATTTTGATTGAAGTAATGCATTAAACTGATGTCATAAATACACCACTCATTATGTTTATGATCTATTGTCTGTCTCTGTTTCACAAGGTGAAATATCTGTTTTGCGTATTAAAATATCCCAAGCTTATTTAAGATAGCACTTGGCACAAAGTAAACATTTAAAAAAATATTTGTTCAATGAAGCAATTAACTGAAAATAAATGTGTGGCCATCCATTGCCTGTGTTCTCTGTTCTTTAGCCTAGAGCCCAAAGTCAAACACAACCTAACTTACCTTTTCAGTATAATCTCCCTCTTCCCTTTTTTTGGTTTTCCCCTTTGATAAACACACTCAGCTAACATGGATTGTCTTTCATTGCTCCCAACATCCTACAGAATTGTATAAAGTGTCTTTATTCTGCTTCTTTTGCTTAGAAAGCCCACTCTGCAAGTGCTCTCATTTCAAGTCCTCCTTATCTTTCCAGTTCTATGAGGCCCTTCCTGATTTTCAGGCAAGGACACGCCCCGTCCCTTCTCTGTACTCAGCATGTGACTTAGGCCTCTATTAAGGTCCCCACATTGGCCTTGCCCTCTCTGGGTTCGGGGCGCTGTCTCATTCTGCACTCAGCATGTGACCTAGGCCTCTACTAAGGTCCCCACATTGGCCTTGCCCTCTCTGGGTTTGGGGCGCTGTCTCATTCTGCACTCAGCATGTGACCTGGGCCTCTACTAAGGCCTCCACATTGGCCTTGCCCTCTCTGGGTTTGGGGCGCTGTCTCATTCTGTGCTCAGCATGTGACTTAGGCCTCTACTAAGGTCCCCACATTGGCCTTGCCCTCTCTGGGTTTGGGGCGCTGTCTCATTCTGCACTCAGCATGTGACCTGGGCCTCTACTAAGGTCCCCACACTGGCCTTGCCCTCTCTGGGTTTGGGGCGCTGTCTCATTCTGCACTCAGCATGTGACCTGGGCCTCTACTAAGGTCCCCACATTGGCCTTGCCCTCTCTGGGTTTAGGGGCGCTGTCTCATTCTGCACTCAGCATGTGACCTGGGCCTCTACTAAGGCCCCCACATTGGCCTTGCCCTCTCTGGGTTCGGGGCACTGTCTCATTCTGCACTCAGCATGTGACCTAGGCCTCTACTAAGGCCCCCACATTGGCCTTGTCCTCTCTGGGTTCGGGGCGCTGTCTCATTCTGCACTCAGCATGTGACCTAGGCCTCTACTAAGGTCCCCACATTGGCCTTGCCCTCTCTGGGTTTGGGGCGCTGTCTCATTCTGCACTCAGCGTGTGACCTAGGCCTCTACTAAGGCCTCCACATTGGCCTTGCCCTCTCTGGGTTTGGGGCGCTGTCTCATTCTGTGCTCAGCATGTGACTTAGGCCTCTACTAAGGTCCCCACATTGGCCTTGCCCTCTCTGGGTTTGGGGCGCTGTCTCATTCTGCACTCAGCATGTGACCTGGGCCTCTACTAAGGTCCCCACATTGGCCTTGCCCTCTCTGGGTTCGGGGCGCTGTCTCATTCTGCACTCAGCATGTGACCTAGGCCTCTACTAAGGCCCCCACATTGGCCTTCTCTGGGTTTGGGGCGCTGTCTCATTCTGCACTCAGCATGTGACCTGGGCCTCTACTAAGGTCCCCACATTGGCCTTGCCCTCTCTGGGTTCGGGGCGCTGTCTCATTCTGCACTCAGCATGTGACCTAGGCCTCTACTAAGGCCCCCACATTGGCCTTGCCCTCTCTGGGTTTGAGGCGCTGTCTCATTCTGCACTCAGCATGTGACCTGGGCCTCTACTAAGGCCCCCACATTGGCCTTGCCCTCTCTGGGTTCGGGGCGCTGTCTCATTCTGCACTCAGCATGTGACCTAGGCCTCTACTAAGGCCTCCACATTGGCCTTGCCCTCTCTGGGTTTGGGGCGCTGTCTCATTCTGCACTCAGCATGTGACCTGGGCCTCTACTAAGGCCTCCACATTGGCCTTGCCCTCTCTGGGTTTGGGGCGCTGTCTCATTCTGTGCTCAGCATGTGACCTAGGCCTCTACTAAGGCCCCCACATTGGCCTTGCCCTCTCTGGGTTTGGGGCGCTGTCTCATTCTGCACTCAGCATGTGACCTGGGCCTCTACTAAGGTCCCCACATTGGCCTTGCCCTCTCTGGGTTCGGGCACTGTCTCATTCTGCACTCAGCGTGTGACCTAGGCCTCTACTAAGGCCCCCACATTGGCCTTGCCCTCTCTGGGTTTGGGGCGCTGTCTCATTCTGCACTCAGCATGTGACCTGGGCCTCTACTAAGGTCCCCACATTGGCCTTGCCCTCTCTGGGTTCGGGGCGCTGTCTCATTCTGCACTCAGCGTGTGACCTAGGCCTCTACTAAGGCCCCCACATTGGCCTTGCCCTCTCTGGGTTTGGGGTGCTGTCTCATTCTGCACTCAGCATGTGACCTGGGCCTCTACTAAGGCCCCCACATTGGCCTTGTCCTCTCTGGGTTCGGGGCGCTGTCTCATTCTGCACTCAGCATGTGACCTAGGCCTCTACTAAGGCCCCCACATTGGCCTTGCCCTCTCTGGGTTTGGGGCGCTGTCTCATTCTGCACTCAGCATGTGACCTGGGCCTCTACTAAGGTCCCCACATTGGCCTTGCCCTCTCTGGGTTCGGGGCGCTGTCTCATTCTGCACTCAGCGTGTGACCTAGGCCTCTACTAAGGCCCCCACATTGGCCTTGCCCTCTCTGGGTTTGGGGTGCTGTCTCATTCTGCACTCAGCATGTGACCTGGGCCTCTACTAAGGCCCCCACATTGGCCTTGTCCTCTCTGGGTTCGGGGTGCTGTCTCATTCTGCACTCAGCATGTGACCTGGGCCTCTACTAAGGCCCCCACATTGGCCTTGTCCTCTCTGGGTTCGGGGCGCTGTCTCATTCTGCACTCAGCATGTGACCTAGGCCTCTACTAAGGCCCCCACATTGGCCTTGCCCTCTCTGGGTTTGGGGCGCTGTCTCATTCTGCACTCAGCATGTGACCTGGGCCTCTACTAAGGTCCCCACATTGGCCTTGCCCTCTCTGGGTTCGGGGCGCTGTCTCATTCTGTGCTCAGCATGTGACCTAGGCCTCTACTAAGGCCCCCACATTGGCCTTGCCCTCTCTGGGTTTGGGGCGCTGTCTCATTCTGCACTCAGCATGTGACCTGGGCCTCTACTAAGGTCCCCACATTGGCCTTGCCCTCTCTGGGTTCGGGGCGCTGTCTCATTCTGCACTCAGCTTGTGACCTAGGCCTCTACTAAGGCCCCCACATTGGCCTTGCCCTCTCTGGGTTCGGGGCGCTGTCTCATTCTGCACTCAGCATGTGACCTGGGCCTCTACTAAGGTCCCCACATTGGCCTTGCCCTCTCTGGGTTCGGGGCGCTGTCTCATTCTGCACTCAGCGTGTGACCTAGGCCTCTACTAAGGCCCCCACATTGGCCTTGCCCTCTCTGGGTTCGGGGCGCTGTCTCATTCTGCACTCAGCGTGTGACCTAGGCCTCTACTAAGGCCCCCACATTGGCCTTGCCCTCTCTGGGTTCGGGGCGCTGTCTCATTCTGCACTCAGCGTGTGACCTAGGCCTCTACTAAGGCCCCCACATTGGCCTTGCCCTCTCTGGGTTTGGGGCGCTGTCTCATTCGCCAGAGCCGCCACCACAGACCAGGTGACTTAAACAACAGAAATTTACTTTCTCACAATTCTGTAGGTTAGAAGTCTGAGGTCAGGTGCTGGCAAGGTTGGTTTCCTCAGAGGCCTCCTTCCTCGGCTTGCAGACCACCGCCTTCTCACTGTGTGCTCACACGTTCTTCTCTGTGTCTGTGTCCAAACGCCATTATACGGATGGTAGTCATCCTAGGGTTCATTGTCATGACTTCATTTTAACTTAATTACTTCTTTAAACATCCTATCACAGGAACTTCCCAGGTGGTCCAATGGCCAAGACTTCCCATTCCCAATGCAGAGGACCCGGGTTTCATTCCTGGTTGGGAACAAGATCCCACATGCCACACGCACTCTAAGAGTTTGCCTGCCACGACTAAAAGATCCCATGTGCCTCAACTATCATAAAACATCCTACATGTCTCAACTAAGACCCACAAAGGCCAAATAAATAAATAATTTAAAAACAAAAAACAGAGTAAGATCTGTCTTCTGAGAATTAAAAAAAGACCCTATTGCCAAACACAGTCCTTTTCTGAGGTACTGGAGGTTAGGCTTCCACGTATGAATTTGGAGGGGACTCTCAAATTCAGCCCACAGCAGGTGTGTACCCTCAAGCTCCCCCAACCTGCTCCAGGCTATGAACCATGAATTTCTTCAGGACAGGCACTTGGTCTCATCCATTTTTGTAACTCCCAAGCAACCTAGCATAGTTTCAGACTGTTAACTGGCTCTTGAAAATCACTGGGTATAGCACATGTCCAAGCACAGTCTCACAGAAAGCAGAGTCTCTGATAAAGATGGTTTTGAGTCTTTCCCTGCTCTTTGGATCAACTGTCAAATCAACACGATCCCCTGGAATTTTTCTCAACTTTCTGCCTTATCCCTTTTCTTTCTTCCCAGGTTTGCTCTCTTGAAGCTCATTTCCCAGATGAGGAATGATTTGCTTCTTCAACTGCTCTTTGCAAATGAAAAAAAGGCTTCCCTGGTGGCTCAGACAGTAAAGAATCTGCCTGCAATGCAGGAGACCTGGGTTTGATCGCTAGGTCAGGAAGATCCCCTGGAGGAGGAAATGGCAACCTGCCCCAGTATTCTTGCCTGGAGAATCCCATGGACAGAGGAGCCTGGTGGGCTACAGTCCATGGGGTTGCAGAGTCAGACAGGACTGAGTGACCAACACTTAATGAGAATAAACTAAGTCTTCATTCTGTTTATCAATAAATGAGCATCTTTATGACTTTTTAAGATTTTTTGGGGGGGGGGATCTAGACCATTTTTAAAGTCTTTATTGAATTTGTTACAATACTGTTTCTGGTTTTTGGCCATGAGGCATGTGGGATATCTTAGTTCCTGGAGCAGGGATCAAACCTACATGCCCTGCATTGGAAGGCAGTCTTTTTGTTTATTTATTTTGGTTGCACTGGGTCTTTGGAGAAGACTCTTGAGAGTCCCTTGAACTGCAAGGAGATCAAGAAGCTGAAACTCCAGTGCTTTAGCCACCTGATGAGAAGAACTGACTCATTGGAAAAGACCCTGATGCTGGGAACGATTGAAGGCGGGAGGAGAAGGGGTCGACAGAGGATGAGATGGTTGGATGGCATCACCAACTCGATGGACATGAGTTTGAGCAAGCTCTGGGAGTTGGTGATGGACAGGGAGGCCTGGGGTGCTGCGGTCCATGGGGTCGCAAAGAGTCGGACACAACTGGGCGACTGAACTGCACCTGGGTCTCCGTCGCTGTGTGCGGGCATTCTCTAGCTGAGGTGAGAGGGAGCAGATTGCCACCGCGGCATGGGCGTCTCCCTGTGGGGTTCCTCTCATGCAGAGCCCAGGCTCTCGGGCTCTCGAGCTTCAGGAGTCGCAGTGCACTGGCTTACGTGCTCTGTGGCCTGTGGGATCTTCCCAGACCAGGAATCAAACCCCTGTCCCCTGCGTTGGCAGGCAGATTTCCATCCACTGGACCCCCAGGGAAGCCCCTATAACTTTCAGTGAGGAGAAATCCTGCATAAACAGTCTAACATTGTTAATAAGTAAGGTATGATCAAAACCTAAGGAGACTTTCTATCTGAACAGTGTTCTAAGTATCTACATCAGCATCTGCCTATTTTGTATTCAGGCTTGTTGATTTGGAAGTACACAATATCCTTGACAACCTCTACTTCAACTGAAGAATTAAAAAACTCTTTCCAAACCACAAGAATGGTGTATATCAGTCAAAATATGAAAATGCTCTTAGCTAACACAGGATTCCAACTTGAGAAACCATTAGTTGAGAGAACTCTAGAAACGTGTCTTAGGAGACTGACAGTGAAAACTGCTGCGAGCCTGGAAACACAATGAATTGTTAATCTTCCAGAAGATGGCTGACCGTCACAGCACAGGCTAAAGACCTTCTATGTAGAAAAGCAGTCCTTAATTGAATTCTTCCATTAGCATTTATGGACAAACCTCTGACCCCCTGGTTTCCTGTTACTGAAAAAAACACACATTCTGTCCGTGAGACTGAGGGACACAAAACTAGATATTGGTTACAAACAACATCAGTTGGAAATTTACGCTTAAAGAATAATGTCATCAAGAGATAAGGATACTCAAAATCTCCAAAATTAAACAAAATAATCCTTGTAATGACTTTTAAGAACAGGAGGCAGTGTTTTCAGGGGGGATAAAAGGACTGAATTAGGCGAGGAAGCTGAAGTTATCTCACTGTGTGTAGCTGGCATTTGCTGTGTGAATTGGCATAACTCACAGATCATTCTTGGGTTTCAGGAGTTTCATCTGTGAGAAGAAAGGGCAGATGAAGTGACAAGGCTGAACTGTGAAGTTTGGGGAACTCAAACGTCTCCATACAATTGCCTTCTATTTCAAAGCCTTCCCTGAGCTCCTGGAAGCTGCACTGACTCTTTCGGGGGCGCTTGTGCTGGACAGAGAGCCAGGAGCACTCGGCACGGTGCAACCATCAGGTTGTACCATTTCTGCGAGGAGCCAGGACTGGGGACGGGGTTCTCTGGTGCTCCCAGGGTCCCCCACCTCCTGAAGCCGAGACACTCAGACCATTCATCCAGAGGTCCCACGCTGACAGCAGTAAACACCCACCAGACGCTGTGATGATGAAAGCACATCAGGAAAGCAAACATAGCTGCTTGGGCCACACTATGTCACTCCTCAGCAATCTTACCAGGCGTGACATGAAACACACACTGACCAGGAAGTTGCTACTGAAAGCACAGGGCAGGTTACATAGGAAAAACGAAGAGGGAAAGCGACTCCTTTTTTAACAAATTCCTAGGTAACACGTCTTGCATTGTTTAAGCAAATTTGTTCTAATAAGCTCAATTTTTTACAAACATATTCCAATGGGAAAAAAATCGGACTCTCCCCTGGCCAAATACCAGGAGCTGCTCATGAAGGCACTGCCTGACAGCCCCAGAGAAACCTGCCAGTTCCCGCTCCTAGCAGGCTGAGCTGTGCACAGACCACCACATCACCCAAAGAATGTCTGTCGGAGAAAGACTAAAAACGATTCAGATCACAATAAGATCTGATTATTCACAGAACTGTACACTGAAGTGGCATTTTCTTCTTTTGACTTTGCAAGTCTCATTACACTCTAGGTATGCAAAGTAAACCAGGTAACTAACGGTTGCCTCACCAAAGTTGTCAAAAACATGGAAACCCAGAAATTCTCAGCATGTTACCGACCAAATAATCAAATCCAGGTGGCTCTAGTCATAGAGAATCCACCCTGCAATGCAGGAGACTTGAAGAGATGTGGGTTCAACCTGAGTCAGGAAGATCCCCTGGATGAGGGCATGGCAACCCATTCCGTTATTCTTGCCTGGAGAATCCCATGGACAGAGGAGCCTGGCGGGCTGCAGTCCAGGGGGTCACAGAGAGTCATACACACCGGAAGTGATGAGCATGCACGCAATCGAATCCTGCAGGCTGGTGAGCTCCAGCAGCGGTGTACACCTAGGGTTACAACAGTAATAATTATGCAAAGGACCTGGCAACCAATAATCCGTTGTCTGTCTTTATTGTTTTTCTGTAGTCGCTAAGTCGTGTCTGATTCTTTGGGGACCCCATGGACTAGCCTGCCAGGCTCCTCTGTCCATGGGACTTCCCAGGCAAGGTTACTGGAGCGGTTGCCATTTCCTTCTCCAGGGGATCTTCCCAGCCCAGGGAATGAACCTTGGTCTCCTGCATTGCAGGCAGATTCTTCACCACTGAAGCATCAGGGAAGCCCTCTGTCTTTGTACATTGGCCTTTTTTGACATTTCATATGAAAAGAATAAGATAATATGTATAATACTAACTTTATCTTTTATGGATGACTTCTTTCACTTAGCATAATATTTTTAAGGTTCACCCACATACAACCATATCAGTATTTTGCTCCTTTTTAATGACAAATAGTACTTCACTATGTGGGATATTCAACACTTTATTCATCAATTGATGGACATCTTTAGGCATAAATAAATAATAAAACAGTAATGCTGTTTTGAAGACTTGCTTTCACTTCTCTTAAATAAATACTGGAAAGTAAAAGCTGTGTCCTATGGTAACGTTTCCAATGAGTCAGTATGCATCAGGTGGCCAAAGTATTGGAAAAGACCCTGATGCTGGGAAAGACTGAAGGCAGGAAGAGAAGGGGACGACAGAGGACGAGATGGTTGGATGGCATCACAGACTCAATGGACATGAGTTTGAGCAAGCTCTGGGAGCTGGTAAAGAACAGGAAAGCCTGGAGTGCTGCAGTCCATGGGGAAGCAAAAAGCCAGACATGACTGAGCAACTGAAATTAACTTATGATAACTTTAAGAAACCACTGAATTATATTCCAAAGTGGCTGCATCATTTTATGTTCCCACCAGCAATATAGGAGTCTTCCATTTTCTTCACATCCTCACCAACATCTTTTATCATCTTTTTTTTTTTTAATTTTTTTTAAATTTTATTTTATTTTTAAACTTAACATAACTGTATTAGATTTGCCAAATATCAAAATGAATCCACCACAGGTATACATGTGTTCCCCATCCTGAACCCTCCTCCCTCCTCCCTCCCCATTCCATCCCTCTGGGTCGTCCCAGTGCACCAGCCCCAAGCATCCAGTATCGTGCATCGAACCTGGACTGGCAACTCATTTCATACATGATATTTTACATGTTTCAATGCCATTCTCCCAAATCTTCCCACCCTCTCCCTCTCCCACAGAGTCCATAAGACTGTTCTATACATCAGTGTCTCTTTTGCTGTCTCGTACACAGGGTTATTGTTACCATCTTTCTAAATTCCATATATATGCGTTAGTATACTGTATTGGTGTTTTTCTTTCTGGCTTACTTCACTCTGTATAATAGGCTCCAGTTTCATCCACCTCATTAGAACTGATTCAAATGTATTCTTTTTAATGGCTGAATAATACTCCATTGTGTATATGTACCAAAGCTTTCTTATCCATTCATCTGCTGATGGACATCTAGGTTGCTTCCATGTCCTGGCTATTATAAACAGTGCTGCGATGAACATTGGGGTACTCGTGTCTCTTTCCCTTCTGGTTTTCTCAGTGTGTATGCCCAGCAGTGGGATTGCTGGATCATAAGGCATGTCTATTTCCAGTTTTTTAAGGAATCTCCATACTGTTCTCCATAGTGGCTGTACTAGTTTGCATTCCCACCAACAGTGTAAGAGGGTTCCCTTTTCTCCACACCCTCTCCAGCATTTATTACTTGTAGACTTTTGGATCGCAGCCATTCTGACTGGTGTGAAATGGTACCTCATAGTGGTTTTGATTTGCATTTCTCTGATAATGAGTGATGTTGAGCATCTTTTCATGTGTTTGTTAGCCATCTGTATGTCTTCTTTGGAGAAATGTCTATTTAGTTCTTTGGCCCATTTTTTGATTGGGTCATTTATTTTTCTGGAGTTGAGCTGTAGGAGTTGCTTGTATATTCTCGAGATTAGTTGTTTGTCAGTTGCTTCATTTGCTATTATCTTCTCCCATTCTGAAGGCTGTCTTTTCACCTTGCTAATAGTTTCCTTTGATGTGCAGAAGCTTTTAAGGTTAATTAGGTCCCATTTGTTTATTTTTGCTTTTATTTCCAATATTCTGGGAGGTGGGTCATAGAGGATCCTGCTGTGATGTATGTCAGAGAGTGTTTTGCCTATGTTCTCCTCTAGGAGTTTTATAGTTTCTGGTCTTACGTTTAGATCTTTAATCCATTTTGAGTTTATTTTTGTGTATGCTGTTAGAAAGTGTTCTAGTTTCATTCTTTTACAAGTGGTTGACCAGAGTTCCCAGCACCACTTGTTAAAGAGATTGTCTTTAATCCATTGTATATTCTTGCCTCCTTTGTCGAAGATAAGGTGTCCATATGTGCGTGGATTTATCTCTGGGCTTTCTATTTTGTTCCATGGATCTATATTTCTGTCTTTGTGCCAGTACCATACTGTCTCGATAACTGTGGCTTTGTAGTAGAGCCTGAAGTCAGGTAGGTTGATTCCTCCAGTTCCATTCTTCTTTCTCAAGATCGCTTTGGCTATTCGAGGTTTTTTGTTTTTCCATACAAATTGTGAAATTATTTGTTCTAGCTCTGTGAAGAATGCTGTTGGTAGCTTGATAGGGATTGCATTGAATCTATAGATTGCTTTGGGTAGTATACTCATTTTCACTACATTGATTCTTCCAATCCATGAACATGGTATATTTCTCCATCTGTTAGTGTCCTCTTTGATTTCTTTCACCAGTGTTTTATAGTTTTCTATATATAGGTCTTTAGATTCTTTAGGTAGATATATTCCTAAGTATTTTATTCTTTCCGTTGCAATGGTGAATGGAATTGTTTCCTTAATTTCTCTTTCTGTTTTCTCATTATTAATGTATAGGAATGCAAGGGATTTCTGTGTGTTGATTTTATATCCTGCAACTTTACTATAGTCATTGATTAGTTCTAGTAATTTTCTGGTGGAGTCTTTAGGGTTTTCTATGTAGAGGATCATGTCATCTGCAAACAGTGAGAGCTTTACTTCTTCTTTTCCAATTTGGATTCCTTTTATTTCTTTTTCTGTTCTGATTGCTGTGGCCAAAACTTCCAAAACTATGTTGAATAGTAATGGTGAAAGTGGGCACCCTTGTCTTGTTCCTGACTTTAGAGGAAATGCTTTCAGTTTTTCACCATTGAGGATAATGTTTGCTGTGGGTTTGTCATATATAGCTTTGATTATGTTGAGGTATGTTCCTTCTATTCCTGCTTTCTGGAGAGTTTTGATCATAAATGGATGTTGAATTTTGTCAAAGGCTTTCTCTGCATCTACTGAGATAATCATATGGTTTTTATTTTTCAATTTGTTAATGTGGTGTATTACATTGATTGATTTGCGGATATTGAAGAATCCTTGCATCCCTGGGATAAAGCCCACTTGGTCATGGTGTATGATCTTTTTAATGTGTTGTTGGATTCTGATTGCTAGAATTTTGTTAAGGATTTTTGCATCTATGTTCATCAGTGATATTGGCCTGTAGTTTTCTTTTTTTGTGGGATCTTTGTCAGGTTTTGGTATTAGGGTGATGGTGGCCTCATAGAATGAGTTTGGAAGTTTACCATCCTCTGCAATTTTCTGGAAGAGTTTGAGCAGGATAGGTGTTAGCTCTTCTCTAAATTTTTGGTAGAATTCAGCTGTGAAGCCGTCTGGACCTGGGCTTTTGTTTGCTGGAAGATTTTTTATTACAGTTTCAATTTCTGTGCTTGTGATGGGTCTGTTAAGATTTTCTATTTCTTCCTGGTCGAGTTTTGGAAAGTTGTACTTTTCTAAGAATTTGTCCATTTCTTCCTCGTTGTCCATTTTATTGGCATATAATTGTTGATAGTAGTCTCTTATGATCCTTTGTATTTCTGTGTTGTCTGTTGTGATCTCTCCATTTTCATTTCTAATTTTATTGATTTGATTTTTCTCCCTTTGTTTCTTGATGAGTCTGGCTAATGGTTTGTCAATTTTATTTATCCTTTCAAAGAACCAGCTTTTGGTTTTGTTGATTTTTGCTATGGTCTCTTTTGTTTCTTTTGCATTTATTTCTGCTCTAATTTTTAAGATTTCTTTCCTTCTACTAACCCTGGGGTTCTTCATTTCTTCCTTTTCTAGTTGCTTTAGGTGTAGAGTTAGGTTATTTATTTGACTTTTTTCTTGTTTCTTGAGGTGTGCCTGTATTGCTATGAACTTTCCCCTTAGGACTGCTTTTACCGTGTCCCACAAGTTTTGGGTTGTTGTGTTTTCATTTTCATTCGTTTCTATGCAAATTTTGATTTCTTTTTTGATTTCTTCTGTGATTTGTTGGTTATTCAGCAGCGTGTTGTTCAGCCTCCATATGTTGGATTTTTTAATAGTTTTTCTCCTATCATCTTTTTTAAAAAAAACTTCATTGAGGTATAGTTGCTTTACAATATAGTGTTAGTTTCTATTGTGGGGCAGAGTGGATCAGCTATACCTATACACATACACCATCTTTTTGTGGAGTTGTAAACTGCAGATGGTGACAGCAGCCATGAAATTAAAAGACGCTTACTCCTTGGAAGGAAAACTATGACCAACCTAGATAGCATATTCAAAAGCAGAGACATTACTTTGCCAACAAAGGTCCATCTAGTCAAGGCTATGGTTTTTCCTGTGGTCATGTATGGATGTGAGAGTTGGACTGTGAAGAAGGCTGAGCACCGAGGAATTGATGCTTTTGAACTGTGGTGTTGGAGAAGACTCTTGAGAGTCCCTTGGACTGCAAGGAGATCCAACCAGTCCATTCTGAAGGAGATCAGCCCTGGGATTTCTTTGGAAGGAATGATGCTAAAGCTGAAACTCCAGTACTTTGGCCACCTCATGCGAAGAGTTGACTCATTGGAAAAGACTCTGATGCTGGGAGGGATTGGGAGCAAGAGGAGAAGGGGACAACAGAGGATGAGATGGCTGGATGGCATCACTGACTCGATGGAGGTGAGCCTCAGTGAACTCTGGGAGTTGGTGATGAACAGGAAGGCCTGGCGTGCTGCGATTCATGGGGTCGCAAAGAGTTGGACACGACTGAGAGACTGATCTGATCTGATTTGAAGAGATTAGAAACTTAGTTTACCTTTGGGTCCACTGACATCTGGATATTACTGATAAATTATCATAAGTGTGTGAAGACAAAGAGTTGTTGATATTCAATGATCATTCCCTCTTTATCTCAAAAGTCCCCAATTGCTATCTGTCCTTATTATACTATTTGAAAATAAGCTGCTATAGGACTTCTCTGGTAGTCCAGTGGCTAGGACTCCACGTTCCCAATGCAGGAGACCCAGGTTCGATCCCCAGTCAGGGAACTAGATGCCACAGGCAGCAACTCAAGATCCCGCGTACCACAACTAGGACCCGGCACAGCCAAAGAAATAAAAATAAATAAAGTAAAAAAGATTTTGTTCTCCCCTCTCTGTCTTGTAACTATTTGGTCACCTCCAGTGTAGATCAGTATGAAAAAATTTCAATCATAGCTAAGAAAAAATAACCCAGAAGTGGTGAAAGCAGAAATGACAAAGCAGAGTTTTTCAGCAGACACACAAAAAAATTATGCAGCTTGATGTTTCTAAAAAAGAAATGGAAACAGCTCAAGACCAGAGCAGCAAAATTTCAGGCTACTGAGTTTTGGCTTCTCATTTCACCAGTTCCCACTCTTTCTACTGAAATGAAAAGGTTAGTCATTAGTCAGTGGAAAATTTTGTTGAAGGGAAAAAGTATATACTAATGGAATCTGTTGTCCAGACTGCAAACTGCTTTACAAGTGACAATTAACTAAGACCCACAACACAAGCATAAGGCAGTTCTAATCCCTATCATAGCAAAGCTTTGCCGAACCTTGCTATTTCTTAGGATGAAACGTTTTGAAGAGAGTACTGGGACATGGGAATGTCATGAGAATTTTTACAACGTATAAAGGCCACATATGCAGACCTTTCATTTTGCAAATTACTTAGAGAAGTGGCAGGATAAATCCAATGAACTTCCCATGTGTTATCAAAAACTCATTCTCTTTGGGGCATGGATTAAGTGAAACTCTTCCCACTTCATTTGAAGACATGCTATTTTTTTTCCCTCACTCACGACACCCAACTTTGACCAACACAGAGTAGCAATATGGCAAACTTGGTAGCCTGCAGTCCATCCAACACACACGCACTGATCATCAACTGAACACCAGTTTTTGTATTTCCTGAAACTGTCAATTCCAATACACTTCATAGCAGTGTTACGGCACTAAAGTTGCCAGCAGTGAGTGATGACAGAGTTGGGTGTGGGAGGTAGAAGAACCACAAGAAAAACAAGAAATTAAATCACAGAATCTTGTAAAATAAGGGTAGATGCTGATCAGAGATCCTCACTCCCATCCCCTAGGAATGGTGACGTCATGAGTCACTCCGTCAGCATGTTGTTGATGGTTGTGTTCTCCTCCCCTCAACTCCAGAACTTTTCCAGGTTCAGTCAATGCCCAAGCCATCAGGCCAAGGGCTATTTTCAGCTCCAGCAGGTCCCTTGTTTTGCGAGCAGCCCAGACAGGAAACCACCCAGTCTGGGAGGATTCAGTTAGGTCCCAAAAGAGCACACACTCAGGTACAAAACTTTCAAGGCAGCAAGGGATGTTGCGGTTAATCTCCAGGCACCACTGAGGAGGGGACAAACAGGCGTTGGTTCCCCAAGGGACTAACACTGTTTTACACACATGCACACACACCCTTCACACACATACACACACTCATATAACAATACATGTATGTACATGCATGTATGTGCCATACACACATACATATTTGTACTATATATGTAAACACATGACACAAATATAAATGTATATGTGTGTGTTTGTAGTGTATATATGTAAACACATAAATGAATGTGTATGTACCTAAATATATGTACATACCTGTTAGGTGTACCTAACATACACCATACATAGCATATATTCTGTGTATGTGTATACACATATGTGTATGTGCGTAATATATGACACACATATACACATATATTTGTATACACATGTATGTGTATGCATGCACATGCATGTATGTATATACTTAAATATGTATGTGTGTATAAATATATCACATACATATACAGACATTTTCATGTAGGTGTGTATATACATAAACATATATGCATATGTATGTAAGCATATGAGGGGTGGATCTAAAGGCATTTACAACCCCCCATTCCTCTCCATGTGTTTCTACATGGATTTCTACACAGAGCTTACAGACTTTAAATTTACTCCTTTTTCTTTAAGGAAGATGTTTCATTTCAGTTGAAAGTGCCACTAGTTAACAATCATGTGAGTGTAAGGGGAGCGATCTCAGGCAGATTTTGTAGACAGGAAAAACATCTGTCACAGGCAGAGTTTTGGTTAGAATTTGGAGAATGTCCTTAAGGTGAATTTGACTTACTCATCATCTCCCAGAAGGCTCCAGTTGGTAAGTCCATCGGACGTTCCTGGACCCACACGTGCCCACATGGCTTTAGAAAGAAAAGTGGGAAAAGAGGGCAGGAGGACACGTCAGATCGCGCAAAGTCAGATGTGACACTGGGAACCTACTCATGTAAAAAATTACTCAGTTTATCTGAAATTTAACTGAGTTTCCTAAATATTCTCTGACAACCCACTCATTGGTACTTATCACATATTCACTCTTATGTCTTGATTTCTTCCCGGTCTGTCTGTCTTTTCTAATCTTTATTTCCTCATGGGGCATAGTCCACAGCTGGGAACAGGAGAATCTACCAATATTTACTGGATGGATGGACAGACACGTAACAAACATAACCCAAATCATTAATTCTTACAAACCACACTATCTAACATAAAATGGTCAAATTAAAGTTAACTGAGGAAATAAGTATCCATGAGAACTTTCAGATGCACGAGTTCAGATCAGGCTATTTACGGCAGATTCTACAGCTGGGAGGTTGGCACTTGAATTGAGACTAATTTCTCCCTGGAGGTGAAGCTACAGGCTCCATTCAACCGTGGGTAACTACGATTTACTGAATGCTCAGTATCATCCAACAAACATTCATACGAACCTTTAGCTCTCACAAAGCCCTCCTGGGAAGAGAAGTTTAACCCTCCTTCACAGATGAGGAAAAGGAAGCTCAAAGAAGTTAAGCAATTTGCAGAAGATCACACAGCTGTCTTCAAGGACAACTGGAATTTGAACTCAGGAAGACTGGCTCCAATATTGGTATCCTAACTATTCAGCTACACAGTAGCTCAAATAAAACAAATTCTATGTATTCAACAGGGCTTCCCAGGTGGCTCAATGATAAAGAATCCGTCTGCCAAGAAGGAGGCTCAGGTTTGATCCCTATGTCTGGAAGATCCCTTGGAGAAGGAAATGGCAACCACTCCGGTATTCCTGCCTAGGAAATTTCATGGACAAAGGAAACTGGCAGGCTAATCACAGAGAAGTCGGCATGATTTAGTGACTAAACAAAAACAATGTATTCAACTATGCTGGTGGCACCTCACTCCAGGAGACTCGGTTCAATCCCTGGGTTTGACCCCTGAGTCAGGAGATTCCTCTGGAGAAGGAAATGGCACCCCACTCCAGGATTCCTGCCTGGGAAACCCCATGGACAGAGGAGCCTGGAGGGCTGCAGTCCACGGGGTCACAAGAGCTGGACACGGCTTAGAGACTACACCACCACTACCACCACCACATGCTGACTCCACAGCCTTTGCTTCTGGAAATCAATGAGTTCTTACTGCCCATGCCCTACTTCTCTTTCTCTACTCCCAACAATATTCTCGAACAGGCCTTGTGTGTTTTTCCTCCTGCAACTCCCCACTTCCATGCAGCTCTTAGTCAACACTGAGAACGGCTTTCCCAAATAGCAGCATCTATGAGAAGACTCTCCCTCTGGATTATGCCCCAAATTTAAGATCTTATCAAGTTAATCCTCCCACTCCTCCTCACCCACTCTCTGCTCCAGAATACAGGACAAGGTCAAAAAGTAGGAGCAAGTAACACAGTGTAAGAAGGCTTCTTTTGTGAAACTTGTGGAGGGGAGGGGAGGGGTTGGGGTACAGATTTCTCAGACTAGGGATTTATATCCAATAGAGAAACCCAGAAAAATCTAAGTGTTAGTCACTCAGTCGTGTCCGACTCTTTGTGACCCCGTGGACTATAGCCCACCAGGTTCCTCTTCCATGGAATTGTCCAGGTGAGAATATTGGATTGGATACCCATTCCCTTCTCCAGGGGATCTTTCTGATCCAGGGATCAAACCCAGGTCTGCTGCATCGCAGGTGGATTCTTTACCATCTGAGCCATTAGGGAAGCCCAAAAAAGCTGGGCATAATCCCTTTTATTAAGGATGGCTCAGGTCATTTCTAGACTCACAGCAGATATATTTGGGATGAAAAGAATATTTTGGAAAGTTCCCTAAAGTCATTTCATGTAAAGGACTATAAAAATATTAGGCATCACGCTATCTTATCTTCATTTAATAGAGATATAATGTATCTTTATTAGCCAATTTTAAAGTAATATTTTAGGTGATGACAAGTTGAAAAGACTGGATATACAGAACTGTAACTGGAAATTTTCACTGGGAAAATTTAATCCATTTTGACTGATGGCTGGAAGGAAGAGAGGGTAAGGTTGACTTAACAATTTGGAAGGCCAATTCATCAGCAATAATAAGCTAGTTTTAAGGGGGGAAATAAAATGTTAAACCATGAGATCCCCCAGTTAGAAAGAAAAAAAAAAAAAAAAAAACTACAAAAGGCCAATACAAGATACATTTCCAAAGAAGGTTGCTCAAACTATATCCCAGGATATTCTTTTTCACAATTGATTTTAAAGAAAACTAAATAACTGTCCATGTGTAATGCATGAAGTAATTCTCACTAGGCAAATAAGGATAAGCAGAATGATGCTTTTAATGAGTGCCTTTGAATTTCAAATCAAAGGCTTTTAGTTCAATCTACAATGAATGTATTGATTTTTATTCCATCATCTGCCCACATGGACCCATACTAGACTTTGGTGTTTTGGGGTTTAGGAACCACAGCTGAGGGATCTAGCACTTTAGAAACACTGAAAACCACTGGCTACCTGCGGCAGATTCATGTTGATATATAGCAGAAATCAACACATTATTGTAAAGCAATTATCCTCCAATTAAAAATAAATAAATTTAAAATTTTTAAAAAAGAAAACGATTGGCACTGCCTTTAACTATCAAGGACATTTGTCCCCAAATTAAACTACCAGAAGCTTCAAACCCATGTGACTCTTGACATTTTAACTACTGTCAGGAACAAGAGAAATATCTGCTCTGTTTCACCACCATCACCCAGACTACAGAGTCTTCTCGTATCCAGGCCCATTGGACACAAGCAAACCCACCACATGGCTGCAATGGACTATGCAGGCCAGGCCAGTAGACTTCTGCATATGAACCAGGTGTATAAGCCATTGCATCTTGTGAGAAGGCAAAACCTCATTTTGCTGAAAACAAGACTGTTGGTGCAGGACTTCATGGCAGTCCAGTGGTTAAGACTTTGACTTCCTCCACAGGGGGCGAAGGTTCAACACCCGGTCAGGGAGGTGAGACTGCACACGCCTCACGACCAAAACACCAAAACATTAAAAAACAAAAACAGAAGCAATGTTGTAACAAATTCAATAAAGACTTTTTAAATGCTCCATATAAAAAAATGCTTTAAAAAAAAAAAACCTCTTGAGTCATCTCCCGGTGGAGACTGCAGGGAGATGTGGCGGGACACAGAGACCACGCTGAGATATGGTAAGACTGCAGGTCTGTGCACCTTACCCACCCCTGTGAGTACGGAACGCTCTGGAAACCTCCTCATCCAGGTAGATTCGACCTGGGAGCACTATCTCTTCTTTCTTGTTATGTGTTGGATCTGACGTCCTCTCAAGTTGAAAATAATCACCTCATTGAGACATATCAGGAAAATTTCACCCAGAAAACACTGATGGAGCCATGTGGGGAGACAGGAAAACATAGGAAAGAGAAGGAAGAGGAGTACGAATAGGAATAGAAGTAGGCTGCAGTCTCCACCTGCCAGAGGTCTCTTTATTCCCCACTCTTTTTACTCTGCCCTTCATGCCTTTAACATTTTCCATCTGAGCATGGAAAGCTCCTTGAGCTTACCATTCCTCTACTTCCCACTAATGTTTCAGCCACTGTAGAGTTATGTTCATTTCCCTATCCTGTGATTTCTCTCACATCTCTTTGCGTGCATCTCCTGGAAATAGCCTTTTCCCTCTCAGGTATTCTCTTCCAGGTCACTACTGTTTGTCCTTAACATTTGAGCATTCAGTTCAGTTCAGTTCAGTCGCTCAGTCGTGTCCAACTCTTTGCGACCCCATGAATCGCAGCACGCCAGGCCTCCCTGTCCATCACCAACTCCCGGAGTTTACTCAAACTCATGTCCATCGAGTCGAAGATGCCATCCAGCCGTCTCATCCTCCGTTGTCCCCTTCTCCTCCTGCCCCCAATCCCTCCCAGAATCAGGGTCTTTTCCAATGAGTCAACTCTTTGCATGAGGTGGCCAAAGTACTGGAGTTTCAGCTTTAGAATCAGTCCTTTCAATGAACACCCAGGACTGATCTCCTTTAGGATGGACTTGTTGGATCTCCTTGCAGTCCAAGGGACTCTCAAGAGTCTTCTTCAACACCACAGTTCAAAAGCATCAATTCTTTGGTGCTCAGCTTTTTTTATAGTCCAACTCTCACATCCATACCTGACCACTGGTAAAACCATAGCCTTGACTAGACGGACCTTTGTTGGCAAAGTAATGTCTCTGCTTTTGAATATGCTATCTAGGTTGGTCATAACTTTCCTTCCAAGGACTAAGCATCTTTTAATTTCATGGCTGCAGTCACCATCTGCAGTGATTTTGGAGCCCCCCAAAATAAAGTCTGACACTGTTTCCACTGTTTCCCCATCTATTTCCCATGAAGTGATGGGACCGGATGCCATGATCTTCGTTTTCTGAATGTTAAGCTTTAAGCCAACATTTTCACTCTCCTCTTTCACTTTCATCAAGAGGCTTTTGAGTTCCTCTTCACTTTCTGCCATAAGGGTGGTGTCATTTGCATACCTGAGGTTATTGATATTTCTCCCAGCAATCTTGATTCCAGCTTGTGTTTCTTCCAGCCCAGCATTCCTCATGATGTACTCTGCATAGAAGTTAAATAAGCAGGGTGACAACATTTCGGCATAGACCTCACTTTATCTTAGAAGCCTGCCATGACGCCCAGACATGAGCTAGCCATCTTACGGATGTGCAGGCACAGGGATCTGCTGACGGTCTCCCACAGCGCCCACAGCACTATATTGTAATTCTATGCTTACTGGTTATTTTCTCCCTCCGGATATGAATTCCTTGAAGGCAGAAATGTATCTTTAACCTTTGGATCATCTACATATGTCATGAAAGACACTCTAGGAAAAAAGTATGAAAGTAATAATTATATGAATGTACATAATTTTCTAAAAGGCATATTTCAGTTTTGATGAGGATACATAGTTTGATCAAGATTTTGACATAAATTCATGGCAGAAGTAGAAATAAAAGTGGCCTAACCCCTGGTGGTTCAGCAGTAAAGAATCTGCCTGGAATGCAGGAGATGCAGGAGACACAGATTCAATCCCTGGGTCGGGAAGATCCCCTGGAGGAGGAAATGGTAACCCACTCCAGTATTCTTGCCATGGAAGTCCCATGGACAGAGGAGCCTGGTGAGTTACTGTCCATGGGGTCCCAAAAGAGTCGGGCACAACTTACTGACTAAACAACAACTGAAAAAAAAAAAAAGAGAAAAAAAAGAATAGAAGCAGGAATAAGACTAGGGAAGATGGAGGCTGGGGAGAGTTAACCAAAGTTGCTCTGATGGAGACCCTGAACCTCTGCCAGTCCCTGAGAAGCTTGCTGTTGTTGTTCTTAAGGCTCCATTTCATTAAGACCAGGAGTTGGGCAAGGTGCCCTCCTGATTGCTGGGCCAACATGCTGCTCTGTTATTGCTACCATTGAGAAGGAAAGGGAAAAAACATATTTGGCATCACGGCTTAGACAAATCTACATTTCATTGTGGAAGATTCCTGTTTGTTCAACTCGACTCAGTTCCAATCTGTTTCAGTCAAATAACTTTTTATCCTTCTTCCATATTTTGTAGGAGAGGAAGGAAAAGAGAGGAGCAAGAGAGAGAGATGGAGATAGAAAATGAGAGAGAGAGAAATACGAGAACACGGGCTCTTAGGGTCTACTGATTTCTGCCCAGCCCCCTTTGAAAGTGGGATATTTCCTGTGCATAAAGAATTAGAATTTGGATTAAAGTATCTCTTTTCTAAAAGCATACATCTTTATTTTCAACCGTGCTGGGTCTTCTTTGCGGCGAGGCCTGCCCTGCAGCCATGGTGCATGTGTCTCTCACTGCAGGCTTTTCCTGCCACTGCGGTGAGCATGAGCTCTAGGCACGAGCGTCCAGAAGCTGCAGCCCCCGGGCTCTAGAGCACAGGCCCAATAGTTGTGGTGCCCGGTCTTAGTTGCTGCAAGACATATGGGATCTTCCAGGACCAGGGATCGAACTCGTGTCACCTGCTTTGGCAGGTGGGTTCATAACCACCGAGCCACCAGGAAGCCCTGGATTGAACTGTTTCTTGATTCACTCATGGTTTCAAATAGAAGATAAGAACCCAATATCAAGTACTTTTTTTTTTTTTAATTAAAAAAGTTTTGTATGAGGTTGAATTCAATACACGGAGAAGGCAATGGCACCCTACTCCGCTACTGTTGCCTGGAAAATCTCATGGACGGAGGAGCCTGGTAGGCTGCAGTCCATGGGGTCACGAAGAGTCAGACGGGACTGAGGGACTTCACTTTCACTTTTCACTTTCATGTATTGGAGAAGGAAATGGCAACCCACTCCAGTGTTCTTGCCTGGAGAATTCCAGGGATGGCGGAGCCTGGTGGGCTGCTGTCTATGAGGTCTCACAGAGTTGGACACGACTGAAGCTACTTAGCAGCAGCAGAATTCAATACAAGCAGGAATACATTGGTTCCCACTCTGAAAGTGAAAGTCACTCAGTCGTGTCCGACTCTTTGCGACCCCATGGACTATACAGTCCGTGGAATTCTCCAGGCCAGAATACTGGAGTGGGCAGCCTTTCCCTTCTCCAGGGGATCTTCCCAACACAGGGATCGAACCCAGGTCTCCCTCATTGGAAGTGAATTCTTTACCAGCTGAGCCACAAGAATACTGGAGTGGGTAGCGTATTCTTTCTCCAGGGGATCTTCCCTACCCAGGAATCCAACCAGGGTCTGCATTGCAGGCGGATTCTTTATCAACTGAGCTACCAGGGAAGCCCCACCCCAAAATAAGTCCTCATTTATAAAATGCTTAAGGATGCTCGCTCTAGAGCAGTTGTATCCATCAGACAGCTCAGTGTCTTGACCCTCTAAGAGAATGCGGACAGGCTAGCCCAGTCGGAAACAATGGTCAAGCCTCTGACATGCCTTAAGCTCCTGTGATTAAACAATTCAAGGCATTTTGCATTTGCCAGCGGGACAGAACAGTCCCTATTTCAGGATGAGCCTCCCTTGTCACTTTGAAAACCATAGGAAAAGAAAGACAGCAAATTTGGACAATATAAATCTTGTCTTAGAAGTCAGTATGAGCAAAGATTGTAATATAATATTTAACTTAAAAAAATCTAAATAAATAAGTAAGACTGTAAGACTTAAGTTGAAACCAGAACCAATTGCCCAAGTATCTTATCAGGTATGATCCCAGCCCTGAGATGGAGGTAAAGAGTGAAGTAAGTGAGCTATAAAATCAGATCCTTGGAGCACGCAAATCCACCCTTCTCAGGTTCTTATTCATTTGAAAAAGATCTGCTATATTTGGAATTATGTGACTTAAAAAAAAAACGGTTAACCATTGACTTCATTTTCCCTGAAAGTATAGCTAGATATGTATACATGTATAGTTCTACAAATACACATTCCAAATAATTTAGGAAATGATATAATTAGTTTAGCATGGTAGTTGCAGTCACTTAAAAAAAAAAAAAAAAGGAAAAAATCGCTCACTACCTATTGCCTGTTTCTGGCTATTTCACAATTTGCCCTATTAATGCTTTCTGCTTAGGAAAATTGAACTTCCTTCGTCCTGATCAAAAGCAAACAAAATTGATTTGGCCAAGTGTCTGAATTGTAGAGCATTGCAGAAAAAATGTTGGCTATCCTCTACGATTTGTTCTACACAGAAAGGAAAAAACAACAACAACAACCCACACATGAAAACACAGAGGGAGGAGGAGGAGAAAGGAGCGAAAAAGAAGCAGTTCAAAAAGTGTGTATTTTCAAGTGGGGGGAATGGGGAGGGGAAGAATAAAAGAAAAGTTACATCAGGACACAAAAAAGAGGTAACATATTTCCAAAGATCATGGTCAACAAGTTCCCAGCCTGGGACTTCCCTGATGGCCCAGCGGTGAAGAATCCGCCTGCCAATGCAGGGGACATGGGTTCCATCCCTGGTCTAGGAAGTTTCTACCTGCCATGGGGAAACGAAGCCTGGGCACTGCCACTGCTGAAGCCGAGCACCCTGGAGCCCCAGCAAGAGAAGCACCGCAGGGGCAGGCCCGGCACAGCAGCTGGAGGGCAGCCTGAGCAGAGCCACGGGGACCCAGCACAGCCCAACACATAAACAGATGAAATGATGTTTAAACATGAGAACTCTAAAAAAGAGAAAGAAATCCCCAGCCTGACCCCTCACCATAGCATGAAATGCGTGTCCTATTCAACTCTGGGTGACCCTGTGGACCGCAGCCCACCAGGCTCCTCTGTCCCTGGGATTCTCCAGGCAAGAATACTGGAGAGGGTGGCCATGTCCTCCTCCAGAGGATCTTCCCCACCCAGGGATCAAACCCTTGTCTCTTATGTCTCCTGCATTGGCAGGCAGGTTCTTTACCAATAGCACCACCTGCAAAGTCCGCACAGAGTGATACGTATGCTTAAATCCAGCCTCTGCACCATCTACCTAATGAATAATTCCACCCCAAGGCAAACTCCACCCCCCTCCCCCATCCCCCACCCTCTCCCCCCTACCCTTTGATCCCCACCCCTTACCCCTCCGTCCCACACCCCCCACCCCTGCTACCCTCAGCACATCAGTTCAGTCGCTCAGTCGTGTCCAACTCTTTGCGACCCCATGGACTGCAGCACACCAGGCTTCCCTGTCCATCACCAACTCTCAGAGCTTGCTCAAACTCATGTCCGTTGAGTTGGTGATGTCACCCAACCATCTCATCCTGTCGTCCCCTTCTCTTCCCGCCTTCAATCTTCAATCTTTCCCAGCATCAGGGTCTTTTCCAAGGAGTCAGTTCTTCACATCAGGTGGCCAAAGTATTGGAGCTTCAGCTTCAGCATCAGTCCTTCCAATGAACATTCAGGACTGATTTCCTTTAGGATGGACTGGTTGGATCCCCTTGCAGTCCAAGGGACTCTCAAGAGTCTTCTCCAACACCACAGTTCAAAAGCATCAATTCTTTGGTGCTCAGCTTTCTTTATAGTCCAACTCTCACATTCATACATGACTACTGGAAAACCATAGCTTTGACTAGATGGACCTTAGCACATGAGTCATTTAGCATGAGTAGAACTTAAGCGAGATAGAACTCACTTTACTCTCTCTTCTACTTGCTTCAATCTAAACCTTCTGTTCTTCTTATTTTCTCAGGAAATCCTGGAGAAATGATCTGATAATCACACACTGAGATGTACTGCTCCCCCAAAGGGTATAAATGTCAGGCATTGTATATTTTTTTCCCTCAAGGCATTTGACCAATTGGTGGTGGTTGTTGTTCAGTCGCTCAGTTGTGTCCAGCTCTCTGCGACCCCATGGACTGCAGCACATCAGGCTTCCCCGTCTTTCACCATCTCCCGGAGTTTGCTCAAATTCATGTCCATTGAGTCGATCATGCCATCCATCTCATCGTCTGCCATTCCTTTCTCTTCCTGCCTTCAATCTTTCCCAGCATCAGTGTATTTTCCAACGAGTCAGCTCTTCACGTCAGGTGGCCAAACTATTGGAGATTCAGCTTCACCTCAGTCCTTCCAATGAATATTCAGGACTGATTTCCTTTAGGATGGACTGGTTTGATCTCCTTGCTGTCCAGGGGATTCTCAGGCATCTTCTCCGACATCACAGTTCAAAAGTATTAGTTAAAGAATTAGTTAAATTCTATGTCTGACCATACAATTAGTTAAAAGCTTTTCTGCACCTATATTCACCTTCGCAGAAAAACTGCAAAACAGGAATTCCCAGAGAACTGGCACATGTCTGACTCCACACGTCAGTGAGAAGCGTGAAGCCTTGTCTGGGTCAAAGCCTTCTCAGGGTCAGAGGCCCGCACCATCCTCCGCTAACCCAGTACTGCTACATGCTGAACAAAAACAAAATCACAAGGACTCACCACTCCCACTGCCAAGGTCCTGGGTTCAATCCCTGGTTGGGGAACAGAGACACTGCACGCCAAGCAGCATGGCCAAAATCAACCAACCAAACAAACAAAAAAGCAGACTAAAAGCCTGAGCCAGTTATTTCCTGGATACCTACTGTTTCAAACATTGTGCGGATGATGTGGGAAAAAAAGCTGGTGAAGAAAACTGATGCACTCGTTTTCCTATGGTTTTTACATTGAGAAGAGAGCCAGTGAGCAAAAAACCACTCAAGTTGTGTCAAGTATGAACACTATAAAAAGAAAGGTAACAATAACCCTGTGTACGAGACAGCAAAAGAGACACTAATGTATAGAACAGTCTTATGGACTCTGTGGGAGAGGGAGAGGGTGGGAAGATTTGGGAGAATGGCATTGAAACATGTAAAATATCATGTATGAAATGAGTTGCCAGTCCAGGTTCAATGCACGATACTGGATGCTTGGGGCTAGCGCACTGGGACGACCCAGAGGGATGGTATGGGGAGGGAGGAGGGAGGGTTCAGGATAGGGAACACATGTATACCTGCGGCGGATTCATTTTGATATTTGGCAAAACTAATACAATTTTGTAAAGTTTAAAAATAAAATAAAATTAAAAAATAAATAAATAAAATAAAAGGAAAGTACTAGACGCCCCAAGATGCAGATCGGGGCTCTAATTTATATACGACCAGAGGGTGAAAGTTCCAGGGAAGGTCTGAAACTGGTGGTCCAGTGGTTAAGAGTCAGCCTTGCAACGCAGGGGACACCAGTTTGATCCCTGGTCCAGGAAGATCCCACAAGCCTTGCAACGACTAGGTCCATGTGCCACAGCTATGGAGCCTGCGCTCCGGGACCTGGGAGCTGCAGCTACTGAGCCCCAGGCCCTGCTCTACTGAAGCCCCAAGACCTAGCGTCCACGTTCTTCAACAAGAGGAGCCACCACGATGAGAAGCCCGAGCACCACAGCTAAAGAGGAGGCCCCGCTCACTGCAACTGGAGACAATGTCTGTGCACAGCGACGAAGATGCAGCATGGCCAAAAATGAACACATTTAAAGAAAAAAAATCTCATTTTCCATTAGACTCCACATTGCACAATGTGAATGAGCAGGGGAGTTGAGGTTGCTAGTTTCATTAGATTTTTTAATTTTTTTCTTGTTTTGCAAGATTTTGGGTTTTTACTCTTTCTCTAGGTAGATGGGATGCAGGATTCTTTGGAGGAAACAGCATCCACAGCCAGAGAGCAGAAAGAGGCTACCTGAACCGGAAGTCTGAGATAAGTGCCAGTCAATGTCTGCCATCGGGGGTAAAAGTTCTCTCTGTCTATGTCATGGGGAAGGGACGCTGGGTGACAGAGGCAGAACCTCACCCAGGAGGCCCGGGCCCAGGCAAATGCTTTCAGTCTTTAGGACAATTCTCAGGAGCCCACATCCTGTTTTCATCCAGACTCTGGACTCATCTGCAAGGCCGGACCAAGTGAGAGTGCTCGTCGCAGCCCTGGGTCTCTGTACTAGGCCGGGGACTGTTTCGGCAGCCCTCAGTGCATCAGAATTCAGCTGCAAATGACATTACGCAAGAGAAGCCCAGCTCCAGGAGTCTCTGAAAGCTCCATAATTGGCAAAAGCTACTTTGCAGTTTGAATGTTCATATACAGAAAAAGGAAAAAAAAAAAAAAAAACAGGAAATCTCTCTCCAACTTATCAACAGAAGAACCTACGTAAGAACTCAGCCTTCCTGATTTCCCACCCAGAATTCTTCCCAGTCTTTATTTTTATATCTGTGGGTAGCAGAGGAAAAACAAATGTACTCTCTCCTTTCCAAATCCAAGGTTTTTAAAATATTATGTGCCTTGCTTAAATTGCAGTGTCACTTTATACAATATATTTGTATTATTTAAAATTGACCACATTAAGTGACTGGTAGACTATGTGGAATGGCACCAAACAATTGCTGGGTGGGTTTAAATGCATTTCCAGGAACCTGACGTCATAGGATCTCCCATCAGAGTAAGGAAAATTGTAAGTTTATATTTGCCATTATAAGAGTCATCTCAAACATATGCAAAATGCATTTAGCCTAATGTAAGCTATAGGCAGAAAACCAATTAAGACTACTGTTTCACTTAACTGCCCCTATTGAGTGCTCTCAGAACAAAGGATACAGAATCACAAATTGCAGACTTGGAAATATCATCCAACCTAACCCCTTATCAGGTTCTTAAATGTTCCTCCATTGATAGGGATCTCAGTATGTCTTAAACAGTCCATTAGGCAGATTTAATTTGTTTCAATCCAGAAGAGTACAAAGAAAGAGAGAGAAGGAAGGGAGGAAAGAGAGAAAGAACAAAGACAGAAAAAAGACAGAAAGAAGGAAAGAAGAAAAAGAAGACACAAAGAGAGAGAAAAAAAGGAGGAGCCTCCAACCCACCCTCAATGTAAAGAATTAACAAGCTACCAAGAGTACAGAACAGCATTTAAAAAAAAAAAAAAATCATCTGATTAAGAAATAAAACTTTGCCTTAAAGAGGAGCTGAGCCAAAGTATTAGTTTAGCAAATATATTTATCAAGTACTTGGGCTTCCCAGGGGCGCTAGTGGTAAAGAATCCACCTGCCAACACAGGAGATGCAAGAGATTCAGGTTCTATCCCTTGGTCGAGAAGATTCCCTGGAGTAGGAAAGGGCAACCCACTCCAGCATTCCTGCCTCAGAAACCCCATGGACAGAGGAGCCTAGTGGGCTACAGTCCACAGGATCGCAGAGTCGGACCCGACTGAGCACAAAGGCTATGGCATGGTGTTACACACGGTATCACATACCTAGCACTGCCCTAGGCACTAGGGGTAAAGCAATGAATACAAAGTAGAATATACTCTGACAACTTACTCCAAGAACAGTTTATACAAGAAGAGCTTATATAAGAACAACAAGCAATAATGAGAGCAAACACTCCTGGAGTGTGATGTGCCAGATTTTTGTTCTAAATGTTTTACATATGTTAGTATGTTTGATCCTCATTATGACCCTATGTAGAAGGTACTTTTATTACCCCGGTTAAATTCCTATACATGAAGAGTCTAAGAACTTTCCTCCAAAGTCGCTTGGTGGCACTTGGTGGAGCAGTGCACCCAGGCAGCTGGGCTTCAAAGCCACCACGCTTGGTTGTCTGTTAGAAAAATGTATGTGTGTTGGGGATGAGGCCAGGGGTTGCTTCGTAAATCAAAAGGGAAATACAGATGCTATGGGGTGGATGCCAAACTTAATTTCAGAGGAAACCCAAGAAAACTGGAGTGGGAAGCTTATCCCTTCTCCAGCGCATCTTCCCAACCCAGGAATCAAACCAGGGATTCCTGCATCGCAGGCAGATTCTTTACCAGCTGAGCTTTCAGGAAGCTTCAATTTTTGTTTTAGAAGGGGAATCTGTAAATGCCCCCTGGAGGGACTAACCCTAACCTGAGGCCTGAGAGTTGAATAGGAAATAAATAAAGTTTGCTGCAGGGGGAAAGGGTAGAAGGAAACGATGCCACCAAAGGGGACCTCAAGTGGCCTGACCCAGAGGAGGCAGATAGCGCGACGCCTGCCAGGAACGGACCGTCGTCCACCTGAATCTGACGGACAGGCCACAGCTCTACTGTGACTCCACTGAGATAGACTCTTTTTTTAAATTACTCTTTAACTACTTGGATGCCTCCTTCATTTATGAGTTAATTAACAATGGTGTGTCGCTCACTCCACAGGTGCTTCACCACAGTCCTCTGCCTCTAAGGTGTTCCTTGCTCTAGATGAGGTGACAAGATTCAGGACCAAGCCATGAACAACTAAGCAACATAGATGCTTTGAAGATGGAAGGCAAGATTGCAAACAAATTAACCTAAAATTAATTTAAATAAATCAATCTGTAATTTATAATCTGCTGCTGCTGCTGCTAAGTCACTTCAGTCGTGTCCGACTCTGTGCAACCCCATAGACAACAGCCCACCAGGCTCCCCGTCCCTGGGATTCTCCAGGCAAGAACACTAGAGTGGGTTGCCATTTCCTTCTCCAATGCAGGAAAGTGAAAAGTGAAAGTGAAGTCGCTCAGTCGTGTCCGACTCTTCGCGACCCCATGGACTGCAGCCTACCAGGCTCCTCCATCCATGGGATTTCCCAGGCAAGAGTAGTGGAGTGGGGTGCCATTGCCCTCTCCGAATTTATAATCTATAATTCAATAAATCAAATTAATTTATAATTAATGAATTAATCTGTGATTAATATAGATAATTAATATTTGTCTAATCAATTACACAAGTATTAATTGTTCAGTTCAGTGGCTCAGTCGTGTCCAACTCTTTGCAGCCCCATGATTAATATTTTATATATTAATCTATAATTGCTGTTGTTCATTCACTAAGTCGTGTCTGACTCCTTTCCACCCCATGGACTGCAGCATGCCAGCTTCCCTGTCCTTCACTATAACACAGATGAGTAATACTTATATAATCAAAACAAATTAATCTGTAATTAATATAGATGATTTATATTTGTCTAATCAAAACAGCAAAGGTATATTCTGAAACTTGCAAGAATGACTCTAAGCTTATCTTGGGGAATAATGGCCAATAATCATTTATAAATCTCTGGAACACAAGTAGAAGCAATATGAATTAAAAGAACTACCAGACAATAAAATAAATCACGAAGCCATAACAACTTTGCATTGTGCTGCTGGTGCAAGAAGAGAGCCCTGGTCACCTCGCTACAGTCAGCCTGCGCTTCAAGTGAAAGCTTACAGATCACGCAGACTCGCCAACAGCACGGAGCTCTGCTCATTACTGAGTGGCGCCTGGATGGGAGGGGAGCCTGACGGAGAATGGATACATGGAGCTGCAGGACTGAGCCCCTTTGCTGTTTGCCTGAAACTATCACAACACTGTTAAGCAGTTGTACTCTGATACAAAACAAAAAATTTTTTAGAAAAAAATCTCCAATGATAGATGAAAACAGAATGCCACGTTAACTTTCTCTTTTCTTTTTGTTTAATTGGAGTATGACTGCTTTACAATGCTGTGTTAATTTCTGTTGAAAAGTGGGTGAATCAGCTTTCTGTATTCACACACTCCCTCCCTCCTGGACCTCCCTGCCACCTGGCCCTCCATCCAGCCCCCCAGGTCATCACAGAGCACTGAGCTGAGCTTCCTGTGCTTTAGAGCAGGCTTCCACTGCTGCTGCTGCTGCTGCTAAGTCACATCAGTCGTGTCCGACTTTGTGCGACCCCGTAGACGGCAGCCCACCAGGCTCCCCCGTCCCTGGGATTCTCCAGGCAAGAACACTGGCATGGACTGCCATTTCCTTCTCCATTTCCTTCTCCAAAGTGAAAAGTGAAAGTGAAGTCGCTCAGTCGTGTCCGACTCTTAGCAACCCCATGGACTGCAGCCCACCAGGCTCCTCCACCCATGGGATTTTCCAGGCAAGAGTACTGGCGTGGGGCGCCAGTGCCTTCTCTGAGGCTTCCACTAGCTATTTTACACATGGCAGTGAATATATGTCGATCCCAATTTCCCAATCTGTCTCATGCTCTCCTTCCCTGCCCCACATGTCCACACATCCGTTTCCTGTGTCTGTGTCTCTAATTGAATGGTTTGGTCATTAAAGTTGCCCATATAGATCCTTCTTGACTTAGGATAGGGCTAAATCTCAATAAACCCATCCTAAATTGAAAATATTAGGTTGAAACCACACTTAATACATCTAACCTACCAAACATCACAGCGGAGTTTGTTGCTGCTGTTTAGTCACTTAGTTGTGTCCAGCTCTTTGTGAGCCCATGGACTGCAGCCTGCCAGGCTCCTCTGTCTATAAAATTTCCCGGGCAAGAGGACTCGAGTGGGTTGCCATTTCCTCCTCCAGAGGATCCTCCTGACCCGGGGACTGGACCCGCATCTCCTGCATTGGCAGGTGGTTTCTTTACCACTGAGCCACCTGGGAAGCCCCTAGCTTTTTTGTTCTTGTTCAGTCTCTCAGTCGTGTCCAACACATTGCAACCCCATGGACTGCAGCACACCAGGCTTCTCTCTCCTTCACCATCTTCCGGAGCTTGCTCAAAGTCGTGTCCATTGAGTTGGTGATGCCATCCAAACATCTCGTCCTCTGTCATCCCCTTCTCCTCCTGCCTTCAACCTTTCCCAGCATCAGGGTCTTTTCCAATGAGTCGGCTCTTTGCATCAGGTGGCCAAAGTACTGGAGCTTCAGCTTCTGCATCAGTCCCTCTAGTGAATATTCAGGGTTGATTTCCTTTAGTTCAGCCTATCTTAAATGTGCTTGGAATGCTTACATTAGCCAACAGTTGGGCAAAGCCATCTAACATACAGCTTAGTTTACAATCAAGCGTTGAACAGGTCATACAATTGACTGAAAACTGTTCTGAAACTGAAAACCAGAATGGCTGTCTGGATGCAGAGTGACTGGGCAGTTTACCCTCCGGATCACCTGACTGACCGGAAGCTGCCCAGCCTCACAGGAGATGGTCGTTCCACACACCCGTCACCCAGCAAAAAAGCAAAACTCAAAACTCAAAGTACAGTTTCTTGTAAACTCGTATTTCTTCCACAAAATTGTAATGTCAAAAAATCACAAGTCAAAACATCATACACTGGGGAATGTATTATTTCCATTATTTGGGGTTTTATTCATGGATTTGTTTAAGATTTTTATGTTTCAAGAACATTAAGTTTGGTATCATTTGCTTGTTGCCAATGGACGCATGGCTTCATCTTAATTTAGTGACACACCTACAGATACACCCTACTTACAGCTACCTACAGCTTTGGTGCATACACATATTTGCTTGTCTACACTATTCTTTCTCTCCCTACAATGATAACATAGAATATGAGACAACTGAATCTGGCAAAATGTTATCATGGCATAATTCTTGGGACCCTGCGTGAGCCAAGTCAACTTCAGGAGTGATTTCCCTGCACCACAGCTTTTTAAAAAAAAAAATCAACGGATTAACTTACTTGTCTGTGCTGGGTCTTAGCTGTGGCACACAGGAGCTGTAAAATGCGTTGCTGCACGTGAAATCTTTAGTCGCAGCATGCAGGGCCTAGTTCCAGGAGCACAGATTGAGCCCTGGCCCCCACACTGTGAGCACAGAGGCCTCACCACTAGACCACCAGGGAAGTCGCACCATGCCTTCCCTTTATGAAAACCTCATCCTACCTGAAAAGACTTCATAACTATAACTCTTGAAAAAAACCATGAAGAAAATTCTCAAGATAACAAAAATATTTGCAGCTCTATTTCACCCTTTTCTGACAACCTCTCCTTGGCTGTTTAAAAAGGAAACACCATGCTTTATTTCCCCCCAAAGATGATCTTCCTGTAGATTCGGTGGTACAGTAGAGGAGCCACGTAACTAAGTGGGCGGCCCGACTCCCCACACACCTACTGTCTGAATGAATAAACAAAGACGTCTCCCAGCTGGGTATTCCTTCACAATGCTAAATCCACTGTCTGTGGCTCTCCTTCCCTACTCTTGATTGAATTCTACCCTCAAAGCTCCTTCCAGGAATAGGGTAACCAGCAGAAACCTGGGTTACACCATGCAGTATATTTATCTAATGAAACATGAGCTCTGGGTACAATGAGCCATGCATTGCCACAGACACGCCATCCATCTGCTGAAAATAATCAATCTCAGAAAAGTCCTGGGAAAAGTTAAAATTGGGTACATACCAAGGATTAACAGAGGGTTCAAGGGCAAAACTGAAGTTATTTTATTGACTTGGAATCAGTGCCTGGGGAAAGGATTGGTCTTAAAAAAAAAAAATGCATGTGTCACGTAAAAGCCAGGGTTGCCGACACAGCAGGCACGCAGGTTATGCAGAGAGTTGCCTCTAACTGATCATTCCAGTTTCTGGTCAGAGGGATGCTCCCAGTTGGTCAGCTAAGAGAAATTTCATATCATCCTACAGCCCCACATAGGACCCTTAACCTTGGAAGAAAATACTATTAACAGCTACTATTATGAAGGAAATAGTGCACAACATTTCTTGAGTGCCTATGATATACCAGGACTATTTATGAAGATGCTTCGAATTAAAAAAAACCTCATGTGGTCCTTCTAAGAACCCTTTGAAAGTAAAAGTGCAAGTCACTGAGTCGTGTCCAACTCTTGGCAACCATAGTCTGTGGAATTCTCCAGTCCAGAGTCCTGCAGTGGGTAGTCTTTGCCTTCTCCAGGGGATTTTCCCAGCCCAGGGATTGAACCCAGGTCTCCTGCATTGCAGACGGATTCTTTACCAGCTAAGCCACAAGGAAAGCCCAGAACCCTCTGAAGTAGCTATTATTTTGTTGTTTAGTTGCTAAGTTGTGTCCAAGCTTTTGCAACCCCATTTACTGTAGCCTGCCAGGCTCCTCTGTCCATGGGATTTCCAAGCAAGAATACTGGAGTGGGTTGCCATTTCTTTCTCCAGGGGATCTTCTAGACCCAGGGCTCAAACCCGTGTCTCCTGCAGTGGCAGGCAAACTCTTTACCACTGAGCCACCAAGGAAGCCAAGTTGTTATTCCTCCCAGTTTACTGAGGATATCTGAGCTCTGCGACTGCACGCCAGCCACTGAGCGCAGCAGCGCACTGGCAGAAGGCCAGGAGAGGTGGGTGCTTGTCCCCAAGCGGCCCGGTTTCTTACTGAACAGACAAGGACTGTCCATCAGCTTTAATGATGCTCATCTCAGACTGATGGGATAGTAGCTGACCAGAATGGAGGGAAGGTTTTCTCTGGCAGGATCAGGGGTGCAGAGGATGAGAGTTCAAAGGAGACGTTCACATACCATGAAGCAGGAAGGGACAGATCACCGAGCCCGTCTCAGATGCCTCGGGCCAGGCTGGGTGCACGCAGCTGCCTTTATACTTGTTTGCGGGAGGAACTGCCAGAGCCACCACACACTCCAGACACTTCCTAATTTATATGAAATTGATTGACTGATTGATTGGATGCATGACATGTGGGGTCTTAGTTCCCTGACCAGGGATCGAACCTGCACCCTCTGCATTGGAAGTGCAGAGTCTTAACCACTGGACCACTAGGGAAGACCCAGCTCTAAACAAAATTATTCCTGAAGAAAAGAATCAGGTTCAGACAGGCATGTTTTGCGAAAATAAAGGTGAGGACTTGAAGTGAAAAGTGAGAAAAAGAAATGCAGTGGGCTTCCTCAGTCTCACCCTGGCTAAGAATACAAGCTCTCGAGTCAGCTAGACTTCAAGTGTGGATGCAGACTCTGTAATTTAGACAAAATAACTTTTCATTTGTAAAAGTGGGTTAAGACTGGAACCTACTGGGTCGGGTTGCTGCTGGATTTAATGAGTTAAAGCCCGTGAAGGAGCTTGACAGGTAACAAGGACTCCACGGAGGACAGTTGTTCCTGCCATCCTCGTCATCATCGTTATCGTCATTGTCCTCAGCAGCAGCAGCACCATCGGCATTCCCTTCCACCTCCCCATTGCCCCCTATGAGCACCTTCGATGCTCTCTGCATCCTCACCTGCTCCATACATCACAGTCTCACGCCCTCTTACTTATGCATAGATGGCAGCCAGGCTCCGGATAAACAGAAGAGAATCGACTTTCCTCTTTGCTTGCGGATATGGCCAATCACAAGTGGACATATTTCTCACCACTTCCTTGTTTGAAGTAGAAGCAGAAAGAATGCAATCCTGAAGAACTAGCTATTCTCAACTCCATTTTTTTTCCCCTTAATTAAAAACCATAGACAGTTCCTTGACTTGTCAGCCACCCACAGCCAGCTGTCTGATATTTATGCGGAGACACCATCTCTTAGAAAGGGCTTTTCCTCCCTCTATAAATGTTGCCACCTTCAACATGCTCTTACTATTAATAGTTCCCTGTACTTTTCCTTAAAACTGATAGACGAAATTGTTGAAGAAAATGGTGGCAGGGGCAGGGGGGTGTTGGGGAATGGAGTCTGGCAAAATGCAGTTTTTAAGAACCAGAGCTGAGAGTCTAGGATGTTTGACTTGGAGTAACAGGGGGGGACTTACATAGAAACAAAGGGGAGCATTAGCTGAAGAGAAGGTTCCAGGGCACAGCGAGGAAAAGGGACCTGACGGCAGGAAGGCCAGGTTGACTCCGTGGATGTTTCCTGTCCCATCCCCCTCCAGGAAGGTCCTCCACAAGGAGTACCTTAGTCATCATTAGTCACTCGGTTGTGTCCTACTCTCTGTGACCCCGTGGACTGTAGCCCACCAGGCTCCTCTGGCCAGGGGATTTTTTCAGGCAAGAACACTGGAGTGGGTTACCATGTCCTTCTCCAGGGGATCTTCCCGACCCAGGGATGGAACCTGAGTCTCCTGCATTGACGGGTGGGTTCTTTACCACTGAGCCACCAGAGAAGCCCATGAACTTCATCACTCTCTTATAAATCCACAAGTAGAGCCTCCTGGTCACATGCGTGCAAGCTGTAGAATCACCTCAGAGCCTTCATCCATCCAAGCACTGTCTTTCAAAACGGGGTTCACAGAGGGAGACCAAGTAAGCCGGCACAAATAAAACTTTCAGAAATGCAATCCAAATAAAATAAAGCCCGGGGTTTTCCTCCGCTGACCTTGATTCACAAATGATGTTTCTTATCCCACACAGAGAGACGTTTCCCTGCACAGTCCCAGAGATGAAGCCCAAGTGTCAACTTCAATATGAGGATTTAATTCTACATTTCCTTCGGCGGATCACTAATTCCAAGGTTCAGCATGCCTGAACATTCTGTGGTTGGGTAGATTTTAGTGGTCTTTAAGAGATTACCTCAAATGCAAAAGCCTCTCAATACAAGACCAGAAAGATTTTGAAAGAAAAGAAAAACACTCCCAACTGCTCCAGAATTCAGCTTTCAAGAATTTAAACTCACTTAAAGCCGTGTTTTTATATCTAAGCTGTGCCAGGTTTCAGGCATGGGGGACGTCCTACCCTCCGCTTGTCATCAGCCAAGTATTTACTGAGTGTTGGAATCACACACAGCGACATGCACAGGCCAGCGGAGAGCTTGATAAAGAGGAGACAGCTCTGTGCCCTCAAGGGACTTACAGTTTAATTGCAAGCCTTTTGTTTTTCTTTTGTTTAATTCATTTATTTTAAATGAAACAAAGATGAATATTTTTAATGATAAAAGGTACAATTCACAAAGAAGATAGACATCATAAGCCATTAGATACCTTAACAACAAAGAAACAAAGGCACACAAAGCAAAAATCAGAATATAAGGGAAAAGAAAAAATGCACAGTCACAGCAACATAGTAGTCACAGTGACATAGTCATATTCAGCGAGACAGATCAACATTTCTCCGAGGATATTCTATCAAGTGCAGAAGAATCTAGATGAGGAGGCAGCTCTGTGCCCTCGAGGCCTTATCACTTCATTGCAAGCCCTTTGTTTCATGTATTGTATTTTAGCTCCTCTGGACATACAATCAGAGGAGAAGACTGTCTCCTTTCAACGTATTCTGTTTTGAAGAATGACTTCCATCAAGAACCATTTGGACTTCCTACTTGCATAACAACATTTTACCTGAAGTTGGCGAAATCCACAGATTTCGGAATTCAAGGCACACAAGTGCATATGTAGAGGGGATACGAATGAAACCCATAAGGCAAGGGGCAGGCACTACGGAGGGCCACTGAGGTCTGCAAAGAGACAGTGGCCGGGAATCTCACCCATGGTCCAGGGGCTAAGAATCTGCCTGCCAGGGCAGGGCATGTGAGTGCAGTCCTTGACTGGGGAAGATTTCCTACGCCTCAGGGCAGCTGAGCCCGCGAGCCACAGCAAGAGAGTAACTGTGACTAGAGAATGCCTGCGCCCAGCAGAATACAAATAAACACACAGATTGTGAACAATAAAAGGAGGTAACGGCAGGCAGTCGAGCAGAGAGGAGAGGCAAGAGCTCTCATCCCAGGTGAAGGAGGTCCCAGAGGCGCAGACGCGGGCGAGAGGGCCAGGTGCACCGGCCCCCGAGCTGGGGACTGGCTGCCGTCTCTGCTCGGGGTGGGGGGGAGCGGTGCGGAGGGGAGATGCGTTTGGGTTGAACTTGAAAGTGCAGGACACAGACAGTGTTTTGTCCCCTGTGGAGAGCACCCACTTTCCACTCAGGTCCAACTTGCGTGCCACAGCCCTGCGTCTGCGACCTTCCTCTCAATGGATGCTTATGTTCTGGCCAGGAAGGGCAGCCCTCGCCAAACGTTATGGCTTGGAAGGGTCCTTCACAGGGGTGGAAAACCGAGTTAATTCAATTAAGGCCCGGGGTCCTGGGCTTTGAACCAGCCAGTCTCGATTTTATGAGAGGATGAAAAGTTAATTATTTGCCGAGTTTGAGCAAAGTCCACTGTGAAAAACCCCTTTCCAAAAGAGGCATTTGCCTGTCAGCTTCCCTGTGGAAAATTAAGGCAATTTGAACCAGGGTCATAAGGAGACCCTAGGAGCTGGGTGATCAGACAGGGGTTTGGGGCTCCCCCATCCCCACCTTGCCTCTCTTCATCTCATGTCTGAAAGGGAGGCTGGAGGGTGACTGCAAGGTCACCGAAGCTTATGTTTACTTCCATAGGCTATTTGGAAAAACAGAAAAGAAAACCCAAGTTGAATTCAGAAAGTCAAGTTTTTAGGGTGCACTTTTATCGGTGAGTGTGCTAAGGTCATTTCAGTTGTGTCGAACTCTTTGCCACCCTCTGGACTGTAGCCCACCAGGCTCCTCTGTCCATGGGATTCTCCAGGTAAGAATACTGGAGTGGGTTGCCGTGCTCTTCCCCAGGGGGTCTTTTCTACCCAGGGATCAAACCCGAGTCTCTTGTGTCTCCAGCATTGGCAGGCAGCTTCTTTACCACTAGTGCCTCCTGAGAAGCCCATTAGTTGGGTACCTAGGCTAACTGTGTTGGACTTAGGAAAATATTGGACTTATCAACACACTCGCAGAACAGAACTCATTCATATGTAGGGGACTTACTGCAATCCCAGGGAGCACGATAGAAATGCTACTGCTGCTAAGTCGCTTCAGTTGTGTTCAACTCTGTGCGACCCCATAGACAGCAGCCCACCAGGCTCCCCCGTCCCTGGGATTCTCCAGGCAAGAACACTGGAGTGGGTTGCCATTTCCTTCTCCAATGCATGAAAGTGAAAAGTGAAAGTGAAGTCGCTGGACCTAAAACAAAGCAAAGGAGCATTTTCAGATCAGTATACCCCCGGCAAGAAGAGTGGACTTGAAATAAACAGCACCGAGTTTGATTTTATAATCAACCTCAATCGCACCTAACTCTCCAGCACTGTTTAGTAAAAGCAGTGGTTGAATGAAATCAACTGGAAGCTGTTTTCCACTGGAGTACAGGATTCATACTCTGTCTGGCTTGTTTGTGGGGTATGTTATCATCGACATTATGAGAAAAACTCAGTCTTAAAGGAACACACTGGATCAAGCCTAAAGGACATCATGATACTTCTTTGCATCAACTTTAAGAAAATGAGATTTATCAAATGCAAAAAAAAAAAAAAAAAAAAAACCCAGGCAATTTATATACATCAATAACAGAAACTCGTAAAAAAGACAAGAGCTTAGTAACATCTAGCAAACAAATTACTCAATCTTATCACGTGCAAGAAAGAAATTAAGAGAGCAGTGGGGGAAATAAGTAAGTTAAAATATGATTTCTGCCTTCGTGTTGCTACCATGTGGTGAGACAGGAAAGCCATGCCCATGCAAAGACCTCTGAAAACAGAAAGCTGGATGAGCTATGAATGGTGCCCATTTTGTTTCAAAAAGGGCTCATGTCAGTTTAGAAAACTGCATATAATATCAAAAAAATTAAAATGCATTAAAATAAATTAGAAAAACAAGGTGAACAAAATGACAAATACAGATGCAACATTAAGGTAAGGATAAGCTAGATTCATTCAATAAATTGCTATATGCTACATCATTAAGTATTCTGGCAGCCAATGTAAAGAGGAAGGGCTAGACAAGGAGAGATAGACATTATAACATTATCAAGATCATTACAATAGTAGTTAAGGCTTATATAGGGCTTGCTGTGTGATCAGTAGGCAAGCAACATCCTAAAACTTTTACATATGGATTAACTCATTTAGGCTTCCTTGGTGGCTCAGTGGTAAAGAATCTGCCTGCAATGCAGGAACTGCAGAAGACACGAGATCAATCCCTGGGTCAGGAAGATCCCCTGGGGAAGGGCACAGCAACCCACTCCAGTGTTCTTGCCTGGAGAATCCGATGGGCAGAGGAGCCTGGTGGGCTACAGTCCGTGGGGCTGCAAAGGGTCGGACACGACTGAAGCGACTGAGCACAGCACAGCAGAGCGAACTCATTTAACCTCATGATGGAGCTTCGCAGGTGGCGCAGTGGTAAAGAATCTGCCAACCAATGCAGGAGACTCAAGAGACTTAGGTTCGGTCCCTGGGTCAGGAAGATCCCTTGGAGGAGGGCATAGCAACCCATTCCAGTACTCTTGCCTGGGAAATCCCATGGACAGAGGAGCTTGGTGGGCTGTAGTCCATGGGGCCGAGAAGTGTCAGATCTGACTGTACGACTGACCATGCACGCATGCACTCAGCTAGAAGGTCCTAGTTAGAGTTAGCTTTCAATCCAAGCAGTTTGACTAGATAAGGACACCCCTTCTCATTCCGACCCCAGGCTATAAACCAAAGGGAAGTGGTTTGCAGTTTTTGTTTTGTTTTCTTAGACTTTCTTAAGCACTCCTCTTTCTCTGGAAACTAACATGCAAATACATGTTTATCACCAGGAAAATTAACATTCTTGCAAAAATAAACAAGGTGAGTTAAACTTAGAAGCCAATCAGTAAACTCCCCACAATATCCAGGAGACGGAGTCACCTGCTGAGGAGGGGTGGTCAGGAAGGCTTCCTGGAAGAGGTGTGTCTCAAAGGATTGGGGAAGCATCAGGAAATAGGACCTGTGGGCAGGTGAGTCCATTTTTCAGGATCTGTTGGCAAAACTGAGTTCCTGAACAATGGTCACACGCAAATGCAGCTCAGTTTCCACTGAACCCAAAGACACAGATCTTCCAGTACTGAGAGCTCTAAGAGGGAAAAACCAGTTAGAGCCAAGCGTTTCCTTGGCAAGTATTGCCAGGTGCCTACAAACACCGCAAACGCCTTCCAGGAAGATGGCACCCACATGGCCTCTGTGTTCTCTTCTTTCTCTCCTCTGTGTTTCTTCTCACCCATCCATTCCTAAAGTCACAAATCCGCAATTTCAGATGTCAACAACATAGCAGGAAAGGGCGGGCAGCCGAGTCAGGGAGAGGAGGAGGAATAATCCAAGTGACCTTGGGTTGCTACCCCTCGGTTACTCCTGCCGGGAGACCCCATTGCGAAGATCAGAAATCCACTCTCACTAACAGCCTGGTGACAGATACGAGAAAGGTCACCATCTGAAGCCGCTGGAGCTTCCTGGTCTCTGCGAGTCCCGGGCGAACAGAACCCTGCTAGCGGATATTCTCAGAACATTCATTTGCTTCAAAATCAGATCAGCGAAAGGTTAGGAATATTCTCCGGGAAATCTGGTCAGCCTTGAAGGAGAGGCTTCTAAATGCAGCCATTGATGCCACGATTAAGGGGAACAATTCTCTCTTCCCTTTCTTCCGCCACAGAGAACCGCTCGAGGCCGAGAACCGATTAGTGCCTCGAACCAGCACTGCCCTCCCCGCGCCCCCAGGCCCCCGCCCTGCTGTCTCCCAAATGGGAACGGCAGAATACTTTTCAGCTGAACTAATTCATGAAGCTATAAAACTAGCAGCCTTGCTTACCATTCACCAATTGGGATTTTAAAACTGAAAAATAGGAGAGTAGAACATGGTGGCTTTCTATACCATTACTACAATTACATAAACAGCCCCCTGTGTGAATTAATCGCCTCGATGCGGTCTAACACAGTGCAAGAATCTAGGCGAGATTTTGAAAAATGTTGAGATTGATTTGAATCAACTAGGAATTGCTAATGGTTTTTATAGCTTTCACCACTCTCCCCCCAAAGCAAACACACGCGCGCGCGCGCGCGCGCACACACACACACACACACACACACACACCTCTAAACTCAGGAGTATGGTGGGGTGTCTGTGAGTTAACCTTGATCTTGCAAAATGAATATCCATGTTGCTCTTGCACTGCTTTTCTTCTCGATATGGCTCAGAACAGATAAAGACTATAGTGATGATCTTCTCTTTCCAAAACTGCAAGCTTACATTCTATAAGCTGCCTGGTATTTATTTCATGGTGAGATCCTGGACCAGGGTCTCCAAGCAATGGCCCAATAATCCTTGGAGCAAGACACCGACACCGATGTGACCGAAACAGCTAATATTTACATGAAAATGGAGAATAGTTAACTCTCTAGGAAAACTATAAATGCTTCAAAACTCTGCCTCAGAAAGATACACAGAGAATAAAAGAATAGTTGTGTGTGTGTGTAGGAGTAGCCATTCTTGATCAATTAATTTACAATTTTTTATTTGCGTGTAAATGATTGGAGTGTAAGTGATTAACAATGTTGTGTTAGTTTCAGGCATACAGCAGAGTGATTCAATGACTTATATACATGTATCTATTCTTTTTCAAATTCTTTTCCCATGTAGGTTGTTACAGAGTAGTGAGTCGAGTTCCCTGAACTCTACAGTAGATCCGTGTTGGCTAAATATTTTAATTAAAAATAAAGATGAAAGAAAACGTATTCCAAAGCTTTGAGGGAGACCATGTACTCAGGCTTCAGCTCTGCAGAAATGGCCTTAATGATCACAGCTATGGGATGGGTGGCACTGACTTCAATTGTCTCAACTCTTCTTAAGAAAAGAATGGGAAGCCCTACACACCGCAGACGGTTCATGAGACAGTCCTGGAGGCTGCTGCTGCTGCTGCTAAATCGCGTAAGTCGTGTCCGACTCTGTGCCACCCCACAGACAGCAGAACACTGGAGTGGGTTGCCATTTCCTTCTCCAATGCATGAAAGTGAAAAGTGAAAGTGAAGTCGCTCAGTCGTGTCCGACTCTTAGCGACCCCATGGACTGCAGCACAGCAGGCTCCTCCGTCCATGGGATTTTCCAGGCAAGAGTACTGGAGTGGGGTGCCATTGCCTTCTCCAGTCCTGGAAACTACCAAAGGGAAAAAACCAAAGTAGAACGAGAACTCTTCTTAAGAAAAGAATGGGAAGCCCTACACACCGCAGACGGTTCATGTGACAGTCCTGGAGACTACAGAAGGGAAAAAAACCAAAGTAGAACGAGTTAAACAAGAACCGTGACAGCCTGGTTAATGAAGGAGAGTGGACGCACTCCATGAAAGCGACCAACACAGCAGCAGGTGGAGAAGATGTTGACTTTATTTAGCATTAATTACAGGAAAGGGTCTATAAAATGTGGTCAAAAATGATTAAACCCCAATGTTATGCCAACATTATGCCATCCCCTGTTCCAAGGCAGGTGTATTATTGCTGGTCCCTGGGATTAAAGTAAATCATTGCTTTTCCATGTATCCTGAATATTGTGTTTCATTATTTTTTACTGCCCTGTTTCTCGAGGTTTTGTGGCTTAATAGGCAGTGTTACGGATAAAGTCAACATGAGTTCCATGTTGGGAGAGGGAATATGGGGAAAAGAATACCAAAATACTGCTTCAACATTCACTCCCCACCCTTAAACTCCTAGCTGCATGTTCTCTGCATACATTTTCAGAAACTTCTCTGGGGTGAGACACACTTCCAGTCGTTTTTTGTTGCTGTTCAGTTAGTAAGTTGTGTCAGATTCTTTGCGACCTCATGGACTATACCCCACCAGGCTCCTCCATCCGTGGGATTTTCCAGGCAAGAATACTGGAGTGGGATGCCATTTCTTTCTCCAGGGCATCTTCCCGACCCAGGGATCGAACCCACATCTCCTGCGCTGTCAGGCAACTTCTTTACCACCAAGCTACCAGGGAAGCCCACCTCCAATCATGCCAACAGTTAAATCTCTCACATCCCATGGATGTTGGACTATGCACTTAGATTTGAGATGTCCCTCAAACTACTCACTCATCTGTAGAAACTCAGCTTTGCTTACTTGAAGCCCCAAATTTGCTTCTGGAAGCCACAAAGTGATGTTAATAAATTCAGACAAAAGATGGGTTGGGGTCATGCACAAATTCCAAAGGAATCAAAACATACTTACTGAATCTCAACTGAAAATTAAAACATCCAAGTAGCATTTTGCAGTAGGATTGCACTATTGGCCATGAAAAGATGCGCAAAAACCCAGAAAAAGGTAACTCAGACTTAACCTGCTAGGAGACTATTTAGCTATGACAGCTTTTCATAAGCTACAGCTTTTTCATAAATTATAAGAGTCATCTGGTCCCATCACTTCATGGCAAATAGAAGAGGAAAAAGTGGAAACAGTGACAGATTTTATTTTCCTGGGCTCCAAAATCACTGTGGAGGGTGACTGCAGCCATGAAATTTAAAAACTCTCACTCCTTGGAGGGAAAGCTATGAAAAACCTAGGCAGCATATTAAAAAGCAGAGACATCACTTTGCTGACAAAGGTCTGGATACTCAAAGCTATGGTTTTTCCAATAGTCATGTACAGATGTGAGAGTTGGACCATAAAGAAGACTGAGAACTGAAGAATTGATGCTTTCTAACTGTGGTGCTGTACACTCTTGAGAGTCCTTTAGACAGCAAGGAGATCAAACCAGTCAATCCTACAGGAAATCAGTCATGAATATTCTCTGGAAGGACTGATGTTGAAACTGAAGCTTCAATACTTTCACCACTGATATGAAATCATTGGAAAAGAGTCTGATGCTAGAAAATACTGAAGGCCAAAGAAGAAGCAGGCAACAGAGGACGAGACGGTTAGATAGCATCACCGACTCAATGGACATGAGTTTGTGCAAGCTCTGGGAGATAGTGAAGGATAGGGAAGCATGGTGTGCTGCAGTCCACGGGGTCACAAAGAGTCAGGACTTAGTGACTGAACAGCAGCAACCTAGGAGCTCACAGATGGGTTGAGAAAAGCGAAGCAATAAAAACATTCTCATGACTCACTTCATGAGGTCGATGTGCCCACCGACCATCCAACTCTGGCGACCACCAGTGTCTCAGGAAAAAACACTCAAGCTGCTGGAAACTTGGGGCAAACTTCCCCTGTCCTAATGGTCCCTGATTTGGGGGATGGCCAACATACATGGAGTGGGGCCCGACTGAGCGATTAACACTTTCACTTTTCACAAAACACTGTTCCTTCAAGCTCTTTCTCACCCTTCCTGGCCCCTTCCTCAAAGTCCTGTATCTTTTTGTCTTTAATTCACAGAAAACAAAAGGACAGGCCATCACCGAGGGACTGTCCCCATGTCTCTGCTTCCCGGAAGTAACGGGCCGAGAAACACTTGAGAGCGGCATCCTGGCTCCAACATACAGTCGGGAACAGTGGTGGAAGATGCAGGGCACTTGTTCCCAATGCCAGGGGCCCTGCAGAGGCTGGGGGAAGAGCAAGTGGTGCCATGCTACAGCAGTGTTTCCCAGCCTTTTTTTTTTGCACTATCACTCTTTTCCAAGAAAACTTCTTTTGGCTTTTCCTAATTGCCCCTCCTCTCCATGAAGTTTTTAGTGTCACAGATATACTGTATATCCATTTATATATTGTATGTGTATCTGTGCTTTATTATTGGGTTGGCCAAAAATTTCCTTTGGGTTTTCCATAAGATCTAATGGAAAAAAATCCAAACTTTTTGGCCAACCCAATATATTTAAAAGAAGAATGATTTTTTCTCTTTCTTTCTTTCTTCCTTCTTTCCTTCCTTTCTCAAATGAAATTTTTGGTCAGCCCAATATACTTTTTAAAATATGCTTTCTGTCTTTCTTTCTGTCTGGCTTTTCTTCCTTCTTTCCTGAACAAACTTTTTGGCTAGCCCGATATATATAAAAGAATGAGTTTCTTTCTTTCTCAAACGAACATTATGGACAGTCCAATATATTTAAAAGAATTTTTTTCTTTCTTTTCTTCCTTCCTTCCTTTCTTGAACAAACTTTTTGGCCAGCCAAATATATTTAAAAGAATTTCTTTCTTTCCTTCCTTCCTTTCTTTCTTGAATAAACTTTTTGCCCAGCCCAATATATTTAAGAGAATGAATTTTCTTTCTGTCTCTCTCTCTCTTTCTCATTCTTCCTTCCCTTTTCCTTCCCTTTTTTTTTTTTTTTTTTCTTTTCCCTGGCCCTGAAAGAACCAATTTTCACCCCTGGGTACTGACACCATTCCAGTTGAGTTTGCATATGCCAGCTAGTACCTGCTTCTTAGACCTTGGGAATGCAGTGATCTGCCCACTAAATTTTTTTCTCTCTAGGGCAGGGCTTAACCTCTGAACCCTTGACCTTTGGGCCAAGTCATCCTTTTTGCCTCAGGGGTAGTCCTGGGCAGGGTAGCATGGTTAGCATAATTTCTGGCCTCTAGATGCCAGTAACACTTTTATCCCCCATTCCCACTTGTAACAACCAAAAATGTCTCCAGACCTTGTTAAATGTCCCCTGGGGCATTTATGGGGGGATAGAATGCCCCCTGGCTGAGGACCAGTGCTCCTGGAGGGAGAAACACAGCAGTGAGCAAGGCACGTAGAACCCCTGTCTGTTTTGCTACTAAACAGTTAATTAATTTTAACAGCCCTCAGATGCTTTACTTCTCAAAAAAATTAAATAATATTAAAGTTCCTCTCCAACTTTATTATCCTATTGCAAGTGATGTCTTTGTGTTTCTAATTTAATAAACCTGGGCTATTTAGAATAGCACTTTCTCCCTCCAAGGTTTGAACTAAAATCACATATACAACTGATTCCACTTTAAACAAAGCTCAAAAGCATTTATTGATGTTCTTCCAAAATCGGTTTGTGAATGATCTTATACAGGGAAAGTTATGTAGATATCATCTCCTTATAGATTACAGTCCTGAGCAAGCAACCCGTGGTCCTGTAGAGAGCTGAGCACAGCAATATACACAATCGAGCATACAGTGGGTGTCATGCTTTATGAGTATAAAGCCATCAAGGAGTGTAATAAAATCACATTGAGCCTCGTTAAACATCTTGTTGACTTTTGTTAAAGTCATCTCTCTCTCCTCCCCTTCTCCCTCACTCATTCATTTTCTCTCCCTCCCCCCCTCATATAACTTGACACTTTTCTTTTAATTGGAGGATAATCGGTTTTCAATATTGTGTGGATTTCTGCCATCCAACAACACGAATCAGTCGTATACACCCTCCCCTCTTGAACCTCTCCCCAGTCCCCCACCCCTCTAGGTCACCAAGGGCGCAGGGCTGAGCTGCCTGTGCCTGTGCAGTGGCCTCACACGGGTCATCGACTTTGCACACAGTCGTGTACAGACGTCAACGCTACTGTCCCGATTCTTTCCACCCTCTCCTTCCCCTGCTGTGTCCAAAGCCTGTCCTCTATGTGTGCGTCTCTATTCCTGCCCTGAGGCACTATTTACAACAGCTGCACAGGAAAGCCTAGATGTCCATCGACAGAAAAATGGGTGGAGAACGTGTGGTACATAAATACAATGGAATACTATTCAGCTATAAAAAGGAATGCATTTGCGTCAGTTCTAGTGAGGCGGATGAACTCAGAGCCTGTTCAGTTCAGTTCAGTTCAGTCGCTCAGTTGTGTCCGACTCTCTGTGACCCCATGAATTGCAGCATGCCAGGCCTCCCTGTCCATCTCCAACTGCCGGAGTTCACTCAGACTCACGTCCATCGAGTCAGTGATGCCATCCAGCCATCTCATCCTCTGTTCTCCCCTTCTCCTCCTGCCCCCAATCCCTCCCAGCATCAGAGTCTGTCAGAATGAAGTAACTCAGAAAAAGAAAAACAAATTTCACACATGAATACATATATATGGAATATAAATTGATGTTTTGCAACTTGAAAGCCAGTACTGAATCAAATGATTGTAATAATAAAAACTAGATCTCATATTAACACGCCACTTCCCTGGCTCAGACGGTAAAGACTGCCTGCGATGCAGGAGTCCCTGGTTTGATCCCAGGTGCAGAAGATCCCATGGCGAAGGGGAATGGCTATCCATTCCAGAATTCCTGCCTGGAGAATTCCATGGACAGAGGAACCAGGCAGGCTACAGTTCATGAGGGTTGCAAAGAGTCAGACAAAACTGAGCAACTAACTCTTTCACTTAGTATCATCAAAAGTACTTCTCACACACAGAAAAGTCTTATGATGTTGATCATGAAAAAAGTATTGTTCCAACTTGAGAAGTCATGTAGAAAAGGGAGGCTTAGAAAACTTTCGTGATAGGAACAGAGTCTGCTCACAGGCCCTTTCATCAGATTACACAGAAGCCTTTTGGACAATATTGAAAATTTCCTACCATTCTCGCAACTGCCAAGCTCTATTTGCCTAAGGTCAACAAAAGACTGCCTTCCTAGACCCAGAAATCAACTCAGAGTCTCTGAGTGAGAAGAGGATTGAGGTCAGTTTTTATGCAGTTCATGTCTCTTCAGCCTAGGAGATCATGTGGTGTCTCAGTGAACAGGGTGAACACTCAAGAGATGCCTTTATTTACCACCTGAAGCACAAAGTCTACCTAAGAATGGAACTGACTTAACGAGAGGGTCCAAACGGGTCTAGGGTCCATCTGCAACTCAGAGTGCTGATACGCCCTCTAGCTTGATGCTTTCATTGGAAATCACCATCTAAGAGATGGATGATGCGTGTACTTTTTTTAAATGGTTGCTACATTTTATTTATTTATATATTCGGTAGAACCGTGTCTTCGATGCTGTGCAGGCTTTCTCCAGGTGGGGCTACTCTCCGGTTGGGGTGTACGGGCTGCTCGCTGTGGCGGCTTCTCTTGTTGAGAAGCACAGGCTCTAGGTGCTTGGGCTCAGTAGTTGGGTCACATGGGCTTAACTGCCCTACTGCATGTGGGATCTTCCCGGACCAGGGAATGGAAGCCAAGTCCCCTGAATTAGCAGGCAGATTCTTAACTGCTGGACCACCAGGGAAGTCCCCTCATGGGCTCTGAAATCCCTTAGATAACTGGAGAAGCACACTGAAGACCAGGGTGAGCTCTTGTTTGTTTAAACTAATGACCAGTGTTCTGTGGATCACTGTCAGCCTGAGAGTTTGACCAAAGAACTACCCAGGAAGAGGTTGCTGTTTTTTTATTTCTTTTTTTTCCTATGTAGACAGGGAATGGAGGCTGGCTTCCATTTCCTTTCCATTTTGATAGTCAAATCATCTTGAAAGGAAAGGATATTTTAAGTTGTTAGAACTTAAAACTCCGTATTTTTGTGGCTGGCTCAGCACCCAGGAAACATATAACTATTATCTGACGGCTTGTTCCTTGCCGGAACTCACTGAAGACCTTGAGGGACCGCCCGCCCACCGCAGTGTCATACTCCCATAGGCAACAGACTTGATCTTTCTAACCGAGGGACCCAGGTGTAGATATCCTGTTGGCAAACTCATCTATGAGTTCGCTAAGCCCCTGCTGGGGTCAACATCTAGGGACTGCCGTCAGAAAGCCTGAACGGTTACTATCCCATTTTGGAGTCCTCTCTCTCTCTAGCCCAAAGTTAAACTAACTGGCTGAAGAACCAGGAACTTCTAAAGAGGCATCCAAAGGGAAAACCAAATAGCTCATAAAATCTTACCCCAGTCTGTAAAACAGCGAAAGAGACACTTAGCATAGAGTGTTGTTTTCCTGGTTTTCGTTATTTTATGAGGTCTCAATAAGATTCCTGGGGCTGCTGTAAAAAAGCTTTCTTTCTAGTGGTTTGCTAGGCTAGACCCCCCCACCCCAGCCCCACCTCTCAGTCCACCTCCTCTTCATGCCGCCCCTTCTTTGTCTGGTAGACAAAAGGGTTCCCGCGTCCTACCCTAGTTCTGTCAACAGGCTTTTTTTTTTTTTGCTCAAAATGCTTCTTTTCTTTCAGGCAGTGTTTGCTTCTGATGGTGCTTGTCAAAGCTCAAATTATGGATTGAGCAAAGCTCTATGTACATAGCTTTATTAAAAAATGAAACATGGTAAAGTCTCCCAATCGTGGAAGGTGAATGCTATGATGAGCCACCCAGACCTTCCTCAGCATCCCTGAGTGGTCCCTTCCCTTGTCCCTGCACATATGGATGGAATAGACACACCTGGCATTTGGCCCAGTCCCACAGTGGACGTGAACAGCTGACTCAAGGGAAAAGACCCTGAATCTGGGAAAGACTGAGGACAGGAGGAGAAGCAGGGACAAAGGATGAGACGGTTGGATGGTATTATTGACTCAAAGGACATGAGTTTGAGCAATCTCTGGGAGAGAGTGAAGGACGGGGAAGCCTGGCGTGCTGCAGTCCATGGGGTCACAAAGAGTCAAACACAAGCGACTGAACGTACGCGATGGGTCCTTGGCCGGTAGGGTGAGAGCTATCAAAGCAGAGGGCAAGTGGGAGCTCTGAACTATCCCCTCTCCTGGATGAGACAGTAAGTCAATATCAATATTTCATCTTGAAAAGATGGCAGATGTTAATGCCACCCTTAAAAATTTAAAGGGTTAAATCAGAGATCAGCAAACTGTAGATCACTCTGGTCTTCTCTGAGTGGCCTATGAGCTAAGGATGGATTTATATTTATATGTATATATTTGGCTGCCATGTGGCATGCAGAATCTTAGTTCCCTGTGCAGGCAATGGAAGCGTGGACTCTTAACAACTGGACTACCGGGCAAGCCCCTTGGATTTATGTTTTTAAATAGTTAAGCTTCAGATGCTTAACTGGATGTCATAGTTTAGTTGGTAAGTTTGTCTCCAACTCTTTGTGACCCCACAGACTGTAGCCTGCCAGACTCCTCTACGCATGGGATTCTCCAGGCAAGAACACTGGAGTGGGCTGCCGTGCCCTGCTCCTGGGGATCTTCCCGACCCAGGGATGGAACCTGCATCCACTGCACTGGCAGGTGGGTTCTTAACCACTAGCACCACTTGGAAGTCTTTCATCCTTTGCCAAAATATTGTCTGCAGAGATCTGGACCATCTAGACATTCCACAGAACAGTACACTAGTCTACTTAGATCAATGGCATGGTGTCCATCAGTCCATCAGAAGAGCCATGAGATGACTAGCACGTCGGAGACCTTTGTAAGATACGTACGCTCCAAAGCACGTACGATAAATCCTACAAAGATATAGGGGTTATGGGACTTCCCTGGTGGCCCAGTGGTTAAGGATCCACCATGCAATCCAAGGGATGCAGGCTCCATCCCTGGCTGGGGAACTAAGATCCCACATGCCTTGGAGCAGCTAAACCCACGTGCCACAACCAGAGTCCTGTGCCACAGCGAAAGATCCCACATGATGCCACAGCTAAGACCTGACACAGCCAGATAAATTCATAAATAAAATATTTTTTAAAAGATACAGGGGTTTTCAGTAGAAGTTTTATGGTCCGGCAGGGAGGCATTTTAGCATAGAGGTCAAAAGAACAGTCCTTTGCATCCCTTATATGCGAAATCTAAAAAGAAATGATACAAATGTAACTTACCTACAAAACAGAAGTAACAGACATCATTGCTGACTCCATGGACATGAATTTGAGCAAGCTCCAGGAATGGGTGATAGATAGGGTCACAAAGAGTTGGACGCGACTGAATGACTGAATTGAACTGGACAAAACAGAAAGACACTCATACTTAAAGAACGAACTTATGGTTGCCAGGGGGCTTGGACGGGGGAAGGAAGAAATAGTTAGGGACTTTGGGATGGACGTGTACACACTGCTGTATTTAAAATGGATAATCAACGAGGACTTACTGTACAGCACATGGAACTCAGTGCTATGGATCAGCCTGGTTGGGAGAGGTGTTGGGGGGAAATGGATACGTTTACCTATGGCTGAGTCCCTTGCCGTTCACCTGAAACTATCACATTGTTAATAAGCTAAACCCCAATAAAAAATAAAAAAGTTTGAAGTTTAAAAAAAAAAAAAAGTCCTTTGCTATTCTCTGCCAAGCAAAGAGTAGGTGCTCAGAAATTGGAAGGTAATGAGATTCATGGTACTGATAATAACGATTACTTTTAGAGTTTGGAGGGCTTTCCTGGTGGCTCACATGGTAAAGAACCTGCCTGCAATGCAGGAGACCCGTGTTCAATCCCTGGGTCAGGAAGACCCCTTGGAGAAGGGAATGGCAACCCACTCCTGTATTCTTGCCTGGTGAATCCCATGGACAGAGGAGCCTGGCAGGCTACAGTCTACAGGGTCGCAAAGAGTCAGACACGACTGAGCGACTAACACTTTAGAGTCAGGAAGATCTGGCCCTGTATTTTTTTGTTAACCTACCCTTGTCTTAAGTCTTAATTTTGTTATGCCATGTGGCAATATGATGCCTTGATTTGGATAACTGGAGCCTGATCAAAATGTTGGTTCAGCCCCCTTAGCGGTTGTGAAACCCTGCGCATGTCATTTCACATCTCTCCAAATTATGTATACTATCCCCTGTAACAATTGGTTTAGATCAGATAACATCTAAAATATCTTCCATCTTGATACAACCTTGCAGTCCTTGATGGCAGCTCCAATCCACAAGCAGCTATCTACATTTACAGATTAATTAAATTAAAATCCAATTCCTCAGTTGCACTAGCCACAGTATTCAATACTCACATACGCCCAGTGGACAGCAGAGGCACAGAGCATCCCCAAGCCACAGGAAGTTCTGTTGACAGCCCTGCGCTGTAAATCCATTATAATACCTTCCAGTCTTCTTAGGCTCAATTTACACATACATACACACCCTGGAAGCTCAGCTGGTAAAGAATCCACCTGCAATTGCAGGAGACCCCGGTTCAATTCCTGGGTTGGGAAGATGCCCTGGAAAAGGGATAGGCTACCCCACTCCAGTATTCTTGGGCCTCCCTGGTGGCTCAGACAGTAAATAATCTGCCTGTAGTGCAGGAGACCTGGGTTTGATCCCTGGGTCAGGAGGACTCCCTGGAGCAGGGCATGGCAATCCACTCTAGTATTCCTGCCTGGAGAATTCCCATGGACAGAGGAGCCTGGAGGGCTGCAGTCCATGGGGTCATAGAGAGTCAGACATCACTGAGTGACTAAGCACACACACATAAGTAAATAATCCATAATCTAAGAGCTAACAGCAGCTGAAATGATTCATTCATAAGTGCTCAGCACTAGGGGATTTATACATAGTATCTCACTTAATTTCTTCACACACCATCCCTATGAAACTGTTAACATGTTCTACCATGAAGATAATACTTTGTTCACCCAATGTGAAGGGCCGACTCACTGGAAAATACCTGATGCTGGGAAAGATGAAGAGTGGGAGAAGAAAGGAATGGCAGAGGAGGAGATGGTTGGATCACTGACTCAATGGACATGACTTTGAGCAAACTCTGGGAGACAGTGAAGGACAGGGAAGCCTGGTATGCTGCAGTACAGGGGGTCACAAAAAGTCAGACATGACTGAGCAACAACAACCATATAGACAAGGAATCTATTTAGCTTCTTAAAGTGATTAAATCTTTAGCCCCAGTGGTAGAGGAAAGACCCTTAAGCACCACCCCACTTTCTTCCATCAGTTTCGACGCTGATGGCAGTACAATGCGCCTGTCTCTGAAGCCCAATACGGCCACAACTCAAGCCGCTAGTAACTGGCTTGCTGGCCCCTGGACTCTAGAGGCTTGCCTAGCTTCTAAGTTCTCAGGGCAGCGTACTGAAAACAAAGGGAGCATTGCCTGGAAAGGGTCCCACCCTCTGGCTTTCAAGTTCATTATTTCTTGTCTCAGATGACGTTTGGGCCACTTTGTGCACATCCCTCCCCTGATCTTCGCACATATTCTCTTTGTTAATCTTTTTTTTTTTCCTATACTGAAATCTGAAAATAGCACAGTTGTCTGGATGTTCTTTTATTTCCTTAATTTAATAATAGCATAGATGTCTGGATACGGTGTTATTCCTGGAAATAGCACAGCATAGACACTAGCCTAAAAATAGCATACATCCTTGGATGCTGTGTTACTCTATTAATTTAATAATCCCAATAACATTCTGCTTCCATCCTATATGCTGCTTTCAGAGTATACATAAGTCCTTGTGTTTGTGGCAACAGAAAACCACCTGGCTGTTAGGACTGGAGGTACAGAAGAATCCCTTGACTTGGGCAAGTTGAGAACTGAATTTTATATTTTGGAAGAAAAAAGGGGGATTCGCAGGTAAGAGTTGTGAAATGTAACTGACTGAAGTTCAGCTGCTCTAAATACTTTCTTGAGATGAAATGGCACTGCTGCACATTTTGAGGGACAATAATACAGCTGAAGGCAACCTGGCTGGAGCCAGAAGACTCGTGTTTTGGTACTAACTCTACCACTCACTGCTGCGGGCCTTGGACAGGCAATTAAACTATTGAGTCTTATTCTCCTCCTCTGAAAATGGTAACCATGGTAATACCAGCCTTACCTAACAGATGCTGTGGTACCTGGCCCAACCTACCCCTTTGAGACCAAGGAAAGGTGGTAACTGCACATTTTAATGTAATCAATGCTGCTTTCAGATGTTGATTTTACATTCTATGAATGTATATAAAAATGTACATAAAAATAACTGGAAAAAAATTTTTAATGTTTAAATGGCTACTACTAAGGAAGGCTTTAAATGTCTCCTGTATTAGCCCTGTAAAACTTACAGGACTGTCTCAATATATCATTGACTCAATGGACATGAGTTTGAGCAATCTCTGGGAGATAGTGAAGACAGGGAAGCCTGGCATGCTGCAGTCCATGGGGTTACAACAAGTTAGATATGACTGAGCCACTGAACAACAACAAACATATCACTGATCTTAAGTCAAGGGGGTAAGTTATTTCCAGGTTTTTTTTTTTTAAGCTGGCGGAGAGCAGACATCAGTATTATTCATCAATACCTTCTTCTGTTCTATTCTGGGGAATATATAGAGTGATACTTGGTGTCCCCTTGAATTAAGGAAAGCTATTTGACTAATTTTGTCCAGGAAACTTTGAGCAGAAGTTACTTGTATGGAAAAAAGAAAGAAGATACTTGTGTGCTTTTGAATGGTAAGAAATTCTCTATGTTCTCTTCCTCGGCTGTGATAATAGAAAAAACAAAGCACTGGCTGGCATGGGGATGTCAGGACACTGAAGCCACCTGGAATGCCGAGCTCCTGATGGAAGACAGTTTTTCCACAGTGAGTGTCTGCTATCGCCTCAGACTGGGTCACAGGATGGCTGCAGGTAGCTGTATGCTCCTTTGCTCAGATCTAACACAAGAAAGAAAAGGCTCTCTCCAAGACACAAAATACAAGTTTTCCTCTTAGTCTACCTGAGCAAAGATAGGTCCTACCATATGGGAGATGTACTTACTCTAAAAAGTTATTTGTTGTTTATCTAAAATTTAAATTTGAGTTTCTCATATTTTTATCCAGCAACTGTAGTTCTGACAGACTTTGCTACTGTCATTTCTCAGTGGCTAAGTCCTGTCCAACTTTTTGTGACCTCGTGGACTGTAACCTACCAGGCCCTTCTGTCCATTGGATTCTCCAGGCATGAATCCTGGAGTGCATTGCCATGATCTTCTTCAGGGATTGAACCTGGGTCTCTGACACTGGCAGGCAGATTCTTTACCACTGAGCCACCAAGGAACCCCCCTGACTGACTGACCCGAATGTCCTCTAGAGGGAGGAAGGGAGGACACAGGAACAAAGTCGGGCTGCATGTCTCTCCTTTTTACCAAGAAAGCAGACACACTGGATGCTAAACACAGAAAACACCAGCGTCTGCTGTAACAGATGCCCATTACAGGATTTCTGAAGAGAAGTCCCAGGATGAGCTGCTTTATCCAAAAAATAATCTCAAGGCTTAAACCTGGGATTAGTATTATCATTCAACCCAATTGTATAAATATTTATTGAACACTTTTAAACAACAAGGCACTAGTGAAGATTCTGGAGTCTCTGCTACCAAGGTGCTTCTCAAATACTAGGGAGAATTAAGTAAGTACGAGAGCAGATGTGAGGGACACCATGTGAGGCATTCAGAGAGCCGTGGGACTCCAGGGCAACACTTTCCTTGCAAAGCCAGTGTTGAAAACGTGTTAAAGGGTATGGACAAGAAGTGAGACAGAGAGCAACCGGGAGACAGAGGCCAGAAGGAGACCTTACGGCTAATTTTTACAGAGAAATTTCAGTCCAAATTTGAAATCTTTTTTTTTCTTCTAATGATTTTTTTAAACTTGGAGGATAAATACTTTATAGTGAGTTGACAGGCATTGAAGAATCTAAAAATAATTAGATACAATGTGTAAGGGTGAGGTATTGTAGAAATGGAGTTTTTATCCCTTAGCTATTGGTTGGAAGGGTGAGAGGCAAGAGGAAAAATTCAAAGATGAAAAATATGACCTTGTCTACATAAAGAATCCTTTCAAATGTGTCAAATCAATTGCTCATGTATCTCGCTTTCTCTTTGTGACGTTCCTTTAAGGTAAGACAAAAGAGAATAATGTCAGGATCACAGAAAAACCCAGATGAACTTTTTGGCCAACCCAACAGTGTTTTTAAATTTTATAAATTTTATATTTCACAAAATGCAGATTCAGCGTGAAGGCTGGTTATCAGTTGATCTATTTAGATGTTTCTATTAAACCTATCCATGTTTGTTTCAGAGGTAACTGTCCACACTGTGATGTGTAAGACACACAGAGTAGAGATGTACAAAAGAATAGCCTGCGGCCTCCAAGAGCAGGCGGTGGCCCAAGACCCCATGACATGGAGACAGCGGAGCTGGGACAGGAGCTCACCTTTTACGACTCTTCATTCTGTATCCACCCAGCTTCCTGTCCCTCGTGAGGTAAACCAATTGGCCCAGCAGTTGCTTTGGATAGAAAGCATTACAACTCGCAACTTAGAAGAGCACGGAGAACACCATCAAAAACGATGACATGCAATTCTCTTCCAAGTCTTAAAAAGGCCCTCACTTGGCACCCCTCTTAAATTGAAGGAGAGGGTAGTTCACAGACAGTTGGCAGAACTACAGGCCAGCGAATCCCCATGAAGAGAATATTCATATCTATACTCATGTAGAACCCATGGAAAACATGGAGAAATGAGACATTGGAGTGTTTTTACTAACTGTTATTGTTGAATCAGGCCCAGAAACCCACGACAGAGCATATAGGTCTGGAACTTGGCAAGACTCAAAATTAATGGTAGCGTCATAAAGTTATATATAATAACTTCATAAGCCATGCACCAGGAAGGAGGCTCATATAGGGAAACCACCTCAGCCCACCCATAAATAATCCATGTTAATATCGTAGGAGAGGTCATAGGCTGGAATCATGTGCTGACATCTGGCTGTTTCTGGCAGGACAGCCCGTATGGTCTCCACAGATGGTCTTTAATTAGTGGTAGGTTGTCCCAGTAGAGGGCAGCGTGGGCAGGAATGGTTATTTGGACTCCCACCTCATGCCTGGCTCCTAGGGCTCTTGGCATAGCGTCAGAAGCGCCGCTGTGCTCCTGCCAATGGGTCTGACGCCACCAGTGGCAGCCCCTTGCACCACCATCATCACTGGAGGCAGGTCTCCTTGGAGACAGCCTCGGCTACGAGGGCTTAGTGCAAATTGGCTAGGAAATTTGGGAGATAGATGAAGGTGGGGAGAATCTGTGGGATAAACATGCCTTTAGGGGCGTTCCCTACAGGAGTCTTTGGGTTTTGGAGCCAAGAAGGCTGCTCAGTCTTCTTGAACTCAATACCTTCTGATGGGACTTCCCTGGTGGTCCAGTGGCTAAGACCCCATGCTCCCAAGACAGGGGCCCAGGTTCAATCCCTGGTTAGGGAACTAAGATCCCACAGGCTACAACTAAAGATCCCACATGCCACAGCAAAGACTCAGCAGAGCCGAATAAATAACTACCAAAAATACAACACACACATTCTGAACTCTTTCAGCAGCAGGAAGAGATATGGACTAGGCTTGTCTCCTTTCATGTCTGAGTTAAGTGGCAGAGGAAAATGCCCACAGGTCATTTTTCAAGAGCCAAGCTGCTGATGGATCCTAAGACCCATTGCCCGGAAATAAAACAATCAGGCTTCTGTTCCAGATATAAACAGAACATGACTTACTGTGTCCAAAATGGAATGCAACAGGCAGCAAAATCATGTCTTGAATTCACTAGTCCCAGAAGTCCAGAGGACACTGGGGCCCTGAGCAGCGAGGCGAGCTCCTCTTCTGAACTGAAAAACAAGAAGATATTCTTGTGTACCTGACCCTCAGCAGGGACGTGTGAGAACGGATCACATCAGGAGCCTTCTCAGCTAGGTGAGTCTTTGGCAAGGACCAGAGCTATGCTCTGCTCTCCACAGAGTAAGTGGGTATTGGCCGGTGGACAGGTGAGCATTTGGCCAATTTCCTGTTGGGTTTTTCCACTGATGGCCTCGGAGTTTTATGTTTCAGAATGTGGTGGTAGTGAGAGTCACACTTAGCCAACTCAGCTTCCTCAAACAGAGTAGCAACAAAAACCCAGGAGGATAATAATCTGCATCTTCAGAACGTTAGGCAGATGCTTCCTTCACTTGTCTACTCTCTCAGTATCTCGCTTGACAACTTTCATTGTTGTTGTCATTCGGTCATTCAGTCGTGTCCAGCTTTTTGTGACTCCATGGACTGCAGCACACCTGGCCTCTCCGTCCCTCACCGTCTTCCCGAGTTTGCCCAAGTTCATGTCCACTGAATCAGTGATGCCAACCAGCCATCTCATCCTCTGTCGCCCTCTTCTTCTTCTGCTTTCAATCTTTCCCATCATCAGTCTCTTCCAATAAGTTGACAACTTTAACGGGTTCACTCAAATGCAGTTTCCAAGACTGACATGGATTTCAACATTACACAGAAATCCTAGAAGACCACGAAGACTATTTCAGCATGCAACTTGGGAGATGCCACACCGCCTAGATGGGAGAGGCATCTTCCCTCTAGGGTGAAGGGAACAGTACAAACACCTAGTCATAGACAGGAGACCTTCTTCTATTTCCGGCAAGGGGAACCGCAGGAAGACTGAGGGAACAGGGGCAAACCTTTATTACCAGGGGCTTTGTGAAAGTCACGAGACTTTGAGGAAGTATATAAATCACGAGAAGAATAGAAATTAAAAAAAAAAAAAACAAAAAAAAGCCCTAGGGACTTCCCTGGTGATCCAGTGGCTAAGACTCCAAGCTCTGAATGCAGGGGCCCAGGTTCCAGCCCTGGTCAGGGGACTGGATCCCATATCCCACAACCAGCCGCTCACATGACGCAGTGAAGACTGGAGAGCCTTCCTGCCACAACTTAGACCAGCCACAGCCCAACAAACAAATGTCAAAAAAAAGAAAGGGAAAATCCCTAATGTCTTCCTTATACATACATGTGGAATAGCTCCAGTCAAATTAATATCACATGTGCTGAGAAACGCCCAGATAAGAAAGATGGCAATCATTCAGATACAAATTTCATCGATTTAAGTTGAAAGTTATCTCATGTCAAAAGTTATAAAGGGAAGGTCAAGACCCAGAGTATTCCTGACAATGCTTTAACTCTTCCTCATTTTGGGGATAAACCAGAGAGACAAAATGGAGATCCCTGTGTGAGCTTATTTTACATTTTTTTCAACATGGACCATTTTTAAAGTCTTTGTTGAATTTGTTACAATACTGCTTCTGTTGTTTATGTTTTCACTTTTTGTTCCCGCATGTGAGAGCTTAGCTCCCCAATGAGGGATGGAACACACCCCCTGCATTGGAAGGTGAAGTCTTAACCTCTGGACCACCACGGAAGTCCCCAGACATGAGTTTTGATTCAGCAACTTATTGACTCTGTGACCCTGCAAGTCTTCCTCCATAAAATGGGAATTACATATACATGTTTCATCTGTTCATTCATTTAATTGATATTTAATCCCCTGGAGAAGGGAATGGCTACCCACTCCAGTCTTCTTGCCTGGAAAACACCACGGACAGAGGAGCCTGTCGGGCTACAGTCCATGGGGTTGCAAGACTGGGACATGACTGAGTGACTAACACTTTTGCTTAACACTTTCACTTTCGTATTTTGGGCACCAATTAAGACGTCAGAAGAGTTGCAATGAACAGCAACAAGAAAAGACAAAACTTCCACTTTCATGGGTCTTACATTCTCGTAGGGGAGCCAGATAATAAATTTATTTCAGTTAACACATAACACACAGGTAGTGATAAAAAGGCAAGTAATATGGGAAAGAGGGATAAGACAAGTGACTCGCATGGTGGTGAGGGTACCACTTCAGATGGATGGAAATCCAAGTCCTCTCTCCAACAGACAAAATTCAAGCAAGGATCAGAATATGTCCTGATGGAATAAGTCACGAGGCTATTCAACAGCAGACTATCCCAGCAGAAGAGACACCAAACATGAAGGTTTGGATGCTGAATGTGTAGGAAGAAATGCCAGGAGGTCAGTGGAGCAAAACGAGCCAGTGTCCAAGGTCAGAGTCCAGTGGGGACCAGAGCCCATGAAGCATCATGTACATTTTCCCTCTGTGACATTCAAGGGAAGGACTTGATTTCCATGTGCCCGTCACCTGTAAAATTCTGGAACCGCACACACAGCTAATGTTTCTGGACCGCCTGCTGTGTGGGCAGGTCCCGTCCAGCGCTTGCCTGCCATCACACCGGTTACTCTTCTCTACGACCTTAAGACGCAGGCGCTGTCATTATCCCTTTTTACAAGTCAGGAAACTTAGGCTTAAAGGTTAGACAGCTTGCCAGAGCTGCCCTGCTGGTAAGCGTGGGAGATTCCAAAGTAAACATGAATAAACCACAAGGAGGTTAAAAGGCTCACCCTGCTGTTCGAAACCCCCTACTCGGAGAAGAAATTCCAGTAGATCGTGCTTGGCCGTGGTCTTCCTAATCAAGCAAGCAGAGTCGGGGGAAACCGGGGGATGGACTATCTGGAAGAGCCAGCCTGCCTCCCCAGACATGCACTGTGCTTCTGAACCCCTCATTCTCAAGGAGCCTTCGCTCTCTGCCGCCCCCGGGCTTATGTTTCCACTGATGCTGCGGATCATGCTGAGAGCTGAGAAGCCCTCTGTAGCCTTCTCCTCGTGTGGTTAGAGGTGGAGGAGAGTCTGGGCTGTGGTGCCAGGGACCACACCTCTTTGTCAGGAACATGTAATTAAAAAAGAAAGAAAAAAAAAAAAAAAGAGTGAAGAACTAGCCACCCACCCCCATCTTTCTGAAACATGCATTCATGCGCACACATCCAGGCAGAAGCCAGCCGACGTCCAGCACCCGGGGCCTGGGGTTCTGATGAAAACATTTCCACCTGGCACAGTCAGGCACTAAACACCCCTCCAACCCAACCTGAGACTTGGACCGTCCGTGGAGATATTTTTAAAGGCATGACACAGAGGAGTGTGACACGCTCGGCTTTCTCAGTGGGTGGGTAGAGTGTTATTTCATGTTGTTCTTGTCACTCAGCCCAGCATTATAAGTGTGCACTTTATTGCTGCACAGAGAGTGCTCCACTGCCTGGCCCAGCACAGGCTGTTCCCAGCGAGGGGGTGGCGCCCCAGCCTGGCGCGGGGCAGGCGGAACAGCGAGCTGCTGGGCACACGGGGCTGCCCTTGGGGTCTCCCTCCGCGACTTCAGCTCATGCTCAGTGGGGTATGAAGTGTCCTGTTCCTTTTCTTGATACTCTGTATTCCTCAGCTGCTGTCCTTGGGAAAATTCTAGATATTCACGTATTCAGTGACACCTACACCATTTCTTAAATGGCTACTTTTTCATGCTCTTGGTTGTTGTTCAGTCGCTAAGTCCTCTTTGCGACCCCATGGACTGCAGCATGCCAGGCTTCCTCTGTCCTCCACGAACTATCTCCTGGAGTTTGTTCAAACTCAAGTCCATTGAATTGGTGATGCCATCCAACCATCTCATCCTCTGTCAGCCCCTTCTCATCCTGCCCTCAATCTTTCCCAGCATCACATCTTTTTCCAATAAATAGGCTCCTCGCTTCAGATGGGCCAAAGTATTAGAGCTTCAGCTTCAGCATCAGTCCTTCCATTGAGTATTCAGGGTTGATTTCCTTTAGGATTGACTGGTTTGATCTCCTTGCTGTCCAAGGGACTCTCAAAGAGTTTTCTCTAGCACCACAATTCGAAAGCATCAGTTCTTCTTGGTCTCCCTCTTTTACTCTTTCCTAATGGGATGTTTTTCCCAACATCACACATAAAACTTAGAATTAGGACTAAGTTTCTCTGTCTCACTGTTTACACACAAAGATGTTGGTCATCAGGCTCTCACCATTTCCTTGAGGGCAGGCAAAACAATGATGTATCAGGAAGCATGGGAGCCAGTGGGTATGTCTGCTGAGGATACAGACAGTAAAATTCTGAGAGCTTCCCTGGTGGTCCAATGGTTAGGAATCCATCTACCAATGCATAGGATGCAGGTTCGATCCCTGGTCAGGTAACTTATATTCCAGGTGCTACAAGGTGAGGCCAAAAGATAAAACATTATTTAAAAAAAAATTTTTTTAATGAGCTGCATAGAAGTGTGCTAGTGGACGTGTCTGTGCAGGAGGAGGAAAAGAAGGGTTCAAGGACGCCAGAGGAGGCGATGGGTGGACGGCGCCACTGGCACAGTGGACATCCGTTTGAGCAAACTCGGGGAGGCAGTGAAGGAGAGGAGCCTGGCGTGCTGCAGTCCACGGGGTCGCAGGGTTGGACACAACTGAGTGACTGAACAACAAAGAAGCAGAGGCCGATTATAGGTAACTGTCTCAAGGAGCTTTATTATATGACAAAAAGTAGCACCTTCGATAGGTTGAAGGCGCTACTGAGGAAGGTGGAGGTTGTCTGGAATGGGGGAGATTTCAGAGCATTTGCAGGCTGATGTGACTGAGACACTGGAGAGAAAAGATAATATTAAGAGATGGCTAGACTGCCATGGAGCAAAGGCTCCATGTAGGGAATTCAAGATGGAACCTGGTACCCCAGCAACACAGTCCATCTCAGAGGGGAGCAGGCTGCGGTCCCCACGGAATGCATAATATGTGGTCCTGAAGGATGAGGCAGGTCATACATTTATATGCGGAAGAGGAAGTTCTCTTCTGCCTGCTTCTGTTTTCTCAGTGAATAAAAGATGCGTTCAACCCCTGACAGTGAGTGCGTGAAAGCAAGAAAAGAGGAGATGTGACATGCAGCCTTGGAGAGTGGGCTTGGGACTTGACCAGGAGGTGGAGTGTGATTGCCAGGGCCTGGGGGAGGTTTGTGGTCAAAAACAAATACACGATCAGGTAGCTCTGCTTTGCGTTCCCCTCCTGCCAGATTCAAATACTCTGGTGCAGGCTCAGAGTCTGTGGAGAGTGAGGCGGAAGCAGAGGAAGAGATGTTCCTCCAGGCCAACCAGCTGGAGGAAGAGAGGGGGGCTGAGCCTTTTTGCAAGGCGGTGATGATACAGATGGGAAGAAGGGAATGAAGGGTATGAAAGACTGAAGGAACCCTGTCAGATGGAAGAGGCCGTGGATCTCATCTAGACCCCCCAGGTGGCTCAGGGATAAAAAAATCTGCCTGCCAATGCATGAGTTGGAAGAGACATGGGTTTGACCCCTGAGTTGGGAATATGCCCTGGAGGAGGATATGACAACCCACTCCAGTATTCTTGCCTGGGAAATCCCATGGGTTTCAAGGAGTTGTGAACCCTCTTTGCATGGGTTACAAAGAGCTGGACATGACTGAGCAGACATGCAGTCTCCCTATTTACTCTTCCTGCTGTATTTCAGCTTCAGTGATCTATCTCTGTCTCCAAAACATACTAATAATGTTCCAGCCTCAGAGCTTTTGCACTTGCCATCCTATTACCTGGAAAACTGAAATATTTTTTTTCCATGTGGACGAATTTGAAAGTCTTTATTGAATCTGTTACAAGATTGTTTGTTTTATATTTTGCTCTTGGGGCATGTGGGATCCTAGCTCCCCAAACAGGGATTGAACCCACACCCCCCCGCACTGGAAGATGAGATCTTAACCACTGGACCATTAGGGAACGCCCACCTGGAAACTCTTATCTCAGAGCTTCTACGGCTGACTGTATCATCACTGACAGCTCATCTCAGAGGCCACCTGCTTAAAGAAGCCCTCCCTGGCCATCATACGTAAAGTACCATCACTGTTTCATCATTTTCTGAAAAAAATATGATCTTCTCATGTATCACTTCTTTTATTCTTCAATAAAACAAGAATATTTTGGTCCCCTTTTGTTCACCAATGAGTCCCCAGTATGCAGAACAAGGTTTACTCTGTGAGGGTCCTAAGTAAGAACAACAGCAGCAAAAACAAGAAGAGCAATAGTAATAATAGTATATCATCAATGATCAGTGTAGAGGTGAACAGAAGTCATTTAAGCTCCCTCAACTTCATTCATACATTAAAGACTTTGACCTACATCTTATCTTTAAGATCCTTTCCACTTACAATGCCAGTTGTATAACAGCCTGATATAATCTCAGAGACTCACAGGAATGTTAATACTCAACATATCCTTGAGGCCAGGAGAATATATCCCTTGGGGGAAAAAATCTCTTTATCAAGTCAAGATAAGTGATCTCATGTGAGCAAAGAAGGGAGCAAGATGTGTCCAAGTGAACTTGGACATTTTAGGAACCAGTGAACTAAAATGAAGAGGAATCAGTTCAGTCACTCAGTTGTGTCCGACTCTTCGCAACTCCATGGACTGCAGCACACCAAGCTTCCCTGTCCATCACCAATTCCCAGAGCTTACTCAAACTCATGCCCATCAAGTCGGTGATGTCATCCAACCATCTCATCCTCTGTCATCCCCTTCTCCTCCTGCCTTCAATCTTTCCCAGCATCAGGGTCTTTTCAAATGAGTCAGTTCTTCACATCAGGTAGCAAAGTATTGGAACTTCAGCTTCAGCATCAGTCCTTCCAATGAACATTCAGGACTGATTTCCCTTAGGATTAACTGGTTTGATCTCCCTACAGTCCAAGGACTCTCAAGAGACTTCTCCAACACCACAGTTCAAAAGCATCAATCCTTCAGTGCTTGGCTTTCTTTATAGTCCAACTCTCACATCCATACATGACCACTGGAAAAGCCATAGCTTTGACTAGATGGGCCTTTGTCAGCAAAGTAACGTCTATGCTTTTTATCATGCTGTTTAAGTTGGGCATAGCTTTTCTTCCAAGGAGCAAGGGTCTTTTAACTTCATGGCTACAGTCACCATCTGCAGTGATTTTGGAGCCCCAAGAAAATAAAGTCTGTCACTGTTTCCATTGTTTTCCCATCTATTTGCCATGAAGTGATGGGACCAGATGCCATGAGTTTTAAGCCAAATTTTTCACTCTCCTCTTTCACTTTCATCAAGAGACTCTTTAGTTCCTCTTCACTTTCTGCCATAAGGATAGTGTCATCTGCATTATCTGAGGTTACTGATATTTCTTCCAGCAATCTTGATTCCAGCTTCTGCTTCATCCAGCCTGGCATTTCACATAATGTACTCTACATATAAGTTAAATAAGCAGGGTGACAATATACAGCCTTGACATACTCATTCCCCAATTTGGAACCAGTCCATTGTTCCAAGTCAGGTTCTAACTGTTGTTTCTTGACCTGCATACAGATTTCTCAGGAGGCAGGTAAGGGGTCTGCTATTGCCCTCTTGAAGAATTTTCCAGTTTGTGTGATCCACCGCAAAGGCTTTGGCATAGTCAATGAAGCAGAAGTAAATATTTTTCTGGGATTCTCTTGCTTTTTCAATGATCCAGCAGATGCTGGCAATTTGATTTCTGGTTCCTCTGCCTTTTCTAAATCCAGCTTGATCATCTGGAAGCTCTCGGTTCACATACTGTTAAAGCCTGGCTTGGAGAATTTTGAGCATTACTTTGCTAACGTGTGAAATGAGTGCAATTGTGCGGTAGTTTGAACATTCTTTGGCATTGCCTTTCTTTGGGACTGGAATGAAAACTGACCTTCTCTGGTCCTCTGGTCAGACTCTTCTGCTGACTTATGAGGGCTACTCCATTTCTTCCAAGGGATTCTTGCCAACAGTAGTAGATATAATGGTCATCTGAATTAAATTCGCCCATTCCAGTCCATTTTAGTTCACTGATTCCTAAAATGTCGATATTCCCTCTTGCCATCTCCTGTTTGACCACTTCCAATTTGCCTTGATTCATGGACCTAACATTCCAGGTTCCTAGGCAGTATGGCTGTTTACAGCATCAGACTTTACTTTCATCACCCGTCACATCCACAGCTTGGCACTGTTTCTTCTTTGGCTCTGTCTCTTCATTCTTTCTGGAGTTATTTCTCCACTGATCTCCAGTAGCATACTGGGCACCTACCAAGCTGGGGAGCTCACCTTTCAGTGTCATATCTTTTTGCCTTTTCATACTGTTCATGGGGTTCTCAAGGCAAGAATACTGAATTGATTTGGCATTCTCTTTTCCAGTGGACCCCATGTTGTCAGAACTCTCCACCATGACCCATCCCTCTTGGGTGGCCCTACATGGCATGGCTCATAGTTTCATTGAGTTAGACAAGGCTGTGGTGCATGTGATCTATTTGGTTAGTTTTCTGTAATTGTGGTTTTCATTCTGTCTGCCCTTGGATGGATAAGGATTAGAGGCTTATGGAATCTTCCTGATGAGAGGAACTGACTGTGGGGGAAAACTGGGGTTTGTTCTGATGGGTGGGGCCATGCTCAGTAAATCTTTAATCCAGTTTGTTCTGTTGATGGGTGGGGCTGTGTTCCCTCCCTATTGTTTGGCTGAGGCCAAACTATGGAAGTGGTAATGAAGGTAATGGCAACCTCCTTCAAAAGGACTTCTGCATGCACTGTTGTATTCAGTGCCCCTGCCCCTGCAGCAGGCCACTGTGGACCCACGCTTCCACCAGAGACACCTAGACACTCACCGCCAAGTCTGGCTCAGTCTCTTATGGGGACACTGTTCCTTTCTCCTGGGTCCTGGTGTACACAAGGCTTTGTTTGTGCCCTCCAGAGTCCGTTTCCCCAGTCCTGTGGAAGTTCTGTAATCAAATCCCACTGGCCTCCAAAGTCAAACTCCCTAGGGGTTCTCAGTCCCTTTGCCAGATCCCCAGGTTGGGAAATCTGTTGTAGGTCCTAGAACTTTCTTAACAGTGAGATAATATCTTTGGTATAATTGCTCTGTAGTTTGTGGGTCGTCTGCTCTTGGTTCTATGGTGGGGCTGATGGCTACCTCCTCCAAGAGGGAGGACATTTTAGGAATCAGTGAACTAAAATCATTCCTTGGAGGGAATGATGCTGAAGCTGAAACTCCAGTACTTTGGCCACCTCATGGGAAGAGTTGACTCATTGGAAAAGACTCTGATGCTGGGAGGGATTGGGGGCAGGAGGAGAAGGGGACGACAGAGGATAAGATGGCTGGATGGCATCACCGACTCGATGGACATGAGTCTGAGTGAACTCCAGGAGTTGGTTGGTGATGGACAGGGAGGCCTGGCATGCTGAGATTCATGGGGTCACAAAGAGTCGGACACGACTGAGCAACTGAACTGACTGAACTGAACTAAAATGAATGGGAATGGGCAAATTTAATTCAGATGACCATTATACCTACTGAGTGAGTGAGAATCCATTAGAAGAAATGGAGTAGCCCTTATAGTCAACAGGGCTTCCCTGGTGACTCAGCTGTTAAAAAAATCCACCTACAAGGCGGGAGACCTGGGTTCGATCCCTGGGTTGGGAAGAACCCCTGGAAAAGGGAACAGCTAGTACTCCAGGATTCTGGCCTGGAGAATTCCAGAGACTGTATAGTCCATGGGGTCACAAAGAGTCAGACACAACTGAGCGACTTTCACTCACAGTCAACAGGAGTCCAAAACGCAGTACTTGGATGCAGTCTCAAAAACAACAGAATGATTTCCGTTCATTTTCAAGGCAAATCAAAGGCGAGTTTTACTGACACCTCTTCTTCCATTTCACATTAACCCTTTAGGCTGTGGCTAGACCGTGTGCTTAAAAGGAAAAGCCAGAACAACGTGGTCCACAGGTGCAGTTGTACTCACTCAGTTCACCTTGCGCCCTTGGGTGAGTTCCACTGCATTTTTATTTTTCTTCTCATGTGTTAGGCGATATGACTAGGGCTTCCTAAACTGTAGAAGCAGTCTCATTGCCCCAAGAATCACCAAGATCTTTATCGACTGATCTTAGTCAAACTCTATTTGTTAAGTTGATGAGAACTCATTTTATCCATTTCCTTCTTTCTGCAGCCATTATTAAGTTAGGGCCATCTAAGGCCCAGGTCTTCTCCTAAGAAGTCAGGAATTCAACTCCTTTTTCAAGCTCTTTGTGGTTGTTGTTCAGTTGCTCAGTCATGTCTGACTCTTTGTGACCCCAGGGATCTCTGCATGTGAGGCTCCTCTGTCATTCACTGTCTCCCCGAGTTTACTTCAATTCATGTCCGTTGAGTTGGTGATATTCTCTAGCCATCTCATTCTCTGTCGCTCCCTTCTCCTCCCGCCTTCGATCTTTCCCAGCATCAGGGTCTTTTCCATGAGTTGGCTCTCTGGATCAGGTGGCCAGAGTATTGGTGCTTCAGCTTCAGCATCAGTCCTTCCAATAAATATTTAAGAGTTGATTTCCTTTAGGATTGACTGGTTTGATCTCCTGGCTGTCCAAGGGACTCTCTAAGAGTCTTCTCTAACACTACAACTTGAAAGTATCAATTCTTCAGCACTCAGCCTTCATATTCCCTCCTTTCAAAACTCAACTAAGAATAAGTCACCTGGTGTCCCACTATCCTATTCACTTATTCTTTGGCCAAAGGATTCAGAGGCCAAAAGAGAGGTCATCCAAACTAGCAAAGATCGCAGTTATTTGGCAGAAGTCTCACACCCACAGACTGTGGTCCTCTGTTTCCTCTTTCATTTTCCAATTCTGTGTTCTACTTCTCTGTGTGAAAGAGGTACCTTCCTTCCCTCCCAAGTCATGCAGCCTAACTCTTCTTCCCTTGTGTGCTCACTCAGCTGTGCCCAACTCTTTGCAACCCCATGGACTGCAGCCCACCAGGTTCCTCTGTCCATGGAATTTCCCAGGCAGTAATACTGGAGTAAGTTTCCATTTCCTCCTCTGGGGGATTTTCCTGACCCAGGCAGGGATCGATCCCTGCATCTCTTGCATTTCTTGCACTGGCAGGCGGGTTCTTCACCACTAGCACCACCTGGGAAGATATCCTTTCCCCTATATCCAAAACCCCCTCCTCAGCAGATTAACGTGACTTTTGGGGTTGTAGGATCTTTATGAGCCTGAGACGGAAGCCAGCAACTGAGCAGCCTCAAATGGGGAGCCTTGAGGTAAGAAAATAGGCAGGAAGAGCATGGGAGGCAGAGCCTGCCTGCTTTGAAGACTGGTCTAAGGCTTCTTACTTGAACTTTTGGTTTTTATAGTTCTATAAAAGGCAGCTGACAAAAGAGATCCCGTTTTGGGAGGGTCCAGCTGGCGGGGCTGAGTGGGGCGGGACGGCCCCAATATTGGAAAGCCCGGCCTGATTTTCATCCATGATGTCAGAGACGTACGGGGTTCCCAGTGAGCCAGAGGGTGGGGGAGTAGACAGCCCCAGCCCACTCCCTGGCCCTGCCAGCAGCCGCTTCAAATGCTGCCTTCCTGGCGCGTCTGCAAGAGCCCTTTCCCTCCTCGGAGATGCTTTGCCATGTTTAGAAGGGAAGCTCCCTCGCTCCCCTTTCTGGACTCCAGCGTGGGTGTCCACGGGGGCAGGAGGGCCCGGAGGCTCCCTCCCATGTCCAGCCTTGGCCTAGGTCTCTGTTTGCTCTCCTTTCAGTGGGGGATTCACTTCAGGGCTGGTGCTGCGGCTCACGTCTTTCTACGGATCCATCGTTGTGGGCTGCTGGGAGCCAGGCCCCCATGTCTAGGTTTGGGGGACCAGCCTCTGCTTCCTCCCCTGACACAGAGGCAGACACTGGGCACAGTGCTGCCCAGACGAGAGAGGGTTGGTTGGGAGTGTGGGTTGTGTTCAAACAAGTCCAGTCTGGACTTGTGGGTTGCTGCTGTTGTTGTCTTTTTTTTTTTTTTTTTTTTTTTGGCTAATTCACATCAAACTAGTCCGCTGCACTGGCCCCAGCTCTACAGTTTCCTGTGGAGAAAGCAGGTCGGCTCTCCAAGCCCTTGGGGACTGGGGGTGAAGCAACAGCTACTCACTGAGCCCTGACTCAGATGACGTTCCTCCTCCCAGGCCAGGAGTGGCCACTGCCCAGCTCCAGGGAGAGGCTGGAGCCAGGAGAGAGGGCGGGAGCCAAGGAGAGCAGTCCAAGGGGCCCTGAGTGCTTGCTTTCGGATTTTCAATTCTCAAAAGGTGGCAGGAGCAGCTTTGGGGTACCAGCGCAAGGCAGTCGAATCTGCCCTCTGCATACTCAGCGTTTTCCTCTGGAAGCTGCCCAGATTCTCCCTACGAGCCCTGGCAGCATGGGCAGCGGGGCCAAGTCAGAGCCAAACCCCCCGGAACACTGCCGAGCGGCTCAGAGTGGAAAAGCCATCCACATGAAACACGCTCCCCTCTTCCCTTGGCCTTGTTCCGCGCTGTCGGTCTACATGTTATTCCTGCACCATCCACACATTTGAGGGTCAGACGTCGTGTTCAGTGAACTGGAGACCAGTGAATGCACGGCAGGAAGACAGCCAGGGAGGGAGCTGGCTTCACCTGGATGCCCCAAAGACCAGGGCTCTTTGAACAAAGCTGCCCTGGGGACAAGGGTATTGGAGGGAGGGTGGCTTCCTCTGTACCACGAGGGATTAGGCATGAGGGTGGTCTCTGGTCCTCATGGTCTATGCCTGAGGACTCACAGGTTCCCAGTGCTGTCCCTCCTCTCTGCCAGGAAGGGCCCTGAGTGGAGCCAAGAGTGAAAATGAAGCCCCCTCTACTTGAGGCAGTTAGGAAGGGCTCTGCCACCTGAGCTCCCCTGGTAGCTCAGTGGGTAAAGAATCTCCCTGCAATGCAGGAGACTCCAGTTCAATTCCTGGATCAGGAAGATCCCCTGGTGAAGGGATAGGCTACCCACTCCAGTATTCAGGCCTAGAGAATTCCATGAACAGAGGAGCCTGGCAGGCTACAGTCCAAAGACTGTAGGGATTGCAAAGAGTTGGACACGACTGAGCAACTCCCCTTTCATCACCACCTCCCACTTATTCTTTATTCTTTAAAAAAAAATTATTTATTTGGCTGTGCTGAGTCTCAGATATAACATGCAGGACCTTCAATCTTCATGTGGCATGAGAAAGCTTTAGCTGCAGCAAGTAGGACCTTCCGCTGTGGCATGGGATTCCTGGCTGCAGCATGCAGGACCCAGCTCCCTGACCAGGGATGGAACACAGACCCCCTGCATTGGGAGCGCAGAGTCCCAGCCACTGGACCACCAGGGGAGTCCTCACATTCCTTATTCTTATTCCTCCTTTCTCTTCTTTTTGCTGTCTCTTGCTCATTAATTGGAAGTCCCCTTGTGGCTCAGTGGTAAAGTATCCACCTGCCAAGGCAGGAGATGCAGGTTCGATCCCTGGGTTGGGAAGATCCCCGGAGGAGGGCATGGTGACCCACTCCAGTGTCCTTGCCTGGACAATCCCATGGACAGAGGAGCCTGGTGGGCTGCAGTCCATGGGGTCGCTGAGAGTTGAGCGTGACAGCAGCAGCTTGGCACGCACCTTGGACAGTGTCTTAGCTCAGGCTTCTCTAACAGATTACCATACACCAGGTGACTTACCAAACCCTCCCCACAGTTCTGAAGGCGGGTACACCCAAAATCAAGGTTGAAAATGAGAGATGATGATAGCAACCTCACAGGGTGGTTATAGGAAGACTAAATGAGCCAATGGGTGAAAAATGACTGGAACTGACATATATACACTGCTAGTATAATCTAGGTAACTAACGAGAACATACTGTTTAGCATGGAGAACTCTACTCAGGGATCTGTGGTGACCTAAATGGGAAGAAAATCTAAATAAGCGGGGATACACCTATACATATAGCTGATTCACTCTGCTGTACCACAGAAACTAACACATTGTAAAGTAACTATACTGCAATAAAAATAACAAAGAAAAATGAGTAGCACATTATAAGTAATCAATAAATACAGTTACCCCTTCTTCACTACATCAGATTAAGAGATATTATCCGTATTGATCCTAATCCCCCAACTGGGAACTAAGCTTCTGCTTCCAAATATTACCATAACTAAATACTTTCTAAAATGGCAGAAACTATTATGTTTTTAAAATCTATAATGAAAAAATAAAGTCTACAGTGAGAGATAGAGCAGTCTCCCTCGGTTGTTGTCTCCTGATCTTCTCAAGCTCACTTGTTTTTATTCTGTCCTTGTCATAGATAGCATATTGAAAAGCAGAGACATTACTTTGCCAACAAAGGTCCATCTAGTCAAGGCTATGGTTTTTTCAATGGTCATGTATGGATGTGAGAGTTGGACTGTGAAGAAAGCTGGGTGCCAAAGAATTGATGCTTTTGAACTGTGGTGTTGGAGAAGACTCTTGAGAGTCCCTTGGACTGCAAGGAGATCCAACCAGTCCATTCTGAAGGAGATCAGCCCTGGGCGTTCTTTGGAAGGAATAATGCTAAAGCTGAAACTCCAGTACTTTGGCCACCTCATGGGAAGAGTTGACTCATTGGAAAAGACTCTGATGCTGGGAGGGATTGGGGGCAGGAGGAGAAGGGGACGACAGAGGATGAGATGGCTGGATGGCATCACCGACTCGATGGACGTGAGTCTGAGTGAACTCCGGGAGATGGTGATGGACAGGGAGGCCTGGAGTGCTGCGATTCATGGGGTCGCAAAGAGTCGGACACGACTGAGCGACTGAACTCAACTGGCATCAGTGACACAAACCGGTTCCCACTTTCAGTTTGCAAATAACGCAGCCCTGGCAGTTTGCAGTTTCTCCAGACTGTTCCCTCCATGTCACATTGATGGCATTTGGGAGGCTCTTCACTGAGTATCCTTTCTTGACTGAAGTGTCCTCGGTGTTCATGTACCTGCATCATCATGTCCAATGTCCTGGTGGGAATCGATCAGTTCACGGGGTCCCCAGAACACATTCCTTCCCTCCACACGTTCACATCCAAAGGGTGCCCTGATGCTCTCATCTGGGAAATATGTCCCAAAGACGTTCACCTCTAGGCTTCTGGTGACCCAAGGCTGTGAGGACAAAATGCCACTCCCATCTGATACCCAGTGTCTTGGCTCAGGTGAAACCAATTTCTAGGGGGCAAAGAGCCAAATTCGTGGCCAGGCCGGGGGCAGACATTCCATTCTGTCGTGTCTACTTGTCCAATAAACCTTCTCCCTGGGGGAAGTGATGACTCCAACTGGACCCACACCCGCACAACAGGAACAGAGGCTCTATAGACTTCTTCTGCCCATGTCCTGAACTCTCCCAGGCCCACCACAGACAGGAAGAAGTGAGCAGGTGGGAAGGGCTTTCTGAAGGTTCTGGAGCTGGTGTGGGCTCTTCAGGGAAGCTCTGCCATCAGCTCAGTTCCATGTCTGGCTGGGCTCAGACACCCGTGAGGCCTCCTCTGGGCCCTGGCTTCTCCTCCGTGAAATGACAAGGCATGACCCAATGATCTCCATGGTCTGGCCAAGCTGTCAAGACTCAGTTTTCCTTTTCCCCATGTTCAACATATGGTGATACCTCTTTACCCCGGGCTGTGAATGGCACTGCTGCAGTATCTGGAGAAACATTTTTGGTGTATCATTAAATGTGTTCTATTTTCCGGTGCTAACTGTTCCCCCTCTTACATGGAAGTATTTCTTCAGGCAAACTGAAGTCATTAGAAATAATGACGATTAGTCAGTTGGTGAATGTTTGTTAAGTGCTACTTCGGGCTGGGTCCTTGGGTATGGGCAGAAGGCAGACAGAACCTCTCCCCAGTTTAGACCCTCACGGAAGAACACACTGGCTAAACGTGGACACAAGAATAACATCCTGAGTGCTCTGGGGCAAAGAAAATTGGGTGACTGGGTGGGGGGCGGGGGGGCGGGGGAGCGGTACTGTGGCGGAGCAGGGACTCAATGCCTGACCCGCAGAGAAGCCAATACCATGGCGCCAGCTTTGAGAAGAGAGTTCATCACGAGGTGGGCCTAGCAAGGAGACAAGCAGCAAGGCTCGCAGATCTGACTCCCCGATCCAGAGTTCACAGTGAAACTTAAGGGGTTGGAGCAGACTTCCAGGTCCAGCAGCGAATCCGTAACTGAGCTACCCTTGGGCTTCTGGAAGCCAGTTTATCCTTGTTGAAGGGCTTCTCTCTCAGTTACAGTGCAAACATTTCTACTCTTTAAGATCTTTAAACTGAAGCTTCTTGGTGCCAGGCTCATCCTGGAGATGGAGGGTTTCTGTCTTGAACACCTGCAGAGCTGTTTCTGTAAAATAACTCAGGGTTTGCTTAATCAACAACCTGTCTAAGGAGGCAAAGCCAGTTTAATCTGGTCAGTGTTTCTGTACTATTCGGGCACCTCACCTAGGCTGGGAAAACACAGACAGCCCCTTTAAGGTGCCATGTGACAATTAGATGGAAAGGAAGGAGCAGTCCAAGCAGAAGGAATAAAACTGCTGAGGCTTGATGCCTCTGAAAGGCCAAGAGGAGTCTGGATTAGCAAGGGCCAGAGATCAGAAAATCCTCGTAGGTGAGGGTTAGGACATTAATTCGAATTTGAAGGATTTTGCAGACTTCAGTGATGGGAGCTGAGCTGCTGAACTCCAGCAAAGTCCATGCAGTCCTAAATGTAGATAATCTATCACTGCAGTTCAGTGGTAATCCAGAGGAAGAGTGTGGCTGTTTAGTAGACAGAAACCTCGATCCAAGTTATTAATTTGGTGAATCAGCCTGGGAAGGATGAGACTGGAGGACGTGTCCCACTGATGAAAGGTGAGGAGGCTGGTGAGCCAGAGTGAAGGGTGCACAGGCTCAAGGCGTGCCCAGGAGAAAGAATGGAATAAGGGGCACAGGACACAGGGAAACCCACCTGGGAGGACACCAGAGGAACAACAGGGCTCTGGTGGAGAGTAACAGGATGGATAGGCTGGGGGCCCCTGGGTTCTGCAATAAAGGATGGGAAGTTTATAACGTGAGAGAATTAGGATCAGCACAGACCCCGCCGCCCATCTTTTTCACTCCTCAACCAGAACTTACACATAGGCGAGTGGCTCGAAATTAGACAAGACACAGACTTCCCCGAACCCTGTGTTTCATATCAATTCTTTCCTAGTTAAAAGAATCAAGGGATTTCCCTGCTGACTCAGTGGCTAAGACTCCATGCTCCCAATGCAGGGGGCCTGGGTTCGATCCCTGGTCAGGGAACTAGATCCCACGTGCCACAGCTAACACTCAGTGCAGCCAAAGAAATGCTTTTTTAAAAGTCAACATATGTTTGTATTTGTTTTTTTTTTTTTTGCCTCTACTTATGCATTTTCTAGTCATTCACTACTGATTCTAATTTACATTAGAAAATGTTTAGTTTGTTGGTTGATTATGAAAAATAATACCTAAAATAATTTTTTAAAATCATAAAACCAGCTTTATTCCTGCCAGTTGGAGACTAATTTTAATATTTGATGTATTTGTTTCTAGTCCTTTTATGTGCATGTGCATACATTTATGTATTTTCCATTCATCATTGGACTAATACAGAATATTCTTTTCACTATGAACTTCTGTATGAATATGCCTTAAACTTATTAACGACTGATAATATTCCTTTGTAAGGTCCCATCAGTATTAATTAACTATGTCCCTATTATTTCACTTTTTAAAAGTATTTCAGCTTTGGTACGTGTTATTACTATGTTAACAGTCTTTATAAACACTTCCACGTACCCTCAGGTTGAATCTTCACAAAAGCCATAGCAATTAGTTGGGTACTGTTTCATAGATGAAGAAACTGAGGCTTAGTGAGGTTTGATGTCCTGCACAAAAAACATCCCAGCTAGTAAGGAGTACAGCCAGGAATACTATTGGGTTGGCCAAAATGTTTATTTGGATTTTCCCATGGGATCTTACTTATTCACAGAATGTTCTCACCTTTGTGTATTTGTATCTGCAAACAGTTTCACAAGATAGCTTCTCAGAAGTGGAAATTCTGGATCAAAGGTGTAACGTTTGCTCTTTTTATAATGTCCTAATGAAAGTGTTAGTCACTCATTCCTGCTTGACTCTCTGTGATCCCATGGATGGTAGCCCGCCATACTCCTCAGTCCATGGGATTCTCCAGGCAATACTGGAGTGGGTAGCCATTCCCTTCTCCACGGCATCTTCCCGACCCAGGGATCAAACCCAGGTCTCCTGCACTGCAGGCGGATTCCTCACCTTATGAGCCGCCAGGGGAGCCCCACAGAGGCTGTGGAAAGCCCACCCCATTTTGGCAGTTAGCAGGGTTCACAATCTTGCTCCTCTAGACGCTCCTTTTCCTCTTCTCTCCACACACACAGGGCTGTCTTCCTTTGTTTTACTTCCTTTAGCTTCTCTCTGGATCTGCCTTCTCCCTTGCTTGTTGGGGAATCAGGGAAATTCTTTTGTCTCCCATGGAGCACTGTTTCTTACTCAATCCCCTTTCCTGCCTCCCTTCGTGCTTCCTGAACTTTCTCCAATAACCGAGTTCCACTCGTAAGCGGAACTGTGGTGAATACAATTTTCCCCATCTCATTATACTCAGACAAATGAAACCAAGCTCAAGATCAGAGATCTATCCATCTCTGTTTTATTTTGGCTTCTTTTTGTTCATGTGACGATTTCATCCTTTTGGTCTTTGGATTGTGGTGTGCGCACTGAGAAATGATGCCAACTTTATTTCAAATAGTTAACCACTTACCCCCAAAATAGACTTTGGTATATATAGAAGAGTGAGCTTATGATTAAATTTGGCATTCAAAATTATAGGAGAAAGAATCATGAAATAAAGCTGGGACATCTTTCTCTGTGCATTCTCTATCATTTCTTCTACAACCACCATGCTGTTTTGATTACAATCTATTATAATAGCTCTTTTAAAAAAATGTCTTGGCTACTTGCACCATTTCTGTTTCCAGATGAATGTTAGATTCACTTTTTCAGAGGTCTTTTAGCCTATATTATTAGGGTTTTTATTAAAATCATTTATATCATAATATAGTATCAGAAGAATGTGTATCTTTATACTATCTGATCTTCTGACCAGGAATAGCTATCCAAACATTATTGTGTATCTTTTTAGGAAATGTTTAGTATCTATCCTGCTGCTGCTGCTAAGTCGCTTCAGTCGTGTCCAACAATGTGCGAACCCCATAGACAGCAGCCCACCAGGCTCCCCGTCCCTGGGATTTTCCAGGCAAGAGTACTGGAGTGGGGTGCCATTGCCTTCTCCCTAATTAGGGTCAAAAAAATTCTTAATGTCTTATTTGAATTGAGAATTTTGAAAATATTTTTTACTGAAGAATTGATGTTCTATTAGCAGTTTACTAGCATTTTCATGTGTGATTTTTACATCAATAATCATTTGTGAGTTTTCTTCTATAAAAAGTGCAATTCTTTAATAGTCTTTGTTTTCTCTCCTCCATATCAGCCATCTTACTTTTTGGCTTTTCTCACTCTCTTTATTTTCTCTTCACTCCTGGAGTTTCTTAAGTTTGTTCCACATCACTGATCTTATTTCCTACAGCATCAAATGAGCTTCCTACCATCTCTACGATAGACGTTTTTTCAACATTACAAGTTCTGTTTCTTTGTAGTAATTCTATTTCTCTTCAATATCCTTTATATTTTCTGTTCACTGATTTTGTTTTATTCAAAGGGTGCAAAAATGACTTGGATGCAATGAAAAAGAAAGGGAAAAAGAGCCAAGAGGAGAGAACAGGTTAAGGTGAAATGATGGAGGAATAAAATATTGGTTTCATTTGGTTCTTTTAATTCCTCTTCCTACAGAAGGTAATTTTCAGGGACATGCTTTCCTTTTAGCTTTTAGAATAAAGTTCTGCTTTCTTTGATTTTTTTTTTTTTCTCTCTCATGGGTAAGAGGTTGATTTCTCTCTCTACTTGTCCTCTGGAAGGAGACTTTTATCCGAAAGGAATGTCTGTAAACAGCTTGTACATTTGGACTCTTCTTAGCCTCTCCTGCTATTTGCTTTCTGCTGATTGAAACTATATTTTACCCAGAGGATAAGATGAAAAAGTAAATGAATCCATAACTCAATGCATTCTAAAGGAGAAGTCCAATGAATGCATTTCTCAAACCCCATGATATCCTGAAACAAGATGGCGAGTCCCGCCAGGATGTTCACAGTTGAGACCTCCACGTCTTATATGGGGATGGCGGCATCTGTTAAGCACATCCCTGAGATGCCAAAGGTAAGTTCCACAAGGCTTTGCAGCAGGAACTCTCACAGCAACAGGAGCCTGCCAGAACCGTGGGAGGCAGATACTGTGCCCCACATCAAATCTTGTTTCCAAGCACAAACAATGCAAGCAGAGACTCAGCCTGTGACTCAATGATTCCCAGCTGTGTGAGAAATGATCACGTGAATCTCAAGGTTAGACACAGGCCACAGGACACTGAGGACTGGTCTGAACAGCACAGGGGCTGGGGAGACACCACAGGACCCCTGAGAGGAGGCCGACGTGGCTCTTCAGAACCCAGTGACAGGCACGGGAAGTTAAGATGGATGGCAGAGAAGGAATGATGAAGCACCGCTTTGATTCTCTTGTGTTGCTGTTCAGTTGCTACACTGTGTCTGACCCTCTGTGACCCCATGGACTGCCACACTGTCCTCTGTCCTCCACTATCTCCCGGAGCTTGCGCAAACTCATGTCCATCGAGTCAGTGATGCTACTGAACCATCTCATCCTCTGCCACCCCCTTCTCCTCCTGCCTTCAATCTTTCCCAGCATCAGGGTCTTTTCCAAGTAGTCAGTTCTTCGCATCAGGTGACCGAAGTATCGGAATTTCAGTTTCAGCATCAGTCCTTCCAGTCAATGCTCAGGGTTGATTTCCTTTAGGATGGACTGGTTGGATCTCCTTGATCCCCTTATCTTGAGTTAAACCATTCTTCTGAGGGGCAGGATCACACTGTGGGGAAGAACTCAGTCTACCTCTCAGGTGGTGAGTTCTAGTCTTCATCCATCTTTGTTCACCTCTTCCTCAAGGACTTGGGAGGAGGATCAGCTCACCAGCTTCTCACTAGGCAAGGTCATGTGACTAGTGCTGGCCAATGGGCTGAGGGCAGAAGGGATGTGTGTCATTTCCAGAACAGAACTGCTGTTGAGAGACCCTTCAGCATCCTCTTGGCTGCCATGGCAATTGGGAGGCAATGTCCCGGATGACGATGTCTCAAGATGGTGACCCCTCCTCCAGTCTAAGTCTCTGAGTGATCATAAGCAGCTAGAGTACACATGAGGAATAAACATTTGCTGCTTTAAGCCATGAAATTTAAGCTATTTGGTGGACTTTGAGGTTTCTGATAAACATGGCACAAGCTTGATTATTTTCACAGATATATTCTGTTAACTGAATGATCATGAGCAACTCTCTGAACCTCTTTTTGTGCTTAGTCACTCATGTCATTTCTGGCTCTCTGTTACCCCATGGATAGTAGCTCTCCAGGCTCCTCTGTCCATGAGATTTTTCAGGCAAAAATACTGGAGTGGGTTGCTTTTTTCCTCCTCTAGGGGATCTTCCAGACCAAGGGATCGAACCCACCTCTCTTGAGTCTCTTGCACTGGCAGGCAGATTCTTTTCCTACTGAGCCATTCGGGAAAGCCCAAATCTCTGACAGTCTATCAAATTCCTTGGATATCAAGTAGAGAAAATTGCAGCATCTGCCTTGCTGCCTTAACAAAGAGATTAAGATACATTTATGGTTTGTAAAGTGCTAACCAATGTGCCTTAGATATCAAGTGGCTCACAAATGTTAGTCCTTCACCTTATTAGATTCTCCACGGGACAGAAAGTAAAGTGAATGCTCTTCTGTCAAAGCAAGGAACTTCACATGTGAGAAGCGAATGGCGGAGGCAGGGGGAGAAGAGAGGGAGGGACAGGACGAAGGGAGAGAACACTGCAAACATCTCATTTTCAGAGCAGTTCAGGAGCTCCTCATGCAAACAACCAACACGTTATTGCCCAAGCTCCACAGGCCAATGTCATCAAGGTTCCATGAGATCTGAGCCACTTGGTCTTTTTAAAGCTAAACATCTCAGGAGAACAAAGGTTTGAACTTCCCAGGATGATATCCCCATGTGTCGTTCATCTTCCTCTTCATTATTTCCCAGGTCGTGGCAACCTCTGGGAAAGCAGGACTGCTTTCTAGAGGCTCTGATTTTCTCACAGCATGGAGGGAAGCCAACTCAGGGAGTGGCACCTTCTCCACATTCTCCTTGGGGTGTCTCAGCATTCCAGAGGTGTGGCTGGGTATCACTCCACCCATGAGGCGCCTTCTTGGCCAAGCCTTGTGAATCCAAACGCCCATCAGGAGGACTGTGCAGTGGTGGGAATAATGGCGATATATTTAGCATCCTCCATTGTAACCTACGGAGAGGACGATGGCACCCCACTCCAGCACTCTTGCCTGGAAAATCCCGTGGACGGAGGAGCCTGGTGGGCTGCAGTCCATGGGGTCGCTAAGGGTCGAACACAACTGAGCATCTTCACTTTCACTTTTCACTTGATGCATTGGAGAAGGAAATGGCAACCCACTCCAGTGTTCTTGCCTGGAAAATCCCATGGACGGAGGAGCCTGGTGGGCTGCAGTCCATGGGGTGGCAAAGAGTCGGACACGACTGAAGTGACTTACCTTACCTTACCTTATTGTAACCTAGATAGTGTATTAAAAGCAGAGACATCACTCTGCTGACAAAGGTCCACAAAGTTATGGTTTTTCCAGTAGTCACATACAGATATGAGAGATGGACCATAAAGAAGGCTGAGTGCTGAAGAACTGTGGTACTGGAGAAGACTCTTGAGAGTCCCTTGGACAGCAAGGGCATCAAACCAGTCAATCCTAAGGGAAATCAACCCTGAATATTTATTGGAAGGACTGATGTGGAAGTTGAAGCTCCAATACACCGGCTACCTGATGCGAAGAGCTGACGCACTGGAAAGACCTTGATGCTGGGGAAGACTGAGAACCAGAGGAGAAGAGGACGGCAGAAGACAGGACAGCATCAGCGGCTCAGTGGGTGCGAATCTGAGCAAACGCCAGGGCACAGCGGAGGGCAGAGCAGGCTGACATGGGGCAGTCCACTGGGGTCGCAAAGAGTCGACACGACACAGCGACTGCACAACACTGTCTCCCCCAGCAGACGGGCTCTAATTCTCTTCTTGTTGCAGAACTGTAACCCTGGCTTTAAATATTAGGATCACCTCTACCTGCAGGTCACAAAGCAGCAGTTAGCCACTTGACATTTCTCACTGACTTCCGTACTCAAGTCTTCCTTGCTGATTCTATCTCGGGTTGAACTCCTAAAACGGATTTCTATCCTTCAGTTCAGTTCAGTTTAGTTGCTCAGTCATGTCCGACTCTTTGCGACCCCATGAATCGCAGCACGCCAGGCCTCCCTGTCCATCAACAACTCCCGGAGTTTACCCAAACTCATGTCCATCGAGTCAGTGATGCCATCCAGCCATCTCATCCTCTGTCATCCCCTTCTCCTCCTGCCCCCAATCCCTCCCAGCATCAGAGTCTTTTCCAATGAGTCAACTCTTCGCACGAGGTGGCCAAAGTATTGGAGTTTCAGTTTCAGCATCAGTCCTTCCAATGAACACCCAGGGCTGATCTCCTTTAGGATGGACTGGTTGGATCTCCTTGCAGTCCAAGGGACTCTCAAGAGTCTTCTCCAACACCACAGTTCAAAAGCATCAATTCTTCGGTGCTCAGCTTTCTCTATAGTCCAACTCTCACATCCATACATAACCACTGGAAAACCATAGCCTTGACTAGATGGACCTTTGTGGACAAAGTAATGTCTCTGCTTTTTAATATGCTGTCTAGGTTGGTCATAACTTTTCTTCCAAGGAGTAAGTGTCTTTTAATTTCATGGCTGCAATCACCATCTGCAGTGATTTTGGAGCCCAAAAAAATAAAGTCTGACACTGTTTCCACTGTTTCCCCATCTATTTCCCTATCCTTCACAGAAGTCATTTAAAGGTGCCAGCTTTCATTGATCTAATATGGCTTTTCTACTGGACACCTCTATTGTCCAGGAGTCACTAAGGAGTCCTCCCTGAACTTTCCACCAGCTGGTTTTACAGGTGGAGCCCCCATGACCGACAACATCGTGTGCTAAGGGAAGGCATTTCTATACAGACACAGCTACACTGAATCTATCAGCTAAGGCATGGGTTTTAGAGGGAAAAGTGGTCTTGGACTGGCAGAGTAATTCCCACCCATGTTCAGATCCTCATATCATAAATAACACATGCTGATAACCTATTGTGCACAAAGCCAGATTTTGTCTAACATTTTCCCCACGGTACATTAGTAATTCCTCTGTCTTCTGTCTCCACAAAAGCTAAGGCTACCTTCCTCCCTCTCCAAGCCCACTCTCGGTTTTTATTGTTTTTTTCAAATAATTTTTAAAATGTATTTACTTTTGGCTGTGCTGGGTCTTTGTTGCTGCACAGGCCTTCTCTGGCTGTGGTGAGCAGGGGCTGCTCTTGTTGCAGAGCTCGGGCTCGAGGGCACGTGGGCTCTGTGGTCTTGGCTCCCGGGCTCTAGAGTGCAGGCTCAGTAGTTTGGGTGCACGGGGTTAGTTGCTCTGAGGCATGTCGGATCTTCCCAAACCAGGGATCGAACCTGTTTCTCCTGCATTGGCAGACGGATTCTTTACCACGGAGCCACGTGGAAGCCCGCACTCTCACTTTTCAAAGTTGCAAGGAACTGTCTTATCACAGCACCGCACACCCGCCGCCGGCCCGGCCAACGTTCTGGGGATGAGCCACCACCTTTCCATACTGAAACTGTTGAAGACCTCGGCCAAAGGGTGTGTCACAGCCCCAGGCAGTTCGAGTTCATACAGGAATGCTGTTCTTAAACTTGGGGACCCAGGGAGGCCACTGGAATTTGCCGAAGGGCCAGGACCAATCATAACAGAGCTCCCAGTGGGAAACTCAGGGTTTCCTACAGACTGCTCTCTCAGCCTGCTCCTTGCAGCAAGATGCTGTGGATAGCCACAAAGGACCCTAGAGATGCTCTTCTGCCATCAGCCTGAACCTGCCGCCCCAATGGCATGATGCTTCCATTAATTCTCTCACTTGTCACTGTAAGATTGAGGACTCCGTCTCTCCAGTCCATAGCCCTGTGTGAAATACTCTCTTTAAATAAACATCCTCTTCCAGTGCTGTGTGCTTAGTCGCTTAGTCGTGTCCGATTCTCTGCAACTCCATGAACTGTATCCCACAAGGCTCCTCTGTCCATGGGAGTTCCCAGGCAGGAATACTGGAGTGGGTTGCCATGCCTGCCTCCAGGGGATCTCCCCAACTCAGGGATTGAACCCAGGTCTCCCACACTGCAGCCAGATTCGTTACCCTCTGAGCCACCAGGGAAACCCAGTTAACAGTGTTTATTTGTTGAGATTCTACTGTCTCTATTTACTTTTTCTTGATATCCAGTCTTCACAAAAGCGCATGGAAACCAAAATATCACTGTTGTAGAATTCTAAGCAAGTTTGAAAACAAGGAAAAGCTTGATTTAATTTGGTATGTTACATCAATTTAATGGATGAGAAGCATGGAATGAACTGCAGAAAAAAAATCAATCAGAGGGTTGAGGAAGGAACCAGCCAGCCTTCCAGGTCCTCCCAAGTGAGTGGACTCATAGATCGGCTTTGCCATTTCAGCTTACAGTAAATCATCGCCACACTGGCAGAAAGACATGAAGAGATAACCCTGAATAGAACTTTTTTTAATAATCTTCCATTTTTTATAATTCCAAAATCCAAAATATCTGATTTGGGGCTATTCTGATAATTTTTACACAATAAAGGAGATTTCTATAATGATGCAAATTAACTAGTACTCCAGAGAGATGAGACATTGAAGATAAATAAAAGACGGCTTTACAGAAGTTTATCAACTTGACTAAAGTCTTAAAAAGACAACAGAGATACTTCCCAGGTGGCAATAGTGGTAAAGAACCCACCTGCCAATCAGGAGACATAAGAGATGCTGGTTCGATCCCTGGGTTGGGAAGATCCCCTGGAGAAGGGAATGGCAACCCACTCCAGTACTCTTGCCTGGAGAATCCCATGGATGGAGAAGCCTGGTGGGCTCCAGTCCATAAGGTCACAAAAAGTCAGACACAAATGAGTATGCACGCCACACCAAACTAGAAAAGAAAATTAGAGGACCTACAGATGATACTGTTTTGAAATGTGTAGAGCAAGCCAGGTGTAAAAAAAGGCTCCTGGTTGGTTATGCTGCAACTAAGAATGATACTTCAACCCCTCACTGCCTTTTTTTAAACTCTCAAATCTACTTTTCCAGTCTTGTTTCTCTGCAGAGTTCCAGGACCACACCTGACCGTCTGGTACACATCTCCATTTAGCTGTCTGACAAGCATCTCTGAATCATTATCTTTACAGCCAAAATGAAAGCTGCTTCAGAACAAGAGAAATGAGGGCTCCATGATGTACATATTAAGGGAAAGTCTGCTGTCTGAAAAACACCCAGCTCTCTACCCTCCCCAGCCGTGCTGCGATAGGTCTGCTTTCCTCCACTGCTCTTCACACTCCAGGCCACGTGGGCCTTTCTGCTGCTGACTTCAGCAACAAGAGCTTCTCACCTGCAGTGCACTCTTTCTAGATACTTCTCTAATTTCTGCACATCTAAGACCTGATAAGGGCTTCCCAGGTGGTGCTAGTGGTAAAGAATCCATCTGCCAATGCAGGAGATGCAGGAGGGAGACGCGGGTTTGATCCCTGATCAGGTAGATCCCCTGGAGAGGGAAAGGGCAGCCCGCTCCAGTATTTTTGCCTGGGAAATTCCATAGACAGAGGAGTCTGGCGGGCTACAGTCCATAGGGTCACACAGAGTCAGACACAACTGACGGGACTAAGCACAGCACATACAAGCGACCGAGCACAGAAGAGCTGATAACCATACACATCTCAGCTCAAATGGCGTGTCCTCTAAGAGGACTTCTCTGACCTAGAATGTTCCTTCTTTCTCACTTTCATTCTCTATCACTCCCTGGATCCTTCATTTTGGTCTTTAATATTGAAACTTCTTATTCCTTCTTTACATTTTTCATCACGTTCACCACGTGAGCAGGAACTCTGCCTGTCTCAGTCATGACTTCCCGGAAACAGCATCCGACACATAGTGGGAACTCTCTGAACGCTTGCTGAATAACTGACACCGTGAGTCGTCACCCCAAGACCCGGTCTTTTCATCTTTTTTTCTTCCTTGCAAACATCACTGCCTTTCACCTAATTACTCAGACCAGACAGGATCACCTAGAACCTTCCCTCCTTCTTAATCTCATTTTAAGAGATTAAAATCCCTCCTGCCAAAGAAAAGTAAATTACCTTCTGAAATATTTCTCAGGCCTGGCCCCTCCTCACTGCCTCCAGGTCACTGATGGGGTAGAGGGTTTGTCTTTGTTCGAAACCATTACCCTCTGACTGAATCCCCCTCCCCAAGGGGATCTTTCCCGTTTACCCCCTTGTGGTCGGTCTTGTTTAGTCACAAAGTCATGTCTGACTCTTTGCAGCCCCATGGACCAACTGGTTCCTCTCTCCATAAGATTTCCTAGGCAAGAATACCAGAGTGCGTTGCCATTTCCTTCTCCAGGGGATCTTTCCAACTCAGGGATCAAACCTAAATCTCCTGCATTGGCAGGCAGATTCTCTACCATTGAGCCACCATGGAAGCCAATTTAGCCCCCAGATTGCTCTAGAACCTAAGTTTGATCACTTCCCTTCCCAGTTCTCCAATGGCTTCTCATTTTCTAGGAATAAGATGTGAACTCCCTATTATGTTCTGGAAGATATTTCATCACTGGGTCCTGCGGGGCCAGGCCAACCTCTTTTCCTACCATCTCTTGCTTATTAACATCAAGCATAAAGCACACACCCTCCCGCCACCACCCAGTGGCTGTCAACAGCTGCTCTGATTTGCCTAAAATTGCCCATTACATATGCCTGGACTTACTGTGTTACATACAAGTGGACCCTAAGCAGCAAAGGCCTAGCTCAAGCATTTTCCAACTTGTCTGGACACACCAAGGTGCACCGCATTTAATCTTGCCTATATTTGCAGCAGTCCCCAACCTTTTTGGCACTATGGACAGGTTTCTTGGACAATTTTTCCATGGACAAGGGTGTGGGGTGGGGGGGAGGCGGGGAGGGGGTGGTTCAAGATGATTCAAGTGCATTACATTTATTGTTCAATAATTCTGAAGGTTGGGAACGCCTGCTTTATAGGATATTTCACTTCCCTGGTGGCTCAAATGGTAAAGAATCTGCCTGCAGTGCAGGAGACCCAGGTTCGATCCTTGGGTCAGGAAGATCCCCTGTAGAAGGGAATGGCAACTCACTCTAGTACTCTTGCCTGGAGAATCCCCATGGAAGCACATTTTTGTGGTGAGTTTTAATCAACTCTAATCCTCTGGAATTTCTTGTTGACATGTGGCTTCTGATGAGGAGCCATTATTGAATGCTGAAAAGATGACAACTCCCAGAAGAGCATCTGTTTGAGGCTGGTAATGTGCAGAGGGCTCCAGTAATCACTGCAGAATGTGATAGAGGGGGCCACACCCAAGCCCCACTGGATCTGAGCCTTCCTCACATTCACTATCATGAAATAACATTTGAATGGGATGCCTTTTTCTAGTTCCTTACACAACACAGCCATTCATGCACTTCTTGCTTTTCAAAAATGAGAGGCGACTTCTGCCTCAAGCCCTGATGGAGAAGCTAGTACTGGAGATGCTCCAATGCACTTTCTGCCAGAGAACCTTTCCCAACCACGGCACAGGCAGGTAGAACCCAGAGAGTATGACCGTCCTGCTGAACTGAGGAGGCAGGGATCAGACATTAGCAAACCTAACACAAGGCCCAATCCCAGGCAGGGAACTGGGAAAGGTGGGGGTACAAGGGTCTGCAGGGAATGAGGGGTGGTGTTGTTAACAGAAGTTCATGCATTCGACGTACAGTGAGGCCAAGCGAACTGAACCGTGAGGAGTTTGGAACAGAGAAAGGGAACCACGGGAGTCTGACGCAGAGAAACAGGGCCATGCAAGGAGATGAGGTGGCTGATACTCTAAAAAGCCTTGAACTCTCAGAACAGTTTGGCAAAGCACTTTTAATAACCAGGTGAGGGATGCGGGGGCAGGCTTGGGGGGGTCGCAGGGTGTGTGATCACCTTGTGCACAGTCCTCTGATCGGCTGACGAGGGAGCAGGGGGTGTCACAGGGGTTCCGCCCACCAGTCCTGAGGCTCCAGGAAGCGTGGGGCCAGACGTTCATGGTCAGCAAGTAGTCAACATTTTCTCGTCGAAGAGGAAGGGATTTTTTACATCTGCCAAACTCAAGAAATGTGCATCAAATGCTATTATCTAGATACTTCAGAGAGGAGCTAAAGCAGAGGATATGGGGGAAGGCCTGTCCCCACCCCAGCGCCCCATGGGGTCCTGCTCCTTACAGTGTGAGAGGTCTGTGCAGGGCTCTCTGCAAGACCTGAGCCAAGGGCTGGCTGCTGACGTGTGTGATGAGTGATGACACTCCAAGAGGCCTTCTACAGAGAAACTGCTTTAGGGGTGAGAATGGAGACTCTAGAGGTCACATAGTATGTGGAGACACTGGATTTTTATCCCATCTCAGGCATGCAGCTAGACACCACTGGGTTTGTTCCTGAGAAGGCCTGTGATCTAGAGAAGGATCAACAAGCTATGGCCCATGGACTGATTTTATTTATATATATATATATATAATTTTTTTTTAAAAATTAATTTATTTGGCTGTACTGGGACTTAGTTGTGGCATGGGGATCTAGCTTCCCAACCAGGGATCAAACCCCGACCCTTAGCTTTGGGAGCATGGAGTCTTAGCCACTGGACCACCAGGAAAGTCCCTTTTTAAATTTATTTATTTAGCCACGTGGAGTGGCATGCAAGATCTTAGTTCCCCAACCAGGTATTTTAACCCACACCCCACTGCAGTGGAAGGGCAGAATTTTAACCACTGGACTCCCCCAGGGAAGTCTCCTGATTGTGTATGTTCATCTCTGTGTGTGCTAAGTCGTGTCTGACTCTTTGCAACCCCATGACTGTAGCCCATCAAGCTTCTCTGTCCATGGGATTTCCCAAGCAGGGAAACTGGAGTGCGTTGCCATTTCCTCCTCCAGGGGATCTTTCCAACCCACGGATCTAACCCTTGTCTCTTTCGTCTCCTGCATTGGCAGGTGGATTCTTTACCACTTTGCCACCTAGGAAGCACCTCCCCACCCCCAGAACGTATATTTTTGTAAAGAAAATTTTATTGAAACACAGTCATGTTGATTTGTTACACATTTTTATGGCTACTTTCTTGCTACAACAACAGAGTTGAATAGTTGCAACAGAGACACTATAAATCATGTGCCTAAAATAGGTATCATCTGACTTTCCAGGAAAACTGCAAACCTCTGCAGCGGAGAAGGCAATGGCACCCCACTCCAGTACTCTTGCCTGGAAAATCCCGTGGACAGAGGAGCCTGGTAGGCTGCAGTCCATGGGGTCGCTAAGAGTCGGACACAACTGAGCGACTTCACTTGGACTTTTCACTTTATGCACTGGAGAAGGAAATGGCAACCCACTCCAGTATTCTTGCCTGGAGAATCCCAGGGACGGGGGAGCCTGGTGGGCTGCCTTCTATGGGGTCGCACAGAGTCAGACACGACTGCAGCGACTTTAGCAGCAGCAGAGTAAGGACTACTCTAGACTGCCCTATGAAAGCCTAAATCCAAGCTCCAACAGGATCAAGGAGAACCTTTAGTATCGTATTTGCCTGCCAGAATACAACCTAACATGCTTTAAAGAAAGACAATATAATCTAGGCTCCTTACAATGTATTATCTATAATATTCATCAGATGATTATGAAATATGATAAGCAAAAGTAGAAAAACATGACCCAAAATCAAGAAAAAGAAATAAAAGCAAACAATAGCAAAGATCCCAAGATGACTCAGATGCTGGAAACAGCAGACAAGAACTTGCAAAGAGATATGAAATATCTGTTCAAGAATTTAAAGGAAAATACAGTCTTTTTTCAGGTGGGGGGGGGCAGGGCGTGCTACATGGCTGTGGGATCTTAGCTCTGAGACCAGGGAGCCAAGGTGGGCCCCTGCAGGGGAACTACAAAGTCTTAACCACTGGACCACCAGGAAAGTCCCAGAAAAAAACAGAAAATAGCTATAGCAAAAGAAAAAGAATAAATTGAAAATTCAAGAACTACTTTTTTTTAAAAAATGGAGAAATAGAAGATTGAAATTTGAAATTCAAAAAAAAAACTCTTGTGGCAACATCTCCCCCTGTCCCCAATACCCATTCGACATATTCTCTTTAAGTTTCCATCTTATCTTCTTTCCTAGACTAAAAGCTCTCTGAGAGTTCAAGCACTGAATAAATGTTTACTGTTCACTCAGTAAATACATCAGGCATTGAAGATATACCTAGGAACCAGTTTCACCAGATGCCTACAGACTAGTGGAGGGAAATGACAAGTAAGCAGACAATTATAATAAGGGTCTTTCTTAATATGCTGTCCAGGTTTGTCATAGCTCTTCTTCCAAGGTGCAAGCATCTTTTAATTTCGTGGCTGCAGTCACCATCCAGAGTGATTTTGGAGCCCAGGAAAATAAAATCTGTCATTATTTCCACGTTTTAAAAAACAGAGACATCACTTTGCTGACAAAGGTCCCTCTAGTCAAAGCTATGGTTTTCCAGTCGTCATGTACGGATCCAAGAGTTAGACCATAAAGAAGGCTGAGCACTGAGGAACTGATGCTTTCAAATTGTGGTGCTGGAGAAAACTCTTGAGAGTCCCTTGGAGAGCAAGGAGATCAAAACAGTCAGTCCTAAAGGAAATCAACTTAGCGACTGAACAACAACAATAGTAAGTTTCTTACAGATCTGATGGATACCAGATGGATAAACAGATGAGAGAATGAATCAATGAACACATTTCCCCAATTTGGGAGTTGTAATTTCTAAATCAAGTCTGACCCCAGTCTGAACAATCCCGAGGCATCTCCTTGAAGGGGCAGCTGGCAGAGAAGAAAGTAAAATGTCAGGCAGGAACTAAAACCCCTTGATAGGATTTGCCCTGAAAACCTGGCATTTCATAAAGCACCAAAGCAGAGCATTCTACCCTCTGCTCAAGTGGAGCACAGACAATATCTTTCCAACACATCACAGGAACTGCTATGTCTTTGTTGTTCTTGAGCCTTAATTTAATTGTAAAGAAATGTGGTATCATGTTTTGTTCCATGAAGAGGAAAATAATCCATGTCTTATGCCAGCCAATAAAAACAACTCAATATGAGGTCTGAACTTCTGATTATCTTTGTTTCCCCTAATTCTAAGTTTTTTCCTTTCTCTTTTGATGTATTTGGCATCAAATCAAACTCAAGTCTTAAAAGCAGGTCTTACATACTACTGCTACTGTTGTTCATGTTAGTGTTGCTGTTGCTGTGTAGTCCTAGGTCATGTTCGACTCTTTGGGACCCCCACCAGGCTCCTCTGTCCATGGGATTCTCCAGGCAAGAATACTGGAGTAGGTTGCCATTTCCTCCTCCAGGGGATCTTCCTGACCCAGGGATTGAAACTAGTCTCCTATACTGGTAGGCGAATTCTTTACCACTGAACCACCAGGGAAGTCCCTTGGGTTAGCATAGACATCCAGAAAAAACATGAAAGAAAGCTGACTTGCCACAATAGGCTCTGGCAATGACTAGAGAGCAAGAATCCAACGTCACCTCCTGTAACACGACCCAAGGAACCAACGTCATAGTCTTCTAAGAGAGAGACCAAGGCAATCAAATAATATGGAATTTCACTCTTCTGAACACATGATCTTGAGTATGTCAGGAAGGATCAACTGACTTCAAAAAGCCAAAGAGACTTTGTCATCTCTTAGCAGAACTGTTCATGCCTTATCACAAAGAAACATTCTATAAGCCCCTCATGTGGCTCAGTGATTTGCAGGACAAGTACTGTCCTCATTCTCTTACCCACAAACCCACCCATTCACAGCCCTAAGTGATTCAACTGGTCATTCCTCCAACCTGTGACTCAAAGGGGATGAATACTGATCATTCCTACTCGGTCATGGTAATCCTTTTTCTCTGTAAGAGTGATTGCTTTGAAAAAGGACATGCGACCCAGTTCTTTCAGGGGTAAAGAATCCACCTGCCAATGCAGGAGCCTCAGGAGACTTGGGTTTGATCCTTGGGTCAGGAAAATCCCCTGCAGGAGGAAAAGGCAACCCACTCCAGTATTCTTGCCTGGGAAATCCCACGGACAGAGGAGCCTGGTGGAATGCAGTCTATGGGGTTACAAAGACTCAGACAACTGAGCAACTGAACAGGCACACAAAGCACACACCCCAGCTTTTACCAACAAGATGGAAGAGAAGTCTACAAAGGGAAGGGCTTCAGGGAAAGACTTACTTGCCACCATTCTGCAAAGGTCAGCCCTTTCTGCAGCCTGGTGATATATCCATCTGTGACCCCTGACACTATCACAGCCATCTTTCAGATGCAACAAAGATAATAAAGTAAGGGTGGTGACAAAGCAGTCAGAAAGAACCCAAACCCTTGAAGACCATCCCTGGGCAGAACAATGATCAAACCTGCGTTTCTCTATCACAGGACATTTTATTACATGACTTTATAAAGCTTTCTTATTAAGATAGCTGTGTCATAACTTTCTTTTTCCTGAACCCAAAGAGACCCCAACACAACTCTTTGTTATTTTTTTTTTTTTCCATTTCTAAGGTGATCACTGATTCAGGATTGCAGGAGACTGAGATGAAGAAAGACACTGGGGAATAATATCTGTAGGGAAAAGAATCTGGGTTGCCATGTGAATTGAAAACCAGGTGTGATATCACCCCTGAAATATTTTGTTTATTTGGGGATATTCCACCAAGTTAACATGCCCCAGTCTGCAACATAACCCACAGGTTATTAGGCAAGAACAGGCTTTAATCCTAAAGCCATTTCATCAGTGGGCCAAGAGTAGGTTCAAGATTCTGGAGCATCCAGACGGCACTCTCACATGCAAAAAGCCAAGCTCCAGTTCAAAAATAAGCCTGATAGTGAGAAATAATCACCCTGCCGACCTTCCTGGAAAATAATTGCATTTTAAAAATCAGGATCATTTATTCTCAGCTAATATAATCTAAAGTAAGCTGGAAAGTTAGTTGTGAAACAAGCAATAGAAGAACAAGACCAACACATGATTCTGTCGTTATTTAGTCGCTAAGCTGTGTCCAACTCTTTGTGACCCCATGGACTGCAGCATGTCAGGCTCCTCTGTCCATAGGATTTCCCAGGCAAGAATACAAGAGTGGGTTGCCATTTCCTCCCCCAGGGGATCTTCCCAATCCAAGGACTGAACACAGGTCTTCTGCATTGCAGGTGGATTCTTCACCATCTGAGCCACCAGGGAAGCCCATGCCTTAGGCATAGGGACTGTTTTAACACTAACTTTATACAGTCCTGCTGCTGCTGGATTAAATGTGGGAGATGAGGGCTCAAAGACATCATTTTTTAAATTTTATTTATTTTTTAATTGAAGGATAGTTGCTTTACAGAATTTCGTTGTTTTCTGTCAAACTTTAACACAAATCAGCCATAGGTATACATATGTCCCCTCCGTCTTGAACCTCCCTCCCATCTCCCTCCCAATCCCATCCTGCTAGGTTGATACAGAGCCCCTGTTTGAGTTCCCTGAGACATACAGCTAATTCCCATTGGCTGTGTATTTTACTATATGGTGATGTAAATTTCCACGTTACTCCCTCCATACATCTCACCCTCTTGTCCCCTCTCCCCATGTCCATAAGTCTGTTCTCTATGTCCATTTCTCCACTGCTGCCCTGCAAATAAATTCTTCAGTACCATCTTTCTAGATTCCGTATATATGTGTTAGTATATGATATTTTTCTTTCTCTGACTTACTTCACTCTGTATAATAGACTCTAGATTCATTCACCTCATTAGAACTGACTCAAGTGCATTCCTTTTTGTGGCTGAGTAATATTCCATTGTGTATACAGGTACCACAACTTCTTTATCCATTCATCTGTCAACGGACACCTAGGCTGCTTCCATGTTCTCGCTATTGTAAACAGCACTGCAATGAACACTGTGGTACATATGTATTTCTCAATTTTGCTTTCCTCAGGGTATATGCCTAGGAGTGGGATTTCTGTGTCATATGGTGGTTTTATTCCTAGTTTTTTAAGGAAACCTCCATACCATCTTCCATAGTGGCTGTATCAATTTACATTCCCACCAACAGTGTAAGAGGGTTCCCTTTTCTCCACACCCTTTCCAGAATTTATTGTTTGTAGACTTTTTGATGATGGCCATTCTGACAGGTATGAGATGATATCTCATTGTATTTCTGATTTGCATTTCTCTAATAATGAGTGATACTGAGCATCTTTTCATGTGTGTGTTAGCCATCCGTTTGAAAGACATCATTTCTTCAGGTAGATCCTTTACTGCTGAGGCACGAGGGAAGCCCCAAATAAATAAATAAATGTAGACTACTCAAGCAAGTCTGATAAAAATTTATGGAGTGCAGTGAATTCTGGACACTTTAAATTAGGAAACTAATGTAAAATATCACATGTTTAACAGATTATATGCCTACATAATATTTTAGTATGTATGGCATAAAGATGTATTCTTCAAAATAAGCTGATTTTTTCAGTTTTTAATTGTTGTACTAAAAAATTTTATTGTATAATCTATACACTACATTTGTTTTTCAAGTTAATTATAACTTTAAGTATAGTTGATTTTCAAATTGTGGTGTTGGAGAAGACTCTTGAGGGTCCCTTGGACTGCAAGAAGATCAAACCAGCCACTCCTAAAGGAAATCAACCCTGAATATTCATTGGAAGGACTGATGCTGAAGCTGAAGCTCCAACACTCTGGCCACCTGATGCGAAGAGCTGACTCACTGGAAAGGACCCTGATGCTGGGAAAGACTGAGGGCAGGAGGAGAGGAGGGCGACAGAGGGTGAGATGGGGAAGAGCACTACTGACTCAATGGACATGAATTTGAGCAAACTCCAGGAGACGGTGGAGGGGCAGGGGAGCCTGGCACGCTGCAGTCCATGGAGTCACAGAGTCAGAGACAGCTTAGCGACTGAACAACAGCAACAGCTGACCTACGATGCAATTTTAGTTTCAGATGTTTTACACGTACATACGAGAGCTTTCTGAGATGCTCTTCCAGGGTTATAATCCTCAAATTGGGTTTACTTGTTTTAAATCAAACTCCGGGAGCAAATTAGGAAGAGAGCAAATGAAAGCCTTGGTTTTCAGGAAACAATTTCTGGTCTGTCCCATTTACAAACACAGAGGGAGCAAAGTTGAATCTTACAGAGATCAGACTGGGGGGCGTGGGGTGAGAGGTGGACTGGGGGCCAGGAAAAAGGCAGTCTGAGTATGAGACCCCCTGCAGTTGGTCAGATTCAATTGCTAAGTCTGAGGAAACCCTGAACTATTTCTCCTGGAAATTAAATTGAGATTTGAAACTAACAAGGGGCCCAGGTATAGAGGCTGTTGGATAGCATGTGCAGCTAATTATTTCATCCAAAGGAGCCGAAGGGACCTTGAGACATTTCCATTCAGCCTATAAACTAGGGAAATTAATCCTAAAAGCTCGAAGGAAAAAAGAATTAGAACACCAACATAAAAGTACAGACATTAAATCTGCTGATAACGTCTCCTCATCTATCTGGGAGATTACATTTAAGCCAGGTGGAAATTTTCGGTTCCAATGAAGGTCAATCTCACTCTTTTGTGAAAATTTGGCCAGAAACAAAATGCTTGCTTTAACTGGGGCCAGCCCCAGACTGCTCTAAATGGTTTCATGTAAGAATTCAACGTTCATAAAAAATAGATAACTAATAAGAACTGACTGTATAGCACAGGGACTCTACTCAGTGGTCTGTGGTGACCTAACCGGGAAGAAATTCCAAGGAAGAGGCAATATGTGTGTATGTGTGGCTGATTCACTCTGCTGTACAGCAGAAACTAACACAAGAATGTAAAGCAACTACACTCCAATTTTAAAAAAAATAAGAATTCAATGCTCTGTGGCTGCAATTTTATTTTCATAGGGAAATTCTTTCCTAAGGAGCAGAAGGAAGTCAATACGTGTTATCAGGAACTGTGCCGTCTACTCAGTCAAGCAACTAGGTTTGGGCATTTCCCTGGGTACAAAGTCCTGTTACCATGACAACAGTGGAGATGGGGGACTTTGGTGGGGGGCGGGGCTCGAAGATAAAAGATTAAAATAGGGAACTCATTGTTTCATTGTCAAAGAGTTCCAAGTCAGGTAATATCTATAATAATATCCCTTTGAAAAGTATAAAAATAATTATCTTGGCCAGTTGTTCCCAAGTCAGGCTGAGTCTTGGCTTCGCCCGTAGAATTTAAAAATGAAAACCAACAAGCAGGCGTTCTGGGTTCCATCCCCATTCCCAGACCCTGCTTCGTTAACCCAGGACACCTTGTAGGTTTCCCTAATAATACTGATGATTGACCAGTTTTGTGACGTGTTTACCTAATTTATAAAACATTGAACATCTGGGGATATAATAAAATCTGAAAGATTAAAAAAAATAATCCTTCCAGGTAATCATTGACATGTAAAAAGTTCAAATTTAGAGGAGCAGACAGAGTCCACATGGGTGACAATCCCATAAACGCTTAGCAAATATAATTTTAAGTGAAAATTAATATACTACAGGCCACATGCTATTAATAAAAAGGCAGTCAATATGCATATATACCTGTTGCAAAGAAGCCATCAGCAATCCCTAGTCACCATTATCATCATCATTATAATCAGCATTATCGTTGCTTATGAACTTTCTAGGGCAAGGTAAGCCAAGGCTTTTCTGTAAAGAGCCAAAGAGTAAATATTTTAGGCTCTGTGAGTCTTAATCAATCATAACTATTCAGCTCTCCTATTCGATCACAAAAGCAGCCACAGACGGCACATAAATGAATGTGCACTGGTGACTGTGTTCCAATAAACCTTTATTCACAGCAATTGTAATTTTAATTCTATAATTTTCACGTCATAAAATATCATTTTTCTTTTCAACCACATAAAATGTAAAAATCATTCTTAGCTTGTGGGCCTTACCAAAAGCAAAACAAAAAGCCAGCTGTGGAAAATAGGATATTGTTACCTAAAGACTGTCTGTCGTACAAAAGATCTCTATAACATATTTATTTTGTATATCCAAAATTCTGTATCAATTGAACCACTTTGTTTAAATATCTATTAAAAGGACAGAACTCATTAGTTGTTCTTACTGTCAAAATATGAACACAAAAACAAAACACCAAAAACAGCAACAACACCCCCCCCCCAAAAAAGGTGGGGGGACACAAGGAAATATTTGGAAGGGATTCATGTATCTGTTACCTTGATAGTGGTGAATGTCCAAACACTTCTTACTGTACACAGGCAGACCTTAAAGACACTGCAAGTTTGGCTCCAGGACACTGCAGTAAGGAAAATTCCAAAATAATGAGTCATAGGCATTTTTTTTGTTTTTCCCAATGGATATAAAAAAGATTTTAACACTACATTTTTTGCTGTTTTATTGTTGTTTAGTGACTAAGTTGTGTCCGACTCCTTTGCAATCCCATGAACTGTAGCCCACCAGGCTCCTCTGTCCATGGGATTCTCCTGGCAAGAATACTGGAGTGGGGTACATTCCCTTCTCCAGGGGATCTTCCCAACTGAGGGATAGAACCTGCATTTCCTGCATTGGCAGGTGGATTCTTTACCATATACTGTAGCCTTATATTAAGTGTGCAATCACATTGTATTTATAAAACTAATACATATGCCTTCCTTAAAAGATACTTTATTGTTAAAACATGCTAACCATTATCTGAGCCTTCAAGGGAGTTGTCTTTGCTGGTGGTGTGTTTGCAATATCATAAGAATTAACAAAATGGGATACCCAGAGACATGAAGGAAGCAAATGCTGTTGGAAAAAATGGCACCAATAGACTTGCTTCACTTGGGGTATCTACAGATATTCTTTTTTAAAAAATATATAAGGCCTATTTTTTACAAGGTGGCTTTTATTTTTTTCTGGCCACACCATGAGGCATGCAAGATCTTAGTGTGCTGACCAGGGACTGAACCTGCACCCTCTGCACGGGATGCATGGACTCTTAACCACTAGACCATCAGGGAAGTCTGCTGTAGTTCTACAATTTGTAAAAAAACGAAATATCAGTGAAGAAGTATAAAGCAAAGCTCAGGAAAATGAGCTGAAAAATGTGCTATTTTTTTTTTCATATATCAGTTATAAGTGGAAGTCGCTCAGTCACGTCCAGCTTTTTGCAATCCCATAAACTACAGCCTGCCAGGTTCCTCTGTCCATGGAAGTTTCCAGGCAAGAACACTGGAGCAGATACATGTTCCCTTCTCCAGGGCATCTTCCCAACCCAGGGATCGAACCCAGGTCTCCCGCATTACAGGTGGATTCTTTACTGTCTGAGCCACCAGGGAAGCCCAAGAATACTGAAGTGGGTAGCCTAGCCCTTTTCCAGGGGATCTTTCCCACCCAGGAATTGAACCAGGGTCTCGTGCATTGCAGGCGGATTCTTTACCCCCTGAGCTACCAGGGAAGCCCATATCAGTTATAGCCCTGCACTATAGCCATTAAAAGAAACAAAGACAGTGGGCCCAGTTTGGCCCACAGACTTTACTGTGCTGGCCACTGGTTTAGAATCTAACTCCTGTTCCATGGAGCAGCCTGCAAAGAAATGATCACACACTGGAATCTGGCATCTGAGAGAGGCTGACCCCCAACGGTGCACAGGGTGTGTGCACTTTAAGGATGCACCTGCCATTCAGAAGGAAAACCTTTCCATCTTTAAAGGTTTTTCCTGATACAAAGAACATCTGATTTTCAGAGTGATGTAAATCCCAGCTTTGCCTGCCAGTAAATTCATGTACATCATGTTAACAGCAGGTTTGTATTAAACATTTCATTAAAGATTGGATTGAAAGATGAAATTGTTTACATACGTTGCAGCCGCAGAGGGAACTGCCCCTCCACTCTGCCTGCCAAGGGCGCTGCAGCGGACAGAGACCCTCTGGAAGGTGGGTGAGACACTGAGGCGAGGTCCTTGGGGAAGTCCCGCAGACCCTCTCCACTCGGCCTGTGTCCTTAACAACTGCCAGACAAGCTGTGAGCAATGCTGCCAGACTCCACCAGCAGAGGTTTCATTTCTGACAATGAAGATAATGACTTGCTCTAACTCGAAGATGCAGAACGGGTATCTTTTTCCCAGTACTGGAATGTTCCTACCCACAAAATCACTCACATTTTTGTTGTTTCAATTCAAGTCAGTTAAACAACAATGCTGTATGTTGTAGGGTTAAGATGAACACTGGATTGTGTAGCTTATATTTTTTGCAAGAGATTTCGAACTGGGGAGACACCAACGCTGGTTCTGAGTCTGGTTCCTAAGGAACACTGTTGTCCTTTTGCTCTGAAATTCAGATCCAGAGAGACTGGACGCAGGAGGAACTGGGCTCGGCAGCCTCCCCCAGGCCAGTTCTTGCCACGAACTGAGAGCTGCCCAGCAGACTCCGACAAGCAAACGGTCTGCAGAACAAATGTTTCGGTGGGGGGTGGGGGGAACCACCACCACGGACGCCAAGTGAAGTGGCTGCAGAGGAGTGATGCTGTTAAAGTGCATGATTCATTAAGTCTTGTCTGAGTGTCAGATGCTCAGCATTCGATGCTACTGCCTCCAATTTAAATCATTTTTAAAGAAGTGCTGGAAAAGGTGCTGAAAGGCACCTCACTCTGTTCCCGCACTTGAAAAACACTGTCTGCTTGTGTGCTGTGGTAACACTTTGCATTTTGGCTAGACACCCTGTGTGGAGCCGTGCTGGAGCTTGAGTTTTTTGGGTGTTTTTTTTTGTTTTTTTTTTTTGTTTTTTTACAAGTTTGTATAGTTAACTGAAGGCAGGAAGAGAACATAGTATTTCCACCAGCCAGAGTCCCTCCTGATGCCATCTGTGAAATTAAAAGAAAGCACGAAAATGGAACTCCCCCTCTGCAAGGAGAAACCCCAGCACACCCAGCCTTCCAGTCCAGGTGAAGGGGCTGCCTCCTTCACTTCCAGTTCGTGGAGGGCATGTGCTTCTCTGCCTGCCGTCCTTCTGTCCTAGAATTCTCTTCAGAACCCCCGAAAGTCTGCAGCTGCTGATCGTGGTTTATCATCACCAGTTAGGACGGAGGCTAACGTTGCTATCATGCCCTGTCAGTGTCCAGTGACATCACAGAGATTCCAAACAGGGGGATCTTGGCACCTGCCCCCAAATACCCCCGCGGGTCATCACTACCACTTGAGCCTCACGCAAAAAGGGGTGGGGGGGCACATGCCGCACGGATGAGCCTTGAGGATGTGCTTGTTGTCGTTCTTTAGTCACTAGATCGTGTCTGACTCATTGAGACCCCATGGACTGTAGCCCACCAGGTTCCTCTGTCCATGGAATTTCCCAGGCAAGGATACTGGAGTGGGTTGCCATTTCCTTCTCCAGGGGGAATTCCTGACCCAGGGATGGAACCTGTGTCTCTTAAGTCTGCAGCACTGGCAGGCAGGTTCTTTACCACTGAGCCACCGGGAAGCCATGATGTTATGTGCAGTACACCAGTCGCCAAAGGACGAACATGTACGATTCCACTCACAGGATGTCCCTCACTATGGTCAAATTCAGAGAGAAGGGTGGTAGAATGGTGTTGCCAGGGTCTTGGGGTGGAGGGGGATGAATAGTTATTACTGTTCATTGGGGAAAAGGCTGCAGTTTTGCAAGATGAAAAGAGTTCTGGAGTTGGATGGGGGTGATGGCTGCACATTTAAAAACCACACATTTTAAAATGGCTAAGATGGTAAATTAAAAAAAAAATACTTATTTATTTGCTGCAGCAGGTCCTAGTTGCAGCATGCAGGATCTTCAATCTTCAGTGTAGGATTCAGGACCTTTCTTTATTCAGTTGCAACACTCAAGTTGGGGCATGAAAACTTTAACTTGTGGCATGTGGGATCTAGTTCTCACCCAGGGATTGAACCCACACTCACTGCACTGGGAGCTTGAAGTCTTACCCACTGGACTACCAGGGAAGTCCCAAGATGACAAATTTTATGTCAAGTGTATGCACTTCACCACAATTTACAAGAAACCATACAGGTCAGAAAGTGGTTAGAAAAGTCCCAGTGAAGATTTCCAGTTCTTCCCCAGATGAGCCTGAGCTAGCATCCATGAATGAAATGTAGTTTTCAGGGATATTCATCTGAGATCAAGGCCTTTGTATCCTCAAGTGTCTTGACAGGGAAGTTAAAACTTTTGTTAGAAATGCGGTTCTTGCTGATAGAAACTCCTCCAGCTTCTCAGAATATTGCCGACACAGGCCTTCAGCAGCAAGCTAGAAAATGTGCACAACTTTGCTGAAAAGTTCAGAGAATACAGCCGGTAGCTGACTGGAGCTCGAGTCTGGCAGATAAGTAGACACAGGCAAAGAAAAACATTCAGACCATGTGAAATACAACTGCACCAATAAATAATAATGATGTGTAATCTGTTTATCAATGTATAGATTTCCAGATATTTTCACAAACAGAAATCACATAGTCGTCATAACAAACCCCTGACCAATTGCCACCATGAAGACCTGTAAGGTACCAACTGTCATCTTCGCCTATTCTATTATTTCATCTTCAGCCTAAATGAAGAGAGACCAAGACCATGAAGCTGAGTAAGAGGAAGAGACGTGACTCTAAGACAGGATTGTTTATTTGCTTGTGGTTGTCCTTGTTTAGTTGCTAACTTGTGTCCGACTCTTTTGCAACCCCACGGATTGTAGCCTGCCAGGCTCCTCTGTCCATGGGATTCCCCAGCCAAGAATACTGGAGTGGGTTGCCATTCCCTTTTCCAGGGTATCTTCCTGCCGCAGGGATCCAACACAAGTCTCCTACATTGGCAGGCGGATTCTTTACTGCTGAACTACCAGGGAAGCCCTTTCCTTGTGGGAGCAGTTGTTTTTTGGCCCCAAATTCTGTACTTAGCTTTTTCCCCTAATGTAAGTGTCAAAGAGGAAAGGAAAGAAAGATAAATTCATAGATCTTTCTGGGTGACAGATGGATTCTAGGTCTTCAAATAAGCTGAAATATCATCTCACTGACTCCTATCTTTTCAAGGCTCTGGCCAATATCCTTCTGGTAAAAAAAGAAAATAAAAATCACAACCAAAATCGAGGCTCCCAAATAAGTACTTATGGTATTGAAAGTTCTTCTTACTCCCAATGTATCAACTTTCAGCAGCATAACTGTTATGTCATACTGAGCAGAAATAAACAGAAGTAAAAAAACTTGAGCCTCCATTATGCCCACCATCAGATGGCCAATCCCCGTGATGCTTAAATCTTCAGTTCCACCACTGCGTGCCATCATCTGGAAAATGCAAATGCAATGTCCTTCCTCTCTCCTCCTTCCTGTCCGGAATGCAGATGTCCACATAAACTTCTCTCTCCTACAGAGTGACCACAGATGGATCTCCCCACGTCACAGACTCACTAAAGCTGCAAGGAGCCTAAAACAGACCCCTGCAGGACCGTCCTTAATCATTTCCAGACAAACGAGATACAATTTCAAAAGATCTTCAGGAAATGCAAATCCCCTCCCTCTCTGGTGACCTGTTTCGAAGCTCTACTCCCATGATCAGAAAAATCTTTATGATTACTACTCTCAAGTTCATCCTGCTACAGTTTCACCTTCTTAAACACATGGTGTCAACTTCACGACAACCTCTCAAACATAAAAATCAACCAGTAGAAAAGGAGACCGAGATATGGTAGACAACGCCCAAATAATACCACATTCTACAAAAGAACGCAGTATAGAAATTTTTAAATGATGATGCATTCTAGTATCTCTAAAATATGATTCAATATAGAAATACTTGTAATATAGAAAACTTCAGGTTAAAGACCTCTGCACATGTGAATATATTTAGATGATGCTTTCTTGGTGTCAGTTTCTTCTATGCCTATCATATGCTTGTGTAAGCAAATAAAACTTTCTAAGTACGTCCACATCGACTGGACTTTGCTGGTATATATGCATTTGCCTCTGTCCATGAATGAGTCTGTTTCAAGCACATGTATGTGTCTGTGCATGGGTAGAAAGATAAGCTTAGCAATTGTGTGATTTGTTTCTGCTTAGGCAGTAAGTTACTAATCTCCTGATTGGAACCAGATTTGTATGAATTAGGAGTTGAAATTGGAACAGTCACTGCTGTGTGCAGGATGTAAAGTGAATAAAATGAATGGGGTATTAACCTTCAACCACTGAATATTAATCAGCTTTTCATAAGAAAGAAAACACGGAGCTTGCCACACTAAATATTTGCAGCGCTTATTGACAGGATGTGATTTCTTTTCTTCCTTAGTCCTGTTACTTCCAGTCAAGGACTGAACACTGGACAATAGTCAAGTTGACCTGGACTAATGTATGATTTGAAAACCCCAGGTACTATGGGTAGGCCAGGCTCTGTGAACATGTGAGACCTGATGAAATGATATGCCTTTTATCAAAAGCAAGACTGTCTTCCAGTCACTCCTGCAAACCCAGGCCAAAAGTAGCCCAAAGGGAATTCAAAGAAAGACAGTGGACAGGAAACCTTAATGACCACAAAAATGAACATGTGAAAGGAGTACATTTCCCACTGCCCTGAAAAGGATGTGCAACTGGGGAACAATTTGGTCTGAATATTTGAATGAAATCTACCTCAACACCAAGAAGGATTACAAAAAGAAAGAGTCGTGTAATAATGGAATCTGGGTGAATACAAAACCTATAATAGTCCTTTTTTCTTATGCAATATTGCATTTGCTTTTGTTTGAGGATGCAAAGTCTTGGGTTTATGGCTTGTTAACGATAATATAGCATATTTCTATCAATTTCTACATTTAATCTTATCTATCTGTATCTGTATCAATCCATATCTCCATATAAAAACAAACAGAAATACGTATGTAGAATGTGTTATGTCACCAAAGAAGGCAATGAATTCTTATCTTTTGAAGATATTTTGAAACAATATATTATACTTAAACATTACATGCCTATAAAACTATGTTGTTGTTTACTCACTAAATCTTATGTGACTCTGCTACCCCACGGACTGTGGCCCACTAGGCTCCTCTGTCCATGGGATTTTTCCAGGTAAGAATACTGGAATGGGTTGTCATTTCCTTTTCCAGGAGATCTTTCCAACTCAGGGATTGAACCCATGTCTCCTGCATTGGCAGTGGTATTTTTTACCACTGAGCTACCAGGGAAGCTTATAAAACTATATATAGTGCTATAAAGAATGTATTTTATGTGCTAGACTTAAGCAGTAATTGGACTCAATTTAAAGATCTAGGGAGAATAAAAAGGAGAATTTCTCCCATATTTGGCTCATGCAAATCTGCAAGATTTTTTTAATATATATTCAAAATTTTTTGAATATATAAATAAATAAATACATTTATTTTCAAAGCAATGCTTCAATGGAAGGCAGTGTATATTTCTATGACACTGTATTTATAAGTCAGTAGATACCTCTCAACCTCAAACATATCAGAACAGCATTAAGTACATTATTTTCCCCCTAGGTGATCTCTCTCATTTAATGTATTTTTCCAACAGGCGACTCTTTGTCTACACCACTGAGCTGAGATTTCTGCTGCCCTCATATGCTTTCTGCGAAAAAATTCTAATCCTTGATCTCAAATGCAGAAGTAATTTGCATAATGTCCATTTAGCATTAAAAAGCATTCGACTCCCTTTCAGCTGGCAGTGACACTAGAAATCCACCCTTTTGACTAATTCCATAAAGCTGTTGTTGACTGATAATAGCTTTGTATCATCCTATAGGACAGTTTTTTCAGACATGTCTGTCTCTTTGCGACCCTATGGACTGTAGCCCATCAGGCTCCTCTGTCCATTGGATTTTCCAGACAAGAATACTGGAGTGGGTGCTATGACTGATAATAGCTTTATGTCATCCTATGGGACAGTTTCTTGGGTTCCCAAGTGGTGCTTGTGATGAAGAATCCACCTGCCAATGCAGGAGATATAAGAGACTCAGGTTCAATCCCTGGGTCGGGAAGATCCCCTGGAGAAGGGCCCTGCAACCCACTCTAGTATTCTTGCCTGGAGAATCCCATGGACAGAGGAACTGGCAAGCTACAGTCCATGGGGTCGCAAAGAGTCAGACATGACTAAAGTGACTTAACACACAGGACAGTTTCTTAGGCAGAAATTCTAAAGAAGCTTTCTTCCCACCCACATGATCTCTATACCTTAGTTATTCAATCAAACCCTAGTTTAGGTACTACCATGAAATGTCTTTGAAGAGAAAAGTAAGGCTGCTATCAGCTGAACTTAATATAGGGAAAAGAGGCTGGATTATCCCTAAGTGCTGTGTACTCAGTCGCTCAGTCCTGTACAACTCTTTGTGACCCCACAGACTAGCTGGCAAGAATACTGGAGTGGGTTGCCATTTCCTTTTCCAGGGATCTTCCCCACCTAGGGATTGAACCTTAGTCCTTGCATCTGCTCTGCTGGCAGGTAGGTACCACTAGTACCACCTGCTGCTGCTGCTAAGTCGCCTCAGTCGTGTCTGACTCTGTGCGACCCCATAGACGGCAGCCCACCAGGCTCCCCCATCCCTGGGATTCTCCAGGCAAGAACACTGGAGTGGGTTGCCATTTCCTTCTCCAACACATGAAAGTGAAAAGTGAAAGCGAAGTCACTCAGTCTTGTCCGACTCTTAGTACCACCTGCTGCTGCTGCTAAGTCACTTCAGTCATGTCTGACTCTGTGCGACCCCAGAGATGGCAGCCCATCAGGCTACCCATCCCTGGGATTCTCCAGGCAAGAACACTGGAGTGGGTGGCCATTGCCTTCTCCAGTACCACCTGAGAAGCCCATTATTTAGATGGGCCCAGTGTAATCACATGAGCCCTGAAAGATAAGGTAGACCAGTCAAACAGAAAGGATGAAGTGGAAGAAGTAAGTCCCACCAAGGAGACCAAAGGAGAGGTCAGAACTTGAACTCTGACCTGTCTCACTGTTGCTGGCTTGGAGGAAGGAGGACAGGAACCATGAACCAAGGAATACCAATGGCCCTGTGCTGACCACCAGTGAGGAGATGGGGGTCTCTGTCCCGCAACTCCAAGGAGCTGAATTAGACTGGCCGCTTGAACCTGAAAGGGCTTCTTCCGCACAGCCTCAGGGAAGGAACGCAGCCCTGCCCACACCTTGGATTCAGCCTGGTGAGACTTGTGTTGAATTTTAACCTATAGGAACTATGAGATAAGAAATTTGTGTTGCCTTAAACCACTAAATTTATGGTCATTTTTTTATGGCAGAAAGTGTGTTGAAAGTATTAATCACTCAGTTGTACCCATCTCTTTGCAATTCAATGGACTATAGCCTGCCAGGCTCCTCTGTCCATGGAATTCTTCAACCAAGAATACTGAAGGGGGTTGCCATGCCCTTCACCAGGGGATCTTCTAGACCCAGAGATAGAACCCGGGTTTCCCACATCACAGGCGGATTCTTTACCGTCTGATCCACCAGGCAAGCCCATTTTGGCAGAATTAGGAAACTAATTCAGGTAACTGCCAAAGATTCTTGAGAAAAAACTTTATTAATCTGAATGAAGAAGTCTCAAGTGAGCTCCAGGAAAGCCTGAGAAGGGACTGAGTGTTGGAGGAGAAAAGTATAACTCTAGGTAGTATTGGAGAAGGAAATGGCAACCCACTCAGGTATTCTTACCTGGGAAATCCCATGGACAGAGGAGCCTGGCGGGCTACAGTCCACGGGGCCGCAAGAGTCAGACACAACTGAGCAACTCAACGACAGCAAACATTAGGAAGGGCACCCGTAAATCCCATCTCTGACTTTACATGTTTTTCCAAATTGCTTTTAAGTAACTCTACTGACCCTGGTGGGCTGTTGTCTATGGGGTCGCACAGTCGGACACGACTGAAGTGACTTAGCAGCAACTCTACTGAAGCTAACACAGTACTGGAAACCAACTATACTTCAATTTAAAAAAAAAAGAAACTATTGCTTCTCACCTCAATATCCTGGCTAGAGTATGGTTAACTCTTCTGTAATGCCAAAAAGAGAAGCAAGCAAGCGTGACATGGAGGCAACAGAAATCGGTGGTGCCCCCCTCATTGGTGTTTCTACATATTTGGCCACAGCATCTTAGTCCATTTCTAACTGAAGATCTCTGATGCTCAGAGAAGTTCAACAGCTTTACAGTAAGTCCCCTACAGACGCACTTTCAAACTTTCAAAGACGCCAACGTGCGTCTGCACGTCCAGCTGCGTGAGTTGGTTCTCACGTCTCGTGTGCGTCGTCACGTGCGTCCATCCTCCACGAGTGCCTGTGCTTGTGTGTACTTCACTGTACGGTATCATACAGAGCACCGAGGGGCTCAGTTTATCTTTATTTCAAGCCCAGGGTGTCTGGAAGCAAGTGGGTAGACAGTATTGAATCCATCCGGGAACCGGAACCTGTGCCAACAGCAAAGCCACACGGTGCGTGCGTGACATCACACCTTGCCCTCCGACTCCTGTTGCTGATGATCCTTCAGCTCTACCATCTCCCAGCTTCCCTTCCTCCTCCCCTTTCTGGCTGTTCACTTGATGCCAGCCCTGGCATATGCCAGCTGTCCTACTGTACTATAAGACTGAAAACGTTCACCTTCTGTGTTTGATTTTTTTTTTCTTTTTTTTTTCTCTTTATTTTTTTTTCCTCTTTATTTTATTTTTAAACTTAACATAACTGTATTAGATTTGCCAAATATCAAAATGAATCCGCCACAGGTATACATGTGTTCCCCATCCTGAACCCTCCTCCCTCCTCCCTCCCCATTCCATCCCTCTGGGTCGTCCCAGTGCACCAGCCCCAAGCATCCAGTATCGTGCATCGAACCCGGACTGGCAACTCATTTCACACATGATATTCCACATGTCTCAATGCCATTCTCCCAAATCTTCCCACCCTCTCCCTCTCCCACAGAGTCCATAAGACTGTTCTATACATCAGTGTCTCTTTTGCTGTCTCGTACACAGGGTTATTGTTACCATCTTTCTAAATTCCATATATATGCGTTAGTATACTGTATTGGTGTTTTTCTTTCTGGCTTACTTCACTCTGTATAATAGGCTCCAGTTTTTTTATATATATATTATTTTTATTTTATATATATATGATTTTTAATATATATTATTTGTGTGAAAAGTATTACAAACCTATTACAGTACAGTCCTATGTAGCCAATTGTGTTAGTTGGGTACCTAGGCCAACTGTGTTGGACTTTTGAACAAACTGGACTCACAAACATGCTCTCAGAATGGAACTCAATTGTATGTAGGGGGTTTCCTGTCCTAAGATCATATAGCTGATAGGAAAGTTGAGTTCAAGGTTTCTAATGTCTTATCCTAAGTTTCCTGTATCCTTTCCCTGCTTCCCTACTTTATTATGAAAACTGGCTAAAATTTAAAAGGAACACATTTACTATTAACAGACCATGAGAAAGTATGTTGTGTTCGTACATGTAAAGAGAATTAATATAGGCATTTACCTGGATCATTTGCAGTTCAAGTAACATCATCAAAATACAGTTCTGCTCATCTGATTCATGGATAACTGAAACCAAAAAAAAAAAAAAATTAACCAAAGGTATCCAGATACTTGGGAAGAGGAGGATTTGGTATAGATAACCTACATCGATGCTTCAATAATTCTCTATTGCACTTTTCCCAAGATCTCGTGGCCACTTTCTCAACACTGAATAGCCCTGGCACTAACAAGCCTGAGTTTGCCTTTAGCAGATAATATCAACTTGTTATCCTGGAAGGCCAACTGAAAAGCCCTAGGAAGAAAACGGAATGACTCAGCATGCACGCTGAGAGTGGAATCTGGAGGCTCAGGATGCAAAGGCCCAGGAGCTTGAAAAGAGCGTTATTTGGAGGTTGGCCCTCACCCCTCCCCACCCATCTGAATGCCACTGGCATTGCCAGCATCCTCACTTTGGTCTACCAGATTTCTCCCTTTCTGTCATTTCTAGACCAACAGCCAAACACCTCAAACCCCAGAATCCTGAGGCAAATAACTCCTGCAGTCTGCTGGGTTTCAGAACTCAGCCACAGACCCATCCCTTTTCCAAGTCACCTCATCAAAACTTCCAGAGCTGGAGGGAGATTCAGAGACTCGGGTGGTTTCAGCTGGAGCTGCTTATGAACCTCCCGGCTAAAAGCAATCAAGTGCATGGAGGGAACCCTAAAAAGAGGTGGGTGTAAAGGTTTATGCAACGTCTTGGCTGAGACTGTAAAGTGGAATGCCCCTCCCTACACTTTTTGGAATGAGATCCCTAAAGAAGCAAAATGATCTGGAAAACATCCTTCAAATAAAATGGATGTGAAACGTCCAACTTGAGCATTTCTGTAAATAATGAAGCTTTAGCTTAAGAACTGCATCTCAGTCTATGAGAGCCTTAAATCTCTAGCTGAGCTTAAGACAAATTCTTAAACTGATGAAGGAAAAAAGTATATATCCTCATTGGAGATTTTTATAGGGAAAAGAAAGAAGAGTCTTGATAAAGAGGAGTAGATTCAGATACATCTCCAACTTCCCCCTACACTGTCGTTTTGAAACATCATCCACTCTGTTGATTAGGAAGAGCTGCTGGCACTCCAGCAGAAGACTGTGCTTCTAATGCAGGGTCATGGGTTCGATTCCTGGCCGGGGAACTAAAACCCCATACTCCAAGTAACAAAAACAAGACAAAAACAAAAGCTCTATGCCAGCAGTGATAGTCACACAATTCTGCAAACACAACCCAAATCACTGAATTGTACACGTAAAGCAAGTGAATTGTGTGGTTATCACAATTAGAACTGATTTTTTATAAAAAAGAAAGAAAGAACGAGCTGCTAATGGAGAGAGAGGAGCAGGAAAAAAAAAAAAAAAGATATCTTAATATTTATTTTTGTCCAGAGCAGGTAATGGCAGCCCACTCCAGAGCCTGGCGGGCTATAGTACGTGGGTTCACAAAAGAGTTGGACATAACTTAGCGGCCAAACAACAACAAAAGAACAAAAAAAGTAGTGTCAACATTGCTGTTATATGCACTGGGAAACAAGAAAAGTGCCTGTGACTCACAGCATTGTGTGTGGCTCTTGTGAAGCTAGTCAACAAGAGGAAGTCACCCAAGGCTATGGGGATGGCACCATTTATTACCCTCTCGTCCGCTCTGTGTTCTGATCTGATCTTCTCTGGAAAGCAAGAGTAAGAGCACACCCTAAGCAACGCCACTGGCAGGCTGAGACCTCCAGCCCATTCCCCGTCACCCGCCGGCCGGCCATCAGTGCCGGTGCATTACCACCACCTTCCTGTGTCAGACCTGACACGACTGGAAACACAGGGCGTAGCCTCTTGGACCCTGAACGACTTTCTTCCAAGTCACTTTGGGAGTAACATTTTCCAGTGGCTCCACAAGAGTTCAGAAACCTGCCAGTTTTGAGATGCATATTTACTCAAACTGGGAGTCTTCCTCCAAGTCCAGAAAGGTTATCTAGTGAGTGTGCTCTGTCCTTGGGAGCACAGGGGCTTAGCACAGGGGAGGGGGAGGTGAAGGTCAGGACGCCTCTCCAACTGCCACACACAATCCCATCCCAGAGGAGAGACTAGGATGATTAAAATCCTGTTTTTGCAGCTGTCACACAAACGCTCTTTAAAATTCCTCTTCTGTATCCTAGGACTTAATGCAAATTGTCCACAGAACAGGAGGGTCAAAATGATAATTTAGATGCAATTAGCCAGATGTGTTGGCATGTCATTTCTCCCACCCACTCCCCTAAAATTATCTGAATAATTTACACGTACATAATCACCTTACTCCAGTGGGAAAGGCGTGTACCCTTGTTTATTTCCCCTAAATACCTAAACTTTCTAACAGTGTTACACCCAGAGAGTGTCAAGTCTGGAGAAGTATATAAGATAACTTTGTGAGGCCAAGCTGTCTCTCTCTTAAATGCACACAGAATTAATTTGTTTCCATTAACTCGTTATCAAGTTACTTGACTTTGATTCCCAGCACAAACGTATTAAAAAAAAAAAAAAGAGGAGCGGGGAGGGTAGCGGTGGTAGATTTTCAGGAAATAGTGAGTCCTTTTTTCTACTGAGATAGAAATCATTTGGCAAGCCAGGGTGAAATACCTCTAGTTCCCGATAGAAAGAGGGAGAAAAAAAAATTTTTTTAGAAGATGCTAATGAACCACAAAAGAAAAAGAAGGAAGTGTTTTTTTTAAATGAGACCTTACTTTTGAAAGCAGCTCAGTTTGCAACCAATTTTTGAAGAAATGTCAAAGTTACTCCTTTGGGACCTGTGTATCAGAACTAAACCAGGCGTTCAGATGACTGCAATAAAGACGTGAGCAATTCAGGTGACTTTATTAAACAGCCAGCATCATCAGAACTGACCTTTCAGACACAGCCTTTCATCTCCAAATAGGATGAAGCTGCTAAGAGCCAGTGATGTGGAGCAAAGGGACAGAGGGGCCTTAGGTCCCGGGAGCCAGACTGCACTGCGGGATGACTGCGCTAGGTGGACTTCCGGGGGCGTGGGGGCTGCTCCTCGGGAAGGCAATTTGCTTTTAAAATTATTTATATGAAGCAAGTTCCACAGGCTAGATGACTCCCATAGACGACTCCCAAGGTTCACCTGCCTTTTTAAGTGGATGTGCTCGAACCCCTTGGTCCCCAAGGTGGTCACCTTCATCTCACTGTTCAGAAATCAGATACTCATGTGAAAGAGATGGTCAACAGGAAGGGCTGGGAAAGAGATTCAGTAAAGGGAAGCCAAGCACCAGGGTAATCTCCCTGCAAAGCAGCAGGCCTTGCCTGCTGCCATATTAAGACCATTTAGCTCCATTCAGACATGGAGACAGTTCAGATGTCAAGCAGCTTACGAAACTGCCCAAGAAAGCGGCTTGGAGATGATCGCTGGAAGAGTCATCAGTCCGGCCCCTCCAGAGAGAAGGAAGAGTCTCATCAGCCAGGACTGAGAAAAGCAGAAGCACACAGGGGAGGCTGGGCATGGCAGATGTAGGCTTTAATATCTGGGCATCCCTGGTGGCTCAAGCGGGAAAGAATCTGCCTACAATGTGGGAGACCCGGGTTTGATCCCTGGGTCGGGAAGATCCTCTGGAGAAGGAAATAGCAACCCACATAAGATACAGAATGGATAAACAAGAAGGCCCTACTGTAGGGCATAGGAACTACATTCAGTATTCTGTGGCAATACTGTACAATATATTCATATACTATAAATATACAATTTATACTGATAAACTGTAACAGAAAACAATATGAAAAAGAGTATCTATAGTAAAACTGATTATATAAATGTGGATTCTTGGGCTTCCCTTGGCTCAGGTGGTATAAAGAATCTGTTCGCAAATGCGGGAGACTTGGGTTCGATCCCTGGGTTGGGAAGATCCCCTGGTGAAGGGAAAGGCTACCCACTCCAGTATTCTTGCCTGGAGAATCCCCATGGACAGAAGAGCCTGGCGGCCTACAGTCCATGGGGTCGCAAAGAGTCGGACACCACTGAGTAAGCAAAAAAAAAAAAAAAAAAGTATAACTGAATCACTTTGCTGTGCAGAAGAAATTAACATTGTATATCATCTATACTTCAACAACAAAATTATTTTTAAAAAGGGGGGGGGGGCGGGAATCCCAGAGAAAGAAAAGGGGATTGTGGAATTTTACTATTGTATTTATCCAAATTGAGCAAGGAGCTACCGGCCTTTACTCCTTCCCTTCTGGGAAGGATTAAGACTTCTGGGGTTCCCAATCCCTGAAAAGATTACTGTCTTCCACATCCCTCTCTCTCTGTCTATAAAACTGTGATTGCCAAGCTACTTGTTTCCTGGTACCCTGGGTTTTCTCCTTCCATACACATGGTGGAATTGCCTATGTTTACCTCCTTGCTGTCATGAGACTTGCTTTGGCCAATGGCACGAGAGCAAAGGAGAAAGACCTTCAAGCGGAAGATAAATTTTAAGAGCCAATGGACAGTAGCCCTGCTTCCTGCCTTATGCCTGTATCCCTGAGTGAAGACAAAGTGGTCCAGAATCCCCCCAGCTCCACTCCAGGCACCCCTGTTCCTGCTGGCTGACCCATGATGACTGTGTAGTACAAATAAACCATACGCCTCTGTTATTTTCAGCCACTGAAATTCTGACATTGTTTTTTGACTAAAGATACAAAACAAAATGTAAAATAATAGTAAGTCCAAAAGATTTCTGATTGTTTCCCTAATGACTGCTTGGATAATTTGACATTTCCATGAAATACCTGAATTCTTTCCAAACTGCTTCCCTTTCGTCGCGTGTTTGTGCTCATTTGCAATCAACTCTTCGTGACCCCATGGACTGTACAGCCTGCCAGGCTCCTCTGTCCTTGGAATTTTCCAGGTAAGAATACTGGAGTGGGTTGCCATTTCCTTCTCTGGGGGGTCTTCCCGACGCAGGTATCAAATCCACATCTCCTGAATCTCCTGCATTGGCAGGCAGTTCTTTACCTCTACACCACCCAGGAAGCCCTTACTTCTCTTTATGTCTATGCTGTTACAGGGGTTCATGAAATGTGTGTCTCATCTGTCTATCAGGACATCAAATCCTCCTCATCACAGAAACTGCCCTGTGGTAAAGCACAGAAGACCAACCAGACTATTTTAAATGTCATGCTAAGATCCCTCCACTGTCAGTTAACCAGCCACATGTCCTTGGAAAATTCAATCCAATTCTCTAAATCTCAGCTCTCTGAGCTATAAAATTAGAATCATAATTTCTTTGAAAAATTTTATTTCTGTATATATTTAGTTGTTTCTGGCTGTGCTGGGTCTTCATTGCTGCGAGAGGGCTTCCTCGAGTGTGTGGCTTTCTCACTGCAGGGGCCTATTGTGGAGCATGGGCTCTAGGGCGAGAGGGCTTCAGTAGCTGCGGGGCGCAGACATAGCTGCCCCGGGCATGTGGGATCTTCCCAGACCAGGGATCAAACTCGCGACCACCAGGGGAGATCACCTCCATCTTTCCAATCTGCTGTCCCATGAGGGAGCATATAAAAATTGTACTGATTCTTCCCCTTCACTTCTTCTCCACCAGCAGAAATGCTATTCAATTCTCCTGAGAAAGTGTTTCCTTTCCATAAATGAAGATGATAACACCTACCTCCCCACCTAGGGTCAGGATTAAATAAATCAGTGAAGACAGAGCTCTTATTAGGTATATGCACTAAATTCGTAACAGCAGATGTAATCTGTGTGATCATCATTATAGTAAGAAATTGCACAGGACCTAATACGCACTGCAATTTCTTACTATAATGATGATCAGAGATTACCTGGACAGCATGGAGATCAGATCAGTCGATCCTAAAGGAAATCATTGAATATTCATTGGAAGGACTGAGGCTGAAGCTGAAGCTCCAATACCTTGGTCACCTGATGCAAAGAACTGACTCAATGGAAAAGACTACGATGCTGGGAAAGATTGAAGGCAGGAGAAGGGGATAACAGAAGATGACACTGTTGGATGGCATCACCAACCCCAATGGATATGAGTTTGAGCAAACTCAATATAGTGAAGGACAGGGAAGCCTGGAGTACTGCAATCCATGGAATTGCAGAGAGTCAGACACAACTTAGCGACTGAACAATAAAACCGGTGCTCAATAAATCTCGGCTGCTTCCTTGGCCCTTGGAGAAAGGGCCATTCCTGTTTTGGAGCAGGGTTATTTGAATAGCATTATCAATTGTTAAACAGCAGGGTGGCCAAAGATCTACCGAGAAAAGGCCTCAAAAAAGTCTCTGCTTTAGACCCATTTACAGTGAGACATGTCTAGATCCTTAAGATGCCAGGTTTTTTCTTTCCCATTCTGCAAACACATGGCTTCCATTAGTTGACTGATACTGACACATCTGAAGCTTCCAAAGTACTCTGGGCCTCTGACGAGTGAAAGGCTTGCATGCCCAACAAGGAAAAGGCAGGCTCTGCAGGCGTGGCATGCTGCCAGGGGCGGGGCAGCAGAGGTGTTGAGTTTAGGTAGGAGACCGAACCTGGCTCTGTCGTTAATGACCATTCTGTCCACACCTGAACATAAATTAGCCACACCTGGTGAGGCTCCTAACGCTCTGAGCTCCAAAGGTGATGTCACTGTGCATATATACCCTCCATTAATCAGAGCGAGTGTGTGTGTCTGTGTGTGTGCTCAACAGGGACCAGGGAATCGTGAATAATTTGCACTGTGTGCTCCACACCACCTCTGCTGAGCCTTCTCATCCAAAGCAACTCCAAGCTCAAATGCTGTGCTCCTTTTAAGGACATCGTTGTTTGTTCAGCTTCTTCGAAACAAGCCTGAATTCTAATTAGCTTGCAGTTAGAGGCAGCAAAATGGTAACTTGATCCTCACCTAAATTTTATCATCTGTTTCCCATCTTCAAAGCGACTCACTTTGCTTTTGTCCTGAGAGACAGTGATGCCCGCGACCTTGTTTTGTGTTTTGTGTCTCACAGAAACAATGCTATTTGTCGAGGGGTGGGGTAGAGGCAGACTCAGCACTGACCTGAGGAGTCGGGACAATTCTCTGCTCTACATTTCATCCCCAAGGGGATGACTCCAGGGAAATACGGCTTCGTGTCCTTGATTACAGAGGGGACCTACTTAATCAGGGTAGTCCTGTTACCTCTCAAAATGTTTACAGTTTCAGAGTGTGCAGCACAGGTGAGCAAATAAAAGTGATGAAAGAACGATGAAGGCACATTTATCTAATATTTGGAAACAGACGCATTTTTAAAAATTATTTTATCATTTTTATTTTTTGGCCATGCCACTCGCCATGTAGGATCTTAGTTCCCCAACCAGAGATCAAACCTACACCACTGCATTGGGAGCATGGAGTCTTAGCCACCACACCACCAGGGAAGTCCTGGAAGCTGATGTGTTTTCAACACGTCCCAACTCATCAGATTCTGTCCACTTCCCCGCAAGTTAGGTGAGCAGTTACTATCAGCCCGCTTTACAGGTGAGGAGAGAAGAATGGAAGGAGGAGAGTCACTCTGATTGGGATCACAGCTCCACCCAACTAACTTTCAAACTCCGGGTTAGTTTCTCCATTGCTCCACTTCTGTGCGTCTTCACATGTAAAATGGGAAAGGACAGTCGCTACTTTTTCTTTCAGGCAAGGCTTTATTTATCAGGGTCCCTGCAGCAGCAGGGGAAGGGAGAACAAGTAACAGGTTCCCTTGCCTGCTCCCCAAAGTGGGGAGAACTGGTTCCTTATATGGGGTGAGGGTACGGGTGGCTTCAGTGGTTTACCCACCCCCTTAGGTGGTGCTGTGTGCAGGAGGCAAGTGTGGTACTCTGTTTTTGCTCCAGGTTTCTCTAAAGTGGCATTTGTGTTTTTTTGTTCTCTTTATATCCTTTTTCCAGAATTTGTCCCAACTGTGCATGCACGCAGTTATTTTTAGTCCCATACAGTTTCTTTGTATTTTGTTGCTTCAGGAGAGGTGTGTCCAGGTGCTCCTGTTGCTATTTCTTGAGCTGCTGTTAGGCTCAGTGAGTTAATAGATGTAAAAGGGCTTAATGGTCATTCGTGACATGGAAGGTGCTGAGCATGTGCTGGCTGCTGTGATGAAAAGGAAAGGTATAAAGTTGAAAATCTGGGGACATAAGAGGCTTAGGGCTGAAAATGTCCCTGGAAACAACACTTGAACTGAGATGAAAACTCCATCATCACAGCACAGAGGAAACAAAACTGACAAAACGCCCTCATTGATATCACTGTTCTGTACCCCAAATTCCATCCTGCAGTGTGGACACAGGTTCCTCAAGGTCCCCAGGGAGACTCTGACCAAATCTGATGGCTGGTTACGGAAAGTTGTTCTTTCCCTCATTTTACAAAAACACATCCAAAAATGTATGGGAGAAAAACAGTAGAAGTTCAATCCCTTCCAGTCTATTGGTAAAATAAGCCTTTGGGGCACCAGGCACCGTGTCCTTTATGTGGCACACACTGTCTGATTCGCTTCCCTCGAACAGGGCGGCAACTGTGCTGGTGTGCAGGAATGAGGCGCTATCCAACGCCCGAGGTCTTCACAACTACAACGGGAAGGAGCCTAGGCAAGACACACAGCTGGGCAGCTGACACAAGGCGAGGACCCTACCCACCCGATTTGGCAGGTGAGGGAACTCAAGTCTGAGGATTCCCAAGGTCGCTGCTAGACCAGCTAACTAGTCTAGTTGGGATCCTTAAACTGTTATAAGACAGTAGTTAGAACGAGCCTCTTCCTGTGGGACAAAGCTATAGCACATCAGCAGAGCTTGTCAGTATCTTTGTCTATAGCTACTGCTCCCCTTACTAGAGGGCTTCCCTGGTGGCTCAGTGGTCAAGAACCTGCCTGCCAAAGGAGATGTGGGTTCGATCCCTGGATCAGGAAGATCCCCTGGAGAAGGAAATGGCAACCCACTGCAGTAATCCTGCCTGGAGAATCCCATGGACAGAGGAGCTTGGTGGGCTACAGTCCATGCAGTCCCAAAGAGTCGGATGCGACTGAGCACAGCACAAAATTCTCCTAGACTGTGTTTCTCGACTGTTGATGCTGTTATTCTTCTTCTGTTATTAGGCTTCCACGATATTTAGGGCACAGTCTGAATTGTTAATGAATAGACTTTTGTTTCTTAACCAAGTTCATTCTACCTCTGAGGAAAAGAACAGTGACATTAGCATTACCAGCTCCAAGAGAATCAAGACTTGATTTCCTAAGAAAAAATGTGCACTAGAATCCATCTGTTTCCCCACGAAGGAGAGCTCAGCCTGCAGGGACTTTCTGTGGATTATCATTTCAGTGGCCACGAGTAACCCTCCAAAGGCATTATCTTAGCTCTTACACACTTGCCAAGTGTATTTCAAGGTTACATTACCACCGGCTCTCCTGCCTCTATAAAACAAGCTCGCAGAGTAGGATCTGCAGGCTGTGTGAACCAAGAGTCATCATCTCAAGTTAGGAGGCGGCCCAGGAAAAAAGGTTTCACATAGAAAAGGATTTTCCAATTTCCCAAATAATTGTTCATGAATGAATTTACTTAAGCAAGAGCTTAAGTGCATTTCAAAAGAAACCAGTGATCATAGCTGTGAGATGAACACTGCATAAATTTAAAGGCTACTTGGGGACACTCTGAAATCCCAAGGCAAAACTGACTTTCTCGATTTGATGGAGGAATAGGGCCAACTGAGAGATTAGGCTGATTCTGTTTTTCATGAGTCATTTTGTCTGTGGATATGCCTCGCAAATTAAAACACACATAAAAAAATCCCTAGGTGTGAGGTGATTAAAGTTTCAAATCTGGTCATTTGAAAAAATCACAAAGTGTTGGATAAAAGCCACAATGTTTGCAGGATTTTATTTTTCTTTTTAAAATCCTAGGAGCTGCTGAGCTTAAAAAAAAAATACTTGGTTCCAATAAAAAGTGAAGGCTTTTGGAGAGAGTCACTCTCTTTGATATCAGATGTATTTTAGTCTATAATTTTCCACTCTGGCTTATGCGAATGTCTAGGCTTGATTCCATCAACTTATTTAATCTCTGATTTCATAAAAAAGCATGTTTTCTGTTTATCTTTGTCCAAACTGAGTGCAATCTGTGCTTTCTAGTTCTTCTAACAACCTCAACTTTCCAAATTTCGTATCAGAATGCCTGTGTGGCTTGGTACTTCTATGCTTGTCTTGACAGGTTGGAAACTGCATGTTCATAGTGAGAAAATTAAGTTACTACTCCCAAAGACACCCAGTTACAAAACTGTAATTTAAAAGCACATCATCACTTTAATTTACTGCAAGTAGGTGAAGGGTTGGGGGATAGGGCTGGGAAGATAAATTAATACAAATAAGTGCTGAGCTACAAGTTCCAAAATTAACAGAGAAAACTTCCCCAAATGTTTAATTTTCATATACAAGCTAGTTACTGAATTGGAGAAAAGTTAGCATTCAACACAAGCTCATTTGAAACCAATCAAACCCAGAAACTTGAATTCACTTATTATTACGTCTATTCTATGAAGCTGAGAAAACTATTTCAGGGAAAGTACATGGTCATTTGGTCACAGGAGTTGAACATTTCAATACAGCATAACCTCCAACCCTACATACAGATGAAAACACTGAGGACAACCTCTTGTTTCAACTAATGATCCTCATTCTGTTACAATTTGGCCATGAGTTTATAAAGACATCTTTCACTTTATTGTATCCATCATTACTCCAAAGAGATTTCCAACATCCAATAAATGAACAAAATACTTTTTTGGATTACAAGCATTGGCTTCCCAAAGCACTTGCAAAATTCTGTTTGTCAGTTTCTCAATTTATATTTAGGACCAAATCCTTAACACTCAGAAAATAAAGTCCTGAAAAAAGTATTAATTTCTACCACCTAACCATATACACACACACACAGGCACACACATGCACACACATTGCAATAGCTTCCACAAAAGACTACACTAGTGAAGAAAAAACGAACAGTCTACCACATCTCATGAAACAGACTCAAGTTCACTGTTCATGGGGAATAAAAATTTTAAAAGTAACTCAAAAGGTTCAGATTAAAGGCAATACTTATCGTTATTCGTTTGTTTTTATTTCCAGTTCGTCGTCAGTTATAAAACTTTGGCCTTTCAAAAATGAGTTTATTTGTAAATGAGAGTGATGAGTTGGCAGTTGAACTCGGGTCTGGCCATTCTACCTGACCAATGAAAAAACAAACGCTACAGAGGCTTGCAGAACTGTTTTACTCCCCCGTTGGCAATCCTCTTGTCCCCCTGAGATTGTCTTAATTACAGAGTAATACTGGAAGTATTCTTCATTCATAGATTAATTAGCTGATGCCTACGCAGCTATTTGAACATAAAAGGCAACATGTAAATCTATAATTATTCGTCCTCAAGCTAATGATCGTTTAATTAGTGTTTTCTGTGCATTTAATGGTCCATAAAGAAAAAGGCAGTTTGGGGAAGGGGCTTCTATCACTGCTCTAAGATGTTTAGGACTATAGATCTAAGTGGAACGAAAGGTATTTATTTAATGTTCAAATAAAGCTTTTACAATTAGAGATTAATTAGAAATTGCCTCTCTCCTTTCCTCATGACTAAGAGTATAGGGAACTGAAAATGAAGCATGGCTTTTGGCATCATTTGCCTACTTCCAGAAATAGGAATCATAGTTTGCATCAGACTAATCTGATGTTTTATGACAAATCCAAAGATCTACCTGAGGTGAGGTATACAGAGCAGAAACGATGTTAATTCTGGGGTGTTTGTACAAGTTATGAAGGCACTTCTGTACTCTTAGTAAAGCAGGATACTAGTTTCCTAACAGGACGTCATGGCCAAGTTGAAAGTCATCAGATAAAGCTAAGTGTTTTGCAAAATACCTGCATTTGACCTTCTGACATGGTTTTCTAACTGTTTCCCTCTATAATTCCCCTACTAGATGATACAACCAAAGCCAAGCATTTGGGTGTATAATCTTTCTATTTTTAGCCTTATCCAGCCACTAGTCAGTATTCATTAAATGGGTTATAAACAGACTAGAAACTAGAAACAAGAAAAACTAGAAACAGTCACATATAACTCAGATGAGCAAATATGCTTCTGAGTATAAGAATTATTCCTAGGAACTTAAAAAAAAACATTACGTCAAAGAAATGTGACCAGCTCTGCCACATGTTCTCCACTCAGAGGTCCCTGTTGTGATGCTGGGTCATCAACACAAACATCACCACAAGGAAACTGTCCAGAAAACGTTCTCAAGTAACCTGGCACTGAAGCAGTCGTTTTGATTCATCTAATCAGTACCAGCATCATGGGAGTTCCCTGGTGGTCCAGTGGTTTAGACCCTGTGTTTCCACTGCAGGGCCGTGTCCCCTGCTTCTTCTTGTTCGATCCCTGGTTGGGGAACTGAGATCCCGTGTGCCACATATAGTGCAGTCAAAGAAGAAAACTCTCTATCAGGTGACTTCCTTAAGACACAATTTTCTCAGTCACAAAATGGGGCAATTGTCACAATCAAACAGAACGATCATAAACCTACCAGAAAGAAACGATTCAATACATGTCCACGTATTCACATCAGCCGTTTCTACAGAAATTTCAAGAAATAAAAAAAATTAGAAATTTACTGAAAAGAAGTAGAGCCTTACCCTCCCTGGACAAGAATTTCCTTTGCCAGCTGATAATTTAAGTAGCACAGAAGCAATACTGGAGAAAAAAATACTGACATTTTGGGATAGTAAGAGGCACCTATGCTTTGGAAAGTGCTGTAAAATTAAACATTCAGAGTTCTTTGAAAAAAAGCAGTTATAAAGATATGTTGTATTAGTTTTTTATCAAAAGGAGAAAAATTAAAAGAATACAAATAATTTAACAGTGGAATGGCTTCCCTGGTGGCTTAGACAGTAAAGAATTCACCTGCAATGCAGGAGACCCAGGTTGGATCCCTGGCTCGGGAAGATCCCCTGGAGAAGGGAATGGCTACTCACTTCAGTATTCTTGCCTGAAGAATCCCACGGACAGAAGAGCCTGGCGCGTTGCAGTCCATGGCATCACACAGAGTCGGACACGACTGAGCAACTAACATTTTCATGTTCATTTCTCATAGTTGGAAACATGATAAGAATGCTGTTTGAAATTTTACAGCATTTTACTTAAAAAAAAATTTAAGTAATAAGTGAAAGATGAGTATCTTAAAGTACCCAGAAGTCTACTCTGTTTTTCAGAAGGACGTTTCTCACCTTCCTTTTGGGACTCCTGGTAGGATTTCTAAATTCAGTGCCTCGAAAATCTCTGTATCTGTACCAGACACCACAGAAGTGTCGCTTTCCTTACCGAATAAGCCGGCAGGGCAGCAACATTTGACCAGGTTACAAAAATATGTGTCTCAAGAAACTCTGTTGGAAAGGTCCTTGCAAAGGATGAGCATGCAGCATCTACGCTGGCTTTGGACCCACAGGTGAGGCACAGAACTCACGCAACATTCCCCCTGAACTTTGTGACAAGAGTCCTGCCCACCTTAGCCTCCAACTTCCCTTCTTGTTCTGCCCTATTTTAGATTTTTTTTAGTGTGGACAGTTTTTAAAGTCTTTATTGAATTGGTTACAATATTGCTTCTGTTTTATATTTTGGTTTTCTGGCCTGGAAGCATGTTGTATCTTAGCTCCCCAAGCAGGGATCAAACCTGCACCCCCTACACTGGAAGGTGAAGTCTTAATCATTGGACCCCCAGGGAGTCCCTTGACCTGATGTATTATCACCAATTTCTACAGTGTATAAAAAAAATCTTGGTCTCTGAACCTGAAATGTAAGATAACAATAGAAAATATATTTCAGTCTGAGTAAAATATCAGTTTTTAGAAGGAAGGCCTGAATCTGTTTAAAACGAGGAGGAGAAAATCATATTGCTAATATAAATTACTTGAAACTTACACCAAGGAAAAAGCTTAATAAATAAATCTGAGAACTGCTGTCTAATATTTTTCCTTGACTCCTTTTCTGAATATTTATGCATTTGCTCAAGACTATGGATTTTTAAAAATCCAAAAACAGAGCAAACTGTTTTTTATCACTGATGACATCCTTTACTGCCAAGTTTCCTCCTCTTTTTAGAAATACAAAAACATACAACAAACAAACCTAATCAAGAAATGCTAGATTCTGGGACATCTACTGCTTTGCATATTAATTGGTAAAATGAGATAAAATGTGCGAGTGCCTGTTTTCAGAAGTCACAGGCATTCTGAAATGCAAGACAGACTCCTTTTATTAATAACAAGGGAAGCCAGGCAAAAGAAGGCGAAAACCTAAGTAGCTCACACTCCGACAATTAAAGAACAACCGTATTTCGTGAAGACTGACTCCAGACAGCTTCGCTGTCCTCCTCCCCACTTTTTTATTGGAGTCTCTGAAACCATTTTGCTTGGGGGAGAAAGTAGATTTTAGTAGAGTGGGAAAAATGCCAAACATCCATGGCAACTTAGAATTTTTCCACTTTCTTTACATGTTCAATTGAGACCTTCATAAAATTATAAATGAAAGGATACATTATGAGCACTTTCTTTGAAGGGGGGAAAAAAGGGTCTTGCCTGGAAGTAAAATTTTGGAGTCTATATCCTGCTTCTCTAGAGAACACTTGGGAGATTTCTCTGCCAACAGCAGGGCCCCTGAAACAGCTTGTCTTTGCCTTCAGAATTCTAAAAGGTAGGCCCACCGATTGTTCCCCGATAGTGGGTGAGGCATTGAGCAGCAGGAGTGGGCTGGAAAATACTGGACTCTGTGTTGGTGTCTGGGGGCTGAGGTCAGTGTGTCTTGGCGCCCACTGTCCACCCCCCGCCCCCTCCCTCCATCCCTCCCCCACCACCAGGGATTCACTCCTGTTTACTTTGGGGAGACTGCAACTTCTGTTTCTTAACGTTTAAAAAGAACTTTAAAAGCTTATAAAAAGGCTCTTAAGATTTCTTGGACACCGAATGCCTCTTACAGAACAATATTTTGATGAGTTAAGTGTAAATGAATCAGAAACCTACGTATTAAATTTCCCTTGACATATACATCAGTTTAAAAAATTAATGGAAAAAGTGCCCAGGGCTCAAAGTGTTCAGGGTTTTCTCAAACCCAAAATGCTTGAACATGAAGAATGATATTCTGTTTGAATCAGCCTGGTTTGCTGATTCTTCTTTACCACCCACCCACCCCCCCCCCCCCCAAAAAAAAAACCCTCCTTGTAAGGGAGGGGGTAGCATTTCCGGATGGTGACCTGCTACCCTGGGACATGCCCCTTTCCTGGTCCTTACTCTTGGGTCGAGGCAGAAACCAAAGGCTGGGCTGACACTGGAGAGATGTCCAGCCTCTGTTCACTGCAGGTTAACCCTAAAAGCTTTTTTTTTTTTTCCCCAAGATGTAGGAAACTAAATAAACAATCACAGAAGACCATAAATCACTGACAAAGATATTTAGATTTGAAACAGCCCTTAAAAAGGAGAATGTGCCACAATTTGTCCCTTAAAGATTAGCTCGGTCCTGAGTCCCATAACTTTGGATCCCATGAGTTCTGCTGATAAAGAGCCCAAGGGTCAGAACTGAAGGACGGGTCTAGTTTGGGTGTTTTCTTTTGTTTAATGCTTATTGTGGGTCCAAGAAAACACCCAGAGAAATATCCACAACCCCAAAACCTAAAAGCAGACTGGATCTCTAAAACCACCCTCTTCTGAATTTTTTTTTTTTTTTTTTTACTTTTTCGATGCTTTAGGTTTTGTTTTGTGAATAAAGGACCATACTTGGTGAGCAGCCAACTGTGCAAAGTCACTTCAGTTTTGTCAAACTCTTCATGACCATATGGACCATAGCCCACCAGGCTCCTCTGTCCATGGGATTCTCCAGGCAAGAATACTGGAGTGGGTTGCCATTTCCTTCTCCAGGGGTCTTCCTGACCCAGGGATTGAACCTGCGACTCTTAAGTCTCCTGCACTGGCAGGCAGTTCGTTTTTGTTGTTGTTTACCACTAGCGCCTCCTGGGGAACAGCTGACTAGGAAAACTGAGCAGGTGAGCAAGATATCAACGCTGCCTTTATGTGGCCTGATCATTTGGGGAGGTGGGGCCCATATATTACAATTGAGAGCAACTGCTAACTTGTCAGGGGAAACAATCCATGTGCCGAGCTGTCCACAATCATGGTAGTGCTCCTGAGGAATCAAGGGACCTGGCCTTGAGCATCTGTATCCTCAGAACTAACCTCGGGGGCCAACGAGGAAGGGTGATGGCTCTAAGCTCGAAATCCCCAAGTTCCCTCTCATTTGGTTAAAGTACAGGAAAGCTTTCTGCGAACCGCAATGAGCTGTCTCTAGAAGCTGTTTTTACTGTCCGTTTCAGAATTCACCCTCTATCTCCTTCAGAAGAGTTTGCGGCCCTGGGGTTTCAGAGGAGGCCCATCCACTCTCCAGCTCAGCAGTGTAGATTCAAGAGACAGCTTGCTTCGAGTGGATCTAGACCTCGCTCATCCTTTCTCGAAGAAGTGCTCTCTCAAAAGCTGGGCGGGGCCTTGAGGGATGGGGAAGTGACATTTACAGAAACACACATTTTCAACACAGTGTTTAGCCTTATTCCGCTCCGAGCATGTGCTGAATACACGTTTGTCGAATGAGTGAGTGGGAAAAGGGTAGGCCTTTCCCAGGAAACTTGTACGGATAATGAAAAGTTAAAAGACATTAAAGACAGCAAAATGCAGACAACTGTGCCAAGTCACTTGAGTCTTGTCAAACTCTTCAGGACCATATGGACCATAGCCCTCCACCTCAACAGCCTCCCCTCGCCAGACCCGTCCTCCGCACAAAAGAGGAGCAAAGAGAACTGTCGCCACAAAGCCCATTAACAATTCCCAGGAAATAAAAAGAGTATCTGGGTGATAAAAGACAAAACCTTACCTTTTTTTGTTGTTGTTGTTTTTCTTGCCTTCTCTTTTGTTCTGAGTCTACTTCCACTGACTTACAGGGAGCGGCATGGAAAAGCCTCAAGCCCAGAACTTTCTAGCACAAGTGGCTGAGTGAAATTCCAAGTCAAGATGGCGGCGGACCGAGTGCAGAGACGCGGGAACTGGCCACGCGAGAACTCCGGCCCTTCCCGCGAGAATTGCGGCCCTTCCCGCGAGAATTGCGGCCCTTCCCAGGAGAACTCACGAGAACCCCTTACCCCAGGCTCAGGAGCCCTGTAAACAGCACCACGCACCGCCGAGCTGGTGAAAGCAAGCTGAAGTTTCAACCTCTCTGTTCTTGTTGATAGAGAGAAAGCTTTCCATCGCTTCTGATCTGAACACAGTCTCTACTGGCTCCATGGACACCAGGCAGGAGGGCCCTCACTGGGGCCTGACTCGAAAAAGCAGCTAACAAACCTACAAAGCAATGAGATGCCCCGCCCAAGCAAGGCCCCTTTGTCTTTTCTGTACCCCTTCCTGGTGGCCATCCGTTCTTAAAAGCTCCTAACTCTTTTTGCAGAAAATGTAAAGAAAAGGGAAAGCAGCAACAGTAACAGCTGCATGCAGATCCAGAAAATAGGGAAGGTGCTAGAAGGGTGATAAAAAGCTTGATTTCATCTCTGTGAGAACTGGACTCTGGAGATAATATTATCAGCAGAGAAGAGGACAAGACATAGAAATGACCAGTGCCAGCACCTTCTCTCACAGTCCCTTCCCAGGCAATTCTCAAGAACAGACAGAAGTAGATAGAGTGTTCCTCACCCAGAGACATTCCTTTCCTAAGTTACTGAGGGTGAATCGCTTCCCTCAACCTGGGCTTCTCTTGTTCCACCTGAAAATTCAGAAATCTAGAGCCTTCCCTGCCTTTTAAGGTTTACTTAGTTAAAGGGGCTAGAAAGGAAAAGCAGGCAATCACTGCATTGCCAGGTGCCCCTTATTATATGCAAATTTGGAGGCCCAGCTGGCTCCCGGAATTTCCTCCCAGGCCTCGCCACATTCTCCCCTTGGGGAGTGAAATTCATTTCAATGCTAGTTAAGACCCACCTTTCAAATTTTTTAAGGCAATTAAACATGTAAAATTTCCATATCAGGCTCACAATGATGCTCTGGATGATATGAACAGCTTCACCTGCAAGTAGTCGTACAATGCCCAACATCAGCGACGTCTCTGATGGGCGAGAGAGGCCAGCCTCTGCTTATTTTCTAAAGAAAAACTGGAGAGAAAATAGAAATGAATGTGTTGTGCTAAGTTGCTTCAATCCTGTCTGACTCCCCTTGACCCCACGGACTGTAACCCACCATGCTCCTCTTGTCTGTGGGATTCTCCAGGCAAGAATGCTGGAGTGGGTTGCCATCTCCTCCAGGGGATCTTCCTGACCCAGGGATGGATCTCCCCAGTCTCCGGCATTGGCAGGCAAGTTCTTTACTACTAGCACCACCTGGGAAGCCCACATGAATATGTATAATCACATATAGAATGATTATGTTAATATATATGTACCTAACATAAAACAACTCAAGTTGACTTGAGTTAAAACTATTAAAACTTTGAAATGATAAAAAAAAAAAAAAACTCTATTAAAACTTGGAAATGATAAAAAAAAAAAGGACCTACCTCTCCCCTAGGGGGAATCTATGCAAGTAGAAAACTAGTAGAATAAAGCAAAAATGAGCTTTCAAGATCTAGAAGATAACCTGCGGGGGAAGGGCATCCCACCTTCCCATTGCTCTGCCCTGCCCTGTATGGACTGTAGGATTGTATTGATGGAGCCAGACTGTATTTGAATTTGCATATTTGCTCAGAAGAATAGCCACAGAAGGTCTAGAAACTCAGCTGGTGTTTGACATAAATCTTGGGGCTTGGACCACACCCCCAGCCCCAGTCCAGGACCTGATGTGAATTGCACAGTCGTGATCCCTTTGCCTTTGATATGGAAGCTGGCCCTTCGCACTGGGCTCTTGGTGCTAAAGAAAACAGCCCTTGCGGAATCATATTTGCCTGCTGCCCTGGCAGCTCGCAAAGCGCCGCTGCTTTCAGGGTCGGTGTCGGTGGGGGTGAGTGGCAGGGGTCCTTTCTTCTTTGGGTTTGATACATCCTTCCTTCCGCTGCTCCTTGCAATCAACTGCTAGGAGAAGGAGGGGAGCAGGCAGGAGGGAGAACGGGAGGCTTCCGGAAGCCTCTCTCCTTCCACGCCATCGCAGTTTGCCCGATAATGACCCTGGAGACTTCCACCTGCCCCCAGCGAAGGACTTGGTTACCGGCCCGAGCCCTCCCAGGCATCCCCGCGTCCTCACTTCCTCCTCTTCCTGCCCCAGCCCCCAGCCTCCTGCGGCCCCATGTCTCAGGAAGCCGGGCTTGGGGCTCTGTAAGCTATGAGGTCTCCTCCCTTCACTGTGGGTCACCCTCACCCACAAACGCACAGACTCAAGCAGTCGCATCCCTGGATTCATTTTTGCATCTGGAAGCGAGCTGGTGGCTTTAAAGATAGCAGGTCGCTTATTCTTCTTTCTGTGGATAAATAATATCCCTGTGCACTGTGGGGAAAGGGCTTCTTAGTGCATATTTTAAAACTAATTTAGAATTGGTTTGTTTTTCGTGTATAGTCTGTCTTGCCCTGGGGTCAGACAACCTAAACCCCAAATGTTGGGCTTCTGCAGGTTTCTTTTTGGCTGTGCTGAGTCGCTGTTGCAGCACACATGTTCTTTAGTTGCGGCATGTGGGATCTAGTTCCCTGACTACGGATGGAACCTGAGCCCCTGCACTGGGAGCATGGAGTCTCTGACACTGGAACACCAGGGGAGTTTCTAGAGGTTTTTTTAACACCAACTTTTCGAATGGCCAGTTTTTTGTTTTTTAAACTTTCCAGTTTTGCCTGCACTGGGTGACACAGCTTGTTTCCTCTTTGCAGACGAAAAGCAAAGGCTGGTGATCGTCCTGGAGTCTCAGACGACCTGCACCCCTCTACCTGCAGCTTGTGGCTGGTGGGACACACCCTGGAGCAAAAGCCCTGGTATGCAGAGAAGGTTTGTTGCTTCCCTTTCACTTTTTTATTGGAAGACTTGTTCTGGCGGGGAGGCGGGTACACACCTGCAGGGGTTGGGGACTTTGACTAGAGCACAAGCTTCTAATGCTTATGATTTTCCTGGAATCAGCCCCCTCTTTGCAAGTTAATTCCAGAGTCACACCTCTAATCCTGGCCTGTCATCTCGCCGATATGTGTCCTAAGGGGTCTGGGGCAAGAGCATATAGACGTCCAACATAACCACTACTTCTGCTGGAGAAAAGCAACTGCAAGGGCATGTCCCACATAGAGCGGGCATCACTGCAGTCTGCTCACTGGAGGGACTGATGCAGAGGCTGAAACTCCAGTACCTTGACCACCTGATGTGAAGAGCCGATTCACTGGAAAAGACCCTGATGCTGGGAAAGATTGGGAGGAGAAGGGGACAACAGAGGACCAAATGGTTGGATGGCATCACTGATTCAGTGGACTTGAGTTTAAGCAAACTCCGGGAGATGGTGAAGGACAGGGGAGCCTGGCGTGCTGCAGTCCGTGGGGTCGCAAAGAGTCAGACACGACTGGGCAACTGGACAACAGCATAGTTGCAGTCACTAAATCAGCGTGGGTCCCTCAGCCAGACCTCATGGGGTGCCAGATCATGAGTACGTTACAGTTGCAATTAAAGTGAAAAGAGGAAAATCACCCTTACTTCCCAAACATAAATTTATTTATTTATAACGTTATTTATTTATTTATTCACTTATTTTTGGCTGCACTTGGTCTTCGTTGCTCTTCAGGACCTTTCTCTGGCTTCAGAGAGCCGGGGCTGCCCTGGTTGTGGTGCACGGGCTTCTCACTGCCGTGGCTTCTCTCAGCGCTGGGCACAGGCTCTAGGGCCCGCGGGCTCAGCAGTGGCAGCTCCTGGGCTCCAAAGCGCAGGCTCGGTAGTCGTGGCGCTCAGTTGCTCTGAGACATGTGGGATCTTCTCGGACTAGGGGTCAAACCTGTGTCTCCTGCATTGGCAGGTGGATTCTTTACCACTAAGCCACCAGGGAAGCCCTCTGAAACATTTATTTTTAACATGGCAGATAGTTCAGAATAATATGAGCTACTAAGGCATGTGGAAGAAGCAAGAAAGGTCATTAAGGTTAACCATCTTTGAAAGGTTTAAAGACTCGACACGCATCTCCAGGGTCAGGCTCTTCGTTGCCCACCCCCTTCACTCTCTGGCCTGGGCCACACTCCTCCCACCTCTTCTGCTGCGTCACGTTGCTACCCAAGGTCTCCAGTCACGCACGTCCCACTGTGTCCACTGCTTCTCTGGACCCTGCTGACAACTGCCTTTGCTTGGTCTACCCAGCCCTCCAGTTGCACCTGACAGGCCATAGTCCTTGAACCTTCGGAGTTTGGTCTCTTCTTGAGGTTCTATTTTAGTGCCCATAAGGAGCTTCCTCGGTGGCACTAGTGGTAAAGAACCTACCTGCCAATGTAGGAGACATAAGAGATGCAGGTTCAGTCCCTTGGTCAGCAGGATTCCCTGGAGGAGGGCATATCAACCCACTCCAGTATTCTTGCCTGGAGAATCCCCATGGACAGAAGAGCCTGGTGGGCTACAGTCCATGGGGTCACGAAGAGTCAGACAAGACTGAAGCAACTGAGCATGCACGGTGCCCGTAAAGCCCTGTGACCCTAGACCAGCAGTCCTTAACCTTTTGGCCACCGGGGATCGGATTCAGGGAAGACAGTTTTTCCATGGGCAGGGTAGGGATGGGGGGCTGGTTTCGGAATGATCAAGCACATTGTGCACTTTATGTCTACTACTACTACATCTGCTCCGCCTCAGATCAGCAGGCATTAGATCCCGGAGTTTGGGCACCGCTGTTCTGAGGCTCCACTCTTTCAAGCTCACTTCTGCCTGAAGGCAGAAATCAGGTCTAGGAATCCACAACAAATACACAAATTTCCATCCAGTGGTAGAGTTGAGTGATTTTTCCCCCCAACAATGAACATACATTAATTTTGCATTCAAAAATCTTACTGTTATTTTTAGTTTACTTTCAAAATCCAATATCCGAATACACCAAAGTGCTTCTCTTGAGTTTTTTCTTTCTCTCTTTTTTTTCTTCTTCTTTTCTTTTTTATACTTCTTTTTATCTCTTGACTTTGCAAACCCCATTCCACACCCCTGGATTCACTAGGGCAATTTGTCTTTGAATTTGCCACTTGGGTTTTTTTTTTTTTAATCAAAATGGATATGACATACTCATTGTGTCTCTACAGGTCAAACCACAGGACACTGTGGCCAAGAATTCATTTCTGTGGGTGAATGGAAGGCCCATTTTTCATTTTCTTTGTGTTGGGGACTACTAACTTGATTAAATTTAGACCTTTTCCTGGCTAGGACCTAGTAACCCTCCAGCCATATTACAGTGAATTTTGAGAAACTTGGCCAAACATTGGGCTCCACCAGAATTTTACCTTTTTGGATTTCAGAATAAATAGGCCATCAGCAGAGCTGTGGATAACTTTTGATCGCACAGGGAAGCACATTGTCATGGAATTTTTTTTCATATGTTAATATAATGATTTAATAAAGACATTTGGCACCGAAATAAGACTCTCAGAGACCAAGCATTCTGAACAATGAGAGGATTAAGATCAGCCTATAGGGGATATTAGCCAAAGTGTCTTTTCTGGCTTTGGTAAAACTCTTCCATCTGTTTAGAGATAAATTCATTATCCTTAACTAAAAATCCTCCTGAAATAGATGTGATGAAAAAAAAAAGTTCAGCCTCTGTTATAAGACTTTCCAAGCAAGCTTAAAATCGCTTAGAGACAAAGAGGCAGGAGGGAAAAGAAAGGGCGGAATCTGCGGATAACGACGGCCTGCCTTGGTGTTTTATCTGCAAAACAGCGCAGTTTGCAAAGTCTGGATCCCATTTCTTCGGAACTAAACGTAAATGTAGTGCCTGGAATTCTCCCAAATGAATAAATTCTTCGTTGATAATTTTTAAGTGAAGAAAGATCAACAGGATAGGAGTATGAGGGGGAGCTGTGGGCTGCAGAGTGTGTGTGTGTGTGTGTGTGCGTGCGTGAGTGTGTGTACACACACGTGCCTGTGGGTGGATTGGGGAAAATAGAGTATAAGTGAAAGTACTCAATTTCTCATCGGATGTGCCCATCAGAGTGGGAATCCCCAAAACAAGAAAGATGTGCATTTCTTTGCATTTAGCTGGACATTTGGGAGACTGGTGGACACATTGTTTTTTTCTTTTTCTTTTGGACATGCTGTGCTGAATTCTGTCTTTCTTTGAAAATGCCAGTAGATTCATTTCCTCTAAAAAGAGTTCATGCTGCCTACTTGCTCTCGTCTGTTCCTGGTCAGTTGTCCTGTCTTATCCTGAGGACAGCAGCCCCACAGACCCAGACCTCTCTTCCTTAAATCCGCTTCAGATCATCTTTCTTTCTTTCTATAGGCTGGTTTTCCTCCCTGGATGGTGCCCAAAATGATGCCAGTTTAGGGCAGGTAAGAGAATACACTATGGATCGTTTCTTTCTTTAATCTTCCTCCATCTCATAAGGTCTGTTTTTAAAATTAATTTGCATTGTTGTAATAGTTGATTTACAATGTTCTGTTACTTTTAGGGCTCCCCTGGTGGCTCAGGTGGTAAAGAATCTGCCAGCAGTGCAGGTGCAGCAGAGTGACTCAGCTGTGCATATACATACATGCCCCCTCTTTTGGCTTTCCTTTCCGTTTAGGTCAACACAGAGCGCTGAGTAGTGTTCCACGTGCTGCAGTAGACTCCTGTTGATTCTCTATTTTATATATACCTAGTGTGTATATGTCAGTCCCAATCTCCCAGGGTATCCCTGCCTCTCCCTTTCCCTTTGGTAATCATAAGCTTGTCTCCTATCTGTGACTCTTCATTTTGTAGACAAGTTGTCTGCACCACTTTTTGAGATTCCATATACAAGAGATCTCATACAGCATTTGTCTTGCTCCACCTGACTCACTTCATTCAGCATGACAATCTCTAGGCCCATCCCTGTCGCTGCAAGTGGCATGATTTCCCTCTCTTTATGGCTGAGTAATTCTGTGATGTCTTGCTGAGCACAGTCTGAAACTTCTACAGTGATGGAAAGAGCAAAAATCGATGAGAGACCCGTGTTCACTCTCAGGATCGAGGTTACCAAAGGAGGAACAGTGATTTGTTTACATAAATCTGTCCACCAAGTCTTGAAAAGTCCTGCAAGGAACGCGATTTTTGGGGGGGGCCTGAGGTTCTCCTTTAGCTTCTTTGTTTGAAAAATGAAGGACAAAGAAACGGCCGTGGAGTCTGCTCTTCCTTCAACCACTGGAAGAAAGGAAGAGTAGAAGAAAAAAGTTAACAAAGAGAGGACACATGTCCCTCCTCTTTCCTTCCCCTCTCCCAATCCGTGAGCAAAATCTAATAAAGATGATTAAATTACATGTCTTTTCCTCCCATTGAAATCCACTGCATACTATTCAAATATTAGAACTCAGGAAATAAGGTCCCTCATGAAACCTTAGACGGCAACACAGGGGTCTGAGCTGGAGGTCTGCCTGACTGGGCAGCTCTAATTAAGAAATCACCCTGCTGAGCAGAACTTAATCTAAATAAAATATAAAAAGGAATTCAGTGAAAACCATTACCTCCTCCCCATACACCTCAGGAGAGCTTCCACTCCCCTCAGTCCTAACAACTTTCTCTCCCGGCACTGGGGAGCTCTGTGTTGCTCCATGTGCTCGTGATACAATCAAGAATTAAAACCCAGCTCTTGAAGAGGAAGCTGGGTCTTGTGCCTGCCTCTTGCTGTTTGGCCAGACCTCCTAGGGGCCACATGCCGATGTAGTTGATGTTATTTTGGTTTGGAGGCGGGATAGGGGATAAGGAAGCGAGTAAAAAATCTGCCTGCAATGCAGGAGACACACAGGAGATGCAGGTTCAACCCCTGGGTCAGAAATATCCCCTGAAGGAGAAAAATGGCAATCCTCTCCAGTATTCTTACCTGGAGAATCCCCATGTACAGAGGAGCCTGGCGGGGCACAGACTGTGGGGTCACCAAGAGTCGGACATGACTAAATGACTAAGCACAGCACAAGCTCCTTATCAAAATATTTATGGCTCAAGATGGGAAAATTGGACTTCTTTTTCCAAGGTTGAACGAATGGAGAAGAGGAAAGAAAAAAGAGCAGAGGAAATAAAAAGTAGTCCGAACACCCAAGCTAGGTACAGAGAAATGATTGAAAAGAAACGTCTGATTTTCCTCTCTCTAAGCATGGCTGTGGAACCTCTGTTTTCTCCACATCCCCTGCCACACCACTGTCAGGTTCAGGAATAAAGAACAGAGGATGTAAGGGGAAGTCTGGATATGATGCTTAGAAAATATATTCTTAAATCGCTGTAGATTCTCATTCTCTATCTTAACCGTTGGTTATCGTAGCACTTAAGTCAACTTTCCGTTACTTTTGTAGACATTATATAACATCTTCTTCCCCTACCCCAGTCACCAGCTGTGAGCCAGACTCATCCCAGAATCGGGGTGGGACCAGCTTCAGCTGAACAGCTTTCATGCTGACATTTGAAATAACAAATTTCCAGCTATTGAACAAACCTAAATTTTCTACAGTTATTATAGAACCATATCGATCTCAAGAAATCTGTGTCTCATTCTCTGTGAGACACAACCGTGATTCATAGGAATGTAAGCTGTTACAAACTTTCTGTAGGATAATGTCTCCAGTTTTTAGCCTTCATTGTAATAAACAAGGCAGAGTGTTTTGTGGCAGTAACTATTAACCACCAAAATGATCTCATTTACTCTGGTTCTAGAAATATCTTAACACTTATTAATATTTAATAGTTAAATATGCGTCCAACAGCACCAGAACTCGGTAAGTGGTGTTTAAATCTTAATATAAGACGAAGTGCTTGGTTGCAAAAAAAATGATGGATAAAACTCTATATTTGCCCTAAAAAAAGGAAAAATCTGAGTTCAAAGGTGACAACAATTTGCTAGTTACGTTAAGCTTAAACATTCTGATCTGGAAAATGGGGACAATAATAGTATATGTCTCATAAGGCTATTCTGAAGGTGGGCTGGAGCCTGGTAGGCTACAGTCCACGGGGCCGCAAAGAGTCGGACACGACTGAAGCCACTGAGCACGCACACGTGCAGGCAGGTTGCTTGTGACATCCTGAAGTCCAATGTGAGTCAACCAGAGCCTCATTTAACATTCTGTTTTCTGACCAGTTAAAGACACAAGTGGTCCTCCAGTCCACAGAGCCCATCCAGGTAGGGACAGAAAGACACCAGTTCTGGGGTGTGGCCTCCGTGACCATATTTGATGAAAGAGCAGTGAGAATACATCACTCTCATCTGAACAGAACTCAGTTACAAATATGTGATAAATGACTGAAAAATCTTCTAGTGGACCTCTCAACTTCAGGTGTGATCAGGAAGAGTGAAACAGGCATGCGAGTGGGTGGACGAGTACTGGAGAGAAACCTACTTCTCTTCCTGAGATTCAGTGTAAGGAGAGCTGCAGCCCAAGGGGCATTCTAGGCTGATCTGTCAAGCTGGCCCTTAACCTGACATCTGCGAATCTGGCCCAGTGATGCCCACCACGTGGCGTCACTGTCACACTCGAAGGACACGGTGCACGCCCTGTGATGGGTCCCACGGCTGGTGCGTAGACAGCATGGACAAACGCTGGACCCAGGCACATACCAGCTTCAGACCTACACTCAGATTCAACCTCCGCTATCGGCTCGATTGAAACAGTGCTAACCAAGAGGGCCAAACCTGCAGAAGGACAAGAGGCACGTTCTTGCAGAGCCAGTCTCCAGCCCATAGAAGGTGATGAACTAAAACTTCACCATTTGCATCTAAGTGATGGAGGGGAATGCTCCCTGTGGGGCTTTTAAATAACTGTGCTTTGCCCATGGCAGAATTCCCGGTCCTGAAGTTGCTTCCTTTCCTTATAATAACTGTCCACTAGGTAGCTTGTGGCCAGTGGGCTAAGAAACAGGCGGTTGGTGTCAGCCTCTCGAGATGCCAAGTGGAGAAGTTTTTCTCAGGTTTCTGGGTGGGTTTTTCAGCCAACACCCTTGAAAGGAAGCAGAGCCTGCATGCCACAGGCATCTGGGACACAAGGACCTACACAGTATTTTTGAAAAGTTCAGTATCGCTCGCCGATAAAGGGGCATTCAGTGCGGGCGAAGGCACTCCACGGAGAGGGTGGAGACTGGGCTGCCAGGCGGTCCTCGGACAGCGTTTGCAGCCAGTTTTCTTTTTCCACCATATCTAGAGTTGAGTAGGTGCCAAGATAGCTGAAAGCTTTCGGGGACACCCATAGACACAGATAGGGTGCCCCCTGCTCCCCCAACCCCTGCCTTTTCCATGGAACTTAGCAGCAGCGACCAGGGGCATCATCACAGAGCGTTAATTTTTTCCCTTGCCTGGTTTCCCACATTCTGTGACCACTACGGAGCATGCCAGGGAAAATACTGAGAGCCTAGGTAAACGAAGGGGAACCCAACATTCACCAGTCTGGCCTTAAAATAGCCGGCGGAACGCCCCCATCCTGGAGAATACACAGGCAGTGACTGTTAACCAGTGGGCCGGGAGCACCCGCCCACCCCACCCCACCAGCTCGCCGCGATGCCCGTGAAAGCCTATCTCAGAGACAGGATAAAGAATGAGCCTTTGCTGCCGGGTTGCCTTTGCCCCCAGCCCACACTTTGGTGAATATTAATGAACGTGCAGTGACCTGACAGATGCAAAGCCATGCGCGCCACTGGGCCGGATGGGGACCTTGGGATGGGGTAGGGGGTTGGACAGAGCAGTCAGGCAGAGACAAGGGTGTTCCTGGAGGAGAGTGGAGGCTTGAGGAGCTGCAGAACACTCCCCAGGGCTGGGCACCCCAAGCAGAAAGAAAAAATTGCCTCCATATTGACTATTGCATACGCCGGGCCATAGCTCTAGAACTTGACTGCTGTGTCGTAAGGCTGTGGATCATGGATGGAGTTTGTGAGGTGGAGAGGAACTCTCACAGGAAGAATGTAGATAAAGAGCACAGAGATGGGGAGAAGGGAACCTGGGGGTGAGGATAAGGAAGAGTGCAGAGTATATGGTGCGTCAGCATAGTATTTTCTAAGTGCTTTACATATAAAGTTGTCAGATTTCGCAAATAAAAAATGCAAGATATCCAGTTAAATTTTAATTTCGGATCAGTAACAAATACGTGTTTTAGGATAATGTCCCCTGACATGTTTGCACAGAATTATATTTTTTTAAATCATTTTTATTGGAAATATAACCAGCTAAATTTGAGTTTTATATAAACAAAGGATAGGTTTTGTTATAAATATGTCTCATGCAACATTTGAGAGATAATTACACTAGAAAGACTGGTGTTTATCTGGAACTCAAATGTGACTGGGTGTCCTGTGTTTTAGCAGCAACCCTACGGCCATCCAGGTGTTGCTGCCTCAACCAGAATAAAAACCCTCGAGGGCAGAGACAGTTTCTGCCAGGTTCTTCCTGCAAAACCTAATGTTGCCATTCCACGCACTATTCTGCCACAGAACACGGTACTGACAGGCATAATCACTAGGGTACGTGTGCATGGCTTATCATGAGCCATGCGATCTCAGGCAAGTAACTTAACCGCCGTTTCCTCGATGTTCTTGCCTTCTAAACGTGAAAAATGATAGCTGCCTGCCTTAGTTGTTACCAGGAAACAGTACGGGTAAAGTACTAACTCTATTCTAGGCTCATGGAAAGTACTCAGTGAATGTTAGCTATTGTTATCACTATTATTATTATCGTGTGCTTGTGTGTGCTCAGTTGCTTCAGTCGTGTCTGACTCTTTGTGACCTTAGGGACTAGCCCACCAGGCTCCTCTGTCAATGCAGTTTTCTTCCGGGGAATCTTCCCAACCCAGGAATTGAACATGCATCTCCTGCACTGCAGGCAGATTCTTTACCGCTAACCATGGAGGAAGCCCCAGGCTGAGCTCTAGACTCATTAAATTTTCTCACAGACCAGGTTGCATTGAAATAATTGGATTTCTAAACATTTTATTCCCCTCTTTTGCTATGATTTAAGATTTGCAGAAACATTGAATGCTTCACCAACTTAAAAATATTTCCTCCACCAACTTGAAATTCCCTCCAGTGAATCATTTTGATTATATCTTCCTGCTGCTGCTGCTAAGTCGCTTCAGTTGTGTCCAACTCTGCGACCCCATACATTGCAGCCCACCAGGCTCCCCCCAGAAGAGCATAAATTGGTTCACTATCTTTGGAAGGTAATTTGGCAACAGCATGAAAAATTACAAATCACATTCTCTTTAAGTAGCGATTCAATTTTCAGGATTTTATCCTGCAGGAATATTTGAACATGAACCAGGTTATTTATTCCAGCATTGTTATGAGACCAAAATATTAAAGTGACCTAAATGCCCATCACAAGGGCATTAATTAAATCTGTTATGCTATTAATGTGTGTGGGTGTTCAGTCTTTGTGTCTGACTCTTTGTGACCCCATGGACCGTAGCTTGCCAGGCTCCTCTGTCCATGTGATTTTCCAAGCAAAAATACTGGAGTTGCCAGAGTTTCCTACTCCAGGGGATCTTCCTGACCCAGGGGTCGAACTCAAGTCTCCTGCATCTCCTGTATTGCAGGCGAATTCTTTACCCCTGAGCCACCTGATATGTTATTAATACATTGATAGAATAAATGCAAATTAATAAAGAATGTGGACACTTTCAATACTGATATAGAACTCTCTAAAATATGTTTTTTAAAAAGGACAAGGCACAAGAAAGCCTGTAAAATATCATTCCATAGTGTTAAAAATTAGAGGGGCTTCAAGGAGGTACCCGTGGAGTATGGGTTGAATTCATTGCCATTCTTCCAAAGAGTCATAGTACAGAAGGGAGAGGAGTCATTTTACAGGGTCAAGACCTGGCAAGCACTGCAAATTCACACCATCAGTGGTCAGTCTTGGGGATAGTATGTCCCTGTGATATGATGATGAGAACAGACTTCATCTCTTTGGTCATCCTCCCGAAAACCTATAACCCGGGCTGCTGCTGCCAAATCGCTTCAGTCGTGTCCGACTCTGTGCGACCCCATGGACTGCAGCCTACCAGGCTTCTCCATCCATGAGATTCTCCAGGCAAGAACACTGGAGTGGGTTGCCATTTCCTTCTCCAATGCATGAAAGTGGAAAGGGAAAGTGAAGTTGCTCAGTCGTGTCTGACTCTTAGCGACCCCATGGACTGCAGCCTACCAGGCTCCTCCATCCATGGGATTTTCCAGGCAAGAGTACTGGAGTGGGTTGCCATTGCCTTCTCCATAACCCGGGCAAGCCATGACATAAATATTAACCCAACTCAAAATGAGGGACATTCTATAAAATATTTGACTTCTTCCAAGCTGTCAAAGTCATCAAAAGAAGGTAAGTCTGAGAAACTATCACAGGCGAGAGGAAGCTGAGGAGATACAACAGTTAAAGACGAGGTGGTATCCTGGGTGAGATCCGGGAACAGAGAGGACAGTGGGGTGAAACCAGTCGAGTCTGACAGGCTGTGGGTTTTGGTTATTAACCATGTGCTGACGTTGCTTCCTTAGCAGTGATGAACGTGCTCCAGGAATTTGAAGTTAACAAAAGAGAAAATGTGTGGTGGCCTGTGGAGGGGCCCTGTGATAGCTTCACAAACCCCGTTTAAAGTTTCTAAAATAAAACACACAAAAATGTAAAGGGGGTAGAGAGCACATTGGACTGGCCAAAAAGTTCATTCGGGTTTCTCCATCCAATGTATAGGAAAAATCCAACAAACTTCTTGGCCAGTGCGATCTAATGGCTTCCATGCCCATGGAACATTGGGCCCCAAACTGATAGTTTCCGCTACCTCTGTAACTAAGAAGGATCCAAGTTACTGGAGGGAAAGATTTCACTGTATGCACTTTTTTAAAAAATCTTTTTTTTCTATATTGGAATATGGTCGATAACAATGTTGTGAGAGGTTCAGGTGTACAGCAAAGTGATTCAATTATACATGTACTATTCTTTTCCATATCTTTTCCCATTTAGCTTGTTACACAATATTTGTATACAGTTTAATATTTTAAATTAAAAATTGTAAATTTACTACCATTTAAAAATACTACAATTGACATTTTACAAAAATAAAACAGGATTTTTAATCCAAGTTGTTTCTAAAGGATGCATTAGTTTTGAGTTGCATTTTTTTTTTTTTTTTAGTAACCCATCAAATCAGATTCGGAGAAGGCAATGGCACCCCATTCCAGTACTCTTGCCTGGAAAATCCCATGGACGGAGGAGCCTGGTAGGCTGCAGTCCATGGGGTCGCTGAGGGTCAGACACGACTGAGCGACTTCACTTTCACTTTTCACTTTCACGCATTGGAGAAGGAAATGGCAACCCACTCCAGTGTTCTTGCCTGGAGAATCCCAGGGATGGGGGAGCCTGGTGGGCTGCCGTCTATGGGGTCGCATAGAGTCGGACACGACTGAAATGACTTAGCAGCAGCAGCAGCAGCAAATCAGATTCCATAATGCAGCAGATCAGCTCCCAAAGAAATAATTAACTTGGATTAATTTTTCATATTAAGAAGCGGATGGCCCCAAAGTACAAGGCTTCAAGGACAATGGTACTGGGAATATGCAAAGAGAAAGAAAGCCTTTGATAATGGTCTGAATGCATGGTTTTGCCCAAGGAGACTCTGAGCACCCAGGTGACGTGATGAAGGTACATGGTACCCAAGGAGGGACGGGAAACAGAGAAAATGCCCAGAGAGGGGGCTGGATGCCCCAGAGACCGACTCTGCTGACGTGACGCACTCATGAGAGTCTCTCTCCACCTGTTGCCCAGCAGCCTCGACCCTGTATCATCCCAGTTCCACAACAAGCCTTTCTGTGCTTTGACCCTTAAGCCAGAGAAATGTACTAAACCGTCAGACTTCTGCAGGGCACTCCAGACCACAGGAGAGCTGACTCGGGTCCTCCCTTCCTGCCCTGACCCATCACCCTTCTGTTTCAGCCACTGCTTAGCAAAAAAATCAATTGGGAGGTGACAATGAAGTGAATTCAAACCTGACTCCAGGAAGAGAAACCAAGCCCTTCAGGCAGAGTCGCAAGCTGGGGAGAGAGAGGACACAGGATTAGCCGGTCACCGAGCCGGCCGGGGGCCAGGAGCCAGGACCCCCAGCAGGAGAGGCAGGGAGACGGCCAATCCTTCACGGTGACACACTAAGCCGGCTCCCGGGGGCTGATCGCAAAGTCAGAACCATCGGAAACTGGGCAGGTGCTGTCGCTTTCACTGTATTTTTCCACACTTTTTTTTTTTCAATTTGGAAATGCTCGTGGGGAGCCGGAAAAGGTAGGCTGGAGAACTCCCGGGGTCTGAGAGAGGAGAAACTGTGTCCTTGCCCGGCTCTCAGTCTGATTTCAGATCAAGCAGCTCCCCAAAGGCATCCCGCGTCGAAGCCACCAGCTAGGTTACCTCGTCCTGCCGCCGCCGTGGAAACTTCCCCACCGCCTCTCGTTTTCACTGCGCTTCAGCGCCAGCAGTGTGCAGCCCTGCCAGGTTACACTAGCAACGTCCTCTCCCCACCAGCCACACCAGCTTCCTCGGTCCTAAACCCAGCAGCTGCCGAACAGGGAGCAGGCGGGGAGAGACGAAAACACCCCCGAAAGTGGGTAACTGGGAAACCCAGGGCAGACAGGCAGAGGAGCACTAAAATCCTCTGCACTTGGGATTGACCCATGCACACTGTTGACACTATGTGTAAGATAGATAGCTAGTGAGGACATCCTGTACAGGGCAGGGAACTCCACCCAATATTCCGTGGTAACCTGAGCGGGGAGGTAGCCCAAGCCCACCAGACTCCTCTGTCCATGGGATTCTCTAGGCAAGAGTCCTGGAGTGGGTTGCCATTTCCTCCTCCAGGGGCTCATCCCAAGCCAGGGATCGAACCCAGGTCTCCTGCAATGCAGGCAGATTCTTTACTGTCTGAGCTACCAGGGCAGACCATGTCATGTGAACTTGTACGGCTGTGAAGAACTGGGAAGCCTGGCACGCTGCAGTCCATGGAGTCACAAACAGATACAACTTAGCAACTAAATAGTGACAACAAGAAATGGTTGATTCATTTTGCTGTACAGCAGAAAGTAACTCAATGTTGTAAAGCAGCTATACTCCAATACAGATTAATTTAAAGCAAACCTCCATGCTTCTCCCAGCTGAAACGTGGGCACCCTGCTTCCGCAATGCCCAGCCATCCTGTGGAAATTCACAAAACAAGTGGCAAATGCAAGATGTTTGATGGGACCATGTGCCCAGTTTCGGGGAGAAGACGGGACATTCCCGCACACTGTGAAAGATGTTCTGGGAGATTTACCTGCCCTTGGGTCTCATAACCCTTGGCTTTTTGTTCTGAACTCTAGGCATGAGTATTTACTTAGCACTTACTTTCTAAATTATTAGGAGTACTCTCATCACAATATTTAAATAACATTTGCTACATCAGAGGGCATGTCCTTGTTGAAGAATTAGCCTTGTAGATTATTTTAACTCATAGAGCTGACAACTTGACATTAAGGGTAAGCATGTTTGCCATCCCCCCTTACACACACACACACACACACACCCTCTCCTCTCTTCCAGCAAGCCTTGCACTTGCTTCTGAGGTCTCCCCATAAGGGCATGGGATCTGCTGACCCCCAAAACAGCTGCTGTTCAAAAGGCTCAGCTGCTGAACTCTTTCCCTTTGGTTTGGCCAAAGCCTATTGCCCGGGTCTCAGGTTCCTTCGAGATGGCTCCGGGCAAACGCCTGGCGGGTCATTCACCGCAGACCTTCTGCACCCTGTCCCCTGACCTATCTCATGGAATAGTGCAGAAGCACAGTTCCTCTATTGTTCTCTGACTCGGGGATTGAGGAAAGGGGGAAGATGCATGCACACAAAACCTCCCTCAAAAAGATTAGCACAATTATTAGCCAAGAGCGATGGTTATAAGCCATTCTGCTCTCAAATTCTCCCCAGCGCCAGGTCGCCTCAGAGGCTCTTAAAGCCCCAAACACAAGATAGTGTGTTCTGCATTTTGCCACGTTGTTCTAGAAGGCGACTGGGCCAGTGCTTAATGCTGCCCTCACCCACAAGGCTAATAAGCAGAGGAAGTAAACAGTGAACAATGCATGTGTCTGAGCCCTGGGTCCCCACGCCCCCGTAAGTCTGTTAGAGGCAGATGTCTGGAGCCAGACGTCGCTGGCAATTGATTTGCCCAATTTGGGCAATATGCTTACTGCATCACTGCTGTAGATCACAGCTCAGCTCGTGGCTGGTGGTCAGTAGTGTGCTATCTCCCCCTGCAACTTTTTTTTTTTCGGCTACTGGCTACAGTACGTGGGATCTTAGTTCCCTGACCAGGGATCAAACCCATGGCCCCTGCAGTGGAAGTGTGAAGTCTTAACCACTGGACCACCGGGAAATCCCACTCCCCCTTGCACCTTATGTGAATAACAACCATTGACCACTGTGCTATCACTCTGCTGGCCCATCCAGTCTCCTTTCAAGAGTTAGGGATATGTTTCAGGAGGGAAATTAAATTGTTCCCAAACTTGGTACCCGCATCCTTATACTGCAGACATATTTCAAACCTGTAATCACAGAGAAAATGAAGCCTTTAATTTTATCCCCCTCAATATGTATTGATTGCATAGATGATTAGGAGAGACATACAAAGAAAGTTTGAAGGATAGAAAGATTTGTGATACGTACGTGGCAGTGGTTTAATTGCTCAGTCATGTCCGCCTAACGCGACCCCATGGACTGTAGCTGGAGAAGGAAATGGCAGCCCACTCCAGTACTCTTGCCTGGAGAATCCCAGGGACAGAGGAGCCCGGTGGGCTGCTGCCTATGGGGTTGCACAGAGTCAGATATGACTGAAGCGACTTAGCAGCAGCAGCATGGACTGTAGCCCATCAGGTTCCTCTGTCCATGGGATTTTCCAGACAGGAATACTGGAGTGGGTTGCCATACCCTGCTCCAGGGGATCTTCCCGACCCAGTGATCGAACCTGAATCTCCTGCATTGCAGGTGGTCTCCTGCATTACCTAATGCCAATTGACTGATTAACTACATTTAAGTTACTGATAAATGAGACATTGAAAGAATTTGCCCGTTGAGTCCAGACTGCTAGTCCAATAACTCTGTGAATATTCTACCCAAAAGAGTGCCTCCGTGTGTAAATAAATATAGAGGTGACCATTACCTACAGTTCAGGAAACAATTCAATCATTCCTTTATTCTTCAAATGTTACTGATTCCCTACCATATTAGGCAGGTTTCTCTTAGAGCAGCCATGTTAAAAATCCTCTTGTTTCCAGAGGAATCATTACTGTCTGGAAAACACAGGCCTGGGAAAGAAACTCTCAATGCGGAGCAAAAAAAAAGGACATTTTCTATGTGATGGCAAATTGAGAGAGCTCTCAAGCATCTATGGTTCATTGCTGAGGAAACCTACGGATGTTAACTTTGCACATGTCTATGAAATACATTTACAAAGTGTTAACTATAACCCCGTTCCTACGAATCCACGTCTTTACAGGCTTCAGCCTCATTTCTCATGCTGCAGGCTATCAGACAAGCTTCTGTTGAAAGAAATAGAGTCTGGATGTAAACGACCAAGTCACAATGATTATTTTATATTGCATGTTATCTACATGCACACATCCGGACAGAACAAGCAGTATACCACTGTTCGCATGTAACTTCGTAACTTTCGTAGTGTGTGCTAACACACACACACACACACACACACACACAGTCTTTCCCATATGGGAAGTCTAATGTTTTAGTTAAACTCCAGAAAGCCTTTTTTGTAAAATTGGAATGCAACTGAAATTCTAGCTGAATTGGCTTCGCAAAATGGAGGTTAAAAATAATTAATAATAATAAACGGGTCATTTGGAAAGTACCTAAAATCCTGAGGCTAAAGGCATAAACATAAAAGAGCCTAATCGTATAGAATGTATACACACTACTCTTGAGAATTATTCACTGACGACAAGACAGATGGGAAGATACAGCTGCTAAAACAATTTTCTCCTTAGGATGCCTAGAACCAAGCACCTCAGTTATTACACTGACCATAAGCAGGATGGGCATTTTCGAGGCCTCGTAAAGGGAGTATCCGAAGCATGTCCATCACATTCAGTGGGGCCTGTCCACCCACAAACACAGGCACAAACTCATCCAAACCTGATACTCCGCAGAACTGGTATCATTTCATTCTGCTTTATTACTAGATCAGGTTCCCAGGAACGGTGAGGATGGCCCAGGAGAAGGAGAACAAACAGCAGAGCAAAGCACAGCCCGGCTCCGATGAGGCACGGAGCTGTTTGTCCACCGGAAGGTCCGGTCTACAGGGGCCCAGGGCACCAGCATCTGCATGTGGGTGGACTTTCCAGAAAGGATGCTCCCTGAGTACCACTCACGGGCAGAAACCAGATCCACAGCTGGTGCCTGCTGCTCACGCGTGCCTGAGCTACGTCTCTTTGAAACCAGACAGGGCCGAGGGCTCCCTTGTTCACTTCTGGTGAATCTTGTAAATTCAGAGCAAGGGAGGGTTACAGACGAGGCGATGGTAGGAGGCAGAGGCCCAGCAGGGACCCAAGGCAAGAAAGCTTCCTTGCCAGGAGGAGAACCCTGTTACGTGCACACAGCCATTGCTCATTATCTCCCCAAATCCAACGAGCCCACCCCGCTCGTTCATACACATCAAGGCAATTCCTTCACAGGGTTTGGCCTGCCTCTCCCATAACAGCCAGCCAGACAGGGCGCTGCTGTGAGGCTGCGGTCACCACCAGTATCTAGACCGTGGCCAAAGGAATAGAAATAAGAATCACCACCTAATGGTCTGTCTGAGGAGAGGGAAAACAAGTCCCGTGCGGCTGACACAGCGCTTCAACCCAGGCAGCTACTCACCTAGATCTGCCAAGAGGATTGACCAAAAACATTAGGTTCAACGTCCAGACTCAGAAGGAGCAAAATCCAAGGGGATCTAACTCGGCCATGCTCTGCCCTGTCCCTCGGTCTAGCTGACCCAGGACACGACCCCGATGAATGCAGCCTGGTCGTGGAGAGGGAGCCGGGGGTCCTGCCTAGGCCTGCTTCTCCTCCTCAGGTCCGAGCCGCAAGCCCCAGCGTCGGTGTGCCGAACGCCCGCTCCCGACATTGAATGAGCCCACAGAATACCTCGATCTGATCTTTTATAGTGCTTTGTTTATTACCTGTGTGCCCTTATTTCATAAGGGAACTGAGAAAGAGAGAGAGAGAGCTCACAGCAATGATGAAGATGACTATTCGCGGCGATCCAAAGACAGCGTTTCTTAAGCTTCATTCATACAGCAAATGTGCCCAAACAACCTAGCAATTGTTCTCTCAAATGTCACCTTTCTGTAAGGGCCACTGTGCCGATAAACCTCGGCTCTCTCGGGGTTTTTTTTTTCTTTTTTTGCTCCCCTGGTGTGCCCCCCCCCCCAAATAGCTGTGTTATCCTCCAATATCTCCGCAGAAATGGAACCGACAAGAAAAGCTTTTCTTCTTCTTCCAGCCAACAACCCCCCCCCACCCCCACCCCCATCCGTTTTTTCTTTCTTCTGCGGCTTGAACAATTTGGCTCTGTTCTGGGTGCATTCCTGTGGCCCATTCTCTTCCAGTCCCCCGTGTGGGACCCGGGACGGTGGACCCAGAGAACACAGGCTCACATTCAGCCCTGGCACGGTGTTGCTGGGGGCGTGGGGGGGGGGGCAGAAAAACGAACCGAATATACCTAGGAAGGTTGCGCCACCAACTTAATACCTGGGCCGAGAGACAAAGGCTCTTTAGAAAAAGCCCCGGGCGGCAGGGTGACCCCCTCCCCCTCCCTCCAGGACTTCAAAAGATAACAGGGGCTGAAAATAAAGCCCTGGCGTAATGAAAGTTTTCCAAGCCATTTCAGGAGTTATTACCAATGATGACAGAGGACTCACTGCCCCCTCTTTTGGATGAAACGCCTCTTCTCCTGTGTGATGAGAGCCTGTCTCTCGGCATGTGTGAGTGTGCGCATGAGTGTATGTGCCTTCATCCCTGAGCAAAATGACCAGAGTGCTCGGCTCCTTACACAAGCGGAGGTGCCACTGTGTCTTGGAAAGTCCCTGATTCGAAGGGGATCCACAAAATGACGAAGCCCTCTCAACATGATCCCTGTTCTATTCTAAATGAAGGGGAAGTAATTTTTTGTGTGTGTAATTTTTCTCCCTATGTTTATTTCCGGTTGGGATCCAGAATTTGCACTTGCCCATGGAAGAGGGTGCAAGTCTTCCAGATACGTTCTGAGGATAAAAAGGAAGGGGGTTAGTGCAGTTTAAAAACAAATCACAAGGTGTTCAGAGGACCCCTCCTCTAAATGGGACGGTGCCCTGCTTGGAATAGTCAGACTTCAAAGGCCAACTTAAAGACAGTGCCTCATGGTTGTTAGCTCCAGGGCCTTACCCAAAGTTCTCCTTTGAGAGAATAAATTTTTAGCCAGAAGCCTGGAGACCAAAGAGAAAAAGCCAAGCCTACAACATGACTGGAAAATAGTGGGATAAATAAGCACATCAAACAGGATTTTTCTATCTGTAATTCAAAAAAATCATTGCCCATAAAAAAGAATGAAATCATGTCATTTGCAGTAACATGGGTGGACCTAGAGATGATCACACTAAGTGAAGTAAATCAGACAGAAGATACCATTTACATGTTGAATCTAAAAAGATGATACAAATGAACTTATTTACAAAACAGAAACAGACTCATAAAGAAAACAAATTTATGGTTACCAAAGGGGAAGGGAGTTTGGAATTAACAGATGCATATGAGGTAGATAATCAACAAGGACCTACTATATAGCACAGGGACCTCTACTCAGTATTCTGTAATAACCTACATGGAAAAAGAATTTTCTTGTTCAGTCACTAAGTCATGTCTGACTCTGCGACCCCATGCACTGCAGCACTCCAGGTTTCGCTGTCCTTCACTATCTCCCTGAGTTTGGTCAAACTCACGTCCCTCGAGTCAGTGATGCCATCCAACCATCTCATCCTCTGTCGTCCCCTTCTCCTCCTGCCTTCAATCTTTCCCAGCATCAGGGTCTTTTCCAATGAGTCAGTTCTTCACATCAGGTGGCCAAAGTACTGGAGCTTCAGCTTCAGCATCAGTCCTTCCAGTGAATATCCAGGGTTGATTTCCTTTGGGATTGACTGGTTCAATCTCCTTGTAGTCATGTATATGTATATCTGAACCACTTTGCTCTACACTAACACGACATTGTAAATTAACTATTCCCCAATATAAATAAAAAAATAATTAGAATTTTTAGAAGTACACACTTGGAAAATGGCTCTAAATCACTCCTCTGTGTATTTGCTTTTTCAAGAAGATGTAAACTCCGTGAGAACAGGACCGTACATCTGAATCCCTAGCACTAGTACATTTAAGTCATGCTTTTGGAACGCTGAAAAATTCCAGACTCACAAGGAAGAGAAAAGCGCGCAGTCACGTGCAGGAGCCAGCGACACCCGCTCGTGGGGACCAACTGCTCAATCCGTGTGAGTCCCATAAGTCGGTTGTTGCACATGAAATTGAAAGTCACTCAGTCGTGTCCAGCTCTTTGCGACCCCATTAACCATACAGTCCATGGAATTCTCCAGGCCATGGGATTTTCCAGGGAATACTGGAGTGGGTTGTTATTTCCTTTCTCCCGGGGATCTTCCCAACCCAGGTGTCCCACATTACAGGCAGATTCTTTAACAGCTGAGCCACAAGGGAAGCCCAAGAATACTGGAGTGGGTAGCCTATCCCTTCTCCAGGGGATCTTCCTGACCCAGGAATTGAACCAGGGTCTCCCGCATTGCAGGCAGATTCTTTATTCTTTACCAATGGAGCTATCAGGGAAGCCCTTGTTAAACATAGCTGCTATTAAAAGTCAAATTCTACAAACTTACAATTAAATAAGTTCTATCAAAAACAAAAGTGAATAAGGTCACCACTTCCTTACTACTTGGCCATGTTTCTCCTTTGTCTATATCCTTGAGGTTATCTATATCTCTCGTATCCATATTGGAGTTTCCCTGGTGGCTCAGTGGTAAAGAATCCATCCACCAAAGCAGGAGACATAGGTTTGATCCCTGGGTTGGGAAGATCCCCTGGAGAAGGAAATGACAACCCACTGCAGTATTCCCTGGAAAATCCCATGGACAGAGGAATCTGGTGGGCTACAGTCCATGGGGTCGCAAAGCATCAGACATGATTTAGCCACTGAACATCAGCATGTTCATATGGTGGAAGTGCTGTCCAGTGGCTGATGGCTACACACCTATCTCTGACTCTGTGTTCAGCGATATCACATTTTTAGCTGAGTTAGCCATGGTAGGACCTTGAACACCATGGAAATCTAAAAATACTACACATCAGTTTTGTGATTGTATAGACTTAAAAGTAATGAAGGAAAGGTTAATAATGCATATCAAATGTAAAAATATATCACACCTTTAGTTATTCCTTTGTGAGTAGCCAACAAATATGTACCAAGGATATGTTCTTCTCAAAAAACCATCTTCTGAGCCCATGAAGTAATCACATTATTGACTAAGAAGTGAGCTTCCAACATATATCTTCTTTCAACTTATTCCTTAATAAAAATTAAAATATCGACCAGTGTTCCTATTGGAATTATACTCCTTTGCCAACTGCAAAAGAGAACTTAGTGAAATGTTTTTCAAGAGTCAATTAGTTATGTGGAATTTACGATGAAGGGTATTTCATATTTTATAAGTATTTGCAAATTGTATGCTGTACCTCCTTTATATGAATAAGAATTATAATCAACATACGTATTTATAAACATGAATATATTTTCTTCAGAGAGCTGGTGCTTAAATAACCAGTACATTACTATCCAATAGCATAACTCCATGTAAGGGGGTAATTTAAATGATGTGTGTTCACGTATGACTCTTTGTGGCCCTACAGGCTATAGCCCACAAGGATCCTCTGTCCATAGGACAGGACAGAATACTGGAGAGAGTTGCCACTTCCTACTCCAGGGGATCTTCCAGACCCAGGGATCAAACCCATGTCTCCTGCATTGCAGGCTGATTCTCTACCTCTGACCCATTAGGGAAGCTTTTATGACATATGGGATGATAATGAATCAATTTAAGTGAATATGTGTAAGTCTGCATACATATCTGTTAACTTTGGTTTAATGGAGGCAGATGGAAAAAAAGTGAAAGAAAACTATTGCTAGAAAAATGATACAGTACGAGTTATTGCTAGCTACCCTACGCTTTCATTGGGGCCACCAAGAGCAAGGCTCGTTGAGGACAAAGGGCGCAAGAGCCCACTCTTAGCATTGTCAGACCTCTTGGGAGTGTTTTATGGTTTCCACAAGGACTTTGGCACAGACGGGTCATGGGAGCCTCATAAGGGCTTTGTGAAAAAGGTGATACAGAGGGCGCCCACCTAGCGGAGGAGCATGTCAAGGCTCGGAAGGTATATGTAGTTCACATATGTCACGCAACCGTGAGTGGCTAAGATGTGACCCTAAGAACACAGGTCTTCTGATGCCCAGCTCAGAGTTCCTCAGCCACTTTGGAGCAGCTCCGCCGCAAAGCTATGTCCCTCTTGAAGGTGAGTGTCAGCAGCCAGGCAGTGAAGCGGGAAAGGAAGGCACTTAGGAATCTGGAAATCCTGTTGTCGACTCAGCCACACCTCGTTTCTGCATCTCCTCGGACAAGAAACTGAGATCTCAGAGTCCAGCTTTGGATCTGCCCGTCAGCCCACGTAGAGCGGCCGCCGCTTCCCAGGGTCAGCAACCTCTGACCGGAGAATCCACCCGGCCCAGGAAACAGGTGGCTGCAGAGTCCACGTCCTACAGCACCAAGCATCAGAGCTCTGGTTTTCACTTTTTTTTTTTTTTTTTAAATTGCAGAACCCTTTATTTTTTATTTTCAAGCAAAAACCTGTCTGAAATAGAAAAATATAATTCCAACCCAAAAGCAAGCTTCTATAGGGATAGCATGCCACTTATGGTTAGAACAGCTGTCTGCTCACAGAGACTCTGAAACCATCATCCTAGTCTCCTCAAAGAGCTTTTTGAAAAACTCCACCCTAACAATTAATGTTACTGAGGGTGGTGTGTGTACTTGTGTGTATCTAGGGATGTGTTGCAGAGAAGGCAATGGCACCCCACCTCTTGCCTGGAAAATCCCATGGATGGAGGAGCCTGGTGGGCTACAGTCCATGGGGTCGCTAAGAGTCGGACACGACTGAAGCGACTTAGCAGCAGCAGCAGCAGGGATGTGTTGTGTGTATGTCTGTTACTGTCTGTCTATGTGTGAGTGCTGTGTGTATGTGTGTGTGTATCAGGGAGTGTGGGGTCAGGGACAGAGGGTTCCGGCATCTTCCCTGTAGGTCTCCTGAAAGTGAAGTGCAACTCAGTCGTGTCCAACTCTTTGTGACCCCATGGACTGTAGCCCACCAGGCTCCTCTATCCATGGGATTTTCCAAGCAAGGATACTGGGTGGGTAGCTGTTTTCTTCTCCAGGGGATCTTCAGGTCTCCTGCATTGCAGGCAGATTCTTTACCATTGAGCCACCAGGGAAGCCAGGAGGTCTCCTGAAGCTTGGCTAAATATCTTGAAATCAAATACCATGAAATCTTGTTGCCACTGGCAACAAAATCACAAATGAAAGACTAAGGACCTTTCAGTAGAACTATAAATAGGTGGAAAAAACAAAACGGCAACCATACATCATACTATAGGACAGCAAGCAGGTGGATCTGTAATCGTAATAATGGCTAAGAGTGCTGGTTACGTGCCACACACTGCTCTGAGCCCTTCAAATGTATTATCATTTTTAATGTTTCACAACCTCCCTCTGAGATAAGTTCTCTCATCAGTCATGACTTTGGTGATGAAGAGATTCTTGCTTCAAGAGGCCAAGTAACATTCTCAAGCTTTTACTGCTTGGAAGTGATAGAGCGAACAGTCAGCGCTGGCTTCCCAGGCATACAACCCGCTCAGTCACCTAAGGGGACCCCAAGGGCCGCTGCTTGGGGTTTAGTGCACTGCAGAGGCTGTCTTAAAATGCTTGGTAATTTTGCCTTTGAATGGGTGTTTTTTAAGTTAGGTCGGATGGAGCATTTCCCAGGGGCTTGGGGCCACTTCTCTGTGTGGTCCAGCCTCTTCCTGCCTCCTGCCCCTGCCCCTGCCCCCTGGGATGGGTCCACCGCTGTTGCTCCGGACCTGCATGTCCTCCCGTTTGCCAGCCCTGCCCCTGACCACTGCCCATCCCCGGGGGCAGCCCTCTGGTCCTGCAGACACACGTGGCACAAGCACACGGAGGAGCAGGGTCAGGTGAACACCCTGGGCTCCTCCAGAGAAGAGAGCCGTAGCCATCCCATCTAGGGGGAAGGAGGGGCCCCTCCTGCACACACCAATCCAGCCGTAAATCATATCTTAGAATGGAGGTTTTGTGTCCCCTGTGGGTCTGGGCCTCCCATTTTCATCTTGCAGTTGGTCTGGTGCTCCACTCAGCTGGCCCTGCTGAGATTCAGATCCAGTCACTTCGAGTCAAGAGACTGATCACTGTGTGGACACCTCCTTCCGCTATCCCTGAGAGTCAGCATCTGTTTACTACCCTCTGGACCAGTCAGCCGGCATTAACGGGCTCCTTTGCCAGCACCCTTGAAATGAGAAGGGGGATTGTAATAATAACACCTGCATAGTTGGGGGTGATTAACATATTTGGAAGAAGAATGTAACGTAAGCGACAAGCCTCTGCCTATAAATTGGAAAGAAACCCTGACCCTCCATTGTAGAAAATGTCCTAATGCTTTATTTACTCAACAAAAAACTCAGTGATTCTTAAAAGAATTAGTGATTATCAATTATTGTTCTTATTTATATAACCCTATTTGCAAGTAAAAGCTTATAAACAATTTTTAAAGCAAAAAAAAAAAACAAGGGGGAATGTGTGTGTATGCTCAGTCACTTCAGTCATGTCTGACCCTGTGTCCCCGTGGACTGTAGCCCGCTAGGCTCCTCCATCCATGGGATTCCCTAGGCAAGAATACTGGAGTGGGTTGCCATGCCCTCCTCCAGGGGAATCTTCCCGACCCAGGGATTGAACCAGCATCTCCTGTGTCTCCTGCATTGGCAGGTGGATTCTTTACTTCTAAGCCAGCAGGGAAGACCAGAACGTGTGTGACAGGCAACCAAAAGTCCCTGGGTTTGCCCTCTGTTCATCCCATTCCTTTGGCAAGTCCCACAGTGAAGGACTTGCCATTCTCCTGCAGGAATCTATGCCCACATGTATCCTCTGAAGAATTCCTAAAGGTCCCGTTGACCATTATTTTAGGACCGCTAGCAAGGCTAGAGTTGTCCCCCAAGGATAAAGGCCTAGGGACTCCAGGCTTAGGGAACAGCCTCAGATGTTAGCAGCTGCTCCAGTGAAAGAGAAACAGGCAGGGAGTCTGCAGGGATGCTCAGAGGCACCCCTTCTACCTCTAAGTGCCTTTTCCAGAACCACGAGAGCTGGGCCAGTTTTTTCCTGGGAGGTGGTGGTTGTTTAGTCACTCAGTCAAGTCCTACTCTTGCAACTCGATGGACTGTAGCCCACCAGGCTCCCCTGTCCATGGGATTCTCCAGGCAAGAATACTGGCGTGGGTATCCATTCCCATCTCCAGGGCATCTTCCCGACCCAGGGATCGAACCCGCATCTCCTGTATTGCAGGCAAGTTCTTTACCATCTGAGCCACCAGGGAAGCCTTTCTTGGGAGGCTGCTCCTTGGGCTCAGTCATGTCCGACTCTCTGCGACCCCCATGGACTGTAGCCCACCAGGCTCATGCGATGGTGCTGCTGCTGCTGCTAAGTCGCTTCAGTCGTGTCCGGCTCTGCAACCCCACAGACGGCAGCCCACCAGGCTGGGATTCTCCAGGCAAGAACACTGGAGTGGGTTGCCATTTCCTCCTCCAATGCATGAAAGTGAAAAGTGAAAGTGAAGTTGCTCAGTCATGCCTGACTCTTCACTACCCCATGGACTGACTGCAGCCCACCAGGATCCTCCATCCATGGGAGTTGCCAGGCAAGAGTACTGGAGTGGGGTGCCATTGTGATGACCCATATGTAAATTCCCAGAGGGCAGGCGCTCTGCCTGCCTGCCTGACCGCTAGCACAGGACAGAGCCTTGCCCCTTGTGTAGGTGCTCAGTAAGTATTTAGGGAAAGGGTCCTGCTGGGCGGATCTAATCCAAATGCAAACATCCCACCTACTAACTCTGTGGCTGGCATATGTGCCCTCCTCAGCACTAGACTGCTAGAATTAGGACTGAGGAGGGAAATCCCTATCCTTGCTCCCCTCCATTCCTTCCCTCCTGTCTGTCTCCGCGGTAACCAACAGCTAGCAGGCCAGGGCCCCTTGGAGCCTCAACAAGGCCAAACAGGTGTGAGAGATTAGCTCCCTGGACGAGCCTCTGTCCAACAAAACAATGTCAAATTCCCCCGCTAATAAAGTCCAGAGCTGTGCGCAATTCCCCTTGTTGTTATTAAGCAGGAAAGAAAACACAGCCTGGCTTTCCCCCACCCCCAATTAGCTCGGAGGACCCTCCGATGAGCCGAATCTAAACCAGAGACCTGCCGTGATCTGGCTTCCAGGGCAGACGGGGCCTGCCTTCCCCAGCGAGTGGAAATTCACTGGCCCAGGTTCCCAGCCATCTTGGCACGAGGGTGCAGACAGCCCCCCGCCCCGAGCCCCCACCCCAATATCCACGGCTGTCTCTGCCTCTGATTCAAACCACCTTTGCGACTCCCTGCCAGATAACTCACTTTGATTTTCCATATGGAGGCTTGGTCTGCTCTGCCGGTTTAGTGTTTACAGGGATGGGCTTTTTGACAGTTTTGCCGTCAGTGAAGGCGGGGATGGGCCCCCTCCCCTGAACATGAATCACTTGCTTGTCATCCAAAAAAAAAAAAGAGTGGGGGGAAAGATCAACATCCTGAAGCAATAACAACAAAAGAGAAACCCCAGAGGAACCTAGAGATGGAGGTGTCTCGTCTCTCCATTCTGCCTCGGTATACCTCCATCCCCGCCTCAAGCAGGTCACGAAGCAGAAGACAGACAGACTCCAAGGTGCTTCCAGAGTCGGTCCATGGCTCCGTTCCTCCGTGTTCACACACAGGGTTAGAGAAACCTGAGCCACCAAGGTCCTACGGTCCTTACCCCCGCCCCGCCTCAGACAGAGCCTGGAGGGAGCGTTTCTCGATCTTGAACGTCTTATCTGAAGTGTTGTTTAGTCGCTAAGTCGTGTCCGACTCTTTTGCGACCCCGTGGACGGCAGCCCGCCAGGCTCCTCTGTCCATGGGATGTTTAAACAGGTTTCATAATAAGCTCCCAAGTTAAGCTTATGTTTGCCAGGCACTGTCTTAAGACTTCAAAGCATTACTTCATTTCATCCTCACAAGAACCTTACAAATGTCCCTCATTTGATAAATGAGCAACAATTTAAAAAGCTGCTCCCCCGAAACACACAGCTAGCCCCTGGGAGAACTAGCAAATGACCCCGACTCCAGTGGCGTTTGCCAAATAGTCCTGCTCCTTCCCCAGCGCCCCTTCTGGGCGCAAGGTGGGATTACATTTCCTGGGCTCAGGTTGGATAGGGCCTCCTGACCAGCACTGGTCAGTGAGTTATGGAAAAAGATAACAGGGCTCAGACTGAGCCCATGTGCCTCTCCCCTGAATGCACTGTATCCTCTGCCCCCCTCATGGTAACGTTCCAGAAAGTTCTGTCAGTCTGGGTCCCAGAATAAACGTACAAAGACGAGGGAGCAGCTTCTAGTGACAGTGATAGACATCACTTAGCTGATAAAGGTCTGTGTAGTCAAAGCTATGGATTTCCAGTAGTCATGTGTGGATGTGAGAGTTGGGCCATGCAGCTGAGTGCCCGAGAATTGATGCTTTTGAATTCCCGTGTTGGAGAAAACTCTTGAGAGTCCCTTGGACTGCAAGGTAATCAAACCAATAATTCCTAAAGGAAATCAACCTTGAATATTCATTGGAAGGACTGATGCTGAAGCTCCAATACTTTGGCCACCGGATGCAAAGAACTGACTCATTGGAAAAGATCCTGATGCTGGGAAAGTTGAAGGTGGGAGGAGAAGGGGACGACACAGGATGAGATGGTTGGGTGGCATCACCGACTCTATGGACATGAGTTTGAGTAAACTCCAGGAATTGGTGATGGACAGGGAAGTCTGGCGTGCTGCAGTCCATGGGGTCGCAAAGAGTCAGACGCAGCTGAGTGACTGAACTGACCTGACTGACCAACTAATGAATAAGAAATCAATGTTCATTATTTTAATTCATTGAAGTTTGGGGTTTATTCCTATGAAAGCAAAGAAGATGGCTACTTTGCAGAGAGAAGGAGGTCAGGACGTAGGAAGGGACTTCCGGGATATCTGTCTGAGCTCCATGTCCTAACTTGAGTGCTGGTTAGAAGGATGTTAGCTTTATAATAATATGATAAATATTTGTTTCACGGGAGCTTCTGTATCAGTGTTTTTTGATTTCCTGAAACTCAGCTTGTTCTTTTTTTTATATTAGAGTATAATTGCTATATTATACTCTAATAGAAAAAAATTATTATAAATTACTCTATATAGCTAGAGTATAACTTCCCTGGTGGATCAGACAGTAAAGTGTCTGTCTACAATGTGGGAGACCCAGGTTCGAGCCCTGGGTTGGGAAGATCCCCTGGAGAAGGAAATGGCAACCCACTCCAGTACTATTGCCTGGAAAATCCCATGGACAGAGGAGCCTGGTAGGCTACAGTCTATGGGTTTGCAAAGAGTCGGACACGACTGAGCGACTTCACTTTCACTTTTTTCCACTCATAATTGCTATACAATGTTAGTTTCTGCTGTACAATGAAGTGAATCAGCTAGTGTTTCTGTTTTACACTAAAAGATTAAAAAATACCTGAGGGTTGTTCGTCACCGTATCCTGACAGCCCTGACTGATAGAGTGCAGCCAGCAGGGCATTGTGACCCCTGTTATAAAGCGCTTCCTTATCTCTGTAGTCCCCCTTCTGCTTAGAGGCCAAGAAATGTCTATCTTCTGAAGTGAGAACTAAAACCTTTGGGTGTTGTTGGTGTTAAGACAACGTGTTTTTAACCCAAAGGACAAAGTTAGAAACACGAAACAAAACACAGAATGGATGCCCCAGGACAGAAAGCCTTCACAGTTCTCAGCCGTAATTTTTTCCTTAGGGATGACAGCTGCATTCCAAAAGGCCAGGCACGATTGGCTCTGAAATAGAGAAAGCAAGAAGCGGACATCACCCGCAGCTTCTCTCCAACGCCGCTTTTCTCTGCCTCAGCACCTCGGCCCAGGTGGTTACTGTAGTCTCTAGAGCATGGTATGCTCATTAATTGTGCACATCCAGGGAGGCAGGTGAAACAGCTTCATGGGGCACTCAGGCAGGAGGCTTCACCCAAAGGAGAGGGAGTTCCGGATGGTCTGTCCCCATTGGCAAATCGTTGTTGTTCAGTCGCTAAGTCATTTCAGACTTTGTGACTCCATGGACTGTAGCCCACCAGGCTTCATGGTTCTCCAGGCAAGAATACTGGAGTGGGTTGCCATTCCCTTCTCCAGGGGATCTTCCCGGACCAGGGATCGAACGCGCATCTCCTGCATTGGCAGGTGGATTCTTTACCACCAGGCCACCAGGGAAGCCCAATGCCTGAGAGATATTCAGAGGGATCTTCTCAGTCAGAGTTAAACCAGGGTACAAGGGCAGAGGGAACTTTTAATGCTTTCCCCTGGCCATGAACCCAGCTCAGGCAATGCAGCAGGCTCTTGCAATATCTCAGAGTGCAGAAGGCAGGGAGTCACTCCCACTGTGACAGAGCAACTCCCCACACCCCAACCCATGTCAGTCGGAAGGAAGCAAGATGCTTTCCTCGGGAAGGTCACTATGGTGTTCCGTCATCCACTCCCTTCTGTGCATTGCTGCCCACCCTCTTCTCCTAAAATTTAAAGCCAGCACTGCATGGGGAAATGACAGGGACTACCAGCTTTAAAAGACTCTTTTTTTAAATTGTGTTTTTGTTTTGTTTCATTTATTTTTCCCTGCTCCGCTAAGGTGCAAAAGCTCTCTGTAAGTTCAGCTGCATTTTAGAACTCTTGCCTGCTTTTTCTTTGGCCGTGCTGTGTGGCATGTGGGATCTTAGTTCACCAACCAGGGATCCAACCCTCGCTCCCCGCATTGAAAGCATGGAGTCTTAACCACTGGACCTCCCGGGAAGTCTCCGAGAGCTCTTGCCCTCTTGAAAGCCAGTTGCCAAACCCTCTTGAAAGCCAGTTCCCAGACCAAACCTTGGGTTCTTCCCACACACCTGCAGGCAAAGTGCTGAGTTTTCACTCCGAGTTCAACCCTTCGAGAGTCTCTGTCAGCACTCGGAGGCTGTTGACCAACAACTGTTTCCCAAGCTCAGTGTTTGCTGATCTAACCTCATTAAGCCAACACAAGGAGTCAATGAAATTGATTTTCCCTTATTATAAAACCAGGCTATTAATCACTGTGGCAACCTAAGCACGTGATCTGGTCCCTTCCATAAGAGGCACTGAACAGCAACATGATAAACCGCCATGCTGTTTGGGGAGAGATAAGCTGTTAACCTGTGGTCGTCATACCATAAATGAATTTTCATTACAGTCTGGGCAGTGCTCAACTTCAAGGTCCTATAATTATAATCCATCGATTTTTTTTTTTTTTATTGTCACGTGCTAAAAGCAAAACGCCTAGAGCACGATTACTTTCACACCAGGGTCCAGCTGGGTGTGAGCCCTCCCACTGTAAGTTCAGGCAGCTGTGCCCGCCTCCCGCCCCTGCACCCGGAAGTGTGCCCGAGAGAAACCCACGCCAGGGATGACTCATTCACAAAGGGATCCGGACAGGCCACCTTTGCCAGCCAGGCACAGGACTCTGGACTTTCTCTCTCACCACATTTCTCTCTCTCTCCCTGCCTTTTATTTTAGTAATTTGCAAGATATCACAACACAAATTTGTATAGTCAAAGGTATGGTTTTTCCTATAGTCACGTACAGATGTGAGAGTTGGACCATAAAGAAGCCTGAGAGCCGAAGAACTGATGCTCTCAAATTGTGGTGCTGGAGAAGACTCTTGAGAGTCCCTTGGACTGCAAGGAGATCCAACCAGTCCATCCTAAAGAAATCAGTCCTGAATATTCATTGGAAGGACTGACACTGAAGCTGAAGCTCCAATACTTTGGCCACCTGATGCAAAGAGCCGACTCTTTGGAAAAAGACCCTGATGCTGGGAAAGATTGAGGGCAGGAGGACAAGGGGGAAGCAGAGGATGAGATGGTTGGATGGTGTCACTGGCTCAGTGGACATGAAATTGAGCAAATTCTGGGAGATAATGGAGGACAGGGGACCCTGGCATGCTACAGTCCATGAGGTCGAAAAGAGCTGGACACGGCTAGTGACTGAACAACCACCACAACACGTGGGTCAAGGGTGCAGGCCCAGGAGACAAAAATGCTTGTGTCTGAATGCTAGCTCCCTCTTCTTCTTAGTTGTGTGACCTTCAGCAGCTGTGCCTCAGTCTCCACCTCACAGTGTGATCATGAGGACCAAGTGAGTTAATTTGTGCCAAGCGCTTAGAAGGTACCTGCACAGAGAAACTATCCAGTCAGTGCATGTCACGTGTTACCATCACAACACAGATGAAAGGGTGGCTGCATTCTTTGCCTTCTAAACTATAAGTTCTAGTTAGTGAACACTTGTTCTAGACATTTTTATATATTTTGAAATATTTTTATATATTTAGGTGGGGACGTCCCAGGTGGCACAGTGGTAAAGAATCGTCCTGCCAGTGCAGGACTGCAAGAGACTCGGGTTCGATCCCTGGGTCGAGAAGATCCCCTTGAGGAGGAAATGGCAACCTGCTCCAGTATTCTTACCTGGAAAATTCCATAAACAGAGGAGCCTGGCAGGCTATAGTCCACGTGGTCACAGAGAACAGGACATGACTGAGGAACTGAGCATGCACACACGTATTTGGATACTTAGATATAGTTATATTTTATATATATATATATATATATATATATGTAGGTATTTAGACAGGTTTAAAGGCAAACCCCAGACTTTACCCATCACTATACCCCATGGATCCAGCAGCGAGTCTGGTACCCAGTGTTTAATTATAATGCTTATGATGCCTGGGAGGTTATAAATTTTTACTGAGCAGACAAATGAATGTTCAAAAATCACTTTATCCACTTTTCCTTTAAACGAATGTGTGCTCTGTTTAACAGATTGTGTTAATGAACAGACAGAGATTTAGGGAGGAAGGTTCTCCCTGAGCAGGAGAGAGGGAGGGAAAAGATGCGATATTGAAAGGAGAAGAAATTTCCTGTTTATGTAACAGGAGACTATAGCCTCTGCTGGTTGTGTATCTTTCATTGCATCTTTCTGACTCTGGGGACCACATTTAAGAGGGGTCCCAGGGTTTCCTGGGGCTTTCCTGGTGGCTCAGATGGTAAAGAATCTGCCTGCAATATGGGAGACCCAGGTTTGGTCCCTGGGTTGGGAAGATCCCCTGGAGAAGGGCATGGCAACCCACTCCAGTATTCTAGAGCCCGGAGAATCCCATGGACAGAGGAGCCTGGTGGGGTACAGTCCAAGGGGTCAGAAAGAGTCAGATACGACTGAGCTCTTCACCAGGCACTTCACCAGGGCTTCCTAAGTAGTTCGGTGGTGAAGAATCCACTTGCCAGTGGAAATACGGCTTCAGTTCCGGTCCAGGAAGATCCCACATGCAGAGGGGCAGCTAAGCCCATGCGCCACAACTCCTGAGCCTGCAGTCTAGAGCCCACGCTTGGCAACAAGAGAAGCCGCGGCAGTGAGAAGCCCCGGAGACCGGAGGGCAGCCGCTGCTCGCCGCGACTAGAGGAAAAACTCCGTGCAGCAACAGAGACCCAGCCTGGCCAATCAAGAAATAAAATGTAAAATTTAAAAAAACAGGGGCCCCTGCAAACCGCTGTGTCTTTAAGGAGCCGATGAGGACGGTGAAGGCGCTGGAGCACCTGTGGTGCGTGATGAGCTGAGTGAGCACCAGAGAGGAGGGGCTCCTGCAGAAGCGGGGGAAGGATGCTCTCAGGCGCCACAGACTGCGGAGCCTTGTCCTCAGCCCCTTCCGTGTACAGCAGGCACTCTGCTCTGTGATCCTGTCTCCAAATATGTCTTTTTTTTTTTTTTTTCTGTACTTATTTTTACTGAAGCCTAGTTGAGTCACCAAGTTAGGTTAGTTTCAGGTGTAGAGCCAAGGGATTCCGTTATATAATATTTTATATGTTATATATTATATGTATGAAGAAGATATATGTATTCTTTTCAGATTCTTTTCCATGGTAGATTATCACAAGATGATTGTAGATTACTACCAGATTTTGAATGTGGTTCCCGTGCCTCCAAGTGTTTCCTGAATTCAGTGTGGACTCAGCCCCAGATTGCCGGTTATCCTGCTTCTGTGATGCTGAAATGCCCATACATTCCTCACTTGAATGGCTGCTCTTCTCCGTGGCCTAAATTCCAAGCCCATCGGCACAGCGCCCAAGGTCCGCGTCGACCTTGCTCCAGCCCACCTTCCCAGAGCCACCCGGCCCTCTTCAACCTGCTCCGTGTCCGGCGTGTTTTGCCGCGGACGCCTCTGGTCTGGGAAGATTGTTTCCGTCCTACGCGTAATGTGCCCCGCCACTTCCTCCGCCTGATGGAGTCTGACCCCGCTCCAGGCTCTCTGCTGAGGTCACATCACCTGCACGGCCTTGCCTCACCTTCCTGAGCAGCTCTGAGCCCTCGTCCACCTGCGTCCCCCGGGAATGTTGTGCATCATGCTCTGTACCATTGCCCTTGCTCCGCTCAGCGCTCTAAAGACAGATCCCGAGAGAACGGGGCGCACTGAGAGAATGGCACTGACATATACATCACCATGTGGAAAATAAATGGCTGGCGGGAGGCTGCTGTGTAACACGGGGAGCTCAGCTCAGTGCTCTGTGACGACCTGAGGGGGATCGGGGGAGGGGATGGGATGGGGGAGGGGTAGGTAGGAGGAAGGGAGGGGATATAGGCATACATATAGCTGTTTCACGGTGTTATACCGCAGAAGTAACACAGAGTTGTAAAGCAATTTTACTCCAATTAAAAAAATATTTTAAAAAACATTTATTTCTTTATTTATTGGGGCGGGGGGGGGGGGGGCCTTCCTTGGTGGCTCAGATGGTAAAGAATCTGCCTGCAATGCAGGAGACCTGGGTTTGATTCCTGGGTTGGGAAGTTCTCCTGGAGAAGGAAATGGCAGCCCAATCCACTGTTCTTGCCTGAGAAGTCCATGGACAGAGGGGCCTGGCAGGCTACAGTCCATGGGGTCACAAAGAGTCGAACACGACTGAGCAACTAATACTATGCACACTAAATGTTAAACAATAAAAAAGAACAAATCCTGAAATTTACTCGACTTGACATCCCATGAGCCTGGCAGCATACCTGGCTGAACAAGTAGCAAGAAAAAGAAACTGGAGATAATATCCCATTTAGTGTGAGCTGCTGCTGCTAAGTCACTTCAGTCGTGTCCGACTCTGTGTGACCCCATAGTCGGCAGCCCACCAGGCTCCACCATCCCTGGGATTCTCCAGGCAAGAACACTGGAGTGCATTGCCATTTCCTTCTCCAATGCAGGAAAGTGAAAAGTAAAAGTGAAGTCGCTCAGTTGTGTCCGACTCCTAGCGACCCCATGGACTGCAGCCCACCAGGCTCCTCCATCCATGGGATTTTCCAAGCAAGAGTACTGGAGTGGGATGCCATCACCTTCTCTGATTTAGTGTGAGAGAGGTGTTTTAATTAGAGACTAAGCCCCCAGTGGGCTCTGCTAGACAGGTACAGAGACCTGTGACTCCCACACAAAGGTCTGTGGCAGGAACTGCCACATGACGCAGAAGGCTGACCCAGAGGGCCTTTCGGATCTTTATCAACCTGGACTTGAGAGTCAAGGATGCTATGGCGTTTGCAGCTTCAGCTTCAGACCTTCAGCCACTTCACTGGAAAGAGACACATAAAAGTCTTGGACATGTACACACTGCTATATTTAAAATGGATAACCAACAAGGACCTCCTGTACTGCACAGGGAACTCTGCTCAATGTTATGAGGCAGTCGGAATGGGAGGGGAGTTTGGGGGAGAGTGGATACAGGTACATGTATGGCTGAGTCCCTTCACTATTCACCTGAAATGATCACAGTATTGTTTGTGAATCGGCTATACCCCGATACAAAATAAAAAGTTAAAAAAGTCTTGGTCCTGGGACTTTGCAATCCCACAGTGGTGCTTCACCAAGAAAAGGATGGTTTTTCACCTGTGGGAAATGAAATAAATATGAAAGTTTTAGCTGTTGAGCAAAAAAAAAGGATTACCTAGCTGTGAATACAACCTGGAATGTCTAAGACCTTTCTGCAAATAGATGCAAAGTAATATCTACATATATATAATGCTTTCTTTCTTTCTTTTTTTTTTTTTTTTTTGCCGTACGTTCTCATAACTGAAAGAGGTAGAAAAACAGGAGGAGGGCAAAACATGGCCTTCCAGATGTGTCAGAGTTGTGATAAGTCATGTTTAAACTTTACCCAAAGTGAAATAAAGTGTCAACAGAAACTGGCCAAACTCTCTGATCAGGTCAGGCAAACAACCAATCGAAAAAAAATCAATCAAATGTGAAAGGTGGCTAAAAGGGGTGAGAACGCTTACCTCTGTGATTCCCATAGGAGCCAGGGCTATTTGACATGTTTTCCACCAGCGGCTGATGCTCCTCCTTGTAGCTACAAACTGGCCAGAAGGACGCCAGAGGCTGTTGTTTTGTCCTGGCTTGGCCATGAGCAGTCTAAGAACTCAGCAGCACCAGCTGAAGATGCAGGAAGGAGGCTGGCAATGGTAGGCTGGAAAGAGACGGAGGGACTCGGCCCCAGGGCCAGAGCTGGCAATGGTGGGGCGAAAAGAGACGGAGGGACTCGGCCCCAGGGCCAGAGCTTTGGGCAGGGAGGTGGCCAAAGCTGCAAAGATGAATGGAAAGTCACATCTAGATCTGGAACACCGCACAGACTCAAGGAGATTGGCTTACGAGGGTGGGATAGCTGAGCAAAAAATCTCTGCGTGAACTGCTGAATCCCGCTGATGACAGTATTATAATGGGGAAGAATAGGTGTTCAGAGATATGCATGAAAAGCATATTGTAAATAAACTATTTCCATGAAATATTTTGACTACCTGATAAAGTAATTAGGCTCATTGTAAAAATTGGGGGAAACCTTGGAAAGTGTGAAGAAGAAAATAAATATCACTCATGAACCTATTAGCCATTTAGAATATTGTTGACTTTCAGATATACGTGTGCATACATGAATATTGGGCTCCCCTAATGGCTAAATGGTAAAGAATCAACCTGCAATGCAAGAGTCACAGAAGATGTGGGTTCAGTCCCTGGGTCAGGAAGATCCCCTGGAAGAGGGCATGGCAACCCACCCCAGTATTCTTGCCTGGGAAATCCCACGGGCAGAGGAGTCTGTTGGGTTACAGTCCATAGGGTTGCAAAGAGTCAGACATAACCGAAGCAAGTTAGCAAGTACGCGCAGGACGTTTGTCACAGTTTTTCTTCCAAGGAGCACGTGTCTTTTAATTTCATGACTGCAGTCATCATCCGCAGTGATTTTGAAGCCCAAGAAAATTGAACGTCACTGCTTAGGGGGAAAATGCATTAAAATTAGAGAAGGAGAAAAGTAGGTGAAACCAGAGAGTTGGAAAGGATAACGTTTTGAATGTTTATCACTCTTATATTTGAAACTTTACATGGATCATCCCTTTTCATCCTCACAAATTCTACAGGCTTGGGACAAGGATGGTCATTGTAGCTTGTTTATAATAGCGAAAAATTGAAAACAGCCTTCTTGTATAATCCTGAGAGAAACATTATTCTGTGCCCACGAAGTGCTTTACCACCAAACCCTTCAAACTGTTTATAAAAAATTCTGTACTGACAGGAGACAGTGCTCAGAGCATGATGTTCATAGAAGTAAACAGAATCGTATGCAATAAAATTACCAAAGCTCTTCTCTTGTCCTTGTTTACACGTATGTATGTGATATACATACTCATGTATCCATGGGTATATCTAAAAGTTACCAGTGTTATAAACAGGCAGTGAGATCATGAGTGATATTTATTTTCTTCTTCACACTTCCAAAGTTTCCCCCGATTTTTATAATGAGCATAATTACTTTAACTATTAGACAAAATATTATATGGAAACAGCTTATTTGCCATATACTTTAAAAATAGTTCAATGTATTTATTTATTTATTTTTATGACCTCACAGATATACAGTCCATGGAACTCTCCAGGCCAGAATACTGGACGGGGTAGCCTTTCCCTTCTCTAGGGGATCATCCCAACCCAGGGATCGAACCCAGGTCTCTCACATTGTGGGCAGATTCTTTACCAACTGAGCCACAAGGGAAGCCCAAGAATGCTGGAGTGGGTAGCCTATCCCTTCTCCACCCAATCTTCCCGACCCAGGAATTGAACCAGGAAATGGCAACCCACTCCAGTACTCTTGCCTGGAAAATCCCACAGACTGAGGAGCCTGGTAGGCTACAGTCCATGGAGTCACAAAGAGTCGGACACGACTGAGTGACTTCACTTCACTTCACTTCTCCTGCACTGCAGGCGGATTCCTTACCAACTGAGTTACTGAGCCACAAGTGAAGCCCAAGAATGCTGGAGTGGGTAGCCTATCCCTTCTCCAGCGAATCTTCCCGACCCAGGAATTGAACCAGGGTCTCCTGCACTGCAGGCGGATTCCTTACCAACTGAGCTACCAGGGAAGCCCTTAATAATTTTATGTAATTGTTTATTTACTTTAGGCTGTGTGCGGTCTTCCTTGCTGCACACAGGCTTTCTCCAGTCGGGGTGTGCAGGGGCTGCACTCTAGTCGTTGGGGCGTGGGCTTCTCGTGGAAGCGGCTTCTCTCCTTGCGGAGCTGGGGCTCTGGGACATGGGCTTCGGTAGCTGTCTGGGCTCCGCAGTTGCAGCGCGCGGACTCCGTAGTCGCGACTCCCGGGCTCCAGAGCAGAGGCTCAGCGGTTGTCATGAGGCTTAGTTGCTCCTCAGCTTGTGATCTTCCCGGGTCGGGGATCCAGCTCGTGTCTCCTGCATCGGCTGGCAGAGTCTTTACCACTGAGCCACTGGCAACGCCCATACCGTGTGCTTTTTGTGCAAAACTCTGACATGTATTACTCCTCTGCTAAAGTACCATCACCAAAGGAATTCAAGTGGCCGCATTTCTTTCACAAGGACAAATCACAGACAATTGGAAAGCACCTACAATACATCAGTAACTGCTCTGCTGCTGTCAGTCCCGGAAACATACTTTCCGTGTTCTCACAGCAAGCAAGCAGTGTAACTCCAACACCAGCAATTAGATATTCAATGTGTTTTCAGTCTGAAAAGTGTGTGACCTGCTCACAGTCTTTACTGATGCTGAAAATACTTTGGGGGTGTCTTAGAAACTATTAGAACCATATTTGTGTTACTCCCAAATAAAAAAAAATGGTAAGTTTTCACTAACCATATGTTCTATTAACCAGTGTCCCAACATGACAATCCTAAGAAAGAAAATCTTATTAACATTTTTTTGGTAGGGTTGATTTTGTTTGTCTTTTTAATTTTTACAATGTTGTGTTGGTTTCTGCCATACAACAAATCAAATCAGCCATAATTAAACATATATCCCCTCCCCCTTGAGTCTCCCGCCCCTCCCCCATCCCACCCCTCAAGGTCATCACGGAGAAAGGAGCTAAGCTCCCTGTGCCACACGGCAGCTTCTCAGCACTTCTCCATTTCACACACGGTCCTGTGTATATACTGATGCGACTCTCTCCATTCGTCCCACCCTCTCCCTCCCCAACTGTGTCCGCAAGTCCATTCTCTACGTCCGCATCTCCATTCCTTCCCTGCAAATGGGTACCACCTTTCTAGAGTCCATATATATGTGTTAATATACAGGATTTGTTTTTCTCTTTCTGGCTTACTTCACTCTGTGTATTGGACACTGGGTTCATCCATCTCACTAGAACTGACTCAGATCCGTTCTTTTTAATGACTGAGAAATGTTTCACTGTGTATATGTACCACATCTTAACACGTGATAGGCAGGGAAAACTGACGGAGCAGAGCTTTTGAAGGGTGGTTTTCTTTGTCTAAAATGAATCATAAAAGATGGGGGGAGGTCTGGGGAGATGAAAACAGGTTGTGGTTCATTGTGTGATGAAACAGATTGTGGTCAGGGGACGGGAGACAGGCTCCTGGACCTCATTAGACTTTTCATCCCCTAATCAGAAAGGTGCTACCTTCCTCCCTTCTGCTGGGCTCAAAGCCAGAAAGCAATTCACCTCATCTATAGCCTGAGATTCTGTACCAAAGAGGGCTGGGAGATTGCTAATAAGACCTCAGGAAGGCAAATCATATTTAATCCCAGGAAACTCAACTGGTTTTCAGCTTAGCAGCTTTACATCATGGACATTTCAAGTCAGTCCAAAGGAGATGTCCTTTCCAAGATATTCAAGGGTTTAGAGTTAGACCAATGTGATGTCATCTTGAGGACTCCATTCTGTTAAATATCCTGGTGTGTTTTCAAGGAAGTTTATGTAATAATTTGCTCAGAACATAAGCATCAATAAAGTAGGTATTACGAGTTGTTGTAGTTGTTGTGGGCTTTTCTGATAGTTCAGTTGATAAAGAGTCTACCTGCAATGCAGCAGACTCCGGTTCGATTCCTGGGTCAGGAAGATCTGTTGCAGAAGGGATAGGCTACCCACTCCAGTATTCTTGGGCTTCCCCTGTGGCTCAGATGGTAAAGAATCCGCCTGCAATGTGGGAGACCTGGGTTTGATCCCTGGGTTGGGAATATTCCTTGGAGAAGGGAAAGGCAACCCACTCCAGTGTTCTGGCCTGGAGAATTCCATGGACTGTATAGTCCATGGGGTCGCAAAGAGTCAGACACGACTGAGCGACTTTCACTTTCAAGAGTTGTTACTGTTGTTTAGGTGCTCAGTCGTACAACTCTTTGCGACCCCATGGACTGTAGCCCTCCAAGCTCCTCTGTCCACGGGATTTCCCAGGCAAGAATACTGGAGTGGGTTGCCATTTCCTTCTTCTCCCCGGGATCTTCCCGACCCAAGGATCGAACCCACCTCTTCTGCATTGCAGGCAGATTCTTTCTTGCTGAGCCACCAGGGAAGCCCAGCTGTTTAGAGTAGGTGACTGCATATACACAACAATTTGAAGAGAAATGAAAGAGGTCCATAGCCAAAAATACTTTCTTGCCTCTGACATCACACCTATAGGGCTCCCCTATTGGAGAAGTGTACTAAGGTGTATTTTGTCTTCAAGAATTCCATTTCCAAAGGCTAACAGAGCTGCTAGTGAGAGCAGGGTGAGGTGCTGACATTCGACCACGAAATAACCAGTTTGATTGTGTTCTCCCATAGAGGTAAGGATCTAGATTAGCCAGCATACTGCTCAGAGGAGGGGGAGAAGTGTCCAGAAGAAAAGAGAGCAAGGGGGAGGGATACATTAGGAGGTTGGGATTAACATGTGCACACGACTTTGTAGAAAATAGACTACCACCAAGGACCTAAGGTATAGCACAGGGAACTCCACTCAGTATCGCGTGACAACCTATAAGGGAAAAGAATCTGAGCACGTACTTGCTTTATATACACACCAAACCCAGGGGCCATCCAAGGAGAGACCATGAAAGTGTGCCATTTTCAGCCCTGCTGCCCGTAGTCTGTCTGCGCTCCCCTCCATCATTTGTACTCTTCAGGGCCTTTTTTCTTTCCTTTTATTTTTTTTTTAACTGAAGCATAGTTGACTTGCAATAGCAAGTTGGAGACAGTCACGAACTATGTAAAAGCACATGAGGACTGGAGTCCAGCCTAGGGTTCAGTGGGCTCTTCACAGCTTCAGATGGACTGATGGGGTTCACAGAGATACAAGGGAAAAGTACCAGAGCAAACAGGAGCCTCTAATTACAGTCAACCCTGCTTCATTGGTTCTAGCTCCTGAGGTACAACAGCAATACTCTCAAAAATATTTTTAAAAATATTTTCTCTTTGGGAAAAAAACGCATACTCCATAGATCGTTTTTTGAAACACCAAGCACTTAGGATGACAAGCCTTCTGCCACTCTAAACGCCCCAGACAGACTGGGGGCACAGGCGAGGTGACGGGTTGGTGGTCTGTGAGCCGATCCAGCCTCCCCGCTTTCCGGACCTTCCCCCTTCCCACACGGCCCCCCGCTGCCATCACTGCTGAATTCCTCTCATTCTTCACCAGGGCTCTGACCTCCTCCAACCAAACAAGCAGGGCCCATTCGGGGAGCGCGGACACCGGGCAGTGGGGTGACGAGGAGGAAGCGATCGATGCCCTAGGCCTTTCCCACACTGACCAGTGTTTGCACGCCGGGGGTCAAGGTTGGTCGGGTGGAAAGCAGAGGTTCTGGGGAGGTGGGGGCTGGGAGAAGGCTGCTCCTGTGGCCTGGATCACAGGACCATTTCCTGGAAACAGCGGACTCCAGCCGCCACGTCCCTTGGAGGACCCACGTCTCACGCTCTGCCTCTCCTGTCGAGATGCTGTGGGTCCCTCCCTCTCTCTCACATGTGACAACGACGCCAGCAGTCCCCACAGGCCCTCTCTGCCTTGGAAACCCACGAGGAAATAGGAACTGGTCCCTGAAAAAGGGGCCGATGCCCAGGATCCTGGGTCCTGCCCTTCATAAGTAAACTGGAACTATTCATGGAGCTGTCTGCTCTCAATTAACCAAGAACTGACTCTTCCCACAGCGTTGAAATCTGTGTTTGCCTCTTCCTTTGGTTGCTGTCCGGGATTGTGATGATGACTGCTGTTATCAGAGGAGAACAGAAGAGGGCAGAGGAAGAAAGAGAGGGGGAAACCCGAGTCAGTCAGGCTGCTTCCTAAGTAGGACGTATGGCAGAGAAGGAGGCTGAAACTTCTGCTCTGATGAAGACCCTAAGCTTCTCTGCTCTGCTTCCCAATTTCTCATGTGCACCAGGCTGCTTTATCCCTCTGGGCTTGTGGTCATGTTGCTTCCTCTCCCCGCCCCCGCCCCCTTGATACCCACGGAGGTCCCCTCCTTATATCAGCACTTAGAGATGCGTGTCCCTGATGCATCCTCGTTAAGTTACCAGTCCCTCAACTTTGCTTCCAGTCTGTCAGAAATGTTTTTTTACAGTGGTTCTAATGCTCTACAGCACCCACTTATTAATACCTGAGTCCCCTGGAGGCAGATTCTTCTTTACCGGGTTCATCTTTGTATCCTCAGACCCTACATGGTGGGTAGCATAGAGTAGACACTCCCTAATCATCTGACAAGCACACGCATCTGTAGATTTATATTATTAAAAGCCTCTCTATCCTTACAGTTCAGAAACCGGAGCCATAAGTGGGTGTGAGCATTTCTCTAGACCAATACGCAGATGGTTCTACTGATACTGGAGCGGTCCTTCAGACATTCTGTCCGTTTTACGTTATGTTACGTTCAGTTGCTCAGTCCTGTCGGACTCTTTGTGACCTCGTGAACTGCAGTGCTCCAGGCTTCCCTGCCCTTTACAATCTCCCAGAGTTTGCACAGACTCATGTCCACTGAGTAGATGATGCCACCCAACCATCTCATCCTCTGTTACCCGTTTTTCTCCTGCCCTCAATCTTTCCCAGCATCAGGGTCTTTTCCAATGAGCAGGCTCTTCCCATCAGGTGGCCAAAGTATTGGAGTTTCAGCTTCAGCATCCGTCCTTCCGATGAACATTCAGAGTTGATTTCCTTTAGGATGGACTGGGTGGATCTCCTTGCAGTCCAAGGGACTTTCTCTAGCACCACAGTTTGAAAGCATCAATGCTTCAGGGCTCAGCCTTCTTTATGGTCCAACTCTCACATCCCTACATGACTCCTGGATAAACCATAGATCTCCCCAGCTCATTCCCAGCTGCAGGTTAGCCCAGCTGCTATCCAGTCTCTGGTACCCACATGGCTGGACAAGGGGCACGGGAACCACCGCCCACGGCTCTGGGTGCTGCAATCTCCTTCTTCCCACACCACCTCTGCTCTCTCTGCCCCAGGCAACAGAACTGTACAAACAAGAGAGGGCCTTGGAAATCTGAAGTCCCAGTGACTCCAATGTCTGCCTGACCTGAAGACTTCACATAAAATCAGCCACTTCCTGATACCAAATGTCCCTTCAGGTGACTGGGGCACCCTCTGGTAATCTGAATGTGCCCTACATACCTGGGTGAGGTAGTAAGCTATTGTTTCTCAGCTCTAAAACCCCTATACATCATTTATGATGCTAAGGTGTGTGTGTGTGTGCTGAGTCACTCAGTCATCTCTGACTCTCTGTGACCCCATGGACTGTAGCCCACCAGGCTTCTCTGTCCATGAAATTTTCCAGGCAAGAATATGGGAGTGGGCTGCCATTTCCTACTCCGGGGGCTCTTCCTGAACCAGAGATCTAACCCTTGTCTTTGGCGACTCCTGCATTGGCAGGCAGATTCTTTACCACTGTGCCAGCTAGGAAGCCCACATGATGCTAAGGTGTGTGCATGCCAAGTTGCTCCAAGCATATCTGACTCTTGGCTGTCCTGTGGGCTGTGGCCCACAAGACTCCTCTGTCCATGGGATTCTTCAGGGAAGAATACTGGAGTAGGTTGCCATGTCCTTCTCCAGGGGATCCCAATTCAGGGATCAAACCTGCATCTCCTGCATTGCAGGTGGATTCTTTACCGACTGAGCCACCAGGGAAGCCCAGAAATGGAAGCAAAAATCTCAGCTCCTTGCTTTGTCCTAGAAATGTAATGAGACGTACAGGGAGTCTATATGAAAGAGCTTCAGTGTCTGTTAGAAAGGCATCATCGTCTTACAAAACGATGGAAATCTGCACGGAGGCTTTGCATGGCGACAGGCTTTGAAGACACTTCCTAGTTCTGACCTCAGTAGGCTCTGCAAGACAACTCCTCCCACCTCCATCAGCCACACAGCAAGTCATCCAGGTTCCCTGCTTTGTGAAAGACTCCCCTTGATGGAAAGAGGGTGAAATCCCCTATTCCTTTATTGGGAAGATAACAATCACCTGTTTCCAAAACGAGACGCATTCTGGATGTTGCAATGCCACGTTGACCCTTCTGTGTACTGAGAGGAGCAGAAATTGGAGGATGTGGGTTTTGCAGCAAGATAGGAAGCAGAAGGGGGTGGCTGAGCAGGATGAAGACTGTATTTCTTCCCCGCTTACAGTCATGCCACGGTGTTCCATTCCTGTCAAGAACGGTGAGATCTGGAAGAAACTTGAGGGATTAGTGGGAAGTGAGGGTGGGGGAAAGAGGCGGTCCCATCAATTGCCCAAAAATTGGCCCAGCCATATTTCCTCATTGTTATGCCAACTGGTTTTGCAATAAATTGGAGGGAATTTGGCAAGATATTCAACCAGAGCATGGACAGTGTATTGGGACCAAAATAAACAACCATGAAGAAGTTGGCAGCTTCTCATTGGATGTTTCAGAAGTGAGACACCGAGTTGTGGGTTACTTCTTATAAGTTTGTGCCTGCTCAGTCACTCAGTGGTGTCCAACTCTCTGCAACCCCATGGACTGTAGCCCACCAGGCTTGTCTTTCCATGGGATTTCCCAGGCAAGAGTACTGGAGTGGGTTGCCATTTCCTCCTCCAGGGGATCTTCCTGACCCAGGGATGGAACCCATGTCTCCTGCATCTACTGCATTGGCAGGCAGGTTCCTTACCGCTGTGCCACCTGCGAAGCCTCTTCTAAGTTTACCTAATGAAAATTAACATTAGGTCACCAATGACAAATTTCTCTCTTAACATTTGAGAAACAAACAGTAAATAGGAAATACTTTCAGGAAACACACAAAGAATTAGAGAAAAAGTTAGAATTAGATCAAATATTTAAGATAAGTTAGATATAGTCAGCACATTGAACTGCTGCTGCTGCTGCTGCTAAGTCGCTTCAGTTGCGTCCGACTCTGTGCAACCCCATAGACGGCAGCCCACCAGGCTCCTCTGTCCCTGGGATTCTCCAGGAAAGAATACTGGAGTGGGTTGCCGTTTCCTTCTCCAATGCTTGAAAGTGAAAAGTGAAAGTGAAGCCACTCAGTCGTGCCCAACTCTTAGCGACCCCATGGACTGCAGCCTACCAGGCTCCTCCATCCATGGGATTTTCCAGACAAGAGTATTGGAGTGGGGTGCCATCGCCTTCTCTGGCACATTGAACTAAAGAACTTCAGTCCAGAAGCTCCACATACAGAAACTATTCAGTCTTTCTAATAACTGGGAATTTTTTTTTCTAGAAAGAGATGTCCCTGAGACCTACCCATTGCTAAATTTTCTTGAATGAATGTCTATGAATGAGCAGAGGTTCTTAACAATGTGTGTACCGTGAACTCTTGGAAATTTATTGAAGACTTTTTTCTAAGAAGTGTATGTTTAAAGGCATAGCTTGAAATATACACTGTTATAGAAAATAAATTATATTGAAATGCAGTTATCCAAATAGTTAGAAAACAAAGTTGTGATATATGATATACATGCTTCTTTCTTAACAAGATAAACGGGATCTGACTCTGGGATGATTAATGATTCCTTGTTAACGTAAACCATAACCTGACTAAAAATTCCCATTGTTCTCTTTTGTCTACGCTATATGCTAAGTCATTAGCATCATATTTATGCACAAGAGGAAGTTGTTTTTGTTGTTTAGTCTCTCAGTCGTGTCTGACTCTTTGTGACCCCATGGACTGACTGTATCCAACCAGGCTCCTCTGTCCATGGGATTCTCCAGGCAAGAATACTGGAGTGAGTTGTCATTTCCTTCTCCAGGGAGTCTTCCCAACCCAGAGATAGAAACTTCGTCTCCTGCATTGGCAGGAAGTAGATGACACATTTGAAAAAGAACAATTTTAAAAGGCTTTGTCTACACAGCAACATTTACAAAGGTGTGGTTATAGGAGACTCACCGGAGACAGTGCAGAAACCCAGGGTTTGAATTTCTAGACCCCAAATGATGAGGAGAAGCAGCAGCCACCTGATCTTTAAAGGACACTTTGAGTTGACCAGATTTAGAGGGCCCCTGACTTTCCACTGGGAAAAACGTCCATCCCAAGATGGGTACCCCTCCTTTCTCATGGAGGGGGTCAGTGGAGCAAAAACTCGGACTTCCCTCTCTTCCCTTTTCCCAGTCTCCTACCAAGTCTCTCCATGGGGTGAATCCAACCAGAACCCAGGGGGCGAAGGAATCCACTGATATCCTCCCAAGAACATGGAGGACAAGGGGGGAAAGTGACCTGAAGGGACACACCAAAGAAGTCAACACAGTATTAAAGACAGGTCAAGCTCTGGTTCCAAACGTTCCTCCTCTCTGCTCCACCTCTCACTCACAGATCCCCTCCCTGATGCACATTCCAAAGCTCCCCAAACACGCCAAGTCCTTTGAGTTGTCCGTATTTTAGCTCAGTCCAGAGCAGTGTGCCTTTAGCCTCTTTCTCTAGCTGAGTTCCTAGCTGAGTTCTAACTTCAGGATCCAGATAAAAGGTCACCTTCTCTTGGAAACCTTCTCCAATATTCCAAGGCAATGCTGCCTCTGTGTTTCCCAGAATATTGCATCACTTCAGCATTTCCCAAAGTGCTTCCCTGAGAATGCAAGTCCTGGAAGGTGTATTATTAGGTGAAACGTGAAATACCAGTTTACAGGGTATTGGTGTCCCGTGGAATATCGTCACAGGGGAATGGGACTTTATTGCAACACTTGATCCAAATTCCTTTAGACTCAAGACAGAAAATACTCAGAAGAAGGGGACAAATTTATTTGGAGAGTGATCCAGACAGCAGTGAAAGTGAGAATTCAAAATAAAAATATGTTAGTTACAAATGCTGGATCAATAGGCAAAGAACATGTTTTTGCCTCAAAACCCTAATCCTGTCCTCAGAGGACAGATGCTGAGGAATATATATATTTGAAACAAAAAAATGCCTGTCACATGGAACTTTAATCAGAGCAGGACACTTAGGCGAACTCGTCTCCAAGGAGTGAAGAAGCCCCAGACCAGATGGGGTGGAAACAGGAAGCTGGAGGCCCAAGGACACAAGCCTGTTGGTCACATGAGCTATTAGATGGTGATATTTTAGTTTTCTACGAATTATTTTCGGAGACTCAACCAAATCGTGTTATTAATATATATTTTTATTAATTTTTATTACATTACAATGTTGCGTTAACTTCTACTGTATAGCAAAATGAATCAGCCGCACATATGCATACGTCTCCTGCCTTTGGGGTTCCCTTCCCATTCGGGCCCCCACAGTGCACTAAGTGGAGCTCCATGTGCCATACGGCATGTTCTCGTTAATTATTTCATACATAGCATCAACGGTGTATATGTGTCAATTTTATTGAAGTACAGTTGATTTACAAGGTTCTGCTGATTTCTTTGGAGAAGGCAATGGCAACCCACTCCAGTACTCTTGCCTGGAAAATCCCATGGACGGAGGAGCAGTCCATGGGGACGCTGAGTCGGACACGACCAAGCGACTTCACTTTCACTTTTCACTTTCATGCATTGGAGAAGGAAATGGCAATCCACTCCAGTGTTCTTGCCTGGAGAATCCCAGGGACGGGGGAGCCTGGTGGGCTGCCGTCTATGGGATCGTGCAGAGTCGGACACGACTAAAGCGACTTAGTAGCAGCAGCAGCTGATTTCTTCTGTGCCACAAAATGACTCCGTTTTATATACATGTATATACATATGTATTATTTTTCATATACTTTTCCATTATGGTTTATCACAAGATACTGAATATAGTTCCCCGTGCTCTACAGGAGGGCCTTGTTGTTTATTATTCATGTATTTTAAATTTTCCTTCTGAGAAAAATTTACTTTAAAAAATAGTGATACGTTTGACATTTTTCAGGCTGTCTTGGTTTTGAAGAAAGATGTAAAAAGCCTCCTCAGACCCCCCAGCTCCCCCAAGAAAGAGGGAACGTCATCACTATGGACTGTGGCCACCCCAGGGGCCCCCCAAGGGGCCCCCCAGGGGAGAAGCAGAACGTGAGCCGTAGAAAGTAGGAGGCGCTTGATTTTGCTGTCTCCTCTCCGATAGACTAGTCTCCATCACAAGCTTCTTATTTTCTGGTCCCTAGTCCATTGACAGGGGCTTTGTTTGTGATGGTTCCTAACTCTCTGGTATTGCTGCTCAATAGAAATGCCAACCCCAGGGCCTCCCCGGTGGTCTAGTGGTAAAGAATCCCCTTGCCAATGCAGGAGACATCAGAGATTCGGGTTCGATCCCTGGGTCAGGAAGATCCCCTGGAGGAAGGCATGGCAACCCACTCCAGTGCTCTTGCCTGGAGAATCCCCGTGGACAGAGGAGCCTGATGGGCTACAGTCCACAGGGTTGCAGAGAAGGACATAATTTAAGCGACAGTGTGCACACCCACGCAGGAGACACGAGTTCGATTCCTGGTCTGGGATGATCGCACGTGCCGTGGAGCCACTGAGTCTGCATGCCACAGCTACTGAGCCTGTGCTCTAGGGCCCAGGGGCCACAACCAGCGAAGCCCACGAGCCCCAGAGGGTGGCCCCCACTCACTGCCACGAGAGAGAAGCTCGCACAGCAACAACGACTCGGCACAGCCAAAAATAAACAAATAAGCAAATACTAGAATTTTTAGAAAAGAGAAATGCCAACGCCAAGGCCGCAGTGGCACCTGAACCCCCTGGGTCCCTTCTGGACACTATTTTTCAGCACATCCTTGGCCTTGAGGAATCACTCCGTGAGAGCTGGACCAGGAATGTTTGCGATGACCTGTGGATGCTTTCACTGGTGCCTTCTGCAGACAGCATGGGGACTCTGGGCTTTCATGGCTGGATGGTCAGGGCAGGGTTTGAAATCGGGGGAAATCTTCAGGAAGTGTGTTCCTGTAGCAACCCGGAACCAGGACGTGCAGATCCGTCACATGCAGTTAGGACCTCCGCCAGTGGCTGCTCCGGTGTTGGCACGGTCCTGAGAGGGACCCCTGTGACCCCCTCACTAAACCACAAAAGTAAGTTAATCTCTTCCAAATGCAGTTCTTTCCATTCGGCTCTTAGGGCCCGAGCCGTCCAGTTGGCCGGGCTAGTTGAAATGAAAACCATTTTTCTTGTGACCAGCTCATGGTTTCAAGGGGAGCAGATGCAGCAGACTTGACCTCTTTCCTACTCAAGCTCATAAAGAGGCCAGATATCTCCAGAGGGCTGGGCGTGTGTGCATTTCCCCGTGCAGAAGAGGGGGTGAACCAGAGGTAACGTGCATTAGTGAAGTCTCTGGGCACGTTAGGAACTGGGACCATTCCGTTCCTGTGAGCAGGTTCTGACTTCTCCACGCCTGGAATTTTCTATCTGTAAAGCACGCTTAGCAAAGGTGACACCTGAGCTGGGGAGGTGATGCAGCTAGAGGGGAGCCCCAATAAGGATGAGCCTTGCTGTCCCCCGGTCATTTTTACCCTAGTTGGTCCCAGTGCCCCTGGCCTTCCTCCCCTGTCTACTTACGCATCCCCCCCTTACACACAGCAGTGTGTGTGTGCACATGCGTGCTCTATTGTGTCCAGCTCTTTGCGACCTCATGGACTGTAGCCTGCTAGGCTCCTCTGTCCATCGGATTTCCCAGGCAAGAATACTGCCTTTTCTTGTCATTTCCTCCTCCAAGGGATCTTCCTGACCCAGGGATCGAACCCACATCTCTTGCGTCTCTTGCATTGGCAGGCAGATTCTTACCACTGTGCCACCTGTGAAGCCCTCACACATAGCAAAATTTTGTAGTCACTCAGTTTTTGTCTGACTCTTTTCAACCCCATGGACTGCATAGCGTACCAGGCTCCTCTGTCCATTGGATTTTCCAGGCAAGGGTACCAGAGTGGGTTGCCATTTCCTTCTCCAGGGGAATCTTCCTGACCCAGGGATTGAACCCAGGTCTCCTGCATTGCAGGCAGACGCTTTACTAACTAACTAAATATTAATTAGTTAGTATTAGTAGACACCTCACTTTACAATCTAACTATCAGAGCAAAGAGCTATACAAATCCTAGCTCTGGGCTACCCGGGATCCTTCATTAATTTTTATTTATAAACCATGGTAAAACAATCAATGCCTGGAAACTCCAGTATACGAACCTCAAGAAAGGGGCGTGTTTGTGTGGCACACACACGTGGGCACACACGTGACTGTACACATACTTTGCAAATTGTTTTCTTCTTAGGTGAGGGCTGCTAGAGCTACAAAAAGTGCCATCGGGACTTCTCTGGTAGTTCCGTGGTTAAGAATCCACCGGCCAGGACAGGAGACACAGGTTCCATCCCTGGTCTGGGAAGACTGCACATGACCAGCTAAGCCCGTGCGCCACAGCTACTGAGCCTGTGCTCCGGAGCCCGTGAGCTGCAGCGAGAGGAGCCACCACGAGAGAAGCTTGTGCCCGCAACTAGAGCGCAGCGCCCGCTGGCCGCCACGGGAGAAAGTGTCGCACAGCCAGGAAGCCCCAGGGAAACCAAAAATAAATACAGTTTTTTAAAATCGGGTTTCCCTTGTAGCTCAGTTGGTAAAGAATCTGCCTACAGTGCAGGACACCCAGGTTCGATCCCTGGGTCAGGAAGATGCCCTGGAGAAGGAAATGGCAGCCCACTCCAGGATCCTTGTCTGGAAAAATGTCATGGACAGATGAGCCTGGTGGGCTGCAGTCCATGGGGTCACAAAGCGTCGGACACGAATGAGCGACTAACACACAAAAAGTGCAAAGTGTTCTGTCCACTACTTTACCTTTCACCGGTGACCAAAACAAAGATACAACGACTAAATCTCACCCATGTTTATTTTCCTTCTTACTTAATAGGGCACTGTGTATCATTGGATTCGTTTTGGCTTCAAGGAACAAAACTCCTCATTAAGAGCAGTTTAGATGGTAAGGGCACATCAGAAGGTAATGGGGCAGGGTGTCTCCAGAAGGGGTTAAGTCAGCCACTCAATAACTAGTCTCTTTCAGAGTGTTTTGGCTTTCCCTAATAATTGCAACTGATAGCAGCTTCAGGCATTACTTTAAAAAACAATATTTTTTATTATTTATTTACTTATTTGGTCAAGACTTACACGACAACCGTTGAAGCAAAAAGAATGAATCTTTTGATGAATCTTTTCGTACAGCATTTTCCCAGAACCTGCAGCAGATTGCCGTCACCTTTCATATGCCAAGTTTAGAATGCACGCCTCTAAGTCAATCCCTAGCATAGGGAAATTTAAGAATCTCATGACTGGTTAAGATCCACGAAGTTGTCTCCCTTACCATCCTCTTGGTCCATCCTCTCTGACACATGGTTTCCCTAAACTTCAACCAAATTGGGGTGCTACTGGGAAGATACAGCAGGAATTGGCTACCGAGCCATTGTGGTAACGAACAGATGCCTAGACACAATATTTCTTTCATTGCTCAAATCCATTTGAACACAAACCATAGAAACTTTAATAACTGAATCACAGATGACATAGTTATCTATGTTTGGAACAGAAATCTATTATCTATATGACAGGTGTGTGGAAATCGTTTATTATAACCATACCACATAGCTCAGTGGTAAAGAATCTGCCTGTCAAAGCAGGAGATACAAGAGATGCAGGTTCCATCCCTGGGTCAGGAAGATCCCCTGAAGAAGGAAATGGCAACTCGTTCCAATATTTTTCTTTGGAAAATTCCATGGACAGAGAAGCCTGGTGGGCTACACAGTCCATGGGGGTCATGAAAGCGTCTGACTCGACTGAGCACACACACATGCAGTTAGTATCTCAACCTTCCTTCCTCCAAACTTATCCATCCAGCAGCTTGCTCCAAGGTGACCTGCTTGAGGAGGTGTGAGTTTCCCCTTAAAGATGAAATAAAACGACAGTGTGTGTTCATGGCAGGTGGCAGCTTTGTTCTGCAGTGGGACAGCTGATGACACTTCATTCCTGAAAGGGACAACTCTCCCAGAAGCTTGGAGACACCTCAGCGTGGGAGGCAGGGAGCTCTATTTAGGATGGAAGATCGGACCAGGCGACGACCTCCCACCCCCTTGAGGCTTCCAGCCAGTGCCAGTCGTGAGGATGGAGGTCCGGTCACCGGGCAGTCCTGGGCGCATGGTCTCTCCACTTTTAAAATAGCCCAGCAATCCAGCCCCGGAACCTGAAATGCGAAGGCTCGGTTAAACCCAGACTCTGCAATTCCCTCTTCCCCACAGGCCAAACAAGGACTAATTTTAAACAAACCACCATGACCGAGCACGGGGGAAAAGCCCGGTTCGCGCAGCGATTTGAGCGGCGCCGCTGCACGCCCCACCCGGACTGTTTACTTCTGCGGAACCTCTCGGGGATGGAATACCGGGCTGGGGCTTGGGACGTGTCCATCCTTCCCTGAAATTCCCTTTTCAGGTTAAGATTAGGAAATCCTTCCCCACACCGGTCCCCACCAAGCCAGAAGCTCCTGCCTTCCTCCCTTCTGGTTGTTTTCATTAGGAACTCACGTCTGGATTCCTATAATAGACTAGCCAAAAAAACAGTCCTGCTAAAAATTGTCTACATAGGTGTTGAAGTCACGGGTTTTTATGTCAGTCAGTGTTCCAGAGAAACAGAAGAAATAGGACATTATATATACATGTGTATGTATTTATGTATATAAAATCCATATTTATTATAGATTAATATATAATTAATATATAATGTGTAAATATGTGTTGTAAATATATATTTAAATATATATTTATTATTATATGTATTATATATTTATTATATGCATTATATATTATATTCCTTATTTATGTTTATATATTTCTAGATACTTTGGAGAAGGAAATGGCAACCCACTCCAGTGTTCTTGCCTGGAGAATCCCAGGGACAGGGGAGGCTGGTGGGCTGCCGTCTCTGGGATCACACAGAGTTGGACACGACTGAAGCTACTTAGCAGCATACATACTTAATGTATATTATACATATATATCAGTTCAGTTGGTTGCTCAGTTGTGTCCGACTCTTTGCGACCCCATGAATTGCAGCATGCCAGGCCTCCCTGTCCATCACCAACTCCTGGAGTCTACCCAAACCCATGTCTATCGAGTCCGTGATGCCATCCAGACATCTCATCCTCGTCATCCCCTTCTCCTCCTGACCCCAATCCCTCCCAGCATCAGAGTCTTTTCCAATGAGTCATCTCTTCGCATGAGGTGGCCAAAGTATTGGAGTTTCAGCTTCAACATCAGTCCTTCCAATGAACACCCAGGACTTATCTCCTTTAGGATGGACTGGTTGGATCTTCTTGCAGTCCAAGGGACTCTCAAAGAGTCTTCTCCAGCACCACAGTTCAAAAGCATCAATTCTTCAGTGTTCAGCTTTCTTTATAGTCCAACTCTCACATCCATACATGACTACTGGAAAAACCATAGCCTTGGCTAGATGGACCTTTGTTGACAAAGTAATGTCTCTGCTTTTCAATATGCTATCTAGGTTGGTCATAACTTTCCTTCCAAGGAGTAAGCGTCTTTTAATTTCATGGCTGCAGTCACCATCTGCAGTGATTTTGCAGCCCAAAAAAATAAAGTCTGACACTGTTTCCACTGTTTCCCCATTCTATTTCGCATGAAGTGATGGGCCCAGATGCCATGATCTTAGTTTCCTGAAGGCAACCACTCCAGTATTCTTGCCTGGAGAATCGCATGGACAGAGGAGCTTGGCAGGCTATACAGTCCATGGGGTCACAAAGAGTCAGACATGACTGAACAACAACATTATATATAAATACATAATTTTAAAGATATGTAATTTCATAATTATGCATACATATGGGCTTCTCTTGTGTCTCAGCTGGTAAAGAATCTGCCTGCAATGCAGGAGACCTGGGTTTGATCCCTCGCTTGGGAAGATCCCTTGGAGAAGGGAAGGACTATCCACTCCAGTATTCTGGCCTGGAGAATTCCATGGACTGATTTCTAAATCCCATGGATGGAGGAGCCTGGTAGGATACAGTCCATGGGGTCACAAAGAGTCAGACATGACTGAGCAATTTCACTTTACTTCATATACATATATGTGTGTATATACATATATGTGTGTGTATATGAGCCATAAGAGATGTGGGTTCCATCCCTAGGTCAGGAAGATCCTCTGGAGTAGGAAATGGCAGCCCACTCCAGTATTCTTGCCTGGAAGATCCCATGGACAGAGGAGCCTGGGGGCTACAGTCCACAGGGTCACAAAGAGTTGGACATGACTGAAGTGACTTAGCATATACATACATACATATATAAAGTCATTCAGTTGTGTCTGACTCTTTGTGACCCTATGGACATACAATCCATGGAGTTCTCCAGGCCAGAATCCTGGAGTGGGTAGCCTTTCCCTTCTCCAGAGGACCTTCCCAATGCAGGGATCGAACCCAGGTCTCACACACTGCAGGTGGTTCTTTACCAGCTGAGCCACAAGGGAAGCCCAAATACATATACAGAAATATGTATTTGTATACATTTACTGATATATATTGGAGTAGGAAGTGGCAGCCCACTCCCGTATTCTGGTGTGGAGAATTCCATGGACAGAGGAGCCTGGCGGGCTACAGTACATGGAGACACAAAGAGTTGGACACAACTGAGCACTTCATATATGTATGAAGAAATTTGTTTCAGGGATTAGCTCATGTAATTACGAGGACTAGAAAGCCCAGAATCCATAGGGCAGGGCAGCAAACCAGAAGCTCAGGTGTGGATGAATTCTGCATTCTAGAAACAGACTTTTCTTCTTTTCTGGGAGACAGTTTTCGCTCCGAAGTCCCCTTTGACAACCTGAATGAGATCCACCCACATTACTGAGGTAATCTCCTTTACTTAAAGCCAACAGTTCGTGAATGTTAAACACACCTACACGATACTTCCTCAGCAATATTTAGATGAGCGTCTGATTAAACAGCCAGACGCTGCAGCTTCACCAAGCCCACACGTAGAACTAACCGTCACATCTTCTGGTGGCTTTGCTGGCTGCTGAACCTCTATGAAGTTCTTGTATTATAAGAAGCTTTGGAGATGTTCAAACCTCTTAGCTATGGAAAGACAAAGACTGTATGGACCTGAGATTCATAGCTGCAGTTTTACCCCCAGGCAGCGCCTCCCACTGAAGACGCCCCTGACACTGGGGGTCTCCATGTCTCAGTCCAGTCATGATGAAATAGCTCTCAAGCTGCCTGCTTATTATGTGATACGCAGTTTACTAAGTAGTTTAACAGTGTCGTTTGGCTAAAGTTATTCCACTGAAATGAATCCTCACATTTTCCTCTGCAGATGAGAAAAACCCAAAGCTCAGAGAGGCTCAGACACTTGTCTGAGGTCACACAGTGCTTTCAGCAGAGGGTCGAGATGTGAACTGCACTCTTCTAACGCCTGCTCCATGCACGTCCCGTGGAATAGGACCTAAGACCAGAACCGGATGGATGGGGGGTTTCTTCTTTCTTCCTTCCATTCTGTCTTTCCCTGCTTTCGTCCACCTTCCTACGAATTGTCTATTCCGGGCATAGCCCTCTTGGCAGTTTGCGGTTGTCAAGGAGGGTGGGAAATCAAGGGAGGGGTAAGCAGAGCTGAGGTGCTGAGAGTTTTCAACTAGCAACAATCAGGGGAGAGCAGGAAGAGACGTTTTGAGATCTGAAACATGTTTTTGCCAAAATTCAAAATCTGGCTCTGAACAGAGTTAAAATATTACCTCCGACCAAAGACGTCCTGGGAATCTCTACCTTCATTCAGTCACGCTTGCCCAGGTCACGTTTGTTTATAATTTCTTTACAATGTCACATTAGTGTCTACTGTACAGCAAAATGAATCAGCCGCACCTATACAGATACCCCTCCCTTTTGGCTCTCCTTCCCATTCAGGTCACCCCAGAGCACTGAGTGGAGCTCCCTGTGCTGTATGGCAAGCTCTCATCAGCCACCTATTTTATACACAGCATCAGTAGTGTCTATGTGTCAGTCCCATCTCCCAGATCCCCCCACTGCTCTGTCCCCCCTTGTGGTACATGTATGTTGCTGTGGTTTAGTCATTAAGTCGTCACTGACTCTTTTGTGACCTCATGGACTGTAGCCTGCCAGGCTCCTCTGTTCATAGCGTTTTTCCAGGTGAGAATACTGGAGTGAGTTGTCATTTCCTTCTCCAGGGAACCTCCCCAACTCAGGGATTGAACCCACACCTCCTACATTGACAGGAGGATTCTTTACTGCTAAGCCACCAGGGATGCCCTGATACATATATACAGTGGAATATTACTCAGCCATAAAAAAGGAATGAAACTGGGTCATTTGTAGAGAAGCAGATGGGCCTAGAGAGTAGGGAAAAAGTGTCATAAGTTAATGTATCTATGTGGAATCTAGAAAAATGATACAAAGAAAGTGAAAGGATTAGTTGCTCAGCCCTGCCGACTCTGTCCCCACGGACTGTAGCCCGCCAGGCTCCTCCGTCCATGGGATTCTCCAGCAAGAAGACTGGAGTGGGTATCCACTCCCTCCTCCAGGGGATCTTCCCAACCCAAGGACTGAACCCAGGTTTCCCACATTGCAGGCAGATTCTTTACTGTCTGAGCCACCAGGGAAGTCCAGAAAAATTATATAGGTGATCCTATTTGCAAAGCAGAAATAGACACACAAATGTAGAGCACAGATCACATTTTTGACATCAACTTCCTCCTAGTCCCAGGCCAGAAGATGTCGAAAGATACTGCCCAAGTCAGTCTCTGTCTGCAAGCAAATGCAGTCATCCCACTCAAGATATTCACGGAGGAAGAGGCCAGGCTTTGCCTAACCGATTCTACTGCCCAATAAATTACATTTAAGATTGTCTTTGCAGCTTCTGTCCTCACCCAGCCGAGCATTACTGTCTCCTGTGATGTTCAAGATCAGAGACCTGAAACCACGGCCTCTGGGAGAGACAAATGGAAACACAGCCTGCCGCGATCAACCCAGAACGGTTTCATTTCACACACATCAGGCAGTTTCTGCCACAACTTTTTCCTTCGAGTGAATCAACACCAATGAAAACTGGCTGATGTTCTGGCTCACCAGAGACTGCAGAACAAAACCGCGAAACGGAGCCTGCCCAATTCTAATTCAGTTCAGAAGAACAAGCGGGGAATCACTCAGCAGACCCCAAATCCCCAGTCAGAAAATGATGTCCATGGAGCCAACCGTTTTATGAACCATCAACCCAACCCTGTTGCTAGGCAAGGAGATTAAAATAGCTCACCAGCCTTGCTTGGTGAGTGACGTTTTCGTCAGTCCATCGTTGACCCTATGGAACGTCTGTGTTTTCATGTGAAGTCAAAGGTGCAGTAGGAAGAATTTATTTTACAGAATGACTTCAGCACTTCTACCATGTGAGGCGTGTATCTGTCTCTCTCCTTCACGTCACTCAAGCTCCTGCTCAAATGCCACTTCCTCAGAGAGAGAACCCCTGGTCACCCTCTCGACATGACACCCTCGACCACCCAACACTGGGATTCCCTGGTGGCTCAGCAGCAAATAATCTGCTTGCAATGAAGGAGTCACAGGAGACACAGGTTCCACCCCTGGGTCAGGAAGATGCCCTGGAAAGGGGCATGGCAACCCACTCCAGTATTCTTGCCCGGAGAATCCCATGAACAGAGGAGCCTGGCGGGCTACAGTCCATGGGGTTGCAAAGAGTCAGATATGACTGAAGGGACTTAGCACACACACACACCACATAACACAGCACACCTTCTAGATCTAGATTTTAATTTCTGGCACCATATTGATTATATATATATATATATATATATATATATTTCTTTATATATATATGTTTCTTTATGAAACATATCTCCCCTGCTAGAATGTACGCTCTGTGAGCACTGACTCATTGATTAATTTAATTATAACTCTGTTTTCCACATCTAGAACAATATTCAGCACACAAGAGATACAAGGGGCTGGATAAATACCTGTTGAATGAATCGATCAATGGATGAGTCACTTAACAGACCTTGCTGAGGGTTTCCCTGGTAGTCCAGTGGTTAACAGTCCACCTGCTAATGCAGAGAGCGCAGGTTCAATACCTGGTCCAGGAAGATCCCACATGCCCTAAGGCAACTGAGCCCATGTGCCACGACCACTGAAGTCTGTTCTCTAGAGCCCATGCTTTGCAACAGCAGGAACTGCGAAGAGAAGCCTGTGGACCGCAACGGACACCACAACTAGACAAAGTCCTCACGGCAACCAAGACCCAGCACGGCCAGCACGCAAATAACTTTTTAATTAAGTACATTTTAGAAAAGGCCATTCTGAGAACGAGCAGTCTTGGAGCTTGATATTTGAAATTCTCTCGTTGGACAGCTACCCTGAAAATTCTTGACCTTTGCTGACTCCTAGTTTCAGATTCCATGGGCTATGATTAGGCTGAAGCTTGAGAGTCTCTGATTTAGCTGGTAGGAAAACCAGCCGTGAACTTTTCTATGAGTCACATGGACAGAATTGCCTTTGAAGAAGTATCCATTTGAAATGTAGACACCAATAGTTGAGAATCAGATCACACCCGGCAGGTCCACCTCCTGGATTTGGCATTTCCTAGATGAGTCATCTTGGGATATTTATTTTAGCATCTTCATGTTTTTGGTTTCCTTGTATGTAAAACAGGAATGATGATACTTCATAGGGTTTTGTGCAGGGAAAAATAAGCAAGTCCATGTAAGTTATACTTCCTACACAGAGGGAACACTCAACAGGGACTAATCAATGTTTATTTTGTTATCTGAAAAATTAATAAAAAAAAGTGTCATTTAGAGCCAGAGCTTGGGCAAGGCTGTGGAGCACCAGGGACATGGAATGTTAAGGAGGGGTCATTGTCAGGAGTCAGCCGTGCACCTCTTCTTAGTCCTGGATCTGCAAGAAATGGACAAGCAAGAAACAAAACTAGTGTGAGAAGCCTGTTAGATGCAGTTTGTCTCGTGGTATTATGATGCTTTATGATGGGCTTTCCTGATAGCTCAGTTGGTAAAGAATCTGGCCTGCAATGCAGGAGACCTTAGTTGGATTCCTGGATTGGGAAGATCCACTAGAGAAGGGATAGGCTACCCCCTCCAGTATTCCTGGGTTTCCCTTGTGGGTCAGCTGGTAAAGAATCTGCCTGCAGTGAGGAAGACCTGGGTTCGATCCCTGGGTTGGGAAGATCCCCTGGAGGAGGGAAAGGATACCCACTCCAGTATTCTGGCCTGGAGAATTCCATGGACTGCATAGTCCATGGAGTCATAGAGTTGAACACAATTGAGCAACTTTCACTTTCATTATGATGCTTACAGAACATGTATAACCCTCAAAGGAAATGCCATTCAGGAGAAGAACAAAATCCATACAACCAAGATTCACGTTTTAGCAAATGCAGAGGTTCCCTGAGGTTGCTGGACAAAGTTCCCAGTGATGATGAGACCAGTGGTTCTCAAGCTAATCTCCAAACTTCCCTGAGTTCCCACGGGCTTCTACCTGGTGTATCTACAGGCTTGCCCACACACATTTGGCAAAGAGAAGTCTTTTCTTTTTTAATTTTTTAGGTGGAGTATAGTTGCTTTACTGTTGCTGTTATAGTTACTTTGTAGTTGCTGTTGTGTTGGTTTCTGCTGTACAACAACGCGAATCAGCCATATAGTGAAGTGACTCAGTCGTGTCCGACTCTGTAACCCCATGGACTGTAGCCTGCCAGGCTCCTCCATCCATGGGATTTTCCAGGCAAGAAAAGCAGAGTGGGTTGCCATTTCCTTCTCCAGTCAGCCGTATACACATATCCGCTCCCTCTTGAACCTGCTTCCCAGTCCCCCCATCACACCCCTCTGGGTCATCACAGAGCACCGAGCTGAGCTCTGTGTTATACAGCAGTTCCCCACTAGCCATCTATTTTATGAACGGTATTGCATTTGCTACTCAAAGAAAGGTCTTTTAGAGATACCTGTAAGGATCACATGTTACCATGAGAGCAAATGCACTGGCAGATGGCATGCCATTGACTGGCACTCCAAGATGGAGGACAAGATGAGAGCCGTATGGGGGTGATTTCAGGAGGAGCCCTGGTCATCAGATGTCCCAGCTGCCCGTCACGATATGATGTAGGCCCTGCCATGCTGTGTGGGTACACCAGCCCACCTCTCTAACCACATCTGATCACGCCAGGGAATGGTCGGTAAGTCAAGGGTAGCCACACAGGGCCTGGGTGTGAAGTCTGAATGTCTCTGGAGGACACTGTCTCCCACTTCTGCCCCAAGCGATTATCTAAGTAGGATGATGGCATATGAGCCCATTCAAATCCCTTCTTTCAGGAAGTGTGACTATTAGACAAACTAAGAAAAGACTAGTCTCCTAAGTACAGTTCTCTAGGAGAGTGGATATGCCTCACGGTTCTGGGTCTACTAAGATTCAGGCAGCCACCATGATGGAAGACAGATTATCTCTTTCTTGCAATTCATCCCCCTTCCTGGGGGTAACCACTGGGGCTCTCCCATAGCTGGACACAGAACCTCACGCATAACCTCCAAGTGTTTTCATAAATTTTAGTAATGATACAACTATCCAAGGGAAGGACAAAGAAGGCTGAAACATCAAGAATAAAAATGTCTGTCTGCCCTCATGTCCTTCCAAACAGATGACTGGTTTTTAAGACTTTGATGTAAGGATATCATCCATGATATTCACAATGCCTCCACATTTTCAATTATTTCTCTATTGTGTTTGTAAGAGAATTGGAGCTCAGAGTTATGGAGTAAGTTTGTTGGTACAAAATTGCAACTTCATAGGTTTGCTTAACCACACTGCATTCCTCTTATCCTAAGTTAACCATAACTTTTACCACAGGTAAGATTTAGATCTTGAAATAAATTCAAACTGAGAAAATGAAAGAGAAATCTGTAATTATGATCTATCTTTTAGTGAAACTGAATGTTAGTTGCTTCAGTCATGTCCGACTCTTTGTGACCCTATGGACTGTAGCCAGCCAGACTCCTCTGTCCTTGGAATTCTCCAGGCAAGAATACAGCAAAGGGTTGCCATTCACTTCTCCAGGGGATCTTCCCAGCTCAGGAACTGAACCCTGGTCTCTTGCATCACAGGCAGATTCTTTACCGACTGAGCCACCAGGGAAGACCCCATCTTTTAGTGACCAGCTTTCAAATATGCCGCTGGGACTGTGAAACCAGTTAATGAAATTAAAAGCAACACAACATATTCTGCCATTTTTATTCCTTCCTCCTCTTCATTTTGGGGGCTTCCCTGGTGGCTCATATGCTAAAGAATCCACTTGCAATGCAGGAGCCCAGGGTTCTATCCCTGGGTTGGGAAAATCCCCTGGAGAAGAGAATGGCAACCCACTCCAGTCTTCTTGCCTGGAGAATTCCATGGACGAAGGAGCCTGGTGGGCTGCAGTCCCTGGGGTCGCAAAGAGTTGGACACGACTGAGTGACTAACATTGTTCACTGTTCCTCTTCCTTTGGCCAGAAGGTGGTGGTGGGTCATCATGAACTGTCCCCTAAAACAGGGACGTCAAAATAGTCACACTCAGATTCTAGATGTCCCAGATACACAGCTGGCAGTGAACTCGGACCCTCATGGAAAGGGTGTGAGACAGTTAAGTCCCTGGCCACCAGTGTCTGCTCTGACTTCTGACAGGCCAGCTCGAACTGGAGCTGTGAAGTTTCCCAAGCTCTGTGTAGGGGAAGAAGGACCACCCTGCACACAACAGTCATTCACCTTCTGAAGACCTGACCCTATGAAGCAGCAAGGAAGGAATTTTCTGGCTCCACTCCCTGGCACAGCCGTGACCTAGGACCGCTTATTCTGACTAGTGAGTCTTCACAACTGAGCCGCTAGAAATTTGTAGTTAATGACCTGGGTGAAATGGACAACTGAATCAGAGAATGTGAAAAGCACACCTCTCTTTCCGCCTCCACCCGGACCTGAAATCTTTCGAGTGGACCAGACAAAGAGGAGCTGGTAAGACTGACCTCAGGGAAGAGCAGGGAGAGATGTGAGCAGACTCAACAGAGGGCGTTCTGGAGGGTCCAGCCGACTGTATAACTAAGGAGGGAGGCAGCCGCCTTTTGCAGTTCCAAAAAGCTGTTGTTCAGTTGCTCAGTCGTGTCTGACTCTGTGACTCCGCGGGCTGCAGCATGCCAGGGCTCCCTGCCCATCACCAACTCCTGGAGCGTGCTCAAACTCATGTCCATCGAGTTGGTGATGCCATCCAGCCATCTCATCCTGTCGTCCCCTTCTCCTCCTGCCCTCAATCTTTCCCAGCATCAGGGGCTTTTCCAACAAGTCATGTTGCCTTTTCCTAAAGCTGCCCTCATTCCTACATCCAACCCCAGGGAGGCAGGACAGGTATCACTCTTCTCATAACTTCATTTTAATTTTTTTAAATCTTTTGGCCACACTGCTCAGCACCTGGGATCTCAGTTCCCCAACCAGGGATCAAACTGCACCCCCTGCAGTGGAAACTTGGAGTCTTAACCACTGGATCTCCAGGGAAGCCCCTCTTCTCATGATGTGAAGTGAGCAAGTGGAGTCCTTTAAGGCGAGCTGCCCAAGCTCCCAGGAGTAAACTGTTCCCCATCCCATCCTCGTGGCCACACGCCCCTGGGCAGCAGCCCCTAAACTCAACATCCTCCGCCCTTCCCGGCGGCGCCACCGAGCTCCTTGCCACGGTTTCGCTTTCCTGCCCCTGACAACGGCCGTCTGTCAGAGGCCCTCGGCGCCTGGAATTCAAAATTGTTTTTCTTCCCTCCCTTCCTCAGGACCAGATTGTTCCTGAGCTCCAGGCTGCATGGCCAGCGCGGGCCTGACAGGCTGGCACGAGGCTTGCATGGAGGATCAGGGTTTGTTTGTTCAGGATCGCTCATGAGCGATGGAGTGCTGGCCTTGGCTTCCCCATGAGAGGGGCAAGGCAGCTAGGCATGTATTTGCAGGGAAGCAAACTTCAAGAACAAACAGAAAACACACACGCTCCACATCCTGTCGGCCAAGCCCAGGTCTCCCAGTCCTGACAGGTGATCCATTCCGGCTTCCTCACTGAGACGTGCCCCGTGAAGCAGGGCGCAGACTTGGGTTCCCCACTTTTCAGCAGGGTGGGCCCGCAAAGGCGACCTCCTCTCCCCACCACATCTGCTAGCTCCTCAGCATTCTTTCGGTTCCTCCAGCGCACCCGAGTCTTCCCCACGCCAGGGCCTTTGAGTGGACGCCTGTCCTGGCCTGGTAGGCTCCTCCTGCAGCCCCCTGTTCTCAGGATCGGCATCTCTAAGGCTGCAGGCATCAGCTTAAACTGCGTCTTCTCAAACAGCCCTTCCCCGGCTATCCTGTGCAGTGAAGGGCGTCCCCCACCCCCACCTCAGTTATTCTCTATCTCGGGCACTCGTTTGCGTTCTTCAGATATTTGTCCCAATCTCTAATACTCCTTATTTGCTCTTTCTCCCTGTTCAAACGTGAAGGCCCTGGGGAGTTGCTCTCAGCCGGGTCAGCGCAGTACCTGGGGTCCGATGAGGACTCAGTCAATATCTGTTTAAATCATAATAAATGTCCTTGCTTTGTCCAGGCTTAATGAGTTCAAGACAAAAATCAATAACAGCCACCAGAACCCAGAATCTCCGCTCCTGAGGGCCATTTTATCTTCCACTGAGCTCATGTGAATGATAAATATCAGTGGCAGAAAGATATGTAGCCCAAAAGGTCAAGGGAACTAATGATTTTAATGGCAAACAAACAAACAAAGAAATGACCAGTTCTCTGGTGTGTCTTCCATCCGTTGGGCACTATACCAGTTGTATAACATTTTCCCCCACATCAGCTTGAAAACCTTCTCTGCCTGTGTAAGTACAGAGCGTGTTTATAAAAATATCCTAACGTAATGGTCTGGATGAAGTGATATTATCAGTGATGAGCTAATACATGGAATTTACAATAATACATGTGTACTTACAGCTGATTCATGTTATTGTACAGCGAAAATAACACAACATTGTAAAGCAATTCTCCTCTCTTAAAAAAAAATCCTGTGACAAGCCAAATGAAAAACAATATTTAAAAAAGAATGTATACATATGTATAGCCAAATCAACTTTTCCGAATAACAGGAATTAACAGCAATGTAAATCAACTATACATCAATAAAATAATTATATAGGGAAAAAGTTCTATTTATATGATACAAATTTGTCAAGTGCCTGAGATTATAAATAAATGAATAATGCAATTCTACACTCGAGAGCTAATAGTCTTGCTCAGAACACAAAATATATACTTATTAAACTGTTCTAGGAGACTATGAAAAAAGCATAAAATAGTATAATGAAATAATTTTAGATAAATGTTTTGATCTAGAATTCATTAGGAAAAAATGAAAAGAAAAGAGTTTTGGTTAAAGTCTTGAAGACAGTGATGCAATAGAGATTGGCACAGAGCAATTATAAAGTTCTAGAACTGGAAGAAGTTTATTATTAAATAGAATCCCCTTATTACCAGGGTGCTTTTGGGGGGAGAAAAATTATCTTCATTTAGTTTCATATACATCCATAGTTGAATTTTAATACAAAAAGAAAAAAAACTGAATCTGACAAATGTTTACGAACAAGATACTTTCAAATAGATTTTGCTCATGTTAGCCTGGAGCAGAGTAAATGAAAAATTGTACTGTTATATTCAAGGCAACACAGTCTGTAGTACAGGACCACTTAGCCCAACCTTTACGCAAGTTTAATTTTTATCTACTAGGAACAATAAACTCATTGTTGATTCCCAGCTGTGTGTGAGAAGCTGTTTAATAGGGTCTCACAGAAAACTTTCTACTGTATTTATTTATTATTGCAAAAAAGACACTTTTGTATCGCTGCCCTCGTTTGTCAGCTAATTATTTTTTCTTATAAAATCCAGCCCTGGTTACATGTAATCCATTCTGTATCTTATCATGTGTCCTGAAGGTAAAACTACAAGAGGACCTCTAGATGTCTTTGTTCTGTGAAAGGAGCTGCTGTGTACTCATGTGCATGCAAGTGTTTTTTAAGTGAAATGTATCTGACTATAACATTGTATAAATTTAAGAGGCAGAACATGCTGATCTGTTACATTTACTTGTGAATCTGATACACTTATATTGTAACAGGACTGCCCTTGTAGCCACAGCACTTCTGTCAGGGCACATAATTATCATTTCTTTTTGATGTTGAGAATAATTAAGATCTAGTCTGAAGCCAGTCTGATGCTTACAACACAATGTTGTCATCTACGCTCACTATGCCCTGCATCACATCTCCAGGACTTAATTTACCTGCTAGTTACAAATCTGTAACCTTAAAAACCATCTCTCCTGTCACCCCACCTCCCAGGCCTTGGTAAACCACCCCTTTACTCTGTGTTTACAAATTTGGCTTCTTTGTTATTTTTCAAAATTATTTAGTTTTGATTGGATGATAACTGCTTTACAAGATTGTGTTGGTTTCTGCCATATGTCAACACGAATCAGTCACAGGTATGTATATATATGTCCCCTCCGTCTTAAACCTCCCTCCCACCTCCCGCCCCATCCCACCCGTCTAGGTTGTCACAGAGCACATAATTTGAGCTCCCCGCATCATACAGCAAATTCCCACTGGCTATCTGTTTTGCATATGGTAATGTATATGTTTCAGTTTGGCCTCTTTAGATTTAACATGTAAGTGATATCAAACAGGATGGGTCCTTCTCTGCCTGGCTTATCTCACTTAGCATAATGTCCTTGAGGTCCAACCATGAGGCCACAAATGCCAGGGTTTTCTTCTTTCTCGTGGCTGAATGATATTCCAGTGTGTGTGTGTGTGTGTGTGTGTGTGCACTTAGTTGCTCAGTCGTGCCCGACTCTTGCAACACCATAGACTGTATCCCGCCAGGTTCCTCTGTCCATGGGATTCTCCAGGCAAGAATACTGGAGTGGGTTGCCGTATCCTTCTCCAGGGGATCTTCCCAACCCAGGAAGCAAACCCAGGTCTCCTGCATTGCAGGCAGACTCTTTACTTACTGAGCTACGAGACTGAAGCTCAGCTACTAGGGAGGCTCATACATTGTACACACTAACATATGGGTACCATTCCCTTCTCCAGGGGATCTTCCCGACCCAGGGATTGAACCTGGGTCTCCCGCACTGTAGGCAGGTTCTTTACCATCTGAGCCACCAGAGAAGTATAATCACACTTCTTCTTCACCTGTTCAGTTATTGCCTTGATGGGTGACAGGCTCTGAGACTGGCTTCCTGTCTTGGCCACTTTGAATAAGGCTGTACATGTCCTTTCCATGTCCTGTTTTCATCTCCTTTGGGGGAACCCCTCGTTTACAAATGCAGCACATGAGGCACATGTGATATTTTCCCCACCTGGTCCCTGTAGCAGAGGAGGGTGAGGGAGTGAGGAGCCCAGGTGCCCAGTCTTTCCACTACATCATTTGGGCTGTTTTAGGAGGAGGTGGGGCAAAACCCCAGCCATGGCACCAAGCTGAGTGAGCAGGATGTGGCTGTGGCCATGGCAACAGGACCAGGCTAGGAATGGAGAGACGTGACAGGAAAAGCTTGGAGGTGAACCGTGGTGTGGCAAATGGCTCCTTTCCTCATAGAACGTCCTTATTTTGGGCATGTTGACTTGCTAAGTGGCTCCTGAGTCATCCCTCTAGAGGCTAGGAACCAACTCAAATAGAGGAGCTCACACATCACGCCTTTCACCTTGGGCATCGTGGGTACCCACCAAATATTTGTTGATTTGCTTTGACTATGATGCTAGACCTACGAGCGTGCACGGAGGAGTCTGTGTGCTCCATGACCATAGAGCCTTCTATTTATGTTGGGAAGATTCAGAGCAGGAAAAAAATAAGTCACCTCACTTACAGATAGCAGGCATCACTCCTATTGAATCAAAGTGCCCTTGTTGACTTGAAAGAACAAACAGTTGAGCTGGAAGAATGTTGCAGAGTGGAAATGTAGCAGGAAGGCACCATTTTCACTCTCCCTCTGCTGGTGAGAGCTGCACCCAAGCACCGTCCCACGGGCGTGGTCCCCTTTCTCCAGCCAAAGGAGGAACCTCCCCAGAGAACGGTGGATTCAAGCTCTCCTGTTTAACAGCTCCTGTGAAATCTGGGGCATGACGGCCACAGTCCCCCCCACTTGCTAACACAGGGGAGGCATGCAGCAGGATCCACGGCAAAGAGCAGGTATCCAGGAGAGATTGGTGCTTCTTTCCCCACCAATCAAAGTAGTCCAGCAAGGGAGGGTGGGCTGTACAGGGAAAGAGAATAACCTTGTGTGACCTGGTGGAGAGACCATGGAGGGTCGCAGAAGCGGGGATACTGAGGACTTGTCAAATCACAAGGCAAGCCTTGAACCTTCCAGAAAAAAGGGAGGAATAGAGACAAAGTGTGGGCTTCCCTGGTGGCCCAGTGGTCACAAACCGCCTGCCGATGCAGGAGTCATGGGTTCCATCTCCGGGTCAAGAAGATCCCCTGGAGAAGGGAATGGCTACCCACTCTAGGATTCTTGCCTGAGCAATACCATGGACAGGGGAGCCTGGTGGGCTGTAGCCCATGGGGTCACAAAAGAGTCGGACGTGACTTAGCAGCTAAACAACAACAGCAAAGCGACACGGTGTGAATCAGAGAGAAAGGGTCAGCATGTAAGGATCTGAAGTCCGCTTTAAGGCATGAGCACGGTGGGCAAGTTGACTCCCTCTTTGGAACTCAGCTTCTCAAGTTTTGTTTTTTTTTTTTTAAAGGAAGCTTTAATGTTGATCTCTGAGGGTCCTTCAAGTTCTGTGGTTCAATAGTTTTAAACACTGAGATGGCAAAAAAAAAAAAAAAAGCAAGGTCCCAGGGAAGAGAGATCTCCCTGGTTGTCCTTCCCATCACAGCGTAGAAGCTAAATAAACTAAGAAACACATCAGGGCTCAGTGGGAAAGAATCCTCCTGCCAAGGCAGGAGACGTAGGTTCGATCCCTGTTCCGGGAAGATCCCCACGCCCTGGAGCAACTAAACCTGTGGGCCCAATTATCGAGCCTGTGCTCTGGAGCCTGTGTCCCATGACAAGAGAAGCCACCACAACGAGAAACCGGCAAATCCCAGCTAGAGAGGAACCCCTGCTCACCTCAGCGAGAGAAAAGCCTTTGCAATGATGAAGACCCAGCACAGCCAAAATAAAGAAATAAATTAAATGATTCATCTATAAAAGGAACACAAGAGTGCCTTATGGATCTAGTGATTCTCAGGATAGTAACCAAGAGACGAAGGTAAAATACACTCACTCTTTTCTGCCTAGACAGTCTCCACTTCTTCCTACATCACAGTTACCTTGGGGGCAGCTGCAGGGCAGGAGGGCTGAAGGGAACACTCTACTCTATTTCAAAGGGCAGTACAATTGGTCTAGTAGGTGAAAAAAAAAGCCATTAAAACCCTCTGTGTCGTTAACCATCCTTAACTGTAAAGTGAGCCCCGATGCCGAATGTTTTTCTCTTGGCTGTGCTTCCAGGGTGAAGGGAGTCACAAGGGTGAAGGAGAGATTCGGAGTGGAAGTCCATCCTTCCATACGGCTATCACAACTATATCCTGACCCCTGTTAGCAACGTGGCCTGAGGCTGGCTTTGAGTTGTCTCAGTTCCCTGAAACTCAAACATCCCCAAGATACACCAGGCACTCCTGAGACACCAGTCATCCCAGACCAAGAACCTCCCACTTCCCAAGTTGGAAAATCAAAGAACGTTCTTTGTTCTTTGCCTTGGGGAAGCTGACGCTGCTATTTCTGTCCAAGTATCTGGATCTGTAGAAGCTGGGTGCATCAGTTTCCTTGGGCTGCCTAAACGAAGTGCCACAAACTGGGTGGATTAAAACAACAGAAACATACCATCTCATAGTTCCAGAGGCTAAAAGTCCAAGTTCACGGTCTCAGGAGGGCCATGGCCCCCCTGAATGCAATGTGAAAGGCCCTGCTAGTCTTCGTCACTCTCCCTGCTTCTGCAGCCTCTGGTGTTCCCTGGGTGACAGACTCACGGACCCAACCCTCCACCTTCTCACGGTGCCCCCCCGGATCTTACTTCCACGTGTGTGCAGATTGTCCTTTTTAAAAAGGATTCCGATCCCATAGGATCTCAGGCCCAACCTCTTCATCATGACCTTGTCTTAACAAATTACATCTCAATGACCCTCTTTCCAAATAAGGTCAGATTTCGGGGTACTAAGGATTAAGGTGTCAGCATTTTTAGGAGAACCCAGTTCTGTTCTCACCACTACTAGCCTTCTCTCACTTACGATCAAGAGGTCAAGAATTGAAAGTAACGTTCCCCAAAGATAAAAGACCGTGAACAATGACCCTCTGTCCCCAGTACTCCTGCACAAGAAAGGATACATTAAAATGGACACCGATGCAGGCAGTTCCAATGGATAACCGGCCCTAAGCCCTCTCCCTTCATCCAACCCACATTCCAAACCTCTATGAGCTTCCAGACACTTGTAATACATTTCACTCTCTAAGTAATATAACCCTCAAATGATCCTACGCCAAAGCTGTTCATATCACACTAAAGAGTCCTGATGTTGAAGTAACCTATTCAATTCAGAGAAAAAGGCCACTTCCTGGAGGAAGTGGCCAGGAAAAGACACGACTATGCATAAATCAAAACCTGAAACAGTTTCACATCGAAGGGTTACCCGTTTCCTTGAAGCCCCACAAAGAAACTCTGAAGCTAGAAAAACTTTAGATGGACACAAAGCACATAAAACAGCATTCCTTTTACTTCTGTCTCGGCTTCAGATACAGAAAGTTGTGGGGGAAGGTCTTTTAAAAACGCTCTCTTTCTTGGTGTCTACTAACGTATTACTTCAACTTGGGTATTATCAGGCTAGTTACCCAAAGACAGATGCAGAACAAGAAGCCGATCGCATTTCCCAATCTTATTTGCAAACAAGCGTTCATTTCCTGCTTATCAAGGCATCGTTCGGGTACTTTGTCCGTTCAAATCATTGTCTTAAGCCAGTGATGCAAACCACTAAGCAAGGCCGGCCCCAGCCAGAGCCTGGACGCTCAGTGTCATTGAACTCAAGGAGCAGATAATTAGTATTGAAAGGTGTGATTGCAGCCCAGTCAGCCAGGTAATCAGCCCTTGATTTCTCTTCAAGATTCGAGACCAGTTGGAAATCTTAGCCCAAGAGGAGGCTGGAGGGAATTATCCTGGAAGTGTAGTATCCCTTTTCAAGTATAAACACGGGACAATTATCTCAGCCAGTCGGTCCCTCCTTGCTAGGCACGCAGCATCCCATGCGGTGAGCCAAGGGCACCGGGCTCTTCCCAGGCAGGTCTGCCTCGCAGCCCTGGCTCCCATCACCCCTTCCAAGCCTGTCGCAACCCCGAGGTGTCTCTGCAGACTGAGCATCTTCCTCCTGCTGCTTGTTTTGCAGACATGTGTCTGCCTTGCGGGGACCTGCCGTGACCTGAGGCTCCGCGCCCCCTCTGGGCTGGGATGGTTGAGGCTTCTTGAGAAGGCCTGCTCTCTTTTCCCACTCAGGTGTGATGGCCTGAAAATGGGAGATCAGAAGGCATCTTTCTGCTATTCCTTCAAGGACAGAGTTCCAGTTCCCCGTTCTCTGATGACAACTTAGGGGCATAAAACTCAGTTAAATATTTAAATGAGCATTGGCATAAAAAATAAAAATACTTTAGGCAGTGAGACAAAGCCTCAAAAGATATCCCTTATATGTGGACTCTAAGAAGAAATGATACAAAGGAACTTATGTACAAAACAGAAGCAGACTCTGAGAGTTCAAGAACCAACTTACGGCTGCCGGTAGAGGGAAGATGGAGGGGAAGGGACAGTTCGGGAGTTTGGGATGGACATGTACACTCGGCTATATTTAAAATGGAGAACCAGTAAGGACCTGCTGTAAAGCGCAGGGAACTCTGCTCAATGTTATGTGGCAGCCTGGGTGGGAGGGGAGTTTGGGGGAGAATGTATACATGTGTGTGCATGGCTGGGTTCCTTTGCTGGTCATCTGAAACAATCACAGCATTGTTTATCGGCTGTACTCCAACACAAAATTAAAAATTTAAAAAAAGAGAGAGTTCCAGTCTCCTTCCTGACCATGGGTGGGTCCTCCTCCATGGATAAGGATTTCATCTGACAAGGAAGATACATATGGGAACGCACTCTATCAAAGGATGCTTTCTCCATCTCTTTATAGGGCTCTGCTTTACCCAAACCCACAATGGCCAATGTAGTTAGACAGCAAAATAAACATGAACGTCCGTAAAATACCGGCTCTCCCCTGCTCTGACAGAGGCGGTGCAGCCAGTTACTTGCTCCAGACTGAGAGGGAGGGTCCAGGATGTAAACAGAGCTTGCACGCAAGACTCCGTGTGTTATCAACATATCACGTTCAGGTTCCTGCCAACCTCACAGCAGGCACATAACTCTGTATTACGTAATGTGGAGAGCAGCAAGGTTCTGGGAAAAGAGGTTTTTTTTATTCCTTAGAACCTATCTTCCACCTTGGGCAGATGTCTTCTAAGTCACACCGAGTGACTCTCAGGAGCTGAGTCCCCAGAAAAGAGGCTCAGGGCTCCAGGCCCCTGCTGGTCCTTCTTGCTGCTCGACAATGCTGACTTTCGGGCTTCCCGTGCCTTCTGCGTGAGCCGCACCTCGCTCCCACTGCGCCCTATTTCTTCCCTGTGTTCCATTAGTGCCAGCGTCGGTCGCTCAGTCATGTCTGACTCTTTGCAGCCCCCTGGACTGGAGCCCACCAGGCTCCTCTGTCCATGGGATTCTCCAGGCAAGAATACCGCATCAGGTTGCCATTTCCTTCTCCAGGAGATCTTCCTGACCCGGGGCTCAGAGCCAGGTCTCCTGCATTGCAAGTGGATTTTTTATTGTCTGAGCCACCAGGAAACTACATTATGAACATTTCAAATATCCAGAAAATTTGAAAGAGTCTCCCAGTAACAACCCCTGAGGAGTGTTTTTAAATTATGACCCTTCTCCTATGTGGCTCTTGTATTCCTATTCTTTTCTCCAAGCCACTTTTTTCAAGAGACTTGTTACGGGAAGCCTATGACATGGGAAAGCAGTGCTCCGTGGCTGTTCAAGTTGTCCCCCAGGGCTTCTGGCCATCCTCTTTCAGAAAGGAGAAGAACCCAGGTTACACACAGGTCTGGGTTTGGATCGCAACACTTCCTCTTAGCAGCTCTGTGAAGCTGGTGTCCTTGTTCAGTCACTTAGTCATGTCTGACTCTTTACACCCCCATGGATTACAGCACGCCAGGCTTCCCTGTCCATCACTATTTCCTTGAGTTTGCTCCAATTCATGCCCATCAAGTCGGTGATGCCATCCAACCATCTCATCCTCTGTCATCCCCTTCTCCTGCCTTCAATCTTTCCCAGCATCAGGGTCTTTTCCAAAGAGTCAGTTCTTCGCATCAGGTGGCCAAAGTATTGGAGCTTCAGCTTCAGCATCAGTCCTTCCAATGAATATTCAGGGTTGAATTCCTTTAGGATTGACTGGTTTGATCTCCTTGCTGTCCAAGGGACCCTCAGGAGTTTCCTCAGATGTGTTATTTTGTTGCTCTGAACATCAGCTCACCTTCAATTTATGATGCGCAGAGAGCTTGCCCAATTAAGCTATGCCAAGCATTTATTAGACACAGAGAACTTCCCCAAGTGACATCCGCCAGCTCAGATCCTCACAGTGGCCTCGTGAGGAGAGGAGCCCTAGTGTTCCTCCCGTGGTAGAGAACGAGGCTGGACACGCAGGTCCTCCACCTCTGGGTGCTCGTGTACAACAAGCCATCATGAGCATGGTGTATGCAGTCTGGTGTCTTTACTCATGGTGGCTTTTCAATGAATAATTCAAGGATTTGTATTAGAAGTAGTCATATTTTTAGAAAGTGTCTTCGATCAGTATCCAGTTATAGCTGAGAACATTGCCAACAACAAGTGCTTCTCACTGCCCTGGATTCCTATTTATTGTGGTTATTTAGTTGCTCACTTACATCTGACTCTTTTTTGACCCCATGGACTGTAGGCTCCATGGACCCCAGGCTTCTCTATCCTTAGGACTTCCCAGACAAGAATACTGGAGGGAGTTGCCATTTCTTTCTCCAGGAGATCTTCCTGACCCAGGGATCGAACTCAGATCCTCTGCATTGGAAGGCGGATTCTTTACCCCTGAGCCACCTGGGAAGCCTCTAGAGTCCTATATTCCATTCTTTAAAGAGCTAAGGCCATTACTAGAGCCTGAACACCAAGGATGCCACCCCCAAACGGAGGGCTCCTCGGAGAGCTGTTTTCTGTCTAGAGGCACAGATCTCTCTGCGCAGAAGTGCTCTGAGGGCTTGGATGTTAAATTCAGAAAACTGGGTAGTGCAGTTGTGATCGGAACTGGAGGCTGTTCAGACGTCGCAGTTAGGTGATGGTGCGCTGTATCAGAAACACAGAACTCAGGCTCCAGCGCTGGGGAAGGCGTATCTTTCATTGGCTGGATCGTCTTTTTTTTTTTTTTTTTTAATGATGGAAATCTATCAAGTCTAAACTCTGTCCATAAGCCCTTCTGTAAACATGACTATTTACATCGTGGAAATATTTCCAGACGGGCTCATCCCTCATCTGTTCAGCCCAGCGATATTTTCTGTGGTGGCTGCCATATAAATTTGAAACCCTAAGAGTTCTGGGGCTCTTGCCCCAGGGATGATCAGCACTTCTCTGTTTCTAGGGTGAGATACCGGATGCCTTAAGCATGGATTAATGGACTGCCATCTTTCAGGCCAAAAAAAAAAGCTCTGGACAGTTCCCAACCCTTCTCCTCCTTCTAAGCATCTTTGAACACAACCCTAACCCAACTCCCCCGAGAAGGAGCATGCCAGAGATCACTAAGGTCAGTCTTCTGGCCTTGGGAAAAGCAAGAAAAGAGTGAGTGGATGCTAACTTTTGATGAAGAACCACCTATGAGTGAGAGATACAACTGAAGCCCAGAGATGTGATATAGCTTTTCTAAAATCATGGAGCTGGGACTTCCCTGGCAGTCCAGTGGTTAAGACTTGGCCTTCCAATGCAGAGGGTAAGAGTTCCATCCCTGGTGGAGGAGCTAAGATTCCAACATGCCTCATGGCCAATAAATCAAAACACAAAACAGAAGCAATAGCATAACAAATTCAATAAAGGCTTAAAAAATGGTCCATATAAAAAAAAATCTCTTAAAAAAATCACAGAGTATGTTGATCAAACAGAAAAAGAGAAAGAGAAAGAATTTATGATTTCTGAGTCAGGAGTACTGCTGTGCAAGAGACGGAGAAGTATGGCATCCCTCATAGGTGGGATCTAAAAAAAATGATACAGTGAACTTACAGAACAGAGACAGACTCACAGACTTAGAGAGCAAGCATATGAGTGTGTGTGCAGGTGCGAGGATGTAGGGAAGGCTGGTTAGGGAGTTTTGGATGGACATACACAGAGGACAGAGGGTGAGATGGTTGGATGGCATCACCGACTCAGTGGACATGAGTTTGAGCAAGCTCCAGGAGATGGTGAAGGACAGGGAAGCCTGGCGTGCTGCAGTCCACGGGGTTGCAAAGAGCCAGACACCACTGGGCGACTGAACAACAACGACAACTATTTAAAATGGAGACCCAACAAGGACCTACTGTTCAGCTCAGGGGACTCTGCTCAATGTTACGGGGCAGCCTGGTAGGGCAGGGAGTTCGGGGGAGAACGGATACATGTATGTGTATGGCTGAGTCCCTTCACTGTTCACGTGAAGCTATCATGACGTTGTTAATCAGCTATACCCCAATACAAAATGAAAAGCTTTTTTTAAAGAGTACTGCTGTGGATTAGATAAGGAATCATGCCCATTTGCACAAGTCCAGAGACTCGAGAACTGAAACAAATCCTCGCAGAACAAGCGTTTCATAAACAACTGGAAGCACCCTAATGACACTGTCTTTCTGAACGAGAAGCAGTTTCAGATATACCCAGACAGGACACTGCTGATGAATCTGATACATTTCACATCCAAAGAAAAATAAAAGGTGGGGGCGAAGGGTGGGGGCAGGAATCATCTTTTGAGTCTTTGCCATTCATAGTTGAAGAAGATAAGTTAGAGTTTGGATAAGAGATATCCAGCCCACGAGAGAGACCAAGAGCCACAGGACAGATGGACGCATTCAGAACGAAAAGGTCCACTAACCGACCCGACAGTAAAATGCTCCAAAAGCAGAGTCACAAGCAACTCCAGAGGTACATGTGCACCCACAGGACTCCTGCAAGGATCTAAAGAGAAGGGGAAGGAGTGAGGGCGGTGGGGAGGAGGGATGACGCGAGGTGGCAGCGTCTCTCGGGAGCCTGCACGCATTCATGGGAGCTCTGTTTCAGGACTTGCATTGGGAAGGGACGCGCACGCCAAGACATCTGGTCACAGTCGACCTTCCTGGGGCCACAGACACTCACTGCCAGCAGCTGACATGTCATCGCAGAGACGCAGTCAAGGCTGGGCGAGAGGAGGCGATGGTTTCAGGTGGGCTGGCGGGGCAGCCTTGCGGACTGCCGTGTTTTCTAACCTACCCACAGAACGACGCGGAGCCAAATGTTCTGCAGGCCGGGCCAGACTTTCCGACCCCACCTTGGGGGTCTGCCAGCGTTCGCTGGCTCGCTCCCCACCGTCAAGCCTTCTTGTGAAATGACTGGTGCTTCCTGCTTCCCGTCGCACCCCAGACCCAGACACGCCACCCCTGGCTGGGTTGCCGCCCTACGGTCTCGTGAGAGGGAGCCAAGGGGCTCTTGAGGACACAGGAGCCCCTGTTCAGATGAGGACCAAAAAAAGAAAACAAGAGCCAGGCCATCTCCGTCCTTGCTTCCCAGTTTTCTTGGAGCCCTTTTTCTGCTCCCCACTCCCCACCCCTTACTCATGGTCTCTTCCCCCTGGCTGCAATTCAGCACCACATTCCAGCTTCTCTGGGTCCCCAGCTTCCCAGCGACAAGGCCATGGGGATGTTCAGAGAGGCTGGCTCTGAGAACGTCTCATCTCCATAGACCTGTCTACCCACCTCCCACCTGTCTCCAGAGAAGCAGCCAACATTCCTTCGGTCCCACAGAGAAAGGGTGTGACTTCGATTACTCAATGAAACCTCGGAGCCAGCCTCTTATGCCCCCAAAACAATAGCGTTATATTTTTCTTGGACTTCCTCCGTTTTGTTTGGTTTCTCCTTTGATTTGCAGAAAGAACTCTTCTCCCGCCCGCTCTTTTCGTGTTGTTGTTTAAACGCACCAGCACAGTCCTTCTGCTAGGATCCCAACCCCCTCCAGGCTCGAGAAGGTAAAGCCCTGGATGGTGAACTCGAGTGACGTCAACGAGCTTGAGAAATGCCATCCGTTTCTCCCGGGCTTTCTCACACGTGGGAATGTCTCTTGGGAGCCTGCAGCCCATCTCCGATCTGTTTGTCTTGGATGCTAATCCCGGGACGCTGGGTGAGGTGTTAGTCAGACTGACCTTTCCGGTTTTCTGAGTCAGTGAAGTTAGATCACTAAGTCAGGCGCTAAGTGTTGAAAATGAAAATCGGTGTGTGGGGCAGGCCGAGGGAGTCAGGAAGGTGGGAACAAGGAGGTGAAGGGGGAGGCTGACCCTCTGGTTTGGGTTGAAAGAAACAAACACAACCCTCTCTGTGCAATCAAGCCCATCCTCATCAAAAGAGATTCTCATCATCTGGGATGAAGCTCATATTACAAAGAGTCTTGTATGGACTTGACCTCTCTCTATACACACACACACTGCCTCTGAAAAGGCTACCATAAGGCTTAAGTCTCAAGGGAGCTTCCATCCATCCCCAAACAACCCAATCTCCTGGTATTCGGGGAATTTTCTGTTTAGTTGTCCACTGAACTCTGGAGGTCTGTTGGGTTACAAGAGATATGTACAGAGCATCTTACCTCTCGCTAGGCTGGGGCATTTAGATCACCCACCAATTCCACCCCCGGCTCCTCTATCATGCAAACAGATCTAATGGAATAACAATGCTAATAATGCCAGCTGTTTGGTTTGGATCAGCTTTTTAAACCCAGCTCTTACCTCAGAGGTCAAAATCCCTAGTAAGCTCAAGTGGAAGCAGCTTCCTCCCATGTGTAAATAGACAGCTGCTGAGAAGTCGCTCTTTAACACGGGGAGCTCAGCTCGGTGCGCTGAGATGACCTGGAGGGTGAGATGCTGGAGGCTGGAGAGGGACGGGACAGGTGTATAACTACGGCTGACTTGCATTGTTGTACGGCAGAAACCAGCACAACACGGTGAAGGAAATTTCCTCCAATTAAAAACAAATTAAAAAAGAAAAAATACCTATGGAAACTCAGACAAGTTCTCATTTAACACGAGAAAGCAGCCTCCTCGAGAAGCAAAGTGTTTCTCAGAAGGTCACACCACGTATTCACAGAAACCCAGTGTTCACAGTGGTCTTGGATCCAGGACTATTTACTGAGAGCTATACGGGGGTTGCATTGTGTTGGCAAAAATTTGGGTTGTTTTTTAATGTTTTTTGGGTTTTTGGCTGCAATGCATGTAGGATCCTAGCTCCCTGACCAGAGGTTGAGCCCGCACACCCCACATTGGAAGGCGAAGTCCTAACCACCGCACCACCAGGGGAGCCCCAGAATTAGTCTTGAGGGGTACCGCCGGCCCTGACCACCTGGTTAGGCTCCGTCGCCTCTGAGCCTTCAGAACTCTCCTACTTCACAAATCATCAATAAAATTTTTACCCCTCCCTCAGTAGTTTCAGCGCACGCTCGGGACTCCTTTCACGAAAACGCATCAAGCAGAGCAGGTGCAATTCTTTTCAACAAATATCTGTTGAGCGCTGATTACCTTCAAGGCATTTGCTCAAATCAGATTAAAAAAAAAAAAAAAACTGAATGCATTTGTGAAAGCAAACCATCCCTACCATTCTCTCTGTTTTCTAAAATTCAGCAACTCCGTACATTTTTTTCCTACAATTCAGTTCTCAAGAAGAGAAAACGTGATCACAAAAGGAAAGAAATTACCCCCATTTTGTTTTATCAAAGAACGCACGTACACTGACACACGGACTCACAGACACGGACACACGGACTCACAGACACGCACGCACATCCATATGAAATAATGACTTGTCCAGTAAGATCTCCCTCGATGTCATGGACAGAAATACACTGGGCCTGTCAAAGTCTACACTTTTTTTTCTTTTTTAAGGCTTCACAGGGGGAAAAAAGAGAGAGAGAGAGAAGGGAAAACCCACCAGGAGCCTAAAGGAGTCAGATCTCTTTCTATACTGCCAGGTAATTGTTAGCAGAAATCTGCTATAATAACAGGCCATTTTACAGGAATGCTAATTCCATTCTCTCCTGCTCAAAGAAGATCCAGGGTCCGCCTTTGTTCCTAACCTGGACAGTGTGGAGAAAATAACAATACCTTCTTTCAGCAATGGTGGGCATCGGCAAGCGAGGGCTCCTGCCATCCCAGGTAAGAGCTGGCAGGAGAGGTGAGTGCCACCAAGGGGCGGCTGGCCTCAGATCTTGGTGGGGGAGGATCAGTCAGGAGACCCCAGGGAAGAGGACCAGCCTCCTGGGAGGCAGTGGGGTTTGAGGGTGTTGTGGGGGGCGTTGGGGGGCAGGTAGGAAGAAGGTGCCTTGCTTTCAGAAACTTAGAAAAAGGCTCTCCACGCCTCGGTGCAGATGCCAAGCCTCCACAGTGGCAGCACCTCCGGTCTCTTCAGAAAGGGCTCCCTGCTGACGGTCTGTTTGCAGTCTGGGACTGTTTTATGTTTTATACCACTGGTTCCTTCTTCCAAGACTCTGAGGTTTAGGATTTGGGTGAGCTTGAGGGTTAGCTTTTCTTTCTTTCTCTCTCTCCTCTTTTTTTTTTTTTTTTTTTTTTGATTCCTCTACCTTTTGATTCACAGTTTCCAATACACAAAGCACTTTATACCATCCATGGAAACCTTCGTGGCCACAGACTTAGAAAAAGACTGACGAGTGTCCGACCCAGACTGGGAAGGCAGATGGGGCAGTGTCCAAGTATGTGGCACAGATGTGTTACTTTAAAAAAAAAATCAGGTCCCCAAAGTGGCATTTCTTTGCGAAAAACTGGACAGGCAAGGGCGTCAGCTGAGAAATCGGCACAGCCTCCACGATGGGTGAAGACTTGAAGTTGCCCTTGAGTGGGTCCATTTGGGAAGCTGTGTGGCACTGAGCTAGACCTCTCTTTAGACACTCGGGAAGTGTTTCTGGAATGAACATGCACTGATTTTTTAAAGGGCTTTGTGTCGCTGTTAGGACATACTGGATGCCTCCTGGAGACAGGAGTCATAACATTTGAGTTTGTCATTGTTCTTGTCCCCACTAGATTCCCTGGCTCCCCTGAGAATGATCTGAGCTCAGGAAACATCGCAAAAAATGTGCAACTAAACTAACTGAGCTTTGTCCTTCTCTTGAAGTCTTCTGCACCCGTTCTGTACCCTCTCTGGAGACAGTCCTGTGCAATCACTTTTCCCCACCTTCTCATTTTTTCCCAACCAATTATACAGAAATAGTTGCCTATAATTGGTTAGATAGCATCACCGAGTCAATGAACACGAATTTGAGCAAACCCTGGGAGATAGTGGAGGACAGAGGAGCCTGTCGTGCTGCAGTCCATGGGGCCGCAAAGAGTCAGACACGGCTTAGTGACTGAACAACAATGATAAATTGCCAGAAATGAAGGCTGAGCCCAGTTGGTTTCTAATCTGGCTGCTCAGGAGACCAGCTAGAGACAGTGGAAAGGAAAACAAGATGCTCAGGGAATCTCTGCTCCAAGTCTCCGAAGCATCTGTCCAGCCCACCCTTCTGAAAGCAAGCATCAGCTTCCTCTTTCCTCAAACCAGCATCACAACCTTTTCCCCACAGGTTGTACACGACCGAGTCTTAACCACCAGTGTCTGCTGCACAAATGAAACGTGTTTGCATACAGACAAAGTTTGAACCAGAGAATTCTAATCTTGATTCCTCCCCAAAAGATGAGTTCTCCGCAGACAGAGAGTAACAGCGGGAAGTGAGATAGACCAGCAGGTTATCGAATCGGCCATGTTTTATGCAAAACGCAAGAAAAGACACTGACAAGCAGAAATCCCAGCAGCCCCTTTTTGCTCCAAACCATTCTCCTCCTCCGACAGCCTTGCTTCAGAACCTTCATTCCCAAATCTGGATTGCCTAGCAAACACAGAGCCTAAAGGAAATAAGGCAAGTCTAAAAAGAAACAAGACACTGGGTACAATGTCCCCCACTGGAGAACAGAGGTGACGATGGTATAGCTCAGCTGGTCTTTGCAGTAAATGAGTTTTTGAGAAAATTTATTTATTTTTATTATTTATTTTGGCTGCATCGAGTCTCAGCTGTAAGATCCAATTCCCTGACCAGGGATGGAACCCAGGCCACCTGCATTGGGAGCAGAGAGTCTCAGCCACTGGACTACCAGGGAAGTCACCATAAATGGTTTTTACATAGTAAGCATCCCAGGGTTGGTGTTTTGTTTTGTTTCGTTTTTTCTTGTTTTACTGTTGCTGTTTCTGTGGGTTTTTACCACTTGACCCTTAGAGCTGTAAAAGTCTGGACAAGTGAATTAACTCTCAGCCTCAGCTTTCTCACCTATTAAATGGGAGAAGGAAGAAACACCGACAAAGGTTTTCTTGGGGCGATATGGGTGATTTATCCAATCTGCCCTTAACAGATTGCCAAGCACATGGTGAAGGGCTCTGTAACATCTCTTATTAATAAATGACCTAATGGAGGCAACTCCCTGGCGATCCAGTGTTCAGGACTCCCTGTTTCCGCTGCAGGAGACATAGGTTTGAGCCTCGGTAGTAGAACTAAGAGTCTACATGCCATATGGCCAAAAAAAAAAAAAATGACCCAATGGAGCAAAATGAAAAGAAAGGGGACAGGACAATGACATGGGTCCTGCTCCTCCAGAACGATGAGGACTGTTCTAGGATGAGAGGGATGGTGACCCCCGCATCTGCTCAGTGGAATAAAATGATTTTGAAAACCTGGACAAGCCTGAATCAAGGTGTAAAACGGCCGCCACCCAACCCAGAGAAGAAAGAAACCCCAACACACATCAGAGTAAAAAGGACGGCTGTGAAATAAAGTCAGCCAAGGCACCGCTTCTGCCAACCCAGAGATGTTCTCATGCAAAGGAGACAAAGAGGAGGAAAGGCACATCAGAGGTGCCTGGCTCAAGTCACACTGTGTCCTCTGCTCCTTGGAGACAAAGGCTGCCAAACTCTGATTAGGGGACAAGGGAGAAGATAAGAGCAGAGACATGCTTCCCAAAAGAGTGGACGCCCAGTTCTTCACGTGACCCAAGAAGAGAGCCAGGGCCCTGGGAGAGCTCCCAGAGAACAGTGAGAGCGTGGGGGAGCGGGCCGCCTGGGCCAGCCTGCCTGCTGGCCTTGGAGCTACAGTTCCGTGGAGACAGCAGTGTGTGGGGTTCTGCGTGTGCCCGGCATGCCGGGGAGGCACACGGGGAGCTGGCAATGCGGGATCCAGCGATCTGCCTCTCCCATTAACCATGCGGCCTTGAGCAAGGCACAGGCTTTTTGTGGGGCTTCTGTTTCTGCCCGTGAAAAAGCAGAGAGGGTAATTTCTCCCCCTCCCAGCCTCCCAGAGATGTCCAGGGAATAGAGCTGATGAGTGGATTTAAGGGGCACTTCAAAAGCAGAAGCAGGAAGCAGTGGCAAAGAATATTCATTAGTGATGAAGTTATTTTTCCGTAATAGTTGAGAAGGCACAAGACCATTTGCTTCAGAATAATGCGTGCGTGTGTGTGTGTGTGTGTGTACGTGTGTGTACACCTGGGAGAAACAGAGACAGAGAGGGTAAGGCGTGTACCCCCAGGATTCCTGTACACAGTTAGTGATTCCTCGTGTGTGAATGGGCTTCTGGAGGAACCTGCGAAGCTGGGCTAGGTGAGTCCACAGAGTTGCTGGTTTGGGGGTGCAGAGTGAAAGAAATCCCAGTGAGGATGGAAGTGGATACTTGTCATGGACTGAGCAGGGACTATACAGGCCCCAAACACACTTGGCCTGCCCCCATTGGGGTCCCCATATTTCCTACACGGGGTGGCCTCCCACTGGCTGGAAGAGAGTGTCCATCCGCTGACCCTTGACTGCATCGCCCTGCCCACCTAGCAATAAGTTTCACCCGGGGAAGCAAAAAGCTGTGGCACCTTGACATTTACTAACTAAATAAATACCTGCTGGAATTAACTCCACCCACCCCACCCAGGAGCCAGGGCCTACGTTTCCCCAAAGCTCAGGTTTCTCGCCTCCTCCTGTTGCTCCTTGTCCTCTATCTCTCCTTCTTCCTCCAGAGAAATCACAGTTTGAAATTAGGGGCAAAGGTGGAGATGGGAGATTCTGTTTTTCAAGTGCCTTTGTTTGGGCAGAAAGTAGGATGTTGGGTCCAAATATCACTGCAAGAGAAACTCAAGTTCTTAGACACCGTACGTCTATGTATGCACACTTGCATTCTCTCTTGCCCTTTAAATCCAACCCCCCCCCCCAAAGAGAAGTAGGGGAAGGGTTTGTGCTGCTGGTGCTCTGGGGACTGCAGTCCCCCGGGCGTATGGGAGTGATTAGCTTACAGATTTCAGGTAGCTCCAGCCACACGTGCAACCCACATGACACCCCTAATTCCAGACCCAGCTCTCCTTCTCCAAACAAACAGCAGCACCGTTTGCAGAGGAAAGAAAATGCCTTTCTTAGAAGACCCACAGAGGAAAGCCAGGTTGGAATTGTCTGCTCTGCTCTGCTCTGAACAACCCCCTCGCCCAACCCAGCCCACTGTTCATTCAAGAGGCAGCCACACCGAGGCTCATCCGTGAAAAGGCTGTGCCTTGTGCTTAGAAAAGCAAGCAAGAAAACCAGAAAGAGAAAAATATTTATTATCCTTGTATATTTGGGTAGCAGGGTCCAGGGGGGTTAGAGGCTTCTGATCTGTTAATAATGATTTCAGTTCGTGGTTTGATTGTTTTCTCAGAACCTGTAAATCCAGGCTTGAAATGTATAAAGATTGCAATCTAAAAGTTTTACATCCATCACTCCAAAAATTCTCCAAAGGCATGTCTCCAAAACCCTTTCCTATGAGAAAGAAGTCAGAGGGTAGGAAATTCAAGAGAGGATTCCAGAACAAGAACAGACTTCCTCGAAAGTGACACAGACAGACGTCTAGGGGACATGTTTTGACACACATAAAGATATCTCATCCAAACAGCCAAGGTGTCCTGCCATGGCCCCCGCTGGAATCTACCATTAGACATTCATTGCTGTGGCTAAATTTTGCCCTCATTCTTTAAATGAAGGTTTACTCAGCAGAGTCTTTGTGGCATACAGACTGAAGATTCAAAAAGGATAACATTCTGTACTTGTCCTCAAGGAGATCATAGTTAATGGTTCGCATATCCACACAAAGGACAAATGAGAACACCAAGAGACAAGACCAAGATATTATTAAAACAGAGATAAGAGCAAATATCCATTCCTGGGAAGACATCAAGTCTTCACCGGCGGTTAGTGTGTAGCCTGGATCTCTATCACCTACTAAAGTCTGGCTACCTCTGAGACTGAGAATATACCAAGCATACAGTCATTCACTCCATTCTGAATAAGGCTCACATTTTCCCCAAGACAGCAGTGGATGAGGGCAGCTTTCATCTGAGAGAGATACCTTTCCCTGAAACGGGAGAGGCACGCTGCCAGAAAGGGCTGGGAGGAAGGCTCCCCTGTCCCTGAGAAAAGACACTCATGAAGATGAGGAGTAAGCCAACACGTAAACCCAGGAAGGCTGGGGCAGTTCAACACACGAGTCACTGAGAAACAGCCAAACAACGAGAACAAGACTTGAGGAGTCAGGACCACTCTCAAGAATCAGCAAGTGAAGACACACGAACAATTCTTTCTAAGGAAATTCCTAGGAAGCATTGCTTGGAATCTTTTTGAATCAGAAGAGAATCTAGGGACTTGGCTGGAAGGCCAGTGGTTGAGACTTCACCTTCCAGGGCAGTGGGTGTGAGTTCGCTCCCTGGTTGGGGAACTAAGATCCCACATGTGTGTGCTCAGTCACGTCCGACTCTTTGCAACTCCACTGACTGTAGCCCTCCAGGCTCCTCTGTCCACAGAATCTTCCAGGCAAGAATACTGGAGTGGGTTGCCATTTCCTCCTCCAGGGAACCTTCCCGACCTAGGAATCGAACCCGAGACTCTTGCATCTCCTGCCTTGGCAGGCAGACTCTTTACCAAGTGCACCCACCTGGGAGGCCCCAGATCCCACACGCTTTGCAGCCAGTTAAAAAACCAAAACAAAACATAAAAAAAAAAAAAAAAAAACACAGAAGCAATACTGTAACAAATTCAATCAAGACTTTACAAATGGTCAACATTAAAAAAAAAAAAAAAAAACTTTTTTAAAAAAGAGAGAGAACCTAGTCTTTCCTCTGAACCCATTCTTAAGCCTCAAAAGCAACCTCACCATCACTTCCTGGTTTGTTTGACTGAAAATCAAAGTGCCCTTTGCAGGAATGGGCCGGGGCAGCCTGAGAAAAAAGGGAGATGCAGGTGACGGTTTGTGTCATGCTCTGCCTAACCCGTCCAGTCCTCTTGACTGATACCAGCCTAAGACTTGGCTGTAGCAGTTCTCAGGCCTCGCAGAGCTGAGGGAATGAGCTTAGAGGCAAATCCCACCCCCCGCACATATTGCTCTGAAACCCCGCTTTCCCCAGACCTCAGTTCCTGGAGGGGAGTCAGAATCAAGAGAGCCTCCTTGGTGCCAGGAAAATAGAAAGCAATTAGTGACTTTTGCTTTAGGCAGAATCTAAAGGGGAAAAAGAAAACTTGGAGCCTCACTGAACTCCACCTCCCTGGGCCTCTCCGGAACCACAACGTTCAGCCCACTCAGCGTTTGGCCCATGCCACTCTCTCCTCCCCCAGAAGATTTCTCTGCTCCTGGAAAATCATCTGGAAATTGTCATCACCACTGTGCTGGCTGGCAGATGTCCCCCAAAGAGGGAGTGAAGCGTACCACACACTACAAGGCATTTCTGGGCTTGGACCAAGAAAGTGGCAGGGGGGAGTAGCCCAGGCGCAGAATAGCACAGCATCAGTGGGGACAGGAGCCGGAGGTGGGCTCTGTGGGAAGAGGAGAGAGAGCAACGCGGGTCTGACTTTGAGCCGGGAGCTCGGGACACTTCTCCCTTCTCCCTTGTCTTCCCCTCGGCACATGGATGGAGCAGCAAGGAGGGGACTCAGTTCCCTCTGCTCTTTCAGGACAAGAAGAAGGGAATCCAGGGCAGAGGCTGAGAGGGAAGGTCTCAGAAGGTAGCGAACTCAGAGGGCAAAGCAGCAGAGAACAGGCAGAATTCAGAGGCTGATGAATGCCAGATCAAGCAGACGGTAACAGCCAGGGTCTCAGTCTTGTCCCTTTTGGACGTTCAGGCACATAGTAGGAACTTCAAGCCACGTCCGCCGAACTGATTGATGAGGGGAGCTGAGGATGATTAAAGGTGGGCCAGCTGGGACTGAGACGACAGGCGGGAGGACAGGGAAGGGAGGGTGACGGAGGGGACAGGCTGTCCCCACCGTGCTGTGTGTCCTGGCCCCAGAACTGCGCCCCACCTGCCGGAGGCCTGGAGACAACACTCAGGCCTGTGGGCCTTGCTCCTGCACAGCCTCCCAGAGTCACCCACACCTCAGCCACATGTGGAACGACCAGCACCCGGTCAGCTGCCCAGGACCCCTTACGCGTTTAGCACAGCTGTGCGGGCGCGTGCGTGGGAAGTCGCTTCAGTTGTATCTGACTCTGTGCGACTCCCATGGACTGTAGCCCACCAGGTTCCTCTGTCCATGGGATTCTCCAGGCGAGAACACTGAAGTGGGTTGCCATTTCCTTCTCCATTAGTACGGCTGAGGTTCAGACAAAAGCTGGGTTTGGGGCTTCCTCACAGGCCAAGCCTCTGGGGGCAGCAAGACTGGGCAGGAGAGCAGATCCTGGAGGCAGGGGCGTGAATGCCAGCATAGAGCATCTGAGCCAGGACCACCCGCCCTGCCTCCCTCTCCTCCAGGAGCCAGAATCTTCCCGCCATCAGACTCCACTTTTCTTCTAGCTCCTGAAGACAACCTGCCAAGTGTGGGATGCCTCCTTCACTCCCAGAAAGTGAGCCCTTAAGGAAAAGGCCCCTCCACGTAGGGCTCTCTGAGTCTACTGGTCCCTTTTGAAGAAAAGTGAGTGACTGGATGTTCGCATCTCTAGCGAGCCTGCCCCTAAGTTATCCGGGAAACTGCTGTGTGTTGCTGCCTTGCATGCAGATGTGAAGGGGGATGCGGCTAAAAAGACAGCCCTCTTCTGCCCAACGAAGCTGACAGCTTTGTGAGCTTTAGGGGGACCAGGAGCAAACTAGTTTCTGCAACCGCTCCTGCCTTGTCCAGGCTGTCGGCCTTCTCTTACGTTTCCTCCAACCTGGAATTTGGGGGAGCGGCAGGTTCTAGCTCGAGGACTCACTGTGGCAGAAACACCTGCACTCGCCCATTATCTGTAAACACGTGTTGTCCTAAACACAGCGTCACTGACACCGTGAGATGTGTCTGGGTCTCAATAATGTAAAGGAGGGGCCACAAAAAAAAAAAAGAAAGAAAGAAAGAAAGAAAACAACAAAAACAAAAAGAAAACCCGTTCCTCTCATCTAAGGCAGATCAAATTTCACATTCATTAAAAAAAAAAAAAGTGGGGGGGGGTGGGTTTAAGAGTTTATTTACTCCTTTTACACCAGTGAAAGGGCCTTGGGAGAAAATTGTCGTAGAGAGAAGTAGGGGTGGAAAAGAATGAAACTGTTTTCTCAAAACGCCTCATCTACCTATTGGAAGCTGGGAAAGAGAGGACAGAGAGACAGCCCTTGTCTCTCCCTTGAACCCAAACCCCCAGAGGCAATGCGGTCATAATGCTGCCGGCCTCCTCTGTCTGCTTGCAGACAGCCTGCGCACCAAGAAATTAATCTGACATAAACAATGACAGGGCAGGAAGCCCAGTGCATCTCCGGGTTCCCTGTGGCCCCCACTTGATGACGCCCCGGGGCTGTTTAAGCAGGGGGCTCTTGGTCCGCCCACCCTGTGAATTTTTCTGCGACGTCACAGCACTGAGAACCGCCAGCGTTGAGATGTCACTCCAGGATAACCGGAAAGTTGGGGACTGACTTCATGGCTTTGGCCTTCCCAGGGCCCTAGGGTGGAAGGCACTCTGGCAGCTGCCTGAGCTAGACCAGAGGGCTGGTGACCCAGCTTGATCGTCTGCCCAGGAGCCCGGCTCAGGCCACTCAGCATCAGCATCGCATTGCAGGAAGCCTTGGCCCCTCGAACCTACAGGTTCCAGAAACCAGGACAATGCAACGTGCCCCAGGCATCCGGTCCTGCTGAGATAGAAAAGGATAGCGAGAAAGACACAAGATTACTTGTCTTAAATTCTGGCAGTCACCTTTGGAATTGTGTAATAATACCATTTCGCTTTTTTTCTAGGTTGGATGGAGACAGCCCCTCCCCCTGCCCCATTCATGCAGATCAGAAATAATCTGATGTCCCAGCTACGAGGACATCTCGGAGGCAGCAGCTGGGTAGAGGCCCTGCAGAGTGAGATGCAGTCCTCATTCTAGAGCTCCAGGTCCCCTTGGGAAACTGTTCAAAACTCCTGAGAATCTCAGCTCTTTTCTGTTAGTTCTCTCCCCGGAACTAAAGACACCCTAAACTGAAAGGGGACCCCAGGGGAGGCAGGTGGGACTCTGTGCCCTACAGGGAAAACACTTGAGGAGAAGTGAGCGCCCTGACCCCTGCGGAGTCCAGGGCAAAGGAGGCACCGCTGTGTCCAGCGCTGGTTTTATTTGTATTTTTAAATCAGCAAGGCAAAAGCACTTTCAGCTGAAAATGCCCCAGAGATTTTTTTTTAGAGGGAAATTATGGAGGGACAAACACACACACACACACACACACACACACAGTCCTAGGAAGTTCCCTGCGGGCCATCCTAGAGAAGCCCGGAGGGAATCCACACGATGCCCGTCTCCCTGGTACCTTGACTAAAAACAGATATTTTCGAAAAAGGAAGGTTAAAAAAAGACAGCGAGCCAGCACACTCCCTTTGGAAGCAAAGTCCCTCTGGGGCCACGGCCGGGACGTCCCCACTGCCAGCTCTCCCCTCCTCTCCACCTCGGACTCTCAGCCAGTCCCGGACTAGCCAGCTCGCCCAGTCTCTCTCGCCTTGGCTAGATCCCCGCGCCCCCGGGGCGCCGAGAGGGTTTGCAGCCTCCGCTGCCCCCAGGGCGGGCCGCGTCAACCGGAGCAGGGGGACGGGTTCCTGCCTCCTTCCTGAGACACTTCCCGTTCACCGCACCCCGCTTTCTCTGCGAAAACGGGGGGGGGGGGGAGAAAACTGAAATGCCCCCTCTCGGCCTGCAGTTTTAGCGGTGCCGGGATGCTCCAATCTTGGGCGACACAGATCGGATCACCTCCCCGAGCAGGGCGCCCGTTTGGGGAGAAACGTACAGGGACAAACACACAGGCGAGGGCGTTTTGGGGACGTGCTGCCGGGAGGTCTGGAGGCCTGCGAGGTGCAAAGGTCACTTTCTCTGGCCGGTCCACAGATATTCACTGCGCCCCGACGAAGCAGCCTGGGACTTCCCTTTCCCCTTCTGCTGTAGCCGCGCAGACCGGCGCTTGTCCTGAGACAAGCTTACCTGCGGCTCCTTTGCAAAGAGAACTGGAGTCCCAGGCGAACTGGGGAGACGGGCAGGCCGGCTCGGGCCCCGGTAAAACGGTGCTAAAAACGAGGATCCGCAGGCCGCTCAGGGAGGGCGCCAGGGCCTGAGGGTCCCGCCAGGGGCTGGGCTCTTTAACCTCAAGGAAACCCGGCCAGGGATGTTCGCGGAGAGCAGGGGCATCCCTCGTCCACGGCCCTTCTACAGAAAACACTGCCCGGGGCCGAGAGACGCGGGAGACGCTGCCGCTCGCATCCCCACCAGTTAGGTGTTTTTTTCCCCCCTAGGACCTGCCTGCCTGCAGAAAACGGTTTGGACACAGTCCTCACTTTGGCCAAGGAATTTTAGAGAGGGAGGTCGCGGTCCTTAGTTCCCCCCCACCCCCTTACCCTGCAGTCAAAAGGGAGCCCCCTCCGCCCACACGGCCCACCCCCACCGGAGACTGAGGGGCCCAGCAGCCCCAGGCGCGCGGAACTCGCTCCGCGCCAGCTACGCTGGGCTCCTGCCTGGCTCCCGCGATGACGCGGAGGGGGACCGGCCGCCCGAGTTGGGGAAATTGAGCCCGGCGCCGGCCCCGGACCGAGAGAGCAGGAGGTGGGGCGTATCCCAGATCTCGGTTCCCCGAGGGTTACGCTCGCACCGGGAGCCTAGGCTCCAGGCCGCAGAGCTCGCGGCGTTGCCTCCCTCGCGGGCGGGACTCGAATGCGCACCTTGTATTGGGGCAGTGCGGCCCAGCGCTCGCCCCTCTGCTCGGTCTGCGCGACCCTGGTCTCCTTCAGCAACCCCCACCCCACCCCGCCCCAGACTGTTCAGCTCCGGGCAGAACGCTCTAGCTCAAACTGGGTCGACAGCCTCAGTTTCCCCATCTGCAACCGGAATATTGTGAACGGGTTTCTTTCCCTCGGGTTCCCTCTGACTCAAGTGCTCTGATCTGGGGCTGCAAGCCTTCTTCCTTGGGCAGCTCAGGGAGGTCAACCTGCAACTCGGGGAGAGTCACACCCCCGAGCGAACCGAGTCCGCGCATGGAGGCGGGTGGGGGCGGGGGGTTGGTACCCACTGGAGCCGCCTGCAGAGAGGCAAAACCGCCGCCCCCACTGACTGATCCACGATGCCCACGCGCCAGAATCGGCCTGGTCCTGGCACTCCGAGACGCTTGGCACCTTGGAGCTGGGGGTCCTTGCGGTCTGTGTTCCCCTTCTGGGCAGAACAGAAACTTGAGGCATCTCAAACGCTACCCCCACCCCTTCCCTACAGACGACACATCTCCCAATTCCCCTCGCTGGGCTGCCCAGAGGTGGACCTGCATGGGAGGACATATCGGATAGGAATTTCTGCAGAGAGAAATCTCTGCAGCGGGGCAGCCTTGACTGAGTGAAACACATCACCCCCTACCACCACCTTCTAAGTTTTCCTGCAGTTTCTGAGAGTTAAGACAGTTTCTGGGCTTTTGGCGCCCTCTCTGGATGCAGCTAAAAATTGCAGCTCGTTTTTAAAGTCAACTGATTGTTTATCCTAAGTTTTCAAAAAGATACAAAAATATTGGTATGGAACAAACAGAAAGGAGATACAGATCTGTAGCTTACAATTTTAAATTCTATGCATTACATAGCTCCTATTACATTACCACGTTAAAATATATTTTTAAATGTACGTATTTATCTTGACAAATATTTAGTGAAATATTACCAAAAAAAAAAAAAGTCACAGTCGTCTTCATTGCCTTCATGCCAGTAAACATGGGAATTACAATAAAATGCAACTAAATACAGATGGCCGGGCTAAAGCGTCTGCCCGAAGTTCTAGTCTCTGAGTCCCCTCTTGGGTCAGGTGTCTTTCGAATTGTACTAACAACTGCCCCCTCCCTAGGACACAGATATCAGTCCCTACTAAGCGGGGCTTTTTCTCCTAAGAAAGGACGGAGTTGTTCTTATACTTTCCCAGCGTATTCACGCGGCCAGGAATACAAGGCTGTTGTACCCTGTCTCTTAAACGGGTAAACAAGCTATAGAGTACCAGACACATCCACTTGTACGTTACATTCGTTTAAAAAAGTAAATAGTGTTTCACAGCTTTGTAACTGGCTATCTTCTGAAGAGTTCCATTTCCTGTAGCAAATGTCCACCTCTTCAGAAGAAATGAAAATGTCAGAGAAAAAAAATTCTCCAAGGAAAACATTCTTTGAAATCTTGCACTAATGTCCGCAGCTTGCAAATTAGAAATGAGAAGCCTTTGCTCTGAAGAGGGATGATTCACCGTGACAATAATTTAATTCGGAGCCGAACACTGGTGAAAGCCAGAAGGGGAAGGGGCGAGGTATTTAAAAGTGAGTTTTCCGCCGTTGTGCGTTTATTTGTAATTCTCAACACACGGAACCCGCAGGCGGCTAAGATTTTTCTTCCCTCTCAAAACACAGAGCCAACTAAGCAGTTCGTGTAAACACAAAAGTTGCGCTCAAATCACACTTGAAATACATCAGCAACACCCCCACACCCCTGGCCAGAACTTCCGAATGTCTGCAAGTCAGAGAGGATAGGACTAAAGTCAGGACCGCAGGCGCTTCAGCGCTCCAGGTGTTTTTGTAGGGGTGGCAGGGAAGGTGAAAGCAGGCAAGAAGCACGACTCCACCAAAATGGAGTGTTTTGTCTGCGGTGGTACCCATTTGTTTTGGCTTTTTCAAACCCAGTGACGGGCCTCGGCCTCCAGGCCCAGCACAGCCCCGTTCGCCAAGTTCGGTTTCTGAAAGCCAGAGCAGTAAGCGAACTCTCTCCAGGGGTAACCCTGCTCAAGTTCTGATTCGGCCAGAGGTGAAGGGCAGAACCTCGGGATGGTCTCCCTGTCGCTGAGGCGCGCGGCGGGGTGCGGACTGGGGGGAGCGGGGGGCTGGAGAAGAACTAAGTCAGAGTTCAAGGTCGGAGAAGCGCAGGCCGGCTCCCGCGAGTGCGCGGGGCTCCGGCGTCTCTGCGGCCGCCGGCGCGCGCGGGGCACTTCGCTGTGGTTTTCATTGATTCTCTTTGCACCGAGCGCAGCCGAGTCCCGACCAGCCGCACGGGCTCCGGCGAACCAGAGCATGTTCATCTATTTATACGGATTATTACAGAGGAACGGCGGACGTTGAGTCACCAAAACATTTGCTTCAAAAGACAATTTCTAAGCACTTTTGGAGGAGGCAGGCTCCAGGAGCGGAAACTGGGCTAGGATTTAAGGAAGGAGCGACAGCTTTTCGAATACTGCAAACCCAGTTAAGTCCCCGGGACCGCGGAGAAAACTGAACAGAAATGCTTGTGGGTGGGGACAAATCTTAGTCCACACACACACACACACACACACACACACACACACACGCAAAGTTTCGCGCAGAGACAGCACCGAATTTTGATATTAAGAGAGGACGGCAAACTTACACACTTGGAAGTCCCGGGTCCCCCGCCTTCCCCGGTGCACCCCCCCAACCCCCCGCGGGACCAGAGGCTGCGATCGCCTCCCCGCTCCTCCCCTCTCCTCTCGTCACCCTGCCCAGCGCCACAGTCCTTCCCCCCCCCCCCCCAAATCGGGCCCAATCAGCTGCCTGCCAACCCCTCAAATGCCGCGCTGTGATTGGCCCTTGTATTTATTAAAGAGCCGCTGGACTGGGAGTTGGAGAGCGCAGAGCGGAGATTGAAACTGACCTGGAACTTCAGTGGCGCCGAGACTTGCCAGTTTCACTCCAGGAACTTTTCTTTGCAGGAGGGAGGAGAGAAGGGGTGCGATCGCCCCCGCTTTCTGCTCTCTCTTCCCCTCCTCCTCCTCTCCAGTTCGCCTTCCCCTACTTGGAGCGGGCAGCTGCGGGCTGGCCCCCGCGCGCCTTCCTAAACCCTCGCTCCTGCGGCCGAGTGACGCGCCAGGCTCCCCGGGAGCTGCTCGCCCCGCGCCCGGGCCGCCGAGGGGAGAGGAGCCCGCGCCTCGAGTGCCCGAGCCGCCGCGGCTTCTCGCCTTTCCCGGCCACCCGCCCCCTGCCCCGGGCCTGCGTATGAATCTCCTGGACCCCTTCATGAAGATGACCGACGAGCAGGAGAAGGGCCTGTCCGCCGCCCCCAGCCCCACCATGTCCGAGGACTCGGCGGGCTCGCCCTGTCCTTCGGGCTCCGGCTCCGACACCGAGAACACGCGGCCCCAGGAGAACACGTTCCCCAAGGGCGAGCCGGACCTGAAGAAGGAGAGCGAGGAGGACAAGTTCCCCGTGTGCATCCGCGAGGCCGTCAGCCAGGTGCTCAAGGGCTACGACTGGACGCTGGTGCCCATGCCGGTGCGCGTCAACGGCTCGAGCAAGAACAAGCCGCACGTCAAGCGGCCCATGAACGCCTTCATGGTGTGGGCGCAGGCGGCGCGCAGGAAGCTGGCCGACCAGTACCCGCACCTGCACAACGCCGAGCTCAGCAAGACTCTGGGCAAGCTCTGGAGGTAGGGCGGGCGGGAGCGGCGGGGTGGGCTCTGCGGCGGCGGGGGGCGCTGGCCCCGACGGTCTGTCCGCGCCCCGCCTCTCCGCGGGAGGGGGTCGCTGGTCCCCCTGCAGGCTCGGGGCGGGGTGCACGGGGGGGGGGCGGGGAGGGTTGGCGGAGCGGGGTGCGGGGACGAGGTGTCACTTGGCTGAGAGTTTGACCGAGTTCTTGGACTGCTCTTGGGGAAAGGGGGGAGGGGTAGGTGGGGCGGGGAGGATGGGGGGGCACGTCGCAGAGGAGGGGAGGACACTTGCAGGGGACGCGGTGGGACCCGGCTGCCAGCCTCATCTCCCGCCCCCGGCTGTGAAGGTCAACCCCAAGTGGGGGCCGCGGTGGCAATGGAAGTGTGCCGCCCCCTCCCTCGACCTGCGCTCTCCCTTCGCCCACCGGGATGGGATGCGGGGTGGGGGTGCAAACCAAGGCCCGAGGGTCCCTGGGCAGGAAGCGCACTTGGGGGGTGGCGGTTGGAAGCTGCTGCAAATAGGTGGGTGCCGTGTGTGTGTGTTAGCGGGCGGCGTTGGTGCCGGGGGGGGGGGGGGGGGGGGGTCGGCAGGAGCAGCTCCTTACAGATTAAGTGGTTTTTTAGAAAATGTTCAGAGGGTGTTGCGGACGGAAGTATAAATCCAGTAGCAAAGGCCGGGAGAGCGGGAGCTATTTTCATCCGCAGGGTTTCCAAAATAGAAGAGAAGGGGAGAGGGCGGGGCGGGGAGGGACGCTCAGGTCGCACCAGGAGGACGAAGTTTTGCGGTTCTTGTTTTTCAAAGAAAAGCGGTGAGCTGCAGTCGCGTCTGGCAGGCAGGGAGGCGGGAGGGAGGCGAGGGTCAGTGTTCGAGGATGCCGCGGGGTGGGGGTCGCCTCCGGGTCTCACCGACCTGCTAGCTCAGCTCCTCTCTCTTTCTTCCCGCGCCGCCCCCAGACTGCTGAACGAGAGCGAGAAGCGGCCGTTCGTGGAGGAGGCGGAGCGGCTGCGCGTGCAGCACAAGAAGGACCACCCGGACTACAAGTACCAGCCGCGCCGGAGGAAGTCGGTGAAGAACGGCCAGGCCGAGGCCGAGGAGGCCCCGGAGCAGACGCACATCTCGCCCAACGCCATCTTCAAGGCGCTGCAAGCCGACTCGCCGCACTCCTCCTCCGGCATGAGCGAGGTGCACTCCCCTGGCGAGCACTCGGGTGAGCCTCCCCCCGCCCCCACGCGGCACCCTCCCCCCGGCCCCCAGACACCCGGGAGGCTCTGTTTAGGGACCAGGCGCTCCCCGGGGAGGGAGACAAACTAAGCCCTGCGCCCATTTGCCCAGTTCTCGCCTCCCTGCCCAGGACCCCAGGGCCCCACGAAGTCCCTGGACACGCACAACACACCCCTAATCCTTGCATCCTAACAGATTAATCTTTATTGCAAGGCAAAATGCCTTTTACAACTTTACCGGGCTTCTCCCCTTTTTCCCTTTGGTCCCCCGCCCCAAAAGCACACACAGGGCTTTTCTACCAGTAGCAACGTGGTCTTCCGGACCCTCCGGGGCCTCGGACCCTCTCCTGATAAAAGGGGGCTGCCGAGTGTGTACCCCCGGGTTAATCATTCGACGCCTTATCTCGGGCGCAGCGCGCCTACCTTGCGGATGCAGGGAGGGAGGGTGAGTAGGTGCGCCGCCCCCCCCCCACCCCCCGCCCCGAGACCGGAGCTTCACCTCCCCGCCCCCCCCCACCCCAGCCTCCCCGGGACCCGAGCCTCCGCGGAGCCTTGGTTGATGGCCCTGTGCTTCTCCTTCTTTCACCGCCCCGCAGGGCAATCCCAGGGTCCGCCGACGCCCCCCACCACCCCCAAAACCGACGTGCAGCCGGGCAAGGCCGACCTGAAGCGCGAGGGGCGCCCCCTGCCAGAGGGGGGTCGGCAGCCCCCCATCGACTTCCGCGACGTGGACATCGGCGAGCTGAGCAGCGACGTCATCTCCAACATGGAGACCTTCGACGTCCACGAGTTCGACCAGTACCTGCCGCCCAACGGGCACCCGGGGGTGCCGGCCACGCACGGCCAGGTCACCTACACGGGCAGCTACGGCGTGAGCAGCACGGCGGCCAGCCCGGCGGGCGCGGGCCACGTGTGGATGTCCAAGCAGCAGGCGCCGCCGCCGCCGCCCCCGCAGCAGCCGCCGCCGCCCCCGCCGCAGCCGGCCCCGCCGCAGGCGCCCCCGCAGCCGCCGCCGGCGCCGCAGCCCGCCCAGCCGCAGCCCGCCCCGCCGCAGGCGCCCCCGCAGCAGCAGCAGCCGCCGCCGCCGCCGCCGGCGCACGCGCTGGGCGCGCTGGGCAGCGAGCCGGGCCCCGCGCAGCGAACGCACATCAAGACGGAGCAGCTGAGCCCGAGCCACTACAGCGAGCCGCAGCAGCACTCGCCGCAGCAGATCGCCTACAGCCCCTTCAGCCTCCCGCACTACGGCCCCTCCTACCCGCCCATCACGCGCGCGCAGTACGACTACAACGACCCCCAGAACTCGGGCGCCTACTACAGCCACGCGGCGGGCCAGGGCTCCGGCCTCTACTCCACCTTCAGCTACATGAGCCCGGCGCAGCGGCCCATGTACACGCCCATCGCCGACACCTCGGGGGTGCCCTCCATCCCCCAGACCCACAGCCCGCAGCACTGGGAACAGCCGGTCTACACACAGCTCACCAGACCCTGAGAAGAGCTCGCACGGGGCGGGGGCCCACGATGCTGGCCGTGATGATCGCAGAAAGAACCCAAGAAACAAACGCGCGACCCTTTGGACATTTTTTTTTCCTTCTCTCTCTCTCTCGTTTTTTTTTTTTTTTGTTTTGTTTTGTTTGTTTTTTTTTAAGACAACGTTAACGCTGAAGGCGACTCGGACGCAGATTCCCAAGACACTAAACGTTGAGCTATCCAGACGCATCACCGCCTTGTCGTTAGACCGGTGGCCAGCCCACTCTTGGCTAGAATGGACCGGCGGAACCGACGCCGAAACTGGACTGGAAACCTTCAAAGCGAGCGTGGAGGACGATGGAGAGTCTCTCATGTGACCCATTTGCTCAGTTCTCTCTGCCTGTTTGGACTTCGTAATTATTTTTAGCAGTAATTAAAGAAAAAGAAAGTCCTCTGTGAGGAATATTCTCTATTTTAAATATTTTTTAGTATGTACTGTGTATGATTCATTACCATTTTGAGGGGATTTATACATATTTTTAGATAAAAAGAATTAAATGCTCTTATTTTTCCAACAGCTAAAAACTACTTTAGTTTGAACAGCGTGCCCTAGCTTTTCTTGCAGCCAGAGTATTTTTGTACAGATTTGCTTTCTCTTACAAACAAATGAATGAAAAAGAAAAAAAAAAGTATATGTGTTATATTAACCTGCAAAAGCCGCAGATTTGTGTTACTGGGCAGTTTGGGGGGGTGAGCTTTGCTTAACTCCTCAGGCTTTCCAATTCAAGGAGAAGTTGCCTTAGAAAGAAAAATCAAGGCCTTATTTTGCAAAGACAGAAGTAAACAATAGTCTAGAGACTATTGCGTGAGCATCTGGTAAGCTTTATCATATATATGTTTTTTAAACAAGAAAAAAAAAGCCACCTTAAAGCCTTAAAACCATGCTGCTGGAAAATCTTTGCCCCCTCTTTTAGTGCATTTCTTCCTTTATTTGCTTGTTCGCCACAATCTTAAGCAGCAGAAGGCAAGCAAAGGAGACGAAATCTGTCTGGGGAATGCTTCAGCAGCCAATAAGTACCCCAGCACACTACCCCCTGGCCGCCTGCCCCGGCCCGTGTGGAACACAGATGCTAAGAGTCCTCTCACTAACATCACCTGTGCCTCTCTGAACACCAGCAGTTAACCTTCAAGACATTCCACGTGCTAAAATTATTTATTTTGTAAGGAGAGGTTTTAACGAAAAACAACGGAAAACAAAAACTCCCTCTTTTTTTTTATTTTTTGAATTTACCTTCTTTAAAATAGGTTATTGCAGCCGTCCTCAAAGGGTATGGTCATCTGTTGTTAAATTATGTCCTTAACTGTAACCAGTTTTTTTTTAATTTATCTCTTTAATCTTTTTTTTTTTATTAAAAGTTTCTTTGGATTCCTTGTCCTAGATTTGTATAAATGCCTTTTTTGTCTGTCTTTTTTTTTTCCTTTCCTCTTTGTTGTTTTGTTGAAAACAAACTGGAAACTTGTTTCTCTTTTTGTACACATGAGAGTTTGCAGATGTAGTGTATCACTGAGTCATTTGCAGTGTTTTCTGCCACAGATCTTCGGGCTGTCTAAACTGTGTGTGTTGGGACACGAACAATGCAAGCATGTGTCATCCGCGTTCCCCTGCATGTCTCCTGGAGAGAGAGGAACAGGGGAGGAGGGTCAGCCCACTGACAAACCTTAATTCCTAATTACTTCTGTGGCTGGAGAGTTTGAGGATTGCTTTTTAAAAAAGACAGCAAACTTTTTTTTTTATTTAAAAAAAGATATATTAACAGTTTTAGAAGTCAGTAGAATAAAATCTTAAGGCACTCTTATAATATGGCATCTTTCCATTTCTGTATAAAAGCAGATCTTTTTTAAAAAAAATATTTCTGTAACTTAAGAAACCTGGCATTTAAATCATATTTTGTCTTTAGGTAAGGTTTGGTTTGTGTTTGTGTTTTGTTTGTTTTCCTTGTCCCCCCCCCAAAACCTTTTGTTTTTCTCTGTGAAACTTAACCTTTCCTTTTTCTCTTCCTTCCTTTTTTTTTGTATATTATTGTTTACAATAAATATACATTGCATTAAAAAGAAAATGGCCTATGGACTTATTCATTTGGTTGTCCTGTTAAAAGATGATTTGAAGAATTGGGGCCCCAAAGAAATGGTGGCATCCTGATCATTGTGATGTTTGGGGGGGGGTTATGTGTACTTTTAACAGTCCTAAAAATCTGCTAAAGACTGTGTCCCCAAAAATCAAAGCAGAAGAATCTTGAAAAGTGCCACACTACAAGGTCACCTAGGGCTTCCCAGGTGGCTCAGTGGTAAAGAATCCACCTTCCAATATAGGAGACATATTGGCAGAAGACACAGGAGACGTGGGGATCCCTGGATCGGGAAGATCCCCTGGGAAATGACAACCCACCCCAGTGTTCTTGCCTGGGAAATCCCATGGGCAGAGGAGACAGGCAGACTATAGCCCATGGGGTCGCAAAAGAGTCAGACATGACTTAGCGAATCAACAACAACCTTAGGTCACATAGAGAATCGCGTATCAGTAGTTTGCCCTCCTGGCAAAACATTGGTTGTGGTTTTAACACCCTCATGGCTTCAGAGCAAACGCTGCTTCCTTGCAGAAGTCAGAGGGGGAGTATCAACCCTGAAGTCAGTGGCTTGTGAGGAAACAATGCCAAAGGAGGTGACTTGCTTGTCTGAATTCAATAGTGCAAACCCCATGTGATTATGAACACAGCAAAGAAATGGGGTGTCCATTCAAAAGGCAAAGGAAGCCAAGATAAAACTGTTCGAAGGGGACCAGGGGGAGACCGTCTCGTTCAGTCTCCTGCTTTATCTGTTGGCACAACGAAATGAGATTCCCTTCTTTCTCGGTTCCCTCTAGTTTAACTCCTTCTGAGAAGACGCAAAGCCATCGTAGAAGTAATGAGACCTAATCCTGTTTTCCTTGGCCTCCGTTACATGGGAGTTTCCAGGATCAGAGAAACGTTCAGGTCATTTTTCATTAAACAGATGAAATCACTCCTTCCCTCCCACCCCCACAGGGAGACACTCCCCCCGCCCCTCCCCCTCCCCCTCCCCCTCCCCCCTCCAGCACACAGCCCAGCTGATTGGGGAAGTGACTCTGAGCAGGCACGTCTGCCTTCTCATCTCCGGCTGACTTTGCTTCTGGGCCGGTATCTCTTGACACTCTTCACCAGCACCCAAACTTGGGTATGACCTCACATTGTCTGATTTTGCTTTTTGGAGTCCTGGCTTGCGTACTGCACGAGGATCGTGATGACCAGGAAAATGGTAGTTATCAAATCGAGCCAACATTACACTCTCCTCCTTTGCAAAGTCCTTCAACAAACCGATTCCTTGTTTGTGCCATAGCGTCATCCCATTCGCTGGGGCCCAGATTCTCTCCTCTGTGGGTACAAAAATTTCTTGTTTCCCCCTTGCCAACACTCACAAAATCTCTCTAAAAGTCTCTGTGGTGTTCATTAGCTCCTGTGCACCCGTATGTACGTACCCTAATCCTGTTGTCAATTAAAATCAACACCTTCCACCCCATCACGACCACCTCTTTTCCCTAAACTTCCCCAAACTTCCATTGTTTGTCAGATTGGAGATTCTCTAGTGGCTAAGATGGTAAAAGAATCTTCCTGCAAGGCAGGAGACTCGGGGTTCAATCCCTGGGTTCGGAAGATCCCCTGGAGGAAGGCATGGCAACCCACTCAAGTATTCTTGCCTGGAGAATCCCATGGACAGAGGAGGCTGGTGGGTCACTAAGAGTTGGACACGACTGAGCGACTAACCCTTTCACACTCTCTCCCTCCTATAAATGTGCTCATCTGTGAACCTTTAGCAGACCTCCTCAGAGCCAGATATTCTGTTGGGACATCGATACGCCCAGTGAACCAAGCGCAGGTGGCTTACTGCCTCCTGCCTCAGTTTCCCTTTTTGTTAAGAATGTTTCTAATTCCTCCCTTGTGAAACAGGGCTGTTTTTAGAGCAGTTGTTAGCCTGGGAGCCTCCAGAGACTTGACTGTCTCAGAATGAACCGGTCTGTTCAGGATTCCTACTGCCTTAGAAGAGGGGAAGGGCAGAAGGGTTTTCAGAAATTCCCCAAGCGGGGCTGATACACAGCAAATACAGCAGATGCTGGACTGCAGAGAATTCTAAATCGCCTCACCCCCATCCACCAGACCTAGTCAGAACCCCAGATCTCCAGATCATAAAATAGGTTAGAGGAATTTTTATTCTAAAGCCAGAAACGCAGAGCTTATCACCTTGACAACAAGCACTTGATTGGAAACCTACCGGAGTCCTCCAGATCAGAAAAAAGGCTCCTGTGCAGACCCAGAGTTATTTGTTTATTTGTACTCAAAGTCTCTCTCAACTATTTTAACAAAAAGGGATTTTTTTTTTTTTTTTAGCAAAATGGGATAAACAAGAGATTTCGAAAAAACTCATTTTGAATCATTCTTTCGCACTGTTACTAAAGTGGAACTTAGGGGTTAGTTTGAGCTGTGTGTTTACTTTCTCACCTCACTGCCATCCCATCCCCCTCTTCCCTTGATTTCCAAAGTGAACATTTTTGAGGCACCCCAGTGGCACTTTTTAAATTTAATTAACTGATGAACAATGGCTGTAACCAGAGGCGGGCTTCCTACTATACTAAAGAAACTTAAGCCTCAGGGCTCATCACTTGCACAGGCTCCTTTGAAGGCCCTGTACTTAAACTTGTATTTTTAAAATTTATATATTTTTTCTTTTTTTTTCTGGTCTCACTCCTTGGCATATTGGGATCCTTGCTCCTAGACTAGGGATCGAACTCTTTGCCCCTGCAATGGAAGCACAGAGTTTTAACCACTGAACCACCAGAAGTCCCCATATTCTTTTCTTAAAGAGCTCTCCCCTCAAAAAAAAAAAAAAAAAATTGTATAAGCTTCAGGCCTTATAAAAACTAGGTCTGCCTGTGACTAAAGCTGCTGACGGTAAACCAGGACATCGAAGGCTACAAACAAGAGGCTTTTCTTTCTGTTCTTGACAGCGCCTGATACACAGTAGGTGCTTAATAAAATACCAGCCTTTAATCCTATCCATAAACTGATGGCAATATCACAGAACTTATTAATGGGAATCTCTCCCCTAACATTCTGGGGCTTCCCTGGTGGATCAGTGGTAAAAAAAAAAAAATCTGCCTACAATGCAGGAGATGTAGGTTCAATCCCTGGGTTGGGAAGAACTGCTGGAGAAGGGCATGGCAATCCAGGCCAGTATTCTTCCCTGGAGAATCCCATGGACAGAGGAGCCTGGTGGGTCAACAGTCAGACATGGCTGAGCGTACATACTGCACATGATCCAGTTACTGTAATTTCAAGCTGCTGCATTCCACTTTAGGAAGATTTATACTCCTCATTCTTCCCATAAACATTTTTGGATCATCTCCTGGAGGGCTATGATTTAAAAAAAAAAAAATCCAACTGATTAGGCCAGTGGGAGGTGACTGTAGCCATCGGGGGGGAGAGATGATGGACGCCTAGTCTAGGATGGTGGAAGGTCAAGGTATTAATAGGTTATGGATTTGGGAGTGATTTTGGTGAGAACTCCCTGGACTCATTTTTTCCCCTCTGTTCATCTCCATCCATTTTTCAGTGACGTGACAGTTTGCACAGAGGTGACCCACTCTATCTTAGCCATCCCCTCCTGCCCAGCAAAAATAACCCATCTCTCTACTCAACAAAACACAGATTCTTGTATCTCACAATCCACTTTTTCACCAGAAACCTCAAGAGAAGAGTCCAGTGTCTGGAATCCAGGAGGGTCTGTTGCCCTCCAGAAACTTGGTTACTACACCTCACAGGTTTATGGAATCGGAAATTTGGAAAGCATGGTAAGAAGTCTCTTGGTTTGGTTGGACTCTAATTGCAAAGTCCTTTATCAGCATCTCAGCCAACGAACTGACTGCTCAATCTTTCCTAGAAGGCTTGCATTTATTGACCGCTCATTTCTCCTATCAGGGAGCTCTTTCAAGCTGGAAAATCTTATCTCTGCAGTTTCCACTCAGTGGTCCAGGGTGACCCACCTCTCCACCAATGTGTTGCAAATCTTGTCTTTCTTCCAAATGACAGACCTTTAACTATTTGTACCGCTTTCAAGCATTCTTTTCATTTTTCTTTAAACCGTGTTAAACTTTCCAATACATTTTATATACGATGTGGTTCCCAGGCCTTTTCATGGTGTGCCATTTTTCTTTGAATATACTTCACTTACTAACATTTCTCTCAACTTAGCACTCCCAGAATGATTTCCAGGACTCCAAATACGGTTTGAATAACACGGACCACAAATAGATTCAGCCCTGTCGTCATCAGAAATTGTACTTCTATTAATTTAAAGTCGTATGTGTTATTGTGGCAGCCAAACCGCTCGGTTGTTTATGGAGGACACCTGTCCTGCTGTCGTGCAATTGATTTTTTGAACTTAGTTGCCAGGTTTTGAATGTACCTCTATTTGGACAGGAGGGTGACATATACAGATTCAATGCTTGGAAAAAGAGGAAAAGGAATTTACATCATTGAGCCCAAACTTTGCCAGGCACTGTGACAGATGTTTTCTAAACATGATCTCATTTAATCCGCTTAATAACCCTGAGAGACAGGTGTTATTATTACTGTTTTATTAACAAGGAAACTGAGGCTCAGAGAGATTAAACAATTAACCTCAGGTCCTGACACTAGTAAACATCATCGGCGACGACTGTTAACTCCCCCCACCCCACAGCCTGCCTCCCCCCGCCCCAACCAAGACTTCAGCTTTCAAAAGAGAATTTGAACTAGAGTTTTTCATGAGAAAGGGAGCGTACATTCTTTTGTTGTAAATTATGTTACAGGGAATGTCTTTTTTAAAAAACTTCTACTTATTAATTTGTTTCTCTAGTTGCAGTGACCGGGGCTATTCTTCATTGCCCTGTGCAGGCTTCTCATCACACGGCACTTACTGCTGCTGCTGCTAAGTCACTTCAGTTGTGTCCGACTCAGTGCGACCCCATAGGCTTCTCTTATTGCGGAGCCGGGGCTCTAGGCTTGCGGGCCCCGTAGTTGTGGTGCACAGGCTTAGTTGCTCCGAGACACGTGGGATCTTCCCAGACCAGGGATCGAAGCCATATCCCCTGCATTAGCAGGCAGAGTCTCATCCACTGTACCACCAGGGAAGTCCCTGGGAATACCTTTAAAGCAAAATCTGACCTATGACCCACCCCACCCCTAGTTCAAAACCTTCTGATAACTACCTATTCGCTTGGAATAAAATCCAAATTCCTTACCACTGGACATTATGTCCTGCTCAAGGATAACCTCTGCGCTCTGTCTCCAGGGACAAGAGATGGTACCATGTAACCAACCTCAGAATACAGGAACACGCTCATAGATGCCCACTGGGCACTCGGACAGACGTGCCATCTATAATATTGAGCAACCACTGTGTGTGGGTTGTGGATCCACCTGCAACTTTGGGGGTTTTTTCTGCCTCTACTGTCTCTTTAGACTTTACTCCGGAGCAGGGATCTTTCCATGGCCCTGAGTAATCCCTGTGGATGGAAATGGGGAGATGAGAGCAGGACTTTTCCCAATATTCTCAGAACATAAAAAGTCCTCTGGTTGTGCAGCCAAAAAATAAATAGTATCATTACAGTCACTGAAATGTCATATCCTGGAAAATACCTAAACTGTCTTAATACTCAATCTTCTTGCCTCCTCAACTCATGATTGTTCCAGGATGGAAACCTGGAGTGGGGAGATGGGTCCTACCCATCCTCGCCTTCTCTGCACAGGCCGTCTGCCCCGCAGGTTGGAAGGGGACTGGACCAGCAGAGGAGGAGAGAAAAGGAAGGGGACTTTTCTCTGGGTGACATCACATTCTTGGGTCCTTGTCAATGGTTAAAGCTGCTACCCTTGGTGGACCCTGCACTCAGAAAGCGCTGGTTCTTTATCTCCTGGGACACTTTTCTGACTCCTCATTCATGCAGTCGTCTTAACTCAGGAAGTTACGCTGCGATTCCAACTGGCAGCTTTCACCCCTTACCTCACTTGCTGCTAAGTCGCTTCAGTCGTGTCCGACTCTCTGCGACCCCATAGACGACAGCCCACCAGGCTCCCCTGTCCCTGCGATTCTCCAGGCAAGAACACTGGAGTGGGTTGCCATTTCCTTCTCCAATGCATGAAACTGAAAAGTGAAAGGGAAGTCGCTCCGTTGTGTCCGACTCTTCACGACCCCATGGACTGCAGCCCACCAGGCTCCTGCATCCATGGGATTTTCCAGGCAAGAGTACTGGAGTGGGGTGCCATCGCCTTCTTATAAGTATGCAAAAAAAAAAATTAAATGACATGCTATGAAAGCCATGGATTATAAATGTTTAATAAATGTAGAACAGTGACCACCCTGATCCAATTATGCAACATAACCATCACCCCAGAAATTTCTTCCATGTTCTCTTTCAGTCAATCCCCATGTTGCATAGGCAACCACTGGTCTGATTTCTATCACCACACACTAGATTTGCCTGCTCTTGAACTTCATATAAGTGGAATTATATGGTATGTGCCCATTTATATCTGGCTTCTTTGACTCACCAAAATTTCTGTGAAATTCATCAATGTTTTTGCATGTAGTCAGTAATTCATTCTTATATCTTGCTGAGTAGTATTCCATTGTATAAATACACAACTGTGTGTTTAGCCATTTTTCTGCTGATGGACTTTTGGATTTTTTTTTTTTAAGTTTGGGACTAGTGTGAATAAAACTGACATAAATCTCTCTTGGGCAAATTCCCAGAAATGTCACTGCTGGATCATGGAATAGATAAATGCTCAGCTTTATAAGAGACTTCCAAACCGTTTTCCAAAATGCATAAATCATTTCACACTCCCACAACAGTGTGTGAGCAGTCCTGTTCCTCTGCACTAATGACATTAAATTAACTAATAAATTTTTGACGACTCTTTTTGGGAGTGTGAAATGGCATCTCAAGCCTTCAGTGTGCGCTCCCAGCGCCTTGCTTCCTGCACGCCCTGTGTAAGTCCCTCTCAAGCCCTCACTGTGGGCTCCCAGTGCCTTGCTTCCTGCACGCCCTGTGTAAGTCCCTCTCAAGCCCTCACTGTGGGCTCCCAGCGCCTTCCTTCCTGCACACCCTGTGTAAGTCCGTTGCACAGTGTTCTGCATTACAGGATTCATGTGACATCGAACCCGGTGACCCCCGACACTCTTTTGGAACCCAGATGTTTATTTCCTTTCTCTGGATGGGAAGAGTTTGAATATCCATTTTTCTTATGACTTTTCATTTTTGCAGCTGCCTCAGCACCATATGAATTCAGCTAGACCCATATAGGGTGTGCCAAGCCCTGGAGGGGGAGGGTGGGGGGACCGATTGTCCCGAGTTTCCAGGTCTGGCTGGAGACGAATGGAGCTGAGAATCCAGGAGCATCTGTTTGAGACTCTCAGCTCCCTTATAGGCAACTTGGGAGGTGGATGAATTCGGGATAAGGGAGGGAAATGTGAAAACCCAAATAAACATCTGAACTTGTAGGTGGTGCTTATTCAGATTAACCCAAATTCTCTGGCCTGGGGAGAGCTGATGCACATTGATGCAGATAAGGGATCTTACAGCAAGACCGTGTTTATGAGCTTTCATTCTTGGCAGCTTAAAGCACATAGAAACAGTGAGGTTTGCTCTCTTTCTGAAAATCCCTGGTCTCTGTAAATTCATCAAGCAAGAGACACTTCTTTCCTAGGGTTCCCCGAAACAGAGAGCAAGGAAGGAGGCTAGAGCCTCATCTCCCCTTAAGCTAGGGGCCCCTGAGTCCCAGAATGGTCAGGTCTCTGTCCCCATCTCCCAGTTAACAGACCCGCCTCTCTGCAGAGCCAATTTTGAAAGTCCCTGAAATTTCTGAAGCCGTCACTGAACATGAACACACATCTGACCTCTGAGTTGATTTCATCACCCAGCTGGCCCCTGTCTGAACCCCTGCCTCCATGGAGAATTCTTGAAATCCATCCTATTCTCCACCTGCAGCTGTTTTCTGGGATTTGAAAAAAAAAAAAATGATATGGCATTTTTAAAGTCTCCCCAATGGCCCCGCTCTGATCTCCTATTCCCACCAAGACTCTTTCAACTCCAGTTTTTTAGCTATGTTATCTGGTCATTTCAGCTCAACCACAATGCATGTGTCTAACCCTTGAAACCAAGCGTGCCCCCTCATGCCAGAGAGCAGACTTAAGGTGGCAGGAGAGGAAACTGAGTCAGCACAGCATCAGAAATCAGCCGTGAGCTGCAGTGGATCAATGAACCAGATGAAGTTCAGCTGTCCAGCCAGGGGCCAGCACCCAGAGTGACTAATCTGAGCAGTCCTCCTGGGTACAGAGTGTGGAAAGCACTGTCTTTCTCTGGTCTCCCCAGCCGCGTTGCTCAAGAGGTCATAATCATTGAGACAACAAACGTTTCCTGCTCACTTAACCACCTGACAGGCTCGCCGCTAAAGCCAGTTGCACAAAGGGACCCCACACCTAGTAGGGAGAGGTCCCCATTCAACAAGTAAATTTAATAAATTATGGAGAGTTACGTTCCTGGATTAAATTTAGTCCCGGGAGTTCAGCGAAGGAAAAAAAAAGAGCTAGAGTCAGGAGTTCTCTAACTTCTAAAAGTCTTGGTCCGAAAGTATATTGCCTTTAAATACCAAACAAAAATAAAAGATTCTTTAATAAATAACTTGATTACCAGAAAAACGAAATCAATAGCCTGATTGGTAGCACCATCTTCCATTTCGATCATCCAACGTGGCCGACGTGGTAACACATATTGTATGTGTTATACTTTGTCACAACTTTAGTGACTTAACGGAAAATATAATTCCCGTTCATGACCCACGGTGAGGGCGGGTGATGGGTGGCAAATTCCTCACTTTCCCAGAAACTCTGCCTGCACTGATATGATAACTACCGTCTCCACACCACGGTGCCACATTCTCCCTCCTGATTTCTGTCCAAAAGTCCCTCTGGAGAAAGAATCCAGTAGCTTTAGACAAGCAGCCAGTGATCATGACTAAATGTGTTTTCTGCTTATCCAGTGCATCTCCTGATCAATCCTGGACAAAAATGACTCAGTGTGCCAACCTGTGGTTGACTCGATATGCTGAGACCCGGACAAAACACAGGTTTCCACAAAGTCGGGGGAATTTATACGTGATGGAAGACGGAAGAGCTGCCTGCCCAGGGAACTACCAGCCTGGGTGAGAAGCTTCTTTGTAGACCTTCTCCTCTGATACATTGAAAGCTCATTCCAGCTCCGTCTTCCCGTCTAGCTTGGAGAGTCAACAGGGAAGAAGGGGCAAAGGGTCCCACCATCTGATGACGCTGGGTGGGCAGCGATTTGGGGTGATGCCCCCCCTCCTGGGAGCAGAGTCTTGACAGACTGCGAGCCCCTCGGGCCAGGACCCGCCCCTCAAGCTGCTGCGGTCCTGCCACAGCTGTTTCCGTTTTTTATGACGATTTTCTCCGCCTTTCATTTTTCCAGGCCAACGAGAAGCTCAGGGGCCCATCTGTTTTTCTCTTGTGCGTTTTCCCGTTCCCAGAAGCAAAGCAGAGACAGGCACACGTGCACACACACACACAGAGCACACCAGGCCCCACAAACCCCGCTCGGCCCACGAGGAACCGGAACCAGTGGCGAACAGGCCCCGCCCCACCACTCTCCTGGGACCTGAGACGAGAGGCAGCCGTGGGACAGGAGATGTCCTCAGACGGCTTTCAGAGAACAGTGACACACACGTTACCATTGTCAACTAGAGAGCCAGGGGGAGTTTGACGTATGACGCAGGGCACTCAAAGCTGGGGCTCTGACAGCCTGGAAGGATGGGGTGAGGAGGGAGGTGGGAGGGGGGTTCAGCAGGGAGGGGGCTCGTGCATACCTGTGGCCAGTTCGTGTTGCTGCATGGCAAAAACCATTGAAATATTGCAAAGTACTTATCCTCCAATTAAAAGAAATAATTTTTTTTTTAAAAAAAGGATAACACCAGCTTGGGATATAGGAACAAACTCTTCCCCTGAAAACCACTGCTTTTCTTCCTAGGAGGACTTGCAGTTTTGTTTTTAACTTTTCCGTCAAAAACAAAAAGAGACAAACAAAACCAGGCCTCGTGCTTTAAGCCCAAAGTGCAAATTCATTCAAATTCCGGAAAAGTCTAACAGAAATGGCACCGGCAAGTTTAAGAAAAGTTAGAAATGAATTGAAAGACCAACTTGCTCCTTAAGAGAGAAAGGAAGACACCATGCAAGCCAGCCAGGGTCCCTAAGGCTCCGAACACAAAGCGAGGGCTTCGAGGACATTGTCACATTGAAGGACCCAAATGAGATTTGATATTTTAAAGTTATTTGGCTGTGCTGGGCCTGTGCTACTGCTCGGGCTTTCTCTGGTTGCAGCAGGTGGGGCTCCTCTCTGGGTGCGGTGCCCGGAACGTCCCACTGCAGGGGCTTCTCTCGTGCGGAGCATGGGCTCTGGGCCCGCCAGCTCAGTAGTCCTTCTCCCAGACTCAGTAGTTGCGGCTCCTGGCCTTGAGGGCGCAGGCTCAATGGTTACGGTGCACGGGCTTCATTGCTCCACAGCATGTGGGATCTTCCCAGATTGGGGGATTGAACCTGTCTCCTGCACCAGCAGTCAGATTCTGAACCCTAGCCACCAGAGATGTCCCAAATGGGGCTTTTATGACTATTTTTCCTTCACTCTGTGGCGGGAGGACTAACAATTCTCTCCGATGCATGCCACCAGGGAAGCCCGGATTCCCTCTGTTGTTGTTATTGTTGGTGTTCAGTCGCTCAGTCGTGTCCAGCTCTTTGCAACCCCATGGACTGCAGCTTCCCTGTCCATCGCTATTTCCCAGAGTTTGCGGAAACCCATGTCCATTGAGCTGTTGATGCCATCCAACCATCTCATCCTCTGTTGTCCCCTTTTCCTCCCACCTTCAATCTTTCCCAGCATCTGTGTCTTTCCCAATGAGTCGGCTTTTGGCATCAGGTGGCCAAAATATTAGAGTTTCAGCTTCAGCATCAATCCTTCCAATGAATATTCAGGGTTGATTTCCTTTAGGATTGACTGGCTTAATCTCCTTGCTGTCCAAGGGACTCTCAAGAGTCTTCTCCAGCACCACAATTTGAAGGCATCAATTCTTTTGTGCCCAGCCTGCTTTATGGTCCTGCTCTCACATCCATACATGACTCCTGGAAATAGCTTTGACTGTATGGACCTTTGTCAGCAAAGTGATGTCTTTGCTTTTGAATACACTGTCAAGCTTTGTCATATGCCATTAGTCACTGCTGCTGCTGCTGCATCGCTTCAGGCGTGTCCAACTCTGTGCGACCCCATAGACGGCAGCCCACCAGGCTCCCCCGTCCCTGGGATTCTCCAGGCAAGAACACTGGAGCGGGTTGCCACTTCCTTCTCCAATGCATGAAAGTGAAAAGTGAAAGTGAAGTCGCTCAGTCGTGTCTGACTCTTCGAGACCCCTTGGACTGTAGCCCACCAGGCTCCTCCGTCCATGGGATTCTCCAGGCAAGAGTACTGGAGTGGGATGCCATTGCCTTCTCCGCCCATTAGTTACTAGGTATTGCCAAATATCCCTTGGGGTGGGAGAACAGTTGACTTGGTCTAAAACCAATGCTGTGGGTCTATGTCCTTGTGGTCCTTGGTCTCAAACATACTCCTACCACTTCCCCTTATTTAAATCTTTGAGGACTTGAATCATGTACTCCAAAGATGTTGAGCTGGTATCGCCTTTTCCAGTCTACCTAGATATCACCCAAGTTATTTGATTGTATTTTATTTTGTCATTTTTTTCCAACTGTTTTCTGTGGATTTGTCTTTTTTACAGCAATTGATTTCAAGCACCTAGGTGAGAGTTGTGCCCTTTTTTTTTTTTTTTTAAAGGAATCACCTGTGGCATTTGGCAATTAATAAATTGTCCCACTCACCACAAAGTACATGGCACATAGGAAGCTCTCAATAAATAACCATGAAAGGAAAGAAGGAAGAAAGGAATGAAAGAAAGAAGGAAGGAAGGATGGGAGAGAGGGAGGGCGGGAGCAAGGAGGGGAAAGGAGAGGAGAGTTCAGTTCAGTCGCTCAGTCATGTCCGACTATTTGTGACCCCATGAACTGTAGCATGCCAGGCCTCCCTGTCCATCACCAACTCCCAGAGTTTATTCAAACTCATTCCATTGAGTCAGTGATGCCATCCAACCATCTCACCCTCTGTCGTCCCCTTCTCCTCCTGCCCTCAACCTTTCTGAGCATCAGGGTCTTTTCAAATGAGTCAGCTCTTCACATCAGGTGGCCAAATACTGGAGTTTCAGCTTCAACATCAGTCCTTCCAATGAACACCCAGGAGTGATTTCTCTTAGGATGGACCAGTTGGATCTCCTTGCTGTCCAAGGGACTCTCAAGAGTCTTCTCCAACACCACAGTTCAAAAGCATCAATTCTTCTGTGGTCAGCCCTCTTTATAGTCCAACTCTCACATCCATACATGACTACTAGAAAAACCATAGCCTTGACTAGATGGACCTTTGTTGACAAATTAATGTCTCTGCTTTTCAATATGCTGTCTAGGTTGGTCATAACTTTCCTTCCGAGGAGTAGCATCGTTTAATTTCATGGGTTCAATCACCATCTGTAGTGATTTTGGAGCCCAAAGAAATAAAGTCAGCCACTGTTTCCACTGCTTTCCCATTTATTTGCCATGAAGTGATGGGACCGGATGCCATGATGGAGAAAGAATATTTAGCGTCTTCTGGTAGAATGAGGGAATGAAGGGTATTTCCTAATTATTTTGTCTTTGCTGAGATATCCCCTTATCCTCTTACTAATACCTGCTTCCCACATCACTGAAATCATCATTAGAAAGCTGAAGTCTAGGTGGCCCTGACTTTGGGCTTGGATGAAAAAATCAGTAGTACTGCTTTCTGATAACATCTGATTTGAAATCTCCCAAAATGCAACCATCTTAAACCAAAAGCGATAGCATCTGTGGCTTGTTTTGTTTTTCCATCAGTGAGGGCACTTAGGAGCTGCTCAGCAAGTGTGGTCCAGGCCCTGGGTATCATCAGTATAAACTGGGAAGAACCTCCAGGTCGCCTGTGAAGATGGGTGGGTGGTGAAGATAAGGGAGACGTGAAAACACCCGAAAACCGAGCCTCTGAAATGGACAACCATGGGCCACACCTCTTACAAGTCACCTGCATGTGGAACTGAAGGGAGAAACGGAGCTGGAGAGTGGAAAACAGGGTCCTCTCACGGAATTGTCCCCAGATCGGCACACTGGAGGTTGCAGATAGGAAAACAAAAGCAAATAACCAAAAACCCAAGGTGTGTGAGCCTGAGTCTCCAGAGAAGCAGATGCTGAGATGTGTTTACGTGTAAGGACGTTATTAGAGGACATGCCTGTGAAAAGCCCCACAGGGAGGGCGTTGGACAAGGCGGAAGAGCCGTCAGACCACAAGGTGAGATCCCCTTGGGTTGGGTATCTTCCTTTCATCTTACCTTTCAGTTGTTAGAACAAAACACCATATCAGAGAAAAGGTGATTATTGAAAATGATGCGGAGTTCTTACCAACATAGCATACAAAGGGACCATTCCATAACCTCCACATCTTACACCCACTCTCCACTGGCTGTACATATTTTTGAACAAGCAGATGCTACCCCCGAAGGGAAGAAAATAATACCCCGCAGGGATGCTAAATTTGGACCATGTTTACATTTGATCTTCTGTGTTTACAGAACTGTGAGAAGTGCCCACTGGTTTTTCTTTTCCTCCTAAGGGATGATTGCACTGAGTTTCTGGGGTTCTGAGTTCCTTATCTCCCGCAGTGGTCTCAAGCCATAAATTTCAAGTCACTATTAACGTGGCCAGACAGATTTTTAAGACTCCTATAGACAGCAAACAATTAACCATCTCCTGTCAGCTGGAAAATCAGCTCAACGGCTATTCAAGTTCATGTCCAAACTCCTTTATATTAAGGAAGGCTTAGCAAGATTCCTTCAGTCTCAAACTAGAATCCCTCTGAGGCTATGGACACAGGAAGAAGTCCGAAGTGGGGAGCCAGCCATGAGGAGGAAGGGTTATGCAAAGTCCTACATGCTCGGGTTGGAAGTCAGTTAGCATGGTCACCAGTTGCTTTCTGTTTGACCTGAATCACTTTATGGGAGTCGTTGTGCAAGTAAGTTGTACAAGTTATCAGCCCATCCATTATTTTCCAGTTTGCTCTGTTCCTGGACATTTGTGTACAACTGTGTGCTAACCTGGGACAAATAATAAAATGGCCAGATGGAGATGCTTGACAGTGGCTGGGGCACCAGCCTGGATCACAGATCATTCGTGTAGTGAAGAGGAAGGAAATATCGGTGCATGGAGCAAGCATTCCGCTCGAGGTACTGGGGTCCTGGCCCCCGACTCAGAAGTCAGGCACCATAACAAGCACCACCTGGGGAGATGCTGAGAGCGGGGTCTTGTGCTCCATCCCAGGGAACATGGCAGGCAGGACTGACTATTGCTCGGAAGACCTCATGAGTGAAGGTGGAGGGGAGTGGACGCAAATAAAAGGCAAACAAGCAAGCCTTCCATCGTGCGGACTCAGTGTCTCTTGTTCATCTGGGGTCTCACCAGTCTCGTCTTCAATCGTTCTGTGCTCCCTTCTCACTGAATGACCGATTTCCCCTCCCCAACGCCCGTCCCTATCTCTGTATATTCAAATGCTACCTGGAGTTCGAGACTCATCTTAAATGTTATGTCCTCCACGAAGCCTTCTGTTAGCCCTCCTTCATTTTGTTTTGATGCTTTCAAACTGTGGTGCCAGAGAATACTCTTGATTGAGAGTCCCTTGGATTGCAAGGAGATCAAACCGATCTCCTAAAGGTCGATCCTAAAGGAAATCATGTATGGATGTGAGAGTCGGACTATAAAGAATGCTGAGCACCGAAGTATTGATGCTTTTGAACTGTGGTGTTGGAGAAGACTCTTGAGAGTCCCTTGGACTGCAAGGAGATCCAACCAGTCCATCCTAAAGGAAATCAACCCTGAATATTCATTGAAAGGACTCATGCTGAAGCTGAAACTCCAATACTGATGCAAAAAGCCGACTCATTGTAAAAGACCCTGATGCTGGGAAAGATTGAAGGCTGGAGGAGAAGGGGATGACAGAGGATGAGATGGTTGGATGGCATCACCAACTCAATGGACATGAGTTTCAATAAGCTCCAGGAGTTGGTGATGGACAGGGAGGCCTGGCGTGCTGCAGTCCATGGGGTCGCAAAGAGTCAGACACTACTTGGCCACTGAACAACAGCAATCCTTTCATAAGGGCACCACTCTTGTGATTGAATCACCTGCCAAAGGCCCCACAATCACACAGGGGTTAGGATTTTAACATATAATTTTGTAGGAACACAAACATTCATTCTATTCAGAAATATATCAACTTTCTTGCACCCAGGTCAGGAAAAACTTATTATGAGACAACCTCATTACTGACACTTCATTTTTTTCTTTTCCTACAAGTGACATGTGGAATCTTAGTTCCTCAACCAGGGATCCAACCCACATCCCCTGCATTGAAAGTGTGGAATCTTAGCCACTGGACCACCAAGTAATTCCAGCGACAGATAATTATTTTAGCCATATTAAAAACTTAGGTGTCTCAAGAATTAGAAAGGAAAAAAGAAAACTCTATAAAATATTAATAAAGATATCCACACGGAAATCTCCTCTCATTAATAAAGAATTTGAACCCTCTAAAAACTAAACACCAGTTTGCGGTTGCTATGATTTCTGCCCCTTTGCCTGGAAATGACAACGTTAACAGTGAGATCTAACAGTTCAAAGATCCATGAAGGAAAAATAAAATACTATTAAGTCTTGAAATTCCAGTAGAATGTAGTCTGGGCCTTGAACTTGTACCTTTTCTGGGAAATCTATTTAAGTGCAGATTATAACTTTCTACCTAGAGTTGCTGATCTGTTTTGCAGCCAAAGCAAACAAGAGAGGCTTTTTCCAAAATGGAGCCGGGGAAGCTTTCGATTGTCATCTGTCTCCTTCCCTGGGTCTTCCTTCGTGACGGCTGCTCCAGCCTTTCCTCCTGCCTGTAGAGCCCAGCTGCTCAGGAACAAAGCAAATGGGACGTACTGCATGACAGGAGAGCGAGGAAAGGAAAAGCAAGTTCTGCGGAGGACGAGGAAAAGCAAGACAAGTGTCAGGTCTGGAAGCAGTTAGGCCGGGGTTGGCTTCCTGTCTGCAAAGGGGAATCAAGGTTATTATTTATACTTTTGTTCAGCTAGATTTTAACTGAATCTGCATCAAAGCCTGGTGAACTGATGACAGTGTTTCTAGGGGAAAAACACATCGTGAGTTCCAAACGAGGCTGTTCATGAAGGCTTGGACAGTGGTCTGTTCTTCTACCGGAAATGGCATGTGTCTTTATCCACAGACATTAACACGCAAGTCAATACTTTTAGGTGCTTTCTCAAAACTTTTCATACTTACCGAGCTTGTCGTTCACCCAAATGTCTCGTTTTAGTCCCATGAGAGGCGATCCCAGTTGATGGTTGAAGCTAACATTTTCAGGACTCTACTTTTGACCCCGTGGAATTTCATTTGGTTTATTTGGATCCATTCCTGCTAAATCTCAGCTCATCTTGAATTTTGATTGGTGAAGCTATCAACATTAGTCATGCCTTTCAGTTATTGACCATAAACGCGTATTACAAGCATTTTTTTTATGGCTTCATCTAATTTTTCTTGATTAAAATGTGGAATGGAACTGAGGCAAAATAGAAACTAAATGATCCTCTTCTGGAGATTTTTTCTGTCATGTTAATTCCTATTTAGTATTAAACAACTCTGTTTAGTAGCTCTTGATGACAAATGGCTATCTGAAGCTTTTATATCTGTCTCAAGTCCATTTTCTGTTTTATTATTTTATTTTTTAATTGAACTATAGTTGATTTACGATGTTGTGTTACTTTCTGGTATACAGCAAAGTAATTCAGATCTAGGATTCTTGCCTGGAAATCCCATGGACAGAGGAGCCTGGCAGACAACAGTCCATAGGATCAAAAAGAGTTGGACATGATGGAAGTGACTTAGCATGCATATAATATATATATATATATATATATATATATTATTTTCAAGTCCATTTCCTGATATCAGTTATGATGTTAGAGCTTCATGAGTTGAGACCAGACAGTGGTCTGGTCCTTCCATCATACCCTTTAATGAAGAACTCACAAATAGTATCCTTAAAATTACTACCTCTTTGCTGCACATTTAGTGAAAATATTTATTATAAACTATTAAAGGACAGTAATGGAAATCAGATACTGATATTTTTCAAAACTGAGCCTGAGTTTTTTTAATTTTTTTAAGTGTGAGAAATGCTGCTAAAGTAGCCAAGACTCGTCCTGTAAGCCCGGGGGTGAGCCCTTACTCCGTCCAGAAATGCCCTACTTCTCTTCAGGGACGCTGTGGGGGCAAAGCCAAGCCATTCAAAATGACTGTGAGATATGGTCATTCCAGCTCTGACACCCAAACCGTGTTCTGGGGAGGAGAGAACACACTGTTCCTTGAGACATGTTGTAGATAAGCCTCCTAGAACTTGCAGCAACCACAGAAAAGTGAGTCCGTTGGGCTCCTCAGCTACTCTACTCAATACAGTGTGACCAAACAGGGCTGTTCCCTCCCCAGGGGTGCTCTTGGCTCCTGATCCAGCCAGTCCTGCCAAACCTGCCTCCCCCACGGTGGCGACAGTGGTGAGGGACCGTGGTGGTGGGGGGTGGGTCTGGGGGGGCTGTCAATGAAATCAGACATCTCACAGTCTAAGGGCCCACCAGAGTTATTCTCCAAAGGGTCACGGAGGCAGTGGAGGCCACTGAGTGGAAGAACTAATAAGGGAAGAAAGAAAGGATGCTGACACCTGATGCTTATGGTCCTTCAGTTTAGCTCAGTTCAGTTCAGTTGCTCAGTCGTGTCCAACTCTTTGAGACCCCGTGAATTGCAGCACGCCAGGCCTCCCTGTCCATCACCAACTCCCGGAGTTCACTCAGACTCACGTCCATCGAGTCAGTGATGCCATCCAGCCATGTCATCCTCTGTCTTCTCCTCCTTCCCCCAATCCCTCCCAGCATCAGGGTCTTTTCCAATGAGTCAGCTCTTCACATGAGGTGGCCAAAGTATTGGAGTTTCAGCCTCAGCATCAGTCCTTCCAATGAACACATCAATATGTAATAGTACAATATTACATATTATGTTACTACAATATGTGCATGCTGCTCAGTCACTCAGTCATGTCCGACTCTTTGAGACCCCATGGACCGTAGCCCTCCAGGCTCCTCTGTCCATGTGATTTCCCAGGCAAAGAATACTGGAGTGGGTTGCCATTTCTTCCTCCAGGGAATCTTCTGGACTCAAGACCTGAGTCTCCTGTATCTTCTGCATTGGCAGGTGGAAACTTTTCACCCCTGAGCCACCCGGGGTCCCTAATGGGAAGAGGCAGTAGGGTACCAATGACACCTGTGAGGATCCTGAGGGGCTACAAAGAGTTAAGTCCCAGGGCCAAAGTCAGATGGCTGGAAAAAGAAGAGACAGGATTTGAACCTAGATATTCTGACTCCAAACCCTTCCCTTGAATCCCACAGCCTCCCAGAGCACAAGTGAGGGAAGGGAGCCCAAACAGCTGCGTTGTGCTACATTTTAAGTCCTTCTTCACGGGACCGCTGATGACAAAGCCAGAAGAGTGCAGCTTGCTCCGAAATAGGCTTCCAGGTGCTTGAACCAAGTCCAGGCCCCTGGTCTCCATCTCGCCATCCTTTTCCCTGGGCCCCGAGCCCACCCCAAGCCTTGGTACCTTCCACCCTATCTGCTTCCACAGTGGCTTGTCCTCCGGCTGGCAGTTTGCAGGATCCATTTGGTTTTAATTAAACTACGGCACACTCACATCTCCTTCTTGTTCTTTTCGTAAGAGGTGGGAGGACGCACAAGGCTCTGGGGAGGTTCTGAAAAGGATTTCTTCCACCTCAGCGGACCCTCTCCTTCCCACTGGAAGGGATGGCCAGGAGCCCTGGCCCCCAAGGGATGGTTGGTGGGGGGGCGGGGGTCCCACTGTGAGAAGGAGGAGGGGAGGAGGAGAAAGTGGGGAGGGGAAGAGAAGGGAGGAGGGAGGGGAGGAGGAAGAGCTGGCCTCGTCAAAGGAAGACCCTTTTCCCATGGAACTGCGCTGGGGCTGGTACCATTAGCAACCCTATGCATAATAAGGGTTTGGCCTATTGTCATGCAAATTAATTCAGATGACAACACTCTCTCCTGGACAACACGCCCCAGCACGAGGAAGTTTCTCACACTGCCTGGGCCAATGCTAACCGGTGGCCTCTACACCATCTTTCATTAATTATTTTATCCGCCCCCCCTGCCTCGCTCCTGCAAGATTTGTTTCCAGCGACAACCCCCTTCAACCTCCCAGCTGCAGCTGCCTGCTTCTCATTCTGGGGCCGTCCACAACCTCCCCATAAAGAAAGTAACACCTAAGAACAAGAAATAAAAATCAGAGAGGAAGATCCACGTTTCATATCAATGCTGGACAAGAACGGCTTGACTAAACAGAGAGACGGAGTTCTTGCCAGGCATCCATGGAGCGGTTGCTGTTGTTCAGTCGTTTGGTCGTGTCCGACTCTTGCGACCCCATGGACTGCAGCACGCCAGGCTTCCCCGTCCTTCCCCATGGAGCAGAGGCTCCTTTCTGTTTTTCCCCCTCCCCTTCCATTGTGGTGAGTTTATCTGAGCAACATCTCTTCTCCCCAGAGAGCCTGGTTCTATTCTTGACGATCCAGGGCGCCTGATAAGACGGATCCCTGGAGTTTGACTATAGAGGGGCTGACTCATCCCTGCCATTGTTTGGCCTGCCAACCTCTTTCTCCAGGCCACTGACCAAGTATTTCCCACTTGTCCACATCAGCAGACTTCGGCTCGGGCACTGCCATAGGCTGAGACCAGTTCCTGCCCTGAAGGGAGTTCACTGTCAAAAGAAAGAGTAAACCCCAGAGGCTTCCGATAAAGCCAGTGGAGAACAGGGTGAAGGCAGAGCCTCCGTGTGTTCCGACGTCTTGTCCCCAGCCCTCTCCCTGCCAGAAGGGCTACCCCTACAGTGAGCTCAGAGCTGGTCCTCTCTCTCACTTCCTGGCCTCAACCTTCTTGCTCAGCACACAGTGCAGGAGATTCGTTCCTGACTCTTGTCTTCTCAAGCTGTAGGATCTCAGGCGAGTTACTTATTTTCTGTGGGTCTCAGTTTACTCATCTAAAAATTGGGGGTAAGAGTTATACTCACCTTGCAGGAATGTTATGGTAATCAAACACATAATCCACGTAAAGTAGGGGTCCCCAACCCCTGGGATGATTTGAGGTAGAGTTGGTGTAATAAGAATAGAAATAGGGAGCCCCCTGCCAGTCCAGTGCTTGGGACTTCACCTGCCAACTCAGGAGGTGTGTGTTTGATCCCTGGTCTGGGAGGTAAGGTCCTGAAGGCCTTGCGGCCAAGTAACTGAAACACAGAACAAGAAGCAATATTGTAACTAATTCAATAAAGATTTTAAAAATGGTCCACCTGAGAAAGATCTTTAAATAATAATAGTAGGAATAAAAGGCACAATAAATGTAATGCTTTTGAGTCAGCCTGAAACCCTGCCCTCCCTCCCAGTCCCCGGAAAAATTGTTTTCCACGAAAGCAGTCCCTGGTACCCCAAAGGTGGGGAGCTCCTGTGGCAGGGCGCGGAAAACAATGCGAGTCACGAGGTACATGCTGCACGCACTCGCTGCTGTCTCATTTTCCCAAACTTCACCTCTTGTCGGCTTATCTGGCAAACTCTCTGCTAATTCCGCTGAGGTCTCTTCTCTTCGTCTTGCTTGCAACCCTCCAGGCAGTTCTGCCCTAATTTCTTCTGCTCTCAGGGATGTTTTGTGACACCAAAACGCATCGTGACATGCAGCATGGCTGGCCCAGAAAGCATGTGACCCGAGGACTATGCCTGTCCACTGAAAGTCCAGGCACTTCCACCATATATCTGAGTGGTCGGGAGTGGAGGATGGACAGGGGAGAGTGGGACTTTCTAGAAATCAACTTTAGCTTCAACATCATCTGAGCAACAGAAGGGCTTTGTAACCAGACCCAAATTATATGCAAATCACATGCAAATCTGAATGTAAATACTTAGGTCTTGGGGAGAAAAATCCTTGAGGAGACATTCTCGTCTCTGCTTCCCAAGCTGCACTCTGTTTTCTGATTGGCTCATTTGGAACTCATTGTGAAGATTCAAGGGTGCATACCATTCTCCAAAGGACTTCTGTGTACCTGCTGATCAGCAGGCAGAGGCTGAAGAGACCTTGGGAAGCAGACAGGAATTGAAGGGAGCTCTGTGTCCGCTCAGGTCCACTCCAACCTGAGCCAAGAGAGAGACTGAGCATCCACGTCATGGACCAGGAGCCAAGGCAACTAAGGACATCTCAGGGGCCCAGCAGGGCTGGGGGACCACTTTCCAGTGCCACTGGGTGGCACCGTGCTGACCTTTGGTCACCAAAGGCACCTCTCACCTGATGCTCAGTCTATTCAGGGCTTTTTCACCCTCTTTATTTCTTTAACCAGATTTGAAAGGAAGCATAAACCAACTGGGGGCTTCCCTGCTGGCTCAGACGGTAATGACTGTCTGCAATACACGAGACCTGGTTTGATCTCAGGATTGTAAAGATCCCCTGGAGAAGGGCATGGCAACCCAACCCAGTATTTTCGCTTGGGAAATTCCATGGACAGAGGAGCCTGGCGGGCTACAGTCCATGGGGTTGGACATGACTGAGTGACTAACACACGCACACACATAACCAACTGAGTTGGGTGTGGGGACAGGAGGCAGGGACGGAAAGAAAGAACACAGGACGACTTCATTCGTTCAGTCAATAAAATTACACTAGGTCCCTCCTGGGCATCAGACGGTGCCCCAGCCCCTACACATAGGGCACCACTTAAATTCTCAGAAGCAGACATCCCACCCATGAGAAGACTTGGATTTACAGAGCATCTCTGGCTCCAATGTTCATATCAGCACAGTTTCTGGGAGAAAATCGTATAAGTAGAATGTGGTCATTATACATTCACAATGTGTGTGTATGCGCTCTGTTGCTCAGCCACGTCCAACTCTTTGTGACCCCATGGACTGTAGCCTGCTGGACTCCTCTGTCCATGGGATTTTACAGGCGAGAATACTGGAGTGGGTTGCCATTCCTTTCTCTAGGGGAGTCTTCCAGACCGGATCAAACCCACGTCTCCTTCACTGGCAGGTGTATTCTTTACCACTGAGCCACCAGGGAAGCCCCTCAAAGCATTCATGACAGTCTCAACTGGGAGAGAGTGTGTGTTACTGGCATATAGCTAGTAGCGGGGAGGGAGGTTGGCTTCCCTCCTCTCTGCTCCTCCTAGCGTTCCAGGTGGACATAAGTTGAAATTATGAGAGGCCACCAAGGCTTGGTCTATAGACTGGCTTCATTCAGTGGGCATGAGCAACCTTGACCTCTCTTGGTGAGGGTCTCCCAGCTTTGAGAATCCCTCTGGCTTCTATGGGCCTAGTAACGGACTTCAACTTGCTTGTCCTTCCATCTCCTCCTTGAATGAGATTGCCGGTGGTTGGAAATTTAGATTCTGGGATGCTTTCCAAAAGCCATTTCCTTACCAAAGTGTACTTCCCCCAAGGCCAGCCTTCCACTTCCCCTCTCTTTCTTCTCCTTTCCCTTCTCCCTCTTTCTTCTTCTCCACCACCGTTTCACAGGTAGGGGATACACGCGTGTGCCTGCATCCCTGGCCTGCTGCTAGCTCCACCAGAAGGACCTACAGTCCTGTGAAACCCTAACAGAGGGGCAGAAAGGAACGGTGGAATCTAGCCCACTTCTTCCCAGTCTCAGATTTCCAACGGTCATTTTTCTGGCTTTCTCTGACAACCTGAGCTCTCTGAGTAGTGTCCATTTCCAGCCATGCTCTCATGTGCCATTGACAAAGACCAATGGTTGGAGCCACTGGTCACCTTCCATGTGACTTCATTTGCAAAATCCAGGGAACAGAACTTCACATCCTCTTATCCATGTGGAGGTGGGCGGGGAAGACTTCCCAGGCAGAGCGAGGCAGCGCTCCCATCCAATGCCTCCTGCTTCTGATTCTGTGGCTCACACAGCACACCTCACCACGCCTGCTGATCACCGCACCTGGGGGGTGGGGCTGGGGGCTGGAGAAGGGAGAGAAACACCAAGGCATCGTGGTTGCAGCTGCCTGTCCCCAGACCGCCATCCCCCGTCTGTGTGCACCTCTGTCCTCATAAGTCACTTCCCCGAGGTGTCACGGCGTGAAGGGCCGAGGCAGGCTTCTTCCTGGTTTCCCTAATCCTCCGGTGTCAAATAGCATATGCATCATGCCCTTACCCTCAACATGGTTTTGGCATTGTCTCCACCAACATCTGTCACCCAAGGTCTGCCCCACACAAGCTTCCCCTTCATCAGATGACAAGGGCCAGGAGGTAAAGCTCGTCTCTTCCTTCCTCTCCTGCCAGCTCGCAGCTTGGGGTCCCAGGGTCTGGCACTTCAGCCGTCAGACAAGCAGGGAACCGTCCCAGAGACAGAGCCGGCTCCGGGATGGATCAGCAGAGACATCTTCCCCTCCATCCCCCAGCAGAATGACGCCCGGGTGACCTCCTCAACAACATCAGTAATTTGTCTTGGAGAACGGCCATACCTACAGCAAACACAGGAAGGATTAGGACACCGCATATGCCGGACAGCAGCAGCCGCGAGTGAAGGTCCTTCCTGAGTCTGACGGGTTACGGAGGGGGAGGCAGAGAGCGAGAAGGATGAATGCGGAATCAGAGAAACCCCATTTCTTCCTCCAGGACTGAAAGCAAATGGGTGCCTCCACACGGGCGTGTTGAGGTCAAACCCGACACGGGCTTTGAGTTGCAGCCGCTTTGAAAGCCCATTGGTGGCAGATGTGGACTTTGGCCAAGTCAACCGCAAAACAGGATCAAAGGAAGTTGAAAAACAACAACTGGGGCTCCCCAGCTAGAGGGTTGTTGTTTTTTTTTTTTTTTTTTTTTTTTTTTGCTGCCCTTGGAATGTTAGCCCTGTGGACCTGGTGAGGAAACGGAAGAGAGACTGAGAAGAAGTGCATTCACATGAGCTGGGAGAAGAGAGAGCCAGAAACCGGCCGATGCCTGGCAGATGGGGGTGGTGGGCGGCGATGTTCTCTGTTGCAAGAAAGAGGCAGGAGAGGCTAACCAGGGGGAGGAGGGATTCCTAGAACCAGTACTGCTACTTGGGCAGGAAATCTCCTCACCTTCATTCAAGAAAAGCAGATCTTGAGTCACAGTGAATGCATTTCAGAGGTGAAAGGGACAGGAACGTGAACTGGGTTTCAGCTTCCTGGCTCTGAGGTCATCATACCCGTTGAGTCCAAACCTAGGTTTGCCAGTTCACAGCTGTGTGACCCTGGGAAAGTCACTTACCTCCTACGTGTTTCCTTTCTTCTTCTATATGTAGGGTTGTCTGTAGCACCTGTCTTTAAGGGTTGTGGGAATTCAAGATATACATATAATGGTCACACTCAGTAAATGTTAACCACTATTTTGATTCCCAGAGGCTCAGCGAACCACTCAAATCCTCTTGCCGGGAAAAATCCCATGGGTCGCAAAGGGTCAGACACGACTGAGCATGCATAAAGACGAAAAGACTGTTAATATCTTGACATTCGTTTGTAAGAGTAAATGTACATCTGTGTCCTCCTGAGGGAAGAGGAGGAAAGCAAAAGCACCGTGCCTGTGTTCCCAGTCCTTAGACGCAAAGAGTATCCCGTGACGGTAATTTGCGAATGAAAATTGTGTTGTACAAACACAGGCGAGACCTCCTTCTGCACATCTAAAGCCAGGCCCAGCCACCCATCCAGGGGAGGTTGAAGATGACTAAAATAACAAAAATAATTGTCTTGAGAAGAAAAACAAACCCCAGAAAGGGTTAATGCATTTGCTCGGCCTTTCAGGCTGTGGCCGTGTCCTAACCTGTCCTCTGGCCAATGAGGATGAAACAGCAGCCACTGTTTAATCATCTGGCTGCTCTTACCCTCAGTGGAATATCACCTCTTGTGTCCCTCCGCTTCCAACTGGGCTCCTCCCTATTCTCACATAATCTAATGATCTGGAATTCTCAAGTCCTTTCAGCCTGGCTCCATGGGATCAATTCCCCAGGTGTCGGGCTTAGTTTCGGCACAGTACAGTGGGAAAGGGGTTAGTCTGTCATTGCCAACTCTGGGGCAACGTCTCTTTATGCAAGATATCCATTCCACCCACCAACAAACGTTCCCAGCTATGGGAAGGAGAGTGCAGCCTCTCCGCGTCCCCCTCTGGATACTCCTCTCTGCAGAGAAGTTGGTACCTTGCCTAAGAGCATCTCCAGGGCCAGCTTTGTGCACCCCAGGGTAACAATCACAGATTTCAGGGGTGCACCCCATACAGTCTCTGACTCTATAACTTAACAGAGATCTTTATCGTGGGGGGTTCCAGGAGACTTTATTTGAAGGAAATGTATCATCTTAGAAAGCAATTAGATTGAATTTCAATGAAGGAACAGCATCCTGGTTTATCTGTTTGCATGCTCACTCAGTCATGTCTGACTCTGCAACCCCACGGACTGTGGCCCACCAGGCTCTTCTGTCCATGGACTTTTTCAAGAATACTAGAGCAGGTTGCCATTTCCCACTCCAGGGGATCTTCCTGACCCAGGGATCGAATCTCTGTCTCCTACATTGGCAGATGGATTCTTTACCCCTGTGTCACCTGGGACGTTTTTAGATCTTCTCAAAGAAAGCAATGGGAGATGTCTGTGACATGTGTGGCAAATAGGTTTCATCACATCTTGGCGACCAACCCTGATGGTTCGGTACTAGACTCTGGAGGCAATCTATTAAGATGGATTATGAAACAATAAACCAGCATTAAGTTTTTGTTATTTGACTGTGATTGATTAGCAATGACTCCCATATGTGAGGGAGGAAGTTGACAGTGATTGATTAGCAGTGTCTGTCCTGAGTATCTGCCTTGGACATGTGCCTCTGATAATACAAAATAAAATTCCTAGCTTTTTAATATGACCATAAGGAATCTTTGAACAGTTTCTTAAAATTTCTGGACCTTTATTTCCATTTTTGTAGACTATAAAAAGGAGAGAAGAATTAAGTTTTAAAAAATGTTTGAATGAACTAGTGTCTAAGGTCTGAAAGTGAGTGAAAGCTGTTCAGTCATGTCTGACTCTTTTCAACCACCGCCCCCCCCCCAAGACTGTAGCCCACCAGGCCCCTCTGTCCATGGAATTCTTCAGGCAGGAATACTGGAGTGGGTAGCCATTTCCTTCTCCAGGGGATCTTCCCGACCCAGGGATCGAACTCGGGTCTCCCACATTGTGGGCAGTTTCTTTAACATCTGGGCCACCAGGGAAGCCCTGGAGTCTAAGCTCAGTTTTTATTTATACATGTGAAAGCATATATGAAAATGTCCAAATACCAGCCCAATCCTAGGGAGGTTTGTAAAAGTTGCTTTCCACATCTGTAATAGTTTTCATTTTTTGCTTCCCTAAAATTATTCATCAATAAGTTTGACTTTCCAGTCACCTACTCCACTGAGGACATTCTTGCATCACCACGTGAGAATCTGAAGTCTTACTATCAGTGAACGAGGCTCAGGACTTCTCTGGGGAAGCAGGTATATTCTCAGCAAGTGATGTTAAAGATATGGCTGGAGAATAAAGCAAAAGAAAATGAAACAAATAAAAAGCATTAGTTTACACTGACTGAAAAAGACCAACATACCTCTCTCTGTGTGCTGAATAATTCCCTTTGTCCGTCTGTCTCTCTTGTTGTCTCTTTCTGTCTCTGTCTCTTTCTCCCATCTTTGAAGTTTCCCTTTCCATCTATAAAAGATATGCCAGAGAAAATCAGATAGTGAAGGACAGGAAAAGCCTGGTGTACTGCCCTCCAAGGTGTGGCAAAGAGTTGGACATGACTGAGCAACTGAACGACAACAAAGCAGAAAGGAGGAAAACTTAGCCCCGACCTAGAGCCTAGGGTTCCCTCTACACGAATGGAAGGGAGGAGAGAAAAAGTTCCAGAAACATGAATGAACCCAGAATTTGGAACTAACCTTAGATTGCATTGGCCTTACCTGAAAATAATTGTCAGCTCTGATCTATATTTTAAGATTGGCTTTTGTTGTCCTGATAAAAGGGACAGATACAGCTAGTACTATTAATTTCTTTCTTCCTCTTGCCTTGAATGCAGATATAATGCCTGGAGCTGCAGAAGCTGTTTTGTGACCACGTGACAATATCTGTGAGGGTTAAAGGCCAACAAATTAAGCTAGGGCAGTGTAGAAAGGTAGAAGGGAGCATGAATTTGGGGACATTATTCAGCACTGAATTAGCCCTGCACGACTATCCTCCAGACTTCCATGTGAGGCAATTAAATGTCTTGCATTTTGAAACCACTGCTATAAAAGTTTTATTATTTGCAGTCCCCGGGATTTTCCAGGCAAGGATACTGGAGTGGGTAGCCTTTTCCTTCTCTAGGGGATCTTTCTGACCCAGGGATTGAACCCAGGTCTCCCACTTTGTGGACAGAGTCTTTACTGTCTGAGCCACCAGGGAAGTCCCATACAACTGTTTACCTTACTACTATAATTTAGGATTTTTTTTTTTTTTTTTAGGCATTGGACCCATATTGATTCCTGCAAATGCCTTACATTGGACCTTAAAAAGAAAAGAATGTTAAAGATGTAAATCTAAATTGTCAAGGGGTCACAGAGAAAAAGTGAGTCATGCCCCCAGCATAATTGTGAGGTAGGGGAGTTAGGGGATGAGGGTCCAAAGAAAGGGAAAGGCCAGAATTTCAATCTGATCGACTTTTCTAACACATTCTAGCTGATGGGAACATAGTCTAGGCCACCTGCCAACCCTTTCTAAACAGAGCATTTCTCAAAGCTGTGCCTTAGGTGTCAACACTTCTGAGACATGAGTCAGAAAGAGAGCCATCTGTACACACAACTTCCGCCCACCTTCAGCTTATCCAGTAAGCAGAGCCTGATTGAGTCAGCTCCCAGCACCTGTGTTAATAACTCGGAGGGGCCCCCCCGCCTGCCTTTCTCTCAGCCCACCAGACTGCTCTGGCTTTAGATGTCCGTGTTCAGAGCTGAGGGGCAGTACCACTCTGCATCGTTACCCTTTCCAACAGAGCCTGGAAACACAGCCACCGAAGCAGTCAGGACGGGCTCAGCGTGGGCTGACAGTTTCTTCCCAAACAGCTTGACATTATTCCTTTGCCTTGAGAAGATCAGCAAGGAATGCAAATGGCATCTCCTCACCTCCTGATTTATCTGATTAAAACCATATGCGGGCCATCCTGCTTCCTCTTTTCCTGTGGGCTCCCAGAAACAAGTAACGGGGAGGAGGGGAAGGATTGAAAAGCAAAGGGAACATTTCTTTAGCCTCTACTCAGCGCCTGGCACTGTTCTAGTGGGTACTGATCTATGCATTATCTTATATAACCCTCATAAGAATTCCAGAAGCAGGAGGATACCTACCCCATCTTATGGATAAGGAAGTACGGCTTGGAGAAAACAGAAGATTTGTCTGAGGCCCATCGCTAAGTATGTATGGCAGAGATCATCAAAAGTTACTCATGTTTCTGTGTTCTTCTGCGTTTCCCAGAGTTCCTGGCCACTGCGTTGGTCATGCTAGTGACAGAAGCGATGCACACCACCTCCAGCTGGGCGACCAAACCGTCTGCACGTTCTTGCACCAATGATTCCAGGATGGTTGACCCATGAGGCAGAAGGAACCAGGATCTTTGAGTCATGACTTGGAGGAGAGATGGCCATCATTTGGGATTGTGCAAACGGATATTCTTTGAGTTGTTACTAACCCATGATGTATACTACTCTTGCTTATACAAAAGTCTCATTTCAAACGGGGTCTGTGATACCCTAAGGAGTCATGGAGGAATCTTTGAAACAGTGAACACAAATATTACACATGTCTGTCGTGTCTAGCGCAACAGTGAAGCACAAAAACGACCCCAAAATGAGTCAGGAGGATTGCACGTGGACAGACGTTTTTGTTGTCTTGGTTTTGGTTGCAGGGTCTTTTTTGCTGAATGCAGGCTTTCTCTAGTTACAGCGAGTTAGGGCTACTCTGTGTTGCTGTGGGTGGGCTTCTTTTTGGATGGCTTCTCTTATTGTGGGGTGTGCGCTCTAGAGCACGGGCTCAGTGGTTGTGGCCCACGGGCTTCGCTGCTTCACTGAATGTATCTTCCCGGATCAGGGACTGAACCCATGTCCCTGCAGCGACAGGTGGATTCTTCACCACTGAACCACCAGGGCAGTCCTGGGCAGATGTTTTATGAAGAGACGCAATGAATTCAATTTTTAAAAATTTACCAAGGCTGGATTTGTGACCAAGATCTATCCTGGAGAATGTTTCATGTGCACTTGAGAAAAAAGTGAAGTCTATTGTTTTGAGATGAAATGCCTTATGGCTATCAATTAGGTCCAATTAGTCCAATGCATCATTTAAAACTTGTGATTGCTTATTAATTTCCTGTCTGGATGATCTGCCATTGGTGTGAGTGGGGTGTTAAAGTCCCTCCCCCACTATTATTATTATTACTGCAAATTTCCCCTTTAATAGTTGCTAGTGTTTGGCTTAGGTGCTCTTTTGTTGGGTGTATATATATTTATAATTGTTGTATCTTCTTCTTGGATTGATCCTTTAATCATTATGTAATGTCCTTCGTTGTCTCTTGTAACAGTCTCTAGTAACAGTCTTTATTTTAAAGTCTATTTTATCTGAGATGAGTATTGCTACTCCTGCTTTCTGTTGATTTCCATGTGTGTGTCTGCCTCCCTCTTCAACTTACATGAACTCAGACATAATAGAATCCAGAAAATGCATGTTGAAGCTAATCTTACTAAGCTAGTCTTGCTTCAAGTTGGGCTTGAACTTGGTGTAATAGCCTTTGGTAAATTCCTTCCAAGGTTCATGTCTCATTTTCTTTCTTTCTTCAGTGTAATAAAGCCCCTGGATCTCCTTCTGGAGTGTTCTATTTGAGAACTGCACAGCAGACAGTCAATCTACAAGGAAACCCAGGAAATTTTTGGTAGAAATAACTTAAAGAACCACATGTGTGTACAATTTCTGACTCAGGTACCTATTCCAGGTGGGGCTAAACCCTGAGAAGCCAAACGAGTGGGCTTCCTCGGTGGCTCAGCGGTAAAGAATCTGCCTGCAGTGCAGGAGATGCAGGAGACATGGGTTCGATTCCTGGGTCGAGAAGATCCCCTGGAGGAGGAAATGGCAACCCACTCCAGTATTCTTGCCTGGAGAACTCCATGGACAGAGAAGCCTGGTGGGCTACAGTCCATGGGGTCATAAAGAGTGGAACACGACTGAAGCAACTGAGCATGCATGCATCTCAAGAAGATCCACCTCTATTAAGAAGCTGTCAAAGGAAGTAGGTGGCGAGATGGATTAGTGGACTGGAAAGGCGGAGAGGCTGCTGGTGAAAAGCAACAAAGATTTCCGGGAGAGGATTTTTGCATCCTTAGTCCACTTTCTCATTATGTAGCATCTTCCATGGTATGTGACTGTTGATAAATATTCATTGAAGGGGGAATGGACCTAATGTGATGCAAATCACACGCAAAACAAGATGCAAATTGGGACCATTATGTGAAGTCAATAGTTGAGGGACTGTGCATATTAAAAGTACAGGCCAACAGCTCCCAAAGTCCCAGAAGAGGCTCATAATACTAGCAGGGAGCCTTCCATTCCCAAAGGAGGCTGATGGTCAAAGAGAGAGCGCTACTGCCAAAGAATATCATCAAGCATGAAGCGGGCAGGTGAAGCCAGGACCCAGGACAGTCTCCTGCCCTGCTCTCCCCCTCCCTGTCAACGCTGTATTCAAAACAAGTTCCCCTCCATCACCTTCCCATACCGATCAGACCTGATACTGACTGATTGCTCAAATCCCCTTAGTGACAGGGAGACCGCCTGATCCGCTTGTCCATTCGCCATGCTATTCAGGAGGGTTCCCGTGAGCCTCCCAACAAAATAGCAGGGGACCCCGAGACAGCCTGTGAGGCTGGTCACTTTGAACCTGCTGGCACCACGGGCAAGACTGTTACCAGCTTCTGCAGCCCTCCAAGGCTCTCTTCGCATAAGTGGCCTGGGTGCACGCTCATGCGCACTAGGCACAGAATTGCACGCCTGCGCAGATGGGCACCAAGTCCTAAGATAGGCCCGGCCCCGAGCTCTCGGACACACGCTCTTCGCCTCCACCCAAGTGCTTGCAGAGTTGCAGGAGTTGGACCATCGTGAACGCTCTGGGCCAGGAAGGTCACAGGCTGTTTCTGATCGGAGCCGTCCGCAGTGTTTGCTTTCTGTGCCCCCACGGACCTCCTGACAGGACTGGGGGACATGGAAATAAGTCAGGGATGACCCCTCTGGTGACCCGTAGCCTCGCTGGCCAACTCCTGATTGCAACCTTCTGCCTTCAGTAACAGCCTTTAATTCGGGCCTGCTGGCTTCGCTGAGGTCAGAGCTGCTGCAGAGCTGGTGGGAGTCAACACCGCGAGGCTTGGGAGCTCGGCACCTTCTCCCCACTCGTGGGACAACCCACGGTCGGTGGGATGGGGAGGATCATGGTTGGGAAGGAGCAGAGGCTTGGGGAATATGGGAGAACTTCTGACTTTAGCAAACAGTTCACCTCCCCTCGGCTACTACACACCCTTCTGACTTCAGTGTTATGCTGGTACCCAAGCTCAGAGATGGGCTTCCCTGGCGGCTCAGATGGTAAAGAATCCGCCTGCAATGCGGGAGACCCGGGCTCGATCCCTGGGTTGGGAAGTTTCCCTGGAGAAGGGAATGACTCCCCACTCCAGTATTCTTGCCTGGGAAATCTCATGGACAGAAGACCCTGGTGGGCTACAGGCCATGGGGTCACATAGAGTCAGCCATGACTGAGTGACCAAGCAGGCACACTCGGGTGAGAGATCTGTAAGAAGGAAGAAATGACCTGATCAGAGTGAGTCACACCTGCTGAGTCACGAGGACAGCAGGGCTGGAATTTCAGGGACTGGACTCTCGGCCCAGTACCCTTCACCCCCACACGCAGTCCCAGATGGCGGGCCAACGTCCAGCGCCTCCAGCCACCACTTCCACAAGCCCTCCCTGTCAGAGCCTCCTCTCTCCTATACTATGCAAGACTCTCGCAGGAGTGTTTACAGCAGGCAGATCCTAAATAATCAGCAGTGATGACCCCCAAGAGAGGTCCATGTACGAAGCAGATTCCAGCAAAGAAGACTTGTGTACAGAAGACTCTACAGAACTGACAGCTTCTGGGCTGGACCTCCACCGGCCCAGAGCCCAGGTGTGACCCAGGTACTTCTCAGAGCCAGGTGCCACCCCTCCCCCAGCTTCACTAATCCCAGTGCAAACATATTCTATCTTTGGGAAAGCTTGCTTTTCAACTCCAAGGTCCTTTGAGGTTCAAGGAGTCGCAGGACAAATAGTATAAAAAGATGAAAGTTGCTGGAAGGAAGTCAGCATTGATAAGCCATCCTTTACAGGGCTATAAACCCAGCTCCCCTCTCTCTCTGGGGGAAGGAGCAGGATCCTCTCTGCAGTCTAGGCTGTGGCTCAGCCCTCTTCCAGTGCAGCAGAGGGTACCAGCGTCCAACGGAAGAAAACCACCTGTTAAGACCCTTGCTGCTTATACACATAGTAAACCCACCCTGTCAGGGAGATACGGGCCTTAACATCAACATTCGACCCGCTTTCATTTTTCGTTCCCTTTTGCAAAAGCAGTGGTGAGTTTGCTTTTTAATTTACTTGTTTTGAAAACTTCCAAGTGAAGGCCAAATCACATTATTTAAAAAGTAACTAGCTAATCATTCTCATGGTTCCCTTTCAATGGTTGGTATGGTGTTTAGCCTAAATGTTCTTTCATTTCTAAAAAATGTCTTTAAAGTTAAATAATAGTTGATTTATAGTGATTCAGGTGGACAACAAAGTGATAAATATATCACTTTATATATAATATATATAGCCTATATATTATATTATATATATACATATATATCTATATATAGCCTATACATATATAGGCTTTCCTGGTGGCTCAGCAGTAAAGAATCTGCCTGCCAATGCAGGAGATGCAGGTTTGATCACTGGGTCAGGAAGATCCCCTGGGGGAGTAAATGACAATCCATTCCGGTATTCTTGCCTGGGAAATCTCATGGACAGAGGAGCCTGGCAGGCTACAATTGATGGGGTCACAAAGAGGTGGGCACAACTTAGCAACTAAACAACAGATAGATATATATATATCTTTTTATATACATGCAGTAACAATAGATATATATATTCTTATACATATAGTCTTCTTCAGACTCTTTTCCATTTTAAGTTATTACAAGATATTAGATATAATTCTCTGTGCTATGCAGTAGATCCTTGTTTCCTCTTTCATGTATAGCAGCGGGTATATATCAATGCCAAATTCCCAATTTAGCACTCCCCCCATTTCCCCCAGGAACCATAAGTTGGCTTTCTATTCTGTGAATCTATTTCTGTTTTGTAAATAAATTCCTTTGTATCATTTGTTTTTGAGATTCCACATATAAGCGATATCATATGATATTTATCTTTCTCCATCTGACTTACTTCACTTAGCATGATCATCTCTAGGGCTACTAAATGCTCTTTCAAATGCATGCCTTGGTTTTACAAACTGGACCCTCTTCTGTCCATTTTTGTGGGGACCTTATTTAATCCAAGCCTGAGACTCGGCCCCACACTCAGAAGGATCCTGGAGTAACTCCTTTCCTGGAGATCAAGACCTTCAGTTACCACATCTCCACGGGATTAAGTGTTTCCAAGACATCGTCTCCTTTTTGAAAGGAACTTGCAACCTTTTCAATCCTGGGTAGTTGATTAGAGAAGGACCTCTCTTTGAATCCCACATTGGAAGACTGAGTGGGTGAACATGACTCTGGGGTAGTTTTCCAACTGCAGCCTTCCCAAGTCATTCACCCATCTTTCCATTCAGCCATCCATTTACTCATTTAATGATAAACATGGTGGGCAGATAAACATGACCCCTGACTTCACAGAGCTCACAACATGGTCAGGGAAACAGACAATGATCAAGGGTCAAAACTGAAGTGAAGTGAAGTGAAGTGAAAGTTGCTCAGTCATGTCCAACTCTTTGTGACCCCATGGATTATACAGTCCATGGAATTCTCCAGGCCAGAAGACTGAGTGGGTAGCCTTTCCCTTCAGGGGATCTTCCCAACCCAGGGATGGAACCCAGGTCTCCTGCGTTGTAGGCAGATTCTTTACCAACTGAGCCACAAGGGAAGCCTAGGACCAAAACTGGTGGAGCTTAAATCCTAAAGGAAATCAGCCCTGAATATGCATTGGAAGGACTAATGCTGACACTGAAGCTGCAATTTGGCCACCTGATTCGAAGAGCAGACTCACTGGAAAAGATTCTGAAGCTGGGGAAAATTTAGGGCAAGAGAAGAAGGGGGCAACAGAGGACAGATGGTTGGAAGGCATCACTGACTCAGTGGACATGAGTTTGAACAAACTCTGAAAGATTGTGAAGGACAGGGAAGCCTGGCGTGCTGCAGTCCACGGGGTCACGAAGAGTTGGATACGACTCAGCGACTGACCACTACCAACAATCGCCAAAGGAAGGAAGGGCACAAGACAAATCTGAGAGGCAGGCAGAGGCTCTCTCCTCAGACCAGGAGGAACCAGAGGCCATCCTCTGGGTTTTCTTGTCCAGCCTGGGCACAGAGGGCCACCCTGGGGACCGCCCTCTCCTTTCCCATTTTCTCACACTCTTCCAGAGAAGCCACACCCTCTACTTTGAGTTAAAATTTTACTTCTATCCACACTAAAAGTCTCTTTTCCCAAATCAGAGAGTGTTTCATGTCGTGCCACCTGCAAGAGGCCCTGACCCCACAGGCACCGCGTGAAGAAGACCGAGACGGGGGGTCAGAGTCTGCAGATCAACCTGGGGAAGGATGGAGGCTCCCAGCATGAAGAAGACAGAGACGGGGGGTCAGAGTCTGCAGATCGACCTGGGGAAGGATGGAGGCTCCTAGCATGAAGAAGACCAAGACGGGGGGTCAGAGTCTGCAGATCGACCTGGGGAAGGATGGAGGCTCCCAGCATGAAGAAGACGGAGACGGGGGGTCAGAGTCTGCAGATCGACCTGGGGAAGGATGGAGGCTCCCAGCCCGGTGAGGATTCTCACCCCAGCTGGGAATCAAGTGCAAAGGTGACCACACTGTAAGGTGCCCAGCCTCTCTGGTTCCGTTTGGAAACAAATCCAGATGGCGCAATTGCAGAGCTCGGAAGCCGGGATGGGACACTGACCAGCCCGTCGTGGGCAGCACCAGCAAAGCCAGCCACTCCTTGCAGGTTCTGACACAGGCCCTATGGAAGAGTAGTTTTGCTAAGAGTCACCCTTCCCAGCTGAACAATTGCACAGCAGGCGAAATAAGCCACGGTGTAATTAGCAAAATGACGGGAAAATATGTCAGCAATTCAAGAATCATTAGCATCCCCTTAAGTGAACACATGAGCAGCCTTCAGGGCACGGGTGAAGGGGAAAATGCAAGTGTTTGACCCCATTGGACAGTTGCGCAAAGATCTTTCAGAAATCTTTATTTTTTTTTTTAAGTCAAGAAAGCCAAGTTATTTTATTTTTTAATTAATTTTTACTGGAGTTGTTTAGTTGCTCAGTCGTGTCCGACTCTTTACAACCCGATTGACTGTAACCGCCTGAGTTCCTCTGTCCACGAGATTTCCCAGGCGAGAATACTGGAGTGGGTTGCCATGTCCTTCTCCAGGGGATCTTTCTGTATCGGGGCTTTATTATGGCTGATTAATTCTGCTGTACAGAGATCTTTAAATTGTGGCAATGCTTGATTTAAAATCTTCAAGAATCCAGCTCATGATTTTCTGAGCTCAATTTTTATATCTCCTCACATCTAGAAGATCACTAAAATCCTTCACGGTGACTACTGTTCCTTGTGACTAGCAGAAAGCTTCTGCAGACTAGCAGAAATCTTCCAGAAAAAAATAGCTGCTTGATTGCATGCACTCTCGCTTCACCAAAATCACATACATACGGACTTCTCCCCTCCCTGCCTCTTTTGAGCAGCTTCTCAAAGCTCTCTCCCAGCACCTCTCTCTCTGGCTGCAGCCCTCATTTTGCCCCAAACAAAACTTAACTTGCAACTCAAAAAAAAAAAAAAAAAAAAAGAATCCAGCTCAGAAAACTAGTTGTCACCTATTTCTAGATAGGTTGAAATTGTCATCAATTTTATCATTTTCTGCTGGTCTTCAGAATGCAGGAGCTGCTTAGAATAGATTTAAGGTCAGGCTGATGGCCAGACTCTTTGTCTCCAAACCTTTCTCTCTGAGTAGCAGAGGCCGGGCACCTAGAAACAGACTTTCTTCTTTTCACACTGTTTGAATTACATTCTTCTAAGGAACAGGAGGGGCCTCCTAGGTGGCTCAGCGGTAAACTTGCCAACACAGGAGACACGGATCCGACCGCTCTGTCGGGAAGATCACCTGGAGAAGGAAATGGCAACATGCTCCCATATTCTTGCCTGGGAAATCCCATGGACTGAGAAGCCTGGCGGGCTGCAGTCCATAAAGTCACCAAGAGCTGAACACGACTGAGCATGAATTCTCTTCTTGCTTCTGATTGCTGAAGCTCTCCACCCTGCCCTGCCCTGGTCCTTGCCATCTCACCGTCTGAAACCCATCCAGTCCGTGTTACTCGGCTGAGAGAAAGACAGGAGCTGGGACAGGCCCTCTGAACATTTGCCTTAAAAGTCTATGACTCTGTTCTCTTATTCTAAAATATGGAAAGACTTGACTCTGCCTAGTAAGTGGTCTCATTCAGTTCGGTTCAGTCTCTCAGTCATGTCCGACTCTTTGCGACTCCATGGGCTGCAGCACACCAGGCTTCCCTGTCCATGACCAACTCCCAGAGCTTGTTCAAACTCTTGTCCATCGAGTTGGTGATGTCATCCAACCGTCTCATCCTCTGTCGTCCCCTTCTCCTCCTGCCTTTAATCTTTCCCAGCATCAGGGTTTTTTTCCAGTGAGTCAGTTCTTCCCATCAGGTGGCCAAAGTATTGGAGCTTCAGCTTCAGCATCAGTCCTTCCAGTGAATATCCAGGACTGATTTCCTTTAGGATGGACTAGTTGGATCTCCTTGCAGTCCAAGGAACTCTCAAGAGTATTCTCCAACACCACAGTTTTCAAAAGCATCAGTTCTTCGGCACTCAGCTTTCTTTATGGTCCAACTCTCACATCCATACATGACCAATGGATAAACCATAGCTTTAACTAGATGGACCTTTGTCGGCAAAGTAATGTCTCTGCTTTTTAATATGCTGTCTAGGTTGATCATAGCTTTTCTTCCAAGGAGCAAGTGTCTTTTAATTTCATGGCTGCAGTCACCATCTGCAGTGATTTTGGAGCCCAAGAAAATAAAGTCTCTCACTGTTTCCATTGTTTCCCCATCTATTTGCCATGACATGATGGAACCCAATGCCATGATCTTTGTTTGTTGGATATTGAGTTTTGAATATTGAGGGGTCTCATTGGCTGGAATCAAAAAGAAAAAGGACTGGACTGCTGCAAATGCTTCCATTTGGTCCAGTCGCCAGTATGTCTCCATGGCAACCATGGAATGCATGGCCTGACCCCATCACTTCTGCAGCCTTGTCTCCAAGCCCCCCTCCAACTCCCTAGGCCTTATTCACCCAACACACCAGCCATGAGCAATGACTGTGGGCTCCGCAAACGTGCCGTGCTCTTCTTGCCCTCCATAGCTTCATGAAGGGTACTTTCTAAGCCTCCACTGGGCTTTTACTCCCTTTGACTGCCGGGCAAACTCTGGAAAGCCATCCCTTATTCCCTAGTGTCCCCTGTACAACACTTCTATTGCAGGTTATAGGACCTTGCAGAGTACAGAGTGTGCACTTGTGCACAAGTCCATGTCTGTATGCTTCCTTGGTCTAGGAGCAGAGACTGTCTCATAATCATGCAAAGAGCCGACTCATTGGGAAAGACCCTGATTTTGAGAAAGACTGAAGACAGGAGGAGAAGGGGGCAACAGAGGACTAGATGGTTAGATGGCATAATCGACTCAATGGACGTGAGTCTGAGCAACCTCTATGAGATAGAGAAGGACGGGGAAGCCTGGTGTGCTGCAGTTCACAGGGTTGCAAAGAGTCATATATGATTTAGTGACTGAACAACAATGTTTCTAGCATTGGAAAACTCTTTTTTATTTGCATTCTTATAAAACAAAGCTTGTGAAAGAAAAAAGAAAACTCAATCTTTCAGCTCTTCTTTTTACTTCCCTCTCTAGAGATCTCTTATTTTATTTAGGAAAAAAATAGAAATTTCAAACAAGAAAAGAAAAGAAAAATAAAGAGACTAGGAAGAGGTGAAATTTTCAGCAGAGTGAGAAGAAAGAGAACTGGCTTTGCTTTCTGTTGCATTGATTACATAACTGAAGCCTGAACTCAGATGACAGAGAACTTGGCAAAATGACTGTCCCCACCATGGAGAGCTTCTGGGCAGGTCCAGTGAATGCAGATGGCGAGAAGCCAGAATCGACTGGACATCACTCTGGGCTCTGACTTCTGTTTCTCTGGAGCGATGGGAAGGCTGAGCTGGGAGATTAGGAGGCCTCAGATCCAGCCCAGGCCTTGGCATCCCCACGGCCAAGCCTGTGCAGGAAGCCCGGCATCAACCCAGCCCAGCCTGCAGCCCCTGCTCCGCCCCTCCCGCCCCTGTTCCCAGCTTTCCTACTAAAGGGTTCCGTCTGCTCCCAGACCAGTTTCCTTTTCTTTGCTGTTTTCTTTGATGAGCTCACACTGAGTGGGGTGGGTGGGGGACGCTAGGAATACTGACCATGGTGAGCATGACTCAAGTCACGGTTGCTACCCTGCTCCCACCACCCCAAGTAGTGAAAGTGAAAGTCGCTCAGTCGTATCTGACTCTTTGCGACCTCACGGACTATAGAGTCCATGGGATTCTCCAGGCTAGAAGACTGGAGTGGGTAGCCTTTTCCCTTCTCCAGGGGAATCTTTCCAACCCAGGGATCAAACCCAGGTCTCCTGCATTGCAGGCGGATGTTTTTTTTTTTACCAGCTGAGCCATCAGAGAAGCCCAAAGTAGTGAAAGCAATATACAAAAAATAAAGCAAAAAGTGCATTTCACTTCTGGGCATTAAAGGTTTATAGGAGAAAAAAGCCTGGACTGGGACACCCAGTGGCTGTAGGCTGCTCCCTGAAGCTGGATGAACTTGAGGGCCATCATCAGCTCCAGTCTCTTATAAGAGCAGGAAAAGCTGGGTGGGAGGGGGTGCTCGAGGCTGCGACCCCCTTACCCCAGAAAAAAGAGACCTTCAGGGTGATCATGACAATCTGACTCAAGTATATTCCCTGTTCCATGCATTTCAGCAAGGAAGTCTTCCTTTTTGTTGGAAACTTGAGTGTCAAGAACTCTAGTTTGACCCTGGTTCCAGGTTTCTTAGAAAAATCTGGAAATGTAGCAAGTGATGTCCCTAAGACTCCAGAAAATATTACAGGAGGGCCAGACTGGCCCAGAAGAGGCATCCATTCCTTCATTCAAAAAATATAGGGACAGTTACAGACTCTGTGATGTGGTGGTACACACACCCCCACCCCATACACACACACACACACACACACACACACAACACCACAATTCTTGCCCTCTAGGAACTTATTTTCGTTTAAGGGGGAAAGGAGAACAACAAAACTTTAAAAAAGAAATAGTTCAAACATATGGCAAGGCAGAGAGTGAGGGCTTGGGATTCCCAGGTGGCTCAGTGATAAAGAATCGGCCTGCCAATGCAGGAGACGAAGGTTCAATCCCTGGGTTGGGAAGATCCCCTGGAGGAGGAAATGTCAACCCACTCCAGTCTTCTTGCCTGGAGAATCCCTTGGACAGAGGAGCCTGGCGGGCTACAGTCCATGGGGTCCGAAAAGAGTCAGACACAACTGAGCGACTGAGCGGACACAATAGACTAGGAGGGCTAAGGAGGAAAAGACGGAAGAGGGAGGGGCTGTGAAGAGCTGGGAAGTTCATTGCTTTGGGTCCAAGAGTGCTGCCCGGGGGAGGTGACACGTGAGAACCACACCAGGGGGAGTGCAGATCCACAGAGTGAAGTCTTGGGGTTCTAACAAGGCTTCCTGGGATCTCATGTTCTGGCCTACTCTGAGGTGAGAGGAGCAGAGAAAAATGAGAAGGGAGGAGGAGGACAGGAAGCCGCACCACCCGCTGTACTCGCTGCCGTCTGCAGAGCCCTGGAAATCATCAGTGCCCTGGGTTTCTGTGTTTACACAGCCGGCAGGACACACTGCTCTCTGGGCTCCCCAGAGCTGTCGGGATGGTCCCCGCTTCCCTGGATTCCTGAGGCCCCCGCATCCGGGAGGTGGGGCCCCACCTCTCAGAAGGCTTCAACATTCCCTTGGGTTATCGGAAGACAGGGGCTTCCGGGAACTCCCCAGCCCAGGTCCAGAGTTTATCTAGACCGAGCTCTGGGCCCGGGGATCAAGCTGGGAAGGAAGGCTTTGGAAGCTGTTTGCTCAACCAAGAAGGGAGCCAGGACTGGCTGAACAGGTTGCTGGGCTGAGCATAAATGAATGAATGAATCACATGACATCTACCTGCGGTGCTAACACAGGAGAAAGTCCCCTGGATGCCCACTCATATTAATAAGCATCACAGCTACAACTCTGATCCAGATACCTGAAGTCTGTACCTGCATCCTGAGCATGTTGGTGGCTCTGGTAGCTCAGATGGTTAAGAATCTGCCTGCAATGCAGGAGACCTGAGCTCAGTCCCTGGGTAGGGAAGATCTCCTGGAGAAGGAAATGTCTCCCCACTCCAGTCTTCTTGCCTGGGAAATTCCATGGACAGAGGAGCCTGGTAGGCTACAGTCCATGGGGTTGCAAAGAGTTGGCCACGACCGAGCAACTAACTCTTCTTGTTCTTCAAGCATGCAGGTTTGTTTTCCCACGAACTTCTATTTTTGACAGATTTTAGAGCATAGATACTGAGGTTTAGAATGTTCCATACTGTTGACAACCTGGCACACTTAATAAGAGGTGGCCAGAATGTGCACCCAAGCATCAGTCTGAACGCTTTAGGCTCTATCTACATTTAAGGGATAAAATCGAGGCAACATCTCTCAGTCTTACGATAAGCCTGACTCTCCCAACTCAGAACATTGGGATGATGACACTGGATAGAAGGAAAAATCAAGGAAGGGTGACATCCTGAAACCCAACAACTTCTAGTGCTTCTTTTCCAAGAGGTTCTGTTTCTTTCAACTTCTAAGAATAGTACGAAGGATGTTGTGACAAACAAGCAGATGGTTTAGAGTTTAAACAAGTATAGGGCCCAGCAGAGGCCCTTGTAAATGCGGTGGCCTCTGCGAGCCTTGAGCATCTGTGTGGTTGGCATTGTGTCTCGAATGAAGTATTTGTAGCAACGCTACGGCTTGTTTCTCATCTCAGTGACACCGAGGGCCGCCAGCAGGAGGGCTCAGACGGGCTGTGGTTTCTGTAAAAGTAAGAAACCGAGGAAGTGAGAGGTCCTGTCTGACGTCACTCACCAAGTTCGTGCGGAGCCTGAAGCCAGGGAGGACCCACTTCATTCCGGGTATCACGGGCCATCAGGCTGGGCAGATGGGGACCAAACAGCCTTCTAACCCAGGGGGCTGAATCATCAGGCCGGCATATAAAATCCAGATTCAGAAGAGGAAATGTGTTCCAGCTTACCCTAACCCTTTCTCACCACCGGTCACCCCAAACCCCCAGACTCAGAGCTGCCATAGCCAAGACACAACCAAACGGACCTTGAGCTGGACCTGCTTCCCTGGTGGCGCTTGTGGTAAAGATCCACCTGCAGTGCTGGAGACAGAAGAGATGCAGGCTCGATCCCTGGGTCAGGAAGATCCCCTGGAGGAGGGCAGGGCAACCCACTCCAGTATTCCTGCCTGGAGAATCCCATGGACAGGGGAGCCTGGCGGGCTGCAGTCCACAGGGTCGCAAAGAGTCAGACACTAAAGCGACAGAGCACACACTCAATTACACGAGCCAGCAAAAGTAAACACCTTCCTCCCAAGTGGGCCAAGTCAGGCAGGGACAGGCCATCAGACATATTATTGACAAACCGGGTGTGTTCCTGGACCAGAGGGTGACTGATGCACACTCCCTGGAGAGGAAAGGAGAGAAAAGGGCTTCCAGGACCCCTCCTCCACCACCCAGCTCCCCGGCTAGGACCCCAGGTGTTTCGCCTCCGTCCCCTCCTCCCGGCTTTCTTGCTGCTACTCAGAGAGCCAGGCGTTCCTTCAGGCTGGCTGTTTAACGAGGCAGGTTGAGAATTTTCAGCCTGGAACTCATGTGTTCTAATCCTATTAAATATGCACCGGCTTCCAAACTCAGCTTTTCAAAACCTTGCCTCCCCGCCCCCACCCCCTCTCCCGGCTTCGCCTTCCTTAGTCCGGCTTGCTTGCTCCCTTCCAGCTTGAAAAGCCATTGCTCAGTTGTTGGCAGGGGTCCCACCAGCGTTTCTGCAAGGATTTGGGCTGAAATTCAGCTACCTGCAGCTGTTCCCCGGTTACCACCCACGTAAAGGAATTTCTGATATTAAAACGAGTGACAAACTTCCTTCCCCCTCCTTCCCCCAACACATCAGCTTGACTGACGTCCACAGTCTAAGTGGCCAAGTTCAGCTCACTTGGCTCCCCACATTCACTTGATGATACATTCAATTCCCCCAGCACCACCCCCTCCAATGCCTTATACACACGTCCCCTCACCCTGAAGGATGCTCTCTAATAAAGACCATTGACATACCATTTGGGGGGATTTTAACAAAAATTGTGGTCACACCTCATAGCATGTGGGACTTTAGTTCCCTGACCAGGGATCAAACTCCCGCCTCTGGCATTGGAAGGTGAAGTCTTAACCAGGGACTGCCAAGGAAGTCCCCCATTTGGGGGCATATTTTCAAACACAATCTACTAAATCTCAAGAACTCAACTTTCTCCTCACTTAGTTATCTTTAGCATCTTTCCACCATCGCAGGGAATCTCCCTAATTTCTCCCCCAGTGCGGAATGTCGTCGTGGGAGTGAGGAGAGGCAGGGAAGACGGGGTTGAAGATCCAAGTTTGGAGAGTTCCACGGAGCCTTTCAGAGCTGACTCTGGGGACCACCTGCTTCCCTTGAACAGCACAGAGATGCAGGGGGCTTCTTCAGGACAGATGGCGTTGTCTCCAGCAGGGTGCCCTGGAGGGTACCCCCAAATGTGGGCACGGGGCTGAGTCTCCCAGCGCCCTTTGTGTGTTTGCTGGGATTGGGGGTGACGGCCTGGGCTGGGGGCATGCAAACAGCGCAGACGGCCTTACCGTCAACCGCCACCCTCCTCTGGCCGAAGTCCCATCCCAGCCTGGGCTGGGCAAAAGAGGAGGAGATGGAGGCCAACACAGCACCCACAGAAAGCCCTGGCACTTGGCATTCTAGGGACCTACCTTGAGAACAGACACTCAAAGGCGGGCTTTTGAGCACTCATTACACCGGAGCCCCTGGATGGGTGCCCAGAACCTGGGCTTTGTCTGAGTTTCTCTGTGCTGCTTGGCAGACACCCTGCGGGGAATAACAGAAGGGTCCCACCCGTCTCATCCACCCTGAGGCCGTGTCCCCTTGCTTCTGGGCAGTAGCCAGTAACGCGATCCTTCAAGGCCGCGCCAAACCCCCCTGTTGGGAATTCAGCCAATCTTGAAGCTCTTCAGGGAAGAAAAATTCCTTTCTCTGACCTCTGCAGGTGATCGGATTGAGGTCCCCGCAGCTTGAAATTTGATTTGATCTTTGATCTCTGCTTGCACAGCTGCGATGGTTATTACGTACCATAAAGGGTCCTGACAGCCTTTTCTCACTCACCTGCCCTCCGTGGCCAGAATTGGGGCCAGGTATTCCTGTGCCCGGGCGGAGGATGACTTCTCTGCTTTTCTCATACTGCCTCCCCCAGTTCAGTCCTGCTTTCTCATTCCCCTCATTCCCAGGACTTAACCCCAAATTCCAAGACCCTGGACATTTTCAAGTCCTTCTAAATGAGAGCATGTGGTTTCACGGAAAAAAAAAAAACAACACTGTGTTTTAAAAGCCAAATATTTAAACAAGGTCATAGTCTCAGAAGAACGCAGCATGTGTCTCAACAAGTTCTTAGCGGTCCTCAGAATGAGCTTTCCTGGATTTGGTCTGCTTCTCCGTCATGGTTAGATCATCCCCTGCAAAGAGACATATTTAAGGCTGCAAGTTTGGTGCAGTCCGTCAGACCTATTTTCTCTTTGTCTTAGTGGTAAGTGACACCCACTCCAGTACCCTTGCCTGGGAGAATCTCATAGAGGGCTCCATACAGTCCATGGTGTCCCAGAGAGTCGGACACGGCTGAACAACAGCAACAAGGGACATATTAACAGGTGAGATTCATTGAAAGCTGACTGTGTTTTGGACATTATGCTAATACCTTTCCCTGTAGGGACACCTCTAAGCCTCGGGAACTCTATGAAGAATATAATTTATTCTCTTATTTCACAGATGAGGAAACTGAAGTTTGCAGGGGATTATGTAGCTGGTTTCGGAGAAGGCAATGGCACCCCACTCCAGATTTTCTTGCCTGGAAAATCCCATGGACAGAGGAGCCTGGTAGGCTCCAGTCCATGGGGTCGCTAAGAGTCGGACACGACTGAGTGACTTCACTTTCACTTTCCACTTTCATGCATTGGAGAAGGAAATGGCAACCCACTCCAGTATTCTTGCCTGGAGAATCCCAGGGACAGAGGAGCCTGGTGGGCTGCCGTCTATGGGGTCGCACAGAGTCGGACACGACTGAAGCGTTAGCAGCAGCAGCAGCAAGTAGCTGGTTTAAGATCAGACAAGCAGGGTGCAGAGTTGGGATTCCCTCATTGGCCTGTGTGAACCTAGGCTCATGTTCTGAATCGAGTTCATAGACTGTCCACCTTAGCAAATTGTGTGGTCAACAGAACCTTGGTACCTCGTCTACACTGTTCCCCCAAGAAAGTCAATTAAAGGTTTGTTTTGTGGTTACCTTGATTTAAATCTGAAAACAAGATCAGAATAAATGTATTTCACCTCTTATCTTTTGAAATTAATTAGGAGTTTGGGGTTGACAAATACATACTATTATACATGAAACTGGGCTTCCCAGATGGCGCTAGTGGTAAAGAACCGTCCTGCCCAAGCAGGTGACATGAGAGACACAGGTTCAATCCCTGGGTTGGAAAGATCGCCTGGAGAAGGAAATGGCAACCCACTTCAGGATTCTTGCCTAGAGAATTGCATAGAGAGAGGAGCCTGGTGGGCTACAGTCCATGGGGTCTCAAAGAGTCGGACACGACTGAACGACTAGCACACAGCTGCTTTAGAGCTCAGACTGTCTTCTGTTTACTCCAAAGAACAGAATCATCCCTGGGCCTGCTCACCAGCCCCTCCAACCCACTCCCCCCGTGGTGGCTTTATTCCCTCCATTTAGCTGCTTTTTCTTCTGGGAAGAAGAAGCATAAAGAGAAATCTGCTGTGTTTTCTCCCTTTGTCGGCATGAGCTCTAAAGGGTTGTCTTTCGCTTTAGCAGCCATCTCCCAGCATCTAGCCGTAACCATCTTCTTCCCTTTCATTTCTTATTGGGTGGCGATATTCGTGTTAGGTCTTCCCCACCTCTGATGGACTACTTCAGTATGTCTTCACTTACTAAAATATGAGCATATGCATACTCTTGGTATCTGGCAAACTTTACAACTGAATTGAGACAAAGAACTGAGATCCAAAATCTCAACTTATCCAAGATACTACATCCTAAAAGAGGAGGTGACGGTAGTCTTTCCACTCAAAAGCTTTTTCTCAAACTTTTTGGTAGAAACTTACAGGAAACGAGAAAGAACAGTACAGGGAGCATCTGTGGAGTTGGTCCCTCCACTCAACAATTGTTCATATATTTGCATATTTGCTTTGTCTCTATGTAGGTGTGTCATTTTAAAAACCAATTACTTACTTACTTCTGGTGGTGCTGGGTGCCCCCTGCTGCTTTCTCTGGTTGCGGTGAGCAGGGGCGACTCTCCCCTGCGGTCCTTGGGCTTCTGGTCGCAGTGGCTTCTCTTGCCGCAGAGCACCGACTCTGGAGCAGGGACTCAGTAGCTGTGGCTCACGGGCTTAGTTGTTCTTGGCCAGTCGGATCTTCCCGGACCAGGGACTGAACCTGTGTCCCCTACTTACTTAGAAGGAAGACGACAACTGTCTTGGCCTGCCTGCAATTTTGTCCCATCCAAGGCGCGTCTGGGGGAACATCCCCCCTAATTCCATCCCAGGTAAACTAGAACGGTCAGTCCTCTTCACTGGGAGCCAATCAAATTTCCTACCTTGCACTGGATTGTTGTATCAATTTCATATTGAATCTCTTTTACTTTTTTTTTAAAATTTGGCACATGGGATCTTAGTTCCCCAACAAGGGATCAAACCTGCGCCCCCTGCATTGGAAGCACATAATCTTAACCAGTGCACCACCAGGGAAGTCCCTACGGAGTTTCTTTTAACCACATGCTTCACCAGATTGCACCTGGTAATTTCAAAATTTTAAATATCTAATGAAATCTCCTGACAGCCAGAGCAAGAATTCTTTAGGGAGTGAGAGTGGTTTTTCCACGGAGAGCTGGCAGAGGCATCCAATCGATCCGGTCTTCCCAAGGAAAACCTTCGCAAGTGAAAACAATTGATTGCTACTTCCCAAAATCGTTTTTCTGTTGTTTGCTTTGTTGTCTTCGGTCTGATTTATTTTTATGTTTCAGAAGGGTTTACAGGTGAGCTGATGAACGGACTCGTCGGCACAGGCAACACCAACAGGAAAATGAACTGTTCAGATGCTGGACCGTTGGCCGCTGGGTCACCGGCCACTGACGCTGAGATGCCTGAGCGCTCCTGCGACTCTTCATCACGAGATAGTGTCGAGGAGGAATCACAGGGTGGATATCAGACCTTCAGCAGTATGTTCAAGACGTTCCTGTCCACAAAGCCCTCAGTGAAGAAATGTAGGAACCAAGGTGACATCCAAGATCAGGGTCCCGCTCTGTGAACAGGACACCTTGGTGCGAGCATCTCTCCTCTCTGAGGCTCTGTTTCCTCGTCTTCAGCTGCTCTTCTTCCTGGCTGGCTTCATTTCAGGCTCTCCCAGGAATGAACACCTGGGGCTCTGAGCGCTTCCTCAGATTATAATTAGCATTTCCTTACATCATCTCCGGGAAGTCACCTTTCTGACACAGCCCTGATAAAACCAGTGGAGGGTCAGGACACGGGCCATGAACAGGTTTTCAGGGTCTGCTGTACCCTCTTGCCGCCGAAAAGCACAGATGATACCCCTGGCCTCAGCCCTCAAGAACAGCCCCATCTCATCCGCCCTTTTAGCCTCACCTGTCCCTATGGATCGGGAGGGCCTCGCTTCCCTCCTCTCAGCATCTTTATGGAACAATGGGAAATATGCTGGAACGAGGCATCAGAGACTGGCTCTAAATCAGCAGAGTGCTCTGTGCTCCAAGCCCATCAGCTTCCTTCTCAGCGTCTGCAGTCGGACATCCAAGGAACGGCTCATTCTCAACCTTCATTGTGTCTTCAACACAACTCTTAATGCCCTTTAAGACATTCTTCCCCTAACTTTTCCCCAAAGCATTGAACACGTCCCTGTTTATCCAGTTGCTCAAGACAGAAACCTGGGATTCATTCCTGATGCTTCAATTTCTGCCACACCCTACATGCACTTGTCAGGTGAACTGGACCTTCTAAATACGACTGAGCTCTCCTTCCCACCAGCTCCACTGTGGTCCCTCTAATTAAAGCAGCTGCTGCCTCGTGCCTGAGCTAATCAAGTATCTACATTTCCAGCTTCCTCTTCACCCTCCTACTGTCTAATTGCTGTTCAGCAACTAATCAATAATCTTTTCAAAGACATCAATCAGATCAGATCTCTCCCTTATTCAAAATCTGCCAGGAGTTTCCCACTGCATTTATAATTAGATTCTCACCATCTCGCCTTGGTCCTTCTCTTCTCACCTGGGCCATCTTGCCTCACTCCACTTTCTCCCTTCCTGGCTGCAACCAGCTGCAAAAGGCGTCTTGCTGTCCCTCCAACACCTAGGTCCATTAGACCTTTACCTCTGCTGTGCTTATCCCCTGGGCTGCGCTTCATTCAAACGCCACCATTGCCACCTACCCGTCACCCCACACCCACCATCCGTGCCCCACTTACCCCTCTCTGCCCTCTTGCACACATCACATGGTGTATCCTATCAACGTGCCATGTGTCTGCAGCCCAGCGAGAGCAGGCGCTTGGCTTGCTCTGTCCAACACTGAATTCACAGCACTGAGAACATTTCCTGTCCGAAGTAGGCACTCAGTAAATCCTTATCAAGTTCATTAACGGATGGAACGTCATTATTCCAATTAAGACAAATGAAGATGCTGATGTGGCGGATAAACAAAATTACCTTCTGTACTTCGCCATTTTGTGTAACTGCTCTTCATTCACTTCAAAAGAAGATTTAGGGACTTTCCTGGTGCTCCAGTGGTTGGGACTTCGCCTTCCGATGCAGGGTGTGCGTGTTCGATCTCTGGTTGGGGAGCTAAGATTCCACGAGCCTCCCAGCCAAAGAAACAAAACATAAAACAGAAACGATATTGTAACCGATTCAGTAAAGACTTTCAAAATGATCCGCATTAAAAAATATATCTTAACAAAGAAGATTTAACTGGTAGACAGTTTTACCAAACTGGTCACCAGCACATTTCTGTCCTAGTAAGACAGCACTTTGCTCCTTTTCCTCTGGGCCCTTATTACGACTCATAATTATCTTATTTTATTCGTCACTATCCCCTTCTCATCCGTCTCATCTGTTTTAAGATGTAAGCCCACCTAGAGCAGGAACTTTCTCCTGCTTGTTCTGGCTGTATCCCCAACGCTGAACTGATGGTCTGGCACCCAGTGGGTGCCCCAACTACCGTGTGTTGAATGGATAATTGAATAAGAAAGTGAGCAGAGCTGGAAATCTCATTAAAAGGATCATGAGCACTAGTCCATTGTACGTATTCACCACGGGTTACTTATCCATTCCTCCATCTGGACGTGTAGGCTGTTTCCGTGTCCTGGCTCCGTGAGTGGTTCCACTGTGAACGTAAGGATGCATGTATCTTTCTGAGTGCCAGTTTTGTCTGGGTGTGTCCCCAAGGAGTGGGATTGCTGGGTCATACGGTAGCTCTATTTTTAGTTCTCTGCCAAAGCTCCCTACTATTTCCCTTGGTGCCTGCACCAACTTACGTTCCCACCAGCGGCATAGGAGCGTTCCCTTTTCTCCACACCCTCCCCAGCACTTGTTACTTGTAGACTTCGTCTTGATGACCATTCTGACTGGTGTGAGGTTGTAGCTCACTGTCGTTTTGATTTGCATTAACAATTAGTGATGTTGAGCATCTTTTCACATGCCTGCTGGCCATCTGCATGTCTCCTTTGGAGAAATGTCTATTTTAAGGCTCTTCTGCTCATTTTGGGGGAATATGTGCGTGTGTAACTAAGTCACTTTGCTGCACAGGAGAGATCGGCACAACATTGTCAATCAACCATACTTTCATTAAAAAGATAAAATTTAATTCTGAAAAACGGTCATGAGCTCTTCAAGAACAATAACTGGATTTTCTTCTTCTTTACTCCCGGCCAAGAGCCTAACCCAGTGCTTTGCACTTAGTAGGAGTCCAATCATCATATTGATTGAGTTGAACTTCACTGAGCAAGCCAAGTTTCAGAGGCTCCATGCCCTAATTAGAAAAACTCTTCTGGAGAGGATAAAGGCTTGGAGGAGGAGGTTGTCAGGAGACCCCTGTTCCCAGCTTGGCAGGAGACAGACAAAGGGTTCAATGGACTCATTTGCATTTGTTTTGCATAAATATGCGAGCTGAGTGGCTGAGCTGGTGTCTCTAAGTATGTCAAATGGCCACTGAGTGTGTTTTCCAGTAGGACATTCAGGAGCTGACAAACAGATTCCCACCCCCGAAAGAAGACTCTTCATCTGTCCTGGTTGTGTGGAGACACCCCGAATCTGGCTGAGCAAACGTCCCTGGACTGGGCCCTCCCTACGCCCTGGTCACTGTCAGCCACTTCCCCACGCTCAACCCCCACCGAGACATTGGCAAGCCTGCCTAAGGTGTGGCAACTTCCAACAAGGCCCCGTTGACAGAGCCTAAAACAAACCTCCCTGTTCACACAAGAGTTCGGTGGATGGAAAGAGCCACCTTGGGATACTGGCTAAGGCTCCCAGGGCAGAAGAGAAGTTTCTAACAGAAAACAGCACTTGAAAAAAAAAAAAATCATCTTTTCTGGAGCCAACACGGAGTGCTAGGAAGGCTCAGACACACCATGGTATTTTTTTTTCTTTCGCAGTTAATCCAGTCACCCTGATTTTCATGGGATTTGCATAAACAGCACGATGTATTCAAGCAGCTCTCACTTCAAGAGCCAAGATTAAGGTTGTGGATTTGTCCCACCCACGGTAGTTTTGTTCAACTTCCACTGTGGAGAAGCTCAGGGGCACCTAAAATAGCTCTTTATATACTGAAGGGGGTGAAAAGGATACAGATGATGATGGAGAAACGGAGGGGGCCTGGGGCCAGGGGATGGGGCACCCTGTCCTGGCTCCCAGGAGGGGAGGTTGAACAATATGAATTTTAAAGCTGCTCCCAGCTCTGGAATTCTATCAGTCTCTGCAGGGTGCCAGGCACAGGAGGGCTGGCCTCCCCAGCGCCTGGGATGACCCTGGGAGGGAGATGTACTGAGGCCAGGTCCAGGCTGAGCTAATATTTGGGGAAGGCTTTTCTGTGACATCACTGTCAAGTGGGGGAAGGGAGGAGACATGACCCGCGTGGACAAGGGGAGGGGTGGGCAGGAAGGAGTGTGCCCTTCTCCCACTGGCCTCAGCACCATCACCCTCTGCCCAGGAAACCGCGTTAAGTCCTTTAAAAGGCTTTCACTTAGAAACCTCTTTCAACTCGAAGCTATCAAGCCTTACCTGTTCCTCAAATAAGGGACAGGAACATAAAAGCTATGGCAAACCTAGACAGTGTATTAAAAAGCAGAGACACTACTTTGCAGACAAAGGTCCACATAGTCAAAGCTATGGTTTTTCCAGTAGTCATGTACACATGTGAGAGTTGAACCATAAAGAAGGTTGCTGCTGCTGCTGCTAAGTTGCTTCAGTCATGTCTGACTCTGTGCGACCCCATAGACAGCAGCCCACCAGGCTCCCCCTTCCCTGGGATTCTCCAGGCAAGAACACTGGAGTGAGTTGCCATTTCTTTCTCCAAAGGAAGGTTAAGTGCTGAAGATCTATGCTTTTGAACTGCGGTGCTGGAGAAGACTCTTGAGAGTCCCTTGGGCTGCAAGGAGATCAAACCAGTCCCTCCTAAAGAAATCAATCCTGAATATTCATTGGAAAGACTAATGCTGGACCTGAACCTCCAATACTTTGAGCACCTGATGTGAAGAACTGACTCATTTGAAAAAACTCTGATGCTGGGAAAGATTGAAGGTGGGAGCAGAAGGGGACGACAGAGGATGAGATGGTTGGACTATATGGCCGACTCGATGGACATGAGTTTGAGAGTCTCTGGGAGATGGTGAAGGACAGGGAAGCCCCGTGTACTGCCGTCCATGGGGTCACAAAGAGTCGGACACGACTGAGCAACTGAACAACAGCTCAGGAGCACTTGGCACAGGTCAGCAGTCACGCTGCAGCGCCCAGCGTCAGGCCTGACTCAGGCGCTTCCAACTGTGCCTTCCCACCCACCATTCGTTCTCCCGGTGCCAACGGGGGCTTTGGAATTCCCTGTGTTTTGGGCTTGGAGGTAGTTGCCTTAACCCAAGCTCTCAGAGTGCACACCCAGCTGGCTCGCCCTTAGCTTCTGCATTGTACCAAGAAAGATCCCGGTAAACCAAACGAAGGAAGCAATCTTCCAAGAGGTGAGTGGACATCCCGCAGGACAGTGAAGAAGAGGGATGGGGAGCAATGTCCAAGGCCCCTGTCTCTTTCTCCCCAAGGTCCGCTATGTGCACAGCGTACATGATGCTGAGTGCTAAGCGGGCAGCTCAGCACCTCGTGCACCCAGCTTGCAGGGACGCCTGCCCTGAGAGAAGGAGAGAGGAGGGCAGTGAAGGGGAAGGACGGGAACCCCGAGACCTTCCTGGCTTGGCTTCATTAGGCACCGCTCACTTTGTCTTCATAAAATCGAATAGGTCATCCCTCGACTCCAGAACGTCATGGCCGAGGAGGAAGAGAACTGGATGAGACGAAAGCAAGCAAGCAAAACCAGAACACCCAAGTCTAGGCTTAACCCTAGCGGGTGGAAGCTGCAGTACTTGTTCAAGTCATTTTCATTCTCCAGGGGTTTTGCTTGTCCATCTTCCTGATGAAATGGAGATTTGAAAAGTCTGCCTTACTTATCCTCCCAAGGTGGTCGAGAAGCACAAAGAGGGGTCTCACAGGTGCTGATGGGAACAAACAGCTATCAAGCAAGGTCCCTGGCGTAACTCATGCCTCTAAAGACAGATGTCCCTAAAATTTCTTCCAACTTGTCCACAAATTCAGAGTTATTCTGATCATCCTGAATTTGATTTCCCTTGAACATTTTATGATCCATTTCATTTTTTTCTTTTATTTCCTTTTTATTTTCCCCTTTCCTGAAGGATACTGAAAAAAAAAAAAAAAAAAGAACCAGGGATTCCTTGTTTTTTTCTATCTACATGCAGCTTCTTTAACAGCTGGTAGGATATACATGCCTGACCCATGGGAACAATAACTCATCATGACCTTATGGCTTAAGAAAGCCCTTTGTGATTCGGTGACTCTAAAATAAAGAAGATTTTCCCCAAAGGAGTAGGGTTTTGACTTTCCATGGTCTTACGATGCCCAGGAACCAAACTTACCTATTAAGATGTGAAACAGAAAGTCCTGTTCCCATTTGGATGCTGGCCTCCTGTCAAGCTTTAGATGCCCGTGGATTACTTAGCCCAACTTTAAACAGTTTCTAATAACTCTAATGATCCTGCTTCACTTCTCTCTGTCTTTTTATAAAGTAGCCAGGAGGCTGAAAAAATTAAACTTGAGGAACCTTTCCCAATGCCCTTCGGCTGGTTTCCCACTTAAAAGCCCATTTTCCTCTCAAATCCTTGGATCTCCATGGCCATGCTCAATCACTTTAGTGGTGTCCGACTCTTTGTGACCCCATGGACTGTAGCCCACCAGGCTCCCCTGTCCATGAGATTCTCCAGGCAAGAACTGGAGTGGGTTGCCATTTCCTTCTCCAGGGGATCGTCCCCACCCAGGGATCAAATCTGCATCTCCTGCATCGCAGGCGGATTCTTTACTGCTGAGCCACCAGGGAAGCCCTGAAACCAATGAACCCCAGTTATTTATTTACAGAAGGTTGGGATGCTCTTCTTTCCATCGTGAAATGTTGCCAAAGTCCAGGAACAGGGGGATTTGGGGAGGGGAAAAATAAACCCCATATTGTTGCAATCCCCACCTCCCCCTTGGTCATTAATTGTATCCTGCTGGGAGCCCTCCCTGCTCTCGGGGTGACCATGTGTCAAACACATTTCCCTCTTCTCAGCACTTGCCAAGGGTGTGTTAGCCTCTTAGTTTTGAGACACAGAGAGAGACCAGAGGAAGGAGTCGGGGGGGAGATGACAGCCATGTGGCAGGCTGGGGTCAGGCTCTGGGCTAAAGCCTGCGAGTCAGAGGAGGGGAGGGTGGTCAGCCTTTCTGCAGGGAGCAGCTGGTGGCTGAGCAGGCCGAAGGGACCCACCGTGGTGACCGGAAGTGAGGAGGCTGCAGACTCAGCTGGGGGTCTCCTTGCATGTTTCGGCTGCTGATCTTCACTCCATCCCCCTACCCCCACCCTCGCTCATTCTCAGCGCCCCTCCATCAACAACCCCCAAAACGGCTGCTTCCCCTCCCAGCTGTTTTGAATTCTTCTGAGAAAGCAAAGTTGAAAAATCCTTCCTGGATGTGGATTTCCCCCGGAGGGACCGCAAGGTACATCACCAAGGGACCAGGACCAGGAGGTTCTTTCCTTTTTCAAAAAATTTCATTTATTTATTTATCTTCAGCTGGGCTAGCTCTTCATTGCTGCGTGGGGTTTTCTGTAGTTGTGGTGAGCGGAGGCTTCTCTTGTTGCAGAGCACAGGTTCTCGGGCACACGGACTTCAGTAGTTACGGCTCAGGAGCTCGGTAATTGTAGCTCAAGGGCTCTAGAGCCCTAGCTCTAGTTGTGGGCATGGGCTTAGTTGCTCTGAGGCATGTGGGATCTTCCCAGATCAGAGATCTTCGTGGGTCAGGGATCGAACCCGTGTCTCCTGCATTGGCAGGTGGATTCTTAACCCCTGAGCCACCAGGGAAGCCCAAGTCTGTTGTTTGGGGCAGACACAGTCTGGGGCTTCCTTAGTCAGCTCTGCCCAGGGGCAAGAGTCTGGCATCTCAGAGCTGTTCCCCATGCGTGCGATCCCAGTCAGCTTCAGCAATTCCCCTCAAGGAACTGGAGGTACCAGTTTATCTTCTGCCGCCTGGCTTAACTCTCTCTTCTCTCTGGCCCCAGCAACACCAAAAGAAATCAGATTCTTCTTGCAGATCAAGATGGGCTCAAAGAGATGCTGTTTCTTCGCAATACTGGAGAACATTCCCAGGAGCTGGAGTGGGAGTCATCAAGCCTTCCTTTGGTTTCACCCCAGTTTCTCCCCTTTGTAGGATTATACACAGCATCTCCCACCCTTCACTGGTGTCATGCCTGCCTGGTCCTTGGGATGCATTGTAAAACAGGCTGGGCAGTGATGATCACCAGCTGGCACAGCATAAGAGCGCTACTAAGATACCGGGCATAGAGGCAGAGAGATCTTTGTGCAAATTTTCTCTCTTGGTCGTCTTTTCTGCACAATCCATCTGACCTGAACATTGCAAGCTTTCGGGTCATCATCCCTAAAGTTATTTTCTAAATTAATTTTTAAAAGACAGAGTGAGATTATGTATGTAATCGTGTTGTAGAATAGGCAAAGTGCACAAGAAGCTCAAGAAATCTTACTTTATTATTGCAAACAAAGTTAAAAGTGGTTATGTTTCTGACCGGGGTTCTCGGCCTTTTGTAACCAGTAGACATTGAGCAGAGGCCAGACAAGAAATTCACACAAGGCTTTTCTGGGGCCCCTGCTGCTGCAGGAGGGAGAGAGAAGAGAAAACACGTCCCCTTGTTTGTTTCCCGAGACGGTGGGGGGAGCCGGTTCCCTTTACCGGATGAGGGTAGGGGTGTGTCCAGGGGTCAGGCTGGAGGAGGAGCTTAGGTGGCTTGCCCACCGCTTTCATGGTGTTATGTGCAGTGGGCACGCACAGGACCCAGCTTTTGCTCCTAGCTCTTCAGAAGTGGCAGTTGGACTTTTTGGTCTTTCTGTATTTTGTTATGCTGGAAGGGATTGGGTGCAGGAGGAAAAGGGGACGACAGAGGATGAGATGGCTGGATGGCATCACCGACTCGATGGACATGAGTCTGAGTGAACTCCGGGAGATGGTGATGGACAGGGAGGCCTGGAGTGCTGCGATTCACGGGGTTGCGAAGAGTCGAACACGACTGAGCGACTGAACTGAACCGATGCCGTGATGGTGGTGCTGGATTAGTCGCTCGGTTGTGTCCAGCCCTTTGTGACCCCATGGACTATAGCCCGCCAGCCTCCTCTGTCCATGGGATTTTCCAGGCAAGAATACTGGAGTGGGTTGTCATTCAGAATCTGCCACAAACGCACGTGCATGCAGTTATTTTTAGTCCCTGATGGTTTCTGTGTGTTTTGTTGCTGGAGCAGACATTTGTCCAGGTGCAAGTGCTGCAGCTAAAGGGCCCCAGGTCCCAGCCTACCTCCGTAAGAGTGGCATCTGGAAGCGCCTGTTGGATCCACCGCGTTTCCCAGTGCCATCTCCCGGCCATATTGCTCCTCTCTGGGCCAAGAGCACCCAAGTGCCCACCAGCCACAAACCCTTCACCATCCCATGAAAACTCAACCCAAAAGGAGACAGGCAAAAACAAAACAACCACCCAAAACACAAAAAGCTAGCATCTGACTCTCCGTGTATGCTCGCTTCACCTCCATCCAGCCCGTCGCCCACCTCTGCACCATCTATACAGCTGTCCTTCCCGCCACACTCAGCCCCAGCATCGTGCCTGTCCCCCCGGCCGGTATCTCAAACCCCAGTCACAGCCAGCTCCTCCAGGCAGCCCGAGGCCCAACACCACCTGGAAAGGAAACCCTTCTCTCTGTGGACACTGCATGGGGCGCCCCTGCCCCGTCCCCGCTGCCCCCCACCCCCATGCTACCCTACTGCTGCTTCCGTGTGGCCATCGGGCCAAAACAAACAGCTTGCAGGGCCAGCACTCCAGCGAGCAGCTGCAGCACCGGGTTGGCAGGCTGTTTCAGGAAGCCGCCGCCTCCCCCACCTCCTCGCCCAGGGAGCCTTCCTGGAAGACCCCAGAATCCAGGCCAAATCTTCTTATTAGCCTTCGCCTGCAGCCTGACCTCATGCTCTGCAGGATCGGGACATCCCCCCACACACACACCGCCCCCCCCCACCACGCCCCAGCTGCGATTCTCCTCCACCTTCTATGTGTTGGGTGCCTGAATCCTGGGATTCACTCTCCTCTTTGAGAAACGGGAGGGTGTTCTGTGGTGCTGGAGAAGACGCCTGAGAGTCCCTTGGACTGCAAGGAGATCCAACCAGTCCATCCTAAAGGAAATCAGTCCTGAATGTTCATGGGAAGAACTGATGCTGAAGCTGAAGCTCCAATACTTTGGCCATCTGATTTGAAGAGCTGATTCATTGGAAAAGACCCCGAGCTGGGAAAGGTTGAGGGCAGGAGGAGAAGGGGATGACAGAGGATGAGATAGTTGGATGGCATCACCGACTCAATGGACATGAGTCTGAACAAAGTCTTGGAGATAGTGGAGGACAGAGGAGCCCGGCGTGCTGCAGTCCATGGGGTCGCAAAGAGTCGGACACAACTGAGCGACTGAATAACAAGTCCGATAATGTAGAAAATGTTTTACTTGTGTTTCCCCCTTTAAACTCTATAAAGCCATAAGTACTGATTACCCTCATCTTATATCTAAGACACTGAAGCCCCAAAGACAAGTGTCTTGCTCAAGGTCACTCAGTTGGTAATGGACAGAACCTGAGCCTTCTGACTTCAGGGTCAGAAACTTTCCATCAAGTTGCTGCCGCTGCCAGTAGCTTTGGGACTGCCGCTATAATTTATATACTTAGTCCCGTCATCTAAGCCATTTATAGGCTCAGGGCCCCCCATCTAAATCAGTTGAACAATCCGCATGCGTCATTTTGGCTCAAGTTGGCGGTCCTTAATGCTGATGCTCTTAGGAGCTGCTTGATAGTGGCAATGGAGGTGGACGAGGCGGGTGGAGACCGAGTGTCAGCGGTGGCGTTGGTGGTGGTGGTGATGCTGGTGGCGATTGTGGTGATGATGAGTTGACGGTGATTGTCATAGCGACAGCGATGATGATGGTGGTGGTGGTGACAAGTTGACGGGGGTCGCCATGGCAACACTTAGGATGGTGCTCATGGTGATCTAAGGAGGATAAAGGTGGTGATGGGTCCATGTTCTTGTTACAGTTGGAATAATCCAAGACATAAATAAACCAGCTCGTTGGCCTTCTCTGTCTCAGAAATCCTCCCTTGCATCCCACACTCCACTTCCTCATCTTTGGATTTTGTGAAACACGTCCCGAGTTCCAAACCTCTGTGTGCCGGTAGGAGCATCTGTAAGACGATATGACAGCCTTATATTTATTTATTTTTGGAAAGATGTAAGGGAAAACAGCTTCTCTTATTTAAACAAAACAGAGTCCCCAAAGCCTCAAAACTGGAGGCCCGCTCTCCAGGCGGGAAGGGAGGGCTGGCCAGCCGGCTGCCGTCTTTGCCGAGCTGCCCCTTTCCCTGCCGTCTCTCCCTCTGACTCCCACCCCCGCAGTCCTGTCGGCCCCGCTGTGAACTACTGCTCATCCCGCAGAACTCGGGCCCGAGTGTGGGCTGCCATCTGCTCCCTTGGTTCCCTTCAGCCCAACTGAGAGGCTGGAATTTCAATGAGAAAGAGGCAGAAACAGAGATGGAGAGACAGAGAGACTGAGAAAAGAAACCCGAAAGGAAAACAAAACACAGGATGTTTAGCCAACGTCCAGGTTGCAAAGCTCACTTTTCTGAACCTTCACAGCACTAACTCCCAGGCTCCCTGGCCATGGCTCAGACCCCACACTGTCTCATCAGCTCAAAGCACCTAGAACAATCTAGGAGACCTCTCCCAGGGACCACTCTCCCCAGAGTTCCCGACTTGTCCCCATGAGGAAGGGGTCAGAGGACTTATTATACATTCCTCTACGTCTGACTCAGCGGTAAAGAACCTGCCTCCAATGCAGGGGATGTGGAGATGCCTGGAGATCAATCCCTGGACCAGGAAGACCCCCTGAAGGAGGACGTGGCAACCCACTCCAGTATTCCTGCCTGGGAAATTCCACGGACAGAGGAGCCTGGCAGGCTACAGTCCACGGGGTTGCAGAGTCAGACACGACTGAGCGACCACAAACTACTTCTTGTCACTTGGTGTTCTCAGAGTCCAAGCAACGATCAACCATCTCCACCACCCACCCGGGGCGCTCCATGCCAGTCCAGATGCCCGGCAACCCTGAAATAAGTGAACACACCCTCGAGGTGTCTGGCCTGCCTCTTAGGATCAGCCTAGCAATACAACTTCATGAGCGTACAGTCCCTTTCGAGTTAATCTCAGCCCCAAAGCAACAGAACAGACACCAGCTTGGAGGGCTCATGGCAGCATGAAGGTTGAAAACCCGGGAGACAGTTTTCAACTGTCAGCCATCTCCCTCCTACCCTGGTGAAGGCAACGTTGGAAAAAGAAACAAAATAAGAGAATGCAAACTTAAAACGCAAAGGAGAATAATTCAAACCTCCCCGGGGCTGCAAATTGAATTACTTTAATGACAACTGAATTTCCTTTTGAAGCATGAAACACGAGGTAAATAAAAAAAAAACAGCACAGTGTACTTTTCTCTTGTTTGTCTGACTGAGCAGAGCCAGCTCCCCACCCTGAGGTCTCCTGGGGTGGGCATGCCAACCTGAGGGTGTTGCCCCAGGACCCCCGAGCTGGCCCTCACCCAACTGCCCCCTTTGAGAATCTTCTAGAAACACTTAGATAAAGGACACAGGGTGGAAAGATGGAAAACAAGCATAGGAAGCGTATCTGACCCTTTTTTTTTTCCCCTTTGCTATTCAAGTAACAATTTATGCCTGGTTTTTTTCGGACAGCAGATTGTATTTGTTTTTCTAGACTCCTACCCTGTTCCCATCCCAGGGGTGGGGCAGGCTGATCTTTTTCTTTCAAGGCTGCACTAAAAATTCCTGCCTCCCTTGTCCCTCTGAGTCCCAGAATTGCCACTGCCGTCAGCCGGTACCTCCTCGTCACTCTCGAGACGGTTGGCGAGCCCAGCCTCCCCCATCCCCATGCGATCTGGGGTGGCCTTGACGCATTTAAGACAAGGGAGGTACGAGCCATTCTCCCCTCTCCTATCTCTGCAGCGTGTGACTTGAGGATTCCAACTGTTTCCTTTTAGCTGAACATCTCTGACAAAACTCCTCCTGCGTTATCACTCCCTATGGTATAATGAGTTCCAATCTTTCCACAGAAGTAAAACTGTTGCCATGTCTCAACCCTCAGCTGGTGGCTTCCTCCCGCCTCTCCTGAGTGTGAGAGTGGGGTTCGGGGAGGGAGGGTGGTCAGGAGGGAGGCTTAGTCTGCAGCCTGGGACTCAGAGGGTTAAGTTACCCTGGCCGCAGAAGCAGAGAGAGGAACCGAGAGGCATGGCATTCCCTGGTCCCAGATGGAGGATGCTTAATAACACCCATCCGCAAGTCAGCTTGTTTGGTTATCTTGGAGTGTGTGGTGGGGATAACTCATCCTGGCTGGTCCATCCGGATGTAGCCTTGCTCAAAATCAAGCCTTATACAGGAGTCTTATCCCCCAGGGCTGCCTCCTCCTGGGCTGATAAAGAGTTTCATCATGGATGATTCAAGGGGTTGAGATGCAAGCTCTGGAGATAGCTAATGAGGCCTCCAGCCCCCAGCTGACCTCACTCTCTGCTTGTTGACAGGTTCGGTGAGGCTGGCCAAGTAGCATCATCCCATCCGAGCCAAGACAAGTGATCTCCGGCTCTTGCACACACATTCCCCACCCCCACCCCCCACCTCCCTGTGCCTCCAAGTCCTCCTGGATCGCAGTCCACCTCCAAGCCTCCCAGTGGATCCTCCCCAGGTGCCGCTTCTGGAGGCAAACGAGCCAGCTGAGATGGAGAGGGCTGATTCTGTCCTCCAGGCCCGCATTGAGTTAGAGCGTCTAGTTAGAGCTCGGCTGCTTCTTCCTTCTTCCCAGATACTCTTCTTCCCAAACATTTGGGACCTCAGTAGGTGGTTTTTAATCTTGAGTCACTTACAAGCATACAGTAGACCCAACCCTCTTGTGTTCAGAGAAGATTTTAAGCTGGGAAGAAACACACACACACACACACACACACACTTGCAGAGCAGCCCAGCTGGAGCTCTGGTGGAAACTGGAGGCCTCTTACCACCCACACAGCCAGCAGCAGCGACAGTCCCCAGCTCCCAGGGTCCAGGTACATAACTGGACGAGGTCAGAGATTTCCAGGCAGCTCTGAGTAGTCCGGGTGGGTACCAGACAGGCTGGTCCAGGACACGATGTTTTCTCTGAGCCTTCTAAGAGTTAAGGATCGCCTTGCAAACACTGGAAGGGACAGAAAGTGCCGGCGGGGTTTGGGAGGAATCCTGCCCCCTTTTCACCCGTGTGGCCAATTCTTGGGGACCGGAGCTCACAGTGATCTGCAGCTTGGGCTGTGTCCATGCTGGGCTCAAGGCTGAGGCTGAAAAGCCTCCAATTCCAGTGCCAATTTAATCCACAGAGAAAGACCCAAGGGCCTCAGTCATACTGACAATAAATCACACTCCTGACCGCCGAGTGACGCTTTGCTGTTCTCTACAGGCTTTTCATATATATTATCTGATCCTCACGCCACATCTGTGAGTTGGATACTGCTAACTCTTTCTCTTTTATAAAGGAGGAAACTCGGCTTAGTGAGAGCAGAATGAGCATGCAAACTTTGGACCTCTGACCCCAGAGCCTTTGCTCCTTCCTTGCAGAGGAAATTCAGTCATACTTGGAAATGGACTTGAAGACTTAAAGACACAATGATGAGATTAACAAAGGCAAGGTGACAAAGGAGTGGAGGACATTTTCCTTTTAAGAATTTTTAAAATGCTTTACCTGAGCATACTGTAAATTTAATTGCTCGTTACTTTATGTAGTTGATCTGTGGTTATTGTAGAACATTTTTAAAAGGCTGGTAAGAGGAAGGAAAAGATAGACCATTAACCATAATTCAAGCCACTGTATATGTGTACATACAGACACATGTGTGTGTTCGGTCACTCAGTTGTGTCCAACTCTTCGCAACTTCATGGACTGTAGCCCGCCAGAGTCCTCTGGCCATGGAATTTTCCAGGCAAGAATACTGGAGCAAGTTGCCATTTCCTACTCCAAGTGATCTTCCCATCCCAGGGATTGAACCTGCATCTCCTGTGTCTCCTGCATTGGCAGGTGGGTTCTTTACCACTGTGCCACCTGGGAAGCACATATAGACATATGTGCTTGTATTTCCTTAGAGAGTTGTTCAATTTTTTTATGTATATAAATATTATATATAAGATCACACAGTAATGTATATTCACTGCATATTCTCACAGACCCCTGCATAGCACTTGTTTTTGTTTTTTTTTTTTTTTTACCTAGAAACACAGATATATGCTGGAACTATCTTTCCTGGTCAGTGGATAGGTTTATATTATTCTTTAATGATTGCTTCATGTTCTGTTGTATTGATATTATTGGACACTGACACTGTTTTCATTTTTTTATAATTGCAAATTCTGCTGTAATGAAGTTTCTTATGCACATATCATTGTGCAGCTGTCTGATTATTTCCCTAAGATCAGTTCCTGGAAGTGAAATAACTTGGTCAAAACACACCAAGATTTTCAATCTGTTTTGCCAAAGGGTGTGCCTTTTCACAGTCCCAGCAGCTGGATCTAGGAGTCAAGGCTTCATGGAAGGACATGCACGTATGGAGAGAGCCCGGAGGAGGGGGTCGGCATGCCAGCCGTGTTTGAGGGCGTCTTGCATGACATGAAGCAAAGATGGGATTTGGATTCTAGGGGTTAGAGAGATATTAAAGATTTGGGGTTTCACACTTGGCTCAAGTGGTAAAGAATCCGCCTGCCAGTGTGACAGCTTCAGGAAACTCGAGTTCCATCCCTGGGTTGGGAAGATCCCCTGGAGGAGGAAATGGCTGCCCACTCCAGCCTGGAGACTCCCCTGGACAGAGGAGCCAGGTGGGCTACAGTCCAGGGGGTCGCTCACACAAAGTTTTTGAGCAGAGATTGATTGGGCTAATGGCAAAGGCAGAAGAAAGGAAAGATTGGAAGAGGGGGATACTGGAATAGCAAGCAGCCGTGATGGGAAGGACGAGATGGTCGGATGGCATCATAGACTCAATGGACGTGAGTTTGAGCAAACTCTGGGAGATAGTGAAGGACAGGGAAGCCTGGCGTGCGGCAGTCCACAGGATCACAATGAATCGGACACAACTGAGCAACTGAACAACAGCTGATGGAAAGGGAAAATGGAGAACTAAGGGTACCAAGATGGGCTGTATCAGTGTGGGGGACAGAGAGGGGAGAAGAGAGAAGAAAGAGCAAGCAGAGAAGGAAGTGGAGGAAGGAGAGGAGGAGGGAAATAAGTTGGAGCCGTGGACTGTATGTGTGCTGAGTCGCTTCACTCATGTCTTTTCAGCCCCACAGACCATAGCCCGCCAGACTCCTCTGTCCATAGGATTCTCCAGGCAAGAATACTGCAATGGGTTGCCATTTCCTCTTCCAGATGGAAGGTATGAGGATAATTAAAGATGATACAAAGCTTCTGAGTCTGAGCATCTGGGAGAACAGGGATGCTAATAACACCAAAGAACACGGAGGAAGATTTCAAGGAGAAGTTGAGGAGTCTGCTTGTAACATTCGTGCAGAGCTGGTCCTCAGGCTGGCCGTGCGGGACTGGGATCTGCCTTGGAGGCAGGTTGGAGAGTCAGCCTCAGAATCTGCAGTCCAGGCTGCAGGAGGCGGCGACCTTGCAGGGAGTGAAGAGCTGGAAGACAAGGGGGCCTGGACAGGTCCCTAGAGAAAACCAACTTGCTCATGGTGGAGGAGATGAAAGATCCACGGAGGATGGTGCAGAGAGGAAGAGAGAACAGGGCACGTCCATGTGATAGGATCCGAGCATGTTGGAAAGGATGCCAAGGGGCCAATAGAAAATCACGGAGAAGGAGCCGTTCCGGCTGACCACACTGGAGAGACCTGCGTAGGTAGAGACAGGGCTCCGTCCAGCTTGCCCCAAGCCTGTGTCAAACCTGGTCTGTGTCTTTGCTACGCTCAAAGCACAGCATACACCGGGCCCAGAACGGTGGTGAGAAGGGGCCTCCTAGGTCTGATCCAACCAAGAATGTTGCCACCCAGCTGGCCTGGCTCGAACTGTGTAAGCCTGATTGGGGGCAGGGCAGGGAGGGGCTGGGAGAGATGTCCCTGGGAAACTCTTTTTGTGAATTCTCAACATGAATGCATAGCATCCAGAGAGGGTCAAAGATGAAACAAGATACACACATCTGCACGCTCTGTTTAAAGCCATGAGACAATAGTAGCCTCATCAAAAATTTTCAAGTTCCAATCCAGAATAAGAAAGGGAAGATCTTATTCTCTATGTGGGGGAGGTGGTAAATTTCCCTTCTTAATTCGACAAAAAAGTAAAGGTCTTCAGGCTGACACAGATACCACCCTCCTTCTTAAAACATAAAATCTTGAGTTACAGAAAAATCATTCTCCCAGAGAAGGTGAGAGGCTGTTTATAATCTCCACGTCTTGGGCATCTCTGAAAGCAGTTTCCGAGGCTACATGGCTCTGTCCTCAGTATCTGAGGGTGGGCGCAGCCCTCCAGCCAAATCCCTCTGCTCTACTTTGCCTCCCCCAGAACTCAATGGAGAGCACACACCAGGCAGCACAAAACAGTGGCAACTGATGGCAGATGGGCCGAGCTGCCCCAGGTCCCCCTCACTCTCTGTTACCATGGCGACAGCAGCCAGCCAAAGCCAGGAGATCAGGAACTATCCATCAGTGACAGTCTGGTGGACGCAGGTATTTGGGGACTCAGTTTGAACCAACGAGATCCATCAGATCAGTCTACTGAGGGCTGAAGGGGAGCAGGCGGTGAGACGGGGAATTGGGGGGAGGGGACTAAGGTTCAAACAGGTGGGCTTTGTCCTGGAGACTAGACACCTCTTTCCTCTCCACAGAGCATTGTAGCATTCTGGTTATTGTTGACACCACACACCAAAGCTGTGTTTTCTTTCCAATATGTTCATTTCTTCTTCCCTCTTTAACCTCACCTACAAGTCTAGAGAGCCTCAAAGATGGGCAGCTGGGTATATTCTCAAGAAGGTATGGAAAGAGGCAGAATATTTGACAGAAGGTCACTGGAGCCCCCTTCGACCACTTTGGAGAGTGACCAGCAAACCTGAATACCATCCACGCTTTCCACTCAGGACGAACTAAGTAAGCACACCCTCTACATTTACAGGCAGAAAGGCATCTATTTAAAAGTGTCCATGGGATTTTCCAGGCAAGAATACTACAGTGAGGTGCCATTCCCTTCTCCAGGGGATCTTCCTGACCCAGGGATTGAACCCAGGTCTCCTGCATTGCAGGCAGATTCTTTACCATCTGAGCCACCAGGGAAGCCACAAAAGGGGAGTTGAGGTTACTTAAAAAACTAAAAGTAGGACTACCATATGAGCCAGCAATCCCACTCCTGGGCATACTCTGAGAAAACCATAGTTCAAAAAGATGCAGCACTGTTTACAACAGCCAGGACATGGGAGCAACCAAACGTCTGCCAACAGATGAACGGATAGAGATGATGTGGTGCATACACACAGTGGACTATTCCTCAGCCACTAAAAGGGGTGAAACTGGGTCATCGTAGTGATGTGGACACCAACCAAGGTCCGTCTAGTCAAGGCTATGGTTTTCCAGTAGTCATGTATGGATGTGAGAGATGGACTATAAAGAAAGCTGAGTGCCGAAGAATTGATGCTTTTGAACTCTGTTGTTGGAGAAGACTCTTGAGAATCTCTGGGACTGCAAGGAGATCCAATCAGTCCATCCTAAAGGAGATCAGTCCTGAATATTCATTGGAAGGACTGATGTTGAAGCTGAAACTGCAATACTTTGGCCACCTGATGCGGAGAGCTGACTCATTGGAAAAGACTCTGATGCTGGGAGGGATTGGGGGCAGGAGGAGAAGGGGACGACAGAGGATGAGATGGTTGGATGGCATCACTGACTCAATTTGTGTGAGTTTGAGTGAACTCCGGGAGTTGGTGATGGATAGGGAGGCCTGGCATGCTGCAGTCCATGGGGTCGCAAAGAGTCGGACACGACTGAGCAACTGAACTGAGTGACATGGATGGCCCCGGAGTCTGTCATACAGAGCAAAGCAAGTCAGAAACAGAAACACAAAGCTGGTATGTTAACGCACACATAAGGAAGATAGAAAAATGCCACAAACGAACTTATTTGCAGGGCAGGAAGTGAGATGCAGACACAGAGAAGGGACAAGTGAGCGCGGGGTTGGGGGGGTGCGGGGCAGGGGGGTGAACTGGGGGAGTAGCTCGGACGTGTATACCCTGCCTTGTGAAATGCAGAGAGCTGGTGGGAAGCTGCTGAGCAGTGCAGGGAGCAGCTCAGGGCTCTGTGATGACCTAGAGCCGTGGGGGTCAGCGGGGAGGCTCAAGAGAGATGGGACATGCATGCCTAGAGCTGATTCACTTCACCGTACAGCAGAAACTAACGTAACATTGTACAGCTATTCTACTCCAATGAAAACTTAAAATGAAAAACTTTTAAAAATAAAAAGGTAGCGACACCAAAGCTTGAGAGAGAAGAGGAGAAGAGTCAACCTATACTGTAGTATATACTTCACTATTTGATTTTTTGTGTGTAACAGGAAGCCAATAGTCAAATATTAACTGGAGTTTTATCACAGCTCAATAGACTTGGTGGACATAATTTCCACCCAACGATCATCACCAAACATAAACATAGGAAGGGAGAAAAGAAACCTCTCAGTTACTCCTACTTTTTACAAAATGGAAATAACATGTTCCTACATAGGTGCTTTGAAATTCGGTCATTTGAATCATTCAAATTCTAGGTACACAGCAGGAGTCTTGTAACAAGCCACTCTCCACACGCGGCCCGCAGCAGCTGGAGGACCGATTCGGCCTGGTGCTCGAAGCTTCCAGGCCATTGCTTTGTCACTGCAGAAGCCACAGCGGTCAAGACTAGGATTTCTGCAGTCAGTTGCCAAAACCTATTGGGGTTTGCTGCTTGTAGAAGGCAATCAAAACATGCTGCTTTAGTGAACATTGAAAAGTGTTTAAAGTCTTAGCTGTAGTAGAAATTATAACTGAATCTCCTAAAACTGGGGCTTTCCAGGTGGCGCTGGTGGTAAAGAACCCACCTGCCAATGCAGGAGACTGAGAGACACGTGTTCAATCCCGGGGTCAGGAAGATCCCCTGGAGGAGGGCATGGCAACCCACTCCAGTATTCTTGCCTGGAGAATCCCATGGACAGAGGAGCCTGGTGGGCTATGGTCCAAAGGATCGCAAAGAGTCAGACACGATTGAAATGACTTAGCACACACACACTAAAATCTCTTCTTTCCTCTTTGGTTTAGCAATCATGGCATTTAAGTGGAGATGGCCCCACACTTGACTCTCTTGTCCTGGTTGTTTCTGAAGCCAGGTTACATCCCTGCACTGCTGGGTGCGTGGCTGGGAGGCGCTTCCTCGGATCCCATGAGCCGCACCTGTATCCTTTCATGCTCCCATTTTATGTATAACAATTAGACTTGGGTTTCTATATTTATAGCCAAGAGTCCAAGCCATGCATTCCCCACCCCACCACCCCCACATCTCAGCTCCTTGAAGCTGGGTCTCCATCTCAGTTATCTCTGTTATTCTCAGGACCAGGGTATTGCTAGTGCTCAACACTTGCTCCTTGAAAGGAAAGCTATGGCAAACCTAGACAGTGTATTAAAAAGCAGAGACAGCACCTTGCCGACAAAGTTCCCTACAGTCAAAGCTATGGTTTTTTCAGTAGTCACATACAGATGTGAGAGTTGGTCTATAAAGAAGGCTGAAGGCCAAAGAATTGATGCTTTCAAATTGTAGTGCTGGAGAAGACTCTTGAAAGTTCCTTGGACAGCAGGGAGATCAAACCAGTCCATCCTGAAGGAAATCAACCTTGAATATTCATTGAAAGTACTGGTGCTGAAGCTGAAGCTCCAATAACTTTGTCCACCTGATGGGAAGAGCTGCCTCATTGGAAAAGACCCTGATGCTGGGAAAGATTGAGGGCAAAAAAGAGAAGGAAGTGGCAGACAATGAAACGGTAAGATAGTATCACCAACTCAATGGACATGAATCTGAGCAAACTCTGGGAGACAGTGGAGGACAGGGGAGCGTGGTGTTCTGCAGCGCATGGGGTCGCAAAGAGTCGGACACGACTGAGTGACTGAACAACAACAATTGGTTTGGTAACAAGTATAAGTTTTAGCAACTTCCTTTTGGCTGCCTTCTTAGCTCAGAGCCAAATTGAAACTGAGTAATAATTTTATTCACCTCGTCCACGCTTCCTGGAGCCTCGGCATCTTCTCTCTGGAGCAAGTTTCTGGCACTGTGGCCGCAGAAGTGGACACTGCCCTCCACCCTGTCACGACCATCTGCCTCTGTGCGGATGAACCTCGGCCTGGAGAAGTGAAACAACTTGCCCGAGATCGAATGTCGACACCGCAGCCCCATCGATGGTCTGCCTGCCTGCAAACCCAGGGCTCTGACAGTTTCACTTGCTGGACTTCTCCTCAGATTCCCTGACCTGATTGCCTCCGGTTTTAGAGCTGAAGAACCCTCAGGGTGTGAGCAGGTATTTAAAATTCCTATCCGTCTGCCTCCAGTCGCTTCTGCCAGGTGGGAACAAATCTCCCCAAACACCTGCGGAGAGGCGAGTGGTCAGATTCTGTGCCAGACTCAAGCCAGATGGCCCTTCCTGCCAACAAAGTGAGACTTCACGGGCCGGGGACACTCTTGATGGTCCCAGAGCATCCAAGGTGTGGGATGCCGTGTGCTCCTCCCCCACTCGACACCAAGCCATCCTCCAGCCCAGAAAGGTAATTTTTTAAGATATTTATTTATTTATTTTTGGCTGTGCTGGGTCTTCACAGCTGCAGGCTTTTCTCTAGTCACCGCGAGTGGGGGCAACTCTCTAGCTGTGGTCCTTGGGCTTCCTACCACGGTGGCTTCTCTTGCTGCAGAACACGGGCTCTAGGGCACTCGGTCTTCAGTACTTGTGGCGTGTGGCCTCAGCAGCTGTGGCTCCCGGGCTCTAGAGCACAGGCTCAGTAGTTGCGGTGCCCAGGCTGAGTTGTTCCCCAGCATGTGGGGTCCTCCTGGACCGGGGATCGAATCCATGTCCCCTACGTGGGCAAGTGGATTGCCACCCACTGAGCCACCAGGGAAGGCCCCCAGAAAGGTCATTGGAAGAGCTGGCATTTTGAGGAAGCAGCGGGCAAGGGCGTGGCCTGCAGGGGTGGGTAAGAAAGAGTCAAGGCCGCCGCAGCTGGCCACACATGGAGAGTGCAGTCGGCTCAGACAGGTCCTGCTAGAGACCAAGGCAGCTGTCACGGGAGAACAGAGTTCACCCCGCAGCCGCTCACATTGTGTTACACCCAGGGAGCCCTCAGAGCTCCCTGAAGCTGAGGAACAAGGAGCCGGCCACATCCACACAGGCCCCTCAGCCATGGGGACCTGGAGGCCAGTCCACCTCCGTTGTCTTGCCTGGTGTCCAGAGATCCCTGACCCAGCAGGGTGGGAGGGTTTGCCGAGGGGCTCCTGATGCTCCCAGAGCAGCGGGACAGAGGTGGACATGCAGCTGTGTGTCTGGGGGGAGTGAAGAGGAGCCCTGAAAGGAAGCTCCAGGACTGTGATGGTGTGATGCAAAGAGCTGACTCCCTGCAAAAGACCCTGATGCTGGGAGAGATTGAGGGCAGGAGGAGAAGGGGGCGACAGAGGATGAGATGGCTGGATGGCATCATCCACTCAATGGACATGAGTTTGAGCAAGCTCTGGGAGATGGTGAAGGACAGGGAGGCCTGGCATGCTGCAGTCCATGGGGTCGCAAAGAGCTGGACATGACTTAGCCGCTGAACAACGAACAATAGCAAAAAGGGACTCTGGGCTTCCCTGGTGGCTTAGTGGTAAAGAATCCGCCTGCCAGTGCAGGAGACGTTGGTTTGATCCTGGGGTTGGGAAGTTCCCCTGGAGAAGGAAATGGCAACCCACTCCAGTATTCTTGCCTGGGAAATCTCAAGGACAGAGGAGCCTGGCAAGCTATGGTTCATGGGGTTGCAAAGAGTCAGACATGACTTAGCAACTGAGCACGCACACAAAGAGAGACCCAGGGCAAGGCTAGGGGTGCCCTGCGGGCACTGCAGAGGCTCAGTTTGGGATTTGGGAGCTCAGATTTGGCTGTTGCTATTTCTGGGTGGTAAAGCATTTCATGCTGGAATCCTGAAAAGCTACACTCTGATCCCTCAGCCCCAACCAAGCCTTGGAATTCCTCTCGGATAATAGCTGAGACTCCCCGAGACCCAGGGCAGTAGCACGACCACCGATCGGGGAAGATTTCTTTTTATGGCCAGAGCTGATCACAAGACGCGACGCCGTGTTTCTGAAGTGCCCTGAATCCAGAGTTCTGACTGAACTGCGTGTGAGCTACATAAGAAATCACCGCAGTCGTTGCTGTAGTTTTTAGTCCTTAAGTCGTGTCTGACTCTTTGCAACCCCATGGGCTGTAGCCCACAAGGCTCTTCTGTCCATAGGATTTCCCAGGTAGGAATACTGGAGTGAGTTCCCATTTCCTTCTCCAGGGGATCTTCCTGACCCAGGGATTAAACTCATGGTCTCCTGCATTTTGCAGATGGATTCTTTAACACTGAGCCACCAGGGACGCCCTGGTGCATTCATGCAATTGCGAATGTTGTCAAAACTGTGCTTTTGTTCAATGTCAGCGTTTTCAAAATACTAGACTGTTACCACCTTGAATTTGCATATATTTTTAAATTCAAGAAAAGGGTGTGTCTGGGGAGGGAGGTGGGAGTGGGAATTCAGGAGGAAGGGAGGGGACACATATATGCCTATGGCCAATTCATGTTGATGCATGGCATAGACCATCACACTATTGTAATTATCCACAAATTAAAATTTAATAAATAAAATATAAAATCTAATAAAAACAACATTAAAAAGGGTGATTGAACCCCTACTCTGAGAGTTTTTGGTTTTCATTTTAACTTGAACATCCTTTTTTGAATGAATGAGTGAAGAATGAATGAAGAACTGACACAGACCCCTTAGATCAAGACTTTCTCTCCATCCAAGTAACTCTTGCCCATTGACATCAAAATATTATCAAATCCCACTTCCCAGGTTTCATTGTACAATGTAAGCTCCACTCTGGGAATGAATGAAACTTTCACATTCATGTTGGAAGATGGCAAGAAAAGCCATTGAAAATGACCGCTACACCTTAATAACTGGGCAGGACAGCAGAGGCCTGACATGATTGGCCAGAGGCTGGGAATGGGGTGGGACCAGGGGAGCAAGGATGTGCGAACCTGAGAATAAAAGTGAATCACAGACCTGAGTGAGATGTGATTGTCGTGATCATTTTGTGGCTTTGGTGGAAAGAGAAGAGGGCAAGACAGTGCATGTCTAGATTCTGACTCGACTACTTACTGAATGCGAGACCTCAATTTATGGGGCTTCCCTGGTGGTTCAGATGGAAAAGAGTCCACCTGCAATGCAGGAGACCTGGGTTCACTCCCTGAGTCGGGAAGATCCCTTGGATGAGGAAATGGCAACCCGCTCCAGTATTCTTTCTTGGAGAATCCCACAGACAGCGGAGCCTGGGGGTGGCTATAGTCTACAAGGTCTTAAAGAGTCGGACACGACTGAACACATACATACACGTACACACACACGTGGAGCCTGGCACAAGGAGCCACTCAGTGGATGGTAACACTCTGGGGAGAACAGAATGAGAGCTTGCGAAGAGGCTGGAGAGACCAATGGAGCAGCAGATCCATGTGGGGGTGTACTTGGGGATAAGACATGTAGCTGTAACCCCAGCGGTGATGGCTCCAAGGATAAGACCGTTGCCTAAAAAGCTAGAGTGATTAATTATGACATTTAAGCCAGTAAGAGAAACAGAGGAAATACTTATTAACTCAGAAGAAAAAGAAAATGGAAAAGTGCCCAGGAAGGGAAGAGGGTGTTTTAGGTGGCCTCGAGGGGGGCTGGAGTAGCCCTAGAAGGACCCCTCTGATGACCACCATGGCCATGGGGGCCAGAACGGTCCAGGTGCAAATTGTGAAACACTCGACATCCGTGCTTGCCATCACTGCCTTCCTGATCTGGGCTTGCTCTAACTCCTGATTTTACTCTCATTCCTAGATACCAGCAATTTCACACTGTCCTTCCTCTCCTTGATAAACAAAGCCTTCTCTGCAAAGGCTCATTCCTTCATCTATGCCAAAACATGTTAACAGGTGACAATTGAAAATTGAAACCCATAGTTATTTGCATTGTAAAATTAACGAAATGAGAATTGACTGGGCTAAACGTTTTGGGGACTCTGGTTTGTTCTTAGCACTGAGACAGACACCAAAGAGAAGAGAGAAATTCTTCATTCCTGTCTTAATGCCACGACGTGGAGGAAAGGGAGCCTTCTACACTGTTGGTGGGAATGTAAATTGGTGCAACCACTATGGAAAGCAGTATGGAAGTTTCTCAAAAAACTAAACATGGAGCTACCATACAATCCTGCAATCCCACTCCTGGGCGTCTATCTGCAAAATCTCTAACTGGAAAACATTCAAGCGCCCCCGTGTTCATCACAGCACTGCTTACAATAGCCAAGACACGGAAGCAACCTAAATGTCTTCAGCCAATGAATGTATGAAGAAGATATGGTACATATACATAACGGAATATGTACTGAGTCTTCTCAGTCCTGTCTGACTCTCTGCAACCCCATGGACTGTAGCCCGCCAGGCTCTTCTGTCCATGGGACTCTCCAGGCAAGAATACTGGAGTGGGTTGCCATGCCCTCCTCCAGGAGATCTTCCCAACCCAGGGATCGAACACGTCTCCTGTGTCTGCTGCATTGGCAGGTGGGTTTCTTAGCACTAGCACCACCTGGGAAATTCCAGTGGAGTGTTCAGTTCAGTTCAGTCGCTCAGTCGAGTCCGACTCTTTGCGACCCCATGAATTGCAGCACGCCAGGCCTCCCTGTCCATCACCAACTCCCGGAGTTCACTCAAACCCAAGTCCATTGAATTAGTGATGCCATCCAGCCATCTCATCCTCTGTCGTCCCTTTCTCCTCCTGCCCCCAATCCCTCCCAGCATCAGAGTCTTTTCCAGTGAGTCAACTCATCGCATGAGGTGGCCAAAGTACTGGAGTTTCAGCTTCAGCATCAGTCCTTCTGGTGAATATTCAGGACTGATTTCCTTTAGGATGGACTGGTTGGATCTCCTTGCTGTCCAAGGGACTCTCAAGAGTCTTCTCCAACACCACAGTTCAAAAGCATCAATTCTTCAGTGTTCAGCTTTCTTCACAGTCCAACTCTCACATCCATACATGACCACTGGAAAAACCATAGCCTTGACTAGACGGACCTTTGTCGGCAAAGTAATATCTCTGCTTTTCAATGTGCTATCTAGGTTGGTCATAACTTTCCTTCCAAAGAGCAAGCGTCTTTTAATTTCATGGCTGCAGTCACCATCTGCAGTGATTTTGGAGCCCCCAAAAATAAAGTCTGACACCGTTTCCACTGTTTCCCCATCTATTTCCCATGAAGTGATGGGACCAAATGCCATGATCTTAGTTTTCTGAATGTTGAGCTTTAAGCCAACTTTTCACTCTCCTCTTTCACTTTTATCAAGAGGCTCTTTAGTTCCTCTTCACTTTCTGCCGTAAGGGTGGTGTCATATCTGAGGTTATTGATATTTCTCCTGGCAATCTTAATTCCAGCTTGTGCTTCTTCCAGCCCAGTGTTTCTCATGATGTACTCTGCATATAAGTTAAATAAGCAGGGTGACAGTATACAGCCTTGACGTACTCCTTTTCCTATTTGGAACCAGTCTGTTGTTCCATGTCCAGTTCTAACTGTTGCTTCCTGACCTGCATATAGGTTCTCAAGAGGTAGGTCAGGTGGTCTGGTATTCCCATCTCTTTCAGAATTTTCCACAGTTTATTGTAATCCACACAGTCAAATGGAGTATTACTCAGCCATAAAAAAGATGGAAATAGTGCCATTTGCAGCAAGATGGATGGACCTAGAGATGGTCATACGAGGTGAAGTAAGTCAGACTGAGACAGACAAATAACATATGTTATTTGATATCATAACATATATGATATCATATGTTATTTGATATAAAATACCATATGCTATCACTTATATGTGAAACCTAAAATAATGATACAAATGAACTTATTCTCAAAACAAAAGCAGACTCATAGATTTGCAAAGCTATTTATGGTTACTGGGGAAATTATTTATGGTTAAAGGGGAAAGTGGGGGGAGGAATCAGGAGTTTGGAGTTAGCAGATACACATTACTACATATAAAACAGATGAACAATAAGGACCTTCTGTACAGCACAGGAAACTGTATTCAATACCTTGTAATAATGTATAGCGGAGAAGGCAATGGCACCCCACTCCAGTACTTTTGCCTAGAAAATCCCACGGACGAAGCAGCCTGGTAGGTTGCAGTCCATGGGGTCGCTAGAGTCGGACACAACTGAGTGACTTCACTGTCACTTTTCACTTTCATGCACTGGAGAAGGAAATGGCAAACCCTAATGTATAGCAGAAAAGAATCTGAAAAAAAAATTATTTGTGGATCACTTTGCTTCATGCCAGAAGCTAGCACAATGTTTTAAGTTGACTAGACTTCAGTAAGAAAAAAAATTAAAAAAACATGCACTCCTCTCACAAGATTCATCACGTGCTTGATTCTTTAAGTTCTGTGCCTGTTCTGGTGATGGTTACAACCCAAACTGGAAACCATCCAAACGAACATCCACAGCAGAGTGGAAAAATAAATTGTGGGGTTTTCACACAATGAACTATTTCACCACCACAGGAATAAACCCTCTCCAACTTGATGCAACCATCAGACCAAAGGTCAAGTAAAAGGAGCCACAAAATCACACATACTGTGGATTTCATCTCTGTTTTTGCTGTTCAGTTGCCAAGTCATGCCTGACTCTATGAGACCCAGTGGACTGCACCACGTCAGGCCTTCCTGTGCTTCACTGTCTCCTGGAGTTTACTCAAACTCAAGATGCCACTGATGTCTATGATGCCATCCAACCATCTCATCCTCTATCACCCCCTTCTCCTGCCTTCAATCTTTCCCAGCATCAGGGTCTTTTCCAATGTGTTGGCTCTTCAATGAAAGATGTAGAAAAGCATATGAGAGGTCAGAGGTGGGGGAAAAGAGAGTCCTTTCAATTGGGAGAACGGGAAAGACACAATCTGAGCTGACTCAAGACCTGGGATGTAATTACGTAAGAATCGACAAGAGGAAGAGAGGTTCCGGAAGAAGCCACAGAAGGGCAAACAGCAGAGAGAAGGGATGCTCTTTTAGGTGCTGGGTACCAGAGAAAGCAGAGAGAGCCCAGCATGCCCAGGTGGGAAGTCTGGAATAGGTAAAGGGCGGGAGGCCGCGCAAGTGCGGGCGGACGGGGGCGGGGTGAGGAGGGGCGGCTGAGAGCTAGGGTTACAGGTGCCCTGGAGGAGCCACAGGTCTCTGAGCTGAGAGAAGAGGCAGGTCCTGAGGAATGTGCCCCGCTTTCTTGGCTCCTTGGGGACTTGAGGCATTCTAACGAGAGAAAGAGAGAGACGTGTCCGCCAGCCAGCAGATGTGGTCCATGAATAAACATCCCTGCAGGGCCGGGAGGCGGGTGGGCGGGGGAATAATAAATACGAGGAAGGTGGTGGCCTGCCCCTCGGGGTCCCCTCCCTTCCCTGCTCCCAGGGCGCCAGACACGCTCGCTGGCCCGAAGGGGCGGACTCAGACGGCCTCGCTCCGGGCCGGGCCGGCCGCGCATTAATCCGGATGGATTTGGCCATCTCGTGACACAGCCAATCAGTTCGAGGGAGGGGAACGGCAGGAACGCCTCTCCTTTCACGCCACAAAAGGATTTTCGTCCCTTGAGAGCACAATGAAAAAAAAAAAAAAAAGCCAATCAAGGCAGGATCAGCTGTGGGCTGGTCGCTGAAGCGCTGTCTCTCCCAGAGGGGGGTGGGGGGGACGTAGTGGTCCGTGTGGGAAACCCACAGCCTCCGCTTCTCACACATTGTTCTCCTTCTCTTCAACGGCACCCCCTCCCCGGCAGCCCGGACCCTCCCCTCTCCCCTCCCCAAAGCCGTTAATGCCACAAAAGATACTTTCCCCATTGTGCCCGGGACAGCTGAGAGATCCCGGGTTAGCCCTGCGCAGCCCAGCATCCTCTCCAGGGAGAAGGGGCTGGGACGAGACCGGGATGCTTATCATACAAAGGAATTCAAGCCTCTCGGGGCCCTCTCCTGCTAATCTAGGACGGTGGGGGGTTAAATACGGTTACATTTTCATTAGGTGCTAACGGCAAAAGGGCAGCTCGGCAGGCAGCAGGGACTACACATTGTTATTCAGAAAGTTCCTCCGGCGGCGGAAGGTCAGGGCAGGTGGGGAGGGGAGGGGGCGGCCAGCCTGAGAGCAGGGTCCAGGACGAACTGGGAGGGGTGGAGCCTGTGACGGTGGGTTGCTGGCCCAGGAGCTCCATCAATGGGAAAAGGCATGCTTGCTCCCAGGAAAACAAGCCGAAATTGTGGGGGAGGGGAAGGGCCAGTGGGTGGCTGGCGACAGACTACGGCCACTTTCTGGGGGCGGGGTCCCCACCACCAGTTCGACTCTGGGGCCTTGCCAGGGAAGGTGGAAGATTCTAGTGCGTGTCTGGGAGGCGGTGTGGAGCAGGGGAGAGTTTGGGGGTCGGGGAGGAACGAAGGTGAACCCCGGTTCAGCGGCGCTCTCTCTGGAGTCCCCGTGTGACTCTGAGCCTCGCTTCTTGTTCGTGCCAAATGGAGATAAAACCCACCTCCTCAAACCCTAAAGAGTCCTCAGTGAGCTTCAAGTGCCAGGTACAAATGAGGGGCTCAAAAAGGGGAAAGCCTTTCTCTTCTCCCCCCGCAGCCCCGCTCCCAACAACGGACCCCTAAAGAGAACTTTGAAAAGGCCAAATGAAAGACTGCAGGCTTTGAAACAGTGAGTGTCCCTTCTCCTGCTTTCTGCATATACATGTATGCGCATTCAGTCCTGTCCGACTCTTTTGTGACCCCACGGACTGCAGCCCACCAGGCTCCTCTGTCCATGGGATTTCCCAGGCAAGAATACTGGAGTGGGTGGCCATGACCTCCTCCAGGGGATCTTCCCGACCCAGGGATCGAACCTGCATCTCCTGCATTGACAGGTGGATTCTCTACCACGGAGCCACCAGGGAAGCCCTGTCTTCTCTGCAGTTTCCTTCAAACCTCCATCCAGACCTCAGCTTGGTCACAATGTTCTCTTCCTTAGACTTCATTCCTTTCAGACATTACAGTCTCCCAAACCCTGAAAACCTGTGCATAAATCAATCAACAGATAAGATGTGAGCTATTTTCTGCTTTGCATCGCTCCATGTGCATTTATGAACACACTCTGATGATGACGTCATTGTGGGAAGATGCTGTACAGGATGGACTCCCCGGGGATGCAGGAGGGTCTACAGGGGAGACAAGGAAATGAACTTTTGCAACCTTTGCACATGTAGGTATTGCTCTTTCATTCCAGTCGTGTGTTCCCATCGTTCCTCAGCGTACCTGTGATTCCCAGAAACTCAGGGTTGTATTGAAAGTCAAGGTGGATAAAGAACGGCCACAACATAGATACGAATGATCCTTTCCATGCAGCAAATGACAAGATCAAGTGCGAACTTAGCCGTGGCCAAATCCATATTGATACTGACTTTTTGGACCCAGAGGGGTCAGAGTGGCCTCCTGCCATTAGCGGTGATGTCACCGCTGGCCACTCCCTCTTTCTCTTGGGTACAGACCTCTGCATACAGTGGTCCTCGATCCTCACAGAATTGCTGAGTGCTTCTGATGAGATTTCAGGCTCCCCAAGACTGGTTTTCGACCAGAAATAAGTGCCAAGTCAGACTAATTGTGGTCAAGAGTTCCAAGGGTTACGTAGCGTGTCTCTCCATGGGAATCTGTCTGTATTGACTCATGGAAAAGAATGCATTTGGGAGGGATGGGGATGAAGGGAGGGAAGGCAGCTGTTTCTTAAACTGGCTAAGAGTGTCTTGATTGGTGCTAAGATTTGTGTTATGGTGACCGAGTTTCTCCAGTCATTTCTACTTCATAGTTTGAAGTAGAAATTCAAATTTGAATTTGTAGAAATTTGAAAGTAGTTAGAGAGTCACAGAGCATCCTAGAAATAATGCAGTTATCTGCAGGACCTCTGGGGTGAGAGAAAGGGTTATTTTCTAATTCAGGTAGCATTCAGGAAACCTCTTCACTGCAAATTCATAACCAAGGGTCTGACACATAAAATCTTTGATACGCTGCCTCTTGAAAGTGAAAGTGTTAGTCGTTCAGTTGTGTCTGATTCTTTGCAAGTCCATGGACTGTAGCCCACCAGGCTCCTTTGTCCATGGGATTCTCAGGCAAGAATACTGGAGTGAGTGGCCATTTCCTCCTCCAGGGGATTTCCCAACCCAGGGATTGAACCTGAGTCCCCTGAGTGGCACGCAGATTCTTTGCCTTCTGATCCACCAAGGAAGCCCCTCTTACCTCCATCAAATATCACATGTGATTTTTGATCTCTCAATGACTGTCAAAGTCCACACCAAAGATTTCGGAGGACAGACTTCCCAGTGTAGGGGGCCCGGGTTCTATCCCTGGCCAGGGAACTAGATTCCTCATGCCACAACTAAAGGTCCCGCGTGCTGCAATGAAGTCCCAGCACAGTCAAATAAGTCAAATAAATAAATGTTTTTTTTTAAAAAAAGAATTTGGAGGAAGTTAGGCACCAGGAGAAAATAAAGTTTCCAACTTAAACTTGGACTTTTTCCCCCCTTTGAAAGAAGAGAAAATGCCTCACCCAACTGGTTAATAAAATTAGAATTCCAGATCTTTCCAGGTGCGTTGATAGATCCCTTTAGAGGAAACTGCTCCCCTGAAGCCAACAGTGCTCAGAAATTACAACCGGTTTCAGCAATTAAGAGAAGTAAAACATTAAAAAGCATGAGGCAAAGTACATTTGCATGCTAATGGCCCCTTCTGTAGGGCTGGGAAGCTGTGTTTTACAACAAAGCAGATAACTTTCCCACTAGAGCAATATTAACCCCTGGGTTCTCACTCCAGCTTCTTGGACCCACTCTTAACATCTGGGATTCTTCTGGCCCCGGGTGGGCAAGATATGGGTTAACTCTGCGTATTAATCCATCCGCTATGGCCTAATTCTCTCTGGCTTGGGTAGGAGAAGAAAGAGAAAGAGAATTAGAAGTTCTGAATGTGCTTGGGAGGAGAGGGAGGAAGATAGAAAGATGCACCAGGGGTGGGAAAAAGCGCTTCCATAGAAAGCACGCTGGAACGGCCGGGCGCAGGCGGGATGCGGACTTAAGTCCAGCTCCCCTCCCCCTGGCGATGTGACGTCAGACACCACTGTACTGAAATCCTCGGGGACTCAGTTTGCTCATGGAGTGGGGTGGAATGAGGACTGGACGAGGTAATGACGGTGACTATCGTGGTTATGGTAATGGGCTGGCAGGTGGCATTTATGGCGTCTCAGGAGGAACGTTACAAAGACCTTTTGGGTACAACCCTGTGAGAAAGTGCTGTGGCTTTACTGAAGATGAAAAGCAGTCCTTGCTGCTCTGTACAGAGTGTATGAACCTTAGAATAGGGGCAGATTATGTATAAAGACTCCTTTTCTTTCTTTCCAAGGTGGAAACCACCAAGGTCTCTGATTCCATCAAAGATGGCAGCCCTCAAGACTGTACATCCACCTCCAGGAATCAGGAGAATCAGGATGGTGGGGTTCAAGGATGTGCGCTCATCTCCTGCGAGAACACCAAAATCGCAACTAGCTGCTGAACAACTACCAATGGGAGGCTGTTGGAACGCACCAAGAAAAGATACCCCACGTCAAGGACAAAGGAAAAGCCGCAGTGAGATGGTAGGAGGGGTGCAATCACATTAAAATCAAACCCCGTACCCGCCAGAGACCCTCGGAGGGCACAAACAAGACCTTGTGTGCACCAGGACCAAGGGAAAGGAGCAGTGATCCCCCCCACCAAAAAAAGAGACAGAGTCAGACCTGCCTGTGAGTGTTTGATGGTCTCCTGTGGAGGCGTGGGTCAGCAATGGCCCACCGTGGGGACAGGGGCATTGGCGGCAGCAACTCCTATTAGAAGAAGACGTTATAGCACCTAGGGCTTGGGATTGGGAGCTGGATGGATCTGTATTTGAGATCCACTTGCTTTGAAACTGCCCGGCTGTGTTCCTTTGAATAAACGTCTTAACCTCTCCGTGCTCCAGTTTCCCACTGTAATGAGGATGATAAAAATCTCACCATTCTATGTGGAGGTTCTGTGAGTCAGCACTCAATGTGCCCATTATTAAGGGCCAGTTCTTGCTTCTCTTTTAAAAATGCATTTTTCCCCTTACCTTTCCCCATGACACAATGAGGAAGCAATGCCCAAAGGGTGTCCTGTCTTAGATTCCAAGCTAATTCATTGAAATCAAGTTAAAAAAAAAAAAAGAGGAAAGAGCAGTTTCTGTTCGCCCACCAGCATCCTCATCACTCCCCACGGTCACTCCCACTGCTGATGGGAAAGAGAGGCCACCGGAAGGAAGCGAAAGCTCATCAAGGGCTGGAAAATATTAATCTGGGAGCTCATGGATGGGCAGCAATGCATGGCCCCGAGAGCGGGCACCGCCTTCATGTTCAGGCTGCCGGTGGGCTGAGCCAGCCCGCTGCCCCGCCCTGGCGCTGAGGGCACTCGGCATGACATGCCAGGTGTCCCCGGATCGACATCCACTTCAGACTGATCTCCAAGACTGGGGAAGCAGGTAGAGAGACAGAGCGTGGACTAGAGGACAAGAGAGCTCCGACTCCACCAACAAGCCTTTGAAAAGGCTGCATTTTTGCCCCTTCAAGGACGGTTTTCAGCCATGACTGTAAATTAAAATCACAGAAGAAGCTTTAAAAAATAATGCTGAGGCACTACCCGCATTGGTTACAAGTCAGTTTTTCTAGGAGTGAACCTTGAATGTGGGGTACTCTTTAAACTTTCTAATAAGACTAAATTTATTCAATATTCTAGTAAAAGTTTTGATTATAAGTATCCAACAGTACGTAAAAAGCAAAAAAAGGATTTGCAGATTTCTAATATATTACAAAGTGCGTGACTATATACAGTACATCTTACAGGCAAAGAGAAGTGGAAGGGAAAAAAGAAGGCTGTGGTTGAGGCCTAGTAATAAATAAATCAATACAGAAGTAGAGGTGATCCATATTCTACCGTCAATACTGCATCCAGAATGCACACTCAGAAAAGACCATTTCACAGTAACTCAGTGGGATGATGGTGACGGCTCAGGTTCTCGTGACATACCACAAAGCCTGCGGGAGGGCTGACCTAACTCACTGTAGTTCTTCCCAAAGGAAGCAATATAAAAGTTTAGATGAACAACTGTAGAACTATAGGGTGCCCACACACAGTGGCTCACTCCTCATTAACAGCTCTTCAGTGATTCTGAGGCGTAGCCAGGCTTGAGAACCATCGTCCTGCTTGGAAAATCCACCAGAAGCAGCCCCACCATCCTCTTTCTTTCCAGGGCGTGTTTGATCTGCGGCAGCGCTGCTCGCTCTTGGCTGACGGTGGGATTGCCTGGAGGGCTTTTTAAAAATGAGCAAGTCTGATAGGAGCACTCCTCTGTTCATCGCAGCGCTGTTTACAATAACCGGGACATGGAAGCAACCTAAGTCTCCGTTGACAGAGGAATGGATAAAGAAGACGCAGTGCCTGTGTACAATGGGTTATTTGTTGTTGTTGTTTTTTAGGTACTAAGTCATGTCTGACTCTTACAACACCAGGACTGTAGCCTGCCAGGCTCCTCTGTCCATGGGATTTCCCAGGCAGGAATACTGGAGTGGGTTGCCATTTCCTTCTCCAGGGGACTTTCCAGACCCAGAGATCGAACCCACATCTCCTACATTGGCAGGAGGATTCTTTACCACTGAGCCACCAGGGAAGCCCCACAATGGAATATTATTTAGCCATAGAAAGGAACGAATGACTGCCATTTGCAACAACGTAGATGAGCCTAGAGATTGTCATACTGAGTGAAAGAAGCCAGACAGAGAAAGATAAATATTGTGTGATAGCACTTATATGTGGAATCTTAAACAATGGTACAAATGAAGCTATTCACAAAACAGGAATAGAGTCACAAATGTAGAAAGTAAACTTACTGTCATGGGGGGGAAAGGGGGAGAGGTAAATTGGGAGATAAGAGACTGACATATGCACACTGCTATATATAAAATGAATAACTAATAGGGAGCTATTGTATCGCACAGGGAATTCTACCCAGTACTGAGTAATGACCTATATGGGAATAGGAATTAAAAAAGAGTGGATGTGTGTGTAACGGATTCATTTTACCATATAACAGAAACCAACACACTGGTGTAAATCCTTTGTACTCCAGTAAAATTTTTAAATTAAAAACACAAATGAAAATGAGAATGCCTGGAACTCACTCTCAGAATTCCTGATTTAATTGGCTTAAAGTGGGGATGCAGGATCAAAGAGGCTGCCACAAACTTATAATCCATGTATACATAGAATCATTCTCTGCAGCAGACTTTGTGATAACAAAGACTGGAGACAATGTAAAAGTTATCTATCAGAGTCATTGAGTAAACTCTGGTCCACCCTCAACCTAGAATGTTATATATCTGTTCAAAAAGAGTGAGAAACATCTCTCTGCACTGACATGGAAAGACCGTTAGGATATCTTGAAAAGAAAAAAATCAGCAGTCAGAACAGTGTTGATCGGATAGTATTGTTTGTGTAAGAAGAGGGGAAGAAAGTAAAAAATGTACGTTTAAACTGCTTGTAGTTGCGTAAAGAACCACTGGGAAAGTGTATAAGAAAATAGTAATTTTTTAAATGTTTGGTCGTGTTGCACAGCATGTGGGATCTTAGTTCCCAGCCCAGGAATCGAACCCATGGCCCCTGCATTGCCAGCAGGGAATCTTAGCCCCTGGACCTCCAGGGAAGTCCTGTACAAGAAAATAATAAAAGTGATGACTCTGGGGACAGTGGGTGACAGAATGTTTGGGATATGGATGGAGTGGTGACTTTTTGGAGTCTTGACATGTAAATCACCTGTTTTCAAGAGTAAAGTTCTTTAACACTTCCTCAAGTGATTCTAATGAGTTGTCAGGTTTGAAGACATTTGTCTAGAGTAGAAGTCAGCAAACTACCACCCATGGACCAAATCCAGTCTGATTTCTTAATTAAAAAAAAAATTTATTTTAAAACAATTTAAAATTTTCAAAGTTATTGACAGTCCAGCTCAGAAATTCCCCAAATATCCTACGCCCGGTTTCCCCTAATTTTTTTCTTTTAAGCTTTTAGTGTGTACTGGGGAGTAGCCAGTTAGCAATGTTGATAGTCTCAGGTGAACACCAAAAAGGGACTCGGCCACACGGTTTCTCCTTTCATTAACAGCTTTTGTTAGCGTGGTATACACTTGTCACAACTAATGAACAAATATTGATAAATTCTTATTAATTAAATTACTGACTAATTATTAATTAAAGGCTAGACTTCGTCTTTCCTCAGTTTTGCCCTAACTCCTTCTCCGTCTCAGTGTCCCGCCCAGGAGCTCACCCTTTCGTCATCACGTTTCCTTAGACCCCTATTGGCCACGATAATTCCTCAGCTGACTTTTTCCATTTTTGATGACCTAGACCATTTTGATGACATCACCAACTTAATGGACATCAGTTCAGTTCAGTCGCTCAGTCGTGTCCGACTCTTTGCGACCCCATGAATTGCAGCACGCCAGGCCTCCCTGTCCATCACCAACTCCCGGAGTTTACCCAAACTCATGTCCATCAAGTCGGTGATGCCATCCAGCCGTCTCATCCTCTGGATATAAGTTTGAGCAAATTCCGGGAGACAGTGAAGGACGGGGAAGCCCGGCATGCTGCAGTCCATGGGGTCACAAAGATTTGGATGCGACTGAACATGAACGTGTCCGGTGAAATGAGATGTCGCCGTTTCCAAGGACCAGCGCTGATTCAGCCTGCCTTCCAGTTTGGAGCAGCCGCAGAGTCCAGCCGCGCCAGCCCAGCTGGTGTGTTTTCTCCAGCATGGACAGCAGGTAGGCACCACAGAAGCCTTCCCAGCACAGCCACAGGCCTCTCAGCTCAAGGCCAGTGGATCTGCTTGAATTCTAAAGGTCTGTGACCCCAACCCATTCCCTCATGACCTCTCTCAAACCTGCCACCCATTCCCAGCTCCACATTGTCTTACCACACCCCGTGAGCTTCCAGTGTCTTCCAGTCAAAGAGAGACCTGCTGCTGCTGCTAAGTCACTTCAGTCCTGTCTGACTCTGTGAGACCCCATAGATGGCAGCCCACCAAGCTCCCCCGTCCCTGGGATTCACCAGGCAAGAACACTGGAGTGGGTTGCCATTTCCTTCTCCAATGCATGAAAGTGAAAAGTGAAAGTGAAGTCACTCAGTCGTGTTCGACTCTTAGCGACCCCATGGACTGCAGCCTACCAGGCTCCTCCGTCCATGGGATTTTCCAGGCAAGAGTACTGGAGTGGGGTGCCATTGCCTTCTCTGAAAGAGAGACCTATTTTCAGCAATTAAGCAAGAGAGAGGGAGATGGAAATTGGGGGTGGGCTCCCTGAAAGAATAAATGGCAATTCCTGCACTACTTTCCTTCAGCAGCAACTAAGCACTTACCCGCCAATGTCGCTGATCCTTTCTGAAGCGCAGGCTGCAGTGCATAATGGCTCAGTGGATTAACTGTCCTGTGGATGAGCAGGGATTACAATCCAACCCCTGGGATACTAAGGCTGATGTCCAATCAACCATCCATGTGCTCATCTTGTAATTCAAATAAGATGCTTGACAAATTAGAGCCCAGGGCGCAGAACCAGACCAGCAGAGGCTCTGAAATGCATCCTACCTGTGCTATGCTCCCTGTGGGCAGAGGACTCTTGTCTCTTGTTCTCCACCATCTCTACACCATCTGAACCTCGGATCCCCGGCCACTTTTTCATGCTGCACAAACAACTTGGACCAGCTTGGTTGCAACAGAGAATTGGGGTGCAGGAGGGGTGTGGCGAGGAGTGAAGCTGAGCAGCCGTGGAGCTCAAAGCATCACTCCATTGGGACCAGAGAGGACCAGCCTACAGGTGTGTTAAAGATGGTCAAGTTTAGACGATTCCGCGCAGGGAGGAAGGACCTTGAGCCATTTCAGAGCAGGCGTTTCACTCTCCAACTCAAGACTGTAATCTCTAGACATCAACTTGTGAAACACTCAGACATCGCAGATACAGATTCCTGCTCTAGGAAATCTGAGAGAGGAAGCGTTATTATTATTTCTGTTGCTGCTGGGGGCGTTATGACTTCTACCACTACTGCTACTATTTCCTTCTCTGACTCGTCCCTTCGGCATCCATTTCTCCTTGGAAAGCTGCTCAGGAGATCATAAAGAAAGAGCTACCAGCATTCTCTCCCTACCCCCCTAAATGGGTTTAAAGAAATATGTATGAATCTATAGAAAAAGACAGATCGCAGCCCCGAGATTGGACCAAGCTACTGCAGCTGCAAAGTTATAAGCCCATAAATAAAGTTTATGGTTAAACTGGCCTGACCTGGCTTTGCCCCTAGGTACAGAAGCAGTATCTTGTCATTAGTATGCAGGACACAGCAGCCTAAAGTCTGCCCATTTGTTCTCAAGCCACTCGGCTCTATAAATCTTTAGGCCCAGGGTGGAGTGGGGAGGGGGGAACCAGAGTGAGAGACAGACAGAAGAAGGGTCAGGAGAGAGAGGAGGGGCTGCTAGGAGAGTTTCTAGGCTGAAGCCCACAGGCTCTTCGGTGGCGGGGAAAGCCACATGTCACAGAACATGAAGTCTTTCGCTTCTCCAGTGATAGGCGGAGAAGTAGGAGGCTGTGGGAAAGAGTATCTCATTCATAAAATACTTCTGAACTCTTTTTGCTCAAAAAGCAAATTCCAAGTGATTTGTCCTATGATCTTGCTGCAGCCAAGACCCCTGCTTTTTATGGTTGGTTATTTTTATCTTTGTTTTTATTTTTTATTTGTCTGTTTGTTGGCGGGGAGGCTGGTTTCCCCACTTTAAACAGAGCACTGGATTCAGCTTAGCCACATCCATGGAGTGGGGGGGTTGCTGAAAGAAGCTGATGGGGGCATCTGCAGTGCCCCCATCCTCGGCAGGCAGGCAGGCCGCCGAGTGTGAGGGCTCAGCTCTTTGGCATCTCTGCTGAGCTGTCCGTAAAAGTAAAGATGGACAGGCAAGCACAAAGCAGACCTTGAAAACCCCTCTGCACTAGGAGCTACTGAGAACTGACTTAGTTTGCTGAAGACAAGGTTATTCCTTTGCTTGGGTGACTTTCCACCCATGTTCTCCTGTCCTAAGAACCTAGGATTTATAAAGATGGTCTACTGCCTGGGGCGTCTGCCGGGGGAGGAGAGAAGTGGGCTCCAGAGGAGGGCAGCTCTGCCATCCCTGCCCCTTCAGGCTTTCACCTTTCCTATCAGGTGGCGGCAAGGAGACCTCTCTCCTTCGGCCTCCACCTGGGCAGAAAGAACACCTGCCTCCTGGAGAGGAGTGGACGGGTCCAGTGGAGCAGGGCTGCTGGCCTGAAGGGCAGGGACCTGGCACTGAGAGCCCTGCATGATGTAGACGGCCCACCCCCAACACTGGCCTGTGCATGAGAGACGGTCAGAATGAAGCTGGGGCAGCCTGGGAGGCAGCGCGGAGGCAGGGTCCTGGGCTGCTGACTGGAGGAGCTGGGGGATCAGACCAGGCTGTCGGCCAGTCCTCGACGGTCCTGCTGGAGGCCCAAGGGTTTGTATTTGAATCTCAAGCCTGTACATTAAAACGAGTTTGGCTCTTCCTTCACTCTTGGGTTTCCCAGTTGCAGCGCTCTTTACGTTTGTGTGTGTGCTCAAGGACTCACCCATGTCCAACTCTTTGTGACCCTGTGGACTGTAGCCTGCCAGGCTCCTCTGTCCATGGGATTTCCCAGGCAAGAATACTGGAGTGGGTTGCCATGTCCTTCTCCAGGGGATCTTCCTGATCCAGGGATCGAACCCGCATCTTCTGCATCTCCTGCAGGTTCTTTACTGCTGCACTATCTGGGAAGACCCACTGTTTACATTTGTGGATAGATACTTCTTGCCTGTGTGTGTGTGTGTGTGTGTGTGTGTACGTTTGCAAGGTGTCTGGCAGCACCCTTGGCTCTCACCCATGAGACATGAACAGCGTCCCCCCAACAGTTGGGACAACCAGACAGTCTGCCAAATGTCCCCCGGGCACAGGATCCTCCCCAGCTCAGAACCACTGCCCTACACCCTTCTTCCTTTCACCCCATCTGATCCCGGCCATCAAGTTGACTGTGCTGGGCTTCCTAGACAGGCAGGAGGGGCGGGTGGGGGGCAGAGACACAGAAAGGGAAGAAAGCAAAGGATGCCCGCTTCCTTCTTGGGGAGTTTATACCCCCAAAGCATTTTTAAGCTCATCGTTAGGACAAAGACCAACAAGATACCAGCAAAATGGCTCTTCAGGTGGGGCTGTCAGATTTATTAACAAAGACGATCAAGAACATCTTTTTTTATATTAGTGTGTCTTGTGTAGTATTCCCGACATACAGATACTAAAAACTTACTGGTGGTTGATCTGGAATTCAAATTTACCTGGACCTCCCATATTTTTCTGGCAATATGGTCTTCAGGTAGAAGTAATCGCATTGGGGAAAACCCGAGAGGGAACAGATGTTCGCCTGATGCAGAAATATGCCATTTTCTTAGAGCAGGATTTGACCTGTAATCAAAAAAAGCAGACCTCTCCTTAATCTCACTTAATCAGGCTCGACTGAAAGAGCAGAGCCTGTCTGAGTGATGCTCTAGATTTCTCCTCTGCCGCCCACGGGTGGTCTTACCCGCACACCCGCCCTGGAGCATCTTTCTCTGGGCTCATCTGCAAGAGGAGACAGGATCATGGGTGGGCGAGTCTCGGCAGGGCTTTATCTGGTTGGGGAGACGGGGCTGCATCATAAATCCACAAGGAACACGCGCGTTTGCTGCTGGAGCTGGAGGAACAGGGCAAAACCCTCACTGGCCTTTTTCCCTGTCATCAATCTTGCTTCTGCTTTGAAGGAGAGAGCGCATTACTCACGGCCTGACAAAGTGAGAGACGGAAGGCGAGGCTGGGGGAGAAGAGGAGAGACCTAGGGAGGCAGGTGAGCCATCTGGGGACCTGGGGTGGGGGGCGGAGAGCGGATCGGGACAGCCAGGGCAGGAAGGGACGATGGGCCAGGTGGTCAGGGTCCGCAGCAAGCGTGAGGCTGACCGTGAAGCAGGCCCAGAAACTCTGGTGTATCTGAGATAAGGGGAGACCTCCGCAGAGGAAGGTGGGACGCAGACAGGGGCCGCCACCCGCTCAGAGCACACGGGACTTAGGCCCTTCAGGGCCATCAGTCTGCAGAAACGTGACGGCGGGATTCGGGGCCATGGTGCGGTCTGGCCTGCCTGACGCTGGTCACTTACTGTTTTTTTATTGGCGTACAATTGCTTTATAGTGTGCTGGTTTCCACTGTACAGCGCAGTGAATCCGCCACATGTGTGTGTATATATCCCCTCTCTCTTGGACCTCCCTCCCACCCAGCCCCCCGTCCACCCCCCAGGTCACCACAGAACACCAAGCTGAGCTCCCTGTGCTACATGGCAGCATCCCAAGATCTATCTGTTTTATACATGGTAGTGTACCTTCATTGGAGAAGGAAATGGCAACCCACTCCAGTGTTCTTGCCTGGAGAATCCCATGGACGGAGAAGCCTGGTAGGCTGCAGTCTATGGGGTCGCACAGAGTTGGACACGACTGAAGCGACTTAGCAGCAGCAGTGTACCTATGGAGCTTCCCTGGCAGCTCAGCTGGTAAAGAATCCACCTGCAATGCAAGAGATGCCAGTTCAATTCCTGGGTCAAGAAGATTCCCTAGAGAAGGGATAGGCTACCCACTCTTGCATTCTTGGGCTTCCCTGGTGACTCAGATGGTAAAGAATCCTACTGCAAAGTGGGAGATCTGGGTTTGATTTCTGAGCTGGAAAGATCCCCTGGAGAAGGGCATGGCAACCCACTCCAGTATTCTTGGGCTTCCCTGGTGACTCAGATGGTAAAGAATCCTACTGCAAAGTGGGAGACCTGGGTTTGATCTCTGAGCTGGAAAGATCCCCTGGAGAAGGGCATGGCAGTCCACTCTGGTCTTCTTGCCTTGAGAATCCCACAGACAGAGGAGCCTGGCAGGTTACAGCCCAGGAGATCACAGAGTCGGACACGACTGAGTGACTTAGTGCAGCACAGTAGCGTATCTATGTCTTCCTGACCCAGGAATTGAACCGGGGTCTCCAGCATTGCAGGTGGATTCTTTGCCAGCTGAGCTATCAGGGAAGCCCATGTCAATCCTAATCTCCCAATTCTCCCAAACTCCCCTCCCGCTGCCCGCTCCCCCCTGCCGTGTTCTGGTCACTTACTTTCCGTTACACGCTTCATTTTTTTCACCTGTCAAATGAAGGGCCTGAATGGAACAATTCATATGGTCTCCCTCATTGTCCAAACTCTGGCTTGACCAGTTCTGTTTTTCTTTCCTTTTCCCTCTCATAGGGTATTGGGAGTGCCCAAGCTTGGGACATTTTCCTGTTTTCTTCCTTTAGTGAAATTTTGAAGGTCTAAGAGAACCGAAGGATCCCTGGCCACTAAGATTTTCTTTGAAGATGATGCAGAGAGACGCTATGTCCAATAGGAGAACATAGGCTGTCGGAAGACTGGCCATGGTAATCCTAAGGAGTGAGGGGGGAACCAGGTAATGCTGAGACTCCATCATACCCACCTGTAAAATGGGCGAAGTAAGCCCGACACAGTTAACCTATCAGGAAAACGAAAGAGATGACTGCTTGGGAAGTTTTTTTTTTTTTAATTTTTATTGTAATATATTTGCTTTATAGATCTGTGTCACTTTCTACTGTAAAGCAAAGTGAATCAGCCACACATATATATATATAAGCCCTCTTTTTTAGGCTCCATTCCCACTCAGGTCACCAAAGAGTGCTGAGCAGAGTTCCTTGTGCTGAACAGGAGGTTCTCCTTAGCTACTTAGTTTATGCAGAGTGTTCATAGCGTTTCTGCGCCAACTCCAATCTCCCAGTTCATTCTACCTTGCTGTCCTGCCTTGGTGTCCATACATTTGTTCTCTCCATCTTTGCCTCTATTTCTGCTTTGCAAATAGTCTCATCCATTTTTTTCTAAATGGAAAAGCTCTACACAAATATATTATACATAATCACACACACACACACACACACACACACACACTGGGCTATGTGACTCCAGCGTCTCTAGCCTCCAAGAGGGGAGACAGAAGGAAAGCCTGTCTGGGAGGAGGGGCAGGGGGAGGACAGGTCTCCAGGAAGACCCTGCCAGCCTGTCTTCCCTTCAGGACAACAGCTACATTCCAGAGCCTTGTCAGACGGGACCTCCATGTCTCAGCAAAACGAAATGGACAAGCATGACCTCCCCTTGACAGTTCACCTTATTGAAGTTGTCTGGGAGGTGAGACATTTATTAACGTGGATGGACTGCCTTCCAAGGGGCCCCGCTGCTGAGGGCTCAGCAGAATGGATCTTTCCCCAGATGCAGTAAGTCTCTGCTGCAGCGTGGAATGTGATAACCGCCCCCCCGCCGCCGCCCCCCGCCTTGCCAAAGGGAGTGCATGGCTCAAATGGCAAAGAATCTGCCTGCAATGCGGGAGATCCAGCTTGGAGCCCTGGGTCGGGAAGATCCCCTGGAGAAGGGAATGGCAACCCACTCCAGTATTCTTGCCTGGAGAATCCCATGGACAGAGGAGCTGCTTCACTAAATGTTGTCCACAGACTCTTGTCTGGGAACCACTGGGTTAGATTCCAGAATCTAGGGATGTCCAAACGTGGACATGCATCAGAATGCCCTGGAGGGCTCATTAAAACACAGGTCGCTGGGCTCCTCCCTGGAGTTTCTGGGAGTTCTGGGGTGGGACCTGTGAATTTCTACAAGGTTCCCAGGTGTTGCTGAGGCTGCTGGCCTGGGCACAGGACTGTGAGAACCACTATTTCAGTGGATTGTGAAGTCCTCCCAGGAAGGGTATATGAAGAGACAGAGGAGCTGCTGTGGTCTGAGCCCTTGAGTCCTGTTGCTAAAACGTGGGCAGGACAGACAGCTGCTCCAAGCATCTCTCTGCTTGTGTGTAGACACCAGGTCTCTTGAGGGGCTCAGCTGGGTAACCTCATGTCAGCTGGTTTTTCCTGGAAGGCACCAGGCAAAGATCAAGGACAATGAAGGGTGGGCGAGGGCAGACTTGGAGAATGAACTTGTGGTTGTCATCAGGGGAAGGATGGGGGAAATGGACAGTTAGGGAGTTTGGGATGGACATGTACACACTGCTGTATTCATCATGGATAACCAGCAAGGACCTACTGTCCAGCACAGGGTGCCCTGCTCCGTGTTATGTGGCAGCCTGGATGGGAGGAGAGTTTGGGGGAGAACGGATACACGTACATGTATTCACTGTCCACCTAAACCATCACAACACTGGTTGTTAATTGGCTATATTCCACCAGGCAGTGGCACCCCACTCCAGTACTCTTGCCTAGAAAATCCCATGGATGGAGGAGCCTGGTAGGCTGCAGTCCATGGGGTCGCTAAGAGTCGGGCACGACTGAGCGACTTCACTTTCACTTTTCACTTTCATGCATTGGGGAAGGAAATGGCAACCCACTCCGGTGTTCTTGCCTGGAGAATCCCAGGGATGGGGGAGCCTGGTGGGCTGCCATCTATGGGGTGGCACAGAGTCGGACACGACTGGAGCGACTTAGCAGCAGCAGCAGCAGCAAAAAATAAAAAGTTAAAAAAAAGAAGAAGAAGAAAGGATGAGGAAAACAAAGCCTAGGAAAACAAGACCTTTCAAAAACGAAATTACTCAAAGCTTCTTTAAAACCCGCCACCAGTGGGAACGTGACATTGTAAGTATATAACCGGTGAGTGTAATTAGGCGCTTCCTTTCTGTTCCCACCCACTTCTCCCAGGCTTTGGGTTTGGGAGAAGGTGGAAGGGGGTTCCTGAGAGCCTCCAGACTCTCCAAGTAACGCCCCACATTCTCCTGCCCTTATAAACTTCCTCAAAAAAATAGGATTTGGATCTGTCTGGAGCCAAACCCTAGAGCTTCCCGTCTATCAATTAATATTTACGGGGCCTTCACAATGAGCTCAGCCGGCGCATAAAAGACAACAGTCCTGCAGACTGTTATTAGGCCAGAGGAGAACAAGCACCTCGCCTTCCCTTTCACAAGGTGGTTGGAAGCTGGGTGGTTGTGTCTGGGTCAAAATGTATATCCAGACACTCATCCTCCAGACATTTATTGAGAGCTGGATGTCGCAGGTGCTGTTCTAGGCTCTGGAGGTGTGGCAGTGAGCCACAGAAACACCCTCCCGAGAGGAGTGGAGGGTGGCCCGGAGAAGCTTGGGGCAGAAGCTGGAGGCCGACGCCCACCCGCAGAGCCCCCATGCCGTGTCTGGGGCGACCAGCCTGCTAGAGAGTAGTCTGTGCATTTCATGCCTCCCTTTCTGAAATCCACTCTCTGGGCTCAGACATCTGCAGCTTCAAGGCCAGTGGGCAAAGCGGTCTGAGTTTAGACATGAGACATGCGTCATCTCCATGGAGGAATCGGATGCTTCTTGGAGCTCCAGATCTCTGCCCTAAATGAAAGATTTGGTCTACAGCCTCAAATTCATAGCCAAGACTTGAGACCACACCTGAATGTCCAGTGACAGATGAATGATCAAGAAGATGTGGTCCATGTGTGTGATGGAATATTACTCAGCCATAAAAAAGAATGAATCTGAGCAATTTGTAGTGGTGCAGGTGAACCTGGAGTCTGTCACACAGAGTGAAGTTCAGTCAGACAGAAAACCAATCTCATTTATTAACACATATATTTGGAGTCTAGAAAAATGGTACAGATGAGCCTACTTGCAGGGCTGGAATACAGATGCGGGTGTAGAGAATGGACACGTGGACACAGTGGGGGAAGAGGAGGGTGAGATGAATTGGGAGCCTAGGATGGACATACAGACATTAATGTACGTAAATAGACAGCTGGTGGGAAGCTGCTGTAAGGAACAGTGGGCTCGGGGCTCTGTGACGACCTAGAGGGGTGGGCTGAGAAAGTGGGCAGAGGCTCCAGAGGGAGGGGCGATGTCTGTTCTTAGAGCTGGTTCACCTTGTTGTTCAGCAGAAAGGAATACAACGTTGTAAAGCGACTATACTCCAATTAAAAACATCATAAACAAATAAAGCCATGGATCCAGCCTGGATCACCCCCTCCCTCGCCCCGGGCGTCTTCTCCGCAGCAGTCCTGCTCCGCAGCATCTTTGAGCCAGTTCAGACTCCTTGCTGGAAGCTGTGCTCAGTGGGGCATCTTAACCCCACCTTCTCAAAGGGAAACGTGGTTTTGCTACAGGTAGAGCCATTCTTGGAAGGTGGCTGGGTTCTAGGGAGCCCAGATTCCGAAATCTGAGCTTGACCAGTGCTCCAAATCAGGGTGTTATGAGGGTAAGGTTCACGGAGGCAGGTGCCGTTCGCTCTGTCCAGTGAGGTGATCCTGGCGCCTAGCAGGTTGCTTGGTTCCCAACAGGTGAGCAGAGGAATGTATGAGCGAGTGAATGAATCAGGAACACTTCATGGAACTTTGGAGTCCCAAGGGCTTGTGCCAGGCACTCTCCCCACCCTTATGCTTCCGCATTGGCCTCACTGACGACACTCACGTTGCCCAGGGGGCCTGGGGGTGAGACGTGAGGCTGCGGTTGTCACTAGGGAGCCACAAAGCAGGAGAAACACACACCAGATGAGCCGCACACACGTCTCACAAAGGAGGGAGGGAGGGCTGAACTGGGGCTGGAGGAAACGCAGCGCGGCCTCTTTTCCTCCCCTCCTGTCACCCAGCCTCCAGACATCAGTTCACAAGGGGGAGCTGGGGTACCTTTTGAAAGAGATCTGAATGCACTACCGTTAAGGGCGATAGATATGGGATGAGTGCGCCCCATATTTGGAGGTGAGGGAAGGGAGAAAGCAAAGCATAAAAGAAACTCAGCATGGTTGCAGTGTGACACAAGAATGTTTTAGCATGCACAGCGCGTTGGCATAAACACACCAGCCTGTGCAAAAATGTATACAAAGCAAATCCAGGATAGGTTCCACAGCAGGAGTTCTCCTCCTCCGAGATCTAACTGATGATCTAACATGGAGCTGATGTCATAATAACAGAAATAAAGGGCATGATACATGTGAAGTGCTTGAATCATCCTGAAACCATCCCCCACCCACCTCCGGTCCGTGGAAGAGTTGTTGTCCATGAAACCGGTCCCTGCTGCCAAAGAGGCTGGGGACTGCTGTCCTACAGAGAACCAGGCAAGTTCATGAGAAGAGCAACCACCCTACAAGCAACTCCTGTGGACTTGTTCTCCCTCTACAGAATGTGTTTGTTCTCCGCTACCTTGAGGTCTTTGCGGTTGGAGGTTCTCTCTCTCTGAGACGACAAGACTTCTCTCCCTGGAAAACTCCTATTCAGCCTTCAAAACTTGATTTTCATTTCATCTTTTACCACCACCACCCCCCCCGCCCCGCCACAGACGGCTTTCCCCGTGGATTACCATAGCACCCTGCCCCGCTGCCTTCATTGCGTGTAATCTACCATTCGGGTTGAACTTGCTACCTGTCTATCTGCTTTACTTGGCAATGAGCTGCTGAAGCCTAGGGTCCTTTTCTATTTATGTCTCCCTTGTATCTGACACGAAGAAGTCTTTAATACATGTGGGTTTTGGGGGGGATTAAACAATGCAAGAAGACTATTATACATCAGGTCCCATTCAAGCATCCAGTGGGGATCTGTCTCTATGGGAAAGACCAAGTTTGGGCAGAAAGCTAGAAAATACTCATTGAGTCAGACCTTCTTAGCTGTGGGCCATGTCAACACCAGGTGAGAGCCACCCGGTCATTCCGGAGGCCCGGAAAGGAAGCAGGGAGGCTCACAGACGATTGGAGACTTGTTTATATAAAATAAGCACTTGCCAGAGTGTTCAAGAACCAGCAGGTTCCAACTTGAACTTTCCAGAGAAGTCACAGTCATATACCCTAATATGCGCCCATTTGGTGCAAAAGCGAGGACAGCAGAATTAAGGATCCCTTTGCCCTGGATGAGACACCCATCAAATGGCTGGAGCGTTGATCTCAGCAAGTCCTCAAGAACTTTGTGAAGGTGAGGCCACCCCCTTGGGTTCCCCGTCCACTGTCTCAGTGCTGCTGCCTGAGAGAAAGGCGAGCAAGATGAAGTAACTGTGGGATTAACCGCTATGAATTAACACCATGGTGTTCACAGCTAATGTGGTGGTATCCAGGGTGTGGTGCTGGGGTTCGTTACCGACTGCCTCCTCGGCAGGGTTGTAAACGCCATGAGAGATGTTCCTTCCTGGCTGAAACTTGGCAGCTGGCCTGAACGCCTTCCCTGTGGCTGGTGCCCGACCTGCCTGCTCATCAGCCTGTTGAAATCTGCCTGGATTTCCACTGCATATGGTACCGGGGCCACAAAAGTCTTGAATATTTGCCCGCTGAAGCCGCTTCTGCAGTGACACTGGAATTCAAAGCCCCTAAAGTGAAGAATTGACAGAGTGAGATTGTCACACTCTAGAAGCTTCCAAGATGCTATAAAGTCACCCCAAAAGCCCCCAGGAGGTTGTCCATAAAGAGGACAGAGCTGTCTTTGGAGGGCAAATAGGTGCGGAAGTGTTAAATAAAGAAGATGTTGTGCGTGTATACAGTGGAATTTTACTCAGCCATTCAGTTCAGTTCAGTCGCTCAGTCGTGTCCGACTCTCTGCGACCCCATGGACTGCAGCACGACAGGCCTCCCTGTCCATCACAGACTCCCAGAGTTTACCCAAACTCATGTCCATCAAGTCGGTGATGACATCCAACCATCTCATCCTCTATCGTCTCCTTCTCCCGCCTTCAATCTTTCCCAGGATCAGGGTCCTTTCCAGTGAGTCAGTTCTTAACTCAGCCATTAAAAAGAATGAAATAACGCCTCGTGCAGCAACATGGATGGACCTAGAGATTGTCATGCTGAGTGTAGTAACTCAGACAGAGAAGGAGAAATAGGGTATGACATCCCTTATATCCGAAGTATAAAAAGAAGTGATACAAATGAATTTATTTACGAAACAGAAACATTCTCAGAGACTCAGAGAATGAACTCATGGTTGACAGGGCTGGGGAAGAATGGGGGGAAGGGATATTCAGGGCGTTTGGGGTGAACACACTGCTGTATTTAAAGTGGATAACGGACAAGGACCTATTGTATAGCACAGGGAACTCTGCTCAAAGTTATATGGCAGCCTGGATGAGAGAGGCGTCTGGGGGAGAATGGATGCGTGTGTGTGGCTGAGTCCCTTTGCTTTCTGCCTGAAAGTGTCACAACATTGTTAATCAGCTATATGCCAATATCAAATAAACAGGTTTTTTTATGAAAAAAAAAAAAAAGAAAAAATCTATTATTCTTGGGACTCAGTTCTTTACATTCCTAGCAAAAGTTCTCACAGGGTTGCTTCAGAAGACAGGATTTATTAATATTAGGGAGCACTTAGGGTGGTGAATCTTTTATTTGGACTTCATTTCTGAGTTATGACGTCTCTCGTCCCCAGGGCAATTTTCACATCCTGAGGTGTTTCTGTCTTCGTCATTCTCTCGCCCATTCACAAGCTATATCTCATTTCAACTTTGCTTCCTCCAACAGCCCTTCCGAAGCTGACAACAGTGGATATTTTAGGACTCCGACTTTACAGATAAAGAAATCGCCTTTCGGAAAAGTTCACATGACTTCCCCAGATTCACATGGCAGGGACCACATGCAAAGCCAAATCTGCGGACACCAAGCCCAGGGCTCAGACTTTCCACCCCAGCAATGTGTTTTAAGTCTGTATTGAAGTTGTTACAATGCTGTTTCTGCTTCCCGTCTTGGTTTTGTGGCCCAGGAGGCATGTGGGATCTTAGCTTCCTGACCAAGGATTGAACCCACAGCCCCTGCGCTGGAAGGCAGGGTCGTAAGCCCTGGACCGCCAGGGAAGTCCCTAGCCTGCTCTTTTTGTTTTGTTCTCTAATTTTTACAGTGTTGTGTTGGTTTCTGCCACACAACAACAGGAACCTGCCATAATCATACTGACATCTTGCTGTTGTTTTAGTTGCTAAGTCACATCCGACTCTTGACTCTTTGAGACTCCACGGACTGTAGCCCGCCGGGCTCCTCTGTCCATGGGATTTCCCAGGGCAGAATACTGGAGTGGGTTGCCATTTCCTCCTCCAGGGGATCTTCCAGGGATAGAACCCATATCTCCTGCGTTGCAGGTGAAATCTTTACCTAGTGTGTTCTTAAAAAAAAAAAGTTGGCATTTTTCTCCCACTTGGTCCCACTTCCTGCAAAGTGGACAAGCAAGAGGGTCGATAACATTGAATTATGAATTTCCCTATGGGAAGGGAAGTGTTGCTATCTTCCACTTAAATTTAAGGATAGCTCAGTTCAGTTTAGCTCAGATTTCCACTGTCTAGGGACCCAAGATGAAAGGCCCTTGTGAACTCTGCCACCCAGGACACTGGATCAGAGAAAGAGAACCAAGGTAGATGATTCTGAAGAGCATTGCTAGACTCCTACTCCCCAATTAGACCAGAGCTGACTTCCCTAGTGGCTCAGATGGTAAAGCGTCTGCCTACAATGCGGGAGACCTGGGTTTGATTCCCGGGTTGGGAAGATCTCCTGGAGAAGGAAATGACAACCCACGCCAGTATTCTTGCCTGGAAAATCCCATGGACAGAGGAACCTGGTAGGCTACAGTCCATGAGGTCGCAAAGAGTCGGACACAACTGAGAGACATTTACTTACTTTTTATTTATACAATAACATCGGCATCCCTGGTGGCTTAGGCGGTAAAAATCTGCCTGCATTGCAGGAGACCGGGGTTTGATTGCTGGGTCAGGAAGATCCCCTGGAGGAGGAAATGGCAATCCACTGCAGTATACTTGTCTAGAGAATCTCATGGACAGAGAAGCCTGTCGGGCTACCGTCCATGGGGTCGCAAAGAGTCAGACACGACTGAGCAACTAACACACACACACACACACACACACACACACACACATCCTCTGAGTCCTGAGAAGGCAATAACATGATAAAAGGAACCAACAAATTAGTGACCCATTACCTACAAATTTTAATTAGTGGTGGGAACTAGACCCAACATGAAGGCCGCTCTAGAAATTCTTCCGGTTCCAACCACCTGGCAGGGACATTCACTCTGATCTGGGAATTCTTTCAAGAAGCTGGAGACAACCAGCTCAACCTGTCCCGTCTCCTAAGACGAAGAAAAGAACCTTTGGAGAAGCCCAGAGACACAGAAGAAGGGAAAGGGTGTCAGTCACAACCACCTCTCATTTCTGAGCACATTTTGGTTGAACCACATAGAAACCAAAGACCAAGGGAGACACCTCATTTTTATACGTAGAGATCTAAAGCCTACTCTTGATTTTCCACCTGAACAGAATTCCCGAGCACAGAGTGTGTAAAGAGGTTGTTATTGTTGTCTGGTTCCTAATCATGGACTGTGACACCATGGACTATAGCCCACCAGGCAGGAATACTGGAGTGGGTTGCCATTTCCTTCTCAAGGGATCTTCCCAGACCAGAGATGGAACACGCACCTCCTACTTTGGCAGGCAGATTTTTTTTTTTTTTTTTAACCACCAAGCCCCCAGGAAAGCCCTGTGTGAAGAGGTACTTGTGTTTAATGTTGAGATGAACTAAATATGCTTTATGTTGCAATCAATTCCCTACCAGCTTAGAGTCGCTTTGGCTCACAAATACGTCCCTAGGCAGCCCCTGATCACATACCACCTGTGCAACGGGGGGGCGGGGAAGAGGTGATGAGAGGAGAATGTAGGCTGAACATGAAGGATACAACTTGGAATCGCATGCACAACTAGCCTGCAAGACAGATGGCCCTTGGTTCTTTTTCACCAGTGTTTTCTTTGCTGACCAGCAAAAGGAGGAAGTGACCCTGGAATTCATTTTACTGTCTTCTATGTCCTCAGAAGGAAATGGCAACCCACTCCGGTACTCTTGCCTGGAGAATCCCATGGACAGAGGAGCAGGACAGGCTGCAGTCCATGGAATCGCAAAGAGTCGGACACGACTGTGTGACTAACTTTCACTTTCATGTCCAGGGAATTGTCTCAGCCACTGCTGGTCCACAGGTCCCTCCACAACTGCTGCTTCGCTGAGGTGACGTGGCTGGGGGTCCACAGGATGCCCGTGGCTGATCCCTCAGCCCCAGATGTGTTGGAGCAGTCCTCGAGCTGATGGGAAGCAGGCATCCCTTCTTGCCCCAGGGACCTAACTGAGGGTAAGCCTGGGACTGTCATCCACATCACGGAAACTTGACTTCCTCCTTCTGCCTTTCTGGTCTTCTCCCAACCATCACATGAACATCTACATCTTTTCATGGAAGGGTCAGGAAGATCTCAGAAAGTAACACAGGGAACTCCACCTTACTTTTTCCTTTTACCACACCAAGGGGCTTCCCTGGTGGTGCTAGTCATAAAGAACCTTCCTACCAATGCAGAAGGCATAAGAGACATGTGGGTTTGATCCCTCGGTTGGGAAGATCCCCTGGAGGAGGGCATGGCAACCCACTCCAGTTTCCTTGCCTGGAGGAAACCAGAGGATCTCATGGACAGTGGAGCCTGGAGAGCTACAGTCCACAGGACAGCAAAGAATCAGACACGACTGAAGTGACTTAGCATGCACACACGCACTCCACCAAGACCAGGAGACATCCTAGAGCCCAGGAAAGCAGGGGTCCCACTCGAATGCCCCCTTCTCCTGACCTGTACACCTTCTTGTTTTCCTCAAGAAATCCATGCTTCTCCTCACTCCGTACTCACACCCTGCATATTTAGAATTCCACTTCATGCTATTGGAGGATCTATCTTGTCTGCATGTGTTTGGAAATGGAAGAAAATGAGTCCCAAGGGTTGAGAAGAAGGTGGGCATTCAAGTCCACATCACAGCTTCTATAGAAAGCTGAAGCTGATAAGCTTACAAGCTACCTATGGAGCATGCCCCCCTTCACACGACCAGCCTCATTATTACCTTCTTAGACTTGACCCCAGTGGCACCCCACTCCAGTACTCTTGCCTGGAAAATCCCAGGGATGGAGGAGCCTTGTGGGCTGCAGTCCATGGGGTTGCTACAAGTCGGACACGACTGAGCGACTTCACCTTCACTTTTCACTTTCATGCATTGGAGGAGGAAATGGCAACCCACTCCAGAATTCTTGCCTGGAGAATCCCAGGGATGGGGGAGCCTGGTGGGCTGCCGTCTATGGGGTCGCACAGAATCAGACACGACTGAAGCAGCTTAGCAGCAGCAGACTTGACCCCTCTAGTCTTTTTTTTTAAGGCTTTATTTAATTTGTTACAACATTGCTTCCATTTTATGTTTTGTTTTGCTTTATTTTTTGGCCCCGAAGCATATGAGATCTTAGTTCCCTGACGAAGGATCGAACCTGCACCACCTGTATTGGAAGGCGAGATTTTAACCACTGGACCATCAGGTAAGTCCCCCATCTGGACTTGCATGAAGAATACACCTCCCTCCTAATAGTACAGCTTAAATTCAGTTTCTTTTGAAAATAGTAATTCTGGAATTGTTGTACTAAGATGTATTCGATTCCAGACATTTGCTTATATAATTAGAGAACATTACGAGTAGATGAAATTTACTCCTCCAGGTGGAGGGCGACAGTTTCCTGGAGAGTGCTGGTGACGTCATCTTTCCTTGATTTATCTCACTGCAAACTGATCAGTCAGAGGTGGTTTTGCGGAGTCTTCTTTCTGTGAACAAAGCTTGCCTTGAGCTCCTTCTCATGATGAGATGAAATATAAGTAAAGCTAATAACGGAAAGAACCCAGGAAGCTTCCCCTCTTGTGTGATATGTATTACATTGCTGCAAAATAACCGCAAGCAAGCAGGGTGGGTTTTAACAGGGGAGTGCCTCGAGTCACAGAACTTGACGGGAAAATTGGCCTTCTCGGTGGAGGAAGAATGCTCTTCTCAGCTGATGTGCATTTCTAAAAAACGGGGTGCTACTTAGCCAGATTATTCAAACAGCCCCTGTGATCAGCAGGTGACAGATCACTCTCCCAACTACAAACAGATATGAAGAGATGACACGAAATAGGCAAAATAGATCAAAATCAGTTGAACTTTTTCAACCAACCATGAAAGAATACGGGGAAAGCCCATGAACTTGATACTTCCCTTTGAAGAACTCCACCGACAGAGGCGATGCCTGCAAGACAAATCCCTACTCGACGTATTCATGTGATGTCTATTATTTCAAAGCCTTTCCACATCTCTAGTTTCTCAGCGTCACAGTCTATGAAGCTTACTGTGAAGACATTACTACCTGTAGGTTTCAAGAGATAAAATAGACAGCAAGGGTAAGTGACTGTTTCAGGGTCACATGATCTAGTGGGAGCTACGTCCAGGGTTGTAATCCACGTTGCTGAAACTTGACTTCTTCCTGCCTCCCCAAACACAGGGCTCTGGTTAGCTCCTACCATTTGGGCTGCCCCATGTCCGAGGAGAACAAGGGCCGTTTTTAAGCTAGACTAAGGGGCGTGGTCATCTAGAATTGCTTTGTCCTCTTGACCTTGAGACACCCTTGTGAAGTGTCGACGGGCACATATCGGAATGAATGAATGAAATGGAGCGGGCGCCCTCCCCCGCTTCCCTTGTCATGTCCTGTGGTTACTGCTCGGCGGGGCAGGCATCTCAGCCCCGGCTGTACCAGGGAACAGGACTCGACAGGTTGGCTGGGCATCAGATTTCAAACTCCACTTTTTCACTTCTCTTCTCAGCACGTAGGCTTGAGAACTGACACCAAGACAGGAAGAGAGAAAGTGGCAGAGGCAGAAGGGGAGATTAAAAGCTGATGGACAGCTCAGAGAAGCTCGAGGGGAGAGGCAGAGTGTGGGCAAGTACAGACCCCAAGAGACTGGATGCAGCTGAGCATACAGGCCAATGGGGTTGCCATGTCAGCGCTTGACCTGGGTATATCTGCAGCCTTCCACAGGGGAGGGGACATGGGACTCAAAGACACAGACAGAAAGTATCTATCTATGAGAAAAATAAGAAAGAGATAAAAATATAAGTATATAATAATAATATAATTATTAATTAATAACATTACGATAATAATCATAAGATAAATATCTATGAGAAAAATAAGAAAGAGATAAAAATATAAGTATATAATAATATATTATTAATAATATAATATTACTATAATAATTATAAGATAAATATCTATCTATGAGAAAAATAAGTCTTATCAAAGATGGAAGAATCAATGTTGTTATTGCTGTTGTTTAGTTGTGTCTGACTCTTTGTGACCCCATGTCCTTTAGAGCGCGCCAGGCTCCCCTGTCCTTCACCACCTCACGGAGTTTGCTCAAACTCATGTCCATTGTGCCAGTGATGCCATCCAACCCTCTCATCCTCTGTTACCCCTTTCGTCTATGCATCCAGTCCTTGATGAAAAATCAGTAGCATTTCCTAAAGTGATGATCCGTATAAACAAGCTCCATTATGGAAGTGGGGGGGAGTAATTAAAAAAATTAAAAATTGTCTTAAGCTGTGGCAGGAAAGAATAAAGAAAAGGTGCCTCATCAATAATGAGTCTGCTTTTACAAGAGGCCAAATAGTCCAGGAGAGCATCAGAAGAGGGAACTCCACCCCCGCTGGGGCTTTCTTGAATTCTACATTCCAGGTGCCACGTGTAGGAGACAGCCTCCCAGGAGGCACTCAATCCTACAGCAAGGTGATGTGAAAAGCCAAAAAGACCTGCTTATCGTCAAGTTCAAGTTGATGTTCAAGAAGAGTACACAATTGGAGTCAAAGACTTAGGTTTCATTCCTGAAGCTCTCACTCACCGTGTGACTCTGGGTGAATCCCTGGAATTCTCTCTGAGCCCAGTGTTTGCGTCGTGTATGACACGAACGATCATGCTCATCACACGATTCTGTTGTCAGCATCATACTCGCAGAACATGAGTAAAAAGCGCTCAGGGCCAGACGTTATTTAAGTACTGGTATCATTCATCTCAGAGCATCAAGAACCAAGAGGTAAATTAGGGTGTGTGCTCTGACACTCAGTCATGTCTGACTCTTTGCGACCCCCTGGACTGTAGCCCACCAGGCTCCTCTGTCCATGGGATTCTCCAGGCAAGAATACTGGAGTGGGTTGCCATTCCTCCTCCAGGGGATCTTTCTGACTCAGGGGATCAAACCCGTGTCTCCTTGCATTGGCAGGCAGATTCTTTACCACTGAGCCACCTGGGAAGCCTCAGAGGTAAATTCACTAATGCTCAAATGGCTAGTTAATAAAATAGCCCAGACTATAACTTAGCTAATGTTTCTTGTTAGTTGAGAACCAATGATGCAAGGGGGTTTATAAATATTATGGTGTGGCGATTTTTTGAGAAGCTTCCTTTTGCCATCTAGATTGTGCTAAGTCACTTCAGTCGTGTCCGACCAACTCTTTGCAACACTATGGGCTGTAGCCATAGGCTGCAGGAGCCAGGCTCCTCCGTCCAGGGGATTTTCCAGGCATGAGTACTGGAGTGGGTTGCCTATGCGACCCAAGGATGGAATTCACATCTCTTACGGACTGAGCCATGAAAAAACCAACCCCAATGCAATTGCCAAGGCATTTTTTTTCTTCTCATTCATCCTGAGGGTACAGAAAAGGAGTTCTTCCCCCAGAGATCCAGCTACCCAGGGGCCGTGGGAACTTTCAGCTCGGCTGTGAGGACGGGGCACTGGGCAGCCAGGGGAAGGCATGCCAGCATGCTCACAGAAAGCCTATCAAGGACATACAGAACCCTTCCGGGCTGCAGGCAAGCTCTGTGGGGCCTAGAGGTGGGGACCACCTCAGAAAGGAAAATGGAACCAGTCATGAGCAAAAGTGCTGTCCTGCAGCTCCTTGTGAGACCGTCTCGTGTGGCCCGCCCGGAACGCCTGGTAAGCTATAAATCCACCCATCGGGTGAGTCTCCACCACGGGTCCAACCCTGCTGGGAAGCAACACATCCGGCCCTTGATGGCACTCTCATGATTTCTTGGCTGAGAAGTGGTATTTTCAATCAAGAGAGAAAAAAACACCCTATTATTTTACTCTGGTAATTGACAACAAGTTTCTCATGAGTAATTTTATAGCGCTCAGGGTGTGCCGGGGTTTGACTTCTCTTTACGAGAGCCTCAGACTTGCAGGACAAACACTATTTTGAATGGAATGAAACACACTTCAACCACCCATAGGAATATTGTCAGGCTTTGGTTGAAATACTCTGATTCTCTGCACCACGAAAGGCCCGTTTCAGAGTTTCTTCTCTTAGATTTTACTTTGGGGAAAAGAAAACATCTGAAATTGGGGGTCCTAAAAGATTCTAACTAATGTAACAACTCAAGTTGTTATATCTCAAATCTAGTATGCATATTTTTTTTCTTATGACTCTATATCATGGCAACCCGTGAGTGGTTTCCAAAGTGGAATAGACAGGAAATAGTTCCTCAAAATAGTCTTTGCAAAAGGATGGGGAGTGGTTTCTGTAGTCCAAGATAGTCTCCCACATAAACGCTGCCTATTCAATACACTGCCCTACTCAAACCGTGCAATTCACAATATACATTAAAGCAATAAAGTCACTGAGAAGTCCTGCAGGAAGGGAGCCTTGCCCATCACTGTTTTGAAAACAGAATTTCCCAAAGTAACTACAATACAGTCTCTCCCTACAGGAAATTACACACACACACACACACACATTCTAGCACTTAAAAAAAAAAAACAAAAAAACTTTTATTTCATACTGGAATACAGCCAATTAGCAGTCTTGTGATGGTTTCAGGTGGACAGTGAAGCAACTCAGCCATGCACAAATGTGTGTTCATTCTCCCCCAAACTCCCCTCCCATCCAGGCTACCCCATAACATTGAGCAGAGTTCCCTGTGCTACACAGTAGGACCTTGCTGGTTATCCATTTTAAACATAGCAGCGTGTACATGTCCATCCCAAACTCCCTAATCATCACTTCCCCCTAACCTTTTCCCCACCCAGCAACCATAATCTACCACTGTTTAATTCAACAGATTTGGGGAAACCCTGAGGAAAAAGAGAAGGGAAGAGGTATAGTTGGGGCTCAGGAGGAAACCGTATTCTACTTTACTCTGACTTTTGTAATTCAATGACCCAGTTATTCATTAAACAATCTCTGTTGAGTAGTCAGTATGGATAAGGGGTATGGGTGATGAAAAGATAAACAATATGTGAAGAAACACGTAATAAATACAACACTGTCAAAAGAGAAAGTAATCGACTAAAAAGAATCTAATCTGATCTCCTTTATACCTAGACGAGGAAACAGGGATGAAGAGAAATTGAATGACTGGTGTCTAGATACAGAACACCTATGTGTCTTCAGTTAGAAGAGGAACATGGTTCTACAGACAAGTGCTGTGAGCTGAAGGCATCTGCAAATACACTCAGTGAGAGGGTTTCAAACCCTGTGATTTTTGGAGGGGAGGCAGAAATTAGGATTGCATATTTCCAGGAAAGACATCAAGGAGGAAATCTGAGAAGCCAGATGTCCTTCCGTGGGGAGGATGTTAGACACTCAAAACCGGTCTCTGCATCAAGAGGAAGCAGGCCTGCGGGGACCACAGTCCAGGTCGCCTGGTACCTCCCAGAACTCTGCAGGGCCTTGGAACACCCTAGGCTGTGGGAGACACTGTCTTTGTCCTTGTACACTGAGGACCCGGTGGACTCACTGTGTGAATTCACAAAAAGGACTCTTCTTGTTTGGTTTCATTTCCTTTCCCTCCATTGCTTTTAATTGCTTATGACTGAAGTACTGAGTCTCAGTCCAGGGATGTGATTTTTCTTCTCTCCAGCCCTGGGAGAGCTCATTCATTCTTAGAGCTTTAATGATGACCCAGGGACAGATGGCTTTCATGTTTAGAAGTCAAGTTCTGAACTTCTATCCAAGCTCATGCCTCCTTGTACCCCACATTCCTGTTGGGTATTTGCATTAGTCTCTAAACCTTCCTTCATATTAATACATCCAGACTGTCTTCCCTCTGTCCCCCTCCCAGTCTCCCTATATCCATCAATAAAATCACTCCTCTGATTCCCTACCCCCTTTCCATTCTCCTGGGTACTCTATTTGTTGTTGTCGTTTTTAAGTCTTCATTGAATTTGTTACAATATCGTTTCTGTTATATGTTCTGGGTTTGTGGTTTTTTTGTTTTTTGTTTTTTTTCCCAAATAAGTAACTGCCCGTTAGGACATGGGAACTGCACACTCTGTACTGGGACCTGGAGTCAGTGTCAACCTCAATGTCAAGCAAGTAGCTTGGCCTTGTTTGACAATGTATAGAAAAGCCTTAAAAGGCCGGCCCCCTAACCCAGGCTGCTCGAGCGGGGAGTTGTCTCAACCCCCCGGCCATGGAGTCAAGTCCTCAAACCCCTTTTCAGTTTGCTCCAGTGAGTGTTGTGGTGGCCCCGTGGTCCTTGGGGTCGCGAAGAGTCGGCACGACTGAGCGGCCTCACTTTCATTTTTCACTTTCATGCGTTGGAGAAGGAAATGGCAACCCACTCCAGTGTTCTTGCCTGGAGAATCCCAGGGACGGGGGAGCCTGGTGGGCTGCCGTCTATGGGGTCGCACAGAGTCGGACACGACTGAAGCGACTTAGCAGCAGCAGCAGCAGCAGTGGTAAAGAACCCGCCTGCTGATACAGGAGACTCGGGTTCCATCCCTGGGTCACGAAGATCCCCTGGAGGAGGAAATGGCAACCCACTCCAGTATTCTTGCCTAGAGAATCTCACAGACAGGGGAGCCTGGCGGGCTACAGTCCATGGGGTTGCAAGAGTCAGACACGACTGAGCGACTGAGCAACAACAGCACCTTCATGTCACCCCTTTGGAGCCCCTGCTGATCCCCGCAGAGTCCTCTCCCGGCACCTGCCTCCCCTGCTCCCCAACCCCGGCCCCAAGGAAAGCAAAACCCGGCAAGAGGGCGGTGGGATTACCGCAAATGAAGTCAGGCTAATCCCGGGCAAGGGCCTTTTATCCAGGAAAAGTCTCCATCGAGCCATCATCAGAGCCCTCACAATCTCCTCTTAATAACTCGCATGCCAGAACGCTGCAGAGATTAAACCTCGGAGGAATGCGATGCTCTGCAGCCCAACATAGAGCACCGGCCGATGCCAGGGGAGGGGGTTGGGTGGAGCGTGAGGCCATGGGGGAGTGAGACAAAAGCCAACACGCTCCTCGATCTTTCCTCCGGGAGCCTTTGTTCCGCCGGCACCTCGTTATTTGGTGACCTAGACGGGGCATAATTATGCATTTTATCTGTTCCGTTTATGACGTGTGTGTGTGTCATAGGTGTACATGCACATTACTGGCTATAAAATATGTATCGTATGTGTCAGACAGAGAGAGAAGAGAGAGTGCAAAGGCCTCTGACTCCGTGAGAATTTGCTTTCTCTTAGGCGAGCTGCACCCTAAAGGCAATGAGCATCCCAAGCAGAGAGTTTCTGAGAAGTCACTTCAAGAAGTAGAAATAACTATTTAAAAATTGTTTTTCAGTTTCTTTACGTCCTCAGCATTTTCTTTTTTATATATTTGGCTGGGCCAGGTGCCAGGTCTTGGCTGCATCATGCGGCATCTTTCTAGTTGCAATGTTTACACCCTTAGTTAAGGCATGTGGGGTCTAGTTCCCTGACCAGCGATCGAACCCAGGCCCCCTGCACTGGGAGCTTGGAATCTTGGCCACTGGACCACCAGGGAAGTCCCAGAAATAACTTTTTAAAACTAAAAGGAAAAAGACTGTATTAATTCTCAAGCTCCAGAGCCTGGACAAAGAACAAGCAACATGACCTTCCTTGACATTAGTTTATTTTCTGGAAGTTGTGGACAAGAGAAAAATGGGATGAGAAAACAGCTAGATATTGAAGATATTGCAATTTCTTCCATAATATTGAGTATTACTGAAGAAATTGCATGACTGCATGTTCACTTCCTGCTTGCAGACCTATGACACCAAGTCTGTGGATTTTTATATTTTCTGGAAGCTCTTCTTGATTAATGAAATTTTCATGGAGACGCTTCCATAGTGGAGTCAAAAAAGAAAAAAATTGGGAGGCTTAAAGAAATCTGATTCAAATCTTGCCTTTACCCCTTGGGAGCTGTGTGATCTGGTGTAACCCTCTTTGGCTCTTGGTGAGCTCATTTTTTAAATGGAATAACAATACGTACCTTGCAAGTTTTGCATAAAGTAAAGGTCTTTTATGACCCAATATGTTACATAGAGCTTTATCATTTCATATTTACAAAGATGTACTAGGGGAGTGATTTTGCCTCTAAGATTGTCCTTCCTACCTTCTGCAAAATAGATGGGACAACAGCCACCCCAAGGGAAAAAGAGCTGAAGGAGATTAAGTCTCTCTGACTGCCTTTGGGAGGCCACCTTAACGCCCTGCAGTGTCCAAGAAGGAAAGACAGTGAATTCCAATCCATCAAGCTGCCCCAGAGGCTCAGAATACATGTTATATCTTAGTAATATAATTCTCTTAGGAGACAAGATTGACATCAAAATTGGTTAATTTGGACTTCCCTATAGACAGACGGAAAACTAAGATCATGGCATCTGGTCCCATCACTTCATGGGAAATAGATGGGGAAACAGTGGAAACAGTGTCAGACTTTATTTTGGGGAGCTTCAAAATCACTGCAGATGGTGATTGGAGCCATGAAATTAAAAGATGCTTACTCCTTGGAAGGAAAGTTATGACCAACCTAGATAGCATATTGAAAAGCAGAGACATTACTTTGCCAACAAAGGTCCATCTAGTCAAGGCTATGGTTTTTCCAGTGGTCATGTATGGATGAGAGAGTTGGACTGTGAAGAAAGCTGAGCACCGAAAAATTGATGCTTTTGAACTGTGGTGTTGGAGAAGACTCTTGAGAGTCCCTTGGACCGCAAGGAGATCCAACCAGTTCATTCTAAAGGAGATCAGTTCTGGGTGTTCATTGGAAGGAATGATGCTAAAGTTGAAACTCCAATACTTTAGCCACCTCATGCGAAGAGTTGGCTCACTGGAAAAGACTCTGATGCTGGGAGGGATAGGAGGCAGGAGGAGAAGGGGACGAAAGAGGATGAGATGGCTGGATGGCATCACTGACTCGATGGAGTTTGTCGACTCCAGGTGAGCTTGCTCTTTATAGGATGCAGTTTACACCCCTGGATTCAAGCAGGGCCGAAGCTGCACTCTGTCACTGACCACCTGAGTTCCTTCCCCATCGTCATACGTTAGATCTCTAGAGCCACACATTCATTCACTCATTCACTCATTTAGCAATTGTGTATTTCAACTGCTTGTTTGCTTTCAGCATACTCCTGGGGGACTTCCCTGGTGGTCCAGTGGCTAAGACTCCAGGCTTCCAATGCAGGGGGCTTGGGTTCAATCCCTAGTCAGGGAACTAGATCCCAAATGCTGCAACTAAGAGTTCACACGCTGCAACTAAGACCCGATGCAGCCAAATAAATAGCTAAGTAAATATATTTCTTAAAAAGAATTCTTCTGGGAGGGACCCCCCTGGAGATCCAGTGGTTAGAACTCCGTGCTTCCATTACAGGGGGCGTGGGTTCCATCCCTGGTCAGGGAACTGAGATTCCACATGCCATGCAGTATGGCTAAAACAAATAAACTAGTTTTAAAAAGACACCTACAATTTTTTAAAAGAGAATACTCCTGGAAGTTAAGACACGTGCAAAGGAGAAGTGACAGAGGGCTCCCCTGACTGGAGAACTCATCTTAAAATAATAAGAGACAATTTTGACAAGTCTTAAAAATCGCATCCTGTGCCTTTCTTGCTGCCTTCAGCTGTTTTGACACCCACCGAAATCATCACAGACAGGAGAAGACAGGGCAAAGTGAAATGCGTAAATTTATTAAGCGGCATTGGAGGGACTCGGCAGGTTTTTTAAAAAAGCAAAGATCAAAAACCAAGGCAACATCCTGTTTAGCACACGGTGGTTGCTTTCAAGAGATAGATCATCTGACTGAGAAAAAATCGGGCATGGGTACATGGGTAACCGTCACGTAAGGGAACAATTCAAGAATGTTGAAGCATCATTCTTTCAACTTTTCTGAAGATTTGAAATTTAAAAAAATAAGATGAAGATTTCATAGTCATTTTCACATCAATGTCTCAAACAATATCTGTTTTATTGAAAGAGTTTAATGCAGAGAACAGTTGTCCTAATCTGAAATGCAGAGGGAGCTGTCTGTGAAAGAGAAAGGACCTGGGTTGAGTCTTTTGAGATAAATAATAAATATCATGATTTCCTTCTCAAGGGTATAGGCTGTGCCAGGCTCTCTGCTAGTGCTCTGTGAAAACTGCCTGCGTGATCCTCATAATAATAACCATCATCATCATCCACATTAGCTTTGCCACCCCATTCGACAGAGGGGAAAACTGAGGCTCAAAGACATTATTCGAGGTCTCATGGCAAGTGAGGGTGAGAAAGCTGATGTTCAGTCACTCAGTTGTGTCTGACTGTTTGCGACCCCATGAACTGCAGCATGCCAGGCTTCCCTGTCCTTTACCATCTCCCAGAGCTTGCTCAAACTCATGTCCATCGAATCAGTGAGAAAACTGGAATGTGAGCAAATCCAAATCAGTGCCCATTTCTCTGAGGAGCAGGATTCAGGTAAGTCAGAGAGTTTGCCAGGCAAGACCATTTTGTATCAGCATGGTGACAGAAAGATCACAGCTTGTGAGGAAAAGAAAAGGCCGCTGTAGCAAGGATCGTAGCTTTCTCTTTGTCTTTTCATGCTGTTCGTAGGGTTCTCTTGGCAAGAATATTGGAATGGTTTGCATTTCCTCCTCCAGTAGACTACTTTTTGTCAAAACTCTTCACTGTGACCAGTCTATCTGGGGTAGCCCTGCACGGCATGGCTATGACCAACCTAGACAGCATATTAAAAAGCAGAGACATCACTTTGCAGACAAAGGTCCATATAGTCAAAGCTATGATTTTCCAGTAGTTAAGTACAGATGTGAGGGAACCATAAAGAAGGCTGAGTGTTGAAGAATTGATGGTTTTGAACTGTGATGCTGGAGAAGACTCTTGAGAGTCCCTTGGACAGCAAGGAGATGAACCCACTCAATTCTAAAGTAAATCAACCCTGAATACTCATTGGAAGGACTGATGCTGAAACTGAAGCTCCAATACTTTGGCCACCTGATTCAAAGAGCCAACTTATTGGAAAAGACCCTGATGTTGGGAAAGATTGAAGGCAGGAGGAGAAGGAGACAGATGGGTGGATGGTTGGATGGCATCACTGACTCAATGGACGTGAATTTGAGCAAATTCCGGGAGATAGTGAAGGACAGGGAAGCCTGGCATGCTGCAGTCCGTGGGGTCGCAAAGAGTTGGACATGACTGAATGACTGAACAAGAACAGCAAAGATGACTGGCTATTCCTACTTCTTGCTTTCGTATGAAAACTCTAAATCTTAGCCTGGCACGAACAAGAACCTGCCCTCCTCCCAACAGTAAATACACATTTCCCAGTCTCCTTTGAGCCTGCATGTGGTCACATAACTTAACTGTGGCCCATGAGATTTAAGTGGAAACTATCCGTCCAATATTCAAATAATGTCCTTAAAGGAAAAACCTGTATCCTTTGCTCCTTCCTCCTTTCTGGCTGGACTGCGGGTTGGAGAGTTTGATGTGAAATGGCTAATCGTTATCTAGGGCGACCTTGGCACTGGAGGTCACACAAGGAAACAGCAGGACAGAGGCAGGCTGGGTCTCTGGGCACCTGGACGAAGAACACCATTCCTGTCCTGGGCTGCCTAGACCAGGTCTTTGAAATAAGAGAGAAGCAAGCCTCTGAGTAGTTTACGTCTCTGTTATTTGGGGCTATCCTGTTACTGGCAATGGAACTTGATCCTAATTAGAACGCAGTCTAATTTGACTTGAGCCAAGTGTTTCTGTGGGTGATCAGTGGCAGAGCAGTTTGGAAAGAAATAGAGATCACGGAGAACTTCTCAAGTCAAGTCAAGGCTTGTGGCACTGGTCCTGTAGGCTTTCCAGGCAGACAAATATAATAAAGTTGGCATTTCCAGAAGAAGAAATACTTTGGCTGGGTGGCATAGAGTGCCCCAGTCTGGAGAGTGGATGAAAGAATTTAAAGCATTTGGGAAATCGTGCCAGTAAGCCAGATGTGAGGCGTTCAGGGCCTCACAGAGGGATGGGCTGTGTGGTCAGGAACCGGGGCTGTAGGTCTAGGGTACAAAGCTGAACATGAGGGTCAGACTACGGAGTGGTCAAAGGTAACGGATCTCTCCTTGGTGTGAGCGGTGGGGAGGGCCTGTGGTACCTTGGCAAAAGCAGAGACACCAGAAAGTGAAGGGAGAGTCACAGAGGGACAGAGAGTGTATCTTAGGCTTGTGGGGGTCCTGCCAAGACATTTCGAGGGGTTCAGCTGTCCATGCCTGTAGCTTATTAGAGGAAAAGTCTGAAGATGCAAGTTTAGACAACGGTTGGCATAAAAGATAGAGCTGAAACTGTGACCGCAGATAAAGTTCTTCAAGGAATGTGACATGGAAATCGGACCAAAATCCTAAGTATGAGAATGGAAAAAGGCAGCAGAGAGAGAGGGGGTGAGGCAAAAGGGAGGAGATGAACTGGAAAGACTGTCTTAGAGTCGAAGGAAAATGCTTCCATCAACAATGGAATGTAGAAAAGAAAGATGACCCAAGGAGAAAAGATGATGGAATGGGACAACAGAGAGGTGTTATTGACCTTTCAGTGATGGTCAGCAGACAGCTGGGAGCAGAAGCCTCATTTCAGGGGAATTGAAGGATGAACGTCTTATACGGGAAGGGAGGCACATTTGAGAAACTTGTCTATGAATTGAAAAAAGAAAAAAAATAGCCAAGACATCAGGCTTAAAAGAACAGTGGTGTCAAAGCTCTTTATTGGGAGCGGGCTCCCTGTATGGGTGAGTTAACTGTAACACAAACTGGGAGGAGTTGCCTCTCTAAGCCTCGAAAGTAGGCCAGTGAAAGAAGAGGAGAAATTAACGTCTGTGAAAAATACACAGTGCCGAGCATGGCAGGTAGCAGTTACCCATCAAAGGTCTACTTACCCCTGAATGCCTTCGGATGATTTCCTTTATTTTATCATGTATGTTTAGACCCAGCTAATTGGCCCCCACATGAGATCCTGAACTTGTGGAGATCAGACGAGAGTTTGCTGTAACCCCCTTTCCAACCATTTAAAGAAGCAGTCCGCCGCACCTGTCCCGTGGGCTCCAACAGCTTTTGAGGATCTGTTAGGGAGGAAGGAACCCTCAAAGCGGTGACTCAAACAATTCCTGTCAGTCCACAGCAGCCAAGGAGCATACAAAAGTATTTGTTGTTGTTCCGTCGTTCAGTCATTTCCAACTTGTTGTGATTCCATGAACTGTAGCCCACCAGGCTCCTCTGTCCGTGGCATTCTCCAGGCAAGAAAACTGGAGTGGGTTGCCATGGTCTCCTCCAGGGGATCTTTCCGACCCAGGTATCGAACCTGGGTCTCCCGCATCGTCAGGCCGGTTCCTTGTCACTAATACCACCTGGGAAGCCCCTCCCTGTCCTGCACTATCTCTATATCGCTCCACTGTGCAAAGGTATAGGAATACCAAAGCATAGCCAGACCATGTGCTAAGCCAAAGCAGACTTCCGTTCACCAAATCCATCCCTTGAAGTTGACGCCTCAGTGTCCATCTCACACCTGAGAAACCAGGACTCAGAGGAGTTGAGCGTGTAGTCATCTGCTGCAGAGGTGATCTGTTGCTTCCCAGGTGATCCAGCAGTAAAGAGTCCTCCTGCCAATGCAAGAGATGTGGGTTCAATCCCTGGGTCGGGAGGATGCCCTGGAGGAGGAAATGGCACCCCACTCCAGTATTCTTGTCCGGGAAATTCCATGGACGGAGGAGCCTGGCGGGCTACAGTCCACGGGGTCCCAAAGAGTCAGGTATGACTTGGTGACTGAGCACGCACCGGATGCAGAGCTCGTGGTGGGGGGTGGGTTGAGCTCATTTGGTGTCTGAAACCGGGGAATTCCACCCTCACTCGATGGGTCTCTTTTGGTTCAGGTGTTCTGAGACCTGGAAATCTACCCAGCACTCCCCGTGCTTCCACGAACATCTTCCCAGGAGGTGGGAAGTCAGGTGACCCAGATCCCGGTGAGACAGTCACAGGCCAGCAGTGATACCGGCCTAACTAGAGCCAAGGGCGGCCAGACGAAGGGAGAGCCTGTTCTCAAGCAGTGAGGGGGTCGGGGGAGGTCAGCGACCCAGGGGCCACAGCCAGCAGAGCCCCATCTGCCCTTTCATCCACAAGCAGAGCAGGGCCAGATGTGCAGGCCGAAGTTTGAACCTCCAAACACTCTAGCAAATCCTGAGCAGTGTTACGCCTTCCCCAAGGCCCCTGCAGCCACCGAAGCCACGACTCCATGGAGACAGACACAACTCTGACCTTCACAGATCACAGTCATCGTGGGGCCGGCCGGCCCCTGGAAGGACTCCACCCAACTCAGACACCTCCAAATAGCTATTCTCTAAAGCACGCCCGGGACGGTTACCTCTCTGCGTGAAGTAAGCTCAGAGATGAAAGACCAAGGTGATCATTTGAGTCCGGCTTATGCGTAATTATGCATTCATCAGTCAGAGCTTTAATTACCCGGAGATAAAGGTGCCTTTAACGTTTTGGGGAAAACTGGCTCCAGCAAAATGCACTTCTTTTGTCTACCAGCCAGGGACAACTAACTGTTATCCTGGGAAGGGCTTAGTGGGGAGACTCCAGCCTAAACCATAAAAGGCTCTTGGCCATTAAAGGTGATCCCTCTGAGATGGGCACAGCATTCGTGGGAGATCCTGCATGACCGGGAAGCCCAGAACAAGTCCCGAGGCAAGGGCACTCCTTGAAAGATGGAGAGCGAGAAACCTCAGGGCCAGAGAGGGAGGCGCAGAAGGAAGAGGGCAGGGAAAACTTGGATCCTTCGGTAAAGCATCATCTCGTGACTTCCTGGCATGAAATGTGGAATCTCAGACTCAAGACCTACTGAATCAGAATCGGTATCTTCTGTGAGCCCCAGTGGTTTCTATGTGCATTCAAGTGTGAGATGCATTGATTTAGGGACCTCATACCCCAAGACAAGGCTTTTCAGGTGGCTCAGGGGTAAAGAATCCCCCAGTCAATGCAGGAGATGCAGGAGACATGGGTTTGGCCCCTGCGTCGAGGAGGAAATGGCAACCCACTCCAGCATTCTTGCCAGGAAAATCCCAGGGACAGAGGAGCCTGGTGGGCTGCAGTCGATGGGATCGCAGAGTTGGACACGACTGAGCACGCATGAGCACGCATACGCACGCATACCCCAGGACAACATGCCTTCTGCTCATTGTTAAAAACAAGTAACTGGTCTTTGCTCTCTCTCTATTTATCCATTTGTGTTAAAGAAGAAGGGACTTCCCTAGAGGTCCAGTGGTTAAGATTTCGCCTCCCAAAGCAGGCAGGGGTGCGAGTTCAAACCCCGGTCAGGGAGTTAAGATCCCACATGCCTTGGGGCCAAAAAACCAGAACATAAAACAGAAGCGATATTGTAACATATTCAATAAAGACTTTCAAAATGGTCCACATCAAAAAAAAAATCTTAAATAAAATAAAGAGAAAAACTGGAGGCAGAAATGTGCAAATGTGTGTGTCTAAGGATTGCTTTTCTTGTTTAACATCTGGCAGAAGGCAGAGATTTTTCCCTTCCAGTGTTGCTTTCAAAGGTAAACATAATTGAACGGGGGCACAGTGAGGGCGGAAGTAAAGACCATAAAACACACACAATGCCAAATTGAAGTGATTAATAAAGCCGAGAGGAGAAGCCTCCCCGGTGCGGTGTGAGATGCGACAGACAGGTCAGGGCAAACCTGGGGAATTGACTTCAGCGCCTCTTGCCTAAGGGCTGGGACAGGCAGCAACAGAGACAAAACCATTTCACAACATGGAGAAGAGGAAGCTGGCGAGAAAGAAACCTCAAAAGAGGGGGGACGGGGTGAGAAGGGATCGTGTAGGGAGAGAGATGCCTTGGGTGGTGAGGTTATCGGTGCGGTGGGATTTTACTGCAGCATCCATACTGTGCCCACAAGTCACATTAACAGACCACAGATGCCAGGCATCCAAGGCCGAGGTTTAAATAATCCGCCCAAGTCCTAAGGTCTGAGGACAGACTTGTCTTCCCATCTGAACGCTGCTACTTACTAGAAATGCAAATCGGGAGGAAATGTAAATTTTCTCATGGATGGATCCTCAACCTCCTCATCTGTGAAATCGGGGTAATTCTACCAACCTCGCAGTAGTAACGATGAAATGGGATAGGGCATGTTAAACATTAAAGACAACATTTGAGAACAGACATGGCAGTGCTCTGTGGTGACCTAAATGGAAAAGAAATACAAAAATCCCCGAGGTCCCTGTCGCAACTCGAGAGGAACCCCAAGCTTCCCGCTGCAACTCGAGAAAAACCAGGAGATTCTCCCCTTAACGTGAGATGAGACCCTTTTCCACTGCAGCCTCTCGAGAGAAATCCCACGTTCCCTCTTGAAACTCCAAAGGGTACTTGACACACTTCATGCAACTCAAGAAGTTTCCCGTGGAGCTGATTCACTTTCCTGCGCAGCAGAAACTAACACAGCTTGCAAAGCATCTGTACTCCAATTAAAAAACAAAACAAAACACATTAACCCAAGACGCGAAGCCACACCCAGTTTCAAGGGTTGGAAAAATAGTACTTCTTGATGGGAGAAACCATTCTTCTTCTGATTTATGCAAGATATAAATGCATTTATAAACAAAGCCAATCTCTTAGTACAATGCCTGGTACATATCACACTCTCAAAATGATAGCTATTAAACTTTTCATTTTCCCAGCAATATTCCAAGCATTACCAATTTCCCAGAAAATGTCTTCTCTTGGCCCTGACCTTAAACTGTGCTCTGAAAGAGTGAGGAGAAATGATTCAATTGCTTTTATTTCTTTTAAGTTTTTTTTTTTTTGATGTGGACCATTTTTAAAAGTCTTTATTGGATTTGTTACAATATTGCTTCTGTTTTATGTTTTGTGTGTGTGTGTGTGTGTGTGTTTTTGGCTGTGAGGCTTGTGGGATCTTGACTCCCTAGCCAGGGACGGAACCCACAGACCCCCCCCTCCACTTCACCATTGGAAGGTGAAGTCCTAACCAATGGACTGCAAGGCAAGTCCCTCAGTTGCTTTTATAAGCTCTGTCCTCTGCTTCCTTAGTGCTCTCATTTATTCCATTCATTCCCTCAATAATTGCAATAGCTTATTGTATTAACCAACTCAACGACACTTTGGGCATCAAAGCATCCATGAAGGACTTGCCTGGTGGCTCCGTGGTTAAGAATCCACCTGCCAATGCAGGAGACACAAGTTCGATTCCTAGTCCGGGAAGATCCCACGTGCCTTAGAGCAACTAAGCCCTTGCTCCACAATTACTGAGCCTGTGCTCTGGAGCCCAGGAACTGCAACCGCTGAGCCCACAGGCCACAAACACTGAAGCCTGTGCGCCTGGGGCCTGTGCTCCGCACCAAGAGAAGCCACAGGGAGAAACCCGAGCTCCGCAATAGAGAAAACCCTTCTCAGCAACGAAGACCCAGCACAGCCAAAAATAAATAAATAAAATTCAAGAAAAGCATCTGTGAAAGGAGAACGAAAATGCACAAAAAACTGGGCAAATGCCTGATATTTTCTCGAACACGTGCACCCGCATTTTCTAGGGCCTGGCTCTCAAGAAGTGCAGGAAGGGATTTGAGCCAACTTCCTGGAGCTTCTGGAAGTAAACATATACTCTTGTGAATGACTCCGGTAGGCGGTGAGTAGCTCTGCACTCCCTGGGTCCCTGCACCGTTCCTTCCATACTGGGTCCCTCAGACAAGGGGATGAGGTGCTGAGGAAGCCAGACTTGGTCACCCTTGGAGTGGCTTCTTTGCACTTCTGTGTGATCTGCATCCTAGACCAGATCATCTGCTGTACGCATCCGTGTCATTGGTCCCCTTGAGGAGGGCCTGGGAAGGACGCAGAGTGGGAGGTGGGGAGGCTTCGAGAGTGATGCTCAACAGCTGATGGGTCACAGGTGTCTTTGTCAGACACTGTCAACCCGACAAAGGACCTTCCAGACGTGCCGGGGTGCGGTCATCAACCTGAGGGTCTGCCTCGCTTAGACTCCTGAATTCAGCCCAGTGACGCATACACCTTTTTGCTTTGAAGGGCTATTTCAGAAATGGTCTCCTAGAATCAACCCCATGGGCACCACAACTCCTGCCAGGTCATGATTATCTATTACTCCTTTGGAAAACAAGAAATCATCCCCGCTCCCTACTATCTGACTTGTTCCTCTGTTAAAATTCCACTGAATAGTGTTGTTGCTGTTGTTCAGTCACTAAGTCATGTCTGAGTCTTTGCATTCCTTTGGTCCGAAGCCCTCCAATCCCCTCTGTCCTCTGCTACCTCCCAGAACTTGCTCAAATTCATGTTCACTGAGTCGGTGATACTATCTAACCATCTCATCCTCTACCGCCCCCTTCTCCTTCTGCCCTCAATCTTTCCCAGCATCAGGGTCTTTTCCAATGAGTCAGCTCTTTGCATCAGGTAGCCAAAATATTAGAGCTTCAGCTTCAGCAATACCCAGTGCTAACTCAGGACCTAGCAATGTGACTGACTCATCTCCTGACAATAAATCTCTTCTAGATCCAGAGTGATTTATATGGAAACTTGACTTAAATATTCTACTTCAACTTTCTCAGGGGCATCCATGAGCCATCCATGAAATGCCCCCAACTTTTTGGACCCCAAGGACTGGTTCCATGGAAGACAGTTTTTCCATGGACCACAGGTGGGGGATGGTTTGGGGATGATCACATTGCTCGTGCACTTTATTTCTATTATTATTACATCAGCTCCCCCTCAGATGATCAGGCGTTAGATCCCAGAGGTTGGGGTTCCTGGCCCTGGAGGATATGGTATTTGCCATTGGCTCCCTCTACTCTGGCTTCTCCTTCCACTAACAGTCTATAAACAACTCTGCACCTGGCCATAAACCACAATCCACTGTTAGCCCCAAAGAAAAAAACAGCAACCAATTGCAAAAATCTTGGCTTCATTTGCAAACCCCTATAGCACTTACTCATATCCAGATTGTTTCATCCTGAGCTTCTCTAATGGGCAAATGGAGGGGGTGGGGGTGAAACAATTCCTCATGAGAGCCACCCGCAGGGAGTACCAGGACTAACAATCTCCCGCAGGGTCACCAACATATGTGCCATCTTGGATCCACTGGGTGAGATTATCCCACCTTCGGATAGCTTGCTCAACAAGCCGACCAGCTGCTGCATCCCTGGGTGCACTGCGCTGAGATTATCCCAAGACGACTTGGTTTTCCAATGGTCTTTTCCAACGCGAAGATAAGAGAGCTCCAGTTTGGTCTCAGAAGCAAAAATAAAACATAAGCATGCATCCTTAAATGGATGCTTTCAACTTCAAGATGCTTGACGTGTCAGACCACTAATTATAAACATTTCTGCAAACCCGAGTTTTAATTCAGTTCCCGAAAACTTGTCCATCGGCTTTTGATATTTTAGAACATCAGGCTCAGACCAAAGTTCAGAAGCACAGGAGGCAGGACGCCGAGTGGTTCATCTGGGACTTGATGAGAGATGAACGTGGACTTCCCGGCTCAGGGAGCCCCTGTAGTTTTCCCAGCCTCTTTCCACATTCGTCAAATGGGGCCAAGAACACGGGGCCTGTCTCGTAACGAGGTTCGAGGAGTGAGCTAGATAATTCATAACACATTGAGTCCGACAGACAGTAGCGCTCAGTAAATATTAAAAGCAAATAGGAAAAGAGAATGTGTGCCATCCCAAACCTTTTCTCTTCTCTTTCAAGTTATAATGCCATGGTAATCACCGGGATGGTTTGTTTCCAGGCTGTAATAGAAAACCATCCATCCTAGGGTCATTTTAAACAAAATAGACACTTCATCTCGTTGACACAGATGCAGAAAGAGGTGGGGTGGGCGTGAGAGCAAGGAGCAGGCTGACTTGACCTGGGGGCTGGGAGGAGAGCGAGGGGGGTACCATTTTGGTGGCTCTATGGCGATCCCATGAGATTTTCTCAGCATCTCTTAACTAGTGAGATGCTGATGTTGATGAAAAATGGAAAAAGTGAAGAGGAAAGCATGAATCCCACTAGGCCGCCTCCTCCTCCTGAGTGTTGGCTGCTGAGCCAAATGCATCACAGGCTTCCAATAACTCTGAAATAATAATCAAATTTAAAAGTGAGGAAATCATTGCAACCTGGCTGCCCGCCCAGCTGCTGCTCGGAGGGTGATGAGCTGATTTTTATCTGCGAGTAGATCTCCCCTTTGCCCGGAGAAACGTAGGAACCCCATCCAACTGGAAGACTTTTCTCATCAGCTTTTGCTTGGACCATGTGCCTTCTTTCCCAGCACAATCCTCCCCACACCCCAGGGAAACTCACCCTTGCCTTTTTTTTTTTTTAATAAACAACGAGATTTGTTCCAGTTTCTTTAAGGATCAAAGTATAAAGAGTCTACTTTTGGCTTCCAAGCCTACGCTGCCAAGATCAGAGTTCTGTGAAAACTGGTTGGAGCCCAGGCAAGGCTAGGGAGAGATACCACGAGTTCTCCAAGCTAGGAGGGCCCTGGAGGTTCCACACTGACGCAGACCTGGAGATGGAAGACGCTCTCCAGACTGCAGTGGGTTTACGCCCTCCCTGCCCATTCTCCTCAAGGTCTCCCACTGTTGGCCTCGGTTACTTCTTCCTGGGAAGCTGCTGACTAAAGACTGAGTAGTCAAAGGGGGTTTGTTATCAGAGCTGGCCAAAAAAATGAAAAAAAAATTTGAATGTCTCAAACAAGTAGGGGTCAACATATGTTAAAGGCGGTTATAGAAAATCTTGGGTTCTTAGGAGTCTCTGTGCTACTTGTTGTTCAATCTCTCAGTTGTGTCTGACTCTTTGCAACCCCATGGACTGCAGCACGCCAGGCTCCTCTATCCATAGGGCTCTCCAGGCCAGAACACTGGAGTGGGTTGTCATGCCCTCCTTCAGGGGATCTGCCACTCTTCCTCCTCCTAATGCTTCTTGATCTTGCTTGAGCTCCAAGGCCCCCATGAGGAGTTTCTCCTCTTGTATCAGTTCAGTCGCTCAGTTGTGTCCAATTCTTTGTGACCCCATGGACTGCAGCACGCCAGGCTTCCCTGTCCTTCACCATCTCTCAGAGCTTGCTCAAACTCATGCTCATTGAGTCGGTGATGCCATTCAACAATCTTGTCCTCTGACATCCCCTTCCCATCCTGTCTTCAGTCTTTCCCAGCATCAGTTCAGTTCAGTTCAGTTCAGTCTCTCAGTTGTGTCTGACTCTTTGCGACCCATGGAGAGCAGCACACCAGGCCTTCCTGTCCATCACCAACTCCCAGAGTTTACTCAAACTCATCTCCATTGAGTCGGTGATGCCATCCAACCATCTCATCCTCTGTCGTCCCCTTCTCCTCCCGCCTTCAATCTATCCCAGCATCAGGGTCTTTTGCAATGAGTCATTTCTTCACATCAGGTGGCCAAAGTATTGGAGTTTCAGCTTCATCATCAGTCTTTCCAATGAACACTCACACCTGATCTCCCTTACAATGGACTGGTTGGATCTCCTTGCAGTCCAAGGGACTCTCAAGAGTCTTCTCCAACACCACAGTTCAAAAGCATCAATTCTTCAGTGCTCAGCTTTCTTTATAGTCCAACTCTCACATCCATACATGACTACTGGAAAAACCATAACCTTGACTAGACGGACCTTTGTTGGTAAAGTAATATCTCTGCTTTTGAATATGCTATCTAGGTTGGTCATAACTTTCCTTCCAAGGAGTAAGCATCTTTTAATTTCATGGCTGCAATCACCATCTGCAGTGATTTTGGAGCCCAAAAACATAAAGTCTGACACTGTTTCCACTGTTTCCCCATCTATTTCCCATGAAGTGATGGGACCGGATGCCATGACCTTAGTTTTCTGAATGTTGATTTTTAAGCCAACTTTTTCACTCTCCTCTTTCATTTTCAACAAGAGGCTCTTTAGTTCTTCTTCACTTTCTGCCATAAGGGTAGTGTCATCTGCATATCTGAGGTTATTGATATTTCTCCCAGCAATCTTGATTCCAGCTTGTGCTTCCTCCAGCCCAGCGTTTCTCATGATGTACTCTCCATATAAGTTAAATAAGCAGGGTGACAATATACAGCCTTGACGTACTCCTTTCCCTATTTGGAACAGGTCTGTTGTTCTATGTCCAGTTCTAACTGTTGCTTCCTCACCTACATACAGATTTCTCAAGAGTGTCTCTTATAATGAGTTGGCTCTTTGCATCAGGTGGCCAAAGTATTGATGATTCAGCTTCAACCTCAGTCCAATGAATATTCAGGATTGATTTCCTTTAGAATTGACTGGTTTGATCTCCTTGCAGTCCAAGGGTCTCTTAAGAGTCTTCTCCTACACCACAGTACAAAAGCATCAATTCTTCAGTGCTCAGCCTTCTTTATGGTCCAAGCCTCACATCCATACTTGACTACTGGAAAAACCATAGCTTTGAGTATACTGTGCTCTGTGCTATAGAACCTTCTAAAACACAAGAAAAAAAAATTCTGACAAGGGCATTTGATTCATAAAGAAGAAATATGACTTAAGTAACTTTAGAGTCCAAAACAAAGGATGTCCACACATACCCAAAATGCTAAGCAGATCTCAAAAGGAGAGGTATGGAGGTGCCAAAGACCTTTGAGTTCTGAATTTTACCCAGACTAAGTACATTTTTTGTTTGTCTAAGCTGTGCGTGTTCAGTTGCTCAGTCATGTTCGACTCTTTGTAACTCTGTTAACTGTAGCCCACCAGATTCCTCTGTCCATGGGATTGTACAGGCAAGAATACTGGAGTAGGTTTCCATTCCTCCTCCAGGAGATCTTCCTGACCCAGGGATTGAACCTCATCTCCTTCATCTCCTGCATTTGCAGGCAGATTCTTTACCACTGATCTTGGATGCCTGTTCTAAGCTATAGGACACAGTATTCTAAGATAACCCAAGGCAGAAAAATCTGGGTAACAGAAAGAAGAAAAGAAGCAATGAACTTTAGAGAGGAATCACCAAGGATTTCCTCCCATGAGCTCCTTGAATGTCTTTAAAAACATCCCACTGGAAGTGTTCCACACCTACACATTAGGATGTCTAGGTACCTGTCTGTTGCAAAGGTAAGGCTCATATCCACAGAGGCTGTCGTTTTTCAGATGTTTTATCTTTGGAAAAGAATATTCTATAGTTATCCCAATCAGTGAAAGAGTTTAAATTCTATTACCCATACATTGGGACGAAGTGCAGAGTGAAGCCTTTGACCCACCAGTTTCAACTGCAGCTGTGGACCCCTCACCACAGGGAAACTGTAGTGCTCAGGGAATCGAGAAAATGAGATTCTCACATTGCGTAGAGACTGCCCACCCATCTTTAGAAGCTGAGCTCCAGAAAGCCCGAAGCTGTATTTGTGTGTGTATATGCATGTTCACCACTCGCTCGTGTCTAGCTCTTTGTGACCCCATGGACTGTAACCCGCCAGGCTCCTCTGTCCATGGGCTTTTCCAGGCCAGAATATTGGAGCGAGTTGCCCTTTCCTTCTCCAGGGGATCTTCCCAACACAGGGATCGAACCTGTGTTGCATCTCCCACATTGGCAGGCAGATTCTTCACCACTAAGCCACCTGGGACACCCTTATCTCTGTATTTCCTGGATGAATTTTTTGGCCCCCAGGTAAGCGTGATTCTTCAAGCGTGCAGCCTCAAGGTCCAAGTCAGAAAAGCAAGAAAATAAAACAGCCAGGGGAGTCCAAGAGACTCGATGCTTTATAAATAAGTTCTTGGAGTTTCTAGTGTCAACCTCTGGAGGGGACGGGGGTGTGAGATTGCTTCCTGCATCAGCTCTGGGCCCCTCTGGAGGAAGCCCATTTTGAGGTTCCAGCGTCCTGGTGGTGTGGGATCCTGGGGCCCTAGGTAGGCAATGGCTCAGATGCTGGCTACATCGTTGAAAGGCCATTTAGGTGACCCTGGATCCAACCGAGTCATGAGCTCCACCCTCCAGTTATCAGTAAAAGTTGAAGACCCCAGAATGCCTTGGGCTGACGTCTTAGATGAATTTTCACCAGCAATTTCAGAGCCAAATATATCCCCAGGTAAGAAATCTTTTTCAAAAGGAGGGAGTTAATCCAGCTCAACCGCTCTTTACCTTAGGCTAGTGTTAAGTGAGGAAAGAAAAAAGGAAGAAAGGAAGCTGTCCGTATCCTCTGGCCGCTGAGCGGGTTTACCCAAACGTTGCCAAGGCGATGTGTATGTGAGTCGGTCTTCGCCCTGAGCCACAGTCGCTGACTTGACAGAGAACACCCGTCCGGACTGCACCATCGGGTAGCGGCCAGGGAGCACCGGGGCACTGCAGCGTTCAAGTTCAAACCTGGTGGCTCAGCTCCCTGCAGGAAGTCACGAGCTTTCTGCATTTTGTCTGTTTTTCTCTTGGTGTCCCTCATCCCCCTTTCATCTGTTCCTCACCCTTGATGGGGAGACAGGAAGACTAGGTTTGTCCAGACACACGAATCCAGTCCTCCCCGCCACTAGAACAGAAAGAGGAAATCGGAGATGCCAGGAACCTCGGGGGAGAAACGTACCTTCTTCGGATGGAAGAGACTGGCTCATGGTCACCTGGAGAAGGCAGGTTTTGTCTCCTGACTCCCACCCAGAGCTTTGCTACTGAAATGACAGTGACCTTACCCAGGATCGCCCAGGAAGCCAACATACTTCATGGAGGAAGCATGGAGCCTGCCCCACACACAGGGAAGGACAATAGATGTTTGATGAATCAATGAGTGACTGTAAGACGGAGAATATGGATGAATTAATAAGATAGGGAATATAGAGAATACAGATGAATCAGTGAGTGACTATAAAATAAGATAGAGAATGGGAAACTCTTTTTTTATGAGCTTTTCTTTCGTCTTTCATTGCTGTGGTTTAGTCACTAAGCCATGTCCAACTCTTTGTGACCCCATGGACTGTGGCCCGCCAGGCTCTTCTGTCCATAGGACCCCAGACAAGAACACTGGAGTGGTTGTCATTTCCTTCTCCAGGCAATCTTCCCGACCCAGGGATTGAACCCAAGTCTCCTGTACTGGCAGGTGCATTCTTGACTCCTGAGCCACCAAGGAAGCCCCTTTACTTTTTATTACCCATATTTTATGACTTCATGTAGTAGCAAAAACATATTTTACAACACTTTATATGAATACAAAGCCTATCCATATTTCTTTTCAAAATGATATAATAGATTTTTAAATAAATATGAAAAAGAGCTTGTGTTTTGATATTCTGTGTTTCAGAAAACATAGGAAAATGTAATTCATGAAGAAAAAAAAAAGAGTATGGCAAAATGTATTCTGAATTGAGCCCTTGATGTCCATCTGAATCTTCTGGGAAATGAAGCCCTGTAATTATACTTTGTCTGAAAAAATGAAGGTTCATGGATTGCTTCATAATTCCTCTATAATCACAAGCTTTCTTCTTTTTTTAAAGAATGTTTATTTAAAAAAAATTTTATTTTATTGACGTATAGTTGATTTACAAGGTTGTGTTGATTTCTGCTGTACAGTAAAGTGATTCAGTTATACATATATATACACATATACCATTTTTCATATTCTTTTCCATTAAGGTTTATCACAGGTCTTTGGATATAGTTCCCCATGCTCTCCAGTAGGACCTTGTTGTTTATCCATCCTATAATATATAATACTTTGCAACTGATGCAGAGAATAGGCAACTCTTCCCAAGGTTTCTGGATCTCAGTGTCTACTCACATCTACAAAATAGCCAACAGCAAGAACTCCTGCATCTCTAAGTGCGCAGCTCACAACCCAGAGCCCAGCTGCTCCCAGGACCCCAGACATGGCCTCCTCTGCTGAGAAGAGGTGCCAGCGCTCCCCTCCACAAGTCGCCCCATGCCTGTCACAGGAACATCAAGCAGCTGCTGCCCGAGTGTGTGCCGAGGGCTGAGGCCAGACCATGATGAGGAGGGCAGCTGTCCGTGCAGCTGGGAGTAGACGAGCTGGTGATCCTTACACATCCTGCCTCGCAGGACCATTTTGGACCAAGGCTATTCATTTATAAAAGTAGCATCTCACCTAGAGACTGTCATACTGGGTGAAGAAACTCAGAAAAAGAAGGAGAAACATTGTATTAAATATGACATCCTTTATAAATGGAATCTAAAGACATGATACAAATGAACTTACAAAACAGAAGAGACTCACAGACTTAGGGGACGAACATGGGGGAAGGGATAGTAGGGAGTTTGGGATGGACATGTGCACACAGCTGTATTTAAAATGGATAACAAAGAAGGACCTGCTGTATAGCCCAGGGAACTCCGCTCAGTGTTACGTGACAGCCTGGATGGGAGGGGAATTTGGGGGAGAACGGATACATGTGTATGTACGACTGAGTCCCTGGACTGTCCACTTGAAACTATCACAACTTTGTTTATTAATCGACCATACATGGCTCAGATGGTCAAGAATCTGCCTACAATGCAGGTGACCTGGGTTTGATCCCTGGGTCAAGAAGATCCCCTGGAGAAGAGCATGGAAACCCACTCCAGTGTTCTTGCCTAGAGAATCCCATGGATGGAAGAACCTGCTGGGCTACAATCCGTGGGGTTGCAAAGAGTCAGACATGACTGAGTGACTAAGCACAGCACACACCCCCCAAATCCAAATCAAAAGTTTTAAAAAATAAATTCATAAATAAAAGTACCATCTCAACTAACCAGTGCCTTCTGCGGCTCCAGGAGAGATCCAGGCTAGTTAAACTTAACGCAGACCAAACCAATGGTGGTGCCCTTATCTTAAGTGAAGCCAGTGAGATTAGCCAGTTGCATGCAACTTACAGCTTCCCAGACGACATCGCCAGCAACAGGACTCATCTACGCGTACGAAAGCACTTGAAGAAACACGTAGCATCTGCAGGGAGAGAGGCTGCGTGTAGAAACAAACACCCCAAATCACCTTCTCGGGATAAGCTTGCAGCTTCGTGGGCTTTTGTAGCCAAGCCCTGCTGGCTGGCAGCTTGGTTTATCTCCTTAGCAGGAACCATGATGCATTTGGCTGGCTCTTGGCTTCCAATCCTACTTGTAATTTGAATCGAGGGTAGATGGTTGGGGTCAGACAGAGAGGAGCCTACAGGCTTAGAGGGGAGCCTCCTTGCTCAGTGTGGCTCCGCAGGGTGCTGAGGTATCTGCAGAGCTCTGCATCCTGTGCTGGGTCCTCTCAAAAGTCAAGCAGAGGACCGGAGTCAACTCTGGCTTCAGGAGCTCCCTGGGGCTGAGCACAGCACATACCTAGACCCCCGGGGACTTGCCATTACCAGGGCACCATGAGGTGTCTCATTTAGGCATCAAGGCTAAGATGGATGCAGCTGTCACTTGTCCAGAATCCCCAGCGAAAAGTGACTCTGGTGCTCAGCACATAAATATTTGTTGATTTAAACCAACTTCTACTTCTGGGCTTCCCTGATGGCTCAGTTGGTAAAGAATCTGCCTACAAGCAGGAGAGCCCAGTTCAATTCCTGGGTCAGAAGATCTGCTGGAGAACAGATAGGCTACCCACTCCAGTATTCTTGGGCTTCCCTTGTGGCTCAGCTGGTGAAGAATCCACCTGCAATGCGGGAGACCTGGGTTCGATCCCAGGGTTGGGAAGACCCCCAGGAGAAGGGAAAGGCTACACACTCCAGTATTCTGGCCTGGAGAATTCCATGGACTGTATAGTCCACGGGGTCACCAAGAGTCAGACACGACTGAGCGACTTTCATTTCTACTTCTGCCCCCTTCTCTGGGCTTATCCTGTTGCCAGACCGAAGAGGAAATAAATAGTGGTAAAGGATGAATTAAAAAAAAAATGTGATTGACTTTGGCATCTAGAATATAGTGATTTTTAAAACTGTTTTATGGATGTACCCTGAAATGAGCTAATCCAACCATCCCCCCACCATGCATGCATCTGGTCTACCCTCCCGCAGCTCTGACCTCAAACCGTGTTGTAATTGCTCAAACAAGTGCCTTCATGACCCTCCCTCTTGCTCCATGCACCCAAATCCTGCTGCGTCTACCTTCTAGCCTTGCCCAAAATCGCTTCCCCCTCCCTCTTACCACTGGCACTGCCGCAATTGAGGTCACCTGGCAGGTCTTCTTGCACCAATCTCTTCCCCATGCTGCCGTCCACATAACTCTGCGAGGCGCCCTCCTCATCGCACCCCTGTCCTGGGCCAAGCGGCCTCCCTGGTACTCGCCCTGCCTTTAGAATAAATTAAAACCCCTTCGTGTCAACCCCTGCCTGCTGCAACCCCAATCCAACATTCCATTCTTGCTCCATCTGCCGTCTCACAGTCTCCACTCACTGATGATACTGAACTTCTCACCATTCCCGAAACACATCCACTTTTTTCCCCCAGTCGACCAACTTTCCCAAATATGCCTTTTATTTGCCAAGCCCCATGTTGGGCACAGGGGTGCAGGGCAAGGGTTCTCCAAGGTAGCACTGTTGATGTTTGGGGGACACATGTCTTTGTCGTGGGGCCTAGCCCGTGCGTTAGAGGATGGTTAGCTCCATCCTTAGCTTTTACCCACTAGTTGCTGGTAGCAACTTTCCCCAAAGTTGTGACAACCAAAATTGTCTCTGGACACAGCCAAAGGCCCCTCAGAGGGCAACCTCATCCCCTTTGGGAACCACTGCTCTAGAATAAAACATGCCCCCTGCCCTCCGGGAGCCTGCCCATGGTTTGTTAGGAGTGACGGGTACCTACAGCGGGTTACATCAGCAAAACCCTGTCAATGCTTGGCGTCCTGAGACCCTCAAGAGGCCATCTTTTCCCACCTTCACCCTGCCCCTTCAACATCCCCTTTAAGCCCAGCTCTCACGGTGGCTCCCTGCAACTGGTACTCAGAAGTCGCACGGGGGCTCCCTGCATTGTGATCCCCACGCACTTGACTTATATCTTGCTTAATGCATCGTTGACTAGCTCTTCCTCTAGGTCAAGAGTCAGCATACTTTTCCTTGTAAAAGTTGAAAGTAAATATTTTATTTTGGAATGTAGTCTATTACCACCACTCAGTGAGCCATGGTAGGTGAAAGCAGCCACAAACAATAGTAAGTGATTGGGTGAGTCTGTATTCCAGAAAAGTTTTATTCACAAACAAGATGGTGGTGTGGCTGTGTTCCAATAAAGTTTTATTTATAATAGGAGATGGTGGTGTTTCTGTGTTCCAATAAAGTTTTATTTATAATAGGAGATGGTGGTATTTCTGTGTTCCAATAAAGTTTTCTTTATAAAACAAGATGGCAGGCTGGATTTGGCCATGCCTAGGACCCCTGCTCTGAGCAGTGAACTCCTTGAGGTCAAAGCCCATGTCTCCTTGACTCTTGTGTCTAGCACCTCACATAGCATCTGGTGCATCTTAGACACTCTTTGAATGATTAATAGATCAATGGATTGATGATAGACATCAAAAGAGTATTCATACAACACATCACTGTAAGATTTTTAGTGTATGCATTAAGGAACTGACCAAAACAATGAAAACAGCCTCCATTGTGAATTCAGTAATTAAAGAGCCAAGATGGGTTGAAAGAAGAGATGACCTGCCTTCTCTGGAGCCGGGAGCAGATGTAGGTGTAAGATGGCCAGAGTAAGTTCAGGGTGCCCCACCGCGTTTGAAATCCACGGGAATAATAAATGAAGTTTGGGCATCAGTATGTCCCATGCAATGTTTGGGATATACTCACACGTAGCCGCTGTTAACGGAGAAGGCAATGGCACCCCACTCCAGTACTCTTGCCTAGAAAATCCCACGAACAGAGGGCCTGGTGGGCTGTAGTCCATGGGGTCGCTAAGAGTCGGACACGACTGAACGACTTCACTTTCACTTTTTTTCACTTTCACACGAAAAAAATTATTGATCCTACATCTGAAATTCCAACTTAGCTGTTGTTGTTCAGTCACTCAGTCATGTCTGACTCTTTGCAACCCCATGGACTGCAGCACGCCAGGCTTCCCTGTCCTTCACCATCTCCTGGAGCTTGCTCAAACTCATGTCCATTGAGTCCGTGATGCCATCCAACCATCTCTTCCTCTGTCGTCCCCTCCTCCTGCCCCTAATCATTCCTAGTATCAAGGCCTTTTCCAATGAGTCAGCCCTTCTCATCAGGTGGCCAAAGTATTGGAGCTTCAGCTTCAGCATCAGTCCTTCCAGTGAATATTCAGGACTGATTTCCTTTAGGATGGACTGGTTTGGTCTCCTTACAGTCCAAGGAACTGAACTGAGCGCCCCTTATTTTTCTTTGCACCTTATTTAGGCATCGACTCTTGATGCTGTCTCCTGTTTCCTCCTCGAAGCCTTCCAGTCAGAAAGACGGAAACCTGTCCGACCTGCTGGTCCACCCTCCCACCCACCAGGAAGACGGCCCCCTGTACAACTCACAGCAGCAGCAAGCAGTTCTGTTGGGACTGGAAATTTAATTAACAAAATGCTAACGTGTAATTTGGAGGAGGAGGGAGGGGGGAAAAAAGCGTTATCACAAAGTTAATAAGAGAACTATTTTAATTATGGTATTTAACAAGTTATGACCATGCCGCTGTGTTCTCTGGGGAAGGATTCACATTGTTCAAGAATCTCGGAGCCCAGGAGGGATGGGATGGTGAGTGAGGTGGGAAAGTCACCATGCTGTGCTTCTCTGTGGTGTGTCTTCCGGGGGTCTGACTCTGGCCTTTAGAAGCCCCCAAGGAGTCGTGTTCTTCCGTCTCATGACTCAGAGAAGAGAGCTAGCTCTCCCCATCTTCCAGGTCATGTTCCAACCCAACAGGGCCTGGGGAGGCACAGAAAGCCCAGCCTTGGTGTGCAAAGCTGCCCTCTGTGCCCACGTGTGCTGGGGAAGAGAGAACTGGGTTTTGTTCAGCACTGGCTCCTCCTCTGTGTCCCTCCGCCTGCTCATCAGCCTGAGTGTGCACCTCTCTGTCCCCTCCCCTAAATGCCCCAGACAGGAACAAAAGCCACGGGCCTGGATGCAGGGAAGAGGGGTGAAGGGGGTGTCTCAGAGCGACGGGGCCACTGCCACCTGGGCTGTCACAAAGCAGAAAGAGCAGTGGCGGCAGGGTCACGTGACCTTTGCTCACACAGGCTAATCCCAAATCCACCAGCATCAGGAGAGGGCCCATCCTCAGTGTGCCGAACAGGGGACCCCACTCTTGCCAGACCTCTGCAGGATGAGGCTGGCCCCAGGGACTATAAATGACATGTGGCCCCCTGGCATGAGACCAGCCAGCCGGGGACAGGACCAGCCTTGGTTCCCCCATCACTGATCCTGTGCCCTACTCCCAGGCATTTGTCACAGGAGCTGGAGGGGCCTCTGCAGGGGGAGGGATGGGCGGACAGCTGGGCACTCAGCCTGCGAGGGTGGTGGCAGGGAGCGGAAAGTTCAAGCAGGGGCGGGCAGAAGGCACTACTCCCTGGGAGGTGTGTGCTCTTCATGTCACCGAAGGAGGCTCTGAAGTCCCAGACCTGGGAAGTCTGGATCACGGCCCCTGAGCATCCACAGTGTCATCAAGGCAGAAAGCAGGGAGGAGAGAGAAAAGACACATGTGATCTTAGCGGGATGTAGCCACACCCCCACAGATAACCCTCCTGAGACAGACTGAATAGATCAAACTGCTGACAGAGTTGTATCCACCCTGACCGCTGAGATCGCCCCTGCCAAGGCTGGTTACAACTTTCCCGATGTTTTCCTTTCCTTCTTCCAGTTCTCATCCTGAATTGCACAAGCCGTTGGGGGAGTTGTCCACACTAAGAGGACAGGGGTGAGCCGTGATGACCCAGGGCCTGAGAGAGGTTGAGGGTGTCTATACAGGAGGACATCATGATATTGTATGGGAGGCAGGGATCAAAACCATCCCCAAGAAAAAGAAAGGCAAAAAAGCAAAATGGTTGTCTGACAAGGCCTTACAAATAGCTGAGAAAAAAGAGAAGCGAAAAGCAAAGCAGAAAAGGAAAGATATACCCATTTGAATACAAAGTTCCAAAGAATAACAAGGAGAGATAAGAAAGCTGTCCTCAGCAATCAATGCAAAGAAATAGAAGAAAACAATAGAATGGGACAGACTAGAGATCTCATCAAGAAAATTAGAGACACCAAGGGAATATTTCATGCAAAGATGAGCACAATAAAGGACAGAAATGGTATGGCCCTAACAGAAGCAGAAGATATTAAGAAGAGGTGGCAAGAATACACTGAAGAACTGTACCAAAAAGATATTCATGACCTAGATAACCAGGATGGTGTGACCCCTCACTTAGAGCTAGACATCCTGGAGTGTGAAGTCAAGTGGGCCTTAGGAAGCATCACTATGAACAAAGCTAGTGGACGTGATGGAATTCCACTTGAGCTATTTCAAATCCTAAAGGATGATGTTGTGAAGGTGCTGCACTCAATGTGCCCACAAATTTGGAAAACTCAGCAGTGGCTACAGGACTGGAAAACGTCAGTTTTCATTCCAACCCCTAAGAAAGGCAATGTTAAAGAATGTTCAAACTAGTGCACAATTGTACTCATCTCACACTCTAGCAAAGTAATGCTCAAAATTCTCCAAGCCAGGCTTCAACAGTACATGAGCCGTGAACTTCCAGGTGTTCAAGCTGGATTTAGAATAGGCAGAGGAACCAGAGATCAAATTGCCAACATCCGCTGGATCATCGAAAAAGCAAGAGAGTTCCAGAAAAACATCTACTTCTGCTTTATTGACTATGTCAAAGTCTTTGACTGTGTGGATCACAACAAACTATGGAAAATTCTTGAAGAGATGGGAATACTAGACCACCTGACCTGCCTCCTGAGAAACCTGTATGCAGGTCAGGAAGCAACAGTTAGAACTGGACATGGAACAACAGACTGGATCCAAATAGGAAAAGGAGTACATCAAGGCTGTATATTGTCACCCTGTTTATTTAACTTATATGTAGAGGACATTATGAAACACGCTGGGCTGGAAGAAGCACAAGCTGGCATCAAGATTGCTGGGAGAAATATCAATAACCTCAGATATGCAGATGACACCACCCTTATGGCAGAAAGTGAAGAGGAGCTAAAGAGCCTCTTGATGAAAGTGAAAGAGGAGAGTGAAAACATTGGCTTAAAGTTCAACATTCAGAAAACTAAGATCATGGCATCCAGTCCCATCACTTCATGGCAGATAGATGGGGAAGCAAGGGAAACAGTGAGAGACTTTATTTTGGGGGGCTCCAAAATCACTGCAGATGGTGACTGCAGCCATGAAATTAAAAGACGCTTGCTCCTTGGAAGAAAAGCTATGACCAACCTAGGCAGCATATTAAAAAGCAGAGACATTACTTTACCAACAAAGGCCCATCTAGTCAAGGCTATGGTTTTTCCAGTAGTCATGAATGGATGTGAGAGTTGGACTATAAAGAAAGCTGAACGCTGAAGAATTGATACTTTTGAACTGTGGTGTTGGAGAAGACTCTTGAGAGTCCCTTGGACTGCAAGGAGATCAAACCAGTCCATCCTAAAGGAAATCAACCCTGAATATTCATTGGAAGGACTGATGCTGAAGCTGAAGCCCCAATACTTTGGCCACCTGATGCCAAGAACCAACTCATTGGAAACGACCCTGATGCTGGGAAAGATTGAAGGCAGGAGGAGAAGGGGATGGCAGAGAGTGAGATGGTTGGATGGCATCACTGACTTGATGGGCGCAAGTTTGAGTACGCTCCAGGAGTTGGTGATAGACAGGGAGGCCTGGCGTGCTGCAGTCCATGGGGTCACAAAGAATTGGACACGACTGAGCGACTGAACTGACACAAGAGGAGAAACTCATCTCATCGTGGGGGCCTTGGAGCTCAAGCAAGATCAAGAAGCATTAGGAGGAGGACGAGTGGCAGTCGTGATAAGATCTGGGTTGTACATGAAGGGATTGATCAAATGGTTAACTCATCAAGACAACAGAAGCCAAATTTCTCCCTGTTGGCAAAGAGAGCTACAAGTGCCGAATGGGAGAAAACAAGAATGAACCCTGTGGTGTTGGACTGAAAGTGGAGATGATGAAACCTGTGGTTTTCACTAGATGGAGAGGGATGCAGAAATAAAGAGGGATGTAAATTTGAGTACATACTCTCACGAGTGCTGTGAACTCTTGCACATGTGCGTGTGTGTGCACACATCTCCCACTGAGATGGTCTGGGAGAAGCAACACCCTAGAAGTGATGAGGACATTCCCAGACCCACACACTATTTTCCAATAAAGGGACCCGGGATCCCTGAAGGAATCACCGATTTCAGAGCTGGGCAGGGAAAGTAGGAGGCGAGCATGGACCACTCTGTTCTGCCACAAATAAAGAAAGTACTCAAAACATAAGGAGAACATCTCAAAAGGGCCTCAAGTCAGCTTGAAGGCAGTCCCACTTGCCAAATCTGAGATGATTTGAGAGACAAAAATTAATGACGGAATGAGCTGTGGGTGCTAAGCCGATTCAGTCGTGTCCAACTCTTTGCAACCCCATGGACTGTAGCCCATCAGGCTCCTCTGTCCTTGGGATTCTCCAGCAAGAATACTGGAGTGGGTTGCCATGCCCTCCTCTAGGGGATCTCCCCAATCATCCCCCTCCAGGGGATCTTCCCAGGTGCCACCTGGGAAGCCCAATGACAGAACAGCTCATGAGTAGTAAAAATGAGAACCCATGAGTCCAACTGACCTAAATAAATAACTCCAAAGTGTGGTGGGAAATGGAATGAATAGTTGCTGAGTCTCAAAGTGCCTTCCCACATGAGAAAAAATGTTTATTCACTACACAGGGGAAAAGGAGTCACTACAGGATAGGGAGGGCTTCCCAGGTGGTGCACTGGTAAAGAATCCACCTGTCAACGCAGGAGACACAGATTCAACCCCTGGGTCGGGAAGGTCCCCTGGAGGATGGCACAGCAACCTGCTCCAGTATTCCTGCCTGGAGAATCCCATGGACAGAGGAGCCTGGCAGGCTACAGTCCATGGGGTCACAAACAGTCAGATACAACTGAATTGACTTAGGGGGGATTCAGTGGTTACTGGAAAGAGATGGTTCTTCCCAGACAACCAGCCCCATATGAGGGTGACACGTTTGAGGAATTGAAATTGAGCTCCTTTTTTAAATATTTATTTTTATGTATTCACTTATTTGGCTGTGCTGGGTCTTAGGTGCAGAACGCAGGGTCTTTGATCTTCATCACAGCCTGCAGGGTCTAGTGACCTGAGCAGGAGTGCAACCCAGGCCCCCTGTACTGGAAGCTCAGAGTCTTAGCTACTGGGCCACCAGGGAAGCCCCCAAACTGAACTTCTTGATCTCCAGGCAACACAGATGTACTCACACCAAAGTCACAAATGCTCCCCCAACTCTGACCTGAATGCTTATGGAAATCCACGGTCTTGTCTGATGATTGGCTAATAAAACCTCAGAACACACTGATGCTCTCCTGCCCGCCACCACCGCCCCCTCCCACCCCAACCCCAAGCCCAGCTTAGGTTTCAGAGATGGCAGATCCAGCAGAAAAAGGAATGAGGAAATGCCCAGAGGACCGGGGCAGGTGTCTTTCCGCGTAGAATTCTCCAGGAGGGGAAGAATGTCAGCTATGCTCCTCACTCACAAGCCATAGCAACAGGCAGGCCAGCTAGATGGCTCAGATCACATAACATGGCCCTGGCACCCAGCGCCACATGGCACCCCGACAAACCAAACACAAAACTGCCGGGCTCATTCTCTGCCACCTGCACTGCGGGGACCTCTACTCTCACGTTCAAAGAGAGAGTTTCAAAGTGGGAGAGGTCAGCCCAGGGGTCCCGGCCGATTTCACAGCATAGCCTTGAGAAACAGGCGGCTGCCGTTATTCTCATGAAGTGCTGCTCCATCAAGGGTGTGGTTGTGATCACCCAGCCGAGACGGTGACCTCTCCAAGCTCACATTTAGAGACTGGGTCAACTAGGATCTCTCTGGCCATGCATTTAGAAAAACAGCCATAGGGGAAAGATGACTGTGAACTGAAGACATTTATGCATAAAGCAAGAGGGATGAAGACAGATGGTCACCAAGTGGGTTAACTTGGCAGTTCAGATGTGTTAGGGCTCTGGGTCATCTCCCTTGAAATTTTCTTCCCTTGTCTTCTTGGTCACCAAATGGCTGCTGCAGCTCTGGACATCAAATCCTGTATCGATCACGGATCATCTGCTAAGCACTGCACAGGGATGAGCCAAACAGTTGGAGATCCCTGATTTCTTCAGACGTATGGTCTATTGTTGGTCCAGAGATGGCCCTGGGTCATGCCCCCCATGGTGATCCCTGTTCCTTTCAATTCTGTGTGCAGAAAACAACTTTGAATAAACCAATCTGTACTCATATTTTAAAACTCAAAAGTAGTTTAAAAGCTGGAATATCTGGAATTCCTTTTCTCCAGGATTCCCACTTTCCCAATTCCTTAAAGGAATGTTATTAAATACCTTTAAAATGTTAAAACTAGAAAGCAGCTAGCACAGTGCCTAGAACACGATGAGTGCTTGAAGTAAGTTCCAGTCCTGGTTCTTTTCTTCATATTTGAGGCTCCTGGCCACCTCCACCCCTGCCCTACTGTCAGGAAAGAGGATCTTCTTGTCGAGCTCTTAACCAAATGGCTTTCTAGTGACGTGATGGGCTACGCTCTATAGAAAACCTTCTCTCCAAAAACCCACATGGGCATCTGAACTAATCACTGTTTTCAGAGCATGGGTCCTGGTCATGAAACCCATTCCAGATTAATTTGTACCAAGCAAAAAAGCTGATCCACAGCTTTGGGAAGCATGTCTTAACTAGTTCAACATCTCAGAAGCACATGCCCTGAGAGCAGAAGATGGGTGGATGGACGTCTACGTGGATGGGAGTTGAGGATCTTCCCTTAATTGATGTGTTTCTACATTTCAGTTACCTGGCTGCATGCAATCAAATCTAATCTTCCTGACAATTGAATAAAGGAGTTATTATTTCCTTTTATTTTCATGTAAAGAAACTGGGATTCAGAGAGTTTCGAAGATTTACCTGAGGCCGTTCAGCTAATGGTAAAGCCAACATGAAACCCAGGGATCTCAGGACCTGATCCTTTTTCTTTTTGTAAACTAATTTTTAATTTTGTTGTTCAATCACTAAGTTGTATCTGACTTTTTGCAGCCCCATAGACTGTTACACAACAGTCTTCCCTGTCCTTCACCATCTCCCGAAGTTTGCTTGAATTCATATCCAGTGATGCCATCCAATTATCTCATTTTCCGTTGCCCCCTTCTCCTCCTGCCCTCAATCTCTCCCAGCATCAGGGTCTTTTCCAATGAGTCACACCTAGGAAGGTGGGACATATATGCATTGATAGATCACTTTTTTCTAAGTGGAAGTGAAAAGAGATCCAAGCATATCTATTACTAAAGCTAAAAATATAGCAATTTTGGATGCTTTGGGTTAAAAGATGGCTTTTTCTGAGCAAAAGGTATTTTTATGGAACCATTACATCTACATAAATAGCAAGAGAGTTGGACGAGAGAAAGAAGAAGTCATAATTTGATTCCTCTTGTTGCTGTGCAGGAAAAACAGTCCCTCCTGATTTTTATACCCCTCTGCCAAGGTGGAAAATTTCCCTCTAGGTCCCTGTATCAAATCTAAATGCCAAATCTCCAGAGGGCGTGCGAGGAGGAGGCCCATGTTGACCCAGCTTTGCTGCAATAGGTTAAACGCGAAAGTGGGAGCCAAGTGGGGAGGACGGGAGAGATGAAGTGACAGACTGAGGTCAGCACCACAGGGGTGTCATTTTGGGCAAAGCCTTGATGCTCTGGTTGAAGTTTCCACTTCTCTGTACACTGGAAATAGCCAGCTATGCCCCTTTGCTGTTAAAAACCAGCATTGGTCCCCCGGCCAGTGGCCGGGCAGAAGTGGGCAAGGAGACAGAACAGAATGAGGACCCTCCCTGCTTGCCCAGGAGACCATGTTATCAAGAACCGTGACTTCAGAGTTGGGGTGTTACCTTCGCTCAGATGAGGTTGGTTTCTTTGAGTTCTCGGGTCCTTCATTCTAATGCCCTATAGGTCTTTCTCGGACAAACCCTTCAGCCATTCCAGAGGGGGTCCTTGCCCAGTGGACACTAGAGCTTTCTGGCTCCTGGAGCTCCATTTCAGTGTCTTTTCACTATCTTTGCTCTTCACCACCCAACCCACTCTTCTGGCTGCGTCCTGGACTTGCCATTGCCCAGAGCGGTCCCGCATCTGCCTGACATTCTAAAGCCTGAGGTCTCTGGCACAACGCCCTATCTTTCCAGCTCTTTCCTCTCTGCCCACTCTCTCACCTCATCATGTCCTCCAAAGCCAGGGCACCTCCCTCTTCTCCCAGTTTGCCACCTCCCTCCTGGTGTCATTTGCTTCCCCGTTAAGCCCATTTGGCTATGGCCACTCTCTGCCAGTAACAAAAGCAATGCTGCTCGTCTTTCCACTTCCAACCCCATTCGTGGACCTGGCCAACCAAAGGTCTGCTTTGGTCCCACTTCCTGACGGCTGGGCAAGGCTGGAGAACTGCTCACAGACCCCGCACGTGGGCAGGAGGACAAAGCTGATAGCCCATCCTGGCTGAGCCCTTCAAGGTGCTCAGCAATTCGCCCATCCCTCATTTTCAGATCAGTCCCATCCCTCATTCTCCTAGCAACACTGTCAATATTTCAGCCCCTGCTGCCATCTTTCCCAAAAGCGATGACCCTGCTTCTTATTTCGTTGAAAAAAAAAAAAAGAAACAATCAGCTATAAACTTCCTCACTCAGAACCTAACGTACCTGTACTGCTAACTCCTTCCTCGTATCTCGAATACAAACCAGACCTTCCTTCCATCCCAGGTGAATCCACAACTTCACGCGCATTTCTTCTATAACCTCCCTCAATGTTTCCTGCATTCTTTATTTCTCTCTCTCTCTACTGACTTTACCTCGTAGCCTGTTAACCTACTCAAGTGTTTTCTGTCTTAAGAAAGCACCTATATACACGCTATTGATATTATGTACTGACACTATGCAGAAAAAAGAGATAACTAATGAGAACCTATTGTTTTGCACACCTGAGCCTAACAGCCAACTAGTTTTTATTAGTAACAATTATTTATTAATAAAACATAACCCTGAAAGCTAATGTATTGAATATTGATAATGTATCAGGCACTGTATCAGGAACTTCCCATGTGCCATGTCATTTAGCCCTCTGCCTCCCTTTATGAGGAAACAAGGGAGACGAGAACTTACCCACCTTCCCTCTGACCCCTTCACCCATCCGCAAATGCAATCGTGAAGGAAAGCCCAGCCTCCGTGAACTTGCCCCCACGGCTGCCCCAGGCACCCTTGGCTTCGTCCTAAATGAGGTGCCATCTCAACCATTACAGCGTCCCGAACCTTTCCGAAGTGTCCTACCTCTGGCTCTCTGGATGCCCCCTCCCAGTATTTGACCTCCGACCCTTGTTAACAGGCGTCCTCTGCTTTGACCTCACCCAGGGCCTTTCCACCCCACCCGGGACCCCCCAACCCTAGCCCCTCACTCAGGCAGAAGCATTGCTTTGACCACGGCAACAAAGGGCTCCTGGGGAGAATCTCAACATGCCTGGACCGTCACCATCAGCTCCCTCCAGTCAGCACCAAAAACGCATGACCGGTGCCAAGCGGGGAAGGAAGGAGGGAGAAGATGCTCAGAGATGGATGGAGACACGTCACGGCCTCTGAGCAGGGCCAGTGTGTTTGTTGCCTGGTTATGCTGCATCAAACCTGACTCCGGCCCTTCCTCAAAACCAGTCCTCCAAAGATCCAGACGCTGCCCTGGCAGGAAAGGCGGGCCCTCCTTCCGAGTTCCTGGGAGCATTAGCTCATCAGCGCCTGCTTGCTCCCCACCGTGAGATGAACCCGCTCACAAGAAGCTAAGGGGAGCAGTGGCGCAAACAGAAACTCCAGGCATCTCAGTGGTTAGAACACATCTCCCTCCTGCTGCTCGGATGGTCCCTCTTAGGAAAAACAACCTCAACTGGTTTGGCCTCAGCTTCCCTCCAAGCTTGTTTTCAGCTCCCGGTCCTTTCCCCATCCTTCCTACGCCCCCTTCTCCATTCTCCATGCTGTCCCCCCGTCTCCCATTCCTGTGAGCTAGCTCTTGTCCTGGGTTCAACATTCCCAGGGTTGGAAACGCCAGGCAGCGATGCAGGCGCTAACAGGGAAAGTGTGGGCTGGAATCTAGAATGATCAGACCCCAGGCCAAGAGCTCCTTTTGGGGAGGAGCGACCCCAGATTTCACTAGACGTCTTTGGGTGAAAATTCCACAAAGATTCCAGATGGAATTTCATTTCCAGATGGAAATGACAAAACTCAACAGAAATCGAACTGAATGAGCAGATATACGTAGCATGCTTGGGACGATGACCAGCATATGGTGAGCTGTATAAACACTTAGAACTGAGTCGGAGTTTGTGGAAGTATACATTTCAACATTGAAGCTGCATATATATATTCCAGAATCCTTGAAAATGGGTACCTGAACCTGGATTTGTGCATTCTACCTCTCTGCTGTCACCAGTCTAAGGCGCCTTTGCATACATGACTAAAGATCTCCATCTCTTGTTCTCGCCTCCCCTCCTTAGTCTCAAATCCAGTAAAAGCCCTTGATTTCCCTAAACCTCGTGTTGGTGTCTTTCCTATCGCCTTGGCAGCAAACACCCTGGCTTCATAATAATAACCATTTAGCGCTTTAGCATTGAGCTGTAATTACAGGAATGCACTGGAAGCTGATGTCAAGTAAGCTTTCCTCCCCCAAGCACATTGGCAAGGGCTCTGGTTGGGTTTTGAGCGAAGACCCTCTCCGGAAGCCTCGCAGGAAAAGGGTCAGCCCCTGCAGAGGGAGGCGAGACGCCGGTGGTCTGCATTTCAAGGCCAGCGCTGAGCCTGCCCGTTCCTGCTGCACACTGCCAGCGAAAAACACAGACTTCTTCCCTCCGAAGCAAAGAATCCTCAGCGTCCTTCAGAATCATGTCTCAAAGAGGACTGAGGCAAAAGAAGCGAGAAAGTCTTCCTTCCTCTTTGGAAAGCTTCAAGCAGGAAGGGAGGAACGGGGCTGGGAAGCAGGAAACGTCCAGGACTCAGCTGGAAGCAGACCGCCCAGCTTCATGAATTGCGAGGGTGGTTCCTGGTGCCGGCTGCTCTGGGTTCCAGCTCAGATTCTGCCCAAGGCCCTTCCAACCTCAGGGAGAAGGAGGTGACAGGCGCCTCTCTTCTGAGACGTGATGAAAGGTATGAGTCATGAGAAGTGGGCGGGAAGTTAGCCCCAGGGTCAGGGGCCCTGAGCATCAGCAGCTGGATGAAAACGCAGGAAGAGGAGGGGGGAATCCCCACAGGAAAAAAAAAAAAAATTGTCTCCAGTTGCCTTCCTTCCAGTCCACTCAGATATTTCAGAAGTGTGCCAGACGCAGAGCGGGCAAGCCTGAGAACCAAGGAGCCGTCTGCCGATAAGCACCGAGTAGGGTTACCCTGTGTCTCACGCCAGTCTCCATGAGGGGCTGGCAAAGGAGCCGAGGCAGCCTGGATGGGGATAAGGAGGCTACGGCGATAAGCTGGCTTTGATGTGGCCACACCGTGTCACGTCAGAGTTAGAGGAGATCTTGGAAACCACTGATTTGTGGATAGCAAACCAAGGCCCAGAGAGGGCATGGGGTTTGTCCAAGACCCACAGCTCCTTAAGTTGTCTGGCAAGACTTTGCCTGGCCCCCAAGCCAAACACAGAAACGCTGGTACATGAGTCCAAAGACCAGCTCCAGAGTGGGGACACTCCCTCGGAGCAGATCTCCACCACTTCACCTGTTGGTCACAGGATGGACACAGGTGACGCCCATGACCTTCTCATCTACCTGCCTGTTGTCTTGTCCCAGGTGAGATTCAGCACCTGTGGTTAATCCTAAGAAATTCAAGTGTGATGGACAGTTTTTCAATCAAATAGCATGAGACATGTGAATCTTCTACTTTTTATTGAAAGGGAAAAGGAGCCCAGAGCTGATGTAAACACGGTACCTTCTACCTCGAGGTCTTTAAAAACAAGCAATAGGAAAACTATCTGTGATCCATGTAAGCAATAGAACATTCAGATCAGATCAGTCGCTCAGTCATGTCCGACTCTTTGCGACCCTATGAATCGCAGCACGCCAGGCCTCCCTGTCCATCACCAACTCCTGGAGTTCACTGAGACTCACGTCCATCGAGTCAGTGATGCCATCCAGCCATCTCATCCTCTGTCGTCCCCTTCTCCTCCTGCCCCCAATCCCTCCCAGCATCAGAGTCTTTTCCAATGAGTCAACTCTTTGCATGAGGAGGCCAAAGTACTGGAGTTTCAGCTTTAGCATCATTCCTTCCAAAGAAATCCCAGGGCTGATCTCCTTCAGAATGGACTGGTTGGATCTCCTTGCAGTCCAAGGGACTCTCAAGAGTCTTCTTCAACACCACAGTTCAAAAGCATCAATTCTTCGGCGCTCAGCCTTCTTCACAGTCCAACTCTCACATCCATACATGACCACAGGAAAAACCATAGCCTTGACTAGACGAACCTTTGTTGGCAAAGTAATGTCTCTGCTTTCGAATATGCTATCTAGGTTGGTCATAACTTTCCTTCCAGGGAGTAACTGTCTTTTAATTTCATGGCTGCAGTCACCATCTGTAGTGATTTTGGAGCCCCTCCAAATAAAGTCTGACACTGTTTCCACTGTTTCCCCATCTATTTCCCATGAAGTGATGGGGCAGGATGCCATGATCTTTGTTTTCTGAATGTTGAGCTTTAAGCCAACTTTTTCACTCTCCACTTTCACTTTCATCAAGAGGCTTTTGAGTTCCTCTTCACTTTCTGCCATAAGGGTGGTGTCATCTGCATATCTGAGGTTATTGATATTTCTCCCGGCAATCTTGATTCCAGCTTGTGTCTCTTCCAGTCCAGCGTTTCTCATGATGTACTCTGCATATAAGTTAAATAAACAGGGTGACAATATACAGCCTTGACGTACTCCTTTTCCTATTTGGAAGCAGTCTGTTGTTCCATGTCCAGTTCTAACTGTTGCTTCCTGACCTGCATACAAATTTCTCAAGAGGCAGGTCAGGTGGTCTGGTATTCCCATCTCTTTCAGAATTTTCCACAGTTTATTGTGATCCACACAGTCAAAGGCTTTGGCATAGTCAATAAAGCAGAAATAGATGTTTTTCTTGAACTCTCTTGCTTTTTCCATGATCCAGTGGATGTTGGCAATTTGATCTCTGGTTCCTCTGCCTTTTCTAAAACCAGCTTGAACGTCAGGAAGTTCACGGTTCACATGTTGCTGAAGCCTGGCTTGGAGAATTTTGAGCATTACTTTACTAGCGTGTGAGATGAGTGCAATTGTGTGGTCGTTTGAGCATTCTTTGGCATTGCCTTTCTTTGGGATTGGAATGAAAACTGACCTTTTCCAGTCCTGTGGCCACTGCTGAGTTTTCCAAATGTGCTGGCATATTGAGTGCAGCACTTTCACAGCATCATCTTTCAGGATTTGGAATAGCTCAACTGGAATTCCATCACCTCCACTAGCTTTGTTCGTAGTGATGATTTCTAAGGCCCACTTGACTTCACATTCCAGGATGTCTGGCTCTAGGCCAATGATCACACCATCGTGATTATCTGGGTCATGAAGATCTTTTTGTACAGTTCTTCTGTGTATTCTTGTCACCTCTTCTGCTTCTGTTAGGTCCATACCATTTCCGTCCTTTATCGAGCCCATCTTTGCATGAAATGTTCCCTTGGCATCTCTGATTTTCTTGAAGAGATCTCTAGTCTTTCCCATTCTGTTGTTTTCCTCTATTTCTTTGCATTGATCACTGAAGAAGGCTTTCTTATCTCTTCTTGCTATTCTTTGGAACTCCACATTCAGATGTTTATATCTTTCCTTTTCTCCTTTGCTTTTTGTTTCTCTTCTTTTCACAGCTATTTGTAAGGCCTCCCCAGACAGCCATTTTGCTTTTTTGCATTTCTTTTCCATGGGGATGGTCTTGATCCCTGTCTCCTGTACAATGTTACAAACCTCATTCCATAGCTCATCAGGCACTCTATCTATCAGATCTAGGCCCTTAAATCTATTTCTCACTTCCACTGTATAATCATAGGGATTTGATTTAGGTCATACTAGATAGCATATTCAAAAGCAGAGACATTACTTTGCCAACAAAGGTTCGTCTAGTCAAGGCTATGGTTTTTCCTGTGGTCATGTATGGATATGAGAGTTGGACTGTGAAGAAGGCTGAGTGCTGAAGAATTGATGCTTTTGAACTGTGGTGTTGGAGAAGACTCTTGAGAGTCCCTTGGACTGCAAGGAGATCCAACCAGTCCATTCTGAAGGAGATCAGCCCTGGGATTTCTTTGGAGGGAATCATGCTAAAGCTGAAACTTCAGTACTTTGGCCACCTCATGCGAAGAGTTGACTCATTGGAAAAGACTCTGATGCTGGGAGGGATTGGGGGCAAGAGGAGAAGGGGACGACAGAGGATAAGATGGCTGGATGGCATCACTGACTCGATGGACGTGAGTCTCAGTGAACTCCAGGAGTTGGTGATGGACAGGGAGGCCTGGCGTGCTGCGATTCATAGGGTCGCAAAGAGTCGGACACAACTGAGCAACTGATCTGATCTGATCTGATCTGAATGGTCTAGTGGTTTTCCCTACTTTCTTCAATTTAAGTCTGAATTGGGCAATAAGGAGTTCATGGTCTGAGCCACAGTCAGCTCCTGGTCTTGTTTTTGCTGACTGTATAGAGCTTCTCCATCTTTGGCTGCAAAGAATATAATCAATCTGATTTCAGTGTTGACCATCTGGTGATGTCCATGTATAGAGTCTTCTCTTGTGTTGTTAGAAGAGGGTGTTTGTTATAACCAGTGCATTTTCTTGGCAAACTCTATTAGTCTTCGCCCTGCTTCATTCTGTATTCCAAGGCCAAATTTGCCTGTTACTCCAGGTGTTTCTTGACTTCCTACTTTTGCATTCCAGTCCCCTATAATGAAAAGGACATCTTTTTTGGGTGTTAGTTCTAAAAGGTCTTGTAGGTCTTCATAGAACCGCTCAACTTCAGCTTCTTCAGCGTTACTGGTTGGGGCATAGACTTGGATTACTGTGATATTGAATGGTTTGCCTTGGAAACGAACAGAGATCATTCTGTCGTTTTTGAGATTGCATCCAAGTACTGCATTTCGGACTCTTTTGTTGACCATGATGGCTACTCCATTTCTTCTGAGGGATTCCTGCCCACAGTAGTAGATATAATGGTCATCTGAGTTAAATTCACCCATTCCAGTCCATTTCAGTTCGCTGATTCCTAGAATGTCGACATTCACTCTTGCCATCTCTTGTTTGACCACTTCCAATTTGCCTTGATTCATGGACCTGACATTCCAGGTTCCTATGCAATATTGCTCTTTACAGCATCGGACCTTGCTTCTATCACCAGTCACATCCACAGCTGGGTATTCTTTTTGCTTTGGCTCCATCCCTTCATTCTTTCTGGAGTTATTTCTCCACTGATCTCCAGGAGCATATTGGGCACCTACTGACCTGGGGAGTTTCTCTTTCAGTATCCTATCATTTTGCCTTTTCATACTGTTCATGGGGTTCTCAAGGCAAGAATACTGAAGTGGTTTGCCATTCCCTTCTCTGGTGGACCACATTCTGTCAGATCTCTCCACCATGACCCCCCCGTCTTGGGTTGCCCCACAGGCATGGCTTAGTTTCATTGAGTTAGACAAGGCTGTGGTCCTAGTGTGATTAGATTGACTAGTTTTCTGTGAGTATGGTTTCAGTGTGTCTTCCCGCTGATGCCCTCTTGCAACACCTACCATCTTACTTGGGTTTCTCTTACCTTGGGCGTGGGGTATCTTTTCACGGCTGCCCCAGCAAAGTACAGGTGCTGCTCCTTACCTTGGATGAGGGGTATCTCCTCACCGCTGCCCTTCCTGACCTTCAACGTGGGATAGCTCCTCTAGGCCCTCCTGTGCCCATGCAGCCACAGCGTAGGGTTGGTCCTCCCGGCCACCGTCCCTGGGCTCAGGTGTGGGGTTGCTCCTCCCGCCCGCTGCCCCTGGCCTCAGGCATGGGGGCATGGGGTAATTCCTCCCCACCACCACCCCTGACCTCGGACGTGGGGTATCTCCTCTCAGCCACCCGCCCTGACCTTGGACGTGGGGTATCTCCTCTCGGCCACTCCCCCGACCTCGGATGTGGGGTAGCTCCTCTCGGCCACCCCCCCTGACCTCGGACGTGGGGTAACTCCTCTTGGCCGCCACCCTTTGGGCATGGGGTCCTCCCGGCTTCTGCCCCTGACCTCGGACGTGGGGTAGGTTCATCAGTTTCAACACAAGTACCACTCTGGCAGGAGATGTGGATACTGCAGGCGGCCGTGCATCTGTGGGGGTGCAAGGGATCTTTGGGAAATCTCTGGACCTTCCTCTCAGTTTTGCTATGAACCTAAAATTACTCACAAAAAAATAGTCTTAAAAAAAAATACAGTAACAAGAATCCAATTTCATTCAACCAACATTTAATTGAGTTGCTAATTTCACCAAAAGAATTTTTTTCTCCCCACTGTTTGCTATTTTCAGCTTTCATGATTTTCTGCTTCCTATTGTATGTTGTGGGAATACCAAGGAAAACAGCAAGAGGCCTCTGGCTCTAGGAGAGTGCTCTCAAACCACAGTGCACATGTTTCCACACTCCTCTGGCATTCTCATTTAAAAAGCAGATTTTTAAACCCTACCTCTGGCCCTCTAACTCAGAACCCCTAAGGGTCAAGCCAGGCTTCCCAGGTGGCTCAGCGTAAAGAATCTACCTGCCAATGCAGGAGATGTGGGTTCAATCCCTGGGTCAGAAGATCCCCTGGGGGAGGGCAGGGCAACCCACACTCCAGCATTTTTACTGGAGGATCCCACGGACAGAGGAGCCTGGTGGGCTACAGTCCAGGAGGCCACAAAAGAGTCGGACACCACTGAGAGACTAAATAACAACACAAAAGGCTGGGGAATCTGCATTTTCACAACTTCTCCAGGTGATCATCATGGATGCTAACCTTCAATAAGAACTGCCTGCCTGGTACCTGGAGCAGGAAGAAGCCTCTGGGAAGAAGTCTGCCAGCCAGACCGCTGTGGCCTCAGGTTATAACTGAAGATTGATGGGAAAAGACAGGTAAAGGACCACAGACAACAGGCGAAGAGCAGGAGGCATGGAGCTGACACTCCCCTCTCGGGAGAGTCTTCAGACCCGACAAGGCTTCCCTGTGGCTCCCCTCTCCTGCATGTGAGCTTCCGCATCAGGTTCGTTCATGACCGCCTCCCCAGCCCCTGGCCCAGGATAGATGCTCAACGTCGTGGTTGGCGTTTGGTCGCTCAGTCGTGTCTGACTCTTTCATTAACGGAAAAGAGATCAGATTTGTGACCCTATGGATTGTAGCCCGCCAGGGACCTTGGTCCATGGGCTTCTCCAGGCAAGAATACTGGAGTGGGTTGCCATTTCCTCCTCCAGGGGATCTTCCCAATGCAGGGATTGAACGTGCATCTCCTGCATTGCAGGTAGATTCTTTACCTCTGAGCCACCTGGGGAAGCCCAGGTACTCAATAAATTAATGCTGAACAGATGAATCAATCTTGTCCAGGAGAAGAAGCAGGTAAAGACACAAGCAAAGTTCTCCCCAAATGATTTAATCTTCCCCTCCATTTAAACGTGCAGCTCTCCCCAGAGGCCCCACTCCCCAGAGGCCCCACTAGGAGGGAGAATGAAGCTTGGACACGATACATCAGCTGCTCAGAAGAATGTGACCCCTTCTGGAAACCAGGACTATTCTGTATCCAGAAGTCTCAGCTCTCAGGAGCCGCGCTTGCTTGGGGTGGAGGTGTGAGCACTGCTCAGTTTCCAGGATACTGAAACTAAAGCTGCTAAACACACAGCGAGGTCTCAGAGGGGAAGAACGTGGAGGAAAATGCATCCGATGGGGGCTGCACCCGGCAAGGCTGCCACACTGGCTTCCCCAACCCCTGCAGCGAGTGGCAGAAATCAAGTGATGCCTGCGGTACATTGGCTCAGTGGTAAAGAATCCACTTGCCAAGAAAGAGCCAGGGGTTCAGGCCCTGGGTGGGGAAGATCCCCTGGAGGAAGAAATGACAACCCACTCCAGTGTTCTTGCCTGGAGAATCCCATGGACAGAGGAGCCTGGAGGGCTATGGTCCATGGGGTCATGGGGTCACAAAGGGTCAGACATGACTGAAAGACTGAGCGTACATGCACGGGGCCTGCAGAAATCTGCTGCTCTCCCCCTAATACCTGCCCCCCCCCCAAATTTCAGAGTGTTTTTGCCTGCTATCCTCTAAAATAATGCATCTTTGACTTTTTCCTGCTCTTTGAAATCACAAATGCTCCTGGAATTGCTTTAACCAGATTCACACTAGGATGCATATTACTTTAGTTTGTTAGGGCTGCTGTGTTAAATACCACAGGCTCAGTGGCTGCATGACAGGTGGATTCTTTACAGTCTGAGCCACCAGGGAAGCCCTTCCACCACGGTCATGTCACTGTGGCATTTGGAGATGCTGCTTTTTCCTGCTGCGAGTGGCCCTCAGGGAAGATGGGCAGGCTGGCCCCCTCACCCCTGCATAATGCGACTGTGCAGAATTTGGAGACTGGTCTGCTAACTCCATCTTCCAAAGCCCTCGGTCGCCCCGATAACTTGCTGCCAGATTGAACCTCCTCCGAGCCTAGCGCGCAATGCTGCTTTTGCTCTTGGGGCACCTTGGAGATATTTCCCAGTGGCGACAAGGGTAAGCGTCCTGTCACCTTTAATACACTCTGACTTCCCACGGCATCAGGCTAACCTGGGCTCTGCTACCTGTTGCGTCACCTACCACCTGCACGGCCTTGGGCGGATGACTTAACCTGTGCCTCAGTTTCCTCCTCTTCAGGGAGATAGTGGTGACTGTCTGTGTTATCTTAACGATTAGACAACATATGTAAAACACGTGCCTGCATAAGGAAGGCTGGGCGCTACTCACCCTGTGCATATGCGTGGCTCCCGCAGCCCTCTACGTGGACAGATAGCAACAGCTCCCTCGCATCTATGCTGTGCCATGTATTTGGAGATATTAAAAAGTGTGCGCCTGATGGTGGTCCAGTGATTGAGGGTCCACCTGCCAATACAGGAGACACAGGTTCAATCCCTGCTCCGGTAAGATCCCACATGCCCCGGAGCAACTAACCTGTGAGCCACAACTATTGATACCCACGTCAGAGCCTGTGCTCTGCAGCAAGGCACTGCAGCGAGAGGCCCCGACACCCTGCAAGGAGAGAAAGCCCTCACGCAGCAACCACGACCCAGCGCGGGCAAAAGCACACACACACACAAATGTGCCCCAACTGAGCTGCACGTTCGTGGCCGTGATCTGGGCCAGCCTCCTTCCTTGTGCCCTTCTCCATAAAAGCCCCACATGTTAAGGTTTTATGGTTAAGAATTAAAAGGGAAACGTTTCAGTATGCAAGGAAAGTATGATGTGTATTTTCAATTTAAAAAACAGGTATAAGGAATGAAAATTCAGGCTTCCCAGCTAGCTCAGTGGTGGAGAGCCTGTCTGCCAATGCAGGAGATGCAGGGGGTGAGGGTTTGATCCCTCGGTCGGGAAGATTTCCCTGGAGGAGGGCATGGCAACCCACTCCAGTATTCTTGCCTGGAGAATTCCATGGACAGAGGAGCCTGCCAGGCTACTGTCCATGGGGTCTCGGGGAGTTGGACATGGCTGAGCAACTGAACCCAGCACACCATGAAAGTCAGGGACCGACCCCACCTCCGTAATCCGTACTCTCCCTTCAAGCCCTGAACATTCTATTCTGGATAAATCCGTACTGTGAGTCACTTTAGGGGAAAATCCTCCAGTAAAGATTGGGGGGGTCACAGTCCACCGGGGTCATGAGGGATCGTGCCTCAGGACACAAGGACCTAGAGCATCACAGTTTGAGGCCCAGGGCGTGCTGATTCCCACGGCCCCACGCAACCCCGAGCTCCACGTCTTCAGCAAGCGAAGCCAGGCCCTGTGCCCCTGACCAGTGGGGACTTTGGAAACCCCCCACTCAAAAGTGAAGAGTTAGCCCAGCCTTGTGCAGAGGGATTTCTCTGTAATCTGCACACGTGTCCCGGGGATCAGGCCCTGGGAGGTGCCACCATTCCCTGGGGATGGCTCAGACCCCTGGCCCACAGCCCGCCGAACTCCCCAAGCCCTCTCGCTCAAGTCGACTTCAAATTTAATTAAGAAGAAGAGAGATGTTGTTAATTAAGATGGTCCTCTGCAGGGCCATCACCCGGGAGCAGGGAGACGAGCGAGGAGATAAACATCTCGTCATGATGCAGAAAGCTGGAAGAGCCTCCCTGAGCCTCACCTGTGAAAACAAGCCTGGATGCCTCAAGCACGCAGGCGCAAAGCGTGGGCTTCGTGGGAGCCGGAGCCCCGCCTGTGGGTAGCGGGGCTGCAGAAGCTGCACAGATTGCTCCCCAAACAGTCTCCAGGAGAGGCAGGCCCCCGCGGTCCCCAGGGCACCAAGAAGGCCCTGCCGGCCACTCCGTCTCCTCCCCATCTTCTCGGCCAAAAGGCCTGCCAGCAACTCCCCGCAAGCTGGTGTGAGTTAGTAACCAAAGTCTGAGAAGGATTTAAAGAGATGATAAGAGAATACAGAGGGACAGAGGGACAGACATCCCGGACGGGCCAATGGTTAAGACTCCACGCTTCCACTGCAGGGGGCACAGGTTCGATCCCTGATTGGGGGACTAAGATCCCACACGCCACGTGGTGTGGCCGAAAAGGAGAGAGAGAGGATAGTAAGAGCTGAGAGAGGAAGATGAAAGGGACCAGCTGCTGCTGTTGCTGCTGCTAAATCGCGCCAGTCGTGTCTGACTCTGTGCGACCCCATAGACGGCAGCCCACCAGGCTCCCCCGTCCCTGGGATTCTTCAGACAAGAACACTGGAGTGGGTTGCCATTTCCTTCTCCAATGCATGAACGTGAAAAGTGAAAGTGAAGTCGCTCAGTCGTGTCCGACTCTTAGTGACCCCATGGACTGCAGCCCACCAGGCTCCTCCGTCCATGGGATTTTCCAGGCAAGAGTACTGGAGTGGGTTGCCATTGCCTTCTCCGAAAGGGACCAGACAGTTTGGCAAATCTCTGGAGCTGGGGCCCCTGAGGAAGGCTTACGGTCTCGGTGGATGAGCCAGGTGACTGTTGGGTGTTCCTAAATGTGTGGCTCTCTGGTTCCCAACATCAGAATAGCCCCCCATTCTGGGATGCTTGGGGAAAAAAACAAATTCCTGGGTGCTCGCCTGGGTTTAGGAAAAGACCTCCTATGGGGGCCAGGAAATTAGCATTTTAAAACATCCTACAGGAGATTTGGGGGCCACCATGGTGCTTCAGTTCTAAAGAATCCATTTGCCAATGCAGGACACATGGGTTCGATGCCTAGGTTGGGAAGATCCCCGGAGAAGGAAATGGTACCACACGCACAGGCATTCCAGCCTGGGAAATCCCATGGACGGGGAACCTGGCGGGCTACAGTCCATGGGAATCACAAAACAGTTGGACATGACTTAGCGACTAACCTACAACAACAGGAAATTTTGAGTCCATGCTTTAGAAGGCTGCTGCTGCTGCTGCTAAGTCGCTTCAGTTGTGTCTGACTCTGTGAGACCCCATGGACTGCAGCCCACCAGGCTCCCCCGTCCCTGGGATTCTCCAGGCAAGAACACTGGATTGGGTTGCCATTTCCTTCTCCAATGCATGAAAGTGAAAAGTGAAAGTGAAGTGGCTCAGTCGTGTCTGACTCTTAGCGACCCCATGGACTGCAGCCCACCAGGCTCCTCAGTCCATGGGATTTTCCAGGCAAGAGGACTGGAGTGGGCTGCCATTGCTAGGGTAGGCTCAAATAGGGATTAGTAAACTACAGCCCAGGGGCCAAACCTGGCCCTCAGCCCGGATATTAGCTAATGTTCATTTGTTCATCCTTTCACAAAAGAACGTGATAAGAACTAGCTCTAGACAGGTCCTGTTATAGGTACTAGAAATAAAACATTGAAAAAGAGTTGTAATCTCTGTCTTCATGGAAAATGTGTTCTAAACAGGGATAGGGAGGAAAACAGTCCCCCCACCAAAAAAAAAAAAAACAAGTAAACATATAATATCTTCAGATGATAATACAAGCTATCAAAGAACAATGAACAGTGCCAGACATCACCCTAACACAGGGACGTGAAGATTGGGTATAACTCAAAAAAGCATGCAGGCGATGGCAATGACCCCTCTAGGGGATGGTGAGGCTGCTTCAAGCCAAGATTCTCTAATTTCCTGGGACTCCAATATAGTTATTTGTGGTTAAAAAAATTGAGCATTCTATCAAGGAAGTTATGCAACACAAAACAAAAATAAAATAAAAACATAAAAACAAACAAACAAACAAAACCCCACACTTCTGCCAGAGGTCTGGTTTTTTTCTGGCTTCTCTGCTGAGATGAATATTTATCTGCACGCTCTACAGAGAGGTGGGGGCTTCCGGCACCAGCAGAAGAGGCAGCCAGCTCTCAGCTACAGGGGTGGCGGCCGGGACCCCAAGCCCACCCCTCCAGAGCCCACAGCCTCATCTTCCACATGTAACTCGAGATGCACGAAAGAGAAACCGAGATCGCGGCAGCTCCGGCCAACCACTCTCCCAGGGGGCGTTTTGTAACAGAGGAAGAAGATTTTGAAACAGTTCTCTCTTGTAGCCAGCGAGACATAAATCTCAGTTTCTGGTCAGAGGCTGAGACTCGCTGGCTCTCGGAGTCACTCAGGAGAGACATCCACCGTCTGTGGCCTGAGCCTCCATCTCCACCCTGCCCCGCCAGGGAAATGGTCATCTCCACGCTCCATCCGCCCAGCGCTCAGAGGGCCTTCAAGGAATCAAGAAGCAAATGCTTTACACTGACTGTGCCTTCTCAGTCGTCACCCTGGGGTGGGGCATGGGGTTCCTGCACACTACAGCCTTCATGCACGTTTCTTTCCTGTGTTTCAATTCTGCTCATCCTCTTGCTGCAACTTAAAAGTATCAATTCTTTGGCGCTCAGTCTTCTTCATGGTCCAACTCTTCAGAGTCCCTTGGGCTGCAAGGAGATCAAACCAGTCAATCCTAAAGGAAATCAACCCTGAATACTCACTGGAAGGACTGATGTTTAAATTCCAATACTGTGACCACCTGATGTGAAGAGCCGACTCATTGGAAAAGACCCTGATGCTGGGAAAGATTGAGGGCAGGAGAAGAAGGGGACGACAGGATGAGATGGTTGGATGGCATCACCGACTCAATGGACATGAGTTTGAGCAAACTCTGGGAGATGGTGGAAGACAGGGCAGCCTGGTGTGCTGCAGTCCATGGGGTCACAAATAGTTGGACACAACTCAGAGACTGAACAACAGCAACAACATCCCCTTACAAGCACACACAAACGCACACTAGCCATTGGGATCCAATGAGTTGGTAAGAGTCCTTTAAAACCTTTTGACCTATGCAAAATGGGACTGTTATAATTCCCCTTCGAATCAACCAGACTCCCTCCCCTGAGTCCCCAGACACACACCCAGAGCAACAGAGCATGTTGAGGATACTCAGGAAGCTGTTTGCATTTATTGCTGGAGTTCTAAGGAAACGATAGTGGAAGGGTGGCATCTGTGATATGGGATTCTGCTGTACAAACCGCACCCTGAAGACTTTCTGGATTCTTCTGTTAACAACCACCCCACCCTTCCTCAGAGCTCACAGGCCAATAGGAGCAGATGGAGGAGAGAAGTCCTCCCCACGTTGTGCTTGTTGTTCAGTCACTCAGTCGTGTCTGACTTTGTGCAACCCCACGGATGGCTTCCCTGTCCTTCACTATCTCCCAGAGTTTGCTCAAACTCACGTCCATTGAGTCAATGATGCCATCCAACCATCTCATCCTCTATCATCTCCTTCTCCTTCTGCCCTCAATCTTTCCCAGCATCAGGGTCTTTTTCAATGAGTCGACTCTTCACATCAGGTGGCCGAAGGATTGGAGCTTCAGCTTCACCATCAGTCCTTCCAATGAGTATTCAGGCTTGTTTTCCTTTAGGACTGACTGGTTTGATCTCCTTACTGTCCAAGGGACTCTCAAGAGTCTTCTCCAGCACCACAGTTCAAAAGTATTGCTAAGAAGCAATGAAGCAGAAGAGGTCACTCAATACATAATATTCCAAGTACCCACTCTATCCTCAGATGATGCTAGATACCCAAAATGCAAAAACAAAGAAGCCGTGTTATCTTCATCCTAGAAATTCAGAGTCCATAAGGACAACAGATAAAAGGTATATTTTTTAATGACAATAAAAATCAACCTCCTTTTTTGGACTGTTAAGGCCTTCTCTCATCTGACAGCCACCAATTTTTCTGAACACATCATATTGCTTTTGCCTCATTTACTCTACGCCAGCTACACTGGCCTTCTCGATGTTTCTTGAACATGCTAAGCATGTTTCTGCTTCAGAGACCCGGCATTTTCTGTTCCCTTTGTCTGGAAGGTTCTTCCTGCAGACGTGTCAATGGCTTGCTCCTGTATTTCTTTCTATTTGCTCTCCTGTGACCTTCTAGGGAGGCTTCTCTGGCCATTCTACCTGAAACCGTCCTGTGGCTTCTCCACCTACTCTCTTCCCTGCTTTAGTTTTCTTCTATGGCACGTATCATGTATGCCTTGAATAGTACAAATTCATTTATTATCCGTCTCCCTCACTAAAAGCAGATCTCAGGTTTCTTTCGTTCCCTGCTAAATGTTCCATGCCTAGCATATAATAAGCATGCAACAGATATTTATTGAATAAGTGAATAAATAAATGCTATCATAAAATCAGAATCTAGCATCATCTATCCAAACCACTCCCAGTCTACCATAGGGATATTCCACTTGAAGCATCACCCTTTCCTGGAAAGTTTCCTCTATGCAGTTTTAAACATCAAATCTTATTTCCTGGATGACATTTATTGCAAGAACTGGAGATGCATTTCCCTGGAAAAGAGAAGTTTACAGCGACATACAATGAAATCTCAGACAACTGTTCCAAATCATGTAAATATGGTGATTTTCTGAAATATTGGCTGCAGAGTTTCAGAAAACTCTTATGCGAGTGCTTTAGCAATAAGGCAAAAGAGAAAATAAAAAGTCAAGATGGTGTGGTGGAAGTGGGAGCAAGAACCAGAGCTTCATAGACAGGACCCGGGTATTTATTTTTTTATGTTTAATCTGCATGGCGGGCTTCCTTGGTGGTTCAGATGGTAAAGAATCTGCCTGCAATGTGGGAGATCTGGGTTTGATGCCTGGTTCAGGAAGATCCCCTGGAGGAGGAAATGGCAGCCCACTCTAGTATTCTTGCCTGGAGAATCCCATGAACAGAGGGACGTGGTGGGCTACAGTCCATGGGGCCACAAAGAGTCGGACACGACTGAGTGACTAACACACTATCTGTTTACCAACTGCTGAGCCCAGAGACCAGAAGAAGGGAAGTTTGCCGAGATGTCACCATCTGTCACCAGGTTACCCCTCCCCCAGCCCTCCCCCACTTATTTGCATGAGATAACAGCGGTCATTCAGAAGCCAGGAGGTACCACAGCCAAGGCGTCCCAAAGCAGGAAGTGATACATGTTAGAGGCAAGCCAGGAGAGCAAAAGGGAACTAATCTGGACCAAGAAGAGACTTAACCAAATGTGAACACTCAATGCAAAACTATTTGCATGCTGCCACTGCACGTGGTGAGCACGTAACTCAAAGGCAAAGCTGTTTGAGGGACCAGCCTCGAACCAAAAGCCAGAGTTCCCTGAGTGAGGTTCAAAGGCGGCAGAGAGTATAGATCCACGTGGTTCTGGTTTCTGCACTCGAGGTTTCTCTCCTGGAAGGGTCTCCTTTCCACGGTGACAGCCAGCAATGCTCTTTTGCTCGGGTCTCTGTGCCTGGCCACCGATGGGCCAGATTTGAGGCTGGGCAGTACTGGCCTTCCCTGTGGACCTTCAGCGAGTGTCTCATCCCGAGGAGCTGGGTTGGCAGAGAAGGGTGGTGAGTTCTGATCCGCTGGCCTCGGGAGGAGACAACCCTGTGGGCATCTCCGCCTCAGTTTCCAGCCTCTGGAGCTCTGGGACAGTGCGTTTCTCTTATTTAAACCGGGGTCCCCAACCTCTGGGATCATTGCCTGACGGTCTTGGGTGGAGCCGATGCCATAATAACAGAAACAAAATGCCCAATGAATGTAAGGAGCTTGAATCATCCCCTTTCCCCAGGTCCATGGAAAAATGGTCTTCTATGAAACAAGTCCCTAGTGCCAAAAAGGTTTGGGGACCACTGCTTTAAGCCCCCAGTGGGTGGTTTGTGGTGATAGCCCCAGGGAGCTAACACCAACATCAGTAGCTTTTATTCCATGACCGGTCTCTGGGAATTGATAGGTTTCCTTGGGCCCGAGCCCTCCCTGACGCCCCGTGGAGGATGTTCATGGAACAACCACTATGTGGTTTTGAAGGATACTGGGTTCGGCTCACATTCTGCATCCAGGCCTGTGGACACACCCTCCCCCAACCTGGATTTTCACTGCTCACCTTGTCTTAGGTAACATACAAAGGCTCTACATGGATCACCTCATTTTATCCTCACAGGGATGATGGATGCTCCTGTCCCCCCACCCCATTTAATAGAAGAGGAAAGAAGGGTTTCCATTGCTATATGACGCTTGTGATAGACGGCTGAGAAAATATGGAATTATATTTAATGTGGCAGCTCCTTCACCACCCCCAGCACCCCCATCCCCGTCACCCGCCGGGAGCACAGCAGCCAAACCAACAGAGCTTACATGAGCTGATGCACTTACTTGGACATAAGATATGTGGTATTCATTTCATTACTTTTTTCATTCAGACAGTTCAATATCATATCTGATCTCGGTATTTTATTATGACTTCATATCAACGTCCTTGATCTTGACTTTCATCTTAAGGGCAAGAATCTTCTCTGGTCTCTTTTAATGACTTTTTATTTTCAAAGAATTTTCAATTTACAGAAACACTGTGACATTGGTACCAGGAGTTCCCATATACCCCACTCCAGTTCCCCTCTTGGGAGCTTCTTACACCCACACGGAACACTTGTCACAATTATGAACCAACACCAAGACCTTGTTATTAAATGGGACTGTAGCCCAGATACGACTGAGCGACTTCACTTTCACTTTTCACTTTCATGCACTGGAGAAGGAAATGGCAACCCACTCCACTGTTCTTGCCTGGAAAATCCCAGGGACGGGGGAGGCTGGTAGGCTGCAGTCCATGAGGTCACTAAGAGTTGGACACGACTGAACCACTTCACTTTCACTTTTCACTTTCATGCATTGGAGAAGGAAATGGCAACCCACTCCAGTGTTCTTCCCTGGAGAGCCCCAGGGATGGCAGAGCCTGGTGGGCTGCAGTCCATGGGGTCGCGAAGAGTCGAACGTGACTGAGCGACTTCGCTTTCACTTTTCATTTTCATGCACTGGAGAAGGAAATGGCAACCCACTCCAGTGTTCTTGCCTGGAGAGCCCCAGGATGGCAGAGCCTGGTGGGCTGCTGTCTATGGGGTCACACAGAGTCGGACACGACTGAAGCGATGCAGCAGCAGCAGCAGCAGCAGCAGCAGCAGCAGTCTGAGACACAGAGGCCTGGGCATCAGGCGTGCACGTTGGACTGGGGCGCTTCCTTCTAAGCCGGCTCAGCTAACAGACGAGGAAATCTGTACCCATGTGCTAGTCCCTGATACATACACGTGCACACATTTATAAATGCTCCTATATGTAGCCATTCACATCCAGATTAAGCTAAACATGAGTTCACACCATTTCCAGCTCGAATCCACTTCCCCATGGATGATTCTATTGCTAATCTGTAAATGTCCTTCCAACAGTGAGAACCCAGTCTCCCCCAGCCACCCCCTCATCCACGTACTTAACTGCTCATTTCCAGTGTCCGAGTATTGAAGCATCAGGACCACTAACCCATCCCCCCATGGGAAACGGAGTACAATTATGTCTACTTTCCCACTGCTTTTAGTCTCAGAGACTCGTTTCCAAAGTTACTCGGGGGCACACCTTTTCCTCCCGGGCCCTTCCAGGACGTTGTTTCCTACGTTTGTAATCCAGTTAGATTCTTCGGTCACATCCTGCATTCCATCCTGGGATTCCCCCAGTTTCCTAAATAGCTTTAAAAAATTGCCTACGTGAAGGTTTGCCTTTGTGCTGTAAAGTTCTATGCTTTTGCACATGTCTACACCACTACGGTATCAGACACAACTCTTTCCTCGCCCTCAGACGTTCCCTGGGCTTCACACATTCAACTCTCCTCTCTTTCTGAGAAGAACTTCTGATTCTTCTGTGCCACCCATATTTTTGCCTTTTCCAGAATATCATAAAATGAGATCACGCAGTTTTCATTTTCCAGAATAATCCCTTTTGCTCAGCAAACTGCATTTAAGATTCATCTGCATCTTCATGTAGCTCGCTAGTTCATTCCCTTTTTGTCACAGGATAGTATTCCACTCTATACTAGAAGGCAATGGCACCCCACTGGAGAAGGCAATGGCACCCCACTTAGCACCCCAGTCCATGCGGTCGCTAAGAGTCGGATACGACTGAGCGAGTTCACTTTCACTTTTCGCTTTCATGCATTGGAGAAGGAAATGGCAACCCACTCCAGTGTTCTTGCCTGGAGGATCCCAGGGACGGGGGAGCCTGGTGGGCTGCCATCTATGGGGTCGCACAGAGTCGGACACGACTGAAGTGACTTAGCAGTATTCCACTCTGGGCCTTCCCAGGTAGCTCAGTGCTAAAGCACCTGCCTGCCAATGCAGGAAACTCGGGATTAATCCCCGGGTCGGGAAGATCCCTGAGAGAAGCAAATGGCAACCCGCTTCAGTACTCTTGCCTTGGAAATGCCATGGACAGAGGAGCCTGGTGGGCTGCAGCCCATGGGGTCACAAAGGACTGAGCATATGCACACCCATGCAATTTCCCATGGTCTGTAGCATCAAATTTTCCTGATCCATTCGCCTCTGAAGGGCATCAAAGTTGCTTTCAGTTTGAGGGGATCATAACTAAAGCTACCATTAACATTCATGTGCAGGGCGGAAGTTTTCACATCAGTTTGGTCAATATCCAGGCATGTGACCACTGGGTTACAGGGAAAGATGGGGGCTTCCCAGCCGGTGCTATGGTAAAGAACCCACCTGCTAATGCAGGCAGAGGTAAGAGACCTGGGTTCGATCCCTGGGTCAGGAAGATCTCCTGGAGGAGGGCACGGCAACACACTGCAGTATTCCTGCCTGGTTAATCACATGGACAGAGGCGTCTGGCCGGCTGCAGTCCATAGTCGCATAGAATCAGTCAGGACTGAAGCAACTTAGCAGGCATGCAGGGTCAGACTACGTTTAGTTTTATGAGAATTTCTCTAACATTTTTTCTTTGTTGTGTTTTTAGTAGTGCTCAGTACTAAGATCTGCAGACAAACATCTGATAAATAACTGAACTGCATTAGGGGTCAGCCTTCACTGCGAATGAAGGAAGCGACGTGCCCAGCACCTCTCCCTTGACTGCCGGAAAACAGCAGTCGGAACACCTCCACACTGAGCCTGACCCCAGGGTCATAGACTGTGCCTTTTCTCTGCACCTAAATTCCTTTCAACTCAGCCATGCCTTGTGGTTTCTGAGATAACACATGTCAGAGGAATAATAATTACTATTAACTGTCCCTTACTGTTTAATTGTGTGGCTCAACTGAAAACCTCCATCTGGTGATTTAATTGCATTCTCACTCACAGGCAGCCATTTCCCTGAATCCAAATAATCCTGCTGCCACATCCCAGAACAGAGAGAAGCCCATTTTTCCAGAAAAAAAAAAAATACTATTAAAGAGCCTAGGCTTATTTAGAGACTCCCAGCCTGAGAGTCCCCCTGGCCTGCAAGGAGATCGTATCAGGAGATGAAGCCTCCGCTCAGTCTCAGAGGTTAGCAAGGGACACAGCTGAAGTCCTCTTCGGTTTCATCACCTGCAGGAAAAGCCGGGGGACGGCATCCTCTGTCCTCCTGTGGGTGGAGGGGATTCAGGTCCTGCTGGAGAGGTCTTGCTGTTGTTCAGTCACTTGGCCAGGTCCTACTCTTGGCAACCCCAAGGACTGCAGCACTCCAGCCTTCCTTGTCCTACAGTCTCTCCCAGAGTTTGCTCAAGCTCATATCCATTGAGTGGTTGATGCTATCTAACCATCTCATCCTCTGCCACCTCCTTCTCCTTTGCCTTCAATCTTTCCCAACATCAGAGTCTTTTCCAATGAGTCAGCTCTTCCCATCAGGTGGCCCAAATATCAGAGCTTCAGCTTTAGCATCAGTCCTTCCTATGATGAACATTCAGAGTTGATTTCCTTTAGCACTGACTGCTTTCATCAAACCTTCTGGATCTTCCATAATAGCAAATCTAGTCTTTCTTGTTCAAAACAGCATAGACCCCTCCGTTCAGAGGTGACAAGGGCAAAATCAAGCCCATCACGGGAGTGACAGTATTTGAATTGTTATCTCAAAAGGAAATGAACAAAGCAACATTGATCTCGTCCACCAGCTCTGGACACACATGCCCAGGACTTAACAGGGGCCAGCACTCCAGAGAGACAGAGGGCAGAAAATGGACAGGTGGGAGGGATGAAAGATCATGGTTTTTACAGCAACGCTTGTCAGAGCAATCCTTTGTGCTTGACCATTCAGGATCAAGACCATCAAGCACCTAAAAGATGAGACTGCTGAAATTCTCGACTGAAAAGCTGAGGGACAGGAGAACTAGAGTGGATGCCTTTGCTTCGTCCTCACAAACAAAAAGCTCCAGCCACCTTGTCTTCCTAACCCTGGAGATTGCTCACCTGAACAACTCCTTGTATTCTTTAAGAGGGGCACATCCCCAATACAGAGTTTGGAACTCAGATCTAAAAATGCGGGAAGGTATGAGACTGGTGCAGGAGGAGAGGTGGGGGGACAGAAGGCTTTGTCTGCTTTTCCTTTGCTTTTAAATATTATTGGATGATTTCCTTGAATTTCTAATAAGCAGGTTGGAGTTTAAATTACAAGATCTCTAACAGAGTCAGAATCCAAATGGCTCGGGAGCCAGCAGACAACAATGGCTGTGGCCCGTGGGTTTCAGGTTTGTTCTTTGCAGAGACAAAGCTCCCATTGACCGAGCGGTGGAGAGGCGATCTGGGCAAGGAGAGCGAGAGTGCGGAGAGGGTTTCCATTACCCTGATCGTCATCCCCAAGGCCAGGGGAGGACGCTGGAGGAAGAAAGCCTAGCCTTACCTGGCCAACGTGTTGCTGAGAAGGACAATTTGGAGAGAGGCACGCAGTTGATATCCGTGGTTCCTCCTGAACAGGGTGGAGACAGAAGACCAAAACGAGGGGAAGAGGAAACAAGCCCATCTATGCAAGCTCAGGCATTCAGCAAGAATTAAAAAGCACAAACATCAGAGTAGAGAACGGGTTCTTGATAGCAAACTATGCCTGGTTCGTTCTAGAGAAAATAGGTCTTACTGACGGATTCCAGGAGCTGAGGTCCACCCTGCCTTCATTTTGCTCAGGAAGAATTTGCAAAACCCTTTAAGCCATAAAAATTCATTGACTCTGTTCTCTTAGAGGCGGTGTAGCCGAGTGGGTATGAAACCAGGATTTTAGGGTGAGGGTTTCAATCCTACTGGGAAAATTAATAGTAAATTACATTTAAGCCCCGTGGTTCTCACAGAGCTTTTGTGAACATCTAAATGCAAACATCTGCCAAATCAGCAGTGTTTTCAGCACTTATAAGCACCCAACAACTTGTAGCCATTTTCCTTTTTAAATTTTTAAAACATTTTTAATTGGAATATAATTACTTTACAATATCATGTTAGTTTCTGCCATATACCAACACAAATCAGCCACAGACATACATACGTCCTGTCCCTCTTGAACCTCCCTCCCACCTTCCTCCCCATCCCACCCTCTAGTTTATCACAGAGCACAGGGCTTGAGCTCCCCGCATCATACAGCAAATCCCCAATGGCTATTTATTTTATGTATGGCGATGTATATTTTTCCATGCTCCTCTCTCCATTAGCGCCACCCTCTCCTTCCCCCACCGAGTCCACTGTGTCTGTTCTCTGTGTCTCTGTCTCCCTCACTGCCCTGCTCTCCTTGCACCCTGAGGAAAGGGGCTCCGAGCAGCCTCTGACCACTCTTAGGATCATTCTCCATCTAAAGACCTTCAACCGAGTGCTTTCCTGCTGAAGTTTCAACATTTCTCATTTCTTCCCTAGAACAGCTGGTCCCAATCTACTAAATAACCCCTTTGCACACTTGAAGACCATTATTAAGATTCCCCTTGGCCATAAACATATGAAGAAGTGTTTAACATATGAAAAAAATGTTTAACCTCACCAGTAATCAAAGGGATCCAAATCAAAACAACAAAATGCAATTTTTGCCTATCAATTTGGTAACTCTTTTTAATGATAGTACTCAATGCTGGTGAGAGGAGGGTAAGGGGGCAATTTCGTACTTTGCTGGTGGGAGCATAAATTGGTACAATCTTTCTGGAAAGCAATTTGGCAATATGTTATCAAGACCCTGAAAATTGTCCTTACCCTTTAACCCAGCAATTCCACTTCTGGGAATCTATCTCAAGGAAATCATCAAGACCCAGACAAAGCTTTCTGCTCAGTGGAATTTGCTCCGGGGCACAATATTTTGATTTATGAACAACTAGAAACTGCCTAGAAGTTAGTTCATTGGTGCTGAGACACCTACTAAAAAGCTAAGCAAGGTCGTGTTCATGAGAACCATTCAAGGACAAGCAAAGTGGTCACCATAAAACAGGAAATGCAAGCACATACAACCGGATAGAAAACCTAAAAACAGTGGGCTTTTAATGACAAAATTACATATACTTATATTTGTATATATAAATAGAAAAAGACCAGATGCAAAGGCAGCAAAATATTAACAGTTCTTATTAGAAGGTGATAGAATTATGGGTGCCTTTTATTTTCTTCTTTATAGTTTTACAATCAAAAAAAGTTGGGTAAGAACTCTCATGGCCTCGCATTTGTTTGCTAAGGAGTTCAGCGTGTCCCCAGCCTGCCGTGGCGTCTTGTCTGGAATCTAAACAATAAACTGTCAAGGGCTGCAGAGTTCTCCTTGATAGTGAACGCATTACATTTCACGGACTGTGCAGTCTCTGTTGGCACACACTCACCTCTGCCCTTGCACAGCAAAAGTACCATAGACCACAGGACAATGAGTGAGCACGCCTGTGTTCCAATAAATCTTTATTTATAAATTAGGCAGGGCGTCCATTTTGGCCCTCGGCCTTACTGTGATGACCCACAGGCGAGATGGCCTAGTTTTCTGCCAGACTCCAAAAACCCATAGTTTCAAGCAAACGTGGCTGGCGAGACTTCTAGAGGGGTGCACACGTGCTGAGTCTCTTCAGTCTTGTCTAACCTGATGGACTGTAGCCTGCCAAGCTTTTTTGTCCATGGGATTTCCCAGGCCAAAATACTGGACTGGGCTGCCATTTCCTCCTCCGGGAGATCTTCCTGATCCAGGGATCAAACCCACGTCTCCTGCAGCTCCTGCGCTGCAGGTGGATGCCTTACAGCTGAGCCACCTGGAAGGACCAGGCAAAGTGTTCTGCATCCCCATCCCACATTAGCCAATCAAGTGGTCCTGAAACTTTTATTTAGAAGCATTCAGCTAGGGGTCACACCTCAGGGGCCTGTTTATCCACTGTGGACGGGCGACCCCTCTTCTGCATCACTTGGTCCCCTCCCACGCTGGTCTTCCTGCACCATTCACTTTAGCCCTTCATGCAGAGGGCAGGAGGAGAAGGGGGTGACAGAGCATGAGATGGTTGAATGGCATCACCGACCCAACGGACTTGAGTCTGACCAAACTCCGGGAGATAGTGAAGGACAGGGAAGCCTGGTGTGCCGCAGTCCATGGGGCTGACTAAGCAACTGAACAACAAGCAGAGCTTAGGGCGGGGCGTAAAGAAAGTGAGAAGTCCTAGCGATGGCAGGAAATGGGCTGGGGACTTGACGGAGCTGGAAACGAGTTTGAGATTCCATTCCTCTACCCTCCTTGTGGCTGCAAGAACGAGAGAGACAGAAGATTCACTGAGTTTGTTGTATCCCAGACAATGCTCAATGGGTGGCAAAGAGATGCTGTTTAATGGGCTCAATTTTACAGAGAGACCAATCTGACCCTGAGCTGGGCACCCATATGTAAATGCAGAACGGTGATAGGAAGCTTTGAGGAGTCCCCTCCTCTCTTGGGATTGGAGCCCTCCATCACTCACCTGTATGCACACAGTCCTCCCCACTCCCAGCTCTCTGAAAAGAAAGGGTGGGGGTGGGAGCCGTAATCGTATCCATCAACAGAGGTGTAAAGTCAGAACAAGGGGCCACATGGGAACGCCTGGCACAGCACAGGTGCTCAGGACACCTCATTCCCTCTTCACTCTTTAGATGAGAAACGGTGCTACCAGCTCTGGGGACGCAGGGAAGGATATGGTTTCCTGGCCCGCCCCCCACCAGGTGCCCAGTCTTCAGGTTATGGACACAGATGACCGCAGCCTTGGGCATCTGTGAATGATCACGCGACATGCTATTGGAACAGAGAAGAGGGGGAAATTCTTTCTAACCACTAGCGTTAGTGAGGGCTTCCAGGAGGATGTGGCATTTGAGCCTTATGGACAGGATGGTGGTGCAGGAGAGGCGTCTGGGAGGGAGAACCATTAGAGCTCAGGCGACAGACAGGGAGGGACAGAACTCCTCGGGAAACGATGAAGCGTTCCCGATGGCTCAACACTCAGGCGCCTAAGAACCCAGAGCAAAGTCAAGACTGAAATATCAAGGACGATGGCTCATGGTGATCCGAGATCTGCTGCACTGAGAAGGGTACCCGTAATTACCATCAGCGGTCCTGAGATTCTGAAACCGGGAAGTGACATCCTCAGAAAGTCATCTTCACAGCGTGAACCTGCGTCTCAGTCTGCCTGGGACAGTCCCGTCCTGCAATTATTCCTAGAGCGCTTTTTCACACCCTAGAGTGTTCCCGTTTGGACGATAAATTACATGGCCACCCCACGTTTCTATCATCTTGCTGTCAGTGGGAGACAGAAAGTAGAACAAAAAAAAGGCTAGACCCAGACAGACCAGTTCAAAAGCCACCACTCCGAGTATCTGAGTAGTTAATAAGAATTTCCGAAGACAGAGAGCTTGTGGGAATGGATAGAAAGAAATGGATCAAAGACCCACTTTGAAGGCAGATTCGGTAAGACATGGTTTGATGGAGCAGAGAAGGAATGGGAAATAAGGAGGCATTCGGTATTCTCCAGGTATATCCCTAGGCGTGGGGTCTCTGGATCATACGGTAGCTCTGTTTTAGCTTTCTAAGAAGCTCTGTACTGATGTCCATACTGGCAGTTGCAATTTACAGTCCCGTCAGCAGTGCATGAAGGCCCCATTTTCCACACACTCTCTGCAGCATTGATTGTTTGTAGAGTTTTTGATGATGGCCGTTCTGACTGGTGTGAGGTAACACCCCAGTGTTCAATGTGGGGTCATCTACAACAGACAGAACGTGGAAGCAACCTAAGTGTTCGTAGACAGATGAATGGATGAAGAAGGTGTGCTACGTATATACACAATGGAATACTACTCAGCCATACAGAGGATGGGAATTGGGTCATCTGTAGAGATGTGGATGGATCTAGAGTCTATCATACAGAGTGAAGTAAGTCAAAAGAGAAAAACAAATGTCATATATTAACGCATATATGTGGAATCCAGAAAAATGATAAAGATGAACCTAGTTTCAGGGCAGGACTAGAGATGCAGACGTAGAGAACTGATGGAGGGGGGAAGAGGAGAGTGGGATCAACTCGGGGATTAGGACTGACATAGATACACTGTCACGTGTAAATAAACAGCTAGTGGGAAGCCGCTGTTTAGCAGAGGGAGCTCAGCTCGGTGCTCTGAGCTGACCTAGGGGCTGGGATGGGAGGGTGTGAGGGAGCTCCTAGAGGGAGGGGGTATATGTGTACATATGGCTGATTCACTTTGTTATACAGCAGAAGCTAGCAACATCGTAAAGTAATTATACTCCAATTAAAAGAAAATACATGTTAATAAAGAAGCAATATTTTTTTTAAAAAAGGCATACAGAATGACCGATATCTGAGTACTAGATATGCTAAATGGGTGGGGTAAAGGAAGAACAGGGGCCGAATGTGAGAATCTGGGGCTGAGAAGAGGTCAGAGGTGGAGACGTGGACTTGGCAGACTCTGGGGAAAATCCTGGCTGCGGAGAGCATGTGTGAGACCACCCAGGGGGAGGGCAGAGCTGACGTCCCTGAGGGCACACGAGTCCCCGGGGCCTAAAGATCGTGACTCAGGAGCAAAAGACATGAACTGGGGCAGGAGCAGACTCAGGAATGCTTGGGAAGAAGGGAGTGGAGGATGAACCTTTGGACCAACAGCGCCAGATGCTTCCGAAGGACTGAGTTGCACGGAGGAGGGCAATTAGGAAGACTTCCGAAGGCTGCACTTCAGCAGAGCTCTGGGGGCAGAAGACAAATTGCAGTGGGCTGGGAGGGAGGGGCGAGTCAGAAAGCGGGGTCAGGAGGCGTCGATGAGTCTTGGGACAGTTCCGTCCATGAAAAGACTGTGGTTTGAGGGCAGAGTCCAGAGAAGGAAGCACATGGGGGAGTTAAGTGGAACCTGAACACGTGTGAATACCAAGAAGAAGATGCTGGAGAGAAAGGAGTTGGGAGAGTCCAGGGGTAATCGTTTGGAATAAGTCGGGAGCAGATGGCGTGCACGTGAGTGGAGGGGCCAGCCATAGACCAGAGGCAGGACTGCCCACCTTTGCGGAGGCTGGAAGGAAGTGGGGCTGGACCACAGGAAGCTCTTGATGTGGGTGGATGATAAGAGGACAGAGGGAATGACCCTGATGGTGTTGGCGGTCGTGGTAGAAATAGTTGTGCTGGTTTCATTATTCCCAACAGTTAGTCGTGATCGTTACTCTTTTGTCAACACGGAAGTTCCCTGCCTTTGTTTACGTAACTCCAGCAACAACCCCATTTTACACGGGAGGTAACAGAGCCAGAAAGGGGTTCAGTAAATGGCCCACCATCCACCATAATAGTGGCAGAGTTTAGATTTAAACTCAGGTCCTCCCGGGTGGCATTAGTGATAAAGAACCCACCTGCCAAGGCAGGAGATGCAAGAGATGTAGGTTCTGCCCTTCAGTCGGGAAGATCCCCTGGAGAAGGAAACGGCAACCCACTCCAGTATTCTTGCCTGGAGAATGCCATGGATGGAGGAGCCTGGTGGGCTACAGTCCATAGGGTCACAAAGAATAGGACACGACGGAGTGTGCATGCACATACACACACACTCACACACGCTCACACGCGTGATTCCTGATGGCACAGCCAGGCTCCCAGGCCACTTGGAGTCAGTATAGACCAGTGGCTTGGTCCTGGCAGCAGAGTGGGAGGTGAAGTCATCTTCTACGAATGATGGGGGTGGACTTGGAGGCCTGAGCGGGGAGGAGAGTTGAAACAGCTGCTGTGAAGAATGCGCAGGGATGGGCCAGGGAAGAGAGAGGGCACAGCCGCCTCCCAGGGGTGCCGACAGCTTCCGGGAGATTCCATCCGGCTCTGACCGCCTGAATTCACAAGCCCATTTCCTGCCAAGAACCACCCCCCACCTCGCACACTGTTGTTCTGGTCCTCCAGTCCCTGCCTCAAGAGTGATGAGTCACACGGCTCGAGGAGAAAGGGGCGAGGACACTTCCCACTGCTGGAAGACTGTGGGTGATGGCCATGGAATGGCGCTGGGAAGGGAGCTCTCAGAGGTTTCATGTTAACAAAAACTCCCAGTCTGAAAGGTCTAAGGAAGCAGTGCATACAGTGGGCAATAATGGTTGCACATGGAAGGTTTGGGTGGCGTGGTCCAGTTGCTTAGATCCAGCCCATAGAGCTGAGTCACAGACCAACTGGCCCAACAACCGTCCTGTTGGGCCACCAACTTCTATTCCATTTGTTCCATATTCTCTACCAGAGACCTACTACTTTTATTTAGCAATCAGGTTTTTGTTGTTTTGTTTTGTTTTTGAGGGGGGAGAGTTCCTGGTGGCTCAGGTGGTAAAGAATCTGCCTGCCAATGCAGGAGATGCAAGTTCGATCCCTGGGTCAGAAAAATCCCCCAGAGAAGGGAAGAGCTACCCACTCCAGTACTCTTGCCTGGAAAATCTCATGGACAGAGAAGCCTGACGGGCTACAGTCCACTGGGTCACAAAGAGTCAGACACCACTGAGCGACTAACACACAACAAGGCAAGCTCCTTCACTGGAGCCCAGAGCCTAAATCTTGACCTTTGATTCACTGATCCGACCGCTTTGAAAATAGCAGCAGACTGAAACTCACTGGCCTCCCTATTTGGGGGATGGCCATCAAATTATTAACCAAAGGTGTTGGCCTCAGGGATGCACTTGAGGACACGAGTTTAGTCCTTGCTGGATGTGGCCCACAAGCTCCAACAGAGCTATTAAGCCATTGGTTGAATTAATAAAATCCATACGGGACCAGAGTCTAGAAGAAGCTGGGCTCCATTCAAATTTCCATAAAAGCCGCCCGCAAAATCAGAAAGTTGGCGTCCCATTTTAGGAGTGCACTGGCCTCCTGCCTCCGAATGTCATTTTCAACACATCGGGACTCGGGATAGCAGAGCTGTGGACGGCGAGACTCCAGAGGCTGTAATGAGAACCTTCTCAAGGCCCTCTCTTCCACGGGGCCAGAAACTCGCCTAGCAAGAGTCATGGCATTTTATGCTTAAACATAGAGAAAAAGCACAGGGAAAATGACTGTTTTCCTTTTCTGCTCGTTTTTAGCTTCATTTTCATGAGAGTATAGTTGATTTACAATGCTGCGTTAGTTTCTGCTGTACAGCAAATTGAATCAGTCACACATAGACATATAGCCCTTCCTTTTTTTTATATTTTTTAATTGGAGTATGATTGTTTTACAATGTCGTGTTAGTTTCTGCTGTACAACAAAGTAAATGGGGCACAAAAGCATATATCCCCTGCCTCTTGGCCCTCCCACCTATCCCAGCCCCGTGTCTTATGTTCAGGCCAAAAATGAATCATTTGAGGGGCTGCAAACCAGGGAGGGGCTTCCCAGGTGGCTCAGTGGTAAAGGACCTGCCTGCCAATGCAGGAGACTCAGGTTCAATCCCTGGGTCGGGAAGATCCCCTGGAGGAAGGCATGGCAGCCCACTCCAGTATTCTTGCCTGGAGAATCCCCTGGACGGAGGAGCCTGGTGGGCACGGTCCATGGAGTCACAAAAGATTTGGGTACGACTGAGCGACTGAAGGACAACAATAAGCCACCGACGCTCTAATTCCTACGTGAGTGGGACCAATTGTGAGGCTGGGGGTGAGGGAGCGAGAGGGGCAATGCAGTTCTTTCTGGAGAGTTCTGCTGAGTTTTCGAGCATTCAGAATCCGTGGGCGAATGTTTGAGAAGCAGTGGCGTGAGTGTGCGTCCACACACAGGCTCCCGGCTTCTGAAGAGGTGTGTCCCATTCTCCAGCCCAAGTTAACATCAAGCCCGAGCCTCCCCGCAACCCCTGATTTAAAGTGGTTTCTCCTCTCACAGGCAACAGAGTCTCCTGAAAACCCTAGACACGGCCAGCTCTCCAACAGATTACCATCTTTCCCTTAAGTCGCCCTGAAAAGAAGCCCAGGGGCAACAAATCCCTCCCTCTCCCGACCGTTCCAACATTTCTCTAATTAATGCAGGAGAAAATTAATTACAGAGGGATTTTCAAGACCTTGGCATCTAATGACCAGCCGGGCCTCCCCGCCTCCCCGCTGGCTCCCTGCAGCTCCCCATTGGTCCTGCCTCCCTCCCGCCGCCTCGCCCCCTCCCCACCCTTCCCAGAACCCCCAAACAATACCGCAGGCTAATTAGGCAGGGAAAGAGTTTCTTGGCAAAGAGCGCTGAGTGCTAGGTCAGTACCTTGAACAACCCAGAAGAGAAACAAAACAGCATTAAAAGAAAAAAAAGAAAGAAAGAAAGAAAAAAGAAAAAAACCTGCTAATCCCAAAGCGCATTTCCGCCAAATATTCTCCTTTTCAAGTGCTTTCTTCCTGGTAAACAAAGTTCTGTCGCTGGCTCCGGAGATTTTAGGACACGGTTGCTTAGTAATATCGGAGAAAGCACAGCGTCCCCACCTCAGCTGCATCTTGTTTCTCTTCTCTCTTGCTCACTTCACCGAGAGGCCCTGACATTCCCACATTGTGAGGGACGGCCTGTTTGTAAAGAAGAGCTGGGTTTTCTTTATTTCTTTTTCTTTTTTCTGTGGGGTGGGAGGGGGTGTCTAAATGCTTTCCCAAGCCAAGCTAGGAACAGAGATCATGTCCTCTAGGTCAGTCTGGCCCGGTAGGACTTTCTGCAACAAAGGGGTGGTTCTACGTCTGCGCCATCCAACATGGTTTGCCATGGATCACGTGGAGACTTTGGGCACTTGAAATGGTGCTCGTGACATCGGGCAACTGGAAGTTAAATGTTGCTGCTGTTGTCTTTCAGTCGCTCCGTCATGTCTGACTCTTTGCAACCCTGTGGACTGCAGCCCGCCAGGCTTCCCTGTCCTTCACAATCTCCTGGAGTTTGCTCAAACTCATGTCCATTGAGTCGGTGATGCCATCCAACCATCTCATCTTCTGTCATCCCCTTCTCCTCCTGCCTTCAGTTCTTCCCAGTATCAGGGTCTTTTCCAGTGAGTCGGGTCTTTGCAACAGGTGGCCAAAATGTGGGAGCTTCATCTTCAATATCAGTCTTTTCAGTGAATATTCTGAAGAGCCTCTTTGTGAAGGTGAAAGAGGAGAGTAGCAAGTTAAATGTTACTGGACATCATTCACCGCAGCTTGAAATGGCCCCATGTGGCTCAGGGCTTGGGGTACCACCGGTCCTGACATAGCCCCAGCAGACCCACTGGAGGGACAGCCATGGCGTCTGGGTGGCTCCGTGTCATTAGTGACAAACAGGATGCTTTGGAGTCATGAACACACCTGCTTCCATTTGAATGGAGGCCCATCTTCTCTCTCTGTGGCCTTGGACATCACGGAACTCTCCCGTAATGATGGACACACACATGAGTACACCTCAGGTCATGTTTGGTCCCAGACCCCAAGTCCCTGGCACATGGGTGGGCCCCTTGGTGACCCCTTCCACTGGGAGTCCAGAAGGCATGGCCCACTCTGCGACTGCTCTACTTGGCTTGCATGGCTGCTCTTGGAACCCATGCTCTTCCCTGCCTCCACGTCCTTGCTCACATTTCCCCTCACCCTGCTCTCTCTGCTTCCCTGCGTCAGCTTCAGTGATTCCTGTCCAACCATAAGGCCCTACAGACACAGCCTGGCCGTCCTCTGCACTGGAAGGTTTTTCCCCCTCTCCCCTCTTGCCCCTGCCTGTCCTCTCCCTCCGTCTCTCTGCAATATGGCGGCCACAGGCTGCAGGTGGCTGTTCATTATCTTGGAACTGCGGCTAGTACAAATGAGCAATAGAATTTTTATTTTTAAATTTTAATTATCAACTAATTTTGTTGTTTAACTGCATGAAACTTAAATTGGTTGAAATGGAAAATGAATTGGTATTTCATTAATTGAAGATGAAATGGTCACATATGGCATGCTCTCTCTCTCCTTTGCATTTGCATGCACGCACTCACACACACATCCTCCAGACATCCCATAGCTGGTCTGAATGCCATTTGCAACTGTCTCTGTGAACATCTGCTCCTCTGCACTTACCCAGGATCTTCTCTTCCAATGATCTTTTTATAAATCTATCATCCCCACTGGAAAGTGAATCCCTAAGGACATAGTCTGGTTTTAGGCTTTTTTTCTTTTTTGATGTGGACCATTTTTAGTCTTTATTGAATTTGTTACAATAATGCTTCTGTTTTTTTTTTTTTTTATATTCTGGTGTTTTTAGCCAAGAGGCATGTGGGATCTTAGTTCCTCGACCAGGGATCAAACTCGTATCCCCTGCATTGGAAGGTGAAGTCTTAACCAACAGACCACCAGGGAAGCACCATAATCTGTGTTTGACTTTGTTTTGTTTGCTTGACAGTGATGCCCCAACCATCTAGGATGGTGTCAGGCACACAATCCCGTCTCTGTACGTAGTTGTCAGGCAGGAAACAGCAATTACTCATCACAGTTTGCATACTGCATCAGGGGTCAGCAAACTACAGCCCAGAGGGCAATTTCAGCCTATTACCTGCATGAATTGATGCTTTTGAACTGTGGTGTTGGAGAAGACTCTTAAGAGTACCTTGAACTGCAAGGAGATCCAACCAGTCCATCCTAAAGGAAATCAACCCTGAATATTCACTGAAGGACCGATGCTGAAGCTGAAGCTCCAATACTTTGGCCACCTAATGTGAAAAGCTGGAAAAGACCCTGATGCTGGGAAAGACTGAAGGCAGGAGGCGAAGCGGGTGACAGAGGATGAGTTGGTTGGATGGCATCACCAACTCAATGGACATGAATTTGAACAAACTCCAAGAGACAGCGGAGGACAGAGGGGCCTGGCGTGCTGCAGTCCATGAGGCTGCAGGGGTAGGACGTGACTTAGAGACTGAACAACAGCAAGCTAGGTAGGGTGCTGTTTTTGTTTAATGTTCATTTAGATTTTAAATGGTCATAGAATGACCTACATAAGATCCTCCTTTTGCTCCTGACCCGCAAAACCGGGAGGTGTCACGTTCTGGCCCTTTAAGAAAAAGTTCGCTGACCTCAGGTCTAGATCCCAACAAGAGCTGCTGATGCGGCTGAGTGTGTCCCTCAGAGAAAAGGAGAAAGGCTGCCAGGGAGAGGGGCTGAGGGAGGGGCCTGAATCTCACACTTGGCGTCTCCAACAGAGCTGGGCCCAGGTCGCTGGGTTGATTGGCAGGAGCTGATCCCCAGGACACAGCCAGGCCTGGGCTTCCTCTGACCTCTCTGACTGACCCCACTGCCTGCAAACACGAGTGGGAGTTGGAGCGGCAGGAAAAAAAGTCAAACTGAAGCTTCCGTGGCGGGTGTGCATGCATGCTCACTCACTCAGTGATGTCTGACTCTGTGACCCCATGGACTATACCCCGCCAGGCTCCTCTGTCCATGTGATTCTCCAGGCAAGAATATACTGGAGTGGGTTGCCATTCCCTTCTCCAGGGGATCTTCCTGACCCAGGGATCGAACCCGGGTCTCCCGCATTGCAGGCAGATTCTGTACCATCTGGCTAACCAGGTAGCAGCAGTGATAAAGAACCCACCTGGCCTGGAGAATCCTATAGACAGAGGAGCCTGGTGGGCTACAGGTCACAAAGAGTCGGACTCAACTAAGCGACTGACACTTTCTTTACCATCTGAGCCCCCAGGGAGGGGCACTCACTGTGGACTTCCGGGAGTGCTCTGCCTTGCTGGCCCTAAAGCCACAGCAAATGGAAGAGGGGCTTTTCTGGCTTCCGTATTGTGGTTTGGCTTCAGTGAATAGCAGTTTCCACTTAAAGTCAAGCTCCCAGATGCGTTTTTCACAGCCATGGAAAGACCTTCAAGAATCTTGCACCTAACAGCTCGGAGACAGTCATCCGGCAAGCAGGAAAAAATAGGCTCTTCCCTTCCCTGCTAAGATGTGAACTGGAGCTTCTATGAACCCAGGCAGAGATCGGTTCAGGCCCTAATCACCATGAGCGACAGAAGCCCCCAAAGACAACCCATCTCTGTCTCTCATGCCTTCTTACCCTCCAGCCACCCTCCCTTTCTTCCAGACCCACAGCTCTGAAACAACGTGCCAAACATCAGGGCATCTTGGAGCGCCCAGAAGGCTCCCTCACTTTCCTGCTCACTTTCCATTCATTCGTCCCAACAGGGAGGAGCAGAGCGCACCCAACATGCTAAATATTTCCCTGCTGGAGAAGCTATTTTCCTTCTGCTGCTGCTTGGCAGCAAAGAGACAGGAAGTTATTTAGATATATTATCTTCCTCTTCAGAAAGTTTAGAGGAACTTCTCTATTGCAGTTCACACAAACATCCCGCCTAATGGTCATTTAGTCATGCCCCTTCATTAGGTCACCAGTGAAGAATGCTCAGCCTGATTAAACATCATTTGATTTTCCCCACACTTGCTGCCCCAGATCCAAGAGGGAAAAAGACTTTCTCTGGCCTGGTGATGACCAGCTTAAAGTCCTTGAAGGTCCAACATAAATGATTCTTCCTTTCCAGGGTTGTTTATGGTTGATAATTTGTATGTCAATGAGCAAGAAGGTGGCTTCTATGAGCTGTTTCTGGCCAGAGAATGCTGTCTCCTTTAAGGGGCATCAAAGAGAATTCTTGGCAGGAGTTAGTAAGAATGCTGTTACCAAAAATGTGATATGGACTCACAGATTAAATTGGGTCATGGAGATGAGTCAAGAGTTGGAACCGGAGACCAGTGTAGACCATAATGGCTAACTGTGGGTCCGTGAGTGCTAAGTCGCTTCAGCCATGTCTGACTCTGTGACCCTATGAACTGTAGCCTGCCAGGCTCCTCTGTCCATGGGGATTCTCCAGCAAGAATACCTGAGTGGGTTTCCGTGTACTCCTCCAGGGGATCTTCCCAACCCAGGGATCAAACCTGCATCTCTTTCGTCTCCTGCGTTGGCAGGTGGGTTCTTTACCACCAGCGCCCCCTGGAAGCCCTGGTCCCGCAACTATGAGAGACCGGCTGCTATACTCTAGACATTCTTCCATGTGCTTAACGTGTATTAACTCATTTAAAGCTCAACCAACTCGAAGAGGTAGCTATTAGGAGGAGATAGGCCCCCAGAGTCAAGTATTTTGCTTAAACTCACAGAAATGGTGAGTGGCAGAGCCAGGATGTGAATCCGGCCCGAGGTAGCCAACAGAATTTTCTGTGAGGACAGCCATGTCTCGTATCTCTACTTTTCAGTAAGGTAGCCACTTGCTACATGTTGCTATTTGAGGACTTGAAAACCTCAATATGATGGAGGAATTGAATCTTTCATTTTTTAAAACCATAATATATTTAAATTTATGTTTAAATTCCCTGGTGGTCCCATAGCTACGACTCTGCTCTCCCATTGCAGGGGGCCCAGGTTCGATCCCTGGTCAGGGAGCTAGGTCTAACATACCGCAGTTAAAAGAGTTCTCACACCACAACCAAGGATCCTGCTCGCCTCTATGAAGACTGAAGACCATGCACGCAGCAGCTAAGACCTGGCATGGCCAAATAAATAAATAAGTATGCTTAAAATATATATAAATAAACCGTCAGATGTGGCTAGTGGCTACCATGTTTTAGGCAGTCTGGCTCCAAAATTCAGACTTCAACATTATAGACTGTCCTGCCTTTTAAATTAAAATAATAATAATAATAATAATTTGAGACTATTTATTATAATAATAATTAAAATATAGAGACAGAGTTTAATCAATATCTTCAAAGACAGGAACACATGAGAAATTATACTAAATGGAAATGCAAGAGAGAAAAGTTTGCTTCAGTTAAAAAGTAGGTGTTCAGGTCAGATGTTTGGGAAAATACCTGTAAAGGAAAGAGGGTGAAATGCCAGTGTGGTTTGTCAAGAGAGGAAGTGGTTTCCTTTTGTTTAATCAATAAATTATGCTGAGCTCATGCAATCTGGCCTTATTAAGCACCCGGGCTTGCGCTCTTGGGCCACGCAGTCTAGAAGGAAAGCCAAGTCTATTCCTTCAAACCTGGATCCAGGGTGGATGGTGCCCCTCAAGTCTGTTCATCCTGGTGGTATTCAAGTTAGATGTTTATCAGGAACCACAGGAGTGATTCAGGAAATCTGCCTGGAGGAGGTGGCATTTCAAACAGCTCTTGAAGGAAACAGCTTCTACGGGGCAGCAGGAAGTTGGGAAGGATGAATACAGCGGCAGACTTGGCATGAACAATAAGCTGTTTTCGGTGACTCTCTTGGAGACTGACGTACAGGGATTAATCAAAAATGACTGCGAAGTTTCTAGCTTGGATAAAAATAGTGGTTCTGGGGGCAGACAGAGAAGCTTTCGGGCTGGAAGGAAACAGTTTGGGGAAAGTATGACTTGGGTTTTGGGCGCGCGGATGCTGAAGTGACAGCTTGTGTAAATCTTGGATTAGTGCTCACTTTTCAAGAGCAATTAAGTGTCCGGTTTAGACGGAAAGAGGGTGGACCAGAGGTGGTCCAAGATCACCTTCATCTCCCTCCGAGCCTGAAGAAATTGGGCCACAGCAGAAAGGAAGAGAAGCCGCAGGACCCCAGGGGGAGTCACGTCACCGCCCCGCGGGTGACAAACGTGGCCCCTGTTTCTCTGCTACGTGGAGTTGACAGGTATCCGGTTACTTCATCTTGGAAGCTACATTCATCTGCCCTTTAGAACATCCTGCCCAATGACCGATTTTTTTAAATAGCTTTTTTTCCCCCTGATTTTATTTGTAGTAACTACCCACTGCAGAACACTTGGAAACTTTTTCAAAAACAGAAATTAGGAAATGCAATCTCACATAGACACTCAGCGACCCACATATCCATGTGGCTGTGTGTATATATATATTAATAGTTACAGTTTTCACCCATTTCTAGGTGGGTGTTTTGAAATACACTTTTAAATTTTTGCAAGAATTTTTATTGGGGTATAGTTGATTTACAATGTGTTAGTTTCGAGTGTGTAGCAAAGTGAATCAGACACACATATATATGCCCATTCTTTCTCAGATTCTTTTCCCATATAGGTTATTACAGAATATTTAAAATACATTGTCAGCCCAGAAAAGTCTGCACAAATAAACAAGAAGACAATATTAGCCAGCTTTTATTGAAGTGCTAGGGTATTCCAGACTTACAGGAAAAACATCCGCCCATCTCATCACACAGGCGCATCTAGAAGAATCTGTTCCTGAAACGAGTCTCTAGACTCTCCCCTTCTTGCCCAGCAAGTATGTCTTTAACACCTCTTTTCATCATTTGCTTATTTTCCTTGTAACCGTATGACTGTAGATTCAGAGGCACTTGTCAGGGACTAAGAGGCAACCTGTGAAGGCCGAGAAGAGCCAGCTACAGGGGCCAGGCATGAAAAATAAGGACCACAAGAAGCAAGTAACTCACCAATATTCCAAAATACAAATCTGGAGTTCCCGACTCAAAGGATGCCTCTGACAAGAAAACTGACATCGAAAAAACATAAGGGAAGACCACAAATAGCCGCATGTTAACAACCCATGGAGAGAGGAGAGATACTCTGGAGTAAAACTGGAGGAGGCGATGGTGCCCCACTCCAGCACTCTTGCCTGGAAAATCTCATGGACGGAGGAGCCTGGTAGGCTGCAGTCCATGGGGTCGCTAGGAGTCGGACACGACTGAAGCGACTTAGCTTAGCATAGCATAGCATAGAGTCTAGAAGGCAGAGGAGATGGTGAGCCCCGGGGAATCTGCATGTTGTTCTTAAACTGTCCCATGGAGTCAGGGGTTGGAATAGTCCCTAGTGACTACCATCAACATAGACACGAAATGTACGGATAATTGAAACACACACAAACACACACAAGCGTACACAGACCCACACAAACACATACGTACATAGCACATACACAGACACATGAGCACACACAACATACACAAGCACACACATATGCAAATACACATAAGCACACATGCATACACAAACACAAGCACACACATACACAAACACACACAACCGTACACAGACCCACACAAACACACACATGCACATAACACATACACAGACACACAAACACATATAAGCACACACAACAGACACAAACACACACATACATAGACATACACAAGCATGCACATGTATACACAAACACAAGCGCACACATACACAAACACACATATGCAAATACACACACAAGCACACACATACATAAACACACATATACACACACAAGCACACAATCTCATCTAGAGATTCTTCCTTCCTGCCTTAGGCTCCTGGGGATTGACACTAAGGGACTGGAAGACCCCCAGGAACACCAGGGGTGTGGGTGGGTCCTTATCTGGTCCATGTTTTCAGAAACTGCTGGCTCTGAGCAGAACCCGTGGGAGGGAGAGCTCCTGGTGTACCCCCTCCTGGGGACGAGGGGACCGCCTCTCCTCCGAAGATAACACAGCCGCCCCAGACCACTGTTGACGCTCTCTCCAAAACCCTCCTAATGAGCTGTCTGGGGGAGGGGTGGTGATGCTCAGCCATATTTTGGCAGCCACTTGCTTTTGAAAATTCCACCTCCGTTTTTCGATTTCATAAATGCCATCTGCAATGACCTTTTTCCTCGCTACCATCTTTGATGGCTTCTCATGCGTGAAACATATTTTTGTTCGTTATTTTGTTGTCCATCACCTCCCCTTGCGACCGTCCGGCTCGGGTCTCCCTTTCTGCACCCTTCACCCCCATGTCAGACATATAACGAATTACCATTCCTTCAGACAACGAGGTTGAAAACTTGTGGTCTCCAAGGCAACGGGGTATCCTGGGGTGGGGTGCCGGGGAAGGACAGGGGTGGGGGCTGGCCCAGCCAGGAAAGGCTTGGAAGGAAAAGGGGGTGGGCAGGCAGAAGCAGAGATGATATCATTCCTGAAGCCTGAAAGCAGCCAATCAGGACCCGGGGATGTGATGTCACCCCCACCCCCACCCCCTTTGAGCCTAGGTAGCCCCACTGAGAATTCTAGACAAGCATTGAACTGAAGTTGTATTGCTGTGAGAGAAAGGGGGTGGGGTGGCCATGGTAGGGGCTGGAGAGCAACCCTCTGGATGGCCCTACCAGACACTAGCCTTCACTCGAGGCAGCCCCATAAAAATGTCATCGGATTGGGCCCTCCCTGCATGACAACACAATGATTTCTTTGGGGGAGAAGGAAAAAAAAAAGCCAAAGATTTATTTTGCAGCCACACCCCCGCCTCCCTTGGAAGAGAAAAACCAACCAACAACAAGTTGTGAATGAAGTGTCTGCAGGCCAGCTCCCACCAAGCCAGCCTGAGAACTTTCCGAGCAGAGAGACGAGGGGCAGCCGCTCACAGGGGACGCGGGGCGTCCACGGGGAATCTCCGAGGCCCCGGGGCTGGGGTGGAGGGCTGTGTGCTGCAGGCCGGGAGCCTGGTTCTGGGTAGAGAGGCCCAGCCAGGTGGGACTGGCCGCTGAAGGCACTGGGGGTGAGGGAGGCATCTGTCCCCAGACCGCGATGGCATCTGGGCCTCGGTGCCAGGCTCTGGGGAGAAGCAACAAGCTGCAGCTGTAGGGAGAGGGCAACTTTGTTTGCGTGCCCACCGAAGCATCGGCACCACCAGGCGGGGAGGGGGCGAGCGTGCCCGGCTCCCTCCTGCCAGACTTTTCCCTTGGGCCTGGGAAACAGCGCTGTTTCCCCATAGTGTCCCCAAGAGACCAGGCCACAGGATGCTGTGTGCAGGGGTTCCATGCAAAAGGGCACGTTCCCCAGCACAGTCTTTCCAGAGTCTTTCTGGACTTGTCCCACGTGGACTCACCTATATCAGCTTTGAGGAAGTAGAAGCAAAGACCTCGTGCCCACCACCCCTGCCCCTACTGCACAGGTGTGGACATCAAGGCTGAGTGGAGGGAAGGGGCCAGCCCACTGGCCAACAGCGTCAGCAGTAGGTCTGGGGCTCCACCCTGCCAACCCCCGTTCTTAGTCACAAGCCTGCGACACACACGCAGCATTTGAAGATGCAAAGTCTGCAATTTCAGCATCACCTGTTCACCATTTTCTTTATTTTTTATTGAGGTGTAGCTGATTTACGAAGCCGTGTTAGTTTCTGGCGTACAAAAAAAGAGGTCTAGTTATATATTTATACAGCACAGAGGTCCAGCTTACATTTACACTGCTGTGCTGTGCTGAGTCGCTCAGTCGTGTCTGACTCTAGATAGTCCAAGTTCTATCCCTGGGTGGGGAAGATCCCCTGGAGAGGGAAATGGCAACCCACTCCAGTATTCTTGCCTGGAGAATCCCATGGACAGAGGAGCCTGGCAGGTTATAATGCAGAGGGTGGCAAAGAATTGGACACAACTGAAGCAACTTAGCAGGAGTATGTGTATATATATGACATCTGGGCCTCAGTGCTAGGCTCCGGGGAGAGTATATATATATATATGTATTCTTTGTCAGATCCTTTGCCATCATACGTTATTGCACGATAATGGACATAGCTCCCTGCGCCATACACTAGGTCCCTGCTGTTTATTTTATATATAGTAGTGTGTATACATCAATCCCAACCTCCTGATTTATCACTCTCCACCCTTTCCCCCTTGGTAACCATGAGCTTGTTTTCTACATCTGGGACTCTGTGTTTTTGTAAATAGGTTCATTTACACCCTTTTTTTAAGTTTCCACAGAGAACCAATATCATACAATATTCATCTTTCTCTGACTCACTTTGCCCATTATGACAATCTTTAGGTCCATCCACGCCACTGCAAGGGGCATTATCTGATTCTTTTGTATGTGCTTATTAGTCGCCCAGTCTTGTCCAAGTCTATGCGGCCCCATGGACTATAGCCCACCAGCCTTCTCTGTCCATGGGATTCTCCAGGCAAGAATAGTAGAGTGGGTTGCCATGCCCTCCTCCAGGGCATCTTCTCAACCCAGGGATCGAACCCAGGTCTCACGTATTGCAGGCAGATTCTTTGTCATCTAAGCCACCAGGAAAGCTCAAGAATCCCGGAGTGGGTAGCCTACCCCTTCTCCAGGGGATCATCCCGACCCAAGAATGGAACTGGGGTCTCGTGCATTGCAGGTAGATTCTTTACCAGCTGAACTACCAGGGAAGCCCCATTCCTTTGTATGCCTGACTAATTTCTTTATATGGTTTTGTGTGAAGAGAGTTTGAATGTTAATAAACATCCACTTAAAAAAAAAAAGTCATATCAGGGTCCACAGCACCCCCGGACAGACTGATCGGACATACTGATCGGACGGGGCCAGGGAGAATCCCCTTTTTCTAGTGTTCTCAGAAGGCCACCCGTGTGTCCTTGCGTCTCGTGGTCCCAGCCACAGTCTCCCAACCAAGAAGCTTTCGGAGAGTATCTGGGAGGAGGAGGTGTGGGGGCAGAGGGCCCAGAGGGGACCCTTCCTGGCAGTTGGTTTCGGCTCCATGCGCAGGGCAGGCGGTCTGCTCTTGGGCTCCACGGGCGGCCTGTTCCCATGTACCCTTGGCCTTCTCCCTGCAGGCGATCCAGGGCCTTTCCGGAAATGATTACAATCAGCCACAGCAGCCTGAGCGCTGCGGCAGAGCCCTGCCAGGGCCCGAATCACACACTGTCTTTCCATTCTATGAGTGAGCAAACCTGTGTGCTTTCTATAAACATCAGCGTAGATCACTGGTGGGCATTCCCATCTCAGCCATCACGAGCTGCAGAGGTGGCTTCTTCCCCAAGAGAAGGGCCCAGGGGTGCTGCCTCCGTTGCTCCCGGGCCCTGGGAAGCTGGCTGCTGGGCTGTTCCTAGACTCAGCAGAGAGGGCTCTCACTCAGTGACTCAGCCCCAAAGAGGCACAGCTCACCTCTCCAGGGCCCCCTGGGAAGAGGTCCAGGTGAGGCTCAGGGCATCCTTCTAAGCTGTCCACCTCGGAGCTCCAGGTCTCTCTTTGGCCAGCACAGCGCACACAGAGAGGCACCTGCCCCAGCTGGCCTTTGGAAAGGGCTCTGCACCACTGGCCTTTTGTGTAAAAGCTCCGTGTCCACTTAACTAACAAGTAATCATTAATATTACCCCTGGCCCACGTATCCAACTGTTAAACTGACACGAATGAAATGAGTCTCGGGCACCATGACCAGTATTAAAACCCAGCCTGAGCTGTTAATTTAAATGGCCCAGGCTGATTTATACATCGTGCTTTGCATTTAACCAGGAAGGAAGGTATTTTATATCAAAATGCACAGACATTTCTTCCACCGTGGCTTTATTATTTCTTTATTATACCTCCCTGCCCCAACTGGATCCAACCAAATCACACTGAAAGGTCCCAGCCTTAATTACTGGCATCATGGTTTTGCCTTCTTGTTGACAAGGGATTCCCAACGGAGGGGAAAATCTAGAGTCGAAAAGGATGCCACACATGTAAGTTTGGAATCTGCTGTGATGAGCAGGCTATGGAATGGGGAGGGATACGTTAGCAGTTTGGGATTAACACACACATAGCTACCGTATACATGGGCTTCCCAGGTAGCTCAGTGGTAAAAGAATCTGCCTGCCAATGCAGGAGATGCAAGACATTCAGGTTCAATCCCTGGGTCGGGAAGAATCCCTGGAGGAGAACGTGGCTACCCACTCCAGTATTCTTGCCTGGGAAATCCCACGGACAGAGGAGCCTGGTGGGCTACAATCCATGGGGTCGCAAGAGTTGGGCACAAGTTACTCACTGCTATATATAAAATAGGTAGTCAACACACAGCAAAGGGAACTCTACTAAATACTCTGTAATGACCTATATGGGAAAAGAATCTGAAAAAGAGCGGATATATGTTTATGTGTAACTGATTCTCTGTGCTCTTCACCTGAAACCAACACATTGTAAGTCAGCTATAACCCAATGTCAAATAAAAATTAAATTAAAAATCAGCTTGACTCTTTGTTGTGATTAAAAATAAATGTGTAGGGGTGGGAGCCCATTTTGGGAGGGGGGGTCTGACTCATCAGGTGTTACTTCCCCATCTTACCTTTTTGAGGCTGGCCTCTGGGAGGCAGGAGAAAGTCAGAATCCAGAAGTGAGTTGGGGAAACGCTGCCAAGGATGGCTGCCCGCTTCTGCCCTTCCTTCTCCCCGAACATCCTGGGGTTGGAGTTCTCCCTTAATTTAGAAGCAAGTGACACATTCATCCCACAGAACACCACTCTCATGCCAGCCAGCCTCCCTTTCTCCCTGCCCCACCCCTGGCCTCGGGGACGCAGCCCATTCTGCACACCCAAGCCAGTCATCAGCCTCCATCATCTCCCCGTGAGTCACAGGCTCGGTGTGGGTGGGCAGCCACCAGGAGAAACAGAGCTGACGGAGGTAGCCGTGGTTCTCAGGCAGGGCACACGAGGGCCAGACCAGCAGCCCGGGTGGCCGCGGGACCCGGAGGCCCCTCAGTGACAGAGAGCATGCGCCCTTGGGTTTAGGCCGCTGTTGGGCATATCCTTCTGAAGACCCGAGAAGCTGGTGCTTCCATAGCCAGAGCTGAGGACGCAGGGTGGGCAGCTGAGAGCTGGGTGGGCACATAGCATCTTCTTGTAACCACCTGCCGAAGACCAGGGGGACGAATGCCAGGGGACAGGTAAGAAGCCATCAGCCACGGAATGAGAGGAGGCAGCCCGGGATGGAAGAGGGCGCTCACTCTCCGGGCCTTGTAGACACTCCTGCCCCCACCCACCCTGTCGCTCCGGTCTGTGTGGAGGCACCTCCTTTAGAACTAAGGCTCCAGATTCTCCTTGCTTGATTTTTAATTCACGACTTGGTTTGTTAATCAGATCTATCACGTATTAGCTGTGTGGCCTTGGGCAAGTTATTTACCCTTTCTGAGCTTCACTTAAGTACGTCAGTGCCATGGGCATGATTAACAATGACACCAGTCACACCGAAGGGTAACGCGATGGTCCATATAACGCCCCCTGCACCGTGCCTGTGAGCCTCACTGGCTCAGTCGTGTCCGACTCTTTGCGACCCTGTGGACTGTAGCCCGCCAGGCTCCTCTGTCCATGGGATTTCCCAGGCAAGAATCCTGGAGTGGGCTGCCAAGTGCCTGGCAAGTAGTAAATGCTGGACAAGCATTTCACCTTCCTTATCCTTCCCACTGGGTGGTCTGAATATCGCTCTGGAAGGGGGGTGCTCTTTCCTGGGCGCCCAGCCTTCCGCCCTCGGCGGCTCCCCGTGCTGGTTTCCTCTGCCTACACCAGCTCCCTCTGGGTCCGGGGGACAGGACGGGTGGCAGGAGCTGCCGGCTGCTAGGTGGCCCCCGGGCAAGCTGAGAATCTGCCCCCAGAGCTGGCTCTCAGCAGGCCCATTTCCACCTGGATGGCCGGGCAAGCAGTCCCGGAGGCCACGCCCTCAGGTGTCACCTTCAAGTTCAGCGCTCCCCCTTCCTCCCGGCCTCGCCTGGCCTGCTCCCTCGGAAGCTCTCAGACAGCCCCACTGCCTCCGTCAGGCCCTGACTCGTCTGGCTGGCTTGCCTGGGTCCCGAGGCTTATCCAAACATCTTCATGGCTTTTCATAAATTCAATCCGTCCTTATCAGCCGCACCATCAGGAGGAAGGGCAGGAGGGGCTTGTGACTGAAGCGGGGGAAGACAAGCTCTAATTAGCCTCCCTGCTCTGCGGGGTCACCCGCAGTTCAGTCACTCCGGCTTCACGTGGCCCGGATCACGTCGCATCGTGGGCATCACTGGCGACCGTCCTCTGCCCCCTGCGCACAGGGCTCCCACTCTCCATCTCTCCTCTGGGCGGAGAGCTGTGAACGGAAGTCACTGGGCTTGATCCCCTCAGACTGGCACTTTTGTGAAAGCAGCTTTCTCACCTCTTCCTAGTTCATGGGCACGCCTCTGATCCATGGGTGCCTGTATAAACTGCAATCCCTGGACCCTGACCGCGTTCCTTGGAGCTCGCCCACCCTGCAGAGAGCCTCAAAGCACCTGTTATTGGAATGTAGAGTGCTTCAGCCAGTCTTCCCATCCCGACTCCAGGACAACCACCTGAAAAGAGCAGTGGGCTCGGGGAGGGCTCATGGAGACCCTGGATCCCGTCACCACTCAGCTGTGAACTTGGGAAGTTTCCTTGTCATTAAAAAAAAAAAAGTGAGGATGACAATACCTTTCCATTGCTAGGAGCCCTGATTCAGAACACATGCAAATATGCTTCCTGATGCACCAAATTCTAAACAAATGACACATATTCCTAATTATCCAGCCCACAGGACGTACCAGTAACATATTGCCACAAATAGGCTCAGAGGCTGCTCTTGGTATTTTTGGTCAGTTCTGCCATTCCTGAAAACCAGCTTCTTCCATGGAGACCTTGACTTAAATTGAGCATCTCCCTGATAGGATTTGAAAGCCAAGGGTCATGTTTCACGGTGTCAGACACCTCTGGACATTGACTCTTTCTGCACATGTGGTCATTGGAAGGCTGTCTGGGAGACCTAACGTGGGTTCCCAGACCCCTGCCTCAAATTCCCAAGATAAAGGAACCAATTTGTTCAATAAGCAGCATTTTTGAGGGCCCTTCTCTTTGTCCAGCTGTGAGCTGGCTCCCAGAAAACGTCCTTGACGTCTTCATGGCTGCACAGAAGGATGATGAATGAGACCATGGGACTGATGGTTCAGACTGGAACACTCTTGAATAGTGGATGTGAGCTCTTATTAGTAACTACGCTGGGAAGACCAGTTTAAATTGGAACTGTCTTGGGCAGATGGGGAGTATGGTTACGGATGTTCTAGATCCTGGAGGAGAGGGGAGCGAAGGGAGCTTGTCAAACAGAATTTGCAAAGCGGATGCTGGGACTTCCCTGGTGGTCCAGTGGGTAAGAATCCACCTTGCAATGCAGGGTATGCAGGTTCAATCCCTGGTCTAAGATCCCACATGTCACAGGGCAACTGAGCCTTGAGCTCAACTCCTGAGCCCGCATGCCACACGAAAAGATTCTGCATAATGCAACTAAGACACAACCAAAGAAATAAATTTTATTTTCTTTAGGAAAAAAAAAAATTAAAAAGCAGATGTCGAAGGGGCTAAATGAATGAATGCTTTGGTCACCGTGTTCTCAGGGAGAAATGGAAACACTGCTTCTCTAACTTGATTCATACAGGGTCTCCCTGGGGAATGAGTCCTGCACCCCCATGCCCAGGGCAGCGCCTGGCACATTAACATGCAGTACGTGTTGGCCGGCCTGACCTCCAGGGAGAAGGCAGATCTCAGCTAAGAGACACAAGCCTAGATTCCCCACAAGGTCCCAGCCCGAGCATTTATGATTATGATTGTAACTGGCGTGTGTGCGGTAACCAGGCCTTCGGAGCACATTCTCATGCATTTTCCCTTTTGATCTGAAGCAGATAATGCAGAGGGGAGCATGCGTCTGAAAGGCCACCCTGTTGAACAGCACACTGGCTGAGCAAGAACAAAGACCATAAATGAAGAAGGATGTTTGCAGTCTGCTTCCCGCTTGCCAGAAAACAGGAAGCTTCAGCGGCCGGCCCTGCCGAGGTCTCCACCTCTTCCTTACCCCAAAACTACATGGCCTCAGAGGCTTTCCTTTTATGACTTTTTTTTTTAATGCAGCAAATGTCTTCCAAGATACTTTTTTCCCCTGTCTCACTTGGTTGCACTGAGAAGCAGCTGTGTCTGTTCTGAAGAGTTGGTGGGGGAATAAGGATGGCCGATGGCCACCCCCTTTCCTCTCGTGTAGCTCCACCTCCAACCTCTGCAGACCTCACCTGCCACAAGCACCTTTGAGGAGCCGTTGTCCCCCACGGGGAATGCCTGCAGCTGACCCAATCGAAACAGCCGGGCAGACTCCCAGGACGGATGACCTGGAAGAAGTCAGAGTTGTCAGGTGGAGGTAGGCTTTCCTGCAGATGACAGGGATTGCGAAATGGCGAGAGCAACTGGTCATGAGGATGGAATTCCATGACTCCAGAAAGGAGTGGAGGAGAGCTCTTTCGCTCACGGAGAAGACCCAGGGATGAGCCAGCTAGGAGCCCTGGGGGCGGGATGTGGCAAGTGCAGGAATGAGTGCGGGCGGTGACACTGGAAACAGCCGGCAGAATGCAGTCCAGACCTGCCTCCCGGCTTTCTATGCTGCAACCTCAACAGCCTCTGACTCTTCCAGTCTCCTGTTCTTAAAATCTAAACATGATCCCTGAATCAGTCAGCTTCTCCAGAGAAACAGAAGCAATAGGAGAGATAGATACATAGGTGATAGATACATCAACAGATAAATAGAAACAGACATATATACATTCATAGATACATAGATAGATGCATGCATGCTATAGATACAACAATAGATACATAGATAGATACATACATTCATACATAGATACACAGATATTAAAATGAGATCTGTCTTAAGGAATCGGCTCATGCAATTTCCATAGGAGCTGACAAGTCTAAAACCCACAGGTCAGACAAGCAGCCTAGAAATCAAGTAGGGGTTGAGGCTTTGGTCCTGACACTGAATTTCTTCTCTGAAAAACCTGTTTTTGCTCTGAAGGCCCTCAGCTGGTGGGATTCAAGCCCACCCACACTGTCAAGACTGATCTGCTTTCCTTATGGTCAAATGACGGTCAGCCTTCACCACATCCGCAAAATACATTTGCAGCAACATCCAGATTGGTGTTTGATTAAATCCAAGAGCCTGGTCAAGGTGACACGGAAAAGTTACCATCACAAGGTCACCCATGAGAAGCTCTAAAGCCATTTTGCAGGCTTTGCCATCATCCTGTATGGGAACACAAAGGTCTACCCTCAAGTGGCAGCTTGTTGGCGGCAGGGGAGAAGGGTACCATATTCACCTTTAAATCACCAGCCCGCTTAGCAGGGCGCTAGTGTGAGGAGGTGCCCATCAACGCCTCTTGAGCTGGACGGAATTAAAATGAGGAAAAAAACTCAGTATTGTAAAAAAAAAAAAAAAAAAAAAAGCATGGACCTGAGAATCAGGAGACCTGGGTTCAAGTTCTAATTTTACCATCAGTTGGTGGTGGTCCTGCAGGCAGGTCGCTTTTACTCTCTTCATCTCAATAAGATGCAAACACATTGAATAGAATGCTCTTCAACCCCCATCAATGATTTCCCCCTGCAGGTCCTTGAGGACACGCAGCTGACTTAATGCCTTCAGGGGTAGATGTGCTCCGAAACCACGGCAGAGACATCAGCAAATTCAAGAAGTAGATAAATGATCGATAGAGAGAGATAATCTATAATTAAGTATATCAAGTAGAAAGTAAAAGTATATAAACAGATAAGAGGGGATTTGCCACCCACGGGTTTTAAAGTTTGGACCTTCCCCTTTCACTTGTCCATCTTCTCTGCTCCCCAGATTCTCCGGTTTAGCTTATGCCTAAGGAATGTGAAAGCAGAGTTCAGTGAATGCCGTTGCAATATTTAAATTCTTCCCTTTAGCCTTCAGTTATTATGTCTCTCAGGGTCTTGGCAGGAAATGCACTGACACACTCAGATTAGGTAACTGAAGGCCAGTTAGTAAAGGGATCAGTTTACAAGGTGTGGGCAGGTGCAGGAAGTGCTGGGGGAGCACCATCCCGAGGGACCCAGCGGCTGTCAGTGGAGACATGGGGACGGAGTGGGGAGGGGCTGAGACCACCCCAGCTCCACCCAGCTTCCTCTCGCCTGTCTTGCACCAAAACCCACCGTGGTCCAGAGCCACCTGGGAGCCAGAGGGGCAGAGAGAGTGTTAATGCAGTTTAGACACTGAACTGTGGTATTGGAGAAGACTTGAGAGTCCCTCGGGCTGCAAAGAGATCAACCCAGTCCATCCTAAAGGAAATCAGTCCTGGATATTCACTGGAAGGACTGATGCTGAAGCTGACGCTCCAATACTTTGGCCACCTGATGCGAGGAGTCGACATTGGAAAAGACCCTGATGCTGGGAAAGATTGAGGGCAGGAGGAGAAGGGGGCAGCAGAGGATGAGATGGTTGGATGGCATGAGTGACTCAATGAACATGAGTTTGAGCAAGCTCCAGGAGATGGTGAAGGACAGGGAAGCCTGGTGTGCTGCAGTCCATGGGTCACAAAGAGCTGGACACGACTGAGTGACTGAACAACGACAACAAATACTGGTTGGTATGTGTTAGTACAGTTAGTCCTGGGGCACAAGTGGGGAAGGGTGGAAGGGGGCGAACAGGTTGTCTATTCTAACTCATAAAATCACAATTAGATTTTTAGCTTGGGCATCACACATCCATTTGATGAAGATTATCAGTTAGTCTTTCCTTTACTTTCTGCTCTATCACTAACTGGTTCTGTGCCATTGGGCACCCCCCACACCCCAGTCTGGGCCCCCTAATTTCTTGATCTGTCAGATGAAAGCGGGGACCTAATTATTTCCGAGGTGCCTTCTAGCTCTGACTTCCACAACTACTTCCATGACTGTGAGTCTAGACTTCCGTCTGAGCCTTGATTCCATTCTTATGGCTCGTAACTGTTAGGGACAACTCTCAGCTCACTGGCAGTAAGGAAACAGCCCACACGGATGAACTAGGATAGGCCATGCATCTGTGTGGATCTCCAGGAAACTGTTGCCTCTTCCGGGGCGTCCCAGGAGGCTCAGTGGTAAAGAACCTGCCTGCCAGTGCAGGAGACGCGAGTTGAATCCTTGGTCAAGAAAATTCTCTGGAGAAGGAAATGAAAACCCGCTCTAGTATTCTTGCCTGGGAAATCCCATGAACAGAGGAACATGGTCGGCTACAGTCCATGGGGTCACAACAGAGTGGGGTTTAGTGATTAACCAACACTCTTCTACTTGGGACAGAGAAGGTGAAACAGCTTTGCCAAAGTAGACCAACCCTGAGCCCTCCCTGCCTGTGCTCCCCACCGGAGCGGCCCAGCGACAGGAGGTGAAAGCCAGACTGCTGAATCCACAGGTGGTATTACTGATTCATCACTTCCAGACAAGAGGCAGGTCACCCGGTAAAGGCAGAAACAGGCGATGGAGATCTTCACCTAGTTCAATGTCCCCTTTCGGCTCTACGCCCTGATCAGCCCCCAACCCTCTGAGTCAAAATAAAGACAGTTCGATTCCCAGGAAGGTTACTAAGAATCCTCATTTCTCAACCACAGACGCATGTACAAGGAATGCAATATGCAGTGCACATTAATCTGTCCCCCGGATGCCATCGAAACAGGAGGATGAGTTCGTATACAAGTGACCCCACTGTGGTTTGGCCCTGCCTTTCCGGGCTTAAGGTTCTGAGCTCTCCGCTCTCACAAAGATAGACATTCCTTTGAAATTCCAGCGTCTCCTGTGTCTCCAGAACATACAAGGCTCTTGGCAGTGACCTTGGGCTTCCCTGGTGGCTCAGACAGTAAAGAATCTGCCTGCAATGCAGGAGACCTGGGTTTGATCCCTGGGTCGGGAAGATCCCCTGGAGAAGGAAATGGCTACCCACTTTGGTATTCTTGCCTGGAGAATTCTGTGGACAGAGGAGCCTGGTGGGCTACAGTTCACAGAGGTGCAAAGAGTTGGACACGACTGAGTGACTAAAAGACTAACACTCTGAACCAAGAGTCCACAGAAGCTGAGACATCATCTAACTTCAGAAGGACGCACAAGCCCGCTTTAAGTTCCGAAGAAGCTGTAACTGATCACAATGGCTTTAAAAAAATCCCTCCCCACTCTCTTTCCTACAGACTTTCAGTTTCAGTACATGGTGAGTTCACTCAAAGGCAAGCATTTTATCGTGCATTTCCTTCTAAAGTGTTACGCTTCTACTGGGTAGACACCCAGAACAGTGAGACATGGAGCGGAGCCAATCAGCTGAAGAAACTGATACTGAAAAAGGAAACATGTCCTGCCGGTGAGAGGCTCTCAGGTATGAAATAAGTCCCCAGCAATGCAGGGCATAGCTGGAGACTGAGTCACACTGTGTTGGGTCTGAGCCAAGATGAGGTGCTCAGTTACCCATCTTCCCAGGTATTAGAGCTGAGAAAGAATGGGTAAAATGGTTTGAGGAATTCTTCCCCTGTGTTGACTTGATTTTTGTTTTCAGGTGTTGTTTGAATGTCCTGTGTATTCTCAGCATTAAATATCTAGGACCGCAGTGATGAGAGCAGCCCTCTTATCCATGGACTTCCTAGGGGAAAAAAAAGGGGGTGAACAAACAGTAGTTGATCATGGGCTTCCCTGGTGGCTCAGATGGTAAAGAATCTTCTTGCAATGCAGGAGACCTGGGTTCGATCCCTGGGTTGGGAGGATCCCTCAGAGGAAGGCCTGGCTACAGTCCAGAGGGTTGCAAAGAGTCGGACACAACTGAGCGACTAACACTTTCACTTTCGTTGAATCCACTGCATTAGAGAACGGGTAATACGGCAAAAATTCAGCAAGTAATCAATTCTTGTTCTTGAGTTTCAAAGAAGGCTTTGGAAAGGTACAGCACATCCAACAGGTATGTGCTCCCCACTGGGAGAGAGCCTTCCCTGTGCTGGGAGAGCCGAGGGAGCAGACGCCAAGCAGAGCGAGGCAGGATCCTGGGAACAAGTAAGGAGGGCTGCCGGGAGTCTCAGAGCAGGAGCTGGAAGCGTGGGGCCCTGGAGGGTCTCTGGGTGGGAACCAGAGACACAGTGACCAGGGTGGATGGATGACCAGGAACCTCCCGGTGTATTGTTGTTGGAGGTCTCCGGGGAATCTGGTGTAGACAAATGATACGAAACACCACACCTCCCAGCCCCCAAGGCCCCCTGCCCCATCCTCTGAAATCTGATGTGACTCCAAAGGGTAAGGGCTGGGGGACCTTGAGATGCCCTGGTGGAGTCATAAGAGAACCGAGCTGGAGTTCTGGCATTCCTGAGCTTGTAAAAGGAGAGTCACACCTGCCAGGCGTCCCCCAGGGCAGACCCTGCCCTCTCTCTCCTCTCCGCACACAGAGCTCACACCGTGCCCTCCTCATTCCAAAAGCCTCCAGGCACCTGCCCCGCGGGCATCTCTGCCACCCAGGAAGATTCCCTCGTGCGCATGCGTGCTGTATCTGGACAGGGGGCTGCCCTGTGGGGCCGGTTCCCTGGGAATCTTGGGCTTCCAGACACCCCATAGATGGACAGCAGCTCCCGGGATGAGCCCATCCCAGCCCGAATCCCTGGTGGAGGAAAATGCTGCGGCAGGAGAGAGGCTCAACCAGAAAAGGACACTCCCCGCCACCCACCCGGGCTCTGGGAACACCGCATCTGAGGTTTGTTCGGCCACCCAAGGTGCTGGGCTCTGCCAGACCCAATAACCATTCCGGTCTGACAGGCACCCACGGCCCCCTGGAATGTGCCTTTGGCCCACCTGGTAGCTCTGTTTTCCTTTTCCTCCAAGATCCCCTGGGCTGCTGTTTCCCCTCATCAACCTGCCTGCCCCACCCCTGCATCCGACACAGCAGGCTCCAGAATTGTCACCCAGCCAACCCACAAGCGCCAGTGACAGGACACCCCACCATGGGGATGTTTTCAGCTTTTAAAATCTTGGAAGCGAGACTTCTCTGGCAGCCCAGTGGTTAAGACTCCATGCATTCAACGCACGGGCTGTGGGTTCAATCCCTGGTCAGGGAACTAAGATCCTACATTCCACAGGGGTGGCCTTAAAAAAAAAAAAACTATAAAATAAATGGGGCTTCCCCAGTGACCAGTAGATAAAGAATCTGCCTGCAATGCGGGAGACACAGGAGATGGGGGTTCGATCCCTGGGTCAGGAAGATCCCCTGGAGGAGGGCATGGCAACCTACTCCAGTATTCTTGTCTGGAGAATCCCATGGACTGATGAGCCTGGAGGGCTACAGTTCATGGGGTCAGAAAGAGTCAGACAAGACTGAAGTGATAAAATAAATTAAAAAAAAACCTTGGAAGTACCACAGGGTGAAAAATTGTTTGAGACATTTTGGACAAGAGTTCTCCACCTCTCCTTTCCCAGAGAGATTTTAGATTCCCTGGTGGTTCGGACAGTAAAGAATCTGCCTGCAATGTGGGGCACCCGGGTTCGATCCCTGGGTTGAAAGGATCCCCTGGAAAAGGGAATGGCAGCTCAGCCAGTGTTCTTGCTGGAGAATCCCATGGACAGAGGAGCCTGGCAGGTTACAGTCCATGGGGCCCCAAAGGGTGAGACACGACTGAGCGTCTTTCACGTTCTCCTTCCCCGAAACATAAATTTGTCTTTCCATGATACTGTCTGAGCACCCGTGACGCCCTGTTAGGAAACGGGACCCGGCAGCAAGAAGATCTATGAGATCCTTGCTCCTGGGGAAAGTGCGTGGTGGCCCACCCCGTAGGGCAAACCCAGAGATGAGCCGCCCAGGGCCCCCTTTGAGGAAGGACTCTGCCTGGCCGAGAGGGCAGCCTTAGCCACTAGAGTCTCGAAGGGCCTCTTCAGATTTCAAGCTGAGGTCACACTCTTCCTGGGGCAACCCTGGTCAACGGCTGAGCAGGGCGATGGGCAAGGACCAAACCGCAGCCACCCCCAGGGCTCCTCCAACAGGCAGCCTCTGCTCAGGAGCCTCGCACGGACTGCAGAGACTTCTTAGACCCTCACACACCGGTGATCCCTCCTGCCCAAGCCTGCTTCCCCCGCTTCCTTCTCTCATCGCAGCATCTGCTTCCCAGAGAACCCGTCTCCTACTTGAGGGACATGCAAATCAGGGCAATTGCAGGTCAGGACCTGTGCCGTGGACAGAGCCAGGCTGGAGCACAGGACAAGGTGGGCGCCATGTCAGGCGCACCACCTCCTCTGAGGAGGTGATGATAGAGATGAGACGGGGAGCAGCCAGCCATGCTCAGGGGGTCAGGGAAGGGAGGCCAGGCGGTGTGGGAGGAAGAAGCGTGTCAGAGAGAGAGAAAGCGGGGACATGGCTGGAGCACAGGGGTGCACAAGGAGAGCACACGAGTGAAGGACAGGGGAGCACAGTCTCACCCGCAAGCGTTCTTGCCCCTCCACAACCAACAGGAATAGATCAGAGGCCAGACAAGAAATTCAGGCAAGGCTATCTGGGGCCCCTGCTGCGGCAGGAGGGAAGGAGAACAAGTAACAGGTTCCCTCACTCACTCTCTGAGGTCGGGGTGAGCTGGTGCCTTACAGGGGGTGAGGGCAGGGCAGTGTCCAGGGGTCGGCTTGCAGGGGGGTTTAGGCGGTTGCCCCCCTCTCAGTGGTGCTGTGTGCAGAGGGCACGCATGCACGGTAATTTGCTTTCTCTCCCGACCCCCTGCTTTTGCTCCGGGCTCCTCACAAGCAGCATTGGGTGTTTTTGGTCTCTTTTGCCTTCTGGATCCAGACCCTGACAGCATGCGCGTGCACGCAGTTGGTTTTAGTTCCGTGCAGTTTCTGTGTGTTACTGCTTTGTTGCTTGAGGAGAGCTGTGTCCAGGTGCAAGCGCTGCAGCAAAAGGTCCCAGGCCAAGCCTGTCTCAGGAGGGGGCGGGCTGATGGCACCCTGGGCCCCTCTCCTAAGCTGACTCAGAGGATGGCAGCCCTGTGTGTGGCGTGGTCCCCTGGGCAAACCCAGATGCGATGAAGCCACAAAACACGGCAATAAATTGTAACCGAAACAGAACTTGGGATGTATTAGCAAGGGCTGCCTCCCCAGTCTGGGCTGTGCCCAAAATGAGCTGGGCTGGGGCGGGGGCGCGGAGAAGGACCAGTTCCGGCCACTCAGAAAACCCTACTGGGAGGCAAGAGAGTGAGGGCCGTGTCGCCCTGCAAGTACCCTCTCGAATTTGTTTTCAGAAGTGAATCACTCAGAAACCTCAGGATGTTATTCACCCCAAGTCACTCGCTCCGCTCCTCAGATGTGAGGATGACTCAGTGGTACGTCACTCCTCCCTGAATGAGGGTGGCTTCCCTGGAGCCAAGTGGGGATGGCAGGGAGCGGTGGGATTTCCTGAGACGTGGAAGCCCACCCCCCCCCCCCACCAACCTGGATATCTGGGACTCCAGACAGCCTTCCCTCGAACCAGTGGTTCTCAGCTAGAGGTGGTTTTGTCTCTGGCGCTGTCTGGGGGTATTTTGGTATTTACAATTTGGGGGGCATAGGACTGGCATCTAGTGGGTAGGAGCCCATTGCTGTTATTCAGCTGCTATGTCATGTCCATCTCTTTGCCACCCCATGGACTACAGCAGGCCAGGCTCTTCTGTCCTCCACTATCTCCGGGAGTTTGCTCAAATTCTTGTTCATTGAGTCAGCGATGCTATCTAACCATCTCATCCTCTGCCGCCCCCTTCTCCTTTTGCCAATCTTTCCCAGCATCAGGGTTTTTTTTCCCAATGAGCCGGCTCTTGGTATCAGGTGGCCAAAGTGAGCTTCAGCTTCAGCATCAGGCCTTCCAGTGAATATTCAGGGTTGATTTCTTTTAGGATGCACTGGTTGGATCTCCTTGCTGTCCAAGGGACTCTCACGAGTCTTCTCCAGCACCACAGTTCAAAACAATCAATTCTTCAGTGCTCAGCCTTCATGAGGGTCCAACTCTCACATCCATACGTGGCTACTAGAAAAACCACAGCTTTGACTATACAGACGTTCATCAGCAAAGTGATGTCTCTGCTTTGTAATACGCTGTTGAGATTTATCACAGCCTTCCATCCAAGGAGTAAGCGTCTTTTAATTTCATGGCTGCTAGAAGCCGGGGATGCCGCCCACCATGCTCCAGTGTATAGTGAGGCATGTCCAGGAGCAAGCATTGCAGCAAAGGATCTCCCCAACACACACACAGGGTAATCTGATCCCAGATGCCCATAGTGTGGTGAGTGAGGACACCTACCTCCAAGCGGGGTTCTCCAGGGCTCATTCCCAGAGCGGCAGCTTGGGATTTACCTGGGAACCTTAGGAAGGCAAATCCCTGGGCCCCACCCCAGTTCTTCAGAACTGTCTGATGCCCCAGCTGGTTCCTTCTTTCCGTGATTGCAGAATGAGCCTCAGGCAAGATCCCGTTAAGGAATTGGCAGTGTCGGTCTGGAAAAGGTCACCACACCACCTTCCCCATCGGGGCCCCAAAATTAGAGCCAATAAAGCTGGAAGCGCTTCTGCCTTCTTCCTGGGTGACATGTGATGGTGTCGGGACATTTGTGGTGCTCCCAGCAGCCGGCGGGTGGAGGCCAGAGATGCTGCGAAACATCTGACAACACGCAGGATGCCCCCACCGCAGAGAATGGTCCAGCCCCACACACCAACAAGCCAAGTGGACGTGGAGGAACGCTGCCCTAACTTAGAGCCGAACTGTGCCTCTCCGAACCAAGAGGTGCTTTCAGGCAGATGCCTTGAGATGAGAGCTTCCGGCTGTCTGATGGGCACAGCCAATGGGGCTTCCTTGGGGTCATGTGACTCTGTAAGCATGACCCCGGAAGGCTTGCACTGTCCTACTTATCGTAATTCAAGTACCAGGAAGGAATTGCGGGTCCCGCCCCCCATCCACTTGCCGGCCATCTCCTAAGCTTGGCTGGGAGGGCCAACCTGGGTGGGGGTTGGGGGGGTGGGTACAGACCCAGCAGGAGGTGGGGGGGATGGGTGAGATGACCCTCCCAAGGGAGGTCCTTTGCAGGCAAGCATTCCTATGATAATAATAACGTGAAATGTGGCAGAGTGCTGCATTTTAATTAATTCTGGTCCCTTTCAAGACCACAGTTATTATTATAAAAACACCGATAATACCAAACACATGTTGAGTGTACACAGCCGGCTGCAGCCCTGGAGACCTGGAGACGTGCGAAGTCATATGTCATCGGGGCTGCTGAGAAATCAGCGGCCCCTCCCCGGTGCCCTCAGAGACCCTGACGCCCTTCTCTGCGGGCCTGCTCACCCCGTCTCACCAGCCGAACCCCTTCCCAGCTCGGCCGCTCTCCTCCCCTCACTGCTCAGCCCCCCTCCCCGGCTCCCGGCAGAATCCGCTAGGGCCCTCCAGAAATCCCAGTTTAATTATTTCATTGGGAAACGTGGGGGGGGCAGGAGTTGAGAACAGGCGCATTCTCTCATTTTGGAAGAATGCTCCATTATCTGCCTCTGAGGCGCGTGAAACACCTCTCCAGGCTGTAGGCAGCTCTGAGTTATTACGTGAGACACCCAGGCGCCTGCGCCTGCTTCTTGCCCGGTGTCCCCCACCCGCCCACCTGCCCACCCTGCTGGTCCGGGGGTGCAGGCAGCAGGGCCCCGCTTTCAGGTGAAGCCTGGGAAAGACCAAGAACACCAGGGCAGCGGGGTGTTGTCAAAGCAGGCTGGAACCTGCCTGGTGGCTGCAGCCCCTCTGAGAGCTGGTGCCTGGAAAACATGCCCCAAGCAGAGCACTCAGGCTGGACAGGACACTTGAGCCTGTCTGAGTCCATCTGTGCTCTTGTAAGAACCATTTCTCCTGCATCCATGGCCTCCTGCTCATCACTTCTGGTTCCCAGGGCCTCTTGCCTCCTGAAACAGCTCAAGTCCAAGTCAAACGGTTAGGAGGTCCCTTTGTAGCTAAAATAACTAGAGACTTTGTGACCCACAGGAGAGTTTACTATAGTCTCACTTAACATCCTCTACTTCTTGGGATGACAGAACAGAGATGGTCAGCCCCATATGACAGGCGAGAAAAGTGATACCTAAAGATGAGAAGGGCTTCCCAGGTTGGCCCTAGTGATAAAGAACCCACCTGCCAATGCAGGAGCTGGAAGAAACACAGGTTTTACCCCTGGGTCAGAAAGATCCCCTGAAAGATGGCATGGCAACCCACTCCAGTATTCTTGCCTGGGAAACCCCATGGACCTAGGAGCCTGGTGGGCTACAGCCCCTGGGGTTGCAAAGAGTCGGACACGAGTGAGCAACTAGAGAACAACAGTGCGTCTCTGCCATATTCCAGGTCAAGGTCTTCAACTATGCCCCACTGCACATGCCCAGTGACCACTCTTTTTCTCTTCAAATGTGATGCTCAGGATTAAACATACTCCTCTGAGCATGGCCTGCTCAGGCCAGGAGACCCTGTAGCCTCACCTTCGTGGGTCTGGACACCACATGTCCTTGAAGGCAGCCTAGGAGGATTTTTAACATTTTTAGCAACAGACACACTGTTGGATGAAATTAGGCTTGTGGTCGCCTGAAACCCCAGATCTCTTTCAAGTGAACTGCTGCCAATGGAGGGCTCTCTAATCTGGTGCTTGTGCTTCTGAATTTTGAAACCACATGAAATTGAACAGTAACACTTGAAAGTCTTCCATCTTGTTGGGTTTGGCTGGGGATGTGGGTCTGTGGAGCGTGTCAGGGGCCTTAAACCTGGTGTCCACCGTATCGGCCTCATGCCGAGTGTCATTGCAGGACTTTCCTGGCCTTTGGTCAGGTCGCTGATAGAAATTTAGACGCGGATGGAGACCGAGCATGACTACAATTTGAAACGAGCCAATAGGTACTTGGGGTGTGGCTGTTGAACCATCTGGGAATCTGCTGAACAAGACTATTACCCAGCTCACGTTTACTCTTTTAACCAAACAGTGAAGTCAGATGAAACCTCATTTATTTAGAGCTTGCCCTTGGAAAGTATCTAATTTCCCCCCATATATCATTCTTATTGACTTCAATATGCTATAAACCCTAGCTAATTCACAGTCATCGCGAACTTCTCTCTTTATAAAAACAGAATTCAAGCTGAAAGTTAGGTGTCTTGAATCCCACGGCTTCCTACATCGTCAGGAATATCGTGTCCACCCAGAATACCAAGAGACAACCCAGGCACGTGGCCGTGAAACAGAAACCAGTCCAGCTAACGCGGCTCCGAAATGCCCACATACTTTCCAGCCTGCAGCTTCCCATCCATCAGTACAACTCTCTGCCCGTTCAATCAAAAAGACAAGAACCGTGACTGCCAACTATGCTTGAATAAACCACCTGGAGTCGTTCATGTGTGACTCACGTCACGAGAGCACTCATCACACGCTTGGAGGAGGGTTCGGGGGGTCTCCCACAACCCTGCCCATCAAGGGCCACCTCCCAAGATCAGACTTGGGGAGGAAGGCTGGTCTGAATGAGAGAAAACCTTCAGTTACGGGAAGTCAACCGAGACAGGGATGCTGGTATTATTTCCAGCTAGAGCCCATGGTCCAGAAAAGGAAGAGCCAAGAAGAGTTTCCAAGGAATCTGATAAGAACCCTCCCTAATTAACACACTAATTGTTTCCAAGCAGCTGTTTCCAAAGGCTTGAAAAGCTCATTTCCTCAATTAGACTGAAAACTGCCCCCTCTCCATCAACTGTTGCTGGAATCATGAATTCCCTGGACTCAACTTTTTATCATAGAAAGTTTAAAAGTAAATCTAAAACATGATGCAACTATTCTGCATTCTTATGAATGAAATCCCTGATAATTACTTTTAAAAAAATCAGTTTTCAAGATCTTTCTGGAGAATAGGAGTTTATCCAAATTAATCTGGGGGTGGGCAGCTGAGCTATGCACAGTATATGGGGTCTTAGTTCCCTGACCAGGGATTGAACCCAAGCCCCCTGCAATGGAATCATGGAGTCCTAACCCCTGGATGGCAAGGGAAGCCCTAGGGTTTTTTGGTTTGTTTTTTAAACTCTAGAATCATGTATCTTTTGTTGATTTGTTTTAATGCTCGTATTTAATTAGGCAGCTTCCTATGTAGGAGTCAGGCACTGGGCTGTGTGCTTCCGTTTATTATCTTAGTTTATCTTGTCAAAACCATCATATGAAACGTTGAAAGCAAATTAACCCCATTAACAGATGGAGCTAGTGAGGCTTGGATTGGTCACACAGAGAGTGACACTTAGCCAGGAATCAAACTTAAGCTCTGACTCCGACAAGACTCCCCTTTTTTAAAGCAATAAAGAAGGCTGAGCACAGAAGAAATGATGCTTTCAAATTGTGGTACTGTGGAGAAAACTCTTGAGACTCCCTTGGACTGCAAGGAGAACAAACTAGTCAATCCTAAAGGAAATCAACCCTGAATACTCATTGGAAGGACTGATGCTGAAGCTCCAATACTTTGGCTACCTTATGTGAATAGCCAACTCATTGGAAAAGATCCTGATGCTGGCAAAGATTGAAGGCAAAGGGAAAAGCGGGTGGCAGAGGATGAGATGGTTAGAGAGCATCACAGAAGCAACAGACATGAATTTGAGCAAATTCCGGGAGGTGGGAACCAGGTGGGGGACAAGGGAGCCTGGTGTGCTGCAGTCGGTGGGGTTGCAGAGTTGGACACGACTTAGTGACTTAACAAAAACAACAGGCACAGTGACTAAAGCCTACAGGCTTTTCATGGGGCCATGAAAATATCTGAAAGAAAGGAGTAAGGAAAAAAAAACACTGGCTTCAGAACATAAAAAACTACAAAACTTATCTTTTCCAAATGTTTATAGTTAAGTGTCTACAAAATCACGTTGTTAACTGGCCAATGGTGATTTAACTCAATTCTCAAATAGTTATTAATGAATACAATACAGTTTAAATCACAAGAATGAATCTTATTTTCTGAAATCTCTAAGTTAAAAAAAAATCATAAGCTCTCCTCATTGTTTTTATTCCCGTAAAATTTAATGTAATGTGTGGTGCATTTTTAATTCTCTTGGTAAGATGTAGGGTGGAGTCTCCACAAGTAAGAAAGCTTGGGGACTGCTGAGATCTGACACCGTCTGTGGATTTGAGAGTCTTGCCTTATAATCCCATTGCTACACTACATTTCATGTCCAAGTTCATACCCCGCAGTCCCTGATGAGGCATAAGCCAGTTGTCACTGTTCATTTCAACATTCATTCACTCATCCACTTCTTCAATAGCTTGCCTTATAGGGTACCATCAAGTCGAATGTATAAAATGATATTTCTTTATAAAATAGTCTAAATTAAGGATTTAAAGTACTGGAAAATTAAGGATTTGGGCTAAGTTGGAGGGCCCTGGGGAGAGAGTGCAGTTGGATTAAGTGATATTTCAGGATGATGGGGGCAAGCACAGAACAGTCTGGGAAATGAGCTAAGTCAACTCGTTCAGCAGTAACCTGGCCCCAGTCAAAGGGACCACTTTGCACCTGGGCACATGGACCAAGCTTTTTTCAGAGGGGGGAGCTGGGAGGGTTGATGGCACAGAAAGCTTGCCAAACTCCACATCCACCCATTTTCTGCAGAGAAATCACAAGAGCCCCAACTTCCTGGAGGCAGCATCCAGGCCAGACGTCCGATGCACTGGTCAGGCTGCCGGGAGACTCTGCCTCTCACGAGGCTTTTGTCTCTATCAGGAGCCAAGACAAACCTGCAAAACCAACTTCTTGATTTACAGAAGGTTCCGGAGACCCCAGGTAGAGGTGATGGTGGGGGAAGTAGCGGGGTGGTGTCAGGGCTGAGCTCTCATGAGCCTGGCCAACCTCTGCTCGGAACAAACAGCAGGAACGCCTGGCACTCTTTTGAGTGTTTTCTTTGGAAGATACTTGTGAATGTCTATCCTTTGACATAGCTGCCGTGCCAGCGCGGGAAGCTACAAGGCAGAATGCTTTCACTGCAATCGACAAGTGAGGTTCAGATCACTGACGCCACTCCCCCAAAGCCACCCAGCGAGGCGGGGCCCCTGGACCCAAGGGTCGTGTTCTGGGGGCTACAGTCAATGGCTACCGCGCATGCTCTGAGTCTCCTAAGGGAGAGAGCCAATCGTCCAGGAAAGGATACAGAAAACCCAGAAGCAGGAACAAAACCTGGAGACTCAGGCCTGCTGGCCAAGGGCCTCAGATTACCCCAGCTTTTGATTCCAAAATGGTGTTTGTGCGTCTAAGACCCGATAGCTGAAACTAGGTGTCTCGCTTTGGCCCTTGGGAGGACGAGGCCGGCCATCCTGGAAGGGGTGGTCTCCCCACATGGCCTGTCCGTCCCTCCCGCTCCCACCCACTGCGTTTCGGTCCTGCTGGGCCTGTGAGCGCAGCCGCCTTCCAGGTAGACTAAACCCATTCTCTCCATGCTTTCGAGACCAGGCATCTGGCCTGCCACATGCTTTCCGCTGCTACGTCAGCTGCTCTTGGCAGCATCTCTTAGAGCAAGACTGCTGCGTGCTCTGCCCACCTGTGAGGCTTCCTGCACAGATAAGAAGTCTCCCAGATACCGACACACAGGCAGCCCAGCACACGACTCTGCCCACTAGGAAGGAGGTGAACTTCTTGGGGACAACCTGGGTACCTAGTTTATCTCTGAAACCCCTGTCCTGTCCATCACGGTGACCTCGCCCCCTGACCTCTCCCATTTATCACTCCATAGGCATTTGTTGGGTTTCCCAGGTGGCGCTAGTGGTAAAGAACCCACCTACCAATACAGGAGATGTAAGAGATGCAGGTTCAATCCCTGGGTTGGGAAGATTCCCTGGAGGAGGGCATGGCAACCCCCTCCAGTATTCTTAAGTGGAGGGCATGGCAACCCACTCCAGTACTCTGGAAAATCCCATGGACAGAGGAGCCTTGTGGGCTACAGTCCATGGCATCACAAAAGAGTTGAACACGATGGAAACGGCTTAGTGCGTGTGTGCATGTGCGCGCACACACACATGTGCACACACATGCACACATACATGCACACACGCACACACGCACATGCACGCGCATGCACGCGCACACACATGCACACACGCACACACGCACACAGGGGCATTTGTTGAGTTCCTCTGGAGAGCCAAGGCCTGGGTTACTTATCTGGGATACAGTTTGGACCCAGGGGAAAAGTTGTTTAAACATATGTAATTCAGGGAAGGCTCCCTGGAGGAGGTGATGCTGGAGTTGTTGCTGTTTAGTCACTAAGTCTGTCCGAATCTTTGTGACCCCATGGACTGTAGCCCACCAAGCTCCCCTGTCTAAGGGATTTTCCAGGCAAGACTCCTGGAGTGGGTTGCCATTTCTTTCTCCAGGGGAGCCCCCTGACCCAGGGATCAAATCCGCATCTCCGGCATTGGTAGGCGGATTCTTTACCATCTGAGCCACCAGGGAAGACCCTGATACTACAGTAGAGAATCATAAAACCTAGATCAGATTCTGTTTCAAATAGAGCTCTGCTGGGTCATTTTGGGCCAGCCCAACCAGCAGAAACTCTCTTCCACATACACAATCTCCTGGGAATACCACCAGGGTCTCCAGGGACCCCACCCCCAGGCAATAGGTGGTCTGTCCTTTCTCCCCAGTTGCTGGCAAGATTTCTCTAGGACCTGGAAGGCGGGCAGCAGGGCCTGTTTTACTGAGCAGCTTCCTCATGAAGGCAGTGGGGTGGCCCAAAGGATGACCCTTCAGAAGTGGGCTGCTCAGAACCCGTGGTGGTGGGAGACAAGGGCGCACAGGTAAGCTGCCAGACCCCCAGAGAGGAGGATTCCGATTTGGCTTGGCAACCTTCCCGGTGATGGCAGAGACCACGGCAGAGACCTCAGGGGTGGCCGTGTTACTCCAGACAACGGGTTTATCTCCACAATCATGGGAAGCTCAGCTGTGTCTGAGCACAGGGACGAGAGCCACCCCCCAGCCAGCGGCCAGGAACGAGTGACCAGCAGCTCCAAGCTGGAAGCCTGCCCCATTCTGAGACTAAATGCAGGCCCCGCCTGGCTCCTCCCACGGGAGGGGCAGACGCAGCCTGCTCTCAGGGCTCCTGCGGGTCCCATGAGATGGGGTCTGGACCCAGAGGGTCTGGGATAACCACGTGGGGGTGGGTGTGTGGGTGAAAAGCACAGAACTGCTTGTGGGCAGGAGGAAGGACATTTTAGAACAATCTCTTCCTTGCCTGTTACATGTGCCAGGGGAAACTGAGGCTCAGAGGCTAAGCAATCTGCTTGCGGTCAACCAGCTCAGGTGACGGTGTGCAGAGGTTGGAGCCTGGTTCATCCGACTCCGACACCTCTGCTCTCAACCTGCACGATCTTGCCAGAACAGCACCTCGTCTAAGCCACCGGCCCTCCTTCAGATGATAAAGCTTTTCAAATTGCCCTGAGGTCAGCGGGGAGGAGGACGGGACGCGGGGGTTCAAGAGTCAGGCTCAACGAGGCAATCATTTTGGCCGAGCTGGGGAAGCTTGTGCAGGGTGGGGTGGGCTGGGGGTAGGGGGAGCCCAGGACGGACGCAGCATCCTGTTCGCCAGGCTCTATTCCCCACCGTTGGCTCGGAACCCAGAGGGACCTCCCAGGGCACCCGGGGGCGTCCGCCTGGAGCCCCTGGCCCCGGGTTCCCTCTGCCAAGTCTTGCCAGCCTGCGAAGCCAGGCGGCAACCTCTCCACCACCCTCGGAGGTGGGTGGGAACTCCGGTGCCTGGCTCGGGAGGCCCCTGGAAGCCCTGGTCACGGATCACTGCCCTCAGCCCCAGGATTACAGGGGCTCAGAGCGAGGCCAGCCTGCCTGGTCCGGCCTGCCGCCCTGCTCTGGAACCCGGCCAGCCGCCCTTCCCGGCTCAGCCCCGGCCGCGGGGGCGCCAGGCGGCCCCGAGGAGCTACAGACAGAGAACTGGAGTGAAGTCAGCCTCGACCTTTCCTTCCGGCCGCCACAAAGGGCAGGGGCCCTCAGGGACCGGAGGTGGCCTTTCCCGGAGGGAGGGCAGCTCAGCGTGGCCAGAGTCCCTGGGACAGGCACCCCAGCCCAGCCTGCAGGGGTGTTGGCCTGCTCTGCGGACAGCGTCCCACCCCAGGCTTGTTTAGAGTGAATCACTTGGAAAGAGACCTGAAACTGTATCCTGCCGGAAATCACAGGCCAAGAGCCAGGAAGAAACCAGGTCAAGCTTCATGGATTCAGGCCACCAGGAAGGAAGGCCAAGAGCCAGGGTTTGGGGAGTGTCTTCTCCATGCCGGGCACTCTTTGCAAGTGTGAAATGTCACCCTTCTGGGGAGTTCGGCCTTGACTCCTTTCACAGATGCATGCTAAGTCGCTTCAGTTATGTCCGACTCTTTGCGACCCCATGGACTGTAGCCCACCAGGCTCCTCTGTCCATGGGGATTCTCCAGCAAGAATACTGCAGTGGGTTGCCATTTCCTCCTCCAGGGGATCTTCCCCACCCAAGGATCCAACCCACGTCTCCTGAGTCTCCTACATTGCAGGCAGATCCTTTACCACTTGAGCCATAACCCAAAGTCGAACTCCGTCCTTCACACCTGAGGCTATCAATACACTGATCTATCTGGTGGTGGTCTCCAGACTCCCTCCCCTAAGCCCCAACCCAGGAGCACAGAAGCAGACAGCACGGAAACCCCCTGAGGCCACCTCCCTCTGAGAGGCAGGGTAGTACAGGGTCAAGAGCATGCAGCCCAAGTTCAAACCCTGGCTTTGCACTTACAAGCTGTGCAACTTCAGAAAAGTGTCTTAAGTTCTCTGTGGCTTAATTTCTTCATTTGCAGAATAGCACAATGGAGGGTCTACCCTTGGAGCTTCACCATGATGAGGGGAAATCTTTAACATTGTAAGTGTTCAATAAATTGTAGCAATTATTGTTGTTGTTGTTAATATCAGTGTCAACCCAAATCTCAAAGACCCAGTTCCTGTCATCAGCCCTTCCTTCATCACATCCCCTGTCTAAGCCTCAACCAAGAAGCAGGCTTTCCGGCAGGTTGCTGACTGCTCAGGGCAGTCCCGGAGAGACAGCTGAGTGGAGCAGGAGGGGAGGGCCGGGTGACTGAAAATAAACACGTATCAGCAGACCACACACTTCACCTCCACGCCTCCCACTGGGAACAGGGCAAGAGGAAAGCATGCAGATTCCTCATCCCAGTTGAGTCAAGGCTAGCATGTTTCTCTCCTTCAAGAGAGAGGAGGCCACGTGACACGGAAGGTGAGCGTCTCCAGACCATCACCCTGAGCGTCACGTAGTCTCCTGGTTGCGGCCCCACCTGGTACAAATGTGGGGAGCAGCCAGGAGCTGGGAGGTTTGGGTATCATCCCGATGCTGGGAAAGAGTGAGGGCAGGAGGAGAAGAGGGCGACAGGATGAGATGGTTGGATGCCATCACCGACTCAATATATATGAGTTTCCGAAAGCACAGGGAGATAGTGAAGGACAGGGAAGCCTGGCATGCTGCAGTCCCTGGAGTCGCAAAGAGTCAGACACGACTGAGTGACTAAATAACAACCAGTTAGGAGATTAAGGGTGGGCTCATAAGTCCACAGAGGGGGTCCCACACGCATAGATGCACAAACACTCCTTCACTCACGGGCCTTGACTTTGGGGGAGCCACAGCCCTACTCAACCTTCCCCTCAGGACACAAGACACAGAGCCACTGGGCTTGGGGGACCCTAAAAGGAACAGAAGCTCAGACACAGATTCCTTCCTAGGGTCCTTAGAGACTTGACCTCCTTCACCCACCCCCAGGACCACAGACCCTTTCAGTTGGTGGAAGTCCATTTTCTTTTGAAAGACAAGAGCTTCTTCTCCTTCCTCCTTCCTGGCGGACTTCTGCCAGACTGCACTGCTGTGACCACCCCATCCAGTATTTAACTGACTGTCATGCCAAGCTTCCCAGGTGGCTCAGTGGTAAAGAATCCTCCTGCCAACACAGGAGACTCAGGTTCAATCTCTGAGTTGGGAAGATCCCCTGGAGGAGGAAATGGCAACCCGCTCCAGTACTCTTGCCTGGAGAATCCCATGGACAGAGGAGCCTGGCGGGCTGCAGTCCATGGGGTCCCAAAGAGTCGGACATCACTGAGCGAGCGAGCACGCATGCACACCGGAGGAAGCCTTCCTCTGGGCACCCCAAGGGCCACAGTTTCCCTGCTCCTGCTTACCAGCCTCAGACGCCATGGTCCCCGAGCTATTTTCACCTCTAGTCTGCTTGGCCCTGGCTCTGGGGCTTGCAAGAATTCATTTATTTCCAACTCTCAAGGCTCACCCCCTCCCTTCCACCTCCCCCTCTCACGACACCCTCCACAGCACTGCAAATAATACCTCATTTTATATGGAAAACACTAAAATGGGATCACACCTTTTAAAAGATGTTTCCACCTCGCAGTCTGAAATCAGACATCACCTTTCTCCCATCCTCCACAACCACCACGCTGGCCACACACACACACACACACACACACACACACGCACACACGCACACACACATACCCGTTTTGCTACCAGACTTCCCTAAGCCAGTTTAATTGAAAAGGCATGATTTAGGTTAATTGACAGCAGATGGGTTCGGCTGCAAACTGCAGAGGCGCATTTGCTGAACATGATTTACAGCAATGAGGCAAAACTTTCTCCTTTTTATATCTTTCTTCGAGCTCCACGGCCAAAACAGCTCAGCAGAAATGAGAGGAGAAAAAAAAGTAATTAGTGTTTAATTTTTTAACAATTTTTAACTCCCTTTTTAATTGCTTTACATAAACCTGTCCTAGAATTTTACAGCCTTCAAATCTCTGTCTAAGTCTGGTCCTTGTTTCTGGTTTTAATTACCGGGAGGCTTGTCTGGCACATTAAATTAGAAGAAAAAAAAGAAAGAAAGAAACACACACACACACACGCACAATTTCAGAAATATTTTGCTGTTGGACTCCCAGCTGAACATCTAATATTTCAGCGTGCGAACGGGAAAGCTTGGCCCAGGAGCGTTTTGGAAGAAGGCAAGTTGTCCAAGGGCCGCTACAGCAGTATTGCATCACCTCCTAAACTGTCTTCCCTGCTATTAGGATGGAGAGACCAGTTGCAGGACAGCATCTGAGAGTCCACAGTGGCCCCGGGCACCTCAGCGTTGTGCCGATATGTAACTGGCTTCCCAGAGAAGCTGGGCGTGTGCAGATAGATGTCTTAGGCTTTGGGCAGAACTTGGGTTCTTATTTCCAAGCCCTGCCATCAGATCTGCTCATTTTCCAGCCCGCAGTCCATCTTGAGCAAGGAGCACGGCCTGGAGAAGACAAAGGAGACGGTCCCCAGCACGGGATGAGCAGTCATTCCAGAGAACAAGGAAGCCGGCAGGAATCAGTCTCGGGAGAATTTCCTGGGCTGCTGTGTCCCATCCTGAAGGGAAACGCATAGATCTGGACTGTGCACCTGGCTTCGGATGGGAAGACTCCGGCTGCAGGAGGGCCAGGAGGCTGCCCCGGGGTCTGGACTCTCAATGACCAGCAGAACACTCTGCGGACTCCAATCTCATCTCGTGTCCTCCAGCCTCCATGGGGTGGTTTACAATGAATCCAAGGAACTTTGGATAAAATTTAAAATTCCCTTCCTCAGTCACATAGCCGCCTTTCAACTACTCCACGGCCTCCTGTGGAATAACGGCTCGTTAATATCCTGGGCAGTGTAAATACAGGGTATTTCCATCTCTGCAGTTCTGCTGGACAGGGGTGTCCCAGACTCCTGCTATTCAAAGTGTGAGCGGCGTGGGTGTCCCCCCTGGGAGGCAGCTGGAGACATGAGACTTCTGGCTTCCCCAAGACTTGGAAACCGCGCCATGACGAGACCCCAGGGGTTTCGAACACACATTCAAGGTCACATCCCAGAAGCAGCGTGGCTGGCTGGGCCCGGGATGGAGACAGGGTCTGTGGATTCCCTTCCAGGTGTGATCGGAGTGTGCAGGTGTGGGGTGAGGGGAGGCCTTGGCCTAGAACGCCCTCAGGACCCAACCCCGCAGGGCCGAGGCTCCCTGGCTCGTGTCCATTAGCGCGGAGGCCACAGAGCCCCTTGGCAGACCCTGCCCAAGCCTGCCCTGGGCTCCTGCAGGACTCCTGCTGGGAGGCGGAGGGCTGCCTGGCGCCGCTGGGCGGGCAACGCTGTGCATGGAGCCCCGCCAACGTTGGCTCCCCCACACACGGTCATTACCTCCCGAAAACCCAGGAGTTATTACAATTAAAACACGTTGCGGTGGGGGTGGGGGGGCGGGAGTGGGGGCTGGGGGAGGTCCCTTTAGGAAGGAACACTGGGATTAAAAGAAATTAGAGCGGTTGCCATGGCGACGCAGCCCGCCGGCCCTACCCTGTGATTATTTCAATGGGAACGAGATGCCGGGAGAGACGGCTGGGGCAGGGGTGCCGGGGAGCCCTACCCAGCTGCGCGGGCCGGTCTACGCTTCCCCTCAGAATGCGATGCCCCAGCCCCCGGAAATTATCCCCCAGGCTGACTCCTGCGGCCTTTCCTGTTCTCTGGAACCGCCGCTTATCGCCTGGACCACCGTTCTCCAGGAAGTCCACGCCCCGGGCCTCAATCTGATTTCTTTCGAAACCAGGAAACTCCCAAGAGTCGCCCCCGGCTCTCAGGGCCCTGTGGGTGGCGGAATGACCTGGCCTGGGTCCCTATCAGCTCAAAGCCGGCGATTAGGAGTGCCGTGGAAAACCCGCCCCCCCCGCTCTCGAACCTGAAACCGGAAGCACAGGTGAGCGGCAGAGGCATTGGAGCGACGAGGCGGGCGGATGTGTCCTGTACTGGGGCCCGCGGTAACTAGGGAGACGGAGATACGTGCCTGGGCCACCTCCAGGTCCCCGCAGAGGATCGTGGGCCTGACAGAAGGGGAGCCTCGTCTGGCAGAGCCACAGGGCCTGGAGAAGAGAAAACAGTAATTAGCTCTCCGCTGGTCTCCTGGGGGAGGCCCACAGGAAGGAGAGGCTGCATGGACACCTCTGGGGGAGAGAAGAGGAAGGCTGGGCTGGGGTGATGGGGAGATGGGGTGATGGGGAGATGGGAAGATGGGGAGATGGGAAGATGGGGAGATGGGGAGACGGGGTGATGGGGAGGTGGGGTGATGGGGTGGTGGGGAGACGGGGTGATGGGGAGGTGGGGTGATGGCGTGGTGGGGTGATGGGGAGATGGGGTGATGGGGTGGTGGGGAGATGGGGTGATGAGGTGGTGGGGAGATGGAGTGATGGGGAGATGGGGTGGTGGGGAGATGGGGGTGATGGGGAGATGGGGTGATGGGGAGTTGGGGTGATGGGGAGGTGGGGAGACGGGGTGATGGGGAGGTGGGGAGATGGGGTGATGGGGTGGTGGGGAGATGGGGTGAAGGGGTGATGGGGAGGTGGGGAGATGGGGTGATGGGGTGGTGGGGAGATGGGGAGATGGGGTGAAGGGAGATGGGAAGACGGGGAGATGGGGAGACGGGGTGATGGGGAGGTGGGGTGATGGGAAGACGGGGAGATGGGGAGACGGGGAGATGGGGAGACGGGGTGATGGGGACGTGGGGTGATGGGGTGGTGGGGAGATGGGGTGGTGGGGAGGTGGAGTGATGAGGAGGTGGGGTGATGGGGTGGTGGGGAGACGGGGTGGTGGGGAGACGGGGTGGTGGGGAGATGGGGTGGTGGGGAGTTGGGGTGGTAGGGAGGTGGGGTGATGGGGAGGTGGGGAGATGGGGTGATGGGGTGGTGGGGCGATGGGGTGGTGGGGAGACGGGGTGGTGGGGAGGCGGGGTGATGGGGAGATGGGGTGATGGGGAGATGGGAAGATGGGGTGATGGGGAGATGGGGAGATGGGGTGGTGGGGTGATGGGGAGATGGGTTGATGGGGAGATTGGATGATGGGGAGATGGGGAGACAGGGTGATGAGGTGGTGGGGAGATGGGGAGATGGGATGATGGGGAGATGGTGTGATGGGGAGATGGGATGGTGGGGAGATGGGGTGATGGGGAGGTGGGATGATGGGGAGATGGGATGGTGGGGAGATGGGAAGATGGGGTGATGGGGAGATGGGGAGATGGGGTGGTGGGCTGATGGGGACAGAGTCAGCAAATCCTCATCCTCTCTGGCCTCCTTCCTGTGATGCTCTCCAGGTGGACTTGGGCCACAGGGAAATGGCACAACACTAGTCCAGGCGGAGGGGCTTCGGGCGCAGGGAGGTGGTACCCTTCCATCTTGAAGGGTGACCTGCTCCAGGTCAGTGCTCGTCCTCCTCAGGCACTTAGGCTGGAGACTCTCGAGCTGCCGAAGCAACAGGCAGGAGACCCCGTCTCAGAGCACAGTCCTCCCCGGCCCCTCCTTCCCTCGAGAAGGAGACCCTGACCATCACTCCCATCCTCATGTTTGTATCCACACCATCCACGGCGCTCCTGCATAAAACGCATGGCACAGTGTTGACCTCAGCCAGAGACTTGGGGCATGAACTTGGCAATTCCGTCAGCATCTCCAGCTCACTCTCCTTCTCTGCAAAAGTAATATCTAATTGATGGTGTCTTCATGAGGATTTGCAGTAATGGACTCCGAATGCCTGGCTCTGTGACAATCAGCCTTCCCAGTTTGCCCCACTCTTGGGGGATCTGTGGGGGGACTTCCCAAGTGGCTTAGTGGAAAAGAATCCGCGAGTTCGATCCCTGGGTCAGGAAGATCCCCTGGAAAAAGAAATGGCAACCCACTCCAGTATTCTTGCCTGGAGAATCCCATGGACAGAGGAGCCTGGTGGGCTACAGTCCATGGGGTCGCAAAGAGCCGGACACAACTGAGCGACTGAGCAGCAACAACAGGGGCCTCTGGGGACACAGAATTTTCCATTTTAAAATCAAGACAGTCCCCAGCAAACTGGAGAACTGTTCACCCTTCCAGGCACAAGGTGTGTGTCTTAGGGGCCCTGGTACTATTTGTATGTTGGGTCTTCGCTCAGTTTAAAATTCTGTATACACTGTTTATATGAACACAAAAGTATGTATATGCACATACACAAATGTATATGTACATATATGCATATGCATTTTCCAAGGAGATGCATTGGGAGGTAATTACTATATTTCGAAAGGAATGTTCACCTGGCAAAATGATAAAAGGCAGCATTCCTCTCTCTGCAGGGTTGGGGCGGGGAAGAGGAATCTAGATGGAAAATTCAGAGAGACTAAATTGGTGGATTACAAAGCGATGAGCAGTCCGCCTACTTGCTGAGAGGCTTCTGTCTCTGGGCGAACCCCTGGCACTTCTGGAAGATTCTTTTGCAGCCAGCATCAATGCCCTCTTGCTAGGGCGAAGCTGGGCACAGCTGCACCGGGGTCCTCGTGCACTGACAGCCGCCAGCCCTTCGTCTAGGAAAGTGCTGTCAGGACCCCGGGGAGATGGGTGTTCAAAAGGCTCCCGGGAGCCCTCTCCAGCCGGGTGGGAGTTCTTAGCTGGTGCTAGTGTCTCATCACGCGAGCGCTCTGTTTATTTTTCTGCCCTCCCCTCAGTTCAGGGAGTTCAGAGCCTGCCCAGGTTTTAGCAACTCCACAAGGACGCCAGGTGGGGAGTTCCCACGCAAATCGAAAGCGCCCATATCAGGCCATACTGCCCGCGGTTTTTTTGTTTGTTTGTTTGTTTTGTTTTTTTAGCCACTTAGCTCTTGGAACAATGGGGAAGAGGGGGAAGAAGGGAAATGGTGGGTGAGGGAAGAGGACACAGGGGTCCCGATCCCCTCCCTGCCCACGCCCACCTTGACAATCCGGAGGCCCGGCTCACTAGCGCTGGCAGCTCGGCCCTGTGAGGAGTTTGCAGAAGGGGCGGGTGTTCCTACAGGGCAGACCACGCTGCAGTCCTGGCTGCCGGCCACCCCCGGGGCCACCGAAACCAGGACCCGGCCCAGCGCTCCAGCGGCAGGGGCCAGCTGGGCCCCGCGGGTGGCACCAAGGACCCCTCATCCCCGCCTCCTCTCCGTCCACCTGGTGCGCTCAGGGGCCCCCGAAGCCCTGTGGCCACAACTGGGCTCCTGAGCTGCACTCACGTCCGGCCAAGATGCGGAGGAAAAGGGGCCCAGCTGGAAACATCCTGTCCCCTTCAAGGTGAGGCCAAAGCCAGGGCCAGGACCGCCGGCAGGGAGGACGTCAGGAGGTGCTGGAAAGGGAAAACTCGCCTTTCCCCCTGACGGAGCAACCAGAGTCCTGATTTAATGGAAAGAAGGGCGATCACCTCTGAGGTCCCCAGAGCCCCGGTCTCCCCATGATTCCAGCCCCCCAGCCCCCTGGACTAAGGCTGGTACACGGGGGAGCAGCAAATGGTCCACCTGCCCTGTAACACCCAGTAGTGATGCCAAGGGCTCGGCAATGACGCTGGGTTCTGTTAGTTCTGACTGGTATTTGGTTAGAGGCACATCGTGCCCCCATCTCTGAGACTAAGGCTCAGTCTTGTTTGCAAGAGAGAACTGAGCTGAAGGATCCACGACCCCTCCCCATACAGCACCATCTCCACCCTACCTCTGTTTCAAGATTTCCTTGATGTGGACCATTTTTAAAGTCTTTATTGAATTTGCCACAGTATTGTTTCTGTTTTTGGCTTTTTTGGCCTTGAGACACAAGGGATTATCAGCTCCCAGACCAGGGATCAAACCTGCGTCTCCTGCATCGGAAGCTGGAGTCTTAACCACCGGACACCAGGGAAGTCCCCGTCCTACCTACTGCCATCCTGATCATCAAACCGCTTTGAACTCTCCCTTTCCTCCCTCTCCTTCTCATCTCTGAGCTCTTACAGGATAAGAGGCGACTTCTCTGTGTGTTTTAGGATCCCATGCACACCAAACTGTGCTTAGTCGCTCAATTATGTCCGACTCTTTGTGACTTCATGGACTGTAGCCTGCCAGGCTCCTCTGTCCTTGCGATTTCTGAGGCAGGAATACTTGAGTGGGTTGCCACTTCTTTTTCCAAGGGATCTTCCTGATCCAGGGATTGAACCCGTGTCTCAGGTGTATCCTGCATTGGCAGGCGGATTCGTCACCAGCTGAGCCAACAAGGAAGCCCCAGTCCCATGTACAACAACGAGCACTAAATAAATGTTTGTGTGGGGCTTCCCTCGTAGCTCAGGTGGTGAAGAATCTGCTTGCAACGCAGACCTGGGTTCAATCCCTGGGTTGGGAAGATCCCCTGGAGAAGGAAATGGCAACCCACTCCAGTATTCTTGCCTGGAGAATCCCATGGACAGAGAAGCCTGGCCGGCTACGGTCCATGGAGTCGCAAGAGTCGGACACAACTTAGCAACTAAACTACCACCACCAAACGTTTGCAAACCCAAACAGATTCTTTTCAGCTTTCCCACTGTGTCTGTCCCAGGGCAAACACAGTGTATACGGTACCCAGGCCAACACCCCCAGGAATCCAGGCAGGGTATCCTGCCCTCTTCCTGCCCCTCACCTCTCCTTTTCCACCAATTTTCCCAAAGGAGGCCCTCCTTATACCAATGAACAATGAAAAAAATGCAAAGGAGCGCCAGAGGAAGAAAAATAGTAAAGAGAAAAAAAAAAAACCTGGGAGAAAAGAAAGAATGCTTATGATTACATATAGGCTAGGAGCATGCATATCTCAGCCCCCGACAGGAACCAAACAGGAAGTCTAGAATCTTTACCAAATGCACTTCCCCTGCTTGCCTGGCCCTGGGCCCCTGGGGTCAAGGATGCTCAGGCCTGGAAGCCACTGGAGGGAGGGGTTTTGATGGATTGATTGGCATTTCCCTTCTCTTCCTTCCTCGCTGCTTGAAAGGGCTTCTGGGTGGATGGCTGGCTGGCGGGATGGGACTGAAGCCTCCGCTGGCCCTCAGGAGCAAGGGGGCTCTGGGCTTTTCCACGCAAGCCTCCCAGGGTGTTGCAGGGGAAGGTAGCTGCCAGCCGGCCTCCCTCGCCCCACTCTGCCTGCAGAGAGCCCCGTGACAGCCCTAGCTTTGGGAGCAAGACGGCCTGCTCTGAAGAAAGCAGATCAGAAATTTTGGCATCAAAATCTGCTCCAAGGAAGCAAGTTGTAACCCTTGCAGTAAAATGCAGGTCACAACGTGGAAGTAAAAAGTCAGTAAGGGGGGCCTCCCTGGTGGCTCAGTGGTAAGGAATCTGCCTGTCAATGAAGGAGACACAGGTTCGATCCCTGACCCGGGAGGATCCCACATTTTGCAGAATAACTAAGCCCGGGCACCACAACCCTTAGAGCCTGTGCTCGAGACCCCACGAGTCGCAGTGGCTGAGTCTACACACTGTAGCCACTGAAGTCCAAGCGCCCTAGGGCCCATGCTTCTACACAAGAGGTCATTGCAACCAGACCCCATGCACCGCAGTGAAGAGAAGACCCCCCACCACAAGCAGAGAAAGCACAGCAACAAAGACCCAGTGCAACCAAAAATAAATAAAGACATTAAAAAAAAAAAAAAAAAGCAGAGAAAGGGAGCTACAGGGACCGTGAGTTGAAGTTCATCCTCCATGGGCTAGTCCTTCTGCTCAGATCACAGCCAGGGCTGTGTCCCAGCTCTGTGCTAGCTGCCTCATCAATCCATTGAAGGTCATTCAACTCTTCCTTGTCAAGGACGGGAGAGTAAACAGTTTTGGCTTTGTAGGCCTCAGGGTCTCTGCTGCAAACACTGAACTCCACTGTGACAGCGTAAAAGCTGATGCAGACAATCCACAGATGAAGGCGCAGGGCTGTTTTCCAATAAAACTTTATTTATAAAGACAGGCAGCTGGCCAGATGTGGCCCACCCATGGGCTACAGCTTAATAGCTTCTTGGCACAGATCACGAAGACCACAGAGTGACATGACGGTTGAGGAGTATGACCTTTGAAGTCAGGCAGACCTGGTTCATATGTCTGCCCAAGACTTACTGTATTAGCTGAGCTACCTTGGGCCAGTCACTGAACTCAATCAAACCTGATATCCCCATCTGTAAAATAGGATACCGGGACTTCCCTAGGGGTCCAGTAGTTGAGACTTTGCCTTCCAATACAGGAGAGTGCAGGTTTGATCCCTGGTTGCTGCTGCTGCTGCTGCTAAGTCGCTTCAGTCGTGTCCAACTCTGTGCAACCCCATAGACGGCAGCCCACCATGCTTCCCCGTCCCTTGGATCCTCCAGGCAAGAACACTGGAGTGGGTTGCCATTTCCTTCTCCAATGCATGAACGTGAAAAGTGAAAGTGAAGTCGCTCAGTCGTGTCCGACTCTGAGCGATCCCATAGACTGCAGCCTACCTGGCTCTTCCATCCATGGGATTTTCCAGGCAAGAGTACTGGAGTGGGGTGCCATTGCCTTCTCCGTCGATCCCTGGTTGGGGAGCTAAAATTTCACATGCCTTGGGGTCAATAAAACCAAAACATTTAAAAAAAAGAAACAGAAGCAACACTGTCACGAATTCAATAGACTTTGAAAATAGTCCACATTAAAAAAAATTTTTTAAAAATTAATTAAGTAAATAAAATAGGATATTAATGCCTGCCTCATTGGTACTGTGATGATGACATGAACAGCAAAAATCACCTGATGCTCACCGCTGGCTGTCAGTCGTTCTCATTATGATGGAAAGGGGATGGCTGGGTTCGAAGTCTTTCACGGTTGGAAAAACCTCTGCACACGTGGGTGTCATCACAGCATCCTTCTGTGCAAAAGTTCATTTCCTGAAATTTAATATTCCATGGCGTCACTTCGTGACATGAAACCAGCGGCTGCGCATTAGAATCATCTAAGGAGCCTTTATGTGTCACTGCCCGTGCTGCCGCCCAGCCCAACTAAACCAGAGTCTCTGGGCGTGAGACTCAGCACCCAGGCATCAGTTTATGTTAAAGCTCCCCAGACGATTCCAGAGTGAAGCCCACGCTGAGCCCCACCAGACTACTCTGAAGCAAAGATCCTGGGCGAGCTTGCTCGTCCTTCCTGCCCAGGTGTGGTCCATGCATGGCCAGAATCAGCATCACCTGGGAGCCCGTGAGAAATGCAGATGCTTAGGCCCCCTCCCCCAGACCTGCCGGGTCAGACTCGGCATTTTGACAGAATCTCCAGGGGATTCTGGTGTGCATCCAAGTTTGAGGAAAACCAATCCCTTCCATGGGGGCCCCTACAAACCTGGCTCATTGTCAGAATCTCTCGCAAAGCTCAAAACATTCCTAGACCTCATCGGCAACTCACTGAGTCTGAATCACCATGGGTGGCCCAGGGTTTGGTGCTTTCCCCCAATATTTTACTTGAAAGTCTTCCGCATACCCACCTAGACACTGTGATTGTCAGGGTTCCACTATGTTTCATCACATATCTATGCATTTATCCATCCATCAACCCATCTTATCTTTTAAACACATGTCAAGGTAAAATGGGCTTCCCTGGTGGTTCACTGGTAAAGAACCCGCCTGCCAATACAGGAGACCTGTGTTCAATCCTTGAGTCAGGAAGATCCCTGGAGGAGGAAATGGCTACCCGCTCCAGTATTCTTGCCTGGGAGAATCCCATAGACACAGGAGCCTGGTGGGCTACAGTCCATGGGGTTGCAAAGAGTCGGACACGACTGAAGCGACTGAACAACAACAAGACAAGATGCAGACCTCAGGCCCCTTCAGCCTTAAATATTTCAGAATGCACATTACATCACTAATTCCGAACAAGGTTTCCTTAATAAGGCTATTCATCTAGGGACAGTCTTTTTCTCTGTTCAGAAAGACTTGGTAAATAGCATTCTTCTCCCTTCAAATGCTAAAAAAAAAAGGGGGGGGGGATGCTTCAGCGTCTTTGGGTGCCATCACTTGCAGTATTAGAGATAATTTCTGTTGTTTGACCTAAGCGCAGGGACTGTAGCCCGCCAGGCTCCTCTGTCCATGGGATTCCCTGGTGCTTTCCCCCCCCAGGCAAAATCCCGCCTCTTTTCAGCAGGCAAGAACACTAGAGTGGGTTGCCATTCCCTTCTCCGGGAGATCTCCCCGACCCAGGAATTGAACCTGGGTCTCCGGCACTGCAGGCAGATTCTTTTCCGTCTGAGCCACTGGGGAAGCCATAATTCCGCATGGCCCTGTGAATTCCGTCTCCTCTTCCCCTTGTTAGAACAGCAGAAGGCAGCCACTCTCTATTATCTCTACTGGATCTCTTGTATGTAACCGTGTCGTTCACTGGGCAGACCTGTGTCTCCAAAACCTCACCGGTGCTTCCCCCACCCCCAGGCGAAACCCCGCCTCTTTTCCCGCAGTGAGTTTGCGCAGAGTGGCAGCGGGCTGCTTGGCGCTTTGCAGTTCCTGGCGGAGACGCTGTGGGAGAGGCTCGGAGAGAAGACCCTACCTTGTGTCACTTCCAGGTTTGGGAGAGCCGTGGACCGGAGAGCAGCGATCTCACGCACCTCTGGGTTTCCTTCCATCTCGGCTTTGTTTTCTTTGACTGTTACTTGCCGAATACAAAACTCCAAACTCTGTTGTTCAGGGCTGATAGGAACCCCCCAAACTCATCAGAGATACGTTTCTGCCAGTTTAATCCGAAAGGGAGGCTGGCCCTGGGACACAAGGCAGGGCTGGTCGTTCCGGTCAAACTCAAGAGATTTTAGGCAAGAGGCTCTGCCATTCCCCTTGTTGGCTCAGCGGATAAAGAATCTGCCTGCAATGCAGGAGGCACAGGAGATGCAGGTTCGATCCCTGAGTTGGGAAGATCCCCTAGAGGAGGGCATGGCAACCCACTCCAGTGTCCTTGCCTGGAGAATCCCCATGGACAGAGGAGCCTGTCGGGCTGCTGTCCATGGGGTCACAAAGAGTCAGACTCGACTGAGCAACTGAGCACATAACAACATAACATCTGCCTTTCCACGAGTGCCCTGGTTCTTTCGAATCTTTCAGAATCCTGGAGGTGGGGCTGCAGTTAGAACCAGTTCAGCCTGCAGCCTCCCGCTCCTCCCCAGGCACTCAGATAAGTCATCAAAACCCTCAGGATAAATTAATAGGAGGGACTGCCCCTAAATCATCATGATTTCCAAATACTCTTTTCAACAATCTACAAAAAGGCTGTCCCCGAGTCAGAACACATGCCCCTCCCCAAGTCTTACAGATGAAGATCACTGGGGCTGGAAAGAGGCCACAGCCGCTCAGCAGTTTCACCTACAAACCTAGAAAGGCTGGGCTCTGGGACCCCTACCCTGGCCTGCTTCTCCTCCAGACCACCCACTCTCTGTTTGCAACCCTTTCTTCAACCTTGAAACCTGACACCTTCCTCTGGAGGAGCCACCCATGTTTAAACAAATAAATACCCCAAAGTAGCCACCTCCCTGGTGGGATTCAAATAAACGTCCCAGGAAGGAGCATGGGGGAGGGGGAAGGTACCTGGGCCTTCTGAGCAGCTCGCCTGCCAGGAAGCGTCCTTGTACCGTGGTTTTCTCTGCAAACTTTGGGTCAGTGCTTAGGTCCAACACTAGCAATGAGACCCTCCCAAATTGGGGAGGGACTCCTTGGGCTGAAGGGGGCTCTGTCGGTCACCTCCTGGGGAACGTGGTGGTTGTTGGAACTGGGGAGGAGCACCAGGGATGGTGGGGGGGCTGCTCAGTCAAAGAGGAAGCGCCCCCACCACCACCTCCAAAGCTGTTCAGAGACTCCCTGGAGCTCTGGGTACTCAGTCATAAGCCCCAAAATCTCTCTGCCATTTGGGAGGGGCAGGGATCAGCTCTCCGTGACTCAGAAACACTTAAATAGAACCCAGAGACCCGCCGGCAGTGAGGAGGGGAGGGGTGCGGAGACCCAGCAGAGACCCACAAGTCAGAAGTCTCCCTGCTCTGACTCAGGGGAGGAAACCACTGAGCGTCCTTGGTTTCACGGAATGCGGACGGCCGGGAACGGGAATAAAGGCTTGGCGCTGTCATGGGTCGGCTGGTCCGCGGAGTCAGTAATGAAAAGGATTTTCAAGCGTATCCGAGAAATCAGAGGGATGAGGACAACTGCCCGATTGCGGCTTTAAGAGAAACTCCAGGAATGGAAGCCCCAGTCCCCCAGAGGAGGGAGGGTGGGCGGAGAGGTTGCCCTCCCCCCTCAGGAGCTGGCCCAGTGGGTTCAGGGACTGGGGACCTGGGTGGACGAGATTGTGCTGGAAAGCTGGCCGGCACCACAAGAGCATAAGGAAGAGAGGGGGATGAGGGCAACCACGTTCAAAAATAAACACAAACCCCAAAATAAACACTGTTAATGGAAGTGACTAATCAAGGGTGTGCTGAACTTGGTGGTTCTTGATAAGATACAGGGGGAAATGCACTTGGAAAAAATAACAGATTTCTTTTTCCTCTTTGATAAATAAAGTGATGCGGAGCCGGGAGGTGAGGGCTCACGTCTGTTTCAGCCTGGCAGAAAGTCGCTCAGTCATGTCCGACTCTTTGCAACCGCATGGACTGTATAGTCCCCATGGACTGAATTCTCCAGGCCAGAATCTTGGAGTGGGTAGCCTTTCCCTTCTCCTGGGGATCTTTCTGACCCAGGAATCGAACCAGGGTCTCCTGCATTGCCGGCGGATTCTTTACCAGCTAGCTACCAGGGAAGCCCTTCAATCTGGCAGCGGAGGTTTAAAAAAAAAAAGTTTCTCGATCTTGACACTATAGACATTTGGGGCTGGATAATCCTTATAAAGGGCTTCTCAGGTGGCACTCATAGTAAAGAATCCACCTGCCAATGCAGGAGACTTAAGAGACTTGAACTGTGGGTTCAATCCCCGGGTTAGGAAGATCCCCTGGAGATGGGCACGGCAACCCACTCCAGTATTCTTGCCTGGAGAATCTCATGGACAGAGGAGCCTGGTGGGCTACAGTCCATAGGATCGCAGAGTCAGCCACAACTGAAGCGACTCACGCACACACACACACACGCGCATGCACAATCAGGTACAGAACACTGCTGCTTCAAAGTTCTCCAGGAACAGCTACCGTTCATCTCACAGTTGCCCCCCAGAAGGTGAGTGACTCTGGCCCATCGTGCAAAAGAATCCAGCAGAGAAGGGAAGTCGGAGATGCCAACTGGAGCCCAGTGGGCAGAGCCTCCTGTGTTGCTGGGCTCCACGGCAGGGGGCTGGGGACGGAGTCCACCAGGCAGCATTCCTTACCCAAGCGGGTCTTTGCCTCAGTGGGGCTTTCTGTCAAAGGGACTCCAGGATTTAAAATGTCGAGTGCCCAGGTTCGATGCATGAGACAGTGTGCTCAGGGCTGGTGCACTGGGATGACCCTGACGGATAGGATGGGAAGGGAGGTGGAAGGGGGTTCAGGATGGGGAACACATGTATACCCGTGACTGATTCATGTCAATGTATGGCAAAACCACCACAGTATTGTAAAGTAATTAGCCTCCAATTAAAATTAATTAATTAATTTTAAAAAATAATAAATTCAATCAGAAAATTCTAGGATGTTGCTCAGAGTGTAGTTTAGACGCTCTGACCAATAATCTTTTGGGGGGCTTCTTGGAAGCTAATGCTTATGCTTAAAAAAGGCACAACATGAAGGCTTTTCTCTTTGCCTTTGGACTTTGGTTTTTGTAACAAGAATGTGATTGTCTTGTTACAATGCATGGGACAATCTATGACATACATTCAAATATTGTGGGAAAAAAATAAAATGCCGCGTGCCTATCTCACCTTGTAAGAGTGGAAATGGTCTCCCTCTGCAACCTTGCCTCCGTAAGCTCTGCCCAGAGAAGGGCTGCCTGCCAGGCTGGAGGGAAAAGGTGCAGATGAGGAGGAGATGGGGGGCAGGGGCGGGCTGTGGCTGGTGCCTCCTGCCCTGAGTCTCAGCCTTGACCTCTCCCTCCCTCCACCCCCAGTTCTGGAAGCCAGGGCAGAACCAGACTCCTCCCCGCCTGGCTGGGTGCTCTCCTCCTCTGCAATCTGCTTTCCACCAAAAAAAAGAGAAAAGTGTTCTAAATAGAGCGGAACTGAGGATGGGCTGCAGCCCGGATGAAGTCTTCCCCTCCCTGGAGAGCCCAGCAGGCCCCGTGGAGGGCTGGTCCACCCCCAGCGCCTCTTATTCAAAGCATTCTTGACCCCGGAGCGCGCGCGCCCACCCCTGACGGCAGGCACAGCGCTACCACGAATGCATTCTGCTTCTGCAGCACTCTGCCTGCTCTGGAGCCCTCCTCCCGTTCCCCAGACACCTTCTCGGGCCTCCTCTCCCTGTAGGTACTCTCTAGGGAAGCCTGTTTCAGGTGGAGACCAGAGGCCCGATCCATCACTGCTCACCATCAACTTGCCGAGGGGAGGTGGGTGGCTTAATTGACCCACCAGAACCTCGGAGGTCCCCAGACCAAAGTTCACGAACAAGGACCACGGTCTCTCACTGGATCAGATTGCCGAATACTAATCTTTTTTTTTTTTTAAGTGAGAATCTCTCATTGCTCTCGAGGGGACCTGGGCACCACCTTGGGGGTGGATCTTCAGACGTTCCTCCTCCTTGATTCTGGAAAAGCCTACTCAAGTCTCGCCTCCACCAGGCACAGGGCCGGCAGCACACTTGGGATCCAGGCTCAGCACATGGTTCTGCACGTTTCACTCATTATCACGCATGTCCAGGATCATTCCAATGCCAACCGGGTTTCATTGATGAGGGTCTCACACCTCGTGGAAGAAGAACCCTTCTGCCCTCGGAAGACAAGGTGTGAGAAAGTCCACAACCACCAGAGGGGAAAGGGTCTCGATTTGCCCTTCACTTTGTCACCAACTCATGACCCAGGTCAAGCCCAGGGCAGGTGAGCTGGTGACCCGTCTGGGATGTCTTTGGGAGGAGGTGTAGGGGTGGCCGTCGGGAAAGCCGTTTGCAGTCTGGGGGGTTCATGGAGAAGCTGTTGGGTGGGGGAGCAGACCCCGCCTTCCATCCCCACCCTCTTCCTGATGCCTCCACTGAGTCCAACCTTAAGGACTCCGAAGTCAGAGTCATCCCATGACTTGTCTGTGAGTCAGCACCACTCGGCTCACTCTTCAGGGCCTCTCTGAATTCAGCACCTCCAAGAACATCAGTTCATGGAGGCAACCTGGCAAAGGCAAGGAATTTAGGAAGTGACGTGAACTTAAAGTGAGGATTCCCCGCACTGACCACCGTCAGCACTGGGCGGGCCTCCCCTCCTCCAGAAGGGAGGCCCAGAAGGAAAACGGGGCAGAGGGGAAGGGGAGGGGGGTTACAATCTGTAAATAGGGGGCTTCCCTGGTGGCTCGGGGGTAGACACGGGTTCAATCCTGGTGCGGGAAGATCCCACGTGCTGCAGAGGAGCTGAGCCCGTACGCCATAACGATGGAGCCTGTGCCCTAGAGTCTGGGAGGCGCAGCTCCTGAAGCCCACCTCTAGGAGGCCTAGTCTGGGCCTCCAACAAGAGAAGCCACCTCTAGGAGAAGCCCAAACACCATTGCAACGTGACAGAAGCCTCCACCCACTGCAACTGCAGAAAAGCCGGCGCGGCCACAAAGACCCAGCACAGCCAAAAATATTTAAATAAAAATTCTTTTTAAAAAAATCGGCAAACAGGGGCCCTTCATAACACAACGCATTTGTAAACAAGATTAATCATTGTTGGAAGTTGTTTGGTTCTTTTTCCCCCCCAGTGAAATCTATTTCAGAGCTGGGGGTGGGCGGGGGAAGGAGTGTTCTCTATATCCTTTCTTACAAGTCTGGTTCAGAGCACTGAAAAAAAAAAAAATCAAAATGCTGAAACAAGGTGTTTTTTTCCCCTCTGGATGAACTGTTTTACAATAAGCTACCTGCTGGAGTCAGGAAACCTGAGATCAATGGCTTTCGGCTCCTGCAGAAAACTCACACGAAGGCTCTGCTGAAGAGCCTTCCTTCACAGAGAGACAGTCACCCGCACACAACCCTTTGCGCACGTTCCAGCTTTTATCTGGAGCCATTTCTCTCCTCTGCTTCACCTCCTTCCCTCCTTCTCCATGGAGAATGGCTTCCATCCCAGGGCAAAACTCCCCCCCAACCCAGGCCTTCACCTTGTCTGGAGCCGAAAGAGTGATGGAAGAGACGACAGAGGAAGGCTGGGGAGGGGCTGCTCCCTGGGCCCCGAGACGGAGCCCAGTTTCTTTACTATTAGGTGTGTGATGCTCAGAGCGGGGAGAGGTGCCCAAAATCAAAATAAATAGCCAACGGAAACAGGGAGCCCCTCCCTGGGCAGGGTAATTGCTCAGCATGAGCGTTAATCCAAACACATGAGAAAAATGGTTCCTGTTGAAGGACCCAGCAAGGAACACTCCTTACTGGAAAGGAAATGTGTTTACAACGTTTTATTTGCTCCTTAGTTTCTAATGCTGCTCTGGCCCCGCGTCCTGTAAACAGACCAGCCTTTCCATTCTCCAGCGGTGCCAGCAGAGCTGAAGATGGAACACATGAGCCGGTGCCAGAAATCTTGGGCGATGGAGGTCTCGTAGCTACAAGAACCCACGCCCAGCAGGAGGGGAGAGCTGAGAGGGGAGCTTGTTGGGCGGCAGTGGAGGAGAAGGGTGTGATTTGAAATCTAGGTGTGAAAATGGAGAAAGGCTGCCTGGATTGTGAGATCAGAACTTTCCTCTCCCTTGGGGGAGAAAGCAACAGAAAGTTTCCATGAACCCGATATGTCCGTCTGATAGACTATTCTGCAGAGCTTCCTTGGTTTGTAGAGGCACTCAGCAGTTTCGGGAGAGAACTTGGCCTTGGGGAGAAAAATCTTGACCAGTATTAGGGTCACATGAAGCTCATGTGGTCTTGAGGGGCCCCAGGAAGTGGAATCACTGTTCCGAGGGCCAGTATCCAGGGATTATCATCTATGTTCTTCACTGCAACTCAGTTCTAGACCCTTAAAACAAACCATGTAGCTGAAAGAGCTTGCCAGAGCTGGGGAGATTGTTCACGTTGGGGAAACACAGACGTTGCGGTGGAGCTCGCAGCTGAAGTCTTTTCCCACACAGATGCAGAGATCTCGTGAGCCCAGAGTCATGGCAGACAGGTCCCAGCATAGAGCTAAAAACCCATGTTTATTGAACACTGTGTCCCTGGCGTCATTCTTTTGCCACACCTGGAATAACTCATCTAAACCCTATGAAGCCGCTCAAAGATGAGGCTAAGATACTCCCCAGAAGTGTTACTGCTAGAGCTCAGGTGGTGCCGTAAGGCAGGAAGCTGGGTTTCTGAATATGTGCATGAAAAAGAGCATCCTGCTTCCACATCCTCCAACACACATCCTCCTGAGGAATGAACGGGGAAGATGCCTTAGACAAAGCAACGGAGATTCCGGGCTGTTTTCTCACAGCAGCCTGCCGTGACTGATACAGTATGCACAGAGAAACTGTGACACTGTCCTTAGGGCAGGGACCTTACAGGATGTGCTTTAGGGCAAGTCATTCAATCTCCCTCACCTAACTCTCATCACCCATGACAACAAGGTCTTAATACCATCTAACAACGTTGCTGTGAGATTCATGTGAGAAGCATTGCCAAGAGCTTTCAAACCCTATCGCCCTGTAAGATATCGGGCTGTATTCTTTTCTTTTTTTGGAGTATAATTGCTTTACTCTGTTGTGTTAGTTTCTGATGTACAATGAACAGTGAATCAGCTACATGTATGCGTTCTCCCCTCCCTCCTGAGCCTCCCTCCCACCCACCCTGCAAGGTCATCACCCAGGTGAGCTCCCTGGGCTATACAGCAGCTCCCCACTAGCTCTCTCTGTTACACATGGCAGTGCTTATGTGTCAACGCTACTCCCTCAATTCACCCCACCCTCCCCCTGCCCTCCCTGGGCCCACCTGTCTGTTCTCCGTGTCTGCATGCATTATTTTCTGAACTGCTTGGTTTTGCTTGGCCAAGTGTCTTATCATTTCTTGAACGTTTGATATTGGTCCTGGTGACCAGAGCCCACAGATGACACCCACTTCGTCCAAATTCTAACTTTACTCATCTGTGTGAAGAAGAAGGGGTGGTCTTTGAGTTCTTCTCTTCCCCACAACAGAAACTTCTGCCTATCTTTCTGCTCCCTGCCCCACAGAAAGGCTGGTTAATCAGATGACAAATGGGAGCAGTCTCTTCTTTCCTTGGGTCTGCTTGCTCTTGAGTGATGTCTCTTCCTTTGCTTTCTGTCCTCCAATGTTAAGCCCTTGGACCTAGGAAGGACCATTCCTCAGGAGTGTGTGCCCTTGGACCTAGGCAGTCCATCCCCTTTGGTGACCATTGTCCAACTTCTCTGTTGCTGGAAACATTCATGATGGGATGGAGAGCAGGCAGGCAGCATCATCCACCCAGATTCTCCAGGAGTACTAACCATGAGTTTATTTGGCAAATGTAATTGATGGTTTTATATGTGTGGTTCTTGTCCAACCAGACTGTAAGATCCTAAAGGCAAAGGACATCCCACATGTCTTGTGCTTTTCTTCCATTTCTCTCCCTATTAGACACAGTGAAATTCTTTAGAAATTCTGATCTAAACTTCTGATTTAAATTTTTTCTTTCCTATCTTAAAAATCACTCTGCATGCATGCTAAGTTGCTTTAGTCGTGTCTGACTCTCTGTGATCCTATGGGCTGTAGCCCACCAGGCTCCTCTGTCCATGGAATTCTCCAGGCAAGAATATTGGAGTGGGTTGCCATGCCCTCCTCCAGGAGATCTTCCTGACCCGGGGATCAAACCTGTGTCTCTTATGTCTCCTGCATTGGCAGCAGGGTTCTTTACCAACAGTGCCACCTGGGAAGCCCCTAAAAATGGCCCTAGCTCTCAGATAACTGGCAAAAAGCAGGCATATTCTATTTCAAGAAGAGATTCTGCAGAAAAACCAACCAATCAAGGAACAAGCACATTTTTTCTGCTGTTCACGAAACACTTTATTGATTAATAGGCAGTCAAAAAAAAAAAAAACACCAGGCAAGTTTAGTGGGACATACAGTAACAGATCATGAATAGGGAAAATCAACTCCACATCTTCCTTGTATACCTACCGGGTAAAAGCCATGAGGCTACGACTCAAGACTTCTGAACTGCAGGTCTCCAATGACCTTGGCTTTGGCTAGGGACCCCAAAACGCTGATCACCCTTTCCTTACCATAGCACTTTTTGTGTGTCATTTACTGTGCTTATTCTGAACTTGTTTTAAACTTTTTTTCTCTCAATATGCTGTTTCTCTCATAAAAGCAGAAACTGGGTCACCTCTTACTTTTAAACTTATTCCTATTGGGGTCCCTAGCCAATGCCAGATGCTTTCAGAGAATGTGACAGAGTGGGAGGTCACAACTGATTGAGAGGGAATAATAAACCCAGGAAGGCTTCCTAGAGCAGGCAGCATTTGAAACGACCTTTAAGGATGCACAGGATTTCAGTAGCCTGGCTCCCCAACATAGACTCATCCAGGAAGAACTGCCAGAGGATTAAAACTCATGCTGAGTTCAATCAAAAATCACCACTGGAGTGTGAAAGGAGCTTTCCTAATTAAGCAATTCCAGAACATTTCCCAGCTCTTGACCGCATGAGTAGTAGTGGGGAACTGCTACATCCGGGTGGGCTGGGACCAAGTCTTCTCCACGGATGGCTAGCAGGGTGGCCTAGGAAAGGGCCTTGGGCGTCTGACATGGAGCAAAGTGCATTGGTATGCTGTACCCCACAGCGGGTGGGTATCAGGGACCACCATCAAGGAGACCTGAGTACCTGGATCTCTACCTGAGTATCTGGATCTCTGAGTACCTGGATCTCTATCTGGATATCTGGATCTCTACCTGAGTACCTGAATCTCGATCTGGGCACCTGGATCTCTACCTGGGCACCTGGATCTCTACCTGAGTGCCTGGATCTCTGCCTGGGCACCTGGATCTCTACCTGGGCACCTGGATATCTACCTGAGTGCCTGGATCTCTACCTGGGTGCCTGGATCTCTACCAGGGTACCTGGATCTCTGCCTGGGCACGTGGATCTCTGCCTGGGTACCTGGAGCTGCAGCGCTTCAGACTGAAAATGTTTCCAGCATAGGGTAAAGAACATGCCAGCTAGTTTGGTTCCGCTGAGGCTCATTCTTGGAAACTGGAGAGACTGGGTGTCTGTCCATCCCCCGGGGACTGGATATCTCCATGGGTTCTTGGCCTTACCCGATCAACAGCAATTGATGACAGACCAGACAAGAAATTCAGGCAAGCTTTATTTGGGCTCCTGCTATAGCAGTGGGCAATGAAAACAAGTAACAGGCCCCGTTGCTTGTTCCCCAAGTGGAGGGAGCTGGCTCCTTCCATGGGGCGAGGGCAGGAGGCAAGTCAGGGGTCAGGCAGAGCGGGGCCTGGGTGGGCAAACCTGGCAGGTGCTGTGTGCAGGGGACGCGTGCAGGACCCTGCGTTTTCTCTCCACCCCCTGCTTTTGCTCCAGGTGCCTCAAAAGTGGCAGTTGGCTTTTGAGTCTTTCTGTTATGTTATTGTCCAGCATTTGCCCCAGCTGCACATCACAGTCATGTCTAGTCCTTACAGTCTCTTTGTCTTTTGTTGCTGGAGGAGATGTTGTCTAGGTACAGCAGTGTCCCAGGTCCCAGCCGGTCTCACGTGGAGAGTGACAAGCCCGGTCAGTTCACCATTGGGCATTTCAGGCTGAAATCACGTGTTCACTGTGAAAAAGTTAGAAACCAGGAGGTCTGTGTCTTTTTTCCAGTGGTGGTGATGCTTATTTTAATGAGAGGCACGAGCTTCGCCCAACAGCCTGGGACCTGACTTCTGAAGCGCTCAGGGCGGAGGAGGGAGGAGACCCCCCAGGGACCACCTGGCGAGTTTGCAGCCCCGAGCCACGGTCACGGTAAACCCCCTGGGCAGCTGGAGCCCTGAACACAGGCGCTTCACACCCAGGACGAAAAGGCTTCCATACTGTTTTCCCCGCCTCGCCGAAGCCCAGGGCTGAGCCATCGGAGAAGGTGGGAGCTGGGGGCTGGGGGCGAGGGGGCAGGCAAGGAGGAAGGAAAGAAGAAGGAGACGGAAAAAATCCTTTTAAAAAAACCCTTCGACAGAACCCGATAACCTGGAGTACACGGTGATTAGTGCCGGACGGCATACAAATGCCAAAAGGCAAGTCCCAGGCCGGGCCAACTTAAGGCTTAATATTTGCCTTTCACTGAGCAAACTAATAAATCCCCTACAGTTTTAGCCACGCAGAGCTCCCAGTTTTTATTTATTGGTCAAGACGGCAGGCAGGTTTTTTTTCTGCCTCCCAGTCACCCCGGGCAAACAGCGGTCCCCCTCCCCCCGGCCCGTCATCAGTCTGTGTGTCTGTTTGCCTTCTCGTTCGACAAATTCCTGCTCGGTGCACTGACAAGCACAAACAGCTTTGAAGGAGCCGTTGGTAATGGACTTCCTAAGACAGCCCTGTCTTCGGCTGGTGTGGCCGAAGGCAAAGCAAGAGTTACCCGTCAGCCATGGGCTGCGTCAGACAAGGCTTAGAACGGGACACATGGGAGGAGAACTTGGAGGACCATTAAGACCACCCCCTTCCTCTCCCATTTTATTGATGGGAAAAACTGAGACCTGGAGTAAAAGGTTTGAGTGACTTATACATGACCTTGGAGCAAGCTGAAATTAACCCAGGGACTGCCCTGGAGGTCCAGTGGTTAAAACTCTTTGCTTCCATTGCAAGAGGTGAGAGTTCAATCCCTGGTCAGGGAACAAAGATCCCACACGCCATGAGACGCAACCAAAAAATAAATCATCAAGACAAACAACTGCTGGATACTTTTTAAAAACTTAAGGGAAAAAGAAATTAAGGCTAGGACTTGAGCCAGAGAGAAAAAAAAAATAGCAAATCTTTTAAGTCATGAACTCTATCCTTCCATATGGCAACACTGTGGATGGCATGGCTAGAAGGGGTTTTGGGGAATGTGTGATGTGACTCCCTCATTTTACATGGAAAGAGCTGGGAAGCAGGACTTCTGGGACAAAAACTCAGGTCTCCTTGTCTCCCCACTCTCTGCTTTTTTATCAGAGTAAGACACACAGCTGGACCCAGAAATGAGATGCCTTTGGCTTGCTATCGGATGAAGAAATTGACACATGTGGATGAAGTACTCCTTGGAATTCTGCTGTCGCCCGTAAGGCTGAACATCATCCAACCTTCTCTCCCAGGTCTCTCTCAAGCTGCCAGAAAGGCTGCCTCCCCCACGGCCTGCCCATCCCGCATCGGATGCTGGAAACGGGATTCCTGCACTAGTCAAGGGTAGATCTAGATAAGAGCGATGCTCTAGACCCCTTCAGGCTCTGGGGATCTGGGATTCGACGTGGATGAGAAGAGAAGAAAAGAGGGAAAAAGAGGAAACCTGCTTTTGGCACCACAGTGGGACTTCTTCTGGAACCAATGACCACATGTGGGATATAAAAATGAAGGAAACATCTGAAATGAGTTCTTTTTTCAAAAAAAAAAAAAAGAAAAATGACACCCCAGGAGCCGGCCAGTGTTCCTTCAACGGCAGTGAAGGCACAGAAATTCAGGACAGAGGGAAAGACACTCGTGCAGGAGGTTGGGTCTTTATCTCGACAGGTGTGAAATGACAGTCTTTTCTGGATGCTTGATGCTCATCTCTACACTAGTAGGTGATGACCTCCCGCCGGGGCCACCACACAAGGTGAGCAGGGTTAGATGAGATGCTTAAGCCTGTCTTTCAGCAGAAGAGATAAAGCCTTGATCCTCTGACAAGAAGCAACAACTTCAGGATGGCATGCGATCCTGAAAGCCTGGCTTTAACTCACCTGGGAAGAACCTGTAATTTGCCTCCTGGTTGTTCTCACTTGTCGTGAGCACCCCCAAACTGTGGCTGGCGCAACCTCCTTCTCTCTCCCCCACTACCACTACCAAGTTCCGCCGCCTTATCCCAGATAAAGCCCGTGTCTGGAAAGGGAAGGGAATTGGGGGAGGGGAGTTCCGAGTCAACAGCATCTGAGCTGACCTCGAAGGTTATCCAGGAGACTTCAGACAGAAAGCACACACTTTGGCCCAATTTACACACCCCTGATATTTTACGGGACCCTAGAGGTCAAAGGAATTTCAGGAAGTCTTCCAGCCAACTCCTTCACTCTCCAGACAACACCACCCCAAGAGTTTTTAGCTCTTAGTCTGTCTAGCTAAGATGCAGAAATTTTCTTCTTGGCTCTTATTCTATACAAACGTGTGACACACACACACACACACACATCCCACAGTCTATTTTCCATTGTTTCCAGTGGCTGTATTATTTTTGTTTCATCATGAGCTCTTTTGTTCTCAACAGAAAAGGTTCACTTCATCAACAGGACTTGGGTTTTGTGGGGCCCCATCTATGGTCCGGACACACTGGAAAGAAGGGGTCCTCTAGAAACACCATCAACTCTGGCCACTGGATAGTCTGTAATGAAGCACGGTGTTCTGACGTGGACTCCGACTGCCCCGCTGGGAGCTGATCACGCATCTGTGTCAACAGAAGACGTGCCCGTGTTCTGCTCCTCCAGACGTGCACCTGTGTGCAATACAAACCAAGAAGGTGAACGTGGGTGACGCCAGCCTTCAGGATCCAGCTCCCTGTGAGGGCCCCTCCAACACCCTAGCATCTTTAGAGCCTGAAGAATTTCTGCACAGACCTGCATCATGTTGGAGCCTGTGGGGCCAGACCCCACACACATACATGAGGAGGGATGCTCTTCCAAGGCTGCTTGTACAGCAACGTGCAAACACCGGCCTTTTCAGAAGGAGCAAAATGTAAGATCAGTTGACTTATGTGTAGTGAACTATTTACTCTATATCCAGCTGAGAAGTGATGGAGTAAAAGAGAACTGCTGAGTCCAAAGGCTCAGCAGACGTGGGAGGTGGGGAGAATGAAAGAATGCAGGAGAAAACCCTCTGGTTTCCGAGGACTGGTGGGGGGCAGTCTGAAGACCAGGCACCAGAAGAAGGAGTTATAAGGTCCAGGATCATGGCTTCCCCTTCAGCTGGAGGTGGCCTCCTGTTCACACAGGTCAACACAGACAGGATTCCTCAGGCCGAGGTTCTTTGCTTTCTCCTCAACCATCTTCTTAAATCCAGAAGCTCCTTTAGCCTCCAGAAAGCGTGTGTGTGTTAGTCACTCAGTTGCATCCAACTCTTTGCAACCCCATGGACCTGTAACCTGCCGAGCTCCTCTGTCCATGGGACAAGAATTCTGGAGTGGGTAGCCATTTCCTTCTCCAGGGGATCTTCCTGACCCAGGGATTGAACCTGGGTCTCCTCTGTTGCAGGCAGATTCTTTACCAACTGAGCCACCAGGGAAGTCCATTCTCCAAAAGGAGACTTCTCATTCCAATCCAGAGCACTTGCCTCTTAAGAGAAGGTCCCATCTTAGCTCCTTGGGGTCTTCATGGTTACATTGAGGTTCCTGGTGGGGACTGTGGGCGAGAGGAACAGTTCTCCACCTGTCCTGACTCCCAGGCCTGTGGACAAAAAAACAGCAACACAGTGAGATTCTGCATTCTGTCCTTTCAATGGAGGTCTTTCAACAACGAACATCACCTTACTGCCTTTAATCCAGAATGCCCTAGCTACCGAATAGAACACTGTTGTCATTCTTCAGCTGCTCGGTTGTGTCCGGCTCTTTGTGACCCCCAACGACTGTAGCCCGCCAGGCTCCTCTGTCCATGACATTTCCCAGGCAAGAATAATGGAGTGGGTTGCATCTCCTTCTCCAAGGGCATCTTCCCAACCCAGGGATTGAACTCACATCTCCTGCCCTGGCAGGCAGATTCTTTACTGCTGAGCCACCTGGGAGGCCCAACGTTCCTTCAAGCAGTATTTTAGCTAAGGCAGGGAAAAGGCCTGTTTATACTGTTCAAGTTTCCTTCGCAGCTCAGATGGTAAAAAATCCACCTGCCAATGCAGAAGATCCGGGATCGATCCCTGGGTTGGGAAGATGCCCTGGAGAAGGAAATGGCAAACCACTCCAGTATTCTTGCCTGGAGAATTCCATGGAGACTGGAGCCTGGCAGGCTATAGTCCATGGAGTCGCAAACAGTCGGACATGACTAAGTGACTAACTCATACTGTTCAAGGAACTCTGTACACTGAATCCCTGTCTCCAGTGTACAGGGATCAAGACCATCCCCATGGAAAAGAAATGCAAAAAAGCAAAATGGCTGTCTGGGGAGGCCTTACAAATAGCTGTGAAAAGAAGAGAAACAAAAAGCAAAGGAGAAAAGGAAAGATATAACATCTGAATGCAGAGTTCCAAAGAATAGCAAGAAGAGATAAGAAAGCCTTTCTCAGCAAACAACGCAAAGAAATAGAGGAAAACAACAGAATGGGAAAGACTAGAGATCTCTTCAAGAAAATTAGAGATACCAAGGGAACATTTCATGCAAAGATGGGCTCGATAAAGGACAGAAATGGTATGGACCTAACAGAAGCAGAAGATATTAAGAAGAGGTGGCAAGAATACACAGAAGAACTGTACAAAAAAGATCTTCATGACCCAGATAATCACGATGGTGTGATCACTGACCTAGAGCCAGACATCCTGGAATGTGAAGTCAAGTGGGCCTTAGAGCGCATCACTATGAACAAAGCTAGTGGAGGTGATGGAATTCCAGTTGAGCTATTTCAAATCCTCAAAGATAATGCTGTGAAAGTGCTGCACTCAATATACCAGCAAATTTGGAAAACTCAGCAGTGGCCACAGGAGTGGAAAAGATTAATTTTCATTCCAATCCAAAAGAAAGGCAATGCCAAAGAAAGCTCAAACTACTGCACAATTGTACTCATCTCACACGCTAGTAAAGTAACGCTCAAAATTCTCCAAGCCAGGCTTCAGCAATACGTGAACAGTGAACTTCCAGATGTTCAAGCTGGTTTTAGAAAAGGCAGAGGAACCAGAGATCAGATTGCCAACATCTGCTGGATCATGGAAATAGCAAGAGAGTTCCAGAAAAACATCTATTTCTGTTTTATTGACTATGCCAAAGCCTTTGACTGTGTGGATCACAATAAGCTGTGGAAAATTCTGAAAGAGATGGGAATACCAGACTACCTGACCTGCCTGTTAAGAAACCTATATGCAGGTCAGGAAGCAACAGTTAGAACTGGACATGGAACAACAGACTGGTTCCAAATAGGAAAAGGAGTACATCAAGGCTGTATATTGTCACCCTGCTTATTTAACTTATATGCAGAATACATCATGAGAAATGCTGGGCTGGAAGAAGCACAAGCTGGAATCAAGATTGCCAGGAGAAATATCAATAACCTCAGATATGCAGATGATGCCACCCTTACGGCAGAAAGAGAAGAAGAACTGAAAGAGCCTCTTGATGAAAGTGAAAGAGGAGAGTGAAAACGTTGGCTTAAAGCTCAACATTCAGAAAACAAAGATCATGGCATCTGGTCCCATCACTTCATGGCAAATAGCTGGGGAAACAGTGGAAACAGTGTCAGACATTATTCTTCTGGGCTCCAAAATCACTGCAGATGGTGACTGCAGCCATGAAATTAAAAGACACTTATTCCTTGGAAGGAAAGTTATGACCAACCTAGATAGCATATTCAAAAGCAGAGACATTACTTTGCCAGCAAAGGTCCATCTAGGCAAGGCTATGGTTTTTCCAGTAGTCATGTATGGATGTGAGAGTTGGACTGTGAAGAAAGCTGAGCACTGAAGAATTGATGCTTTTGAACTGTGGTGTTGGAGAAGACTCTTGAGAGTCCCTTGGACTGCAAGGAGATCCAACCAGTCCATTCTGAAGGAGATCAGCCCTGGGATTTCTTTGGAAGGACTGATGCTAAAGCTGAAACTCCAGTACTTTGGCCACCTCATGCGAAGAGTTGACTCATTGGAAAAGACCCTGATGCTGGGAGGGATTGGGGGCAGGAGGAGAAGGGGACGACAGAGGATGAGATGGCTGGATGGCATCACTGACTCGATGGACGTGAGTCTGGGTAAACTCTGGGAGTTGGTAATGGACAGGGAGGCCTGGCGTGCTGCGATTCATGGGGTCGCAAAGTGTCGGACACGACTGAGCGACCAATCTGTACACTGAATCATTGCTGGGAACCCTCACACAAGCCTTACCACTACACCATGGCTGATTTTAAAAACCAAATACAGCTCAGAAGAACGGTTCTGGACAGTTCTGTTTTTCAGCTTGCAAGCCATGGGGGCAGGAGCATGGAGGGGTCAGATCACCCCGTTTTTACAGATGAAGAAACTGAGGCACAGAGGGGCCACGCTGCTCCGTACAGGATGACAGGCACCTGGTCCTTAAGCCTGATGGTCACTTCAGCTGGAACTTCCCCCTGCTTTCACAGGTTGCTGTTCAGTCACTCAGGTCTCTGACTCTCTGCAACCCCATGGACTGCAGCACACCAGGCTTCCCTGTCCTTCACTGTCTCTCAGAGTTTTCTCAAACTCGTGTCTATTGAGTCCATGATGCCAACCCACCATCTCATCCTCTGTCACCCGCTTCTCAAGAGACCCTTAACAACAAATTAGGAGATGATCCAGAGTGCATAGGGGAGGAAGTAGAAAAATACAATGTAACGCATTTCCCTTCTGCACTGCAGACTGTAAATGTGTGAAGATGGACTTGGACTTATGCTTTCCTCGCTTCCCACTCCCCCACCTAACTCCCCGTTTCTGAGCCACAAATACACTGAGTACCACGAAACGCCCTCAGGGGACTTCCTCATCTTAAAATTGCCGAGACCCTCCCTGGTGGCTCAGCTGGTAAAGAATCCACCTGCAATGCAGGAGACCCCCCTTTCAATTCCTGGGTCGGGAAGTTCCTCTGGAGAAGGGATAGGCTACCCATTCCAGTATTCATGGGCTTTCCTCGTGGCTCAGCTGATAATGAATCCGCCTGCAATGTGGGAGACCTGGGTTAGATCCCTGGGTTGGGAAGGGATCTTTCCAGGATCAAACCTGGGTGACCAGCATTGGCAGGTGGATTTTTTTTTTTTACCTTCTGAGCCACCAGGGAAACTTGAACAGTATAAATAGACCTTTTCGCCCCCTTAACTAAAATACTGCTTTTAGAAGCAGCATTGGGCTTCCTAGGTGGCTCAGCAGTAAAGAGTCCATCTGCCAACGCAGGAGATACGAGTTCAATCCCTGGGTCGGGAAGATCCCCTGGAGGAGGGCATGGCAACCCACTCCAGTGTTCTTCCATGGAGAATCCCCCTGGACAGAAGAGCCTGGCGGGCTACAGTCCATGGGGTCGCACAGAGTCGGACATGACTGAGAGTCTAAGCCCACACACAGTCACGAATGCAGATGAATCTGGGCTCCCCCATCTCTGACTCCATCACCGCCAGCCCATGAGAAATCACCTGCAAATCTGCTCGTTCACAAGCACCACGTGGGATGAGATGCTGAGAAGGCAGACAGAAACCAGACAGGCACGCTCCACTCCTGTGGGCCACAGCAGAGAGGCAACAACTGACCCAGCTGAGGCCGGAAGGACCTCAGCATCAGAGGGACGTGCACGGAGGACTCTGGGTGCAGGAGGACCAACCGGCCCCTCTGCCCCTCCATGGTCCTGAGGGGTCACGGCTCAGCCTGGCACGAAGGAGCTCTCCTTTAGCTTGGGCTAAACCCCGGGTGGGGATGTGTGGGCTGCGATGAAGCCAGAGAGAGGGGTGCTGACGGTCAGAGACGGCAAGACGTCACCATAAGCGCCTTGGGGAGGGAGAAGATGCTTCAAGATGTTTGCCTGCAGGAGCACTGCGGAAGGAGAGAGTGTGCAGGCAGGAGTCAGCGCCCCAAAACCCAGCGCAGCAGCCTTCACAGAGGCACCCTGGGGCTCCAGGCGGCCAAGAGGGAGACCGGAAGTCTCTCCCTCCAGACACTCTCCCTGGGACCCCGAAACGCCCCCAACAGCCCCAAAGTCCTGCTAAACTTTCTGGTTTCCACATTTCCCCTCCTCAGACACCAGCAGCCGTCTGAGCTGAACCGCAGAGGACCAGGGAGAAGGCCTTTCCCCAGGGAGACGCACAGGGCGAGCAAATGAATTGGCAGCTGCCGGTGAATCACTCGGGGACTTCCTTCTCGTCTCCGGGCAACCGCATGCACTCGGCACCAGGACATTAAACACAGAGGGGAACGTCGGGAGGCATGCGCAAAACAAAACAAAAAGCCAAACACAGCACGGCTCCCCCACCGCCGGACTCATCCCAACCCCACAGACCCAGCCAAGGGGGCCGAGGGTTGGGGAGGGGAGGGTGGAAATGAGAGCCTCCACCCAGGGGAGGAGAACGAGGTTAGGACCAGCCTCAGCAGAGCCAGACACACCCTCGCCCCACACCAAACCCTTCTGGGTCTAGCGTTCGTATTTGGCCAAAGACACACCTCTGTTAGCCTAGAGAAAGGCACTGGGCCAGCAGATTAGCGGGCACCTGGAGATCTGAAAGATCACTTAGAAACCCAGACTCGGGGCGGGGTGGGGGGCTTAGGAAGCTGATGGTGGTTGAGACCCCGGTTCGGCTTCCCTGCCTCTCCCCCCAGCATCATTCTCCAGGTTAAGGCAGCTGCTAACTCCAGGACCGGGTCCCCTCCCCACCTGCCTCCACCCCGCTCCCCACCCCACCCCCCACCGCACCGGTCTTTTCCCACTCGAATGTTTTCCTGCCCGTTGCTATGGCCACTAGGAGCTGGTTAGACAGGACTCCAACACGCCGCCTTGCCCTTCAGACCCTGCCTCTCTGAAAACACCCAGGACAGAAGGAGAATGCATGTTAAGAGTCTACAGGTGGAACAACCCCTGGAGAAAAACTGGGGACCAGGAAATGAAGAAGAGGGCCCCTGTGAAAAGCTGAATGTGTGTGCATGCAAGCTCAAGTCGTGTCTGACTCTCTGCCACCCCACGGACTGTAGCCCTCCAGGTTCCTCTGTCCTTGGGACTCTCCAGGCAAGAACACTGGAGTGGGTCGCCATGCCCTCCTCCAGGGGATCTTCCCGACCCAGGGATGGAACCCACATCTCTTGCTTCTCCTCCATTGGCAGCCAACAGGTTCTTTACCACTGTGCCCCCTGGGAAGCCTGACGTGCTGACTATCAGCCCCCAGAGATACGTCTTAATACCCCTGCAACCTGTGAATGTTGTTACCTTTGAGCAAAAGAGACTGCGCAGGTGTGAGCAAGTCAAGGATCTTGAGAGGCAGAGATTGTCTTGGATGACTGGGGGAGAGGGGACACATGTCTTGGATGACTGGGGGAGAGGGGACACGTATACTCACAAGTGTCCTAATAAGAGGGGAGCGGAGGGGGGTGTGACACAGAAGAAGGAGCAGGAGGTGTCCCAACAGAAGCGGGAAGCTGGAGGGAGTGTTTCAAGGCAGGAAGCAGGAGGCAAGGGAAGCAGGCGATCTCCAGAGGCTAGAAAGGCCAGGAAATGAACCCTTCCCGAGAGTTTCCCGAAGGAAAACAGCCCTGCCGACACTTTGACTTCCACCCAGTGAAAGTGGCTGATGAAAGAGACTGTGGGAGAAGAAGGAAGTGTGGTTTCAAGCCACTATGTCCGTGATGACCTTCTTGCACCATATAGGAAACTGAGCTTGTCAATCAGGGCATGCACCATCTGCTTCCCCACAGACCTAGAGAAGAGGGTTGCTCGCTGCTCTTGGTTGGGGTTGGGGGGCTGGCACTGGGATGAAGTCCAAGGCACTGGAGGATGCTCAACTACACCCCTGGCCTCCAGCCTGGAGAAGCCAGGAGCAGCCCCGCTCAGTGTGACCACTGAAAACATCTCGGACGCTGGCGTCTGTCTGGCATTGGGAGGTGGGGGATGGGGAACAGCAGAATCCCTCCCACAGACAATCACTGCCCCGAGGTGCAGCCCTTTCTTGACTTCGGCTGCACCTGAGAATCACCTGGCAAGCTTTTCAAAACTCCCATGCCTGGGGCTCGGCCCAGCCTGGGGAAGCTGGCATCGCTTAGGGCGGAATGAGACAGCAGTTAGAGCCGTGCTGCTGATTCCGATGGGTGGCGGGTGTTGAGAACCGCTGCGTGTTGCAAAGGGCCAGAGAGCCCAGAGGAGAGAAGAAGAAGAAGGTAGCGATACACCTGAGTCCCAACGACAGCCAGGACGCAAGACGCCCTGAGGCAGAAACCGCACCAGGCTCACCAGGGCAGACCTGGGAACGCACATCCCAGCTGCCAGACGGGTGACTGGCTGGCGTGGAATTCCTGGTGGCTCTGTCACCTTGTTTCCCATCAGAACAGGGTGGACACCTTGCAAGAAGGTGTCTCCCAGGAATAACCACACAAAGCCTCAGCCTCCTCCGCTCATGAAGCCAGCACAAAATGAGCCGGCTCCCACCCAACGCTATAAACATGAACTCACTGGACAACAAGCACCGTCTCGGTAAAAATGGTGATCCTGCATGGGGCCAGTTTAGGAACGGGGAGCCTCCATTCTGCATCCAATTGGTAAACTCCCCAGGCACCGAGACCAGAATCCTCCCACAGGGATGCACTCTGAGCAAGGAGAGACTTCCCATCTCGAAAGCTGTCCTGATAATAAGCTTGGCTGGTGGTCCCTACCCGGGTCAGAGAGGAAAGAGGGGAGAGAATCTAATGAGAAACCAGCCGCTGAGCAAGACACAGAGCTGAACAGGTTGATGCTCTGACTTCTTGCAAAGAAGGATGCGGTCACGTGTAAGTTCTCTCTCCTGCTGGGACCTTCTTTTTCCTTCATTATTTCATCCCCAGCCTGCCTGGCCGAAAGGCTGAGCCAAGCATTTCCTTATTTCCTTTGGCCCAAATCGCGAAGTCCAGGATGTCACTGGGGGAAGCAGAGGGGAAGAGGAAGAGGAAGGAAAAAATTTAAAAAGGAGGATGGGAAGGAGGTGAGGTGGTAAGAGAGAGAGGAGTGGAGGACAGAGGAGCAGGGGACAAGAGAGGCTCACAGCTACAGAATGAACAGGTCCCACCCGTGTCAGCCCCACTGGGCCACCCAGATGGGAAGATGGGTTACAGGTATGCGTCGGGCTCTCTTAGCAGGGGCCCCCAACCTGCAGGATTGAATGCCTGATGGTCTGAGGTGGAGCTGATGCAACAATAAGAGAAATAAAGTGCACAAAAATGCAACGTGCCTGAATCATCCCCAAACCATCCACCCACCCAACCTGGGTCCATGAAGAAACCGGCCCCTGATGCCAAAACCACTGTCCTACAGGAGAGGCGAACTCCCTGTGGGTCTTTAAGAGGCAAAGGCTCAGGGGGATGGAGCCTCCCAGCTCCTGCCCTTCCCTTCCCTTCCCCGGGATTCTTCCAGTCCACTTCATGCACCTGCTTGGAACAAAGCGGAGAAATCCAGTTGCCCTGCACCAGGGCTATCACAGAGGAAAGGAGCTCAGGGGCCTGGTCTGTCCCCAGAGACACTGAACAGATTCCTGGGCAAAGAATCTAGGGCTTTGGGGCTCCCCCTGGCCATTTCCAAGGCTTCCACATTCCCTTCCTACATCCCGCCCTTCCCCACAGAGTCGGAATGCATCTCACTCTTAACTAGAGCAACTGAACTGAACTTAACTTGAACCTCTGGGTTCCCTCCAGCCTATAAACCTTGTGTACTAATGTCCCGACTCTTGCAAACTCGTTGAGAAATAAGCTTTAGGAAGCTTCCAGATGTTCCGCTTGCAGGGCAGTATTTCTCTGCCTCTGTCTCCAGGGGTCCACTCACGAGGCCCAGCAGCCTGCCTGCCCAGGTGAAATCTGAGGGCCAAAAGGCACTGCCCGGGGGTGGGCGGGGAGACGCCATTTCCCAGAGGACCACACTCAACCACTGTGTTCATCCACTCCACCCTTGCAAAGACACGACCTCCTACACCCATGTGTTCTTGCACCACCCCACGCCCTGTGTCTTTCACTCTCCCCAGTGAGCCCTGCATCCCTGGAGTGTGATTCATGCGGTGCGAACACCTCCGAGCGACAACAGAGAAGCAAGTCCGCGACTCCCAAACGAGTAAGCTTTGTTCTCTGTGAGCATCCACCGCACCTCTCCCTTAAAACTCTCATTGGACAGCCCCTGTAACGGAGCCCAGGACCCAACAACACGGGGCGGCTCTTCCACGTGAGATGCTAAGTCAACACCGGCAGAGTCGTCTTAGGAGCCGGACCGGCCAGAAGAACAAGGGAATGGCGTTCGTGACCCGTCAAGGCCCCCGCGGAGCTGGTGGCCTCTGATCTCTAGGAAGCTAACTGCCAACGGGCAGCCTTGTACACACACAGCCACGCACACACCCTTCCCCACACGCACACCCCCGAGGGATTCTTTGCACAAGGTGACGCGGTGTCCCTTTGATGCTCGCCGGATGTGTTCCCATTGGGCAAAACCCAGACCTCAATAAAACCGGGCATTATCAAGAGGCCGCTGGTGGGTGATTGCGCCCGCCTGTTATCTCCGTGGCCCTGGGCGGGGTGCTCTGTGGTTCTCCACGGAAAAGCATTAACTTCTAGGTGGATCAAAGACCCTTCCGAACCGGCCGACCCGGATCTCTTGTTTATCCACAGGGGATTGTTCCCCAAGATGGACTTTAAGATAACTGGGACCCCAGTCCCAGACTCCTCTGTCCTCTGCTTATCTCTCACCCAGTATGTCCCTCGGGGGCCGCCTAACGGCCAATCACAAGGGCCTTCTGCTCTCTCGTTTTTCCAGGTGGCCCATTTAACAACAGAGAGTAGGGGACTGGGCCCCCGAGTGTCCTGGCCCTGCTGCAAGCTGGGGACCTGGGGGCAGAGAGACACCTACTTTGGGGGGGAATCTCTCCATGAATCACACCAGGGAGGGGGTGTTCCAGAGAGCAGGGTGTTTCCTACACTCTTTCCTTGAGAGGGAGAGACCGACGGTTCCTAGATGGACAGTTCCCCACACTTGGCCCCTAAAGTCCCTGGTTGGACTCTACTGTCTACCCTGATGTTCAAGCGCCCACGATCCACCTGCGGGAGGACCAGAGGGACCCCTGAGCCAGTCTGGCTCTGGACCGCCCATCGGCCTGGAGAGGAAGAGCACGTGCGCTTAAGGGCACCAGGTGTAGCGGCCTGGGTGCCTCCCCTCCGCCTCGTCTCCACACGGGTCCGGCAGCTGCCCGGGCGGCCAGGTTATTCTTCTTTCTGTGCACAGCACCCAGCTCAGTGTGCAGCCCTGACAAGGCACATGGATGAACAGAGGAGGGAACCAACAGGTGAGCGCCTGCAGCTCAGTGGCAGGCCTGCGCGCTAAGTCGCTTCAGTCACGTCCGACTGTTTCTCGACCCCCGGTGAACTGCAGCCCGCCAGGCTCCCCTGTCCATGGGATTCTCCAGGCAAGAATACTGGAGTGGGTTGCCATGCCCTCCTCTAGGAGATCTTCCTAACCCGGAGACTGAACGCTGCGTCTCTTACATCTCCTGTGGCGGCAGGCAGGTTCTTTACCACTGGTGCCACCTGGGAAGCCTTGGTCCCACCGACAGGGAGGACTCCAGGAAGCACATGGCCCTGGAGATGCTTCACTTAATGATATGGAGTCAGATCGAGGTTCACTTTCAGAGTCCCAGGCACGCCACCTCCATCCTCTGTAACCCACCTGCAAAGCAGGAATTACACTCAGACCTCCTCCCGGTAGGGGTGCTATGAGGACTGAGGCTCAAAAAGTAGTGTTTGTCTTTATTACCGTATTTCCCTATAGCATTGTCTCTATGAAGGAATCTAGGGGACTTCCCTGGTGGTCCAGTGGCTAAGACTCTGTGGTCCCAACGCAGGGGGCCCGGGTTCGATCCCTGGTTGGGGAACTAGATCCCACATGCGGCAACTACAGATTCTGCAGCCCCAACGGAGACTCGGCGCAGTGAAATAAATATCAAAAAAAAAAAAAAAATCCAGGTAGCACGTTTTCAAAGGTGGAAGAAGAAGCACGTGCCTTGGTTATACCCCTGGTGTGGACCAGACGTGAGAGGCGTCTGAAACGCCAGCTTGATCATCCATCACTGCTTTTCTCCTCCTTTTTTAAATCAATGAAGTTGTTTCTGGTATCAAGAGGAACCCTTACCTCTTTCCGTATTCCCTCATTTGCCCCTAAAAGCCTGAGGACTCCATGTGCAGGGAGTTGGCGAGCGAGCCAGGGGTCACGAGCTGCTGATAAGAGCTGTTTCCAGGGGAGCCCCACAGCGAACACGGCCACGGATAGTCCAGGGGCTGCACGCTTGATCCCAGCCCAGCTGAGGCCACTGGGGACCCCAGCATTGCCATTGTTTAATCGTGAAACGTACAGACACTTGATGGCTCGGTGGTAAAGAATCCTCCTGCAAAGCAGGAGACACAGGAGACTTGCGATCGATCCCTGGGTCGGGAAGATCCCCTGGAGAAGGAAATGGCAACCCACTCCAAGTTTCTTGCCTGGAGAATCCCATGGACAGAGGAGCCTGGTGGGCTACAGTCCATGGGCTCGCAGAGAGTTGGATAGGACTGGGCACGCGCGCATGGACAGATGAATGTGCAGACACCCTCTGCCTTTAGCTTGCACCTCTTTCCTCTGCATTTCTCAGGCTTTTCGCGCGTGTGCCGTCTTCCTCAAACCCCTGGTTTGTCTGCCTCTGTCTCATTCCCGTTAGAGACACCACAGCCTGGAGAGCCAACCCAAGCGGCATGGCTGTCCGCGGACTCTGCCTAGTGTGCCCCGGCCCCGGCCCAGCCCGCACGGCGCTGAGGGGATAAGGAAGCGGGGTCTCGACACCCCACGGACACGGCAGGCCGAGGCTGCCACCCAAGCCTGCAGCTGGGCTCCAGGAGGGGCTGGGAGGTCAGGCCGCAGGCTCACAGGACAGGCCACCCACACTGCCCCGCCCAGCTCTGGCCCTTGGCCCTGCCTCGGAACAGTCTGCCACATGGCCTCCCTCGGGGAGGCCGAGAGGACGAAGGGCTGAAACCAGAGGCGAGGAGGAGCCCCATCTCCCTCCATGCGCCAGAGACCCTTCCTGGGCGGGGGGCGGGGGCGGCATGTCCCCCCCAGCTCCTAGTCTGAGGGCACTGGGCCTGCGATGAGCTGGGGCCTCCCTCTCCTAAAACCCAGATGTGTTTCCAGGGTTTGATGGAACCTGAAAGAATCCTAACCTTCTTCAGTTACTTCACACTTTTCTAATTAAAGATGCAAACTGGATTTTCATGTTTGCAGAGAGAGCTTTGACCGCGAGTGTAGGCAGCGGAGCAAAACAGGAAGAATCTCTTTCGTATTCTCTCTCTTTTTTTCTCTCTCTCTGTCTTCCCTCTAAAGTACCGGGACACAGAGGGAGGGGAGCAAACAGGATCTTGGCAGCCTGGCCTCCAAGCGCCCCTGGAGCTGGCCTGCGTTCTTTTGGAAGCTTTTCTCTTTTCTTTGCTCCCAGAGACACCAGTCCTCATCCCCGTCAGTTGGGCAGGGGTGGAGGTGGAGAGGAGCTGGGTGAGGCTCTGGGAAAAGAGAAGAAATGGGCAAAGCCCAGATCCTCTGGCTTAACTGCCCAGAAAAGAGCCCGAACGCCTCGTCTGGGTGGAAGGCAACCGTCCCAGGTTCCTTGGCACGGTGGGACTCACCGGAATCCAGAGCCCCGGCTGGCAGAACAAGGGTGGACAGTGGAGCCGGCCGGAGGGGGGGTGGTCTGGGCGGGAGGGGGGGAGGGCTCGGTGAATCACATAAATTAGAGACAGAAGGGATGTCAGGCCACCTTCACTTCCTTCCTCCCCTAATGGGAATTATCTCATTAGCCCTGAGCTTCCTAGAGGCTAACTTTAAATGATTCCTGTACCGGGGGCTTTCAATCCACAGCCGCACCACCCGACCCCCCACTCAGTGCCCCCCTTCCCCATCAGATCTGCCTCTAGAAGGGCTCTTAAAGGGACAGCGGTCAAAAGACACCAGTTCAACCTATTTAACTCTGAATGCTTTGCTCCAAACATTTCATCCGATATTAAGTTTTGCCCTTTCAACCTTTACCTCCACTTACAGGCATTTATTACAAGAAAACGGTCATGGAGGGACTGCCCTGGGGGTCCAGTGGTTAATTAAGACTTGGCCTTCCCAACGCAGGGGGTGCGGTTCAATCCCTGGTGGGGGAACTATGATTCTACACGCCTCATGGCCAGAAAATGACAACATCAAGCAACAACAGTGATACTGTGACAAATTCAATAAAGACTTTAAAAATGACCCACATACAAAAATCTTATTAAAAAAAAAGATAACAGTCATGGACACAGTTTTGCTGTGCTGTGTTAGTGGCTTAGCCGTGTCCGAATCTTTGTGACCCCAAGGACTGCAGCCCGCCAGGCTCCTCTGTCCATGGGATTCTCCAGGCAAGAATATTGGAGTGGGGTGCCATGCTCTCCTCCAGGGGATCTCCCAGAACCAGGGATTGAACCCGGGTCTCCTGTACTACAGGTGGATTCTTTACCATCTGAGCCACCAGGGAAGCCCCAGGGACATGGTAACAGGTCAATAATGACACATCTTATGCCCACCTCCCCCAAAGACAGACATATTGGAATCTCTGGGACCTATAAATGCTACCTTATGTGGCAAAGGAGCCTCTGCAAATGGGATTAAGCTAAGGATGTTAAAATGGGGACATGGCCTTGGACTACCCAGGTGAGTGCTAAACTCAATCACAGATATCCTCACGAGGGAGGAGCAGAGGAGCATTTGACTCGACGGGAAGACACGACAGGATCACAGAGGTAAGGGTGGGGTGACGTGGCTGCCGCTCCAGGTGGGCCCACAGCCTCCAAAAGCTGCGAGAGGCCGGGACCATTCCTGCCCCCCACCCCCAACTCCTCCCTGTCCCTGGAGCCTCCTCAAGGAGCCAGCTTTGATGACAACAACCCGAGATTTTAAGACTCATCAACCCAAGAATCCTAAGACTCATTTCAGACTTCTGGCCTCCAGAACTGCAAGAGAATAAACGTGTGTATTAAAAAAACAAACAAACACCAAGTTGATGGTAATTTGTTACAGCAGACCCAGGAAACTAGTACAGATGTAAATAAAGTTCTTGCTACCAGGATTGTAGGCTGGTATGAGGGTTAAGGGTGGTTTGATCCCTTTCTAGGAATGAGGATGGAGGAACTGGAGACAGTTTAGCAGAGAGAGATCAGACAGAGTCAGAGAATCTGTATGCAGGTCAGGAAACAACAGTTAGAACTGGACATGGAACAACAGACTGGTTCCAAATCAGGAAAGGAGTACATCAAGGCTGTATATTGTCATCCTGCTTATTTAACTTATGTGCAGAGTAATCATGAGAAACGCTGGGCTGGATGAAGCACAAGCTGGAATCAAGATTGCTTGGAGAAATATCAATAACCTCAGATATGCAGATGACGCCACCCTTACGGCAGAAAGCGAAGAAGAACTGAAGACCCTCTTGATGAAAGTGAAAGAGGAGAGTGAAAAAGTTGGCTTAAACCTCAACTTTTCAGAAAACTAAGATCATGGCATCAGGTCCCATCACTTCATGGCAAATAGATGGGGAAACAAGGGAAACAGTGTCAGACTTTATTTTTCTGGGCTCCAAAATTACTGCAGATGGTGACTGAAGCCATGAAATTAAAAGATGCTTGCTCCTTGGAAGGAAAGTTATGACCAACCTAGACAGCATATTGAAAAGCAGAGACATTACTTTGCCAACAAAGGCCCATCTAGTCAAGGCTATGGTTTTTCCAGTAGTTGTGTATGGATGTGAGAGTTGGACTGTGAAGAAAGCTAAGCACTGAAGAATTGATGCTTTTGAACTGTGGTGTTGGAGAAGACTCTTGAGAGTCCCTTAGCCTGCAAGGAGAGCCAACCAGTCCATCCTAAAGGAAATCAACCCTGAATAGTCATTGGAAGGACTGATACTGAAGCTGAAACTCCAACACTTTGGCCACCTGATGCGAAGAACTGACTCATTGAAAAAGACTCTGATGCTGGGAAAGATTGAAGGCGGGAGGAGAAGGGGATGACAGAGCATGAGATGGTTGGATGGCATCACCCATTCAATGGACATGAGTTTGGGTAAACTCTGGGAGTTGGTGATGGACAGGGAGGCCTGGCATGCTGTAGTCCATGAGGTGGCAAAGAGTCAGACATGACTGAGCGACTGACCTGGGTATAGCAAAGGCACTAAATGATGCTGATTGCCCTATCAGGAGTGCCCTCTGCAATCTCAATCCTCAGTCCTCCTTTCAGTGAATGCATGAAACACCACAAAGCAATGCAAACTAAGAACGAGATGATCTGCGTCTTCAACAGCTATTTGCCAAGCACCCCGCTGGCTTACTGAACACCATCTGATAATCCTGTGTGCCTCTCCTCTTTGCTGGTAAACCAGAACAGCTCATACGGCGCCAAACACCAGCACCTCAATGCCCACGTGGCCTGAGAAGGGGATTCGGGCCACCAGACTCTCTAAACGTGCAGTCGGAAGGTCCCTCGGGGAAAACCTAAGCAGAGAAAGGCAGAGAAGGCGGGGGGGGCCTTCTGCAGCAGCCAAGGGCAGGCTGGCTGTTGCGGCTGGAGCCCAGACAAAGCTCGTCCACCAGGCGCTGACTGATGATCAGCTGTGGGAGAGGCCCCAAGGGCTCCTAAGTCACAGGTGGGTGCCTGCAAGTCACCCTCCCAGGGGGGCTCCGGCCTCAGGCCCTGCCTCACCGCGAATCACTGTAAGCACCCCAGTGTCTCAACCCCACGCTGGGTGGCCCTCGCCCCACCCATCGCACCCCTGGAGCCTGTCCCGTGCTTGGTGATCTCAGCCGGCCTCACACAAACCCTGTCAAGGAGGCAGGACAGGTGTTACGATCCCCACTTTCCAGATGGGGAAACTCTGCTGGAGCCACTGCATGACTCGCTCAGGGCCACCCAGGGAGTACAAGCCTCAGGGCTCCGTCCACAGCCCAGGGCGATGATGACCCCAGCCTCCCTGTGCTGCCCACAGGACTTTGGGGCTTTAAAAGTTGCTGCTGTTTAGTCGCTCAGTCATGTCCGACTCTCTGCAAACCCATAGACTGCAGCCTGCCAGGCTCCTTTGTCCATGGGGTTCTCCAGGCAAGAACACTGGAGTGGGTTGCCATTTTCTCCTCCAGGGGATCTTCTCGACCCAGGGATGGAATCCGTGTGGACTGCATGGGCAGGCGGGTTCTTTACCACACCACCACCTGGAAAGCCCAGGGCTTTACATGAGTGGCACCAGATAGCAAGGGGATGGCTCCTCTGCCTGGGCACTGCTGCTTTTTTGGACGCTGGGAGCACAACTCACTGAAGTTCCCACCTATTCCCAGTCTATCAACCTCTGTCGTCCAGCTTGAGGGCGGGAGGAGAAGGGCACTGCCTTTGGAGGTGGGGGGGGCGGAGAAGGACACTGCCTTTGGAGGTAGTGGGGGGGGACAAGGACACTGCCTTTGGAGGTGGTGGGGGGGGACAAGGACACTGCCTTTGGAGGTGGTGGGGGGGAGAAGGGCACTGCCTTTGGAGGTGGTGGAGGGGGGGAGAAGGGCACTGCCTTTGGAGGTGGTGGGGGGGAGAAGGGCACTGCCTTTGGAGGTGGTGGGGGGGAGAAGGGCACTGCCTTTGGAGGTGGTGGGGGAGGCAGGCATGGCTTGTGCCCAGCCAGTGCTGCCCCTAGGAGCATGACGCACACTCTCGGGACCTGGGAGGTGAAGCTGTGCACCATGTACTTTGCTGGGCATGGAGGAGAGAGAGGCAAGAGCAGAGCTGATCTGAACGCCTCACTGCCTCGCTCAGCTCACAAGCCAGGACACTCCCACGGGCCCCGGAAGCACCCTCTGTTTCCCTAAGCTGTGCCCAGCAGCCTCCGCCAGGGTGGGCTGCTGCAGAGCAGAGCACAGCAAGAAGAGTGCCCCTCTTCTGGGGTCACAGGGCAGCCGGGCCCTAGATCAGGGGGCGCCCCAGGAGGTGGCAGAGCTCCTCCTCCATGGGGCCCCTGGACGACATCGCCCACAGCACCCGCAGCCATGCCCAGCGGGCCTGACTGAGCCAGCAACCAGATCCCCGGAGGTGGCAGCCGTGGGCGGGGCGGGGAGGGCCCCGCAGGATGCCCAGATTCGGGCCGATCTCCCGGCCATGGTTTCCCCTCACCCCGCCTCATCCTCCGTGGAATCTGTACCCCGAGGGGCCCCTCAGGAGAAGCTCTAGAACTAAGAGGTCCACGGCCTCTTCTGCACGCGGGGTCAAGCAGGCAAGGAGCCTGAAGCAGGGAGCAGACAGTGTGGGAGCCATGAGCAGTCAGGCGGCCCGCGGCAGGTTCCCATGGCACCCTGACTGGCAGCGTGAATAGCTAACCGCACCCCAGACAGGTGCTGGCGGCCTGGCCTTAGGAGTGCTCGCTCAGAGCACAAGGTGATTCACTTCCCCTCTGTCGTCTCCGGCAGAGTGAGTCAGCGGAGCTTCGCACCAGCTCTGCCACCTCGGCCGAGGAACATGCACGCCCGTCTCTCTGCACCACCTGTTTCCCAGGACTTCGGGGCCCCCTGCGGCCGGCCCTCATGGTTTAGGGCAGACAGCGTCCCTGGTACCTAGCCTCCAGCCCTCCCGCTCCCTGCCCCACGCCCGGGACAGCTCAGTGAGTCGAGACCGAGACCCACCAGGAGTCCGGAGGGAGAGCCCGACAGGTGTGCATTCGGGCCTGAGGATGGGTGAGCTGGCGCCACCTTTGACCTTTAACAGCCCTCTGCGACCTTCCCAACCCTCTTTGGAGACAGACTAGAAGTGGAAAATTCCAGAACTGATGAACCAAAGGGCAAAACCGTGAGGTGACGTCAGCTTCCCTCTGGGGAGTAACAGGGACTGAAGGTGTGAAACCGAGTCCCGGGGATGATGACATGCTTCCTACTTGCTACGTCGGGAGGGGGGGGAGCACTGGCCACCGAGGCCACGATTCTGGAGGCAGGCTCCTGTGCTGGCTCTGGAGTAAACCTTTTAGGAAGAATCGCCCGGAAAGACATCCGATAACACTCACCCAGGGAAAAGAAACTCATACATCTCTGGGTCAACTTTTTGTCCCCACTCATGTATGGTCTCTCCTACAAAATACTTTTTTTTTTGTAATTAAAAAGACAAAGTTAAAGAGGGAAAAGGAAAAATATGAAAATAAAACACAACAGTTTAAAAAAAAAAGAAAAGAAAAAACTTCACTGAAATAGTTTGGGGATTTACATTTTTTTTTTTTTTTCTCATTCTCAAAAAGTCCCTCCCACTACCTGGTTTCTAAAACAGACGGTAAACAGAGATGACATCAAATTGGGCAGCGACTGGCTCTCCCGGCCAGGGGCTGTCCGCAGGTGTGAGACTGACAGATTGAGCAAAGATGACACCGTTGCTATCCTTAGAAGATGAGAAGCACGGAGGAGGAGCAAGGAGCTCTGGGTGTGGGGGGAACCCGACACCCTGCCCACTGCTGGCCTCCTGGGTAAACTCGTTCGTCTAGATGGGGGGCCCCCGAAGTGGGGCTCCCTGTTGGGGAGTTTTGTTTACCCCTCACCTCTCAGGTATGGTTAGCTGAATCACGCCCCGAGGGCTCCGAGAGCTCGGGCTGCACGCTGTCTGCGCTCCAGGGAGCACTCCGGACTTTCCAAACTGCATCTTGAGATCCACGGGTTGTCGCCGCGGCTTTGGCTTGACCCCTGAAGGGGGCGAGGTGCTTTCCCCGCCACACACACGTCCCGCACATCGCAGCTGCGTCCCTGGCCCCGAGCGGACCGAGGCCAGAGGGGAGGGGACAGACTCCACCCCTGGCGGCTGGCTCGGGGGACAGCGTGAGTCATGAGGCCTGGCCGGTGACCACGATGTCCTGGGGTGAAGTGGGAGGCCTGGGGGATGCGGCCCAAGGCAGGGGCCAGAGCCACGGTGACTCAGCCTGGGGCCCCGGGGGGAAGTTCCGTCGCCGCATCCTCTGGATGGCTCCTGTCCCCCTGGGTGAGGTCATCCCCAGAGCTGCTCAGAACTGGGACTCGCTCGGTTCTCTGTGAGCGCCTGGCTTCCCTCTCAATCACAGTTACAGCAGGAATTATCATTTTAGCATCCACACCTCTCCGCTACCCGCCACACACACACACACACACACATGATGGGTGGACCCAGGCAAACAGCCTGTCCTCCCCCCGGGGCGTCAGATTTTTTCATCTGTAAAAACAGGCCTTTCTCCTGATGATCTCAGGCAGGAGCCTCCGGGGCTCAGAGGTGGTGAGCAGACTGCTCACTGAGAGGAAGTCTGCTAAATCCATGAGAGTGGGTGATATTCTAATATTACTGTTTGTGACTACTGATCCACGGACCCGGCGACTGGGCCATCTGCCTGCATCTCCCCAGGCCACTGGGTCTGGAAGTAAAGGAGTCCAAGGTGATGGGTGAGAAAGTGTCTCTAGGGACTTCCCTGGTGGTCCAGTGGTTAAGAATCTGCCTGCTCAGGAAGAGGGACACAGGTTTGATCCCTGGTCTGGGAAGAGTCCACATGCCATGGAGCAACTAAGCCCACGGGCCTCCAGGACTGAAGTCCGGGAACCCTAGACCCGAGCTCTGCAGCAAGAGAAGCCACCAGCATGAGAAGGCCCCGCGTGGTAGCTAGAGAAGAGCCCGCACAGCAGTGAAGACCCAGCACAGCCAGAAGTAAAGAATAACAGCAGCTGTGCCGGGCGGGCTCAGTAGCCGCGGCCCATGGGCTCAGCTGCTCTGCGCCACGGGGAATGTTCCCGGACCAGTGATGGAAGCCACTTTGCCTGCACTGGCAGGTGGATGCACACCCACTGTGCCCCCAGAGATGTCCTACACCCGCGTTTTTGGGTTTCCTTCCCACTCAGGTCCCCAGAGAGCATGGACCACAGGTCCCTGAGCTCCTCGGGAGGCTCTGGTTATCCATAGTATCAGTAGTGTGTGTACTGACGGAGGTCAATCCCAGTCCTGTGATTTCTTCCGTTTCCTTTATTTCTCCTCCATCACTACTAGTCTCTGCTGCCCAGTCTGCGGCCTGCCCGAGTGACCCACGGGGGCCCCCCCCCACAGGGATGATGGGGGGTTTGACCCCTGCGCGAAGTCCCAACCCCAACGTGAGGGCCTCTGCTGAGTGAGGCGGGCACAGCTGTTGAGACTGAGCCCCTGGGGGCGGGCTTCGGCTTCTACCGTGGCTCCCAGTGCCCTCGGGGGGATTGCCCACCCGCCCCCAGGCTCCCCCAGGCCCAGGCCCCAGCCCCAGGCACTCAGCCCCGCCTGCAGCGGCACTCGTGTCCGCAGACCCCAGGCCGAACCCTGCTTTGGCCTTGATGGAGCTGCTGCTCGCAGACAGCTCTTCCCGCCTCAGCTCCCCCGAGTGTGTGCTCGGACGTCAGCTTCTCAGTGAGGCGTCTGCCCTATTCAAGGCCTCGCTCTGCCCTCCCCTCCCCGCCCAGCAGCACACTCGAACGGCCCCTGTTTCTGTTTCTTCCCGCAATGCCATCACCTTCTTCTGTACTAGATAATCTACTGATTTATTACACCTGCTGCTTCTTATAGCCCCTCCCCTGCCCCGCACTGGAAGGCAAGCTTTGTGAGAGTAGGCTGGCGTTCTCTGCCTGGAACAGCCCTACCACACAGCAGACACCCAACAAGGATCTGCTCGATGAATGAACGAGTGAATGAACGAATGAGGGCATCGCTGCCATCAGAATAGGGCAGAGAGGCTGTGCCTCTCAGAATGAACTGGCATTCAGGCCTGCGGCGGGGCAAGTCACCCAGGCAAGGGAAGGGAGAGGGCTGGCTCAGGCGGAGAGCTGTGTTCTCAAAGGCCGTGCCCACAGTTCACCTGGAAATCCCCTGGAGTCACTCGTTAACCCTGCCCGCCCCCACCGCCCACACACAGGCTGCCAGTCACCTGAGCCCAGACAGCAGCTAAAGCACAGTTTAAGCCACGGACTCCCCCTCCCAGGCCCGCCCTCCTGCCAGGTAGTCCACACCATGGTCTGAGCACCCCGTCTGAGCAGATCCTACCACAAGCAACAACAAAGGGGGTGGGATACACGAGACGCCCGAGTCCATGCAAACAAGCCCCCCAGGCCCCAGCGGGGGAGGCAGGGTGGCCCAGCGAAATCCTGGAAGCAAGGCGATGCGCCAGCTATGGGGGCCTCTGCGGGCACGCAGTCCTCTGGGCGGGGCATTGGAGACAGCGAGGCACGCAGATGGGCACCTGGGGAGAGGGTGGGGGAGCTCAGAGGGGGTGGCAACAGTTCAGAATTGGCGTACGTGTGCGTGCTGAGTCACTTCACTTTTGTCCAACTCTTTTCAACCCCATGGACTGTGGCCCGCCAGGCTCCTCTGTCCATGGGACTCTCCAGGCAAGAATAATGGAGCGGGATGCCAGGCCCTCCTCCAGGGGATCTTCCCAACCCAGGGATCGAACGCACGTCTCTTACATCTCCTGCACTGGTAGTCGGGTTCTTCACCACTAGGGCCACCTGGGAAGCGGGCGACTGGGACAGTTCACCGTCACTCGGAATAGGAAGAGACCTCAGCCCACGGGTGCTGGCTCCGGCTTCGAATCCTGGCTCCCCTGCTAAGTAACTGGGCAGCCTGGGCACAATGACGGGGTCTCAGTTTCCTCCCCTGCAGGCGGGGTACAGCATGACTGATCGGCTTGGCTTTTAAGAGGTGAGAGGGAGTTCATCTCAGCAAAAGCCGTGACAGTGGAGCCTGGCCTGAATTCATCATGAGGACTGTTAGAATTTATCTGCCTGAGTCTCGGGACCTTCTCTGATGGCTCCTGCCTGCCAGTCACCATTCGGGGCTGGTACCCAGGCGGGTAGGGATACCCAGGCAACCAATATGACATGGAAGGAGAAGAACCCCAAAGCCAGAGGGGCTTCGGGGCTGCGGCCGTACCCTGATTTCGGGGTGCAGCTCGCCTTTCAACTTGTCCTGCTTTCTTGGTTCGAAGCATCTATTCAGGTCAGCCACAGGAAAAAGAAGGGGAGATTTACACCAGGGAACAGGACCATGACACTCAACTTCAAGCTTCAGACGCATGCCAGGCAGTCTCCCAGGGACACAGGGATTTCTAGGGACTCAATAAAGAATAAAACTGTGGAAACAGAACGAAGGGAGAAATCCATTTCCAATCCATCCTGTATGTGGCAAACTGAAGAAAGCCTTCAAAAGAAATATAGGTTATCAGCATGGTAACCCAGACCAAGAATAAACTGAGACACGATGGGTGCGACACAATAGTAACTGTTTTCAAATTACGACGAAATTTATTTTTTCATTTAAATTTATTTACGCTTAATCGGAGGATCATTGCTTTACACTATTGTGTTGGTTTCTGCCATACATCAACACCACCCATCCACAGGTACACATATGTCCCCTCCCTCTTGAACCTTCCTCATACCTCAAACCACCCCCATCCCACCCCTCCAGGCTGTCAGAGCACCGGGTTTTAAATCCACAGTTGACCTTTTCTACAAAGATAATCTGTGGCCACAGTCCTGAGGTGGGGAGCCTTTTGCTCAAAGATTCCTATGATGCTATTTCTGAGTTTTCACATGTTCCCATCTTACGGGATGTTTGGATTCATTGAATGAGATAACAACACAAGGAATACCTAGCCCTGTGCCCGGCCCCTAACGTGCACTCAGTAAATATTAGCTATGCTTTTCCTAATTTTACTCCTTTGTGGGTTTCTAGAGAGCAAGGCTATTCCGCACCATCCACAGAATTCTTGAGCAAATGGGAACAGTTATCAGCATAGTTGCTGTTGCTGCAAAAAAAAAATAGATATTTAATCTTTAAATTCGACCCCTGTTCAACTTATTTCAGAAACCAGGAAGAGTAGTATTTCAAAAGGTGTTTAAAAATAATAGCTCCATTCTCAGCTTCCCCATCATTAGGCTCAAAGAAATCACTGGAGATCCTTAGGCTGGCAAATGAAAACAGAGAGAAAAAAGAAAAAGGGGGGAAACAATACCATCAGATTTGAAACAGAAAACCTGTAACCTTTGCTCACAAGAGAAAGCGTTGTTTGGGTGGTGTTTTGTTCCTCGCTGGATGCACACACATCATAGTGGGGCTTGGATCATTCACTTGTTTCTAGAGTTTCCGAGTCCAAGGGCCGAGCCAGTTCTCTGCAGCTACCAGATCAGGGTCCCTAAGTGTTCCAGCACCCCTCCCCAATCCTAGGGACACATGTTTGTTGGGTGGGCTTCCTCTCCACACCCAGGAACTCATCTCAGGATCAACTTCCCAGGTGGTGCAAGTGGTAGAGAACCTCCCTGCCAATGCAGGAGACGCAAGAGATGTGAGTTCGATCCTTGGGTTCGGAAGATCCCTTGCAGAAGGAAAATGGTACCCTTGCGAATGGTAACCCACTCCAGTATTCCTGCCTGAAAACCTCGTGGACAGAGGAGCCTGGTGGGCTATGGTGAGTGGGGTTGCAACTCACAAATGCCAGAAAACTCATTGAAAAGAAGCAAGCAAAACAGCAAGATGGGGCTTCCAAGGTGGCTCACTGGTAATGAATTCCCCTCCAGTTCAGGAGCTACAGGAGATGAGGGTTTGAACCCTGGGTCAGGAAGATCCCCTGGAGGAGGAAATGGCAACCCACTCCAGTACTCTTGCCTGGAGAAGCCCATGGACAGAGGAGACTGGTGGGCTACCGTTCATGGGGTCCCAAAGAGTCAGACACAACTAAGCAACTAGCATAAGCACACAATGGCAAGATCCTCCAACTCCAACCCCAGTGTCCAGAATGGATTCCTCTTCCTGCTATTACTTTATGCAAAGCCACCCTGATGCTTTCAGTTGATTAGGTAGAAAGCATTTGATAAACCCATCAAGCCCAAACCTGGGCGAGTGGAAATGAATTCAACTGGCCTTCCAGGGGAGATGAGAAATGTCACACAAGTGGATCCAAATTTACCCTGCCCCCGAGACATCTCAGTCCAGCCAGGAGCAGACAGTGGGGAAGAGGGCAAGGGGAACCTAGGGGCGGGGGTCTTCTTGAAATCCTACGGTGAAATGAGGAGGGGACTGAGGGTCCCCAGACACGGCTGCTCAGTGAAATCGCCATTCCCCGGCCCCAGGCAGCTGGAAAATCACTGCAACCTGGGTCCCATCCCCAGTGGTTCTGATGGGTCCAGATTAAGGTCCTGGCACTGGGATTTTTAAAAAAGGGGTTTTGAAGTTCCCAGGAATCTGCCTAAAGCCAACACACCCACTGGGAACAAGTCCAGGTCTCGTGACACTTTTTTTTGGGGGGTTGCAATTTTTTTTAGAATCAGAAGGAGCTTTAACAATAATATTAATGCCTATAAAACAATGAATCCAGCCTGGGTTATAGTCACCCTTTTATGAAGGCATAAAATATCATTATTATTTGATTGACTTTTACAAGTAGGAAGGAGCCCGCAAAGATAAAAGTACCTAAGGTCACAAGAATCTTAATTCAGCCCTGAATTTACCTATTTCCTTCCAACTGCCCAACCTGCCAGTCTTTTTTTCCTCCAGATTTAAACCAGGTCTCCGACTGAGGGGTCAGTTTGCTAGTTTTGACTCTGTTGCGAGCATCAGAACCCTACTCTCAAATAGACTTAGAGCAAAAACAACAACAAAAGAGATGGAACTTTTTGCTACACTAAGAAGTCCAGCTGTGTTTGGCTTCAGGCGGTCAACTTGCCAGGTTTCCCGAGACCCTCTGTTGAATCCCCCCTAACCCCCACCCTAACCCGAGGACTCTTCCCCAACTGCTGCTCATGGACTTGCCCCCCGACTCGGTTGGTCCCACGCCAGGTGCACTGGGCTTGATTCTCAGCAGAGAGATGCCCCAGTAGCCACCTCCGCCCCTCCTCGTGTAGAAGCAATGCCACCTGGCAGGGCAGAGCAGCACCTCTGAGGTTCAAGCACTCACCCTCAGCCCCCTAGGGTGTAAGCACCAAGCATCCACCCCACCTGGGCCCAGAGAAGACAGTTATACCATCTGATCTGGCAAATTCATACCATGAATTTGAGGGTTAGATACACAGGAAAAATTAACCTAGATCTTTACTGGGATTTGTCTCCAGGTTAGGATTAAAGTTTCCTTACTTATTTCTTTTAATTTTCTTGCTAGTCTTCCCTGGTGGCTCAGATGGTAAAGAATCCACCTGCAATGCAGGAGACCCTGGTTTGATCCCTAGGTGGGCAAGACCCCCTGGAGGAGGAAATGGCAGCCCACTCCAGTATTCCTGCCTGGGAAATCCCATGGACAGAGGAGCCTGGCAGGCTACAGTCCATGGGGCCGCAAAAGAGTCAGACACGAGTGAGTGACTAACACTTTCACTTTCATTTATTTCTTTTAATTTTCTTGCTGCAGGGCGGGGGGGCAGGGAGAGGAGGGTGGTGGAAAGTCCTTTCTCTGCCTGCCGCCCCTAGTAAGCCTCTTACACACCATCGTTATGGTATTTCTATTGGAGGGCGTAAAATAGGACTGTGCTGGTCTCCATTTCACAGGCTGCTCATTGGTACTAAATTAAACCATGTGTTCAACTGCCTAGCCTATTTCCTGGCCTGTAGTAAGCAGTAGCTGTTACTACCATTGTAAAAAAAAAAATTACAGAATTGCATAAGTTAAGAAAAAAAAATCTAGAAAAAGAAAGCAAAGGTTACCAGCTGTCATCTCGAGGTAAGTAAGTTGATGGGTGATTTGTGTCCTCATGTTTGCGGGTCTAAAACGAACAGGCTCTGTTTGGTAGAGAAACAAAATGCCATGGTGTTTAAAAACTAATACACGCGCAAGGGATATTCATCGTCTTGAACCAGAAATAAAACTATCCCTGCCATTAAAAACAAACAAAAAAAGGCAAGACAGAATTTGCAGAATGGCCTGTGAAATAAAAAACGGATTGGAAATTGGGGGTCAGCGGCTGCCAGCTTGATCCAAAGTTTGGGGCTCAAGGTACAATTCGGCAAGGGCACCCTTGGGACCTGCATGGCCAGGATGAGCCCAGAAGTCAGACAGGCTTGGACAGCCAGGGCCTCGGGGTGATCTTAGCAGCAGTCTGAGATTTCCCTGAAGGATACGGTCAGCGCTGGCCTGGCCTGTGTACCTGACCAGAGTCCCCACCCCGCTGACAGGCTGCAGCCCCAGGGCTCAGCAGACCTGCTTTGTGGCATTTTCCGAATACCTGCGCTGTCACAGACAGAGGGCTCTCTGACAGCATCGGGGTTTCAGTTCAGGACCTACCACTGACTGGAGCCTGCTACCCAACTCCAGGCTGCAAACAGAGCCCCGGCTCCATGATGCAGCTTGCAGGGGCCGATCCGAAAGCAAGAGTCCTGCTTCCCTCCGCGCGCCTGGACAAAAGGGAGCGGATGTAGGCCTGAGGCCTGGGATCCTCGTGGACCCCGGTCGGCACCCAGGTCCAGCCAGTTGAATTGCCACCCTTTCCCTTCCTCCTTAAAGATTCCCTGAAACCCTGTACCTAACCTTTTTCCCTAAGCCCGGTGTGCCAGCTGCCTAGGGCAGGCTGTTCACCGATTGGCAAATCATCTCAAATTCTCGAGGACGAATGGGACCTCTTCCATCCTCTCAGCCAGGCTCCCCTGGGGAGCTCCTCACTTCAGTGAATTCAGCTTAACTCTCCCCATCACCTAGATGTGCAGCTCTGCCCTGAACCAGTGAAGTTGCTCAGTCGTGTCCGACTCTTTGCGATCCCATGGACTGTAGCCTACCAAGCTCCTCCATCCATGGAATTTTCCAGGGAAGAGTTCTGGAGTGGATTGCCATTTCCTTCTCCAGGGGATCTTCCCGACTCAGGGATCGAACCCAGGTTTCCCGCATTGCAGGCAGATGCTTTACCATCTGAGCTACCTGCCCCAACGCTGAGTTACTCACTCCACCTCCAGTCGGCTCTTCTGCTAAGGTTGTTCACCGTCCGTCTTTTGTTATCTCCCCATGGCCATGATAACGTCAGGTCCAAAATGTTCCCACAATAATAATGTCATTTATGGTCGATTGTGTCCCTGCCCTTCACACGTGGTATCCCTCCTCTGGTATATCTTCTCACCTTGTTCACTACCCTTCACCTCGTTCACTATCCCTGGATCTATTTCCGGGTCGGGAAGCTCTAAGCTCTTTGGTGCCTCAGGGTCTCTGCACCTGCTGTTTCCTTAGTGGAACCACTTCCCTTAACTTCCTAAGTCTGTGCCGCTCAGACAGCACATTCTCCAAGAGCACATTCTCCACGACGGCCTTATGACATGGCCACCCAAGTAGTACATCTCAGCTGCGTCCTTCACGGCACACTTAACCTCATCGGAAATGACTGTGTTTGTTTATTTCACTTCAGTTGTGCCCCTGCTACTAGATCCCGGAGTGTGGAGAGCCTGTCTGTTTTGTTCTCCATTGTATGAATGGCGCACACTGTATAATACGTACGATATGGCTATCGTATCTTTTGGTTGAATAAATGAATGAATATTAGTATCCCCCTACGAAAGATAAGGTAATTGACGTACAGAAAGACTTAACACTTGCGCAAGGTCAGGTGGCTATGAGTAGCTGAGTCAACATTCGTACCAAGCTCCTTCGGCTCCAGGGGTGAAGCAGAAAGCAACCTGTTACTCTGCCTTCCACGCTTGCGATAACCCCTACCTGAGAGCCTTGACTTCAGACTTTCCTTTTCCAGTCCACTCTAAAAACTCTCCGGTTTATTGTCCTAAAATGCCAGGGAGCTCAGTCAGACTCCACCCAGCCGCTGGCAGTGGTTTCTAATGCCTTCTTTCTATGGCGGAGACCTGGAATCGGAGGGCATCTGCATGCGGGTCCTCTTCTCTCTCCAGCCTTGCTACAGGACTGCTCTGCAGGCAGCTTAGCTAATCTTCGCTGCCCCACCTGCAACACCTCCGCTGCGCTGCCTCTCCCCGAACCTTCTGTGGAAGCCCAGTCCAAGTCTCACCTGACCTTCCAGGTGTCAGCGACGGCTCACACTGGAGCCACAGGACTTCTGCCTGTGGCCCTGAGTGTGCGTGTATTAGTCCCTCAGTCGTGTCTGACTCTCTGCAGCGCCATGGACTCTAGCCCCCCAGGTTCCTCTGTCCATGGAATTCTCCAAGCAAGAATACGGGAGTGGATTGCCAGTCCCTTCTCCAGGGGATCTTCCTGACCCAGGGATCAAACCCGTGTCTCTTATGTCTCCCACACTGGCAGGTGGGTTCTTTACCACTGGTGCCACCTGAGAAGCCCACATACACCCTGAGAAAACCATAATTCAAAAAGACCCATGTGTCCCAATGTTCACTGCCGCACTATTTACAACAGCCAGGACACAGAAGCAACCTAGATGTTCATCAACAGACGAATTAATAAATAAGTCGTAGCACATACATACAAGGGAATATTACTCGGCCACTGAAAGGAGAAAGTTTGAGTCAGTTGAAGAGAGGTGGATGAACACAGAGCCTGTTATACAGAGTGAAGTAAGGCAGACAAAGAAAAACAAATATCATATATTAACGCATATATACAGAGCCTAGGAAAATGGGACTGATGAATCTATTTGCAGGGCAGGATCACAGACGCAGACACAGAGAATGGACTTGTCGACACAGCGGTGGAAGGAAAATGTACGATTAAAGAGAGGAGCGCTGGGACGCACCTGTTACTGTATGTGAAGCAGAGAGCTAGTGGGAAGCTGCTCACAGCACAAGGCGTTCAACCAGCCCTGCGACGACCCTGGGGGGTGGGGTGGGGGCGAGGCGGGAGGGGGGCTCAGGGGGCAGGGACATACGTGTACTTACGGCCGGCTCACATGGTCATACAGCAGAAACCAGCACAACACTGTCAAGCAACCCTTTGCCAATTTAAAATATATTTAAAAAAATAACCGGAAGCGTTTCCAGCTTTCTCTTTTAAAAATCGCATCTTTGCCTGGAGGGACACCTTCCGAACATGGTGTGTTCCCACCAGTGACACGGAGCTGCAGCGTCCTCGGGCAGGAATTAAGAAGCTGCCGCGGCCCCGCGCGCACCCAGCCTGCTGAGGACTGACCCGCAAAGGTGTGCGAGGCCCGGTCCCCCGCCCTCCCGCCCAGCCTTGGCCCCTGTGTGTCAGTTTCCCCATGTCTGAATGGAAAACAAAATGCTCAACTCAAAAACATTTTTCCAAAGACATTTTAAGGAAAAATGAGATCACAGAAAAGCAGGGAGGTAAGTTTAAATGGTGTGACCCCAAGCAACATTTTTTTTTTAAAGAATCCCCTTGAGAGGATTGCTCACCAGATTGGGGGTGGGCATATCTGGGGAGACCTGAGTCCCAGAGACCACCTGGGCGGCGGCAGCAACACGTAGACTCACGAGAAACGCCCAGCGAGGCCCCGTAAGCCCACACCCTGACAGCAAACGGGCCCACACAGGCCCCGAGGTCCCTGAGGTTTGCGAAAGCGGCTGACAGCCCCCTTGCCAGCCAGGTCAACATTGCACCTCTGCCAGAGATACCAAATTTTCCTTCAACCACCCCAAACCCAGCTCGCTGAGCTATGAATAGTTATTAACATTAACTTGAGGCGTTAATTAAAAAACGTTCAGCCAGGCACATTCTCATACTTTTAAAAAGTCATTTGGGCAATTGCCTTTCCATGCCGCAAACTTTCCAAACGACCGACAGGTTGACATTTCACGGTGCTGTTTGTTTTAATAAAAAAAAGGGGAAAGAGTCGGTTCCCCAGTTCACTTTTCAGGTACCTTGATTTACTGATGGGCAAATCCCAACTTAAGAGCTATGCCTTGCGACTGGGGGACAAAGTAGCCCCCACCTCCCAGAGTTGGTGTCTGGGCTGGTCAGGATGGAAGTGGCCAAAGGATCTGATTTGCTTTCTCTCTGTGTCCCCTCCCCAACGCCCAGCCATCAGCTTCCTCTGTTGCTTTTTCAGTAAACTTGAGAGTCAGGGGGCTCCAAATTCTTTCTTAAAGCAGCAGCTCCCAGCATCAGCTGGGACCGTGCGAGTTTGAATCTCGCCTCTGTCACATACAACTTGGACTTTGTCTGGATCTCAGTTTCCTCACTTGTCAGCAGTTGGTGCAATCATATTAACAGCACCGCCGTCCAAGGCTGTTGGAGGGTAAATGAGTTAATGTTGGTTAAGCACCTCCGACAGTGTCTGGAGCGTAGTAAACGTTACTACGTGTGATCGTTTAAATGCTCCTTGTGAACAAACTCGGATCCAGGGCCCCCTTGTTAAGCACAAGCAGAGCTGGACCTGTCCTGGCTGGCTGGAGCAGGGAGGCCGGGTCACCCAGCGCCCTGCTTCTCAGGGAGGCCCGAGGTCCTTCCAAGGCCCAGCTGGGCCCCGGGGACATGGCTCATTCTGGGAACCGAAGGCGCTTGTCCTCCCACATGACACACAGCAGCCTGTCCCCGTCAGGGAGTGCGTTCTCTCTCCCTCGACAGCTGCACTGAGCGCTGCAGGGCCCTCCCCAGGGCTCCGGCAGGTCCCGGGCAGGCAGACGACAGCCAGTGTGCACCCTCACCCCCAGCCCTTCCTCAGGACCACGCCGTGACCAGCCAGCCTGGTGGACACTGGACACCAATAGCAGCCACCACACACTCCTGCAGAGAAGGAGAGGCTTTTTTAAAAATATAAATTTATTTATTTTAATTGGAGGCTAATTACTTTGCAATATTGTGGTGGTTTGTCCCATACATTCACATGAATCCGCCACAGGTGTACATATGTTCCCCATCCTGAACCCCCCTCCCACCTCCCTCCCCATCCCATCCCTCTGGGTCATCCCAGTGCACCAGCCCCAAGCACCCTGTCTCATGCATCGAACCTGGACTGGCGATTCATTTCACATATGATAACATACATGTTTCAATCCCAAATCATCCCACCCTCGCCCTCTCCCACAGAGTCCAGAAGACTGTTCTATACATCTGTGTCTCTTTTGCTGTGGAGAGGCTTTCTTAACAACAAAAAAAGAAACTCACATGAAGCCTCCCCGCAACCCTATAACAAGAACACACAGCACACAGTGGCCACACCTTATCTAAAGTCACCACATACGCAAGGGCGGGCTGATGTGGACAAAGCACCTACTATGCACACCGCAAGGGCGGGCTGATGTGGACAAAGCACCTACTGTGTGCTTATGCTTTTAGACTAGGTGGTAACAATGCCAAACAAGAGAGACAGGACCCCACTCCCAGAGCAGAAAGCCTAGGGAGAAATAAGACACTGGAAACAGATGATACTCCCGTTTTGTGATACATATTACGTGGTTTTAGTTACTATGTCCGACTTTTGCGATTCTATGGACTGTAGCCTACCAGGCTTCTCTGTCCATGGGATTTCCCACGCAAGAATACTGGAAAGGGTTGCTGTTTCCTTTTCCAGGGGATCTTCCCAACCCAGCAAACGAACTCTGGTCTCCTGTACTGCAGGCAGATTCTTTACCAAGCGAGCTATGAGGGAATCCCTCATTATATATATGGATATGTTACATATTCTATGTGTATATTATAGATTATACGTGTTATATGTTACATATAACTATGTAACATGTAACATATGAGAATCCCTTGGACAACAAGTAGATCAAATGCGCCAATCCTAAAGGAAATCAGTCTTGAATATTCATTGGAAGGACTGATGCTAAAGCTGAAGTTCCAGTACTTTGCCACCTGATGCAAAGAGCTGACTCTGGAAAAGTCGGCTTCAGAAAAGACCCTGAGGCTAGGAAAGATTGAAGGCAAAAGGAGAAGGGAGCAACAGAGGATGGGATGATTAGATAGCGTCACTAACTCAATGGACATGAGTTTGAGCAAACTCTGGGAGATACTGAAAACAGGGAGGCCTGGAGTGCCACAGTCCAAAAAAAGTTCAAAATTCAGTCGTGTCCGACTCTTTGTGACCCTATGGACTGTAGCCTGCCAGGCTCCTCTGTCCAGACAACAATACTGGAGTGGGTTGCCATTTCCTTCTCCAGGGGATCTTCCCGACCCAGGGATCAAACCCAGGTCTCCCACACTGCAGGAAGACTCTTTACCATCTGAGCCACCAGGGAAGCCCGGTGCAGTCATAGGGGGACAAAGAGGCGGACACGATTTAGTGACCGAAGAACAGCAACAACAAATGTTACACACCAGTGTCTGTGCACACACGTGATATGCCCAACGTGTGCAAGGTGAGAGCACGGCTCCACCTCCCTGCTGGCAAGCAGGTCACCCGGCAGGTGAGCAGAGAACAGCTGCGCTGTCACTTGCCAGAGAGCTTACCTGGCTTAGTGGAAACGAAGACATTCGGCCTCTCCAGGTGTGAATTACAACTTTGCCACTTTTTAGCTGTACCATCTGGGGCACAAGAGGTCTTTAACACTTTTCTGAGCATCAGTGAAGAGAGCGTAGTTCAGAGCCACCTGCAAAGCAGGCAGGCAAAAGGTGATCGATTAATCACCAAGGCGAGAAGGCGAGAATGCGTGGCAGAGGCAACGTTCGAATGAGGCTGCTGGGAGGTGCTTGGCTGAGCCCAGAACCAGAAGAGCAAGCCAGAGGCCCTCGAGGGAGCCCGGGGCAGCCCAGCCCCAACCCTGCGTTTCTGCCACTGTATTATTTCCATCAGCAAAATCAGGACAATCTGCATCCTCTTCCTGTCTCTCCGGGATGTCTGGGGACACAGGAGAACCCAGCTGGGAGCAGGGGCGGGCGGGCTGGAGATGGGCCACTTCAGAAGAAAGGCAAGTTGTGAGCAGGAGAGATGATTATTTTCCTTGTGGAAGGCATGTGTGGGCAACGGGGGCGTGTTTTTTCGGGTTTATCACAAAATCCTAACAGAAGAGAGGTTATTTAACCGAGACCAGGAGAAGAATGTGCAGATATTTTAAAATATCAAACGGAATTCCTGAAGCCCCATAATATGACACCTCCTTTGCCAGGCTTGGCTGATGGCAAAGCTGCAAGCTCGGACTCGGGGCCGGACAGATCAGATGGTTGATTAACTTGGCTTTCCGGGTCCCAGGGTGACAGGCCCCTCTCAGGACCTGGAGGTGTGGGGACCCAGCCTGGCCCCGTGCGTGGTCTGACACCACCGGCTCCCGGGCTGGATTTGAGGTGTGATTTTAGACAGTTTCTTAAACCTGGAGGTCAGAGGTAAGATGATGATGAACCTCCGTCTCACTCTCCAGGCTTCCGAGGAGACCAGGGACTTGTTGGGACCTGGGCCCCACACCCGCCAGCTGTGGACAGATGTGATGATCCAGGAGGAAAGCTGCAGGGGATGGAGCACAAAATGAGAGAAGACCAGCCCTCCTGCCATAAGACTCAGAAAGACCCAGACACAGGGCTAAACAGTCCTCTAAGAGGGCAGAGATTCACATCCAAGGGCATGCGTGTAACGGAGCACAGAGCAGACACACCTCTGACCAACCAGGGGGCTTCCCAGTTGGCACTAGTGGTAAAGAACCTGCCTGCCAATGCAGGAGACATCGTAAGAGACGCAGGTTCGATCCCTGGGTCGGGAAGATCCTAGAGAAGGCAACGGCAATCCACTCCAGTATTCTTGCCTGGAGAATCCCACGGATAGAGGAGCCTGGTGGGCCACAGCCTATAGGGTCGCAAAGAGTCGGACACGACTGAAGCGACTTATCACACAAACATGCACGCACTGACTGCCCAGGGGCTTGGAGTCTGATGCAGAAACTGGACACAGCCCAACTGCACATTGCACACAAGGCTTGCACGTGTGCATGTGAGCGCGTGCGCGCACACACACACACACACACACACACACACACACAGGCTGTCAAGCCATGCCTTACACCGGAACACGAGTGAGCAAAGTTTTATCAACTTACGGAGCTGAAGGGTCAAGCCCAGGATTGGGGCAGAGATTAGGTGCACCTATCGCCTTAGACGTTTCTGAAGAAGTGGGTGGAGTTTCTATTTACGTAGGCACAGGCGTCAGTACAAGCTACATCACCACTGGTTTCCAGAAACACTTGGTAAACACTCCAGTCCTTCCACCTGCCTGTTCAGAGACCCCACAGCTCTCTCACACTCTTGTAAATTCCCAGTTATGTCTGTGCTATTAGCTTGTCCCTAGGAGGGTGGATGCCCCTTGAAGGCATGGTCCACCCCACTCATCTTTTCACATTGTGGGATTAACGTAAAACCTTCTGGTTCCACCTTAAGAAATCCCGCTTCCCCAGACCTCCTCCACTGAGGATGGGGACAAAGATACTCCCACTGCCTTATAGGTAGGAAGATCTGGGGCTGAACGATTGTGCCACCAACACGTTCCATGTTATTTCCAATGAGTAATGGGCAAAATTTTGCACCATAAGGTCAAGGGACTGTCGAGAAAAAAAAAAATAGGAATCTGGCAATCTCAGTACTGGGCATATACCCAAGGGAATCAGAATTAAAAAAGACACATGTACCCCAATGTCCATCGCGGCACTATTGACAATATCTAGGGCATGGGAACAGGCTAAATGTTCACCAACAGATGGATAAAGAAACTGTAGTACTTGTACACAGTTACTCAGCCATAAAAAGGAAAGCATTTGAGTCAGTTCTAATGAAGGGGATGAAACTAGAGCCTGTTTTACAGAGGATCTCACTTGGATGTAAGGTTGCTGCAGATGCTGTTGTTGCTGTTTGGTCACGAACTTGTGTTCGACTCTTTGCCACGCCATGGACTGAAGCACACCAGGCTTCCTTGTCCTTCACTCTGTCCCAGAGTTTGCTCAAATTCATGTCCATTGAGTCAGTGATGCCATCCAACCATCTCATCCTCTGTCGTCCCCTTTTCCTCCTGCCTTCAATCTTTCCCAGCATCAGGGTCTTTTCCAATGAGTCAACTCTTTCCATCAGGTGGCCAAAGTATTGGAGCTTCAGCTTTAGCATCAGTCCTTCCAATGACTATTCAGGGTTGATCTCCTTTAGGATGGACTGGTTGGATCTTGCAGTACATGACTCTCAAGAGTCTTCTCCGACACCACAGTTCAAAAGCATCAATTCCTCAGTGCTCAGCTTTCTCTATGATCCAACTCTCACATCCATACACGACTACTGGAAAGACCATAGCTTTGACTAGATGGACCTTTGTCAGCAAAGTGATGTCTCTGCTTTTTAATACACAAACTCATACCTCCTCTTAAGTTAGTTTGCTAGTCTGTCAACTGTATTTTGAATTCCTGAATCTCCTTACAGGGCAGGAAATACAGACTTACTTGCAGAAGAATTTGTGTTCATCTAGACATGGGAACAGATGACAAAAAAATACCCAAAAAACAAACAAAACCCTCCACACCATCTGTGTTTATACACATTTTTATATGTTTGCCATGGTTGCATCTTTGCAAATTGCATACAGTTAGGTGTCTGCTCACTGCTTTCTCTTCCCTGGTTATCCACCCTCAGCCAGTCTCCAGGGTGAAATATGGAGGCTCGGCCTTGCAATAAAAAGGAGGACCCGGGTGGAGGCAAAGTCGGGCTTAGAATGTGGTGGCCCAGCACAGGTGTCATCTGCTAGACCTCAGAGCCTGTAGGATTCACTCCCCTTCCCGGAGAAAATGCCATGAGCCTCTCGCACAGACATGGACATCAACTGGGGCTTTCAACCAGAAGGCTCTGGTTATTCAAAGATGCCTGGAGACGTCTCCAAAATTCCCAACTTGTGGGCATCTGAGAATTCATGACCAGATGCAGACTCTCAATCGAAACGCATGCTGTGGTGGTTGATTAAACCCTTCACCCTTCTGAGCCCCTCTGCAGAAAGCGCCAACCTGACATGGTCACAAGATGAGCAGCTTTGCTGGTGACCAGGACCACCTCCCACACCGCCATGAGTATAAGGAACTAGAGATGGACCTTATGCTAACATCACGTCAGAACCCAGACTTTTAGAAACCTCCCAAGAAGCCAGGACATTGCAATTCCATCTTTTTGGTTAAGAAAAAAATGCCCCTGTGATGATTCATCTCTGCTAAAAATGGCAAAGAAACTCATGATCTTGCTGGCATTTTTTCCCCATCTAAAATAAATATACCATAATTCCCCATCTCTGATCACAACTGCAAGTTTGAGAGATCAACAATCAGGTTTGAATGTTAAAAGAAAATCCTTTTCCCCCCTCTTCTCTGCAGGCAGCTAAGTATAAACAAGAGCCAAGAGAGATGCGGGAAGCCAGAGAGGACCAGCGCCAGGCGGCAGCCCTATCTGCTCGGCCGTTTGCACCCGTCCTCAGCGCCCATCCTGGGGGTGTTAATTCAGATACTCGTGGGCACCTTGTTGTCATTGTTCAGTCGCTCAGTTGTGTCCGACTCTTTGTGACCCCATGGACTGCAACCATCTTATCCTCTGTCATCCCCTTCTCCTCCTGCCCTCAATCTTAACCAGCATCAAGGTCTTTTCCAATGAGTCAGTTCTTCACATCAAATGGCCAAAATATTGGAGTTTCAGCTTCAGCATCAGTCCTTCCAATGAACATTCAGGACTGATCTCCTTTAGGATGGGCTCGTTGGATCTCCTTGCAGTCCAAGGGACTCTCAAGAGTGTTCTCCCACACTACAGTTCAAAAGCATCAGTTCTTTGGCGCTCAGCCTTCGTTATGGTCCATAAAGGGCGTCAGATGACCTGCTGGGAGCTGGGGTTTCATCCGTGATAGATCAATCCAGCCTCTGCTTGTCCCACAGGCTTGTATTCGAGGCAGGTTCACAGGACATGAACACAAGTAAACACAAACACTGGATAAACGGATAAATCATAAAGCTTCTACAAAGAAAAAGGGAAGGATGCTCTGGGAGTGGGATGCAGGAGACAGTGACATGAAGTCGCCTCGCAGGTAATGATCTCCAGCCGTTCACCTGGAGGGGAGGACTTGAGTTTGCCCCGTGGGTGAAGGCAGGCTGCGGTCACCTCTGCCTGCCTACTGGGCGTGACGGGGGTGGGCCCCAGCTCTAAGACCGCCCTGGGGAGAGCGGCGAAAATAAAGAACAGCTAGGCTTGCAAGAACACAATGCCCCTGAGGACACAAGTCAGGGGAGCCCTCGTTTTCACAGAACTGCAGATGCAACCTCAAGGCGAGGGCAGAAAGTCAGAGAGCCCTTGAAAAAGCAGTGCCTCCTTGCAGCACTTGCCGCTGAGCCAAGTTCACAATGTGCTGGGAAGGCCCGAGGCAGCAGGATGAGCCTGTCCGTCTCTGGCTCGCTGGGTTCTGGGAAGGCATTGATGAGGGCCTCCAGCATGACCACTCAACTTTTCACCAGGAGCGAAAGGTGCTTAAAACTAACAGATCAATAAATACAGGCTTCCTGATGGCTTGCCTCCTGTGGGGCTAACCTATCCAAGGCAAGACTGGGAAGTCCCTGTGCTGCTCCATCACCGGGGCTCAAAGTTCTCCCCTCCTCCGCCCCACCCATCAGTGGAAAAGTACTGGCATGTCCGTGGCTGAGTTTCTTCCAGGGGTCCCTGCTGGGGCCAGGTCTGTGCCCCCTATAACAGCCCTCCTCCGTGGGGAAGCCCCAGCCCACAGGACTGAGCGCGAACTTTCTTCTCTGGCCCGACTGGTTTCACACCCTCGAACAACCCTGCCCGAATAACCAAGCAGTCAAGCGGGGCCAGGAGCCAGGAAATATGCCTTGAAAAGCAGCGAGCACTTCAGCTCCGACCGTTGGCAGCGTGGCTGGGATGCTGCCCAGCGCTGACAAGGAACACGGTGACCCGGGGGTGCGGGAAGTGGGGGGGTGGAGGAGAGGAGGAAAAGCCCCCACGCCCCGTAAAATAACAGCAGATGGTCAAGTGCCCCAGGAACGCACGGCGACCCTGACAGAGGTGCTTCCCAGGGAGACAGAAAGCTCTGGCCAGGCAGGCAGAGGGGGACGCCAGGGCCCTCGGGCTTGTCTTCGGAAGGCGACACAGCTGGCTGGCCGGGTCGCGCCCGGGCTCGGCGGGCAGGCCGAGCTCCCCAACAGTTGCTCAGTGTTCCCCGACCTGGCAGCCCCGAGCTCTTCGCCGGCAGCAGGGAGGCTTTCTCCTCCTTGGGGGGCCACGCCCCCCCCAGGCACAGATTCCCTCCAGCCAAGAGTTTCGTCCAAGCCCCTGGGCTCTGACCACAAAAAGTGCCCTTTTCTTTGGCGGGCTCTCACCTCAGACGTGAGGTACCCCAGAGCCAAACCGCCTACTAAAAGGACATCCCCAGAACGCTTCTTTCGAGTCAGAGGGTCTGTGGCTGCGGCCACCAACAACACATCCTTCTCCTCCATCCCCCCCACCCCTGTATCCTGGGGCCTCCAGAATGGCTCCCTGGGTCCCTGCTCTCTCTACGCCCCGAGAGCAGAAAGCTAAAGATGCTGCTGGCTCAGGTAGGGGGCTCCTGGCCGACCCAGAGCGAGCCGGGCAGGTCTCCGGTCAGAGCCAAGCTGTCCAACAGGGTTGCACGTCAGTGCCGCTGTACCCACTCCAACATTTCAGTAAAACTGCAAAAAAAAAAATAATAATGGCAACACCCTTCCCCAGGGATTGAGAGGGACAGGGAGTGGGGAGTGGGGTGGGGTGGGGAGACTCCAGCCTCCCCTTGAAACACTCCAGTGTGCTCTTGGAAACATTCTACCCGCATAGTGGTAGAAAAAGACATTCTTCACGGGAGTTTAGAGGATTTTTGTTATTAAAAAAAAATTTTTTTTTTTGGGGGGGTGTCATACAGAACCTGGTTGTGAAAGGAAGAGAAAATGCCAGCCCTGTTTGACAGGCATCAGATTTATGACCGTTTTTTAAAGCCTCAAGTACGTCACGAGAATCGGCCCACCCACCGTCCTGCCCCTACTGTAAACACGGCCGGGGCCCCTTCCCGCCCTCGCCCTATCGAATCTGTGGTCCCTCCTCTGAACAGCCCTTGTTCCCTCGCCTTGGCCTCCGCGGGGCTAACATGACGCCTGGCCGTATATATATATGGAGGGTACACCGTGGAACGCTCTGGACTTCATCTCCAAGCCAAACAGGGCCGACCCACGCCTCCACCGTCTGCAGGCAGGCCGCAGATGTTAATAAACACGGCTGGGGTTTACGGTCCGCCCATCGGGTTCTCCATCCATTTTACACCCGACAAGTCAGGAGATCGTTGTGTTATTTTGTTTTTTTTTCCTCTCTCTCTTCCCTTAACATACTAACTCAGTAAACTGTTGTCAGGCTTGGCGATAAATTTATGAATTTTGGCCTCCAGATGTGGCTGGAAATAAAAGTAAACACAGGGAGTGAGCGGCTGTGTTTCAGGTTTGTGCCCGGTGAAGCTGAGTCTGCAAAAAAATACCAGGGCTGAAAGAGACTCGTTTGCCCTTTTCAACGAGACACCAGGATATCTGAAATGTAGGGACGCTATTCAGAGCAGGAAAGAGACACCAATTTTAGAAAATTGGAAAATTTTAGGGTGAGGATTAGAGTGCAGAGATTTGCACCCCTATTCAGTGAAAGTGAAAGTGTTAGTCGATCAGTGGTGTTCAAGTCTATGCGACCCCATGGACTGTAGCCTGCCAGGCTCCTCTGTCCATGGGATTCTCCAGGCAAGAGTACTGGAGTGGGTTGCCGTTCCCTTGTCCAGGGGACCTTCCCAACCCAAGGACTGAACCCAGGTCTCCTGCGTTGCAGCCGGACTCTACTGTCTGAGCCACCAGGGAAGCCCACTCAGAGTCATGCAGAACTGAATCCCTCCCTGGGGCCAGGACACAAACCTGTCGGAAGAAAGTCTTCAGATGAGAAAGAACTGGAAAATAGCGCCTTTCATGAGATCTTCCTTCCTAACACCATTTATCCAGGAAGAACAGAAGACAGGGGAGTGTTCAGAGAAGATGCAGAGGGTCGAGTGCAACCTGACAAGTCTGTCAGTTCCAGCCAGGAACCAGTAGTTTCTACTAGATTGATACAGACTGACGTTAAGTCAGAAAGAGAGAAACAAATACCACATGCTAACACATACACGGGGAATCTAGAAAAATAGTACAGATGAACCTCTTCCCAGGGCAGGAACAGAGACACAGATGTGGGGAATGGACATGAGAACTTGGAGGGGTGGTGGGAGGAAGGGGAGGGTGAGACGAATTGGGAGATTAGGACTGACATGTATACATTCAGTTCAGTTCAGTTCAGTCGCTCAGTTGCGACCCCATGGACCACAGTACGTCAGGCCCCCCTGTCCATCACCAACTCCCGGAGTTTACCCAAACTCATGTCCATTGAGTCAGTGATGCCCTCCAACCATCTCATCCTCTGTCGTCCCCTTCTCCTCCTGCCCTCGGTCTTTCCCAGCATCAGGGTCTTTTCAAATGAGTCAGTTCTTCGCATCAGGTGGCCAAAGTGCACACACACTAGGGCATGTAAAACAGATAGCCAGTGGGAACCTGCTTCAAGCAGGGGGAGCTCAGCTCGGTGCTCTGTGATGACCTAGATGAGGGGAATGGGGTGGGGAGACCAAAGAGAGGGGGATCCATGTATCCTTACAGCTGATTCACGGTGTTGTGCAGCAGAAACTAACCCAACATTGTAAAGCAATTACACTCCAATTTAAAAGCGGTGGGGGAGGGCACTTGAAGGCTTTTCAAACCAGAAATCCAGCTAACCTAACCAGAGTAAGACGAAGGACGGAAAATACCATACGCACCTGGAAACAGCCGTGTGTTATAACTTGGCATTTCTTATGTTTTCTCTTTAGAAGAAAAGAGACAGAGAGATGGGGCCTGAGGCATAGCATCTGAGTGAAGTGGAAGACTACATGTCTTTTTGGAGTGTGTTTGTTTTAGCAGAGTAATAAAACAAAAAATTCATAAGGCAAAAGTTTTCTTGGTAACAATTCAGTAGAAATATTTGTGAAGTCATGACCAACTGCACTTTACTAAAGATGGTCCCCTCTGGAAATAGCTTGGCAAGGTGGGGACGATAGGCTGCAGCGTGTATTAACAGGGTGGGCAATGGTTGTTACAACCCCTCTTTGTTCCAGAGTAAAGGCCAGTAACTGACCTCCAAACATCAATACCAGAATTACATGTGCCTGAAAACTGGATCCAGGAAGCCACTGGGAATTGAATCTTCAGGGAGAGGTCATTAGCAATACACTAAAAGAAATTCATTCAGGTTTTCCAGCAATGGATTTTATATCTTGTTTTCTTTTTTAACTGGGACTCTAAGATGAACCTTTTTTTTTTGCCATCAAAGGCCCAACTAGTCAAAACTATGGTTTTTTCCAGTAGTCATGTATGGATGTGAGAGTTGGACTATAAAGAAAGCTGAGTGCCGAAGAAGTGATGCTTTTGAACTGTGGTGTTGGAGATGACTTGAGAATCCCTTGGCCTGCAAGGAGATCCAACCAGTCCATCGTAAAGGAAATCAGCCCTGAATATTCACTGGAAGGACTGATGCTGAAGCTGAAGCCCCAATACTTTGGCCATGTGATGCAAAGAACTGACTCATTGGAAAAGACCATTATGTTGGGAAAGATTGAAGGCAGGAGGAGAAGGGGATGACAGGATGAGATGGTTGGATGGCATCACTGACTCAATGGACATGAGTTTGAGTAGACTCCAGGAGTTAGTGATGGACAGGTGTGGCGTGCCGCAGTCCTTGGGGTCCCAAAGAGTCAGACACGACTGAACAACTGAACTGTACTGAAGATGAACCTTAAAGTATGTTTTCTCTGGATAAGAAATCACAGGACCATCAAATTATATCCTCGGGAAGACTCATGAAGGCTTTATTATCAATTCTCTGCGGCCATACTTCAAGGCAATCAGGGGCCGAAGGCATGGAGCTAGTTGGCTCAGCTTACAGACCTGTGTGCATGCTCAGTCGCTTCACCCATGTCCGACTCCTTCTGACCCCATGGACTGTAGCCCACCAGGCTCCTCAGTCCCTTGGATTCCCCAGGCAAGAATACTGGAGTGGGTTGCCATTTCCTCCTCCAGGGCATCTTCCAGACCCAGGGGTCAAACCTGCATCTCCTGTGTCTCATGCACTGCAGGCAATTCTTTACTGCCGACCCACCGGGGAGGACCTTAGAGACCTGAAGCATGCTTTATTTAGCCTGATGTGTGCTTTAACCTTTAAAAAAAAAAAAATAGGTGATAAGAGGTAATGATGGGAGTTTTTTTAGGTTTTGGGTAAATATCTAGATTTCTGGATGGTCTTGAAAAGTGAGAAGATCCGTCTTCCTCACACCTATATTCCTACACAGGAACAGGCAGTCAGAGTTGAAAAGCTGTCTCTTTAAGGCAGGGCATGGGCTCCCCAGTGTACTGCAATCCACACCACGCCAAAGCACAAGCCATAATCATTTGAGTTAACTTCCTGGACCCTGTAGGCATCTGAATTCATAATTCCTGGTAAAAAAAATCATCTCCACTATACAGTTTTTATTTCATCTTTCTCGTGTGAATGTCAACAACGGATGTTGATCCACGAAGCCCTTCTACATACATGTGAGTAACATGGCTTGGTGAAAAGACACTCAGAAATAAGGGAGGACTTAATACCAGCTAAGTGTCACTTACAGATTCCCCAGCGAGAGCCAGCAGAACGTTCAGTGCTGTGATACTCCAAAGTTCTTAACCACGAAACGACGTGAGCAAACGTGTTAGATAGTCATAGTGAAAATGAAGTTGCTCAGTCACGTCTGACTCTTTGCGATCCCATGGACTAGACAGTCCATGGAATTTTCCAGGCCAGAATACTGGAGTGGGTAGCCTTTCCCTTCTCCAGGGGATCTTCCCAACCCAGGGATCAAACTCAGGTCTCCCGCATTGTAGGCGGATTCTTTATCATTGAGCCAACAGGGAAGCCCAAGAATACTGGAGTGGGTAGCCCATCCCTTCTCCAGCGGATCTTCCAGATCCAGGAATCAAACCAGGGTCTCCTGTATCACAGGCGGATTCTTTACCAGCTGAATTATCAGGGAAGCCCCATCAGGAAGCTGCTGCTTACTTGACAGCAGCATGAAAGGACCCAAGAAAGCCTCCAACAGAGATAAGGCATCTCTCTCTTCTCGCACATTTAAGTTACTGTCACATACAGATCACAGCAGTAATGTATTCTGGAGGGACCTAAAACCCAGTAAGTGTGCATTTGTGTAAGGACAGAGGAGCCAGTTTGAAGGAGCTCCCACTGGCAAATCAGGGACATTTTGGTACCAAAATAATTAAAGAAAGTAGTAAACCATTGAATAATTAAGGAATTCAGGAATTGGTGAGTTCAGTGAATTCAGTTCAGTTCAGGTCAGTCGCTCAGTCGTGTCTGACTGTTTGCGACCCCATGGACTGCAGCACACCAGGCTTCACTGTCCATCAGAACTCCCGGAGTTTACTCAGACTCAAGTCCATCGAGTTGGTGATGCCATCCAGCCATCTCATCCTCTGTGGTCCCCTTCTCCTCCTGCCCTCAATCTTTCCCAGCATCAGGGTCTTTTCAAATGAGTCAGCTCTTCACATCAGGTGGCCAAAGTATTGGAGTTTCAGCTTCAACATCAGTCCTTCCAATGAACACCCAGGACTGATCTCCTTTAGGACGGACTGGTTGGATGTCCTTGCAGTCAAAGGGACTCTCAAGAGTCTTCTCCAACACCACAGTTCAAAAGCATCAATTTTTCAGCGCTCAGCTTTCTTAATAGTCCAACTCTCACATCCATACATGACCACTAGAAAAACCATGGCCTTGACTAGATGGACCTTTGTTGGCAAAGTAATGTCTCTGCTTTTCAATATGCTGTTTAGGTTGGTCATAACTTTCCTTCCAAGGAGTAAGTGTCTTTTAATTTCATGGCTGCAATCACCGTCTGCAGTGATTTTGGAGCCCAGAAAAATAAAGCCACCGTTTCCCCATCTCTTTGCAGTGAATGGACAGGTGTATGAATGGAGAGGAGGGAGGTCTCTCGCCAGCAGCAGAGCACCAGGAACCAAACGATAAATGCTGAGCAAGCACCAGAGCGGCAAGGTCGCTGGCAACCATCGTGGTAAAGGGGGGTTCAGGCAGGAATCACCACTGGATGCTGATTCTAGCAGGAATGCCATTGAGGATCTTTGCATGACCTGAAAGTCTCCCTAGTAGACTGTTCACTTGTCGCGAGGGAGAAAGAACACAGTAATCATACACGGGAGAACTCAGACTATACCTTACATGAACCATCAACATTTGCGTCACCAGTTGGGACTGGGTGGATGCTGGATACCTCCAGATGTGACACAATGAGAAAGACCGCAGCACCAAGCCAGGATTCCAGCCCGGAGAATGTAACCTCCATCTAATCACGAGGAAACTTCAAACACAACATGAGGACTCCTCCATTAAACAGTGGAGGAGGAGGGAATGGCATCCTTTAGAAGTGTCCATGTCAATCATAACACATTCCCTTAAAGACTGCAGAGTGTGGTGTACACCCCAGAAGTGCCAAGGAATAAAACAGTGCATTTGGTTTTGAAAAGCCTGCATTACAGGTAGACATTAAGTCATAGTAAGCAGCTAAATGAATGCCAACAGGTAAAGAGATAATGATTTTACCCTAAAACTTTACCCCAAAATTTACAAATGATTTTACCCTGATGAAAATGAGGATACCCACTACAGAGCAACATCTAGGGCCAAGAGGCCACTGGCCTTCACAGGAATGAACTTGAGGAGGTGGACACTAAAAAGGACACCAAGAGCTGACATGGGAAGAAATCTCAGGGCCAAGAATGCGAGTTTGGGAGTCACTTTTATTAACACAAAGGGTGTGTCGAAAACCACGGCAGTGGGTTGGAATTTATAGAGACCAAGGGCTGAAGTTCATCCATGAACAGAAGGCAGGATGAGAGGGCGTCTGTGGGTGGTCAGCATGCAGCAGTCAGGAGCGAACACAGGCGGTCAAAACTACGAAGAGACAAGCAGATCTGAAGTGGTCTGGAGGTGCCCACACAGAAGACATACGAAAGCTAGAGCCGGGATTCCAAGCGGGAAGGATGGATGCGCGGTTAAAATCAAACGCAGAACTCATAGCAACCCCGAACGCTCTGTGCAAGCAAAGAGGCAATGCAGCGGCCACGCCTGAGCAAAGCATTAGGCTCAGAAAGGGCTTTCTCCGTGGCCGTAGAGAGGGTCAGAGACAGAATCAGAGAGAAAAGAGGGAGTGATCATTTATGTCCATTTTCTCCATTGCAATAATGATCCTTTGGGCTCTCAGCTCTGGAGAAAACAATAATCTAGGGTGAGAAGAAAGCCTTGGGAGGAACAGACGGGCAGAAGGCCGCAGCTTCAGTGTCAAGAAGGAACCGAGGACTTCCTCGGCGGTCCAGCAGTTAAGAGTTCACCTGCCAACGCAGGGGACGCGGGCTCAATCTCAGGTCCAGGACAGCTGATCCCATGGGCCACAACTACTGGGCCTGCATCCCAGAGCAACAAAGAGAGCCCCTCTCACAGTCAGAGAAGCCAGCTCGCGGCAACGAAGACCCAGGAGGGCCAAAAATACACCAAGTAAAAGAAACAAACCCAGCCTTAAAAAGAGAAAGAACCAAATGGGGCAAGTTAAGGATGACTCGTGAACAAATCTGACACGCTCCCCAACATTTGGGATCTGGGGAAGGAAGGGGTTACAGGGGACGCGGGAGGATGAGCACAGACCTGGGGGTGGGGGGAGGCAGGAAGAGCCGCTGGACAGCGGAGAAGGACGAGGCCGAGGCCAGGAGACAGCCCCAAGACAGGCATCTGCATCCTGGTGGGAGCTCTCTCTCCTGTCTCCATCCCATTCTCTCCGCAAGGAGCATTCACCTGGCTTGGGGAGAAACCATGGTTAACAGGAAGCCCGAAGAAACGACTGAAATGCGAGGAGGACACCATGCCACATGGGGCCACACTTCTGTTTTCGGGGAAACTGGATCCTTCAGCAGCAAAGGGCGAGGTGACAAGCGGGCCTCTGCTGACGGTTCCAACAACCGGATACGACCTTTGTGGGACAACCAAGCTGGCTGTGGCCCGGCAGCGGATGGGGATCAACTGCGCCTGGGTTTCCAGTGTCCTCCTCTGGAGCTCCGGCAACACTGAGCCCCATGCCAAGATCATCCTCTCCCCCCGCCAGCTCTTCCCCCCAACCCCGGCCTGTTCTCTCGGTCCCCTTCACATCCGACAAACGGCAAGGGACCCAAGTTCACGCTGCTCTTGGGTCCTTGCTCTGCATCCTTTGACCCATCCACACCTGTGGCTCTGTAACTCTGAGATTACACAGAAGGGTGCTAGGGACTGAACACCGTATCCTCCCCACAAATTCACATGTGGAAACTCCAATCCCCAATCTGATGGTGTTTGGAGGTGGGGTCCTTTGGAAGGTAGTTATTCCATGAGGGTGGAGCCCTAATGATGGCAGTGTGTGTGTGTGTGTGTGTGTGTGTGTGTGTGTGTGTCTGTGTGTGCGCATGCACACATGTGGGCTAAGTCATGTCCAATTCTTTGTGACCCCATGGACTGTAGCCCACTAGGCTCCCCTGTCCATGGACGTTTCCAGGCAAGGACACTGGAGTGGGCTGCTATTTCCTCCTCCAGGGCATCTTCCTGACCCAGGGATGGAGCCTGTGCCTCTTGCATCTCCTACACTGGCAGGCGGGTTCATTACCACTGTGCCACCTGGGAAGCACCATAACGGGACTGGGGCCTTATAAAGAGACAAGAATTACTCACCAAAAACTAGTCTATAAATCCAGGATAAAATAAAGGCCTTCTTACCTTCCGGACAGGAATTTGCTTCTCCCTCCCCCTTGCTCTCCCCCTCTGTCCCTCCTTCTCGCCCCCTAAGTCTACAACGAGAAGACATCTGTCTGTAAACCAAGACCCTGATCACACTGGCACTCTGCTCTTGGACTTCTCAGCCTCCAGAACCCTGAGAAATAGATGTTTGTCATCAAGCCCCTGGTCTGTGATAAACTTTTGTTAGAGCAGCCAGAGTGGACCAAGACAAAAGGCAAAGGCTTCAGATGAACACAGGATGGAGCTGGAGACGTCTACTCTGCCACAGACAAGACTTAAAGCAGCCCAGAATGTCCCCTGCCCTACGCTGGGTACACATGCAGATCTCCATGCCACGAAACGTTGGTCCAATCCACACCTGGTGGCATTACCAACACAAACAAAAACACACTCTCACCCCCTTCCTCCAGCTCCGACCTGAAGGACATTTTCTGCCTTGATTTATTGGAGCCTGCGGTGGGCAGGGTTTGAGGGCCAGCATCACAGGACCCCACGTGAGGCCCACTGGAGCATCTCCCCAGAGTGAAGGGACCTAGAGACCCACGGGGACCCACCGGCAGGATTCCACATCTCTGGAATCCTGAAGATTTTGCTCCTTTATTTTTTTAACCCTTGGGAAATGGTATGAGATGGCTGCTGTCACCCTGGTGCTTCTGCGCCCAAACCCGTCCTGCTGGTCCTTTGCCCTGACCCCTCCCCGGCTCCCCTCCCGGCCAGGTCCAGAAATGTCTGGGATGAGCGCAGAGGAAATGCCGCGGCGGCCACAGGCACCCACAGCCTGCTCGCGCCCCGGTGGTCCTCGCCGGTGCGGTCACGGCTCACGGCCAGACGCCCGCGGCCCTTACACGTGGGTCCTGCCAACCACAGACGCCTTCAAACGGGGCCCGTGAAAGGGCGCTTCAGCTCCAGGCCCCCTCCTACCGACATCCTGGGAGACACGGTCCGCAAGGAAAATATTTTCTTAAAGTGACTCCCTGGTTTTGGAGGGATTACCTGCCATAGGGGAATTACTAATTTTTTCTTTTTTTTTTTAAGAAAAGCATTGAGTGCCCCTGGAAGAGCAGCCCTCGGAGAGAAAGGAAAAGAAATGTCACCCTCCTCTCTCTCTCGCTCTCCAGACCCGCCTGAATTTGAGGTTTGGCTCCAACACGCAGGCGGGGCCGGCCAAGAGAAAGGTGTGGTGCAGGCAAGGCCATGTCCAGGAGTCCGGCAGCCGCCAACTTGAATCCCAACCCGAACCTCACCTAAATCGGAACGCTGTGACCCACTTCATCTCGCTGGGGCTGGTGGCACCGTCCAGTGAGACTCAGGACTCCTGACTCCACTGGGGAGCAGGGAGGTTAGCTCACATGCATAAAGGGCTTTGAAGATGAAAAGGGCCCCTGCCTAAAGGAGGCTGCTATTAGTTTAACTACCTGTGAAAAAAGAGAAAAAGATTTGGGGTCTAACAACCAGCTCCCGGCATCTGCAGCGCCCGAGTTACAGGAAACCCATCCTCATAGACAGTAACTCTCAGCTGCTTCTATTTATATGCAGGGCATGGAGACAGTGTTCCCCTAAGCTTGAGATGAGGAACAAGAGGGTACCCGGGTTTGTTTTAGGTGATGGGCAGACATCACAAAAGAACATAAACTCACAGCAGGAGGGGGACACTCTCTTTACCTTCTTATGTCTATTTCTGGTAATTAAAAAATATTATTATTATTATTTTTTGCCACACTGTGGGGTATGTGGGATCTTAGTTCCCCAATCACAGATGGAACCCATGCCCCCTGCATTGCAAGCATGGTTTTTTAAAAATTACTTATTTTAATTGGAGGCTAATTACTTTACAACAGTGTGGTGGTTTTGGCCATACATTGACATGAATCAGCCACAGGTGTACATGTGTCCCCATCCTGAACCCCCCTCCCAACTCCCTCCCCATCCCATCCCTCTGGGTTGTCCCAGTGCACCGGCTTTGAGCGCCCTGTCTCATGCATCAAATTTGGACTGGTCATCTATTTCACATATGGTAATATACATGTTTCGATGCTATTCTCCCAAATCATCCCACCCGCGCCTTCCCCCACAGAGTCCAAAAGTCTGTTCTTTATCTCTGAGTCTCTTTTGCTCTCTCGCATACAGGGTCATCATTACCATCTTTCTAAATTCCATATATGTACGTTAATATACTGTATTGGTGTTTGTTTGTTTTTTCTGACTTACTTCACTCTATATAATAGGCTCCAGTTTCATCCACCTCATTAGAACTGATTCAAATGCATTCTTTTTAATGGCTGAGTAATATTCCATTGTGTATAGGTACCACAGCTTCTTTACCCACTCCTCTGCCGATGGGCATCTAGGTTGCTTCCATGCCCTGGCTACTGTAAACAGTGCTGCGATGAGCACTGGGGTGCATGTGTCTCTTTCAATTCTGGCTTCCTCAGTGGCGAGCACAGAGTCTTAAATCACTGGACCCCCAGGGAAGTCGTCTACCTTCTCTCTCTTTTTTTCCCTGTTTTTAAAAAATATTTATTTACTCATTCGGCTGGGTCAGGTCTGAGTTACGGCCACACGGGGTGTTTCCTTGCAGCACGTGGACTCTCTAGCTATGGCTCCCCGGCTTAGTTGCCTTGGGGCATGTGGGATCTCAGCTTCCCTACTGGGAATCGAACCTGCAAAGGGGATTCTTAACCATGGGAACATGAGGGAGGTCCCTGAATCTCCTTTTAGCCACACCGATTACCTGAGAGGAGAAGAGCTCCGTCCCATTCTGCTTCAGATGTCTGTGACACTTCCCTTTGTGATAAAGAGAGCGATAACCTCCGAACCAGAGGCTGGCAGACGAGAGCATCTACCTGGAATCTATAAACATGGTTTAGATTTCAATATGCTTATTATTTTCATATTTACTTTGGATGTATGGGAAGGGATCCTGGTTCACTCAATTTCGTTTAAAAATAATGTTTCCTTAAGCCAGATTCTCTCAACCTCAGCCCTCCTGGCATCTCAGGCAGGATCGCTCTTTGCGGTAGGGCCTGTTCTGTGCCCGCCAGGATGCTGAGCGGCACCTCTGGCCTCATCTGCCCACTCAAGGCTGGGAGCGCCTGGCCCCGCCCGGCCCCGCCCTCCCCCCAGCAAGTGGAACAGACAGAAATGCCTCCAGACAGGGCTCAGTGTCCCCGGGGGACAACTCCCTCCTCCACTGAGAGCCACCGCTTTTATTTATTTTTTTTTAAGTTATAAATGATTTTATAAGTGACTGTCAAAGGGGAAAGGGCGGTGGGAAGAGGGATAAATCAGGAGCTTGGGATCAGTGTGCACCGCGGTGCAGCGCTGTGCTGTGCTCCGTGGTGTCTGTCTTGCGACCCCGTGGACTGCAGCGGTCAGGCTCCTCTGTCCATGGGGATTCTCCAGGTGAGAATACTGGCGTGGGCTGCCATGCCCTCCTTAAACGCACACTACAATGTACAGAATAGATAACCAGCAAGGATCTACCATAGTGTACAAGGAGCCATTCTCAGTATTATGTAATAAACTACAAAGGAAAAGAATCTGAAAATGCATCATATCAGTTCAGTTCAGTCGCTCAGGCGTGTCCGACTCTTTGCGATGAGTCCACTCTTCGCATGAGGTGGCCAAAGTACTGAAGTTTCAGCTTTAGCATCAGTCCTTCCAATGAACACCCAGGACTGATCTTCAGAATGGTCTGGTTGGATCTCCTTGCAGTCCAAGGGACTCTCAAGAGTCTTCTCCAACACCACAGTTCAAAAGCATCAATTCTTCAGCGCTCAGCTTTCTTCACAGTCCAACTCTCGCATCCATACATGACCACTGGAAAAACCATAGCCTTATATATGTATACACACACATATATAGCTGAATTGCTGTGCTGTATACCTAAAACTTACATGATATTGTAAATCAACTATACTTACATAAATTTTTTTAAAAAAGAGAACCACTGCTTTTAACCTTGTTTTACGTCCCTGGATATGTTCCAGTGTCTTCTGGTTTATAGTCTTTGGGAACTTGAATTGAATTTGTATCCTACTGGTGTGAAAATTGTATAAATTATTTAAATTTGTGTCTTAACTGGGTGAAAATTGTATAAATCTTAATTATGTTGAATTGGTTCATAGCGCTTTTCAGGTCTACTATATGCTTCTACTCTTCTGTATATTCAATTAATTCTTGAGAATATGATATCAAAACGCCAACTAAAGAAATCTCAATTTATCTACTTAAAAATTATTTTAATACATGGTAGAACCATATATAACTTTGTTCTGCATTTTCCAAGTCTCCTATAAATGTGTTATCATACTTTCATAATTTAAGACATAAAAAAGAAAACTGTTGCTTTTACATTGTCAGTTAAAAAAATAATAATAGAATTAAATAGTAAGGGTTGGACTAAAATGGCTCCAGGTTGGGAAAACTGGTAACAGAGCAGCAGTCCTTCTGGGCCACGTCTGCTTCAGCAACAGAACCACAGTCTAAGGCCGGAGGGCAGGCAGGCTGTGGACCCAACAGCATCAAAAGACTCCGATACGGCAGGGGCCTCATTCGTGCTGACAGTCGGATGCACGTTCCACCCATTTCTGAAAGTCACAGGCAGGAGTGCTTAGAAACCATGTCCATTCCAGGCTTTCCCCGGGCGTTGGGGCGGGGGGGGGGGGGGGTCACGCCCCGCTTATCAGATCTCCAGACTCCACAGACACCCGCCTGTCAAGACCGCCCAGAAGCCAGAGCCAGGAGGAGATGGGGGCAGTCATTGGGAACCATGGGCCGAGCCATTCAGAAACATTCTGAGGACCCAGAAAGACTTCACGAGGTCTCTCAGGTCTTTTTTCCAACGGAGCAGCTGAGCTCCAGGGAGCAGGACCCTGTGATGCCTCCCAGGGCAGAGTCCCTCTGCCACAGAAAGGGACCCCTTTCAGCACTAACTTGCTCCCACACGGCACTGGGCAGGGCAATTTGCAGGTTAAAGAAAATGTCACTGCCCTCACACCCAAAGTATGAAGCAAAGGCTTATTAATGGGCTGCTTTCAGTGTTCAAAACTCAGCAGCTGCGGCGCAATGTAAATGAAATCATGAAAACCTGTGCTGGCAGCCGCCCAACGGGCAGGAGGAAAGCTCGCTCCATCACCACCTCCAGCCCAGCGCCCACCACGCGCCGGCAGTTAGCCATGGTCACGTCCCCTCAGCACCATCACTGGCTTTCTAAGAGATCTCTTCCTTCCGTCTCTCTCTCCTATCAAGCGTGTTCATTCCTCACCTCCTTCTCCCGAGATCACAAGGAAGCTAAGTGGCCAAACTTCCTGGTTCATGCAGAGTTGAAACTGTCAATTAAATAGACACCAGACCAAAAAAAAAAAAAAAAAGGCTTCATGTCGAAGACTTGCTGTCAGCTCTGCCAGAAAAACTTCTCCATCTCACAAGCCCAGCACCGGGCATCTCAAACAAAGTCCAAATTACAAACGGGGCTACTGCGGACCACCGGCAGGAAGGAGGTAAGAGACACAAGGACGGAGCGTTCTCAAAGCACTCGAGCCCTGTCTTCTGAGATAATAAACCAAAGTAGGATTGTGCGTGAATGCTGTCCCATCCGACTCTTTGCGACCCCATGGACTATAGCCACCAGGCTCCTCTGTCCATGGGATTTCCCAGGGAAGAGTACTGGAGTGCTCAGCCATTCCCTTCTCCAGGGGATCTTCCCAACCCAGGGATTGAACCTGGGTCTCCTGCGTTGCAAGCAGTTTCTTAACTGTGGGAGCCACCAGGGAAGTCCAATTATAGACTGTGAACAAAGCCCAAATAAGCCACACATGTCCCCAGGAGAATCAACGGCCCTGGGGGCAGGTTTACAGCAGGATGGGACGCAGCAGGTTCTGTAATCTGATTAAAGTTGCCTGTCGGCAGTTTTACGCTCCCCTGCTTATTCTAATATAAAACATAACTTCTTTCCTGGAGGCTCACACGGGTAAGCCCAGTGACACGAGAAAGATGCTAACTGAAGAGCTGTCTTTTGTGCCAGATGTTGTTGTTATTTGGTTCCTCAGTTGTGTCTGACTCCTTTGTGACCCCATGGACTGTAGCCCACCAGGCTCCTCTGCCCATGGGATTCTCCAGGCAAGACTCCTGGAGTGGGTTGTCATTTCCTTCTCCAGGGGATCTTCCTGACCCAGGGATCAAACCCGAGTCTCCTGCCTTGCAGGCGGGTTCTTTACCACTGAGCCACCGGGGTTGGGGACAACGCAGGTGTTCATCACCAGAAGAATGGACTGAGAAGGAGCACTGTGTGATATACATGTGGAATCTAGAAAAATGGTTCAGACACTGAGATATGAACACCAAGGGTGAAAAGCATGAATTGGGAGGTTGGGTTTGACATATATACACTGCCGCTGCTAAGTCACTTCAGTCGTGTCCGACTCTGTGTGACCCCATAGATGGCAGCCCACCAGGCTCCCCCATCCCTGGGATTCTCCAGGCAAGAACGCTGGAGTGGGTTGCCATTTCCTTCTCCAATGCATGAAAGTGAAAAGTGAAAGTGAAGTCGCTCAGTCGTGTCTGACCCTCAGCAACCCCATGGACTGCAGCCTTCCAGGCTCCTCCGTCTATGGGATTTTCCAGGCAAGAGCACTGGAGTGGGGTGCCATTGCCTTCTCTGCTATATATAAAATAGGTAACTAATGAAAACCCACTGTATAGCACAGGGAGTTCTACTCTATGCTCTGTGATGACCTAAATGGGACCCAGGTGCCTTCTCTCTAGTTACTGAGCTGTGTCCGACTCTTTGTGACCCCACGGACTGTAGCCCATCAGGCTTCTCTGTCCATGTAATTCTCCAGGCAAGAATACTGGAGTGGGTAGCCATTCCCTTCTGCAGGGGATCTTTCTGGGTCTCCTGGATTGCAGCCAGATTCTTTACTGTCTGAACCACCAGGGAAGCCCCCACCTAAATGGGAAGGAAATCCTAAAAAGAGGGGATCTTGTATATGCATGGCAGATTCACTTTGCTGTACAGCAGAAACTTAACACTTAAAACTTAAAACTTAACATTGTAAAGCAACCATGCTGCTGCTAAGTCACTTCAGTCGTGTCCGACTCTGTGTGACCCCATAGACAAAAGCCCACCAGGCTCCCCCGTCCCTGGGATTCTCCAGGCAAGAACACTGGAGTGGGTTGCCATTTCCCCCCTCCAATGCATGAAAGTGAAAAGTGAAAGGGAAGTCGCTCAGTCATGTCCAACTCTTAGCGACCCCATGGGCTGCAGCCCACCAGGCTCCTCTGTCCATGTGATTTTCCGGGCAAGAGTACTGGAGTGCGGCGCCATTGCCTTCTCCGAAAGCAACCATACTCCAATACAAATTAATAATAATAAAAAGAGTAGCACAGGTCCTCTGCTCCTGCCTAGACCAGGAGCTCCCAAACTTTCTCTGTTGAAGACCAGACAATATGCAGTCTCAGAGGGCCAGGGGGTCTCGGTCACAACCACTCAACGAAGTTGGAAGCAGCCGTAGACCACACACAATGAATGGGCGGGGCTGAGTCCCAATAAAACTTTATTCACAAAACAAGACGCAGCCAGCTCTGGCCCAAGAGCCACTGTCTGCTGACCACTAGCCTAGAACATTCTTCCCCCAGATACCTGCTGCTGCTGCTGCTGCTAAGTCGCTTCAGTCCTATCTGACTCTGTGACCCATGGACTGTAGCCCGCCAGGCTCCTCTGTCCATGGGATTCTCCAGGCAAGAATACTGGAGTGGGTTGCCATTTCCTCCTCCAGGGGATCTTCCTGACCTGGGGATCGAACCCGCGTCTCCCTGTCTCCTGCGTTGAGAGGTGGATTCTTTACCGCTAGTGCTACCTGCCTGGTTTCTATTCAAACATTCCTCCAAAGAAAACCTCTCCTGGCCACCCAATCACTCCATCCCTTGCTCTCTCTTTTTTCTCCTCGAATTTATCACTCCCGGGTCTATTTGTATCTCTGCGTATAATCTGCTTTCCCTCCAGTGATGGAGAGCAAAGATTCTTTTCCACTGTGTTCACAACTAGCCCGTGGCATTTAGTAGGCACCCACTGAATATCTGTGGGGTGAATGACTGGCCGCTGTCTGATCCATCTCTGCATGTCACCCAACAATGCGTGTGGCTCATACTTCAGGGCAGAAGAAGACTAAAAGGTCAGCCAGGTTATCAGACAACCTCCGCACCCCAGGGAGGCTGCGTGCAAAACCACCCTATCCAGATCTCTTCTACCCCTCCTCCTTCTTCCAGAATCTCCAGAGAAACCAGATAGCAAAAAGCTTCTTGGTACCAATCCCAGGTCACTGCTTTGAACCACTGCAGAGAAGGCCCCAAGAGCCTACAGCATGTTCTCTTAGAATCTGCCAAACCTTCAGAGCATTCCACAGAGGATGTTAAGAGCGAGAAGAGGGGAAAAGCAACTCCCAGAGCCCACCCTACAGCCCCCAAGCCTAACCCTAACCCCAAGTCCTCTTTGGGAGGCTGAGCAAATACACTTCTTTCTGTAGAAAATTAAATCAGCCTCGACCCATCTAGTTATTGTGGGTCCTTGCTTCCTGAACTCCAAACCGGTTTCTCAGTGCTGACATAGTGAAACCTGCCTTCCTAAACCCCCGGGGTTCTCAAGAAGCCCCACACCTCCACCGTGGCAAAGCCCATAAGGCTCTGCAGAGTGGATCACAATCCCAGCCCTCCCCCAGCCCTCATGATTCAAACCCCAGCTAATCTCCACTGACACATTGAGGATGGGAGGCTCTGCTTCTCCCTGGGGCGGCGGGGAGGCCAGACAGGACTGCCGGCTGCAGAGCAACGTAACCCCACCAAACCCACGAAGGAACCGAGCTGAAGCTCTTCCCTCCAGGGCAGTCTGATGGCCGGCTGACCCTTCCCCTGTGCCAGCCAGCCTCTGCCTCCTGCTCCTTGAGACCCGTCCTGAAGGAGCTCCTGGCAGCCCCCAGGCTCCGGATGGCTCAGTCTCAATGGAGGTTTGTGGCCGCACTTTCTGTCCAACCGGTTCTGCCTTTTATTTTTGTTTCAGGGGAGGATTATCGCCATGGTAATGTCCAGGTGACAGGGACCGGAGGGGAAAGAAACCCACCTGTATTCAAGCCTTAATCCCTGACAGCAGTTCAGAAAGCAGCAAGCTTGGAAAATGAGAGACTTGGCCAGGGTTTGGTACCCAAGACAGGATAAACTAGAAAACAGCTGAGCCACGGCCTGAAAGGAAACCCGGCCCTCTGCTTCCCACACTCCAGACGCTCTGCAAACTGCCCCCCACGGGGAGCCTGGCTCCACGACACTCTCGTTTTCAGAAGGAGTGTGGCAGAAAGGAAACAGAAAGCAAAGTCTGAGACGAGGGGGAAGAAATCCAGTGCTGCAGGGAACGTTCCACGAGCCAAGGACAGCCACGGCGTGTGGGCGCTGGTCGTTTCCGTGATGGCTGTGCCCACTGGGTGCCCCCTTCTCTGCCCCTCTGCCCTCCAGGGGGCGAGACAACAACTCACCACCCTGCCCCTAGGTGTGAGCACAGCATCCCAGGCACAAACACCCTCTCGCTGCTTCTGAGGAACTGCGGGCCCCCAAGGCATACTTGCTCATCAAGAACAAGAGCAGATGGTGGGGGGGGGGGGTGTTGCCTGGAAATTCCTACCAACTCAGCTGGGATGGGGGCTTCCCTGGTGGCTCAGACAGTAAAGAATCTGCCTGCAGTGCAGGAGACCCAGGTTCAATCCCTGGGTGAGGAAGATCCCCAGGAGAAGGGAATGGTTCCCCACTTCAGTATTCTTGCTAGAGAATTCCATGGACAGAGGAGCCTGGTGGGCTACAGTCTACAAGATTGCAAAGAGTCAGACACGACTGAGAGACTCACACACACACACGCACAGGCTGGGGTGCACCACCATAGGCGCCCATGTGGGCTACCAGCACATACACAGGAGACAGCTGGACTCGAGGAGTTTCTAAATATGAAGTTGTAAGGTCAAGTTGTTGCTTTTCGGAAGCTTTGCTTTGGTTTAAATATGTAGTGTGTACTAGTGAGGCCTGCAAACCAGTGAGCCTGCAAGCATCATGCATGAGTTGGCTTCCCCAGCCAAGTCTTGCCCCCAGTTCACACGCCACGTGGTTGACCCTCAAGCAAACCCCAGCACTGTGCGCTGTGTCTTCATTGAATTCGTAAGGAGGCACGCACTGAATTCCCCCTCTTCTTGGTTCCCTTTCCAGGTGGCACTAGCGGTAAAGAACCAGCTTGTCAAGCAGGGGATATAAGAGATGTGCATTTAATCCCTGGGTCAGGAAGATCCCCTGGAGAAGGGAATGGTCACCCATTCCAGTATTCTTGCCTAGAAAATCCCATGGACAGAGGAGCCTGGTGGGCTACAAGTCCATGGCGTCGCAGAGTTGGACACGACTGAAGCGACTTAGTATGTACATATCCTCAAGAGATGCTCTACCTTAAAGGTTTCCAGTTCTTGCTACCCTGGAAGGTTGGGAAAAGCTACAGGCTTTTCAACAGGAAGGTATCACCGGTGAGCAGAAATAAAGATTTTATGAAAGTATAAAACAGTGTTAATTCAGCAATGACTGGTACCAGTGTGAAGAGAAGGGCTATCTCCTATCTGACTGTTTGGCAGTCAGGTTTGTAAGAGAAAAGGCAGTGGATGGGACTTCCCTGGTGGCCCAGTAGCTAAGACTCCGTGCTCCTAATGCTGAGGACCAGGGTTTGGTTCCTGGTCAGGGAACTAGATCCCACATGCTGCAACTAAGACCTGGCTCAGCCAAATAAACATTTTTTCAGGAGAGAGAGAGACAGAAGGTGGTGGAAAGAGAAGCTGCTGTGATGTCTGCTTCTTCTCTTATGAAGCATCATGCAGAAGAAGGCCTGAGGGACTGACTTATCTAGAAGGTGCCAGGGCTCTAAGGCTGTTGCTGGGAGAAATAAGCAGCTGTCTAGGGCTGGTCGGTCCTTTCTGAAATCAATTAAAGTTTGCCAGCTCCCTCTAACCACACGATTCGAGCATGAGGGCCAATGAGGAGACACCATGGTCAAATCGGGAATGTTTCTTGCAAATCATGGGTTTGGAGCAGGATTTTGCGGACGGAGAGTCTTTGAGAAAAATGTTGGGACGGCTACAGACAGGCGGGCTCTCTGTCAGAGCCGAGTCCTCCTTGTGATCCTGAAGATGGGGGTCCTCACCAGCCTCCACGGACACAGCGGCTGTTCACTCAGTCATGTCTGACTCTTTGCAACCCCGTGGACAGAGAAGCCTGGTGGGCTGCAGTCCATGGGGTTCTCCAGGCAAGAACACTGGAGTGGGCTGTCATGCCCTCCTTCAGGGGATCTTCCCAAGCCAGGGATTGAACTCGGGTCGTCAGTAGCTAATGATGAGGTCCCATAATAGATGAGACATGTATTTTAAAATGCAAACACACACACGCACGCACACACCACACATACGCACACACAAGAAGGTTCAGAGCCCCATCTCCTTAGCCTGGGATTTTTCAGGCTGAGGAGCTGGGTGTTACCCATGGGAACCAGTCCCTGTGAGGCCAATGTGGTTGAAACTCCTCTCCCAGGGACGACGTCACGTCTCCCAGACACTGGCTCCCTTGGGAATGTGTGAGCCACTCCTCCAGAGCCAGGAGCAAAGGCTGGGGTGATTCATAACCCGCGCTCCCAGCCAGGTCACCCGTGGGCCCGCGGCTTCCGTCCATTCCTCAGGCTCATCTCCGAGCCCATGCTGGGAGGCTGACCCTGGAGCTGAGGCTGCTGCTCCCAGGCTGCCTTCACTCCCAGCCCCCACCGCCCCCAACCCCCGGGGTCCTCAGACCACACAGCACAGCCTGTGACCAGCAGGGGCTGGGAGCCGGGGTGGAGGGCCCAGCAGGCAGAGCAAACGAGGCGAGGGAAAAAGCTCCCTTAGTTGAAAAATTCGAAGCTCAGTTCCACCATCACCTCTTTTATTTTTTAAATTTTTACGAGTTTCCCCCACGTTTATTCCTAATACCCAGTCTGATCGTTATGATCATTACTGAAGTTATCATACTGCTTTGGATCTCGTTACTTAACAGAATGTCTTGAAGAAGCTTCCAGGTCAGCACATAAAGATTTACTTCACTGGGCTTTTGTGTTACTTAAGTATAGTTGATCCACAATACGGTGTTAGTTTCAGGTGTGTAGCAAACTGATTCAGTTATACAAATATATTTTCCATTTCTCTTCCATGATAGTTATTAAAAGATACTGAATATAGTTGTCCTGTGCTATACAGTAAATCTTTGCTGTTTATTTTATATATAGTGGTACACGTGTTCAAAGTCACTTCAGTCCTGTCTGACTCTTTGCAACCCCCATGGACTGTAGCCCACCAGGTTCCTCTGTCCATGGGATTCTCCAGGCAAGAATACTGGAGTGGGTTGCCATACCCTGCTCCAGGGGATTTTCCCGACCCAGGGATCAAACCCAAGTCTCTTGTGTCTCCTGCATCGGCAGGCGGGTTCTTCACCACTAGCACCACCAGGGTGCATTTCTTAATCCTATATCCCTAATTTATCCCTCCCTCCCATTTCACGTCTGGTAAACCTAAGTGTGTTTCTACGTCTGCTCTGTTGCCATTTAAATCACCAATGACACTTCACTCAGCTTACTCTGCTCACCACAGCCTCTAAGTTTTGCTTTTTCTAGGGTTTGTGATTCTGCACATTCAAGGGTCCTGGCCACCGTAAATCCTTTCTATAACAAGGTGGAACCAGGCAGAATATAAACAGACAAATACACATGACAGGTGAAATGAAATGAGCTCCCCAAGCAAGGCTCTGTTTTCACAAGTGGGGTCCACTTGGAAAAAGGGGGAGGGACAGGGGACGGAGAGGTGCTGGGCCTCCCAACAGCTCTGCTGGGCCGCCTGTGCCCCACCCACCCCAGCTGGTACCGACCCATTCACCAACCCAGGGGGTTCTCTCCTGAAGGGATTTCAGCGCACACCATCTCTGCAAACACTTGGAGCCTGGGGTCTTGAAACTCGGCATTTGTTTCTGAAAAAAATGGCATGGACATCACGTGGAGGATTTCCAAAACTCAGACCCTGTTTCCTGTTCTCTTATTTTAGAATATCACTGCTTTATCGCCTTTTCTGACTGTGAGCGGGCTTTATTCCAATCAGCATTTAAGCCTATAATTTTGGTTCTGGGTGCCTACACTCGCCCTCCCTGCTTCAGAATTAGTCATCTAGAGCAGGGACTGGCAGATTGTCTGTAAAGGGCCAGATAGTAAATATGTTCAGCTTTGTGGGTCGTATGGTTTTTGTCTCAAGGACTTAACTGTCTCTTGGCAGCGTGAAGTCAGCCTTCGGTGATTTGCAGACAAATGGGCATGGCTAAGTTGCAATAGAATTTTATTTATGAACACTGAAATTTAAATTCTTATTGTTTTCACACGTCAGAAAATATTACTTAAAAAAAAAAAAAAACAACTTTTAGTGTGAAAATGATTCTTGGCTCATGAGCTATACCAGAACAGGTGGCAGGTTGGTCTTGGCCAAGGCTGCAGTTTGCTAACCCCTGGTCTAAAATCAAATATTTAAAGGGAAACCCTCTGTGAGTTATTTCTTTTGAAAAGAAACAGAAGAACAGTAAGGCTAACATTATATGCAGAGTAACATATATATAACATTATATGCAGGGTACATCATGAGAGACGCTGAGCTGGAAGAAGCACAAGCTAGAATCAAGATTGCTGGGAGAAATATCAATAACCTCAGATATGCAGATGATACCACCCTTATGGCAGAAAGTGAAGAGGAACTAAAAAGCCTCTTGATGAAAGTGAAAGAGGAGAATGAAAAAGTTGGCTTCAAGCTCAACATTCAGAAAACTAAGATCATGGCATCTAGATCACTTCATGGCAAATAGATGGGGAAACAGTGGAAACAGTGTCAGACTTTATTTTGGGGGGCTCCAAAATCACTGCTGCTGCTGCTACTGCTGCTAAGTCATTTCAGTCGTGTCCGACTCTGTGTGACCCCATAGACGGCAGCCCACTAGGCTCCTCTGTCCCTGGGATTCTCTAGGCAAGAATACTGGAGTGGGTTGCTGTTTCCTTCTCCAATGCATGAAAGTGAAAGTGAAGTCTCTCAGTCGTGCCCAAAAATCACTGCAGATGGTGACTGCAGCCATGAAATTAAAAGACGCTTATTCCTTGGAAGGAAAGTTATGACCACCCTAGATAGCATATTCAAAAGCAGAGACATTACTTTGCCAACAAAGGTCCGTCTAGTCAAGGCTATGGTTTTTCCAGTAGTCATGTATGGATGTGAGAGTTGGACTGAAGAAAGCTGAGTGCCGAGGAAGTGATGCTTTTGAACTGTGGTGTTAGAGAAGACTCTTGAGAGTCCCTTGGACTGAAGGAGATCCAGCCAGTCCTAAAGGAGATCAGTCCTGGGTGTTCATTGGAAGGACTGATGCTGAAGCTGAAACTCCAATACTTTGGCCACCTCATGCGAAGAGTTGACTCATTGGAAAAGACTCTGATGCTGGGAGGGATTGGGGGCAGGAGGAGAAGGGGACGACAGAGGATGAGATGGCTGTATGGCATCACCGACTTGATGCACACGAGTTTGGGTAAACTCTGGGAGTTGGTGATGGATAGGGAGGCCTGGCGTGCTGCAATTCATGGGGTCACAAAGAGTTGGACACAACTGAGCGACTGAACTGAACTGAACTGAAGGCCAACATTTATGGAGCACTTATTAAACGGATGAACTCAACATGGAAAACTTCTTCTTCTCATCATAACACATGAGGCCAGTTAAAGTCAAAGTGAAAGTCGCTCAGTCGTGTCCGACTCTTTGCGACCCCATGGCCTATATAGAATGTGGAATTCTCCAGGCCAGAATACTGGAGTGGGTAGCCTTTCCCTTCTCCAGGGGATCATCCCAACCCAGGGATCAAGCCCAGGTTTCCCACATTGCAGGTGGATTCTTTACCAGCTGAGCCACAAGGGAAGCCCAAGAATATTGGAGTGGGTAGCCTATCCTTTCTTCAGCAGATCTTCCTGACCCAGGAATCAAACAGGGGTCTCCTGCATTGCAGGCGGATTCTTTACTGACTGAGCCACCAGGGAAGCCCTGATATCCCTGTTTTTATAGATGGGGAGACTGAGGGTTATGAGGAAACCAGACACATCAAATTCACCCAGCAAGGATCCGAACCCAAGAGCTGGGACTGCAGACAGAGACAGAGGACACACGTGCTCGGCATCCTCAGACCACACTGTGTATTGAGGAGGAGGTGATGCAAAGCAGTCACTGTCCTGCTCCAGCTTCATGTGACCAGTTCAGGAAAACCGTGCATCCCAGCCCCCACTGAGGAGGGGCCACCCCCTCCTTCCTGCACTCTCCTTCTCAAGCATTCTCCCAAGTCAAACAGAGCGTGAAGGGACTCCAAGAAGAGCCCGGCTCGGAGGCGGGAGGATGTGCGTTTTACAGCCTGTTAAGTGTCACCTCCGACTGTGGGTCACAGAAAGAAGAGGCATGGACACGGATGGGCATTTGCAGAGACTGAACTTCAGCTCCTTACTTTCAGCTGTGCTGGGTGAACAGGTCACTGGTCCCTGAGTTTCCACCCTGGGCTCCCAAGAAGCAGAGTTCTGCCCACTCACAATCTCCTCTCCCCATGAGAAGCCTCTACCTCCAGCCACTCGGGTCTCCCAAATCTCCCGTTTCTGCGTTTCTCCCAGCCCCAGCCCTTCCCACGGCCGGCCTCCTCCTTCCAGACTGGATGCAAAAACGGCCCTGGTGTTTCTGCCACCCGCTCCCCAGACAGAAGCGGGGCAGGGAAGAGAGCGGGGTGGCTGCTCTCCATTCCTTCTAGGCTCACTGCCTGATTTCTTTTCCATTCCGGGCACCAAGGCACAGCTGCATAGAAGAACATCCCTTGGCTGCCTCTGGTCCCGCCACACCCGGTGGAAAGCCAGGGATCCCGAATGTCAAACCGACCAGGGCGAGAGAAGGCCTCTGCTGGAGCCGCGCTCTGCCCAGCAGACATGCACGCAGGTTCCCTGATCTCTTTGAGGCTTCTGGAGAAGGAGGCCCAGAGCCACCCACCCCGGAGCTCCGAGAGGCCGAGCAGGCAGGAGGCGCGCGTCTCGTTATGTAAAGCACTTGGCTCCCTCCTCTTTCTCTGCATCCTGCTAGCAATTCTGCATCCGGTTTGGGAATTCCAGGAACATCTGCCATTGTCTCTTGCCCAACCACACATGTGTGAGCCCCAGGGCAGGATCATGTTCATACCTGCCGCTGTCCTGTCATTAGCAGTGAACCAGCGGCAAAACACACAAAACCCCCGGCCGGCAGCCACACCTGCAGAATTCCACCTCTCTGCCTCATCCCGCTCCCAGCGAAGGTATGGAGACCAAGGCGCTTTCCGCAGGGAGGATCAGAATCACAGGGGGCCTGTCTCAGCGGCCGAGGTCCTCTAACCAAACAGACGGCGCCTCGTGAGGACTGCGCTCGCCCGGCGTCTCCTTTCCTGTGTTAGCGTTTGAGTGGCCAGGTCAGGGGAGGCCGGGTGGGAGCAGGCGAGGTTCAGCTGAGTTCAAGAACCCCAGAAGCACCAGTGGCTTGGGTTGATTCTATATGAAGCACTGCTGATGGCCTCTGATCAGATCAGGTTGGGATGTTTTAGACTGGAGCGCCCAAAATGCAAGAAACAGTCGTCCCTGGAGTCAGCTGGTAAAGAACCCACCAACCAATGTAGGAGACATAAAGAGATGTGGGTTCATTTCCTGGGTCGGGAAGATCCCCTGGAGGAGGGCATGGCAACCCACCCCAGTACTCTTGCCTGGAGAACCCCATGGACAGAGGAATCTGGCAGGCTACAGTCCATGGGGTTGCAAAAGAGTTAGACATGACTTCTTGACTAAATAACAACATCCCCATTCTAAACCCAGTCCTTCACTTCCCACCCGCACACTCTCGGCTTCCTCTGTCCCCCAGCTCACCTGCGGTTCTGTTGCTGTTGTTCAGTCACTAAGTCATGTTCAACTCTCTGTGACCTCATGAACTATGGGGCTCTTCTGTCCTCCACTATTTCTCAGAGCTTGCTCAAACTCATGTCCAGTGAGTCACTGATGCCATCCAGCCATCTCATCCTCTGTCGTCTCCTTCTCCTCCCGCCTTCAATCTTTCCCCGCATCAGGGTCTTTTCTAATGAGTCAGCTCTTTGCATCAGGTGGCCAATACTGATGCATCAGCATCAGTCCTTCCAATGAATATTCAGGACTGATTTCCTTAAGATGGACTGACTGGATCTCCTTGCAGTCCAAGGGACTCTCAAGAGCATTCTCCAACACCACACTCAAAAGTATTAATCTTCAGTGCTCAGCCTCCTTTATGGTCCAACTCATCTGCCTCTACTCAGCATAGTTTGCAGGGTACCCACCTCACCCCCCTCTCCTTTGCATCTCCCAGGGCTACGCCTTTCCTGGGTGTGGGTGCACATTCTCCAGTCTCCCCCCAGCACAGGGAAGCTGCGGTCCCCAGGCCCCGCTCCATGCTCTGCTCCACCCCTCTGCTTTCTGGGTTCACGTGCTAATTTCCCACCATCAGGCATCCACTCAACTCCAAAGGAAACTAGAGGCCATGCATACATTATCCCTAGGATCTGATATCCGATGCTGAGAAGGAAGCCAATCAATGTTTAAGTAAATAAAGCAGCACCTCTGGCCTCTCTTCCTAATTTCAAATTCCCCTCTCCAGGAGTCAAGGAGACATCTTCCCAGGAACAACACCCAAGCAATTCCAGAAACTCAGGTAACTCCTCCTGTTGTTATCCATCTTGGCTTATACATACGCCCAGGTCTTAGGATGAGGGAGACTCCCAAGAGATGCAAATTAAATGATTAGGGAAGTAGGGAGGACTCACCCATTAGCTCAGGCTTGGGCTTATATTTGTAACATCAGCTTGGCTGCATCCCACTCTTAATCCCACAAGCACTGTGGGTACTCACATTGTCAACTTCACCCTCTCCCACCACCCCACCAATGTAGCCTGCTTCATCGCCCCCTCCCCTCTGCCACCGCCGAGGCCCTGTGCCATCCTTGATGGTGAACCTCCCATGTACTTTCCACTCCTTGCTCACCTGCCATCTCTCCCTCCCTGACCTGCTGCCAGGGGGCAGGGGAGTAAGGTCAAGTCAAGCCCTAGCTCAAAAGCCTTCCTAGTTCTGCAGACCCCCAGGTCTGCCCTCGTTTTGACCCCACCCATCATCCCTTGGACTTCCCCTTATAGCTCAGTTAGTAAAGAACCTGCCTGCAATGCAGGAGATCCAGGTTTGATTGCTGGATCGGGAAGATCCCCTGGAGAAGGGAATGGCAACCCACTCCAGTATTCTTGCCTGGAGAATTCCATGGACAGAGGAGCCTGGCGGACTACAGTCCATGGGGTTGCAAGAGTTGGACACAACTTAGCCACTAAACCACCACCACCATCCCTTCTGCTAGTCCTCCAGCCCCACCCCGTCCTGGGAGGTCCTGCCCAGATCCGCCTCTGGCCCCCCAGGGCTCGCTGCATGTTTCCACCAGAAAGGACCACCTTCCCTCCCTCACCCCAGCTCTGCCAAGAAACACCCTACGAGGCCTCCTGAGTGACATCTTTCCCCAGCTTCCCCAGACACGCTGCCTGGCACATTCTTCCACCAAAGTGCCTGGGTGCTGGGCCTGCGCTCGCACACTCTGCCTTGTGTTTCGCCGTCTGCCCTCCCCTCGAAGACAGACACCGGGTCGTACACTTCTGGGCCCAGAAGAAACGCTTCCCACGAGGCAGCTGCTTATACATCAGGAGAGCGTATGCCGTTTGAGGATGTATAGACGTCCTTTTCCTTCTTTTAGGCAGTGATGGCTGGGATGAGCCCTAGATGACTGACCACCCAGGGGGCATCAAGGTTCGCATCTGCTCCCACCAGGGAAGACTCACGTTTCCAGAGGGATGCCTGTGGAGGCCTTTTGAAACAGTGGGAAACCGAGGCGCACCCTTCCAGGCTTCCAACCCCCTTCCGCTGCTGCATTCCCCCATTCCATGTATTTGATCTTCATGTAAGATTTTATTTACACCAAGGGATAAGTGACTACAACTTTTTAAACTACTAATGTACTCCATGAGTTTGAGTAAACTCTGGGAGTTGGTGACGGACAGGGAGGCCTGGCGCACTGCAGTCCATGGGGTCACTAACAGTCAGACACAACTGAGCAACTGAAATGAACTGAACTGAATGTACTCCAACCAGTTCACCTTAAACAATCGTAGAGTAAGGCCCAGAGAGGGGAGGTCACTTACTCAGAATCACACAGCTACCAGAAGGCAGGGATGTGAACAGCGAAAGTGTTAGTTGCTCAGTCGTGTCCGACTCTTTGACACCCCATGGACTGTAAGCCCGCCAGGCTCCTCTGTCCATGGGATTCTCTAGGCAAGAATACTGGAGTGGGTTGCCATTCCCTTCTCCAGGGGATCTTCCCAAAGGAGGAATCAAACTCGGGACTCCTGTATTGCAGGAGGATTCTTTGCCACTTGCACCACCTGGGAAGCCCAGAATCATATGAAAGACCCATAATTTAAATATTGGCAATTAAACCATTGTCGCGAAAGGTCTATGCACAAAATAAACACCCATATGCAGGTCTCTGGGGCCCTTCGTTAGTGAACTCCACCACTGAAAAATGCCTTTCTGGTTGAAAGATCAGTTAACAAGGCAAAGAGAAGCAACGTCTGGGATCCAGAGTTCATAATGAACATTTGGGTCTGAAAGAAGCCTTCTGGTATAAAATATAACTTCTAAAAGTGAGGCATTTCAAACCACCTACAACTATTCCATACTTGGGCCACCTGATGCGAGGAGCAGACTCATCAGAAAAGACCCTGATGCTGGGAAAGATTGAAGGTGGGAGGAGAAGGGGACGACAGAGGATGAGATGGTTGGATGGCATCACTGATTTAGTGGACATGAACTTGGGCAAACCCCAAGAGACAGTGAAGGACAAGGAAGCCTGGCGTGCTACAGTCCGTGGGATCACAAAGAGTCCGACGCAACTTGGCAACTGAACAACAGCAGCAAATATCCCATCCTTGTATCCGCCATGCCCGCACGGCAGCTCAGGCATTCTGGGGAGAACAGACAGTAGAAACAAACCAGCCATCCCTTTCTAATAAAACTCTGAAAATGCTCTCCGTAAGTAACCGCCGTTCTGATTTGAGAGTAATAACGACGCCAATAAATTAAAGCAAGGAGCCCCGGCGGTTTCCAGCTGGAGGCTGCTCCCTGACGGAAGATCCGAAGATTCAGACAGACCTAAGTAGGAGAAACGACCCCAGTTATCAGGGCCAGCCCATCTCCCACTTCCCTCCGCATCCCACCCATAAAACACGATGATTTACAGGGGCTCGGGGAGGGATCGCTCACTTCCCCTCTGCAGAATTTATTTCTCTTTAATGGGCTGCCAGGCTCCCCGCTCCCTCTAGTCTCTTCCTCTCCTGGTCGGCTGTCTCTCCGGCCTGCCTTTGCACCCTCTCCTCTTCCAAGGGACAGTCAAGGTCAAGGTGGCAATATGCCACTGGCCAAACACAATGGCTCGAGGAACCAGCCCAAGCAGACAAAGTGGCCTCAGGCTCCAGGCACTGGCCTGGCAGACGTGGGCTCCCCGAGGCTCCACCTGGCTTTTATTGGGGAAAGAAGCTTATTAAAGTGAATAATCCAGCCTTAGGTGGAAAATCGGAATGTAGCCTTGCTGGCCTTGGTGCGGGGGATGGGAGTCAGTCCGCCGAAGCGCCACAGGAATGATTTACGGCCCCTGAACACGGCTCCAGGACTAATGGGGACCAGAATCGGTAATTATACAAGCCCTACAATTACTCCAAATCCCTACCCTCTCATGCTCCCACCCACTGGTCTTTTCCAAGAAGCGACGGCTCTGAACCCTGGAGACCAGGGGTTAAGAAGTGAAGGAAGGTCTTAGAAATTACATACCTGCTGAAGATTCCTACCTTGAGCTATGAGAAGATGTGCTCTGGGGGAGAGCTGAAGAAAATCCCTCGGTGCAAGTAATGAGACCCCTGACTGTCACACTTCACAAAGCTCCTTCTTTCACATTAGTTCCTTAGATTGCTGCCGCTGTCCTTGGTCAGTATGACTCTATTTGGTGAATGAGGAACCAAGGCTCAGGGAGGTTAGGTGACTTGCCCAGGTCACACAGCCAGCTAGTGACAGACCTTCTTAGTCCAGGTCTAGAATTATTTCTACTTAAATACACCGACCAAAGTTGTTTGGAAGTACACAAAAAACATATATAATATGATATATATTATGGGGCTTCCCCAGTGGCTTAGTAATAAAGAATCCATTTGCAATGCAGAAGACACAGGTTCACATCCTGGGTCAGGAAGATGCCCTGGAGGAAATGGCAACCCACTCCAGTATTCTTGCCTGGAGAATCCCATGGACAGAGAAGCCTGGCAGGCTATGGTCTATGGGGTCGCAGAGTCAGAAACGACTTATGTGAATGAGCAGACATACACACAATACATATTATATATTGTAATATGTAACATATATAATGACAATATAATATATATGTATATAGAGACACACACACACACATGCACACACCAGTCAATCCTAAAGGAAATTAACCCGAATATTCATGGGAAGGACTGATGCTGAAGCTCCAATACTTTGGCCACCTGATGCAAAGAGCGGACTCGTTGGAAAAGACTCTGATGCTGGGAAAAACTGAGGGCCAAAAAAGGAGAAGGGAGCGGCAGAGGATGAGATGATTCGGTAGCACTACTGACTCAATGGACACGAATCTGAAAACTCTGGGAGATGGTGAGGGACAGGGCAACCTGGCGTGCTGCTGTCCTGGGGTCGCAAAGCGTCGGACATTACTGAGTGACTGAGCAACAGCAACACATGCGTATACAACAGAGCGAATAGCAACAGCTAAAAGAAAAGATCTCGAGGGCCATCTCAGATGACCCCGGGATAGGAACAGCCAAGCACGTATCCTGCAAAGTCACCTTTTTCTTTCCAACAACAGGAGAGGATTTTGCTCCCCTAGGCATCCCAGAATTCCGTGTTCTCTCTTCCCTTCAGGCCCCAAACGCCTTTTAATCTTCACCACAGCTCTGCAAGGAGAAACACGGGGCAGGAACTGTCAGGCCTGACGGACTCCAGATCACCCATAACTCCGTCGGAAACCTGCGCAAGCTCCTGAGAGGCCCAGGAACCCAGATGGCTCGTCTGCGAGGGGCTTTCTCTGGGTGGGGCCGGAGCAAAGTCAAGGTTAGGCTGTGGTCTTTAGGCCCCAGACTCCCCCAGATGCTCAGAAAGAAGGGTCCCTGGGGACAGAGTCCTTGTGTTTCCACACCTGGACTTAGGATATATCCACCCTGGTAGACAGACAGACACCTGGGGCCACTGGACAGAGTTGGCTGGAAGCGAAATGCATATTTTTGAAGACTCTAGCCCCACGTGAGCTGTGAGACTCTCACAGTTCCACTGATGGTGGATGGGAAGATAGAATTGAGACCAGGTGGTCAGGCAAAAAGAGTCCAGCCAACATGAGTAGACTTGAAGGTCAAGTCATACCATGGGTTTGACAGACCAGTAGGTTGATCATCCTTCTCTTTTTTTCCCTTGTTCTCTTTCCCTACAGGGACTGCCATGCAAATGTTTCTGGCTGCCTCTGGCCCTTCTAAGAGCAAAGGGAAGGTGGAGGGTTCACCTTTGCCTAATCTATGCAAAGCATCCTACTTAACACTTTCAGGAAAAGCCAATCCATTATTCTACCTTCAGAGACGCAGCTAATGGATCCCCATCTGGACTTGACTGGGGTTTTGCTCATAGAGCAGAAGGCTTTGGAGAGAAAGAACTGGGACCTTGCCCAGGGAAGCACCCACTCTCTTAGAAAACTAGAAAAGTTGTGACATTTAGTTTGTGTGGCCGCTCAGCTCTCATCCCCACCTGGCTTGTCCCCGGCCCAGACACATCCTGGATCCAGGTCTTATTCTCAACTAGCTGCCCACAAAGCCCCAGCAGGTGTGAACGGATCAACACGGTAGTAATTCAGTCATATATATGCACAGGTGTAGCCAACCCCTCCCAGCGCCTTCTGTAAGTCAAAAGAAGGTTCTTTTTAGGTGAAAAGTCTCTAAAATTCAAAGGAAAGATGCTCAAACACAGGGTTTCTCAACCTTGGTCCTCCTGATCTGTTAGGCTGGATAACTCTTTACGGAGGGATGCTGCCCTGTGCCTTGTAGGATATTGCGTGCGCACGCGAGAATGCTCGGTGGCTAAGTCATGTCTGACTCTTCGTGACCCATGGTCTGTAGCTGTTCAGGCTCCTCTGTCTATGGGCTTCTCCAGGCAAGAATATTGGGAGTGGCTTGCCATGCCCTCCTCCAGGGGATCTTCCAGACCCAGGGATCGAACCTGCGTCTTTTATGTCACCTGCGCTGGCAGGCGGGTTCTTTACCACCAGCACCACCTGGGAAGCCCTTACCGTTTTTAAAAATTTTGCTTTGCTTTTTTGGTGTTTGTTTTCTGGAGTATAGCTGCTTTACAACGCTGTGTTGTTTCCACTGTATCACCAAGTGGATCAGCCACGTGTATGCACATATCCCTTCCCTCCTGGACTCCCTCTCCCTGCCCCGTCTCACCCAAAGGACACAGCCTGTCTTTCCAAAGTTCTGCTTTCAGCCCTACGTCGTTCACCAGCATGACTCCTTCTCTCTCCCTTCGTCTCTTCTAAGGAAAAGTTCTCTGATACATCTTATTCATGGAGGAGGAAAGAGGGACCCAAGCTGGTTTTTATTTACCTGGGCAAGTGTCTGTCAGGCCCTCGAAATTCTCCTGGAAGCTGGAGTCCAGCTGGACCCTGATTAAGATGCCGAGAAGAGAAAAACATGGAGGAGAAAGGGGCGGGGGGCAGGCTCCTGATTAATTGAGAAAACGCAGCCATGCCACGTTTGAATAAGACTGCCCAGCGGAATGCAGGCTTTTTTGTGTGCTCATTCGGTTGAAACAAAAGCGAATAGAGTGGACGACAAAGGGGTCAGGGGAGGGGAGCCCATCAGCCAATGGATTCCTGTGAACAGGCCCTGTCTGGGGAGATGGAAGCGCTGCGCTGACAGCCAGTCAAGGGCATTTGCTGATGAAATCTGTCCACCTAAGTCCTTAAGCTCATTTTTTTTATTTCTGTCTACGATGAATAGTTCCCTCCCCCCAAATTTAATCACTTAAACTTCCTCTCTAGGGCAACACTGTCCAGCACAGAAGCACTGGAAATGTGACAAGCGAATTGAAGTGTGCTGCAAGAGGAAAATAAACGCCGGGTTTCCTAGATTTCACATAAAAAAAAGAGTAGGCAATCTCACTAATGAGGCTTCCCTGGTGGCTCAGATGGTAAAGAATCCGCCTGCAATGCAGGGACATCCAAGTTCAATCCCTGGGTCGGGAAGATCTCCTGGAGAAGGGAATGCCTACCCATTCCAGTACTCTTGCCTGGAGAATCCCATGGGCAGAGAGAGGAACCTGGCGGGCTACAGTCCATTGGGTCACAAAGAGTCGGACATGACTGAGCAAGTAACACTTTCACTTTTCACTATCTCACTAATAGATTTTCTTATATCAACTGCATGTTGAAATAAGATTGGGGATACACTGAGTTATATAAAATATATTGTAAAAACCGATTGTATCTGCTTCCTCTTTTTTTAAAATGTAATTACTAGAAGGTTTAAAATTACATGTGGACACCTAGATGTCCATCAGCAGACGAATGGATAAGAAAGCTGTGGTACATATACACAATGGAGTGTTACTCAGCCATTAAAAAGAATACATTTGAATCAGTTCTAATGAGGTGGATGAAACTGGAGCCTATTATACAGAGTGAAGTAAACCAGAAAGAAAAACACCAATACAGTATACTAACACATATATATGGAATTTAGAAAGATGGTAACGACAACCCTGTATGCAAGACAGCAAAAGAGACACAGATGTATAGAACAGTTTTTTGGACTCTGTGAGAGAGGGAGGGGGGGGATGATTTGGGAGAATGGCATTGAAACATGTATAATATCATATATGAAACGAATCGCCAGTCCAGGTTCGATGCAGGATACAGGATGTTTGGGGCTGGTGCACTGGGGTGACCCAGAGGGATGGTGCAGGGAGGGAGGTGGGAGGGGGGTTCAGGATGGGGAGCACGTGTACACCTGTGGTGGATTCATGTTGATGTATGGCAAAACCAATACAATATTGTAAAGTAATTAGCCTCCAATTAAAATAAATACATTTAAATTTTAAAAAAATAAATAAAATTACATGTGGGCTGTGGAGCAGTTTTTAAAGTTTTTTATTTTCCTAAATGGACTTAAAAAAATAATAATAATAAAAACCCATTCTACTATGTACTTAGAAACTTGCCAGTGCCTAGGAAATAAACTCAGCATGGCAAAGGGGAAAGGTCATTAGTCTGGAAGTCAGGGTATCTGAATCACTGCCCAGAGTCTTCTACTGACCAGCGAGTCTGCTGCCTGTTTTTATAAATAAAGTTTTATTGGAACACACTCCAAAAAAAATGGCATCTGCAGCTTGGATTTTATTTCTATGGGACAGTGCTGCTCCAGGTTAATGATTCTGGGTTGCTGGTCTCTTCTTCCGCTCTTACCCTCTCCTCTTCTTTGCAGATCTATCTCAGATTATCCGGATCCTCTTAAAGAGTGTATCAGGACTTCCCTGGTGGTCTAGTGGTTAAGAGTCCACCTGCCAATGCAGAGGACACAGCTTCAGTCTCTGGTCTGGGAAGATTCCACATGCTGTGGAGCAACTAGGTCTGTCTGCCACAGACATTAAGCCCAGGCTTCACAGCCCAGGAACCGCAACAAGAGACACCACTGCACCGAGCAGCCCTCACACGGCAACTGCAGAGTAGCCCCCGCTCGCCGCAACTTAAGAAAGCCCGTGCACAGCAAAGAAGACCCAGTGCAGCCATAAATAAATGGCCTTAAATAATAAACAGTGTATCCGTCTCCATTCAGTTGCTAAAGGCAGTCAGGGGGTCTTCTGCACCTAAAAGAACAAAGTTGGCATCTGTAAGGGGACCCCAGCATGATTCAGAGATAGTCTGACATAGCCCGCAGCCCTTGCTTTAGAGGTGGCGTGAGCTGGCCCCAGGGGCCCTGGCCCCGCCGCCATGCTGGATCAATTCCATGCAAGCAGCTGGTGAGGCTCGCCTTTCCCCTCCAACACAGAAGTGGCTTTTCTGGTTCTGCTTAGCTTCCTGGTGACACTCATCCTGCCACCTGTTGTCACTCTTTACATCACAGCTTGCTTTCTCCCCTGCCCTGGATAACACAAGGGTTGTACATCCTTCCATAGAGGAACCTGTGTTTGGGGAGATAGGTTTGGTCCTCCAGGGCAGCCCCTTCTCCCATCCTCCTGTCGAGGGCATCAGTTGGTCAGTTCAGTTCAGTCGCTCAGTCGTGTCTGACTCTTTGCGACCCCATGAACCGCAGCACGCCAGGCCTCCCTGTCAGGGCACGTTCAAAAAGAGAGCAAGGGACACAGTTAAGACAGGGCATTCATCATCCCAACCGACGGCGTGGCCTTGGAAGGATCATTTTCCTCCAGAAAGTCTAAGAGCAGCGGTGATCAGAGCACCAGACCAGGAGTTCTCAAGAGGAAGCAACTTTGACCCTGCTTGTGTTCAGCTGCTAAGTCATGCCTGACTCCTTGCAACCCCATGGACTGGAGTCCACCAGGCTCGGCCGTCATGGGATTTCTCAGCCACAAATACTGGAGTGGGTTGCCATTTCCTTTTCTAAGAGCTCTTCCGGACTCAGGGATTTTACTGTCTCCTGCTTGGCAGGCGGATTCTTTGCCCCTGAGCCACTGACTCTACCAGGTGGCAGTCGGTAACATTTGAAGACATTTTTGGTTTTCAGAACTGGGGTTGGAGAACATTACTGGGACCTAGTGGGTAGAGGTCAACAGACACCGCTGAACATCCTACAACGCATAGGATGGTGCCCCACAAAAAAGGCCCCCCAAAGTCAAAGCACTGAGGCTGAGAAACTCTGACCTGGAATATGGACAAGACCAGCCTCCCGCACCACCGCCACCAAGCCACAGCTTGCTCTAATCTCTGGCATCAACGAACATCCATCTTCCCCCAACACCACCTTCCAACAAACACTCCTGGGCGTGGGTCCAGGAAAACCTGAAGGATCAGGGCAAGAAGAACAACTGGGAGAAGAGAAACAGTACAAACACGATTAAATAAATTAGCCCCGCTAATTACCGAGTGTCTAACTTAGCACCTGGAGCAACAGCTGGTGTTGCACTGAGTTGAGCAAACACTATCCCCAACTTGGGCAGGCTCCGGGCACACGGACTTGCTCCTCCCTGCCTCCCTCTGGCAAAAGATCCGACTGAGAAAAGACTAGGCAGTAAAGTCTTAGCAGCAGAGTGCCCGCCCTCTGGAGGAGGGTTCCATGCCACGCCACCCCAGACCCACCTGCAGCCCCACCAAAGATGTTCCCAGAAGATTGCTCAACGCAGTCAACGCGCCTCACGGGCTGAGGTCCCAGCTTCCCACGCTGCTGACTTTTGCAACTTACCCAGTCTCCTGCTGCCATGACTACTGCTGGGCTCTTGCCTGGGAAGCGTCCAAATAGAATATGACTGCCCACCTCTTGGCCTGAGGAACCTCTTCCCGACTCTGCTCCTCTGGGCCAAATTGTGTATTCTCAATTTCTCAATCTGGAAGACCTGCTATATATTCTATGAGGCGCCCCCAGGAAGACCGGCAGTCTCACAGCTGTGATGTCCCGCCCGGGGAACATGGTCTAACTAGAAATTGGTGAGCTGAGTACACAACTTCAGGCCACACAGCGGCTCTGATGTATAGCAACTCAGCACCAGATGCCCCTGCCACGCCTGCATCACGCATTGGCACGCTGCCCACAGCTGCTCTCCCTGTCTCCATTGAAATACAGCCGCGTCATAACCATGGGGATGCAGGCAAAGAGCCCCTGGACTCCGCTCAGGGCCCACATTCCATTTTGATTGAAAACCTGCTGTCAGGGGCTTCCCTGGTGGTCCAGTGGTTAAGATGCTGCTCTTCCAATTCAGGGAGGTGTGGGCTCAATCCCTGGTAGAGGAACTAAGATCCCACACGCAGTGTGGCACAACCAAAAACTGAGATAAGATAAAATACATAATAAATAAATAAAAATAAAACCTGCTGTCGAAGTGATTCTCCCAGATCACACTTTACTGGGTTGAATGCCAGCGTACTAAGTCGATTCAGTTGTGTCTGACTCTTTGCGACCCCATGGACTGTAGCCTGCCAGGCTCCTCTGTCCATGGGATTCTCCAGGCAAGAATACTGGAGTGGGTTGCCATGCCCTCCTCCAGGGGATCTTCCTGACCCAGGGATCAAATCTGCATCTCATAGCATCACCTGGGAACCCACTGGGTTGAATGGTGGCCCCCCAAAGATACGTCCACAACCTAACCCTCAGAATCTTTGAATATGTCCTTATTTGGCAAAAGGGTCTTGGCCAATAAAATTAAGAATCTCAAGATGACATCCTCCTGATTACCCTGGAAGGTACCAAATCCAATCACAGGTTTCCTTACAAGAGACAGAAGAGAAGACAAACACACAGAGGAACTGGCCACACGAAGATGGAGACAGAGACTGGATGCTGCTACAAGCTAAGGAAAGCTCACAACCACCAGAGGCTGGAAGCGGCAAAGAAGGACACTTCTCCAGAGCCTCCAGAGCCTGCTGACACCTTGATTTTGGACTTCAGGTCTCCAGAGCTGTGGGAGAATAAATTCCTGCTTCTTTTGGGCACTTGGTGGCAACTTGGCCAGTTCCAGCAGCCCTAGGGAAACTGATGCGCACACATTCAAGCCCACTCTCAGCAACAACACTGCCCGTGTATACAGCTCCTTATAAACCGGGCTTCCCTGGTGGCAGATGGTAAAGAATCCACCTGCCAATGCAGGAGATGCAGGTTCAGTCCCTAGGTCAGGAAGACCCCCTGGAGAAGGAAATGACAACCCATTCCAGTATTCCTGCCTGGAGAATGCCATGCACAGAGCAGCCTGGTGGGCTACAGTCCATGGGGTTGCAAATAATCAGGCACGACTGAGCAACTAGCATGAGCATAAACTACAGAACTCCGGACTTGAGTTGTAGACTCATTAAGTCACTTTTTTTTTTCCGGCCATGTCACCTGGTTTGTAGGATCTTAGTTCCCCAACCAGGGATCAAACCCGTGCCCCTACAGTGAAAGCCCAGTGTCCTAACAACTGGACCACCAGGGAATTCCCTAATTCACCTTTGTTAGACATCTACTCTGCCCAAATGTCACCTCCTAGAGTGTTTCCATAACAACTCCATCAAAAACGGTCCTTACTCCACCTTCACAAATACCTGTGTAGCCTCTGGATCTGCTTCCATTTTTTTCCTGCCCCTTTTTGCTCCTCAACATTATACAGTTATTTGTGTACTTGAATGTCATCTGGCTCTACCATTTGAATATATGCTCCTTAAGGGCAGGGGCAGGCTCTGCTTATTTACTGCTAAATGTCCAATTAAGAGAATATTTAGCACATAGGACATTCTCAAAAATGTTTGGCTGGATGAATAGAGTCATAATCCTTATCTTCAAAAGTAGAGACTCCAGAACATTCTATCTTCTAATTCTAATAGAGCATTTTTACAAATAAAAATGTATTCCTACACTCTCCCTTTGGGTTCCCAAGGTCTTTTGCACATATAACAGTAACTTCAAGTACATCAAGATTTGTCTTTGGAAAAAATGGGAATTTTCTCTGAAGGGAAATTCCTGGGCTCCTGGTGGCTAAAGTACATTGTCTAAAATGCCCCTAAATTTTTAGCAAATGACCGGCTTTTTGCATCTCCCATTTCTACACTTCTTTTAAGAAACAGGCGTTGAGATGTGAGTGATAATTTAAGGAAGAGATGGTGACTCAAAACACTGAGGTCACTCCGATCAGCAGACTGAAGCTCCCCTGGGCAGCCAGGGGCTCGGGGTGGATGGTTGCTTGTAATGTTCCCGTACATCTGAGGATATCACGATGCTGTTGTTACAAAGAGAAGATCCACCTGGACCTGCTGTTTAGGAACTCTGAACCCAAGAATCCTCCACGTAAAGAATTAAACTCTTCGGTCAATTTGTTGCTGTTTAGTCACTAAGTCATGTCTGACTCTGCAACCCCGTGGACTGTAGCCCGCAGGCTCCTCTGTCCATGGGATTTTCCAGGCAAGACTACTGGAGTGGGTTGCCATTTCCTTCTCTAGGGGATCTTCTCCACCCAGAGATCAAACCCACATCTCCTGCATTGCAGGTGGGTTCTTTACCATCTGAGCCAGCAGAGAAGCCCCTTTGGTCAATAGGTAGCTGCATTTCGAGCTCAGCTCAGATGAGAGCAACAAGACCCAGGTAACTGGCAGGCAGAAAGCTCCAGTCTCTCTGGAAGGCATAAATTCACTCTTTCTAGGCTTTAGATCTGCTACTAACATCACAGAGCTTTTTTTTAAAGGCAGGATAATAAGTAAATAGAAGTCTTCAGAGTTTTGATGCGTGTGTGTGTGGGGGGGTGGCATTAATAGGAGTAAAACTTGGAGTAAAGGAGAATTTTAAAGCTTTAAAAACCTTTGACCTTCCAGAGAAAGCCAAAAATATTATTTGTACTTCGTCTGCATTCAGTTGGAATGCTTACAAAACTAGTCAGGACGGTGGCTCTTTCTCCTAATAAGTTCCCACTGAAAGCAGTCCGTCACCATATTGCGTCCCTGGCCCGAGGACCATGTTGGGAAGGGAGCTCTACCTCAAGAGACAGAGAAAAGAAGAGAACGATCCTAACGTAACAGAATTTGAAAGTTCATGAACACGGTTTCAAATTTATACCACAACCAACTTCTTCTTCAATTTCTCTTTTTTATTTTATACTGGAGTATAGTCGATTGACAGTACTGTGTTAAGTTTCAGGTGGATAGCAAAGTGATTCAGTTATACAGACATATGCACCTGTTCTTTTTCAGATTCTTCTCCCATGTAGGTTACTACAGAATATTGAGTAGAGTTCCCCAGGCTATGCAGTAGGTCCTTGTTGATTATCTATTTTATATATAGTCGTGTGTATATGTTCACCTCCAACCCCTAACTTAACCCTACCCCACCTTTCCCCTTTGGTTACCATACATTTTATTTCTGAGTCTATGAGTCTGTTTCTGTTAAGTCAGTTCACTTGTACCACTTTCTTTTAGATTTCACACATAAATGATATATTTGTCTTTCTCTTTCTGATTTACTTCACTTGGTATGATCATCTCTAGGTCCATCCATGTTGCTGCAAATGCCACTATTTCATGCTTCTTTATGGCTGAGTAATATCCACTGCAGGCTTCCGGGGTGACTCAGTGATAATCTGTCTGCCAAGCAGGAGACTCGGATTCAATCCCTGGGTTGGGAAGATCCCCTGGAGAAGGAAATGGCAACCCACTCCGGTATTCTTGCCTGGAGAATCCCACGGACAGAGGTGGGCTACAGTCTGTGGGGTCACAAAGAGTCGAACCTGACTTAGCGACTGAGCAAGCACGTGATATATAGACCACATCTTCTTCATCCATTCCTCCGCTGATGGACACTTAGCAACAACTTTTTAAAAACTACTGCATGTCAAGTTTTGGTAAAATACGAAAGAATATTCAGATGAAGCTGGATCTTCTTCATACCCTTTACAGAAACATACATTCCTCTATAGACTGAATGCAGAAGCAGATCTGAGAATCCAGCCACTTTCAATGAAGCCAGACAAAGTAGAGCTTAGCAAAAATGGGGGAAACACCACTCTTCTCAATTCTTTTTGTTTTGGAAAACACAACTGTATTTCATAAAAAATACTAAAGGTTAAAATGCAGTGGGTTTATTATTATTTCTGAATAAATAACTTCTAAGAATTTCTCAGTTCCCATTGTTATCGCAGTGAATACCATAATCAAGACCAAAGTAAAAAAGCGCTGAACAATCTAAGACTCTGAAAGAGTCTTGCGACTAAGAAACACCGCTACGGAAGAATACTTGACAATTTTGCTAAACAGAAGAAAAACAGATTGTAAAAGATTGTGGTAAATATCCATGATTTTATTTGCTTCTTTGGGTTTTTCCCTATTTCCAATTTTCTATGAATACACAGGGCATATTGTATTTAACATTCTTACAGATTCAGCAACAGGTAAATCAGTAGACAAATGTTTTAAAAATTATTTCAGGTCTTTTCCCTTCTGGGTTTCACTAGTAAAGCTCTAGACAGCGTCTAGTACACAGTAGGCACTTAGTAGTACTTCCAAATGGTCTGGAAGAGCTTTTCACACAAGGCCAATGATTAGTTGGCTTAGAATTATCATGTCTTAGGGAGGTTTGTTTACTTTGAATAAAAACAAATAAAAAATACATATATGCATACCTCATACACCGGTGTAGCATTTAACTGTCTCCTCTATTTAACACTATTTTCTTCAAGGCAAAGAACAATACTTAGTTAGACTCTCTCTGGTTTAGGTAAATCCCATGGACGGAGGAGCCTGGAAGGCTGCAGTCCATGGGGTCACTAAGAGTCGGCCACGACTGAACGACTTCACTTTCACTTTCGTGTATTAGAGAAGGAAATGGCAACCCACTCCAGTGTTCCTGCCTGGAGAATCCCAAGGACGGGGGAGCCTGGTGGGCTGCCGTCTATGGGGTCACACAGAGTTGGACACGACTGAAGTGACTTAGCAGCAGCAACAATTCCTAAAACAAAATGTATTTTATTCTGGGAAACTGCAGAATGATCAAATTCTCAAAACAACAATGGTGGTTGTTGATCCTTTCAATTAAAACTTTATAAAAAAATGCCAAGGGAGAGGGACTTCCTTGGTGGTCCAGTGGTTAAGACTCTACACTCCCAATGCAGGGGGCATGGGTTCGATCCCTGGTGAGGGAATTAAGATCCCATAGGCCGCATGGCGTGGATAAAAAAAAAGAAAGAAAGAAAGCAAAAAGTTATGAGAGTGTGGGAATGTCATAAAAGTAAACCCAGGTGTGGTTTAGTTTCAACTTCAAAAAGAAGGTTGAGATTGAAGCTCAGATTTGTTTTCTTCCATGAACAGAGAAAATAAGCATAAATAGCAATGCTCCCATAACACTGGAAGATGCTAAGAAAAGAATCACTGGGGAAAAAAAAACCAAACCTGCCTGGTCTTCGGTCACTTGGCTGTTCCTAAGTGGCCCTGAGCAACCAACTCTGAGATTTTTGATTCTGCAGCCATGAAAAGAAGGCCATGGGCATCCACGGAGCAAAGAGAACCAGAGCTCACAAGACCAAGGTGGTTGGTTTCGCAGACTGAAATGGGCACCCTGGATTTCAGGAGCTCCAGAGTCTGGGCCTGGCTCAGAGGAGGAGGTCCTCCCAGACTTCTTCTCTCCTGCTCAGAGACCCACCAGGAGACTAGGTATAAACCCACCCCTGTTGACATGTAAGCAGCCGGGGCGTCCAGAGCGGCTTCCTGCAGCGCCAGCATCGCGGCCCCTGGGGCCACTTCCCGATCTGCCCCAAGGCGCACAGACTCCTTTTGGGGCTTCCCATGCCCCCTCTCCAGCGGCCCCTGCAGGCCCACATCGCTCCCTTGAGCCGCATAACTCACGGGCTTCAGGCCACCAAGCCGGGATGCTGTGGTTCCCAGCCCAAGATCAGCTCCCAGCCCCTCCCTGCTGCCGCCCCCAACACAACCCTGCCCTTCCTCCCCTTCGTCCTTGGTGGGTCCCCACAGGGCAGCTCCAGGGCTGCCACCCTCCAGAACACTCCCCCATCCAGCAGCACACGCAAAGCTGCTTGACATCATACCATGGTCCCCACCTGGGAGCCAAGCTCCGTCTCAACCCATTTGGCGACGACGCTCTGATGGGCGTGGGAAAAGTACAGAGAACAGAAAGGACACGGGTGTCTGCCCGAGATCCGGTCCTCCCCACCCACCCCATCCTCTTCCCCCCGCAGCACCCCAGCTTCCACTGTCGGAAGGTTAAGGTCTTAAGAGGTCACTGAGTCCTACCGTCAAAATAAATGGGAAACGTCTCTCTCTAAAGGGCAATTCCACGGCCACCCTCTTTCCAGATGTACAGGGGCTGTGAGTGCAGGGCCATGGTCACACATTTAACCAGTAACATTAAACACACAACAGAACACGATTGGAAACTGCCCCGGGGCCGACTGGGTCCCTCCCTGGGGGACAGACGGTCACCCAACTCCGCACCCAAGTCATCATCACGCCCTCCTCAAAGCAGCCTGGAAAAGGCGCAAGAGAACGCACCACTTGCTGAGTTTTCCGTTTTCCACCATTGGGACTGGGGAGCACACCTTCTCTTTGTGCCCTGGAGTTTACGTTCAGCTTCAGCGAGTGAAGGGAGCTTTTTTTTTTTTAATATAATAAAAAAAGTTATATGACTTTAATTAAATGCACTTATTAAAAGAGTGAAATATTTGCAGAGGCTGTTTTTGCGCTGGAGGCATATTTTCCAGCGTGCTGTAGAGCGTCTGCACCCGTCCGCCCGAGGCAATTTTTAATACACAAATAAATCCGCACCTGACGTGCTGACAGGTTATTATGCAGCGTGGCAGCCAACAAAAGTAAACACAGGGGCAAGTTTTAACCTCTTGCAGTCCCAGCGCTTTCCCCACTGGGCTCAGGTGGACATGACTGCTGGGAAAGCCTTGTCTTCCAGGGTGCGTCTTCCTGTCCTGGAATTTGTTTTCTCCCTGCAAACAGGGGTTCTCCTCTCCCATCAGGCTGCCCAGGGTGTGGCGTGAGGCAGGGGACAGGAGATGACCGAGGGAGGGGACCGAGAGAAGAAGAATGGCCACACGCGGTACTTCCCCAAGCACCCTGCCTTCCTTCCATCCTGTTTATGCTGCGGCCCTGAGCTCCGCGGGCCTGTCAGCGAGCTGCCAGGATAACCCTTCCAGCCGGCAGAGCTGGTTCTGCAGATGGCGGGCCCGGCCAGACGTCTCTCCCAACTCTGCCCAAAGTGTGAGCATCAGGACAGTTACTAGAGAGCCAAAGGGGTATCGGGAAGTTGCCATCTGTGGGACCGTAAATGATGGAGGTTCACATCAGCTTCAAGCAAAGGCGTGTACTGAGACTGAATGACAGAAGTGGCCATCTCCTGCTCCCCTGGTCAGTGAGGCTTGCAGAGGCCGCTCCTGCAAAGGCGTGCTTTGCAGGGATCAGAGGTGTGGGTGGCATTTGTCTGGCCCATCCAGTGTGGCTCAGCGGATGCACTTATCCTGCGACGCATATTTGAGCTGCTGTGCTAGGACCATAGTGTTTAAGACCTAGGCTTCCTCACTGGTATAATGAATCTTCAGAGGAGAATCAAGGCAGGAGAGGGAGACCCTCAGAGTCGGGGAGGGCTCTCCCAGTCTATCAGGACTGTCTTTCCCATCTAGTACCCAAGTACCTTGTGGCTTCCCTGATAGCTCAGTTGGTAAAGAATCCACCTGCAATGCAGGAGGCCCTGGTTCAATTCCTGAGTCAGGAAGATCCTCTGGAGAAGGGATAGGCTACCCACTCCAGTGTTCTGGCCTGGAGAATTCCATGGACTGTATAGTCCATGGGGTCACACAGTGTCGGACACGACTGAGCGACTTTCACTTCCACCTTGTGGCTGAGGTCAGAGCGTGTCTTCTTCATCTGTAAACAACAATAGCTATTGTTATTATAATTTATTGACTGTCTGCAGTGCCCCGTGCTTTATTATCTCCAGACTCTCCAGGGTATGGCTCCTTAACCCATTTATCATTCCACTCATGTAACAGCCATCTGTGCTTCCCAGGTGGCTCAGACGGTAAGGAATCTGCCTGCAGCGCTGGAGGCACAGGAGATGCAGGTTCGATCCCTCCGTCAGGAAGGTCCCCTGGGGAAGGAAATGGCAATCCACTCCAGTACTCTTGCCTGGGAAATCCCATGGACAGAGCAGTCTGGTGTAACCATGGGGTTACACGACTGAGCGCACAAGCACCCCTAATCAGTCCCACTCATGCCTGACTTTGAGCCTGAAGCAGTAATACAAAATAGCCTACATCCTGAGAAACCCATTCTGGAGAGGTGGGGTAGCAGCAGTGGCAAGGATGGTCAGCGGCTCTGGGCAGCCTCCTGCATCCAGCATCAGGGATGTCGGCTATGATGGATGTGCTCAGTGGTTAGAATGGACCAATTTGGTAGCAAATGGGACACGTTCCTGGTTGCAGAGCCTCCAAATCTGGCTCCCACACCCTCATGGAGATGCTGAGCTAATGCAATCTGCTTTTTAATAAATCTCTTCTCAGCTTAAATTAGCCAGGGGAGATTTCTGTCGCTTGCAAACAAGAACTCTGAGAGATACAGGATTCTGCGCAAAAATCCTGGCATGGGCACTGGGAAGTTATAACACTGTATCTCTTAGTCTGGGGTATTGTGTTTTTTGCCTTTATGAATTTCAACTTTGTATGGCGATAAAATATACAACTGAAAAACACACGTCATGAGAGCACACAGCTCACTGAATTTTCACGAAGTAAACACATCCGTGTAACCAGTACTTCACCCCAGGACACAGATCATTACTTCTCCCAGAGCCTTTCTGGTCATCACCATCAACGGAGGGCAACCACTGTCCTGACTTTTAAGAGCACAGACTAGCTCTGCCCGCTTTTGAACTTTGTGTAGCTATAGTACACAGTGAAGGGTCTTTCTCTGGCCGATGCATAGCTCCTGCTTATCTTTCACTAAACATTATGCTGGGGAGATGCATCCACGTTGCAGTGTGTAACGGCAGCTCGCTCGTTTTGAGTGCTGTATAGTACTCCAGAGCATGAATTGACCACAGGCTATTTACTCATTCTACTGTGGACAGGCATCTGGGTGCTTTCTAATCTGGGGCTATTTCCAAAAGGGCTGCTATGCACTACTTAGAGCAGCCCAGAGGTAACCTAGATGTCCATCGATGAACGGATAAGGAAGACGAACTCTCAGCCTTTCGACCCAGAAGCAGAGAATCACACGTTCCTCCTCTCACCACGGATCCCAGGACACTGGCAGCCCAGCCCCTACGCCTTCATGGTGTCGCCACTCTGCCAGCATCTGAGAGAAGGCTGGGGTGTGGACTGGGATCCTGGGCGTGAGAGTCTATGGGGCCAGCGGTATTTAAAGCAGGCCAAGAGGGCCAGGCGTGACAGGGACCAGGTCAGGATGTGTGGAAGGTCGAATACACTGAGAGCCACTGTCCAGTCTTAAGGGGACCTGATTACTCGGCTCACTGATTTTTGCCATCTAGGAAGAAACGCCACTGCTGGCAGATTTCCTGACTTATTCAGCGAAGCTGGAAAACTGGATTTGTAAATGAGATATTGCAACTGATAATACTGGCGACTAACTTTAAGAATCCCATAAAAAATGAAATAAGGCTACTTGCAGCAAGTCGGAGGGACCTAGCGGAGGTCATAGAAGCACAGGGAGCCAGACAGAGGACGACAAGTGCTGTAGGCTATCACTTATAGGTGGAATCTAAAATCCGATACAAATCTGTAAAGCAGAAGACTCACAGATGTAGAAAACAAGCCTAGGGTTGCCAGAGGGGAAAGGCAGCTTGGCTCAGGCCTGTGCTCAGTCCTGTCCAACTCTTGGCGACCCCATGGACTGTAGCCCACCAGGATCTTCTGTCCATTGGATTTTCCAGGCGAGAATACTGGAGTGGGTTACCACTTCCTACTCCAGGGGATCTTCCCGGCCCAGGGAGAGAACCACCATCTCTTGCGTCTCCTGCCATGGCAGGAGGATTCTTTACCACCAGTACCACCTGGGAAAGTTAGATGGAGGCATAAATAAAAGAGTTTGGAATTAACAGATGCACATTACTGTATATAAAATAGATAGACCACAAGGACCTACTGTATAGCACAGGGAACTATATTCAACAACGTGTAATAGCCTATCATGGAAGAGAAAGTAAAATAGAACAGACATACAAACACCTAGGTATAACTGAACCACATTTCCGTACACATGAAACACTGTAAATCAACCCCACTTCAATCAAAATAAATTAAACAAAAAGACAAGAACACTGTCAGCCAACAAAACACACCTACAGATCAGACCGGGCCCAAGGCCCCTGGGTGGACCATCTCCAATTCAGACGGACTCAGGACTGTACACTCCCAAGAAGAGATCTTCTCTGGCCTGAATGAAAAGAACGGACCGACCGTGAGGTCTGGGGAGCAGAAAGGTAAATTCCTTCCCATCACATGGACGGACTCCCTCCTTACACGTGACCCTCTCCGTCACCCTGATCGAGTCTGTGTTAAACTTAAAGCCCTAAACGTCGTGAACAGCGAGGACAAGGCGCCTCACAGCTGAAGGTGAACAGTGCTTCCTGCTCTTTCCTCAACATCTGGCGAGGACGTGTCGTGTGATTATTGGGGGTTGCTAGCTCCACCCCCAGCCCTCATTTCACATGGAAAAATTCTTTTGCATCAACCACACCGGATAAGATGAAGCACAGCTTGAAAAGCAAGGCATCCACGAATGAGCGCACCAAGGAGAGGACAGTCCCCCCTCAGCAAACCAGACCCAGTTCCCACTCAGCCCCTTCCAGGTGCTTTCGTGGCCTGGCCCAGCCAGGCTGGCTGCCACTGCAATGAAGCAAGTGGGCCACGTGACCATTCTTGCTCTGCTGGTTCTCCAACTATTAAGCACAACTACCACCTCCCCTGGGTCAGTGGTAAAGAATCCACCTGCCGATGCAGAAGACCCAGGTTCTATCCCTGGGTCAGGAAGATCCCCTGGAGAAGGAAATGGCAACCCACTCCAGTACTCTTGCCTGAAGAATCCCATGGACTGAGAGTCCCATGTAGCCTGGTGGGCTACAGTCTGCTGCTGCTGCTGCTGCTAAGTCGCTTCAGTCGTGTCCGACTCTGTGCGACCCCATAGACAGCAGCCCGCCAGGCTCCGCCATCCCTGGGATTCTCCAGGCAAGAACACTGGAGTGGGTTGCCATTTCCTTCTCCAATGCATGAAAGTGAAAAGTGAAAGTGAAGTGGCTCAGTCGTGTCCGACTCTTAGCGACCCCGTGGACTGCAGCCCACCAGGCTCCTCCATCCATGGGATTTTCCAAGCAAGAGTACTGGAGTGGGGTGCCATTGCCTTCTCCGGGGCTACAGTCTATGGGGTCGCAAAGAGTCAGACACAAATTGGTGACTAAACAACAACAACCATCTCCCTGTCTGTGCCCTCAGAAAACACAGCTTGCACACACACACACACACACACACACACACGCATTCAGCAATTCTAAGAGTAAACAGGTGGGAACAACCTAGCAACAGACATGGATAGAAATAAATCGGCACTTGCTTTTTCCTGGCTTCACCACCCACCTTCTAGTCCCTCATTAAGCCAGGCACCTAGTGGACACTCAATAAACACCTGTCCAATGTCCTTTAGCTCCCAAAGCAAATTTGCAAAGTCTCATATGAGCAGTGAGCAAAGAAGCCAACGGCCGCTCCGGATGGACAGGCAGGCTTACCAAGGATGTGTAATCCTGCTGCACCCCGTGGGCAGGTGAGGGCAGGTGTGACCCCCAGACAAGAAAAGAGAAGGGCAAAGGGGCTGCTGCAGCCTCCTGGGCAAAGAGCAACCAGAGAGGCGAGAGGAAGTGCCTGTCCCAGAGTGGCCACGTGTCATCCAGCAACCATGACGGTTAGTCAATAAATTAACAACCTGAGTGCTCAATGAATATTAGCTCCGTACCGGATGCTACACGTCATGAACTAATGCAACCCTCGCAACAACCCTCCAAGGTTTGACTGGAGAGTCTTCGGAGGATAAATAGACTGCCCAAGGACATCATCCAGACAGTCTCAGAGGTTCTCAAGTCGGGGTTTGGGAAATCATGATGTGAGGACGTCGGGTTTGTCAGTGCATGGGGAGGCAGACGTCATCCCTGCTGAGTATCTGCATCGTGTACGAATTCCCCTGCTTAAACACCAGCAGAATCTCAGCTGAGATACAATTTATTTATTTACTTATTTTTAGCAGTGGTAGAGCCAGGAGCTGAACTGAGTCAACGCTGCCTCCAGACTCTCTCTTCCTAACTCCCCATCCTGCGATTTCAGAGATGTTCTAAATGCCATGTGGATGGCTTCCTTGTGGAACTCCTGAGCACCCTTTGGGCAACCTTTTAGAGTAACTTCAGCATGGAGAGAACAGGGGACATGCTTTATTATTACTATTATTATTATCTTGGTAAAGACAGATGGAAGGCAGGAGGAGCAGGGGACAACAGAAGATGAGATGGGTGGATGGCATCACCGACTCGATGGACATGAAGAGTCTGAGCAAGCTTCAGGAGTTGGTGATGGACCGGGAGGCCTGGCCTGCTGCAGTCCCTGGGGTCACAAAGAGTCGGACACGACTGAGTGAACTAAATGATAGATGCATTGCTTCAACAGCCGCAATGTCACAAAAGACAGAATTAATAGAATAAAGCGGGCCATGAGTAGCCCCCCAGTGACCAGTAAAGATGATAAATGAACTTCCCTGGGGGTCCAGTGGCTGAGACTCTGCACTTCCAATGCAGGGAGTGCAGGTTTGACCCCTGGTCAGGGAACTAAGATCCCACATGCCAGGTGCTGCAGCCAAAAAGTTTTGGGGATTTTTTATTTTATTTTTTAAATTTACAATATTGTATTGGTTTTGCCATATATCAACATGAATCCGCCACAGGTATACACGTGTTCCCCATCCTGAACCCTCCTCCCTCCTCCCTCCCCATACCATCCCTCTGGGTCCTTCCAGTGCACCAGCCCCAAGCATCCAGTATCGTGCATCGAACCTGGACTGGCGACTCATTTCATATATGATATTATACATGTTTCAATGCCATTCTCCCAAATCATCCCACCCTCTCCCTCGAAGATGATACATGCTCCAAGATTCGCGTGCTATGGGGGACTCTTTGTGACTGAGGTGTTCGGACAAGCCTTCATGAAGAAAGCAGGACTTCAGTGGGGCTTCAGAAGATGGGACTGATTCCAGCCAGGAGAGAGGAGGAAAGAAGGCCAATTCAGTGAGCAGACGTGAGAACCAGCTTTGGGGCTGAGGGTCAGCGGGAAGACCATACCAGATGAATCACAGACTCTATTTCAGAGCAGAAAGGGGTCACCCTACACAGGATTGAGGATGGATTCCACTGATATCCAAGGGATTCTGACATATCTTACAGGATGTGGGAGTCCACCACACGTTGTCTGAAGGAATGATTAAAGTGGTCACCTACACAGGATTGAGGATGGATTCCACTGATATCCAAGGGATTCTGACATATCTTACAGGATGTGGGAGTCCACCACACGTTGTCTGAAGGAATGATTAAAGTGGTCATTTCAGAAGCAACGACTGGACAGGCATGGGAGGGGGTCAGGGGTCAGTTAGAAGTCCTCTCAATAAATCTGGCACGGCTAAGTGCCTCCAGGAACCTACTCTAGGAGGTAGTAGAAACAGAAATAGCTATCGAACCCTGTCAATTCTTCCTAAGTATGCTTTTTAGTGTTCAACTGGATAGGAAACCATGTCAAGGACATGAAAGAAGGGGAAGGGTTGAACCTCACTTCATCTTTTAGAGTCTGATGACCAGAAAAGTGATGGCAGAACTGCTTCTAAAAATACTGAGGAAGAGGAGTTCAGTCACAAAGCTAGAAATACAGAAGAGATGGGAAAAGCTAAGGGGGAGTCGGGGGTGTCATTCAGAGACAATCTGGTCTTTCCCACATACTGGACGAGACTCTGCCATCAGCTAGTACTAGGGGCCAGCAGCCCCAGCCTCTTGTGCTAATGTCAGGTCGGTGACCCCCTGACAGAACGCAGCTTCTGATCCCATACCCTTGTTTAGCCCACCTGCGAATGTAGGCCGGCCCAGGGACTTGCTTTAGCCAACAGAATGGAGCAGAAGCAATGCTGCGCTAGTTCCAGGCTTCAGTCTGAAGATCGGGCAGCTGTGTACGCAGTCATGCTAACCTCTCAGAATATCCACTGGAAGGACTGATGCTGAAGCTGAAGCTCCAATACTTTGGCCACCTGATGCGAAGAGCTGACTCATTGGAAAAGACTCTGATGCTGGGAAAGATTGAGGGCAGGGGGAGAAGGGGGTGACAGGGGACGAGATGGCTGGATGCCATTACCGACCCAATGGACATGGATTTGAGCAAATTCTGGGGGATAGTGAAGAACAGGGAGGCCTGGTGTTCTGCAGTCCATGGGGTCTCAAAGCTTCGGACACAACTGAGCACCTGAACTGAACTACCCTATCAGAGGGATGATGTAGAGAGACCATGTGGAGAAAAAGAAGCCTTGAAATGATCAGGGGGGGAAAAAAAAAGCGAGAGACCCAGTGTCCTGGGACCCCACTGAGGCCAGCTTCCGGCTGAATGAAACTCCCCAAGCAATTATCATCCAGACCAACAGAAGAACCACCCACCAAGCCCAGCCCGGATTCCAGAAACACAAACAATAAAACAGTGGCTGTTTTAAGCCACTACGTTTAAAGGCGGTTTGTTATGTAGCTGTTGGTAACTGATTCACCTTTGCAAGGCCATCAGCTTGCCAGAGTGCCCCTCCTGTCCATGCAAAGCTCTGTGTGCAGGCAGGCACGTATGCCTCTCCTTAATGATGAGAAACCTGGATATACACAGCAGCAATACCGAACCACTGCCTCCTACAAGTGATGCTCAGCTTACTGGTACCCGAACTTAGCACAGAGTTGGCACCTAGATACACATTTACAAGATGGATGCAGAGCAATCAGTCTGATCTTAACAGACTCCAGAGAAGCCTGTGCAAAGGGTACTTATCCCTGCAAACCTTCCCAGGAACTCATAAGCTTCAACATCAGGCAATGGTCCCAGAATCCGACCATAATTCCCAAGGCCCCTGAAGCCCATTTCTTCTTCCCAGGATGGATGGATAACAGAGGGTCACTAAGTCAGTGTTCACCAGCACACCACCTTCCTCAGCTTCACTCAGCTCTCCTTTCAACAAGAGGGACATTTATTTAGAGCACAGGTTCCATTTTGGTAGGAGAGGGAGATGGTTCAAAGATTGTTTTTGAATCCCATGTGACTACAAAATGGTGTAGAATGTATTCATTTGAAAATAGTACGTTCCCCCAATTATTTTCTTCTACCATTTTTATTATATTCTTGTTAATTAAAAAAAAATATGAGTGGTTCATGCTAGTTATTAAAAGCTCATTTACTGCTAATTCATTAAAACAAATAGAAACAGAAATCTTTTAAATTATGAATTGCCATTAGATTTAATAGCAAAAATAAAAAAATTTCAATTTGCAAAAAAAAAAAAAGAAAGACTGAAAGAAAGAAGGCATTTGACTCCAGCAAATTTGATTTTTTTTCAACTTTTTCTGGAGAGGTGCTGCTTTTGTTGTTTTAACAAGAATCTCCCACGGATCTTGTTAACATGCAGATTCTGATTCAGCAGGTCTGGGGCGGGGCCTGAGAGTCTGCATTTCCAGCAAGTCCCAAGTGATGCTGACGTGGCTGATCCAAGGACCACATGGCCTGGTTCCCTCATTTGATAGGTGAGGAAGCTGAGGGGCAGAGGAAGGTCCTTCCACTAACTGCAGGTCCCGGAGCGGGCTGCATGCACCCTACAGAAGGGGTAGGCTTACGCCAGTGTGGGCCCCTGGGGGTGGCCTTACTCGGCTACAGAACACCAGCTCTAGAGTGGCTGCTCCCCGGCCACCTAAGAAAAGGCTTGCTGCCTTGGAATCACCCCCAGGAACTTACAAAATGCAAATTCCCGAGCTTTTCTGCTAGAGACTGACTGAGTAGGTCCAGTGTGGGGCTCTGGAAACTGTGTTTTTAAAAGAGCTACCTGGGTGATTTTGATGCACCTCTGGGTTTGGGATTATTCATCTAGAAGACTGGGGAAACAGTGACCCCAAGGAAATAAGACTCAAAATTATTAGCTGGCCAATATTTCGTAAGGGGTTTCTGCATTCCAGGCACTGTTCTCATGTAAGTCAGTATTAAATGATACAAACTTCACCCCGAATCTATCTGGCGATGACTATCACTCTTCTCATTTTAAAGACGGCAAAACCAAGGCACAGAGCAGCTGCAGAGCAGCAAAGGTCACACCCCTAGTAAGCTGCTGAGCCCCAAGCAAAACCCAGGTGTTTAGCCTGAGTTCACGTTGTAACAACTGTTTCTCCTCTTACCTACAACAAAGGTAAGGCTTCCCTGGTGGCTCAAACGGTAAAGAATCTGCCTGCAATGCAGGAGATGCGGGTTTGATCTCTCAGTCAGGAAGATCCCCTGGAGAAAGGAATGGCTACCCACTCCAGTATTCTGGCCTGGAGAGTTCCACAGACAGAGGCGCCTGACGGGCTACAGTCCATGGGGCCGCAACGAGTCAGACACGACTGAGCGACCAACACTTTCATTTCTTCCAAAACTTCTGAGACTTCCCCCAGCAAATCTATGCATCTCCAAAGCCAGGGGACCATGAGAGCGGGATGTACATTCTGTGACATTCTCCAAAGGACCCCTGTGTCCAGGAAAGACAGAGAGACGGGCATCCCGAGACATGAGGAAGCTGCCAGGGAACTCCCCTGGGGAACTGTGGGCCCAGAGCTCCGCTTTCGGGTGCCCCTGAACCCCTTGGGCATCTGGTTCAAATGCAGGTTCCCATCCAGCAGGTCTGGGTGGGGCCCGAGTCTGCACTTCCAGCTCCCAGAGGGTGCTGACGCGGCATCCCACTTGGCTTGGCCAGGGCCTGGACTGCAGCGCTGGCAGGCTCTGCGCTCGCTCCTACCTCCCCAGACAAGTCTGATTCCAGCTCATCGTCCCCAGGAGAACATCCCTTACACAGATTTCCAGGGGGCTCCGGCCACCGCTTACCTCCCCAGACCTGGAGCTAGTCCACCCCTTGCAAGTTTCATCAGAGGCCCTCGGGGAATCCAGACCCTTCTAGAAAAGCCCTGACACACGTATCTGTACCCCCGGCCTTTCTCTCCATCTCTCCGGCCCACGGCACCCCTGCCCAAGCCTCCTCCGAAAGCCCTCGTTGTGAAGATGAAGTCCCCCGAAGGGACACCCCCGCTTTCTGTGGCCCCGAGGTTGCCAGGCACCCACGAAGTGGGGGCAGGGGAGGTGAACAGAGGATAAGCGTAGAGCGAGGAGGCCCCGTGAGGTCTTGTGACCGACCGGGCCTCCTGGTGCCGCCGAGGTGGCAGTGCCAACACGCAGAGCTGAAATCCTTGGCTGGCCTCCGAAACAAACACCCAATGCGAACACGCCTTGGTGTGTCTCTGAACAGACTGTGTAAATAAGGAGGAGGGGGGAGAAAAAAAAAAAAACCAACTGGCCACAGATCCCGCTTTCAAACACGTTGAAACAAAATAATCCCTCTCTCTTGCTCACTTCTCCTGCTCACTCTTTTTTTTTTTTTAATTTCCACTGGTGCCGAGGCCCGGTGGAGCCTGGCTGGCGGCCTGTTAGAGCCTGCAGCCTACCTGTCTTGCATAGGAATGAAGCCTGGACGGGTTACACGATCTGCCCCAGCTCTAGCTCCCGCCCGCGGAGGCCAGGAAACAGAGGAGAAGCTGTTCTCAAAGCTCCGCGAAGAAGGGACCCCCGGAGGACGGACGCGAGGGGCGGGTGGGCAGGGGGCACGGCCGGTGGGCAGGACCCGGTCCCCTCGCCCGCGGAGTCACGCCCTGCCTCCAAGCAGCAAGCCCCTAACGCGGGATGCAGGGGGCCACAGAACAGGGCCCAACAGAGTGAGCAGGAGGGACTCGCTCCAGGCAAGCTCTCTCCAGGGGTTTCTGAACTCCAGGCCCACATGTGTGCAGACGAGGGGGCCACTTTCTTGTGGTTTTGTGGCTGGTTGTGTATTGGGGTTTTTGAACTTTCGGAGGGCAGGGTGGGGAGGGGGACTGGGTTTGTGAGTCACTGGCAGACGAGAACCCACCTCCCCCCCCTCCCAACCCCCCCTGCAAGTTCAAACAATTGAGTTGTCTTGCCCAGGTCCGCGCCAAGGTCTCTTACTCAATCTTGGAGCAAAAGGGAGTGATGGAGCGGGAGGCCGGGAGGGGAGTCCAGACGGTTCTCTGCCTCTGACACTGGGCCCAGCTGTTAGAATTTAGGCGCGGTGGAGACAGGAGGCAGCGGGACAGGCGTGGAGGCGGTGAAGCAGCAGCAGAGGGCGGCCTGGGGTCCGGAGCCCTGCGAGGCTGCGCCAAGGTGAACTGAGCGCTGGGGACCGACTGCGCCCACGCACCATCTCCCTCCGCACATTCTTAGAAGGGGTCGGGGACTCCATCCTTCACCGAGGCTCCTTGCCTACAGGCATCTCGCGCTAATTATTTACAATCTCCGTTACCAAGAAGAGGCCAGACTCAGAGCGGGAGCCCCAGCCGCCTGGGGCTGGGCAGGAAGCACAGTCCGAGAGGATCATCAAATCCTTACCAAGCATCCGCTGAGATTTTAAAACGCTGGTCTGAAGAGCCTGTCTGAGATTATCCAGGTCTGCAGGCAGGGCCAATGCCACACCCATGGTGGGCTTTATGTTTCCTTTTTGTTTGTTTTTTTTTTTAAAGCCCTTACACCTGAATTCCACAATTAAGGAGCGTCCACTGGGTCTGCAGTACCCTCAGGGTGGGGCCCAGAAAAATCAGAGGAGATGATCCCAGCTTTTAAGGAATGTATACCTTTCTGGGAGAGACCCAACTTACCCAATGGAGTTTAATGGCTTTGGAGTCCCAGACTGAACAGACCTGCAAACGCAATGATTCTACAGGCTCTCCCTTCTTGAGTGAGCGCTCTGCACAGGCGTGAGGCTCGGGACTTTCTGGACAGGCGTTCGAGTCCCCACAACCGACCACCCTGTGAGGTGGACCCATCACAACCCCATTGCACAGATGAGCACGTGGAGGCTCTGGGTCAAGGCCGGGTCATGCAGGTGACAAGCGATAGTGTGCACTCCTTCCCTCAAATCTCTCCCAGCCTGACCTCCTGCCTGCAAGTCTAGCTGCTTTCCTTCATCTTTCCTGAACAGACAGAGTGCCCCAAGGCAGGAACCACGTCTTTTTACTTCCAAACTGCCCGCAGCCTCCCACTTAGCACTGTGGGAGAAGCAGATCCTTAGACACTGTTTTTGAATAAATGGATTAAAAAACTTCCAAGAGGGAAAAGGCAACTCTGTGAGAGTTGGACCATAAAGAAGGCTGAGAGCCAAAGAACTGATGCTTTTGAACCGTGGTGCTGGAGAAGATTCTTGAGAGTCCCTTGGACTGCAAGGAGATTCAACCAGTCCATCCTAAAGGAAGTTAGTCCCAAATATTCATTGGATGGACTGATGCTGAAGCTGAAACTCCAATAATTTGGCCACCTGATGTGAAGAGCCAAATCACTGGAAAAGACCCTGATGCTGGGAAAGATTGAGGGCAAAAGGAGAAGGGGGTGACAGAGGGTGAGATGGTTGGATGGCATCACTGGCTCAATGGACATGAGTTTGAGCAAACTCTGGGAGATAGTGAAGGACAGGGAAGCCTGGTGTGCTGCAGACAGTGGGAGTCAGACACAACTTAGCGACTGAACAGTAACAATGATGAACACTGTATATTTGGAGGAAAGTGTACCCATGCATGTCACTTACTTTGAAAGCACCAACAAAATGAGACAGAGAGACACCTGGAAATTAAGCCGGATATATAATAACGCAAGTCCAGCAAGTCAATAATGGAATCGATGCAGTGGGTATCTGTGGGTGCTCGGTGTATAATTCTTTCAATTTTTACACATATTTGTAATGTTCCATAATAAAATTTGGGAGGGGGATGAAGTGCATCTCAAACAGCTTCATATGAAAAGAACATTGATGTAGTGAGTTTTCAGAGCTATTCACACAAACCCACGGTGTGCAGAGTTAGGAGGCTGGAGAGAGCCATGAAGAAGGCAAAGCACGAGAGGCCCTTGGGCTGCTTTCAGAGTCACCGGACACAGAGATTCACTCTGGGGTCTGGCTCAAGAGCAGAGTCAGAGCAGCCTGGGTCTGCAGTCAGTTTCTCTGCACAAGACACGATTTCCTGTTCCTCGGATTCGGCACCTCCCGGACTCGAAATACTCTCCCTAAATAGCATTTTGATGAGTTAAGTGTAAATGAATCAGAAACAAATGGATTAAGTTTCTCAGCACATGTACAGGGTTGAAGTGAGAAATTAAAAATAGGAAAGGAAGTGGGGAACGACACGGGACAGGGGAAGGGTCTCCGTTTCAAGCTGTGCATAAAACCACCTTCTGAAAAATAATTGACTGACTCACGGATCTCCATCCCAAGGGCTTCTGGGGCCCTCCTCTTTAAAATTCAAATGACTTTGAAAAATATTTCTCCTCCTGGAAAGCAGAGGGGAGAGGAAAGGCTTTGAAGTTCTCCAAGTCATTTAATTTTTTTTTCAAAGGTAAAGTAGTACATTTTTAGCCAATATTAAATAAACATCTTCTTGAATGGTATGTTCAAAGCCTCTGAGCCTCTTATGTTGGCATTTTTTGTTTTGTGTTCTGGAAGGTGAGCGAGGATGGTATCTTTACTTGCCAAATGTTCCAGAATCAGAGAACATCAGACCCAGGAAATTCAGCAGCCCCTATGCTATTATGAAGGAGGGGGAGTTCAGACAGGCTCTAGTGACCTTTCCAGAGAGGGCAGCGGTGGCCCAGCTGGGCTCAGACTGTGAGTGGTCTGGTTTCCAGAAGGGCAGACCGTTCAATTCTTTGCAGGAGAGCCACAGGCTCCAACTCTTAAGCTGAGAATCCTGGGGTCATTCTGCCTGGACAGGCAAGTTTACAGAAGCACCTTTAATCAGTCACCACCAGGGACAATGGCCACGCCTCCCTCCCCAGGGACCCGCAGAGATTAGCACTTGGAGGTAAGGTGGGACAAGGACATTGGAAGTCAATGCACCTTTATGAGGGAATCTGGGCTGAGAGGGAGAGGGGGAAAAAAAAAATCACACCTACGAAGGATTTTTTCCAACCAGCCTAATTTAGACACAACATATACAAACACAACCCGCAAAGATTATCCAGGCACGGAACACGGGACAGTGGGAATGAGACGGGAACAGCAAAATCACGATTCTCAAACACCCGATGTTTGAGTAACAGCCCATAAATTCTTATTAAGTGAACTAACAAATAAATATAATTCACACTCTCCTCTATCACAGAAGTAGTAATGCTTAGTGTGCAAGTTTTCAGAAAAGGCATGTTCGGGGTAAGAAACATCAAACAGAAGATTCTCTTAGGGACGGAGACCACCAAGGCACCCACTGTGAGCCACACAGTATCATTTCAGTTAGCTCTTAAAAGTGGACTGGTGAGATCTGGGTCATTAAACCCATTGTACAGATGTTTTAAAAAATGATCCACAGACAAACCAAGTAATTCACCAAGACCACACAGCTGGTAAGAGATGAATTCAAACACAGGCCTCTCTGATTCCAGAGGGACTTCATCCTATGCTTTGTCATCATAGGTGATCTTCCCTGCCTGGCTGCACCCAGAAGGGAGAACTTAAACCCTAAAGGATCTACAGGAAATCTAACGGAGAGGACTTCCCCAGTGGCGCAGAGATAAAAGATCCGCCTGCCAATGCAGGAGACACGGGTTCGATTCCTGGTCCAGGAAGATCCCACTTGCACAGAGCAACTACTCCCGGGCGCCAGGCCACTGAAGCCCCTGCTCTGCCGCCAGAGAAGCCCCTGAAACACAAATCGAGAGTGAGCCCTGCTCGCTGCAACTAGAGAAAAGCCAGAATGGCAACAAAGACGCAGCACAGCCAAAAATAAAACTCAATCAAATAAAAAAGAAATATAATGGTGAGGGAGATAGGCTGTGGGATAAGAACAATGATAACAACAAATTATATTTGTATGCTAATCTCCTTCACCAGAGGGAATGAACTTTATCGATTTTTTTTAACCCAAAATAACTCTCTTTGTAAACTGGAAAACTAAGATCACTTATAATCACAGCACTCAGAGGTAATCTGTTAATCTTTCGCTAAAAATCCTTCCAAAAATTTTAAGTGTTTTCATATGCTTTAAAAAAAAAAAACTTTTTTATTTTGGAATATTTTTAGATAAACAGAAAAGTTGCCGAGGTCATACAGAGTTCCTGTCTATCCTTGACCCATGAAGGATAAAATGGTATGAACATTTTACATAACCATGGCTATTTGTCAAAATTAAGAAATTAACATCAGTACCTTTCTGTTAAACACAGATTTTGTCTGGATCACCCTAACTTTTTGGCCCATGTCTTTTTTTCAGTTCCAGGACCCAGTCTGGGGTCCCACGTTGTAGCACACTGGTGTAATTTTTAAACAGATCCTTTTTACTCAGCCCTACATCATGAACATACAATATTTCTTTATCAACAGAAGTCTCCGACAGCATTTTCAACAGCTCCCTAGCACTGGGTGGGATCAGTGGGTGAGACCCTCCATTCAAAGGGCATTTCCATAAGTGTCAGATGGACAAACGTCATTGCTGTGTGCACCTGTCTGAGACAGCATCAGGATAAATTCTGGAAGTGCACCACGAGCAAGTTAAGAGTCTCCATTCATTGGGCCATACTCTCCTGAAAGCCTGAGCCCACTGGCCTCCTCCCAACAGATGAATAATTTTACCTTAGATTCACTTGGGACCAGAAAAGACTGACTCAGTAAACCAACTCTTTCATACTCTAGAGCAGGGGTCCTCAACCTCTGGGATCTAATGCCTGATGATCTGAGGTGGAGCTGATGCAATAATAACAAATATTATGTACTGTGATGTAATAATAACCTAATAAGACATAAAGTGCCCAACAAATGCAATGCACTTGAATCCTCAGACCATCCCCCGCACAGTCCGTGGAAAAACTGTCTTCCACGAAAGTGGTCCCTGGTGCCAAAAAGTGGGGGACTGCTACTCTAGAGAGACAGCTGAAAAGAGTCACTGGACTTCCAAGACAATCGCCCCCAATCTCAAAACCAGACTGACCCTCTTCAAGAGGCACCCCCAAATCAGACCTTCATTCTCTCCCATTCCCGCTGGCCCTACTCTTTGGGCCTGACACACAGTGAGAGCTTCAGGCTTCAGCGTTTCAGTCGTGGAACGACTTTCAGGGTCCAGGGGCAACTCCTCCCACTGAGTTCAGTTTCCTTCGCGTCTCTCTGTAGTCTCTCCTGAGACTCCCGGAAGGGCAAGCTCCAAGGCTTGTGCAGTAACGCGTGTACCAGGAAAGACAAAAGGATTTGATAGTCAGCAAAGTTATATGCTCTTTTTTTTTTTTTTTTTTTCAATTCTGGTGCTGAAAGGAACAGGGGGAGGGGGAGAGACTACAAAACTGCTTGCCTGTCTAGAAATGGTTCAGAGTGAGCTTGAACCAGGAACCTGCCCAGCATGACAACCACAGCATGGTCACTCTTCCAAAAGACGCCTATATTTTATTTGGAGACGCCATTCTTCAGTGCAAAATACTCTGTCCCTGTGTGCAGGAAAATGCTCTATATTTGAGATGACTGGAGGGAAAAAAAAAGGGAGGCAGGGTAGATTTAGAAAAATGAGACCTACCCCATGCTGGGGAATTCTTAAGTGCCATCCTGGGTTGCAAAGACAAAAGCAAAGCAAAAGAAAAAACAAGCTACTGGTCAGAGGGAACACTCTTCCATGCCAAACTCAGCTTGAATTAATACACAACGCCACCTCTTAGAGGGGGAAACGCGGCTTTAAAGTAAGAGTCTCTTCTCTAAAGGCAGCTGATTAAAAAACAACAGGAAGTTGAGAAGAGGAGGAGAAAGGGCTGCCCCGTGAGAAGTTTCCTTTGCCCTGATATTTTCGATATTGTCATTCTGGTGAAGGCCATGCCTTCAGGTCAGGAGAGATCAAGTCTCTGAGGCCACTGGTGCCAAGTCCAAGCCCAGGAGAATAATGCCCAGGATCTTGGACTTTTTATCTCCCTGGGGACTCTGTGGTTTGCTCCAGTGGCTGGGAGAACCTACTTCACTTCTGAATTCCACCCAGAAACCTCAGGAGGTTCTGCTCAGGGAAGAGAAAAGTCTAACTGGTTACAGGATACAAGGTCTGCCCAGAGGACATTCCCATCCCCCTCCTCCCAGGTGGTCCCCTGGCCGTTATGGAGAAGCCTTCAGCCAGGGGACAGCATAGAGAATATGAGTCCAAGGAAGGAAAACAAACAAACAAAAACCCAGATTTTAAAACAGAGGAGACACTTTCTCCTGTTTATTGATGAAGTACTGTAGTCACTCAAGAAGGAGTTACTGCACAGAGAACAAAGCCTTAGAAAGCAAAGCACTGGGACTTCCCTGGTGGTCCAGTGGTTTAGACACTGCCTTCAAATTCAGGGGGCGCAGGTTCAGTCCCCTGTCAAGGAACTTAGATCTCACATGCTGCAAGGTGCCGCCAAAAATTTTTTTTTTAATTAAGGAAATTTTAAAATGCAAAGCACCATTGTTCCAGCCTGCATCTTCCAGGGTGAAGCAGCCCATTTCTGCTAATAGAGTCTTTGTAAACCAAATCAGAGATCTCTGAAAGTGAAAGTATTAGCCCCTCAGTTGTATCCAACTCTTTGCGATCCCCTATAGCTTGCCAGGCTCCTCTGTCCATGCAATTTTCCAGGCAAGAATACTGGAATGGGTTGCCATTTTCTTCTCCATGGAATCTTCCTGCCCCAGGAATCGAACCCAGGTGTCCTGCATTGCAAGCAGATTCTTTATTCTCTGAGCCACTAGGGAAACCCGAGAGATCTCTGACATGTAGCCAATTCGACCTATCAAGCTTAAATTACAACTTGAGCCATTATAAGATCAGACCTTAGGATTCGAATCTTGTGAGGGTGTCAGCGTGTGTTAGATTGTGATGTGGAATCTGTAAAAGTGACCACACTTCCATGAAGCTCGACCAAAGCCCTGAGCTTTCAGCCATATTCCCTCAGTGTGGCGTCTGTTTCCATCATGAACACTTATGTGTATTCGGGCAGCACACACTTCAACAGAGAAAAGAACTATGGACAGACCTTCATCCCGTAAGCAAAACAGGCTGTGTGCGTGCGTGCGTGGTTAAGTCGCTCAGCTGTATCTGATTCTTTGCGACCCCATGGACTTCCCAGGCAAGAATACTGGAGTGAGTTGCCATTCTCTTCTCCAGGGGATATTCCCGACTCAGGAATTGAACCCAGGTCTTCCTGCATTGGCAGTCGGGTTCTTTAACATCTGAGCCACCAGGGAAGCCCGAATAAAACAGGCTGCTGGGCTCAAATAAAACTTGCAGCAAATGAAGCCTGACATGTAGGAATAACCACAGTGTTACAGCATATGCAAAAGGCACGCTCTTACAGGGGTGACTCAGACTCCACCTCTGAGGGAAAAGGGGACCAGGAAAGCAGAGAGCTTCCTTTAAGACCCTCTAGAGGCTGGGTCACCCACGCCTTAGCCAGGGCGCAAACTCGGGGAGCCTGGATCCAGACACCACCCCGGGCCGTGTTACAGGATAAGCAAACCATGTGACTTTTCTCAGGGGTTCTGATTCCAGCCAAGGCCAGGTGGACTTCAAACCAGTCCATCCTAAAGGAAATCAACCCTGAATATTCGTTGGAAGGACTGTCGCTGAAGCTCTAATACTTTGGCCACCTGAGGTGAAGAGCCGATTTATTGGAAAAGACCCTGATGCTGGAAAAGATTGAAGGCAGGAGGAGAAGGGGGCAGCAGAGGATGAGATGGTTGGAGAGCATCACTGACTCAGTGGACATGAGTTTGGGCAAACTCCGGGACACAGTGAAGGACAGGGAAGCGTGGTGTGCTGCAGGCCATGGGGTCGCAAAGAGTCGGACAGGACCTAGCGACTGAACGGCAACAAAGACGCAGGGCGGATGCTGCAACATCGTTACGTGCACTGTAAGCAAACACCGGTAAGGACTCGAGAGCGCTTCAGTCCCTTTGAACTTGGTTTGGGACTAGTTTGTCCCTACCCTCTCCAGGCTCCCAGAATAGGACTGGTTTAACCCCTGGGTTCCTCTTACCAGTGCTCCTTACTGTGCCCACCTAGAGATGGTCAGCGAGAGGTAGGGAAGGGGAAGGGAAACCACAGTATCACTGGACCCGCCACCCAAGGCTTCAGGCTGCAGCAAACAGATGGCGTAGGCTGGCTGGGGGCTGTGCAGGGCACGGCTGAGCTCTCTGCCAATCTCCAGGATGGAGCTGGACTCGGCCACCCATGTTCAGAGGGCCTTATTCCACATGCACCCAACCGGGGCAGGAGGCTGGGGTCTACCAGATGGCTGAAAGGTGGACACAGGAGTCCTGGGATCATCTGTCCATTCACACATTTAACAATTAAAAAGCCTGTTCTGTGCCAGGTTTTGGAGACAGAATGTGGTCAGAAATCACCCACCCCCCCAGGCCAGTGGATGAGACCAGCATTCACCTAACAGACAGAGGAATGAATCTGCTGCTACAAATTGAAAAGAGCCCCTGGGAGGGTTGAGAACCCAGGTGGACCAGCCTCGCTAACACACGAACTTGTCCTGCAAGGGTAGAGATGAAACCCGAAGACGCAACTGTTGATCGGCTCTTGACTTGCGTTGAGTTCATCCCTCTAAGCTCATGTGCTGTGCTCAGTCCCTCAGTCGTGTCCGACTCTTTGTGACCCCATGGACTGCAGCCTGCCAGGCTCCTCTGTCCATGGGATTCTCCAGGCAAGGATACCGGAGTGGGTTGTCATGCCCTCCTCCAGAGGATAGGCCCAACCCAGGGATGGAACCTGCATTGCCTGCATCTCCTGCATTGGCAGGTGGATACTTTACCACTGAGCCACCTGGGAAGCCCCAACGCATCCCTTCCTCATCTGTACAATGGGTCCATTTCCCTGTGGCTCCTCGGATGCTTAAGTGTGAAACTGCATTTTTAGGGACTTCATTCAATGACAGCTCTAAGTGATAACCTGTTTCATCAGGAGGACTGCTTAAAATAAAGGGATCGGGCTTAAGTCCACAGAGTTCTCCCTGAGCACTCCCTCCCATAGCAAAGCCACAGGCAGAGGCCAGCCTCCTCTCTTCCCCGGCAGACAGGCCTGGGCTCTTTCCATAGACTCTGACCCTTCACACACCCTGATCTAGCTCGATTCCAGGGAAAGCCTCCTCTGGTGGCCCAGTCGTATCCGACTCTCTGCGACCCCACAAACTGCAGCCCACCAGGCTCCTCTGTCCTCCTCCATCGGAGTGGGTCGACTCCTCTGGCTTCACAACAAGGCTGTGATCCATGAAGGGGAGAACCCCGCCTTTGATTTCAGTCCGGGGTCTCTTTAAGCAGCCGCTGCCAGCGCTGTGGGGGATTTGTGGTGACTCAGCCTTGGCCCCAGAGAAGCTGGAGGCTCTATGGCTCAGCCAGGATGTGGCTCTGAGCCTGTGAGCTGCTGGGAGGAGAGAAAGCTGTTCCCTGGGGCCTCCTGAAGCTCCCTCCCTTTTGTCTGACCAGCCTGTTGGTTCCCCCACCAGCAGCCGCCACCGAGGTGCGCGTCAGCCCAGCAATACCACCATCCTCACCGAGGTGCATGCAGAAAGAAGGCTGCATCCTCCCAAGGGCATGAAGGGCAAGAGCATCGCCTGCCTGCCCCCCAGGGGGAATCAAGCCCTGGGGCGGAGAAGACAGAGGGGCTTCCTGCCTCCTCCTCTCTCCTCTCCTTCCTTGAAGGCAGCTTATCTGAGTGTAGAGAACTCTGCTCTGTTCCTCCTTGATGGGAACACGGGCACAGCCAGGGAACCAGGAAGCCCCGGGAGCCCCGCGTGGTTTGCAACTGGCCTATTTCCACTCGTTTCCAAGCAACATGACACAAAATCCCCTGGAACGGGATCCCCGAGCCAGCAAACTGGGAGGCGCCGGGACCACTCTCGCTCACACCCTCCGCATCACAGCAAGTGGGGGCTCGGGCATAAGTGGCGAGCAGATGCGGAGTTCTGCTCAGAGCCCAGGGCCCCGGGAACTCCTTTCAGGGCTGGAGAAGGAAAGGAGGTTCAGTCTCTTGCAGGCGAAAGACAAGGTCACCCAGCTCGCCGAGATGCTCCACAGGTCCGCCCTCCCCGTCTGGATCCTGACTGCACGTCACTTGGGGTCTTCCGCGTACCCACTTCCAGCCCAGCCAGCCTCAGAGAGCCAGGACAAGGCTGCCTGAGCCCTTCCTGCCGACAGACAACCCGCCCCCTCCAGTTCAGAACTCCTCTCCTTAGCATCCTCCTTAAGAGATTTAGGCAAAGACTTAGCAACTGTTACTCGATTCTCGTGAAAGAAAAAAAGAAAAAAAAAAATCCTTCCCTTGTTTTATCCATCCCCTCCAGGACCACGTTCTAATTATGTTTGAAATGATGTCACCTCAAGGGCTAAGTCCATGAGGTGTACCTCCCCGGGCACTCAAGTCTGCAGGCAGATAGGGTCTGAAATCTTGGGGCGATTTCAGGAAGGGGGCCTTGCATTGAAGATGAAAATCCACTCAACACAAGAAAAAGGTGGGTTTTCCTTTATGTCAACCAGGACTTAGTAAGAATACTACAACAGGTTGCCGTTTCCTCCTCTGGCGATCTTCCCAACCTGGTGACCAAAGCTGGGTCTCCTGCATCAGCGGGTGGATTTTCTACCGTCTGAGCCACCAGGGAAGCCCACTTTTATTTTCAAACCTGACTTTAGAAAAATATCTACAGGTTCATCCTCCCTAAAGAAAGAATACACACACACACACACACACACACACACACACACACTGTTAGAGGGGAGAAACAGAAGGAAACTAGCATCTCTTTTGCTCCACTGAAGTGGGGTCTTTTTTTTTTACTTCAAAGTAAAAGCTCCATCATACAAGAAACAAAAGTGAGTTGAGTTCCAAGGGCCAAGCAAAGCAATGGACACAACCGTCCAAGGAGCCTGGACGTGGAAGGCGTGACCTGTGTCTGCCCAGCTCCCCTGAGAGGCTTATGGAACACTGGCCAAGGTGGGGAACCCGGCTCTGTGTGGGGAGCTGCCCACACCTCCCTTGTTAAAAAGCACATTTTACTCAGGGCCAGTTGATTTACAGTGCTGTGTTAATCTTTGCTCTACAGCAAAATGACTCAGTTGCACCTCTCTATACACATTTTCTTTCTCCTTCCATTTACTTTTATACTGAAGCAGAGTTGACTTACGATGTGGTACCAATTCTGGTGGATCAGAGAGTAAAGAATCCACCTGCAGGGACCTGGGTTCAGTCCCTGGGTCGGGAAGATCCCCCGGAGAAGGGAATGGATATCCACTCCAATATTCTTGCCTGGAGTAGTCCATGGACAGAGGAGCCTGGTGGGCTACAGTCCTTGGGGTCACAAAGAGATGGACATGACCAACCCCTGCCGCACAGCCACGCGGCTCAGTTATGCACAGAGACGTTCTTTTTGCCGTACTCTTTTCCATTCCCTTTTATCCCAGAATACTGAATGGCATCCCCTCTGCTACATAGCAGGACCTTGTTGTTGCCCTCTGCAACAGTCTCTCACACCTCACGCACCACCCAAACCAGCCCTAAACGGAACCCAACATCAGAGGCCCACCAGCCTCTCACAGCCTACTTCGCACACTCACATAGTAGGTATTCGGGAAACTTCACCGAATTTCACTAAACCTGCTGCAAATAAAACAAAGCCACGTCCCCCCTAAGCCGAAAGGCCTGGGCCCTCAGGATGCATGTTAACTCTTTCATGCTCTCCAGACCCCACACGGGTCACTCGAGATTAATGAGCACCGTGTCCCCAACGTCCCCAGGGTCAGCCTACTGGAATGGAAACAGGAATGAGCGAGGAACAGCCTCAGAAGGTCAGAAATCCCCAAAATGACGGCGAAACACACAAACAAAAAGCAGAAATGGGGGTCATTCTGTCTGGCGGCTGACTCGGAGAGGAGCGAGGTTTTCTCCTTGTCGCAGAACAAACCGTGATCTGAGTTTGGAGCTTTTCAAACTGAAAGCCAGCAAACGCATCTAATTAAATGATACAGTAAAGCCCTGTGCACTTTCTAGAAGTTGCCAGAATTCTAGAAGGGCGCCAAGTTGGTGTGGAAGGGAGAATGCACTAATTTTTTTTTTTAATCTCATCTTATTAACAATGACCCATTACTGTCCACATGCTAAATGCCAGACCCAACACGGTGATTTACGGTTACCAGCACATCCAATGCTCTTATAGTCCTCACGTAAGGACCCCTGTCATCCCTGTTCTGCAGGAGGAAAAACCGAGAGCTTGCAGCAAGGTGAGGGCAGAGAGAAGATTTAGAGGGCCAGCTGACTCGAAGCCCACAGCCCTAACATTACATGGACTCTCTGATTCAGAGAGGCTCTGCTGCACAATGTGCGGAGCCCGGGTGGCCGACGAGGAATCGGCTCCAGGACTTGTTCTATTTCTGACCCAAAGGATGGAAGGGCCACAGCACTTGGCAGGATCACAGAGGGGTGGAGGGCTGCCCAGGAGGGCCCCCTCCCCACACAGCCACCCCAGACCCCAGCAGCTCCAGACCCTGAAGCTCCCGTGGCTCCTGCCCAGCCTGGCAGGGAGGGAGGCCCGATGGTGTCCGTGAACATCCAAAGGAGCTCCCCTAGGAGGCAGCAGGAAGTCTCCGTAGCAGCAGGCCAGTGACGGGGAGATCAGAAGCTCAGGTCAAGACTTGAGGACCAGGTTAAGCCTAGCCCAGATGCCCCCAGCAGCTGCCCCATTGTCCTTTGCAGGGGTCCTCACCCCGAGCAGAGAGCAAGAGTGAATTCTGGAATCTCACGTCCATCATGCTAAGTACAAGAAGCCGGACACAAAAGGCCACTGAGCATGCGACCGTTGGCACGCAATATCCAGACCTGGCGAATCCAGAGAGATGGAAAGTAGATTCAAGGTTGCCAGGGTCCACGAGGAAGGAGGCAGGGAGGGAGGGTCGTGACTGCTAACGGGTGCGGGGCTTCCTTCCGCGGTCCTTCTGGAAGCTTCTGGAACAGACGGTGGTGAAGGCCGCACGACATCGTGAACGTCCTTAAGGCCACTGACCCGTACACTTTAAAATGATCACAAGGGTGCATCTGATGTTATAAGCCTTCTGTCATCGTTATGGGGGCAAAAAGGGTGAATCTCTAAAGAACCACTGAACTTACTCAATCAAGCGTGAGACCAAAAGCACGGAGCCAGGTCTGAGGCTCTCCGAGGTTTAGAACTGGACGTTCCCCTAAGACCCTCCAGTTTATGAAGTTGGTGTTTAGAGAGAGGGTGGAGTGGGCAGGGAGGGAAGGAAGAGGCAGGGAAGGCGGCCAGGCCCCAGAGCCAGAGAGCTGACCAGCTGAGCTGCAGCCCAGGGAGCCCCTCCCCAGCCCACTGCAGGCTCGGGCAGCAGCCCCCAGCACCCCCAGGCTCAGGCAGCCCCAAGACCCCACGGCCCGCCCCCCACCGCCTCCACCTGGCAGGCGTCGCCGCGACTTTCTCGGGCCAGGAGCCCAGTGTCCTTGGTCCAGATCACAGACCCAACACCAGTTTATCTGCAGTGGGCAAACAGGGCGGCAGCAAGCGGCGGAACTCTGACAATATTTAATGACTCGGGGGTAGGGGCAGCTTTGCAGGATGCAGGAAGGCAGGCAGAAAACTCCAGGGGAAATTCCGTGGGGGGGCAGATAAAAGGGGACCGTAAAGCAATCTTGACAGGTTAACAGACAGGTAATATTCCAATGGTGTTGACTTAACCAGGCTAGCGCTGCATGTGGCCCCGATCAAGCCGGGCGCAAGAGCCTGGGCAGCTGAGGGCTTCACGGAAACAAAGATCCAGTCAGAGAAAACCAAACAACAGCCAGTCAGAGGCTGGCCGCCGGGCCAGCCTCTCCCCCAGCTCGGAAGCCGCCCAGAGATGCTTCCTGGAGACTGACCCGGAGAGAGAGCCTCCAGCACGACGGACGTGGTGCGGGAGCTGACACCTGGGGACAGCTTCTTGGAAAGGCTGGGGCACGGACAAGGGGAAAATGCCACACACACCACCCCGCCCCCCCCATGTCAAGGCACGCCAGTTCTGCAAATCCTAGTCCTAGAAAGACGGCCTTGTCAGTTCCACCCGCGGCCCCAGGGCTCCTGGTTCAGGATATAGAGACAGCAAAGAGATTCGTGCCATCGCCAAAATCTGATTCGATCCACCTAGACTCAAACACGGGTTCTGCCATCTCTGTAACACTCAGGGTGGGTTCCTGAACATGTCCAGGCCTCCACTTTCTCATCTGTAAAATGGGACCATAATCCTCACAAGGTGGTTTAACCCATGGGTGGTGGTGGTGGTTTTAGTCTATAAGTTGTGTCCAGCTCTTTGCAACTCTGTGGACTGTAGACCCCAGGCTCCTCTGCCCATGGGATTTCCCAGGCAAGAATACTGGAGTGGGTAGTCATTTTCTTCTCCACGGGATCTTCCCCACTCGGGGATTGAACCCGTGTCTCCTGCCTTCGCAGGCAGATTCTTTACTGTCTAAGTCCCCAGGGAAGCCCAACAAATGGATTACGTATGATTAATTATGCGTTCATGTAATTGGTATAAATATCAACGCTACTGAGATTTCCCCAGCAGTCCTTTGGTTAAGATTCTATGCTTCCAAGGGGGTGCGGATTCGATCCCTGGTTGAGGAACTAAGATCCCACAAGCTGTGTGGTGCAGTGAGGGGAAAAAAAAAATTGTAAATCAACTGCAGGTCAATAAATGTTTTTTAAAACGTTTAACTCAATACTATTGAATGTCTACTTAAATAATGAGTGGGAATAAATAAATAACACGAGGGTTGAGGGGCGCACACTGCCGGGGTGATGGTAGGTGCTCAAGACATTTCATTTTCCTTCGACAACGGTCTCTCCCACCCACCTGCCCAGATTCAGGATGGGATCTTCTGAATACAGCCGAACAACTGACAGACTGGAAGGTGCTTGATTTTTCAAAAGGTACGAAGGCCGTTCTACCCCCACCATGCTCCCAAAGAACGGGGAGAAGACAGGCATCCCCAGTGGCTTAGTAGTGAAGAGTCCGCCTGCCGCCACAGGAGACACTGGTCCGAGAAGATCCCTCACGCCTCGAAGCAGCTAAACCCGTGTGCCCCACAACCCCTGAGCCTGCACTCCAGAGCCAGGGAGCCGCAGCTACTGAAGCCCATGGGCCCTACAGCCCGGACTCTGCAACAAGAGACCCCACCATGACAAGACGCCCGTGCACCGCAGCTAGAGAGGAGCCCTGTTCACTGCAGCCAGAGAAGAGCCCTTCAGCAATGAAGACCTGGTCAAAAATGAAGCACGGTCAAAAATAAATAGAGTTATGGGAAAAGACTCTGATGCTGGGAAAGATTGAGGGCAAACGGAGAAGGGGGCGACAGAGGATGAGATGGTCAGATGACATCTCAATGGACATGAGTTTCAGCAAACTCCGGGAGATAGTGAAGGAAGGAAAGCCTGGCGTGCTGCAGTCCATGGGGTCGCAGAGTCAGACACAACGGAGCAACTGAACAACAAAATTTTAAAAAGAAAGGGGACAAAGTTCCTTATGGTGAATAAAAGAGGTGTCAACCTGGCTTAGGTACTAGAGGAAGACACCCAAGCCAGCCCCAGCTCTCTGAGACCTTGGCAGACACACTCAGCAAGCTGATATAGTTCCATGTGCCTGAGTTTCTCAGAGAAAGTACAAGTTCTCAAAGTCACTGAACCAGCACAAAAGGGGTGCCAAGATGCTGACTTCATTTCCTTCAGGGCTCCCTGGCCTCTGTTACAGGACACTATTTAGAGGTTGGATTATATATTTTTAGGTTATTTGGGAAATCATTGTGGCTTTAAATAATAAAATTCTGAGTGACATCTGTCAGCCCCGGTGACCATGAGTCTGCTAAACGGCGTTTTCTTCTTTTTTTTTTTTCATTTCTGAAAAGTGCAATGAGGTAAGTGTTACCCAGAAAGGCTTGTAAGAGGCTTCAGGGTTGTGTATTAAACACTCTCTTGAAACAGGTCCCAAGGCGTGTCCTGGAGACCTAGGAACAGGCACGAGGGAGATAGTGGAGGAGAGGGGAGCCTGGTGAGCTGCAGTCCATGGGGTTGCGAAGAGTCGGACATGACTTAGCGACTGAACAACAAGGATGACGAGACAGATAAATGGGTGTAAGGAGAGGAGCACACACTCTGTTACAAAGATCACGGGACTCAGGAGGGGTCAGGAGTTTCATTCAAACCACTGGGAAATACGTTTTACACATTTCTGGGCTTTGAACTGTCTTTCTTCATAAAGACCTCTGTGATATAAGGAGGGTAGGATTATTCTCCACATGTGACCGAAAAGAAAACTCAGCAAAGAGATGATGAAGACCCGCCCCCGCCCCCGCCCCCAACCCCAGTCTCAACACGAGTAACAGAAAAGCTGGGGCCAGCACCCAGCTCACCCACCCGCCCTGGTATACTCGATTTCTTGAAACAGTGTTTTGGAGCCAGAGAGTCGGACATGACTGTTGTTCAGTCACTAAGTCGTGTCTGACTCTTTGCGACCCCATAGGCAGGCTCCTCTGTCCTTCACCATCTCCTGGAGATCCTCAAATTCATGTCCCCTGAGTATCCATGATGCTATCCAACCATCTCATTCTCTGCCATTCCCTTCTCCTCCTGCCTTCAATCCTTCCCAGCATCAGGGTCTTTTCCAACAAGTTGGCTCTTTGCATCAGGTGGCCAAGGTATTAGAGCTTCAGCAGCAGTCCTTCCAATGAACATTCAGGGTTGATTTCCTTTAGGATTGACTGGTTTGCTCTCCTTGTGGTCCAAGGGACTCTCAAGAGTCTTCTCCAGCACCACAGTTTGAAAGCACCAATTCTTCAGCACTCAGTTTTCTTTATGGTCCAACTCTCACATCTGTACATGACTATTGGAAAAACCATAGCTTTGACTAGAATTTGTCAGCAAAGTGACTTAGAGCCTTATATCTCTCCAAAAATACATCTCCCACGTCCCATCCAAAGCCTGCAGACGATCCTAACCGAAGGGACCGGGAAGTGATCCCACGTCCCATCAGCCTTGCCAGCAGCTGGTACCTAAACCACATCACCGTGTGTGGCCTTTACACCCAGGAAAACACTCCTAATCACATTTCTGGAAATCAACGAGAAGTGGCTTGCCAAAAGAGGGAAGGACCAGACCACACCTCAAAGCTCCCTGTGCAGGCAGCGCTGGAAACCAGAAAACACCAAAACCACACCGAGAAATGCCCCAGCAGTACACCCGCTGTCTGACCCGGAACACAGTAGGTGCACGATACATGTGAAATTAGGAGGACTCTGGGTCCACAATCACCTGCATTTAAAGCTCTATGCTCAGGGGTTGGGAAAGAATTAAACTGGGATTATGGGATTAACAGATGCACAAAACCACACATATCAAATAGGTAAACAAAAAGGTTTACTGTACAGCACACGGAACTATAGGCAATATTTTGTAATAAACTATAATGGAAAAGAATTGAAAACAAAGAATATGTGTGTGTGCGTGTGTGTGTATGTAACTGAATCATTTTACTATGTACCTGAAACCCATACTATTGTAAATCAACTATACTTCAATTAAAAAAAAAAATTCTATGCTCCAAATGAGATCATTCTATTGTTGTTCAGTTGCTCAGTCGTGTCTGACTCTTTGCGACCCCATGGACCATAGCACGCCAGGCTTCCCTGTCCTTCACTATCTCCCAGAGTTTGTTCACTCATGTCCATTGAATTGATGGTGCCATCCAACCATCTCATCGTCAGTCATTCCCTTCTCCTCTTGCCGTCAATCTTTCCCAGCATCAGGGTCTTTTCCAACAAGTCAGCTCTTCATAATGGGAAAAACAGCTCTGTGCTCCAGGGGTAACCAGAGTTTTCACCCATCTTCTCCCCACCAGGACAAGAAGCAGGAAGGAAATCGCTTCAGTAGATTTCTCTTCCAAGTCACAGAGCCCAATCCCCCACCGCTAACGCCCCCAACACAAGACATGAGCCAACATGAAGGGCATAAAGTCTCCCCCAACCCCCAACACTCTGTGACCTTGTCTCCGGGGGAAGCTAAAGTCAACTAATAAACCAATCGCTGGGCAGCTCATCAGAAAGCAGGTTTCAGTTCTGGAAACAAACAGACTCACAAAAATCAATGTGGATTGCTACACACGAATTGTGCGAAGTCCAAAAATCTGACACTCTTTCAAGGATGCAGAGGAGAATGAATCAAAAGCCAAGAAGGAAAAAGCAACTGAGGTTAGATAAAGAAAGACCTCGGAGGAACCAGGAGGAAGACTTCCAGAGCGTGACTAGCCGGCCACAGCTGACGAAGGGGGCTTTCCCCCCATCCTCTCTCGCGCTGGGCGGGCAGGAGCTCTCCCTAGAGGAATTCATTATCTTCAGCTCCTTTCTGCAAAAACCGCTCCAAGAAAAAGAAGACATGTTTAACCAGAGATACAAGCTAGAAAGGGCCGCCGGCTCTTAAAACTTGGGCCATAAATGTGCTCGAGGGTTGGTTTTGCCCTTAAAGGAAAGAAAATTTATGGTTTGTCAGATAAGTAGAAAGGAAAACCCTCAGGATGGAAACCTGGCCAGATAAAAGTCTACAAATGAGTAAAAAGTTTTCTTAAAATACAGTGTCTAAATATTTCAGCCACAAAAAGGTTTTAGGATCCACCGAGCTTCATTTTTAACTCCAACCAAACCTAGCCACATCTCCACAAGAAAATATTCCTTTCTTTCTTTGTTGGATGGGTTTGTCTGAGGGCCATTCAGCTGGGAGACTGTAAGCCTTGCCTTTGGCCACCTTAACAGTTCGATTAACCATAGAATGGCTAAGAGAGGGAGTGAGGGAGGGAGCATTATTGACTGAGAGGTGACAAGACGGTACCTTCCAGAAGGCGGGAAATATTCCATTTCTTGACTCGAATGGTGGTTCCATGGAGGTATACAGAAAAATTCACTGAGCTGTACATTTAAGATTTGCTTATTTTATTTTTTCTATGCTAAATTAAAAAACATTAATTGGAGTAGAGTTGATTGACTATTTTTGTTTTTAATTAACTTTTATTGTAGTATAGTTGATTTACAGTGTTGTGTTAATTTCAGGTGTATAGCAAAGCGAGTCAGTTACACACACACACACACACACACACACGAAAAAGGAAAAGTCAAAGTGTTAGTCCATCAGTCGTGTCTGACTTTTTGCCAACCCCATGGACTGCAGCCCGCCGGGCTCCTCTGTCCATGGAATTCTCCAAGCGGCACCCCACAGCATGTGTGATGTTAGTTCCCAGATCCCAGATCACGGGTCGAACCCATGCCCCCTGCATTGGAAGTACAGAGTCGTAACCACTGGACCACGAAGGCCTAGACCCCTCCATTCCTTACTGTTTCTGCTCACAAGGGGTCCCTCCCAGTCTACCTTCCCGGAAGTCTTCACATGGTCTTAGACCCAGACAAATGCTGTCCGTAGGAAGACCTGTGGAGGATTACCAGAGTCTGTCTTTGAGGCCATACTGCATGGCCTTGGAGCCTCAAAATCAGGGTTCATCTTTAAAGTCAGCATCAGGAAGACATACCCACTGGGCCATCAGAAGCCCCCAGAGCCCCAGCAGCCTCCGCCAGCCCCTCCCACAGCTGCTCTTCCTGACTCCACTGCGTAAGCAGAGGCGCCTGCCTCGCTGACGGCAGCAAGCAGAAAGGGCAGCCCTCATGCTTCCCTCTAAGGCATTCATTTGTGGTTTTTATTTATAGTCCTGCACATATTTGTGCATAAATACATATGCCAGCCAGGAAGCATGGGCCCAGGTACACACACACACACACCAGAAAAAGCAACACTTATTTGTACATATGCACAGCGCAGTTAAAGATAAGTCCGCTTGTTGCTTCTAGAAGCCGAGAACCTATTAATCGTCACACTTTCGATGCCAGAAACAACCGCAAAAATAAACATTGTCATTTTAATCAACTCTCGCAACCACCCCAATGAGAGCAGAGTAGGAATTTCAGCAAGTTCTCTCCCTTTGTTCTTTTTTTTTTTTGGATGTGGACCATTTTTTAAAGTCTATTGAATTTGTCACAATGTTGCTTCTGCTTTATGCTGTGGGTTTTTGGCCATGGGTACGTGGGATCCTAGCTCCCTGACCGGGGATGGAACCTGTACCCTGTGCCTTGGGAGGCAGAGTCTTAACCCCTGGACCTCCAGGGAAGTCCCGTTGCTCTTCATTAATCTAAGAATTTGGAAAATGGAGGGAGACCGTCTAGTCTCCAAAACTGGTACCCAGTGCGGTCTGTCTCAGATAGCATGAAACCATCTCCCTTCGTCTCTCCTCCATCTGCGACTTGGGAACTGGCTGCTTGTACACAATCCACTCAGAGACCCTTTACCCACTTAGAGGTCCTGAAACGCATTCAGATAATCTCACGGGGGTGGGCATTAAGGACAGAGGAGCTAGTCCTAACGACGTGACCCATCAACTGCGGTGAACCAGGAGATAGCTGGATGGACGGGCCAGGAGAGGACCCAGGCTAGATTATTCCTTGCACTTTTATTTATTTATTTATTTTTTAAAGAACGCACTTTATTTTTTTAATTAGTTATTTTTTTATCCTTTGGCCGTGCCAAATGCCACATGGGAATCTTAGTTCCCCAACCAGGGATCGAATCCACGCCCCCTGCGTTGGAAGTGTGGTATCCTAAGCACCAGACCACCAGGGAAGTCCCTATTTCTTGTAACTTTAAAATATAAGCACCCCAATCGCTGAAACTTTACAGAAAAAAAGGAAAGAATCCAGCCGCTGACGTGAGGCTTTCTGTAACTCTCTCTCTCTCTGCACATTTGTTTCTTTCTTCATTTTGATGATCATCCAGGACATCAGCTCCCTGGGCTGTCCCTTCGCACCCACTCCCATGCATATCTGACAAAAGAATCAGAAGTCCTCTCGTATCTACTCGTAAAGGCACTTGATGAAAAAGCTTCCCGCTGGAGCTATCTGTGAGCCCATGATACAGGAACACAGCCTGCAATAATGTTGCAGGTTGCAGCCCACGAGTTATCCCAAATGGTGAGAAAATTTGTGCTCAGCGCACTGAAGCCAACTGGAAGAAATGGACAATGTTCTCTGGCTGGAATGACTTGTGCTGGACCCACAGTTTAACAGGGAGGAGAAGCCAGAGACAAACATCTTTAGTAGCTTGTGCCTGAGTTTGGGATGAGAGTCGGTGGGAAACCCAAACTATCGTCTGCAATGTGTCATCTCATGGTGGGATGGGGTCAATGAAGGTGACTTCTAAGAAACTTCTGGGCTGCCAAGACCAAACCCCTAGACCTCCTAGAAGTATCAGTTCATGCCTGTGTCTATAATCTCCCAGAAGAGCCTGGACATGAAAGCTTGAAAAGCATTTCACCAAGAGGAATCTCTTGCGTCCTGGCTGTGTACCCTCTCCTCCGTCTCTTCCTTGTATCCGCCACTCTCGGCTTCCCCCCACCCTCAGCACCCTCCCAATAAAGCCCCCCACAACGCCAAGGTACATGGCTGAATACCCTCCGAGGGGTTTTCAGCCTAAACTCAGAAGTACATAGGGCTTCCCAGGTGGCAAAGTGCTGAAGAATCCACCAATGCAGGAGACACAAGAAGTGCTGGTTCGATCCCTGGGTCAGGAATATCCCCTGGAGTAGGAAATGGCACACTCCAGTATTCTTGCCTGGAAAATTCCATGGACAGAGGAGCCTGCTGCGCTATAGTCCATGGGTTGCTATAGTTAGGTCCAAAGAGTTGGACATAACTGAGCAACTGAGCATGCACACGTGTACGCACGTGCACACACACACACACACACACACAGAGTACATAAAAACAGAGAAGGTGTGAAAAAGCAATTTGAAAAACACACTCACTTCTACCATCAGTCACGTTGGTTATTTATCATAATTCCACATCTCCAAAACTCAAATTTCAGCCATCGATTCCACCTATGCTAAATTCTAATCACTCTAGAAAGGAAACATATCAGCCCAGTTCAAAGCAACATATGATAAGGATACATTGAAAATAATACCCAAAGTTCCACAAAGAGAAATAGTTATGTCAAATTTTCCTTTGGCAACTTATCCATCCTAAAGTTTCTCATCCCATTATCAAGAAATACACTAAGGATGCAAGAGAAAGTAGAGAAAACGCTGACAAAGAGGGGAAGGGGAGTGACCTTAGTTAACTTATTAGAAAGATAATAAGAGCTAATGTTTTTTCAAGGGCTATTTCCTGGCATGGAGCTATGTATACTTTATTAATAATTAAAAAAACATTTTGTGTGTTTTGGCCACACCGGGCGGCATGTGAGGTCTTACTTCCCTGACCAGGGATTGAACCTGTGTCCCCTGCATTGGAAGACTAGAGTCTTAACCACTGGACCACCAGGGAAGCCCCTGTGTGTGAAGTCGCTCAGTCATGTCTGACTCTTTGCGACCCCATGGACTGTAGCCCGCCACGATCCTCCGTCCATGGGATTTTCCAGGCAAGAATTCTGGAGTGGGTTGCCATTTCCTTCTCCAGGAGATCTTCCGGACCCAGGGATTGAAACCGGGTCTCCCGCATTGTAGGCAGATGCTTTACCATCTGAGCCACCAGGCAAGCTCAGAGAAGGCCCTAGAGCTATGCATTTTACATGCACTGTCTCACATTCTCTTTCTCAAAACCTTTGCCTCCCAGTATTACCATTCGTTCCTTGGAGAAGGCAACAGCAACCCACTCCAGTATTCTTGCCTGGAGAATTTCATGGACGGAGGAGCCTGGCGGGCTACAGTCTATGGGGTCACAAACAGTCGGACACGAGTTAGCGACTAAACAACAACATTACCATTCCTTAGAGAAACTCCATCAAGCCTCTGTGCTTCCACACACGCTGTTCCCTCTGCCTGAGAAGCCCTTCCAGTCTCATCTCCTCCCTGAGACGTCCTCTGAACACCTCTTAACCGTCACAAGACACTGACTGTCCCTGGGGAAGTCTTCCCTCTATCCCAAGCATCGTTTTCCTAGAAGTCCAGACTTCTCTCCAGCCACTGACCACATGGTCACTGTAATCACTTGTCCCCAAGCCTTGTCTATTCATTACCTGAGCACCATCCTCAAGGGCACTGATCTAAATGGACCTTTGTCTCCTCAGCATGTCACACAGAGCCAGGCCAACAGTGCAAGCTTCACAAATATTTGTAGAATAGAGCAACACATGAATACATTTCTCCCATGAAGATCGACTGATAAGATGATTTCATTAAAAAAAAAAAAAGCACATATCAAGACTCCTTCCAGGTACAGGTTACCAGTGGAAGACACACCTCCACCCTAGGACAGTCTATGCAGAGGGTGTCCAGCCTGCAGTTGACTTAAGCAAATGTCTCCACCGTCCATTTGGTCCAAGCAAACAACTACTTTGCTTTCTGCTCTCTCTCACTAAGAATTTTCAGCAAGTATTTTCTTATACGTTTCCTGGCTGCGCCTGGTATCAGCTGCGGCATGTGGGGTTTAGTTCCCTGACCACGGATTGAACCCAGGCCCCCCCTGCATTGGGAGCTCGGCGTCTTAACCACGGGACCATCAGGGAAGTCCCAGAACGTGTCTTGAAGGATTTCAGGAAGCGGTGGGAGGGTCTGGCCTCACTTTTTTTCATCTAAGGTTTTGGTTGTAAGCCCAGCAGGTCAGCCTGCTTCTCCGCCATCAAATCAAGGAGAAGAGCTTCTTCAACTGCATCTCAAGTGGGAGAACCACCTACTACCCGCAGGAAACCACCCATGGAACCAAGTCACGGGGCCAGTAGGAGGGCAGCGGACGTTCAAAGCCAGGACAGCGAGTGCCCCGCGCCCGCTGTGTCCAGAGACGGAGGCCTTCGGGTGTGTACCACAGCTGTCCCCATGCAGTCGGCACGTTGTGTCTACGATGTCCTTGCTGGAGACGTTTCCTGGAGACCCTCCTGGGGAGGCGGGGACCCCAGAGGGGTCCAACCGCAGCACGCAACGGTCCAGCTGGTTCTTGGACAACCGCCAGACAGGAGATTGAATCTCGGAAGCCAAGCACTGGCACCTCTGTCCTCTCTGCCCCGAGGGCGATCCACCACCCCCGCCCCCAGCCCACTCAGGCGGCCACAGCGAGCCGGGTCAACCACTGGGGAGCCTGACCTGGAGCAGGACCTCCAGAGGAGAGAGCAAGGCAGTAATCCAGCTCCTCTGAGCCCTATGTGTGTGTGGGACAGCCCAGGGCCCCAGCCAACCTCACTCGGGGGGTAGCTAGGGAGACAGCGAGGGTCAGATTCTCCACTCTGCCCCCAGTGAGCTGTGTGACCTAAGGCAAGTTGCTTCCTTTCTCTAAATATGCTTCTTCGCTCATAAAAGGTATAATACCTACCTTCTGGAAGTGTGGAAGGTATCAAGACAACCTCTGCAGAACACCTCCATCTGGGCATAGAATGTGGTCAATAAACACGAGCTTTCTAGTATTTACATTATAGTCATGCCCTTGAGTGTTTGACTACAAGCTCCCCGAGGGCAGTATTTCTCTGTTTCCTAAGAAGCTGAGTTCTCAGCACAGGCCTGATGCAAATAGGGCTGTTTGGAATACAATGCCCTGCCTGTCAGCAGGATGACCCCTTGACAACACACCCCAGCGACCTGCAAGGCCTCTGGGACCTGCAGACAAAAGGCAGAGCCTGGTCCCCTCGTCCACTGAGTCCACCTTCCCCCCCATCACCCATCAGACAGCACCCTCAGCCTCCCAGGGGAAATGGTGTGAAGAGGATGGCTGGGCCCTTGCTGACTGAAGCTCGTCCACACCCTTGTCGGCCTTGCCCCGAGTGTCCGATGAAAGGACTTGATCTTCTTTAAAGGAATCTTTGGAGGCATGGAGCAAGGAGATGGGCAGGAGTTCCCTGGCCTAGGGAGCCCCGGAAGTCACGCGGACCTTTCACCCTGCCTGTGCCACAGCTTCTAACACCAATGTGCCTTCCACCTCCAGGGGTGAGATTGTCCACACGCATGCAAGTGCACACATGTGTGGGCACGACACACACGTGGACGTGGCACACGTTGCACACGACACACATGCACGTAACATGCACACGTGCACGACATGCAGTGCACGCACATACATGACACATGCATGCAACAGACGTGTGCAGCACACACATGCAGGTGTGTACATGGCATGTGACACTTGTACAGCACCTGTGCACATGACGTGCATGCATAGACCTGACAAGTGCCTGTGACAGACTGCATGACACGTGCATGCAGGTGTGTACATGACATGTGCACACACGTGTACATGACACCCGTGCACGTGACATGCACATGCACACGTGTACCTGATGCACACATGCATTCGCGTACATGATACACTCATGCACACGACACACACATCTTTGGAGGCACGCTCTCTGTTAGTGGAAACGAGACATGACGAGACGGTTATCTTTCATGTCTTATGACCACTTTGAGCAAGGCCGTTACAGATCACGCTGCCCCTTTGTTCAAAACGGCAGGGTTGTTTACTGTGCAGTCTCTAAAGCGAAGAATGGATCCCATGACTTGTAGAGGAAGAGATCCGCAAAGCTCTAGGCCAGGAGCAGGAGGAGCTGCCGTCTGACCGGCACACGGGCGGGGTCGCCAGGGGGAAAGGATGTTTTGGGGGCGGGTGGGCACCGACCACCCAGCCAAGCAGGTCAGAGCCCCGCTCCAGGTCCCGGCCCCTGCTGCAGTGCCTGACATCCGGATGACCTCGGGCAGGGACCACGGCCTCTCTCGGCCTCACCCCCCACCAAGGGGACCACGACAACGCCAGCTCTGGGGTCTGCAGCGAATGAACAGGGGACCATCTCCATCTCCACAGAGCACTCAGCACCACGTCTGGGTCACAGGGAGCGGGGAATAATCACCAGCTTTGAAGAGATGACCATCCGCTCTCTCAACCTGCTTTGCCTCCACCCTCTGATGGATGGCTGGGCGTTCGCTCCATCCAGGGCTGAGCAAACCGAAGCTGAGAGCCATTGTGATTCGCCCAGGGGCACAGAGTGGCCTGGGGGCTGCTCAGCGTGCCCGTGGAGGGCCGTCCCCACCGCCCTGTCCAAGGGCCACCTTCCCTGGCCCATCAGGGCTCTGTTCCCTTTGTCCCTGTCCCCCTGTGGCTTCTTTCCAGAGTCCTGAGAAACCACATGACCCCTCGTGCCTCTAGGAGGCCGCCAGGGAGTGTGGCAGGAGACTGCGGACGCAGGGAAACTTTTAAAGAGAAAAGATAAAGAAAAGACGGCTTGCCTTCTCTCAGGGAGGTACCCCGCTGCCCCCAGGGAGAAGGGAGGGCAGCGCCCCCTCCTCTTTCTGCCCCTGCCCCCTGCCACTCCAGGTGGGCGCATGCTTGCCGAGTCCTGCGCTGGGACCTGGCCTCCCCGGAGCTGCCAGAAGACCTCAGCTCCAGCTGCCCGTGGCGTCCGCCCGGGAGGGGAGGGGAGCGGACCTGGGAGGAGCCGCCTGACCCCCACCACTCCCTCCGCATTCATCCCGGGGTCCTCCAAGGGGACAGGGGCCTGATTCTGTGACCCCTGAGCCCCGCCTCTCAGCCCCCAGCCCCCAGGCAGCCTGGGAAACCTCCTGCCTACATTCAGAGGCCCGGAGGCGCCAGGAGGGAGCTCAGCGCTCAGAGGCTTGGACACCCCACTCTGTGTGTCCCCCGCTGATCTGAAAAGGGGTGCTCCCTTTCCAAACGGAAACCAGGCCACCCTGGTCTTTGCAAGGAGTCTCGTCTGCGCAATCCTGCCCTCCCTGGAAACTCCAAGCCCTTCACCCTCCTCCAAAGGTCTGAATCACGGCCTCCACAAGAGGTGTGCGCACAGAAGCCTAGCTGACAGCCGTCTGCATACAGAACTTCAGAAGTGGACCCAGTTCAGTGCGACTGGTTCAGAAGCCGGCTGGCCAAGCAAAAACATACATGGCATATTAAATTAAAAAGCTCAGCTACATCCACTCAAGTGAATAAACAGATCCTATGTGGGGAGTGGGGCTGGGGTGGGGTCAGACCTGTGCAGTGAACAACAGTAAATCTTGAAACCAAATATCAAAAATATACAAGTCATTTCTAAGTGAAAAATCATGACTGCTTTTTATTTCCTTCTTTGTGCTTCTCAGCATTTTATAAAAGCGCACCGCGGCAGGTTTGGAGTCGGATAAAAAAGTTCATCTTTGAAAAGCCTCCTTTTTTCTTTTTCTTCTCCTACATTCCATCGCCGCCAGTTCGCTTGAACTCGGTGTTCAAACACCTTTCTCCCGGAGCACAAGCCCCAAGAGGGATTTTTTTGGAGAGAGGTTAGAAGCTTGAAAAAAGGAAACAGACCAGCCCTGCCATTTCTCCCTTCAATTCCCAAACGCAAATCAGAGTAAAGATGGAATGAAACTGCATGGCTTCAGGATGCCCCCGGGGGCTCGAGGGTAAGCGACCTAGTAAACAGCTATTGATGAGGCCGCACAAACACGGCGCAGGCAAATAAACAGCTGAAAAAAAGACATGTTTTAAGAAGAATCAAGTCAGGAGCAGCAAGGGTGCTCTGTAAGGCCAGGCCAAGGAGGGGGAAACAGTGCCCAAGACGCAAGCCTCTTCCGCCGGGGGCTGTCCGTGCGGAGGCCCTGGGCCCCGAGCGGCGGCTTTGTGCGCCCGGGAAGCTGGCCGCCGCGGAGGGAGCGGCGCTGCGCCCCAGCCCTAGGCCGCGGGCCGGCCGGGCGCCGGTTCCCGGGCAGGGCGGCGGGGGGCCGCGGCCGCCGGCGGAGCCACAGCTCCATCGCGCGGCCGCTCGGAGGACAGCCGCGCCGCGCCCCGGGAAGCGGTCCAGGGCTCCGCGCCTCCAGCGGTCCCGGGAGGGTCTAGAGCCTGGCCTGAGCCCGCCAAGCTGTCGCTCCCGGGCCCGCGGCAGGAGCCCGCAGATGGACCAGCTGTCCCTGCGAGTACAACCCAGTCCAGCCTGGAACCGGCTGCCCAGGGATGCTCGGCACTGCTCCTGCCATCGGGGACCAGACCCACCTTCTCCTCCTTCGGGGTCTCACTCCACGTGAGAAAGGTCTGCTCTCCAAAAGGAGAGGGGCCGGAGGGAAGGGCAGGTCTGATGGGCAGCAGACTGCCCATCAGATGGACGGACTTCCAGCCGTTCTGGGTTTTTGCATCAGGAACTCAGCCTCAGGCCTGCGAGCGGGGCTCTGGCGCGTGTCATCCCAGGCTTGGGGTGCGGCCCTCAGCCCTGCATGGTCTACAGACCTAGAACTTCTGAAACACAGCTCTTGACTCCAGGTGCCTCCCAGGACAGGATCCCATCCTCAGAAACAAACGGTGGGATGACCCGATTTCGTTCCTTGTACTTGGTGGTGGTGTTCCACTGTGTGTGTGGGGTTGGCGAAGGGCGGGGGGATGTCTTCTTTATCCCTTTATCTGTCAATGGGCATCTAGGTTGTTCCCATGTCCTGGCTATGGTAAACAATGCTGCAGTGACCGTGGGTGGGCATGTGTCTTCTTGAATTATGGTTTTTTCAGAGAATACGCCCAATAGTAGGACTGAAGTGTTAGTCGCTCAGTCGTGTCCGACCCTTTGCGACCCCACGGGCTGTAGCCCACCAGGCTCCTCTGTCCATGGGATTCTCCAGGCAAGAATACTGGAGTGGGTTAGCCAGGGGACCTTCCCGACCCAGGGATTGAACCCGGGTCTCCCACACTGTAGGCAGATTCTTCACCATCTGAGCCCCCAGGGAAGGCAAAGTAACACGGGGTTGCTGGGCCCTTTTACAACTCGACTGAGACATCTAGCTGAGAACTCTCTAACTGAGAGCTAAACCCGCCTGTGGTCCTTCCATGAACCTCTCGCTCCTAGTCCATCACTGAGCTCTCCAATCAGTAGATTTTAGGGGTTGGTTTTTCGCTTTTGCCTTTTTATTGTTGCCCACAATAAAAATTAGAATTGGCAATAATAAAAAGAGACAAATGTTGGGATTATGGGGTCACTAACTGAAGAACACGTGGTCTTCATTGTAGACCACTGAAGGAACCTGACACAGGAGAAAAAAAAACCCTCAGAACACCAGCGGGAATATACATATTAATAAGAGTATTATATGAGCCTCCCTGGTGGCTCAGGGGTAAAGAATCCACCTGCCAATGCAGGAGATGGGGGTTCAATCCCTGGGTCAGGAAAACCCCCTGGAGAAGGGAATAGCTACCCACTCCAGTATTCTTGCCTGGAGAATTCCACAGGAAAACAAAACAAAAAAAATCCTTAGAACACCAGCAGGAATATACATATTAATAAGAATATTATATAACAGGAAACCATAGCAAAGGCATTGAGCAAATCACTTCGTACATATCATCCCCCTGAATCTTTTCAACCCCCTTAGAAGATGGGCACTTTTATGATTTCTGTTTTACAGAAAAGGAAAGGGAAGTGCCCAGAGGTTAAATAACTTGCCCAGGTCTGCAGCTGGCAAGTGGCAAAGCCAGGCCTGGATCTCAGAGCCGGGAGCTGGCTCCTGGGCTGACTGCCTCCTCAATTCCATCTTTCAACTCAGCTCCCCCTCCTAAGGACGGATCCAGGTTTTGTTGGACCTGAAGCTTGGACATTTTTCTGAAGGGAGGGACAGCTTCTTTAAGAAAAACAATGAGGTTATACATACACGTGAGGGTTTAAATACACAGTCCAGTGCAGGGCGTGGAGGGTCCGTGGAGGTGAGGGGCTGGCGCTTCGTTACCTCCGGGGTAGATCCAGCTCTGCTCCCCCACATCCCCAGCAGCTGCGTTTCCTGAATCGCTGCATCCGCTCCTCCGGGCCACTGCTCCAGCCTCTGTATCTGCCATCCACGCCCAGCATCCTCAAAACTGCTTTGGCTCAAGGTCACCCAATGACAGGGGGCTTCCCGGGTGGCTCAGTGGTAGGGAACCCGCCTGCCAATGCAGGAGACTGGGGTTCAGTGGTAGGGAACCACCTGCCAATGCAGGAGACTGGGGTTCACTCCCTGGGTCAGAAAAATCCCCTGGAGGAGGAAATGGCAACCCACTCCAGTATTCTTGACTGGGAAATTCCACGGACAGAGGAGCCTGGTGGGCTACAGTCCATGGGGTTGCAAAGAGTCAGACACGACCTAGCGAGTAAAAACATCACCCTATGACACTCCAAGCGCTAAGTACAAAGAGTCCTCCGTAGCCCTGACGTTCCTCATCCTGGGACCTGGAGCACGCTACAGTCTCCCGGCTTCTCTCCTGCCATCCAGCCACTCTCTCTCTGTCCCTCATTGCTGGAATTTCTGTGTCCTCTTTCCAAAACGTCCTGGTGAGCACGGGCAGAGGAATGAGGGTAAACCCAGAGACGAGGGAAACCTGAGGTTTCAGCCCTGGCCCTGGTTAAGAGCTGTGTGGCCATCGGCCATCTAGTGGCCCTCCCTGAGCTCACGGTCTCTTCTGCATTGTGGTTGTTGCTCAGTCGCTCAGCCGTGTCCGACACTTTGCATCCCATGGACCGCAGCACACCAGGCTCCCCTGTCCTTCGCTATCTCCCGGAGTTTGCTCAAACTCATGTCCATTGAGTCGATGATGCCATCCAACCATCTCATCCTCTGTTGCCCCCTTCCCCTCTTGCCTTCAATCTTTCCCAGCATCAGGGACTTTTCCAATGAGTCAACTCTTCGCATGAGGTGGCCAAAGTACTGGAGTTTCAGCTTTAGCATCATTCCTTGCAGTGAACATTCAGGGTTGATTTCCTTTAGGATGGACTGGTTGGATCTCCTTGCAGTCCAAGGGACTCTCAAAAGCTTTCTCCAACAACACAGTTCAAAAGCATCAGTTCTTGTACACTCTTCTGCATGGTTAGGATTCTACACCACAAGTAACTCAGAAGGTTAAATGAGATAATATACACAGTGTGCTTAATAGGAGGCTACATCCTTGGGCTCCCTAATCGCTGAGAGCCATGGTCAGCCCTGAGCTGACCACCTCTGTGGCCTGAGCCCTAGGTGACTATTTCCATCACTTAACAGAATCAGCTCACCCAGGGGGCCCTCCCAGAAACTCATCTTGTCTAAAAGCACTCCTCCCCAGTGAAAATGTTCAACAACAGAGGAATGGATAAAGGAGATGTGGTACACGTATGCAGTGGAATATTACTCAGCTGTTAAAAAGAATAAAATAATGCCGTGTGCAGCAACACGGGATGGACCCAGAGGTTGTCACACTGAGTGAAGTAACTCAGACAGAAAGCCAGACAGAGAAGGAGAAATAGCATATGACATCCCTTATATGCAGAATCTAGAAAGAAATGATACAAATGAACTTATTTACAAAAGGCAAACAGACTCCCAGACTTTAGAGCAAGCCCGTGGTTACTGAGGGTAGGGAAAGGATTGGGCGGGGGAGGGATGGTTAGGGAGTTTGGGGTTGACATGGACACACTGCCAGATTTTAAACGGATAACCAACAAGGACCTCCCGTACAGCACAGGGAACTCTGCTCCGTGTTGTGTGGCAGCCTGGATGGGAAGGGAGTTTGGGGGAGAGTGGATGCGTGCGTGTGTATGGCTGAGTCCCTTCGCCGTGTGCCTGAAACTATCACAGCGTTGTCCATCCGCTATACCCCAACACAAACTAAAAAGTTTAAAAGTGCTCTCCCCACCGCCCACAAGCCCGCCCCCTCCCTTTCTTCCTGCCAGTTTCTGGGTGGCACCATTGACTATTCGGCATGGATAAGACACCCAGGATCCGTCTTGAATCCACCCTCTGCCGCACCAACAATCTCCGTGGATCCACGCCCAGCACCCCCCTCAGTCCACACCCTCCTCTCCCGCTCATGCCCAGGTCCTCGTGGTCTCACCCTTGGACCCCTGACCAGTCTCCTAAATGAGAGGCTTCCCCACTGCCCTCAAGCCATCCTCCTCCCAGAAGGCTGAGCACCCTCAAACCATCTCCCACTGGTGGTGCTGTTTCTCTACTTAAAATCCTTTTCCATCAGTATGAAGTTCAACCCAACCACTAAGCCCAGGATCCTCAGGCTCCTGTCGGGCATGTGTTTGCATGTCTCCCCCTGAACTCCCTGAAGGCTTCTCCCCTAAAGGATGTTCTCAGACATCCCAAAGCATCTGCTTTTCCTCTCCCCTCTGTGCTTGTGCACACAGGAGCCCACTACTAGAATGCCCATCCCTTTCTCTGCCAACCACCTTCAGACCCCATTCAAATGTCACCTCCTCTTGGAAGCCTGCCAGGATTCCTTCAAAGATCAGAACCAATTATCTGTGCCTCCTGTATAAACCTGGATCACGGCACTATTCAAACCCTACAATAGCAGTATTTATTTCTGTTTCAGAGGCTATGTGGTGAGTTCTTTAAGAGCACCAACATCTTAAAAGACAACAGAGGGCACTGGGCAAGAGGGTGGGTTTTGGAACTGGACATCAACACCCTGGGCACATATCTAGCTCTATTTATCCTGTCACCACAGCTGGGTGATCTTACATCATTTCTCCAGGCTTCCATTTTCTTGTCTCGATCATGGGATAAGGATGGGATGTCCCTTAGAGGGGTGGGGAGGGGGTGAAAAGGCTTAGAACAGTGCCCGACACAAGAAAATGCTGACCAAGAGAAGTAAAGCATCAGCTCCTATGTAATCTTAAATATTCTGGTGGGGCTTCCCCGGTGGCTCAGCAGTAAAGACTCTGCCTGCAATGCAGGAGATGCAGGAGACACAGGTAGGGAAGATCCTTGGGTAGGGAAGATCCCCTTGAGAAAGAAATGGCAACTCACTCCAGTATTCTTGCCTGAGAAATCCCATGGACAGAGGAGCCTGGCGGGGTACAGTCCATGGGGTCCCAAAGAGTCGGACACAACTGAGCGACTGAGCACATTCAAATCGCATTGAAGAACTAAAAAGAAACAGTTGAAATTCATTTTAATCATGTTTATTTAATCCAACATATCTCACATATCATTGTTTCAACATAAAATTAATATTTTTAAATATTATTCATGAGCGGACTTCCCTGGTCATCCAGTGGTTAAGAATCTGCCTGCCAATGCAGGGGACGGGCGTTCAATCCCTTGTCCGGGGAGATGCCACAAGCTGAGCAGCAAGGAAGCCCATGCAGCCCAGCTACTGCAGCCCGAGCTCAGCAACAAGGGAAGCCCCCGCGACGAGAGCAGCCCCGTCCCCACAGACAGACAAAGCCCCGCATGGCAACGAAGACCCAGGGCAGCCAAAAAAGAAGAAAATTATTCATCAACTCCTCTGTGGCTTTCTCCACACTAAGCCTCTGACACCCAGCGTGCATGCTCTGCTTGAAAAGCGGAAGAAGCATCAGTCGCTCAGTCGTGTCCAACTCTTCACGACCCCATGGACTGTAGCCCGCCAGGCTCTTCTGTCCATGGGGTTTCCCAGGCAAGACTACTGGAGTGGGTTGCCATGCATGCCCTTCTCCGGGGCATCTTCCCGACCCAGGGATCAAACCCGGGTCTCCCACACTGCAAGAAGACTCTTTACCATCTGAGCCGCCAGGGAAGCCCCACGTGCCCCACTGAGAGCACCTCTAAGTGGGTTCACACGAGCCGCAGCGGAGCTGCCCCGGGCCACGTGTGGCTCCTGGCCGCTATGGGGGGGCAGCATGTTCTGGTGACCCTTCCCCCCGAGAGACAAGGACTCCTGGAAGCGTGTGCCCAGTTTCCTCCAGACCCCACCGCCCCCCGTGCCTTTTCCCTTTCCTGATTTTGCTTTTTCTCGCTCCACTGGAATCAGTCCTGTATCAGTGAGTCTAACTCCACGCTGAGTCCTGGGGGTGAGGGGGGTCCTCTGATAGCACAAACCCCTGAACCCCGAGAGCCCCCTGGATGGGGATTTCTCAGAACGGTGCGTTCACCCTGGTCTGCGAGGCTGGACAGTGTCTCCCGCCCAGCTCTCTGCCCTCCGCTTTCCTAACAGAGCCAAATCTCAACCTGCACCCGTCGGACCCAAGAATCCACTGAACTTTCTGAGCTGGCCTGAGACAGAGGAGTCCGTTTTTATTCATCTCTGCCTCCCAAGGCTGAGCACAGCCCTCTGGAGGGGAGTTAAATGGTTCCTGAAGGTTAATCCTATGTACTCTCTATTCTAATTGCCTTTATAAGTGAGGCTGTGATAAGCTACCATAAATCGTTTTAGCCCTGCAGCATCATAAGCCTGAGCTTTCATTAATTCCTCCTGAAGACACAGGTGTTATTCTTTCCATTTCACCGATGACTCATATATTTTGCCCAAGGTCACCCAGTGAGGGCATCCTGCCCCAAACACATTTTATTACGTGGCAGGCGAGAACTGTTCTTATTTTAAAACAAACAGAAGGTGAGCATGCAATGTCCGGGCTGGCTGTGCAGCATTCCGTGAACGCAGGCACCCAGAATACCCTGTTGGTCAAGACACGTGGGCTCCCCACGTGGTTCAGGGTGAGGAATCCACCTGCCAGCAAAGCAGGAGACTCAGGAGATGTGGGTTGAATCTCTATGTTGGGAAGATGCCCTGGAGGAGGGCATGGCAACCCACTTCCAGGATTCTTGCCTGGAGAATCCCATGGACAGAGCAGCCTGGCGGGCTACAGTCCATTGGGTTAGCAAAGAGTCAGACACAACTCAGCGACCGAGTACAGCACAGTGAAATCTTAGCCACAGAAACACAAAAGGGTGTGTGTGTGTGCAGGGGAGGGTTACACCTCCGTGCAAGTGGTCCATAAAGGGTCCCAGGAAGCAGCTCCTCAAAAAGTTGAAACAAATAAGAAAAATGACTTCCTGTGAAGGTCAAACAAGTTAAATCGGTGTCCCATAGGAAGCTGGGATGGATGTCTTCCTCAGCGTTAAGTAACAGCAGGAGCTTTGGTGGCTGCAGAGACAGACACGTTCTCCCATCCCCGCCTCTGCCTTTGTGCAGGACGCGGGCAGGACGAGGGCCCTGACCTTCCCAAAGGCACTGCAGTAAGAGCAGGGCCAGGATTTCCAGGCAGGACGGTGGGGAGGCTGCTGAGCCCGCTACTTGTCCCAAAGAGGCACCGAAGTCCCCAGCCACCGCAAAGGGGCATCGCCAGGGCCTGCCACCGACAGAGCCCCCAAGTCCTAATCCAAGCAAGTAATTGGACCTGCATGTTATCGTGGGCTTAAAAAAAACACCTAGAACTGAACAGTCAGATTCATGAGTCAGAGGGTCCACTAGTGGCTGCCAGGGGCAGGAGAGGGCAGGGCGAGGGGGATGAGGGCTTAAAGGGGACCCAGCTGCAGTGTTCAGTTCAGGTCAGATCAGTCGCTCAGTCGTGTCCGACTCTTTGCGACCCCATGAATCGCAGCACGCCAGGCCTCCCTGTCCATCACCAACTCCCGGAGTTCACTCAGACTCACGTCCATCGAGTCAGTGATGCCATCCAGCCATCTCATCCTCTGTCGTCCCCTTCTCCTCCTGCCCCCAATCACCCCCAGCATCAGAGTCTTTTCCAATGAGTCAACTCTTCACATGAGGTGGCCAATGTACTGGAGTTTCAGCTTTAGCATCATTCCTTCCAAAGAACACCCAGGACTGATCTCCTTTATAATGGACTGGTTGGATCTCCTTGCAGTCCAAGGGACTCTCAAGAGTCCTCTCCAACACCACAGTTCAAAAGCATCAATTCTTCGGCTGCAGTGTAGGAAGGCGAAAAATCTGGGAGACGGGTGATGGTCAGTGTCGCACACGATGGGAATGTACTTGGTGGAACTGGACTAAGTGTACAGTTAAATACGGTTACAACAGGAAGTTTATATTGTGTGACTCTCACCACAATAAAGAAAAAAAACATTTAAAAACCCTAAAGCTAAAAGAAATGATCGAGGACTATGCACTCAGACCCCAAACCACACCTAGACAATCCCTCCAAGCTTGAAAGGAACGATTCCATGATCAGGACAAGGAAAATGGGTTTTCACAGGCACCTGTGAGCCCACGCTGATATAAATACAGGGTTGAACAGATAAATCCATGGGAGAGAAGAAACAAAAGTTCCTTACAGAAGAACTCCAGACACTGTATGTAGGGACCTCCCCCCTGGGAAATTGGCCACCTGATACGAAGAGCCGACTCACTGGAAAAGACCTCGAAGCTGGGAAAGATTGAGGACCGGAGAAGGGGGCGGCAGAGGATGAGATGGTGGGATGGCATCACCGACTCAATGGCCATGAACTTGAGCAAACTCTGGGAGACAGCCTGGCGTGCTGCCGACCATGGGGTCGCAAAGAATCGGACACAACTTATCGGCCGAACTGTAACAACAAACTCGGAAGTGAGCTGATTCCCTCCTGCTGCACGCGGGCTCTACCTGGTGACTCTTCCAAGGAACAGAGGAACGAGAAGAGCAGAAATTTACAGTGGAGAAACCCGGCAGCCACCACATTATCCAAGCGATCGAGGTCAGCGTCATGCTGATATCACAGGCCCCTGACAGGACACCCCGAGACCGCTTCACCTCTGTGGTGTTCTTCCCCAAACCCCAGGCTGTTATGAGAAAACATCGGACAAAGCCAAAGTGAAGGGCATTCTTCAAAACACAGAACCAGTACTCTCCAAGATCGTCAAGACCAGACAGGACTAAATGGAATGTGGGCTTCCAATTGGATCCCCAACAGGAAGCAGTCATTAGTGAAAAACCTAGTGATGCTCAAGTAAAGCGTGTGGTTCAATACACAGCATTGCAACATGGTAACATATGAGTTTTGACAACAGGGCTACAGAGGGTTAACAGTTGGAGAAACCAGGCAAGGGTGGGCAGGAACCCTCTGTACTGACTCTGCAACTGTTTGGTAAATCCAGAAGGATCCCCAAATAAAGAGCTTATTTTGGAAAGTGTACTTGATACAGCAGGCGGATAACTGGTCTGGACCATCACCCACCCCCGGGAACAACACAACAGGATGACGTCAGAAAGCTGTGCGCAGTTTCAGTCCACGAGCCCTCACGGAAGGGAGCCCTGTGTGCCAGGGCTTAAAGTTAGAGTCAAGTGAATGTCACCCAGTCGTGTCCGACTCTCTATGACCCCACAGACTGTGTAGTCCACAGAATTCTCCAGGCCAGAATACTGGAGTGCGTAGCCTCTCCCTTCTCCAGGGGATCTTCCCAGCCCAGGGATCAAAGCCAGGTCTCCCGCATTGCAGGCAGATTCTTTTCCAGCTGAGCCACAAGGGAAGCCCCTGGGGACCAGGGCTTGATTACTTCTAATTCCCAAACCACCCGGAGCAACAGCCTCCCTTCACGTGGGCAACTGGCGATGGGGGAAGTTTAAGCAACCTGACCAAGTCACATAGCATCCAGGTGTGCAACTGATTCTAACCCAAAGCACGGGTTTTCTTCCATGAGTCCCACTGGCCCTTCCCAGACTGGGCCCACAGAAGACCACCACCTCATCCGATCAGAACCCTGGGTCTCCGCCAGGGGCGTCCTCCATCAGATGCCTTTCAGTCCGGGATGCTGGAATGAGATGCTCTTTTCAGAGCTGATACAGAGAGGAACCACTAGGTGGCGACAGACCCCAGCGATGTCAAGGAGCGATGCCCGCCAAGGACCACCCCCAGCTCAGACCTCTCTCTGCCTAAGATTCCCAGCACCAGCGTTTGTTGAAAGCCATTCAGGGATTTTGTCTTGCCAAGATTTGCACAAGCGTAGAAAGGAGGGGTGCCCTCACCCACTGGTATAATTTTGGAGGTCCAGCTGCAAAAATAACCAAAGACTGATTTATTTCTTCCTTGGAAGAAGCTGGTAGACAGCTGTAAGCACATGTTAGCTGCTCGTCATGTCTGACTCTTTGTGACCCCGTGGGCTGTAGCCACCAGGCTCTTCTGTCCGTGGGATTTCTCAGGCAAAGATACTGGAGTGGGTTACCATTCCGTTCTGCAGGGGATCTTCCTGACCCAGAGATAGAACACGGGTCTCCTGCATTGCAGGCAGATTCTTTACCATCTGAGCCACCAGGGGAGCCCTGAGCTACTTATATAGTGGCACACACACACACACACACACACACACACACACACAGCCGGAGTGGACTTTTAGAGTCACTCTTCAGAGTCGAGCTTAGCAGGACTCTTGACAACCACGCGAACAGTCACCACCATGGAACACAGACCTAGGTGCTGGTCCATGTCTTTGAAACCTCGAGAGCGCCAGAACCCAACTGCCTGGACTTGAATCACACCATCGCGCCAACCAGCTCCACCGCTCACTGTATGTGTGACCTCAGGCACCCGGGTTAGCGCTGAGCCTTACCTTCCTGGTCGAACCCTGGCGATGGGCTCGCGACCAGGCCCACGAGATTCGCTGTGACAACAGATTAACAGGTGAAAGTCACCGAAATCAGTGCTTAATAAACGTCTGCCGTTTTTCTTGTCGCTTCTCCCCCTTGAGGGAGTGTGTCTGCCCCACCCCTCAACCCTCCAGTCCTCAAGACAATGTCAGTATGTATGTCAATTGCGTGCAGACATGCTTAGCCGTGTCTGACTCCATACGGCCCCCTGGACTGTAGCCTGCTAGTCTCCCCTGTCCGTGGGGTTTTCCAGCCAAGAATACCGGGGTGGGTTGCCATTGCCTTCTTCAGGGGATCTTCCCGAGGCAGGGATTGAACCCACGTCTCCTGCATCACAGGCAGTCTCTTTACCGTCTGAGCCACCCAGGGAAGCCCCTGGGGGTTCCAGAGTCCCCCGGGAACCTCTCCTGGTGAGAGTAGACAGACAAGGGGGTCTCATGAGAACCTATCTAGAAAGCTCTAGACCATATTGGGACCTGTTGGGACCACACATTTTATCTTAAAATATATTTTATCCTGGCTTCATCTTTTTTTTACCTTTATCACCTACCTTTTTTTAATTTATAAAAACAAAATCCTCTTGGCGACAAAGCCAGGTTTAAATATGTTTAGCGTTTTGCAAAGGCAAGTGACTTTTTTTTAAGTACTGTCCAAATGGGGTGGAAAGGTAGGCTGGATTTGGGTGGGGGGGGGGGGCGTGGTTTGGCCTCATCTTGAAATCGGTGAATTTGAAGAAGCCCCTGCAATAATGTTACCTGAACACCAGAGGGCACCACAGCCCACAAGTCTGGCTGGCCCAGCACTGGCCCGGGGCAGGCTCCAAGGGTGGAAAGAGAGAAGTAAGAGAAAGACCTTCTTCAGACCCCAAAACCGTCTGAGCTGCCGGATGCTAACCCTCTTCGGCCTCGCACCTCCAAACCCCCGGGGCAGTCAGGAAGTGGGTGTCGGGGCATGAGAAAGTGTGAAATGTTAGTCGCTCAGTCATGTCTGACTCCTGCGACCCCACGGACTGTAGCCCGCCAGGCTCCTCTGTCCATGCGATTCTCCAGGCAAGAATACAGGAGTGGATTGCCATTTCCTCCTCCAGGGAATCTTCCTGACCCAGGAATCGAACCTGGGTCTCTTAGATCTCCTGGTTTGGCAGATGGGTTCTTTACCGCCAGCGCCACCAGGGAAGCCTTGGGGAAAAGAGAGCTGCAAACCCGGACCACTGGGTCTGCATTTGGGGTAAGCTTCTCTGTGTGCTCTGAGGATTTAAAACAAGGTGACGCCACCGACCCCTGAGTGATGTGACGCACAGCACGTCACTCGCTGTACAGACCACGTCCTCCCCACGGACGCCCGCCTGCACACCGCCCCGTCACAAAGTCACCCTGCACAGCAGCTCGGGCGACCCACCCTGCAGATGAGCAAAGCGAGTTCCGAACGTGCAAAGCGACTTTCGGAGACCTGGTGTCTGGGCTGGCTGGTGGCCCAGCTCAGGGAAGTCTAACTCAGCCCGGGCGGTTTGCGCTTACCCACAGCACCGCCCCAAAGGCAAACATGATCCTGTTCTCAGGAGTCCTGCCCTCAGTAAACCCAGGTGATGGCTGCAGACAAAGCTCAGGGTGGGTCCCCAGGAGCTTCGCCCAACGCCACCCACGCGGGGGGAGAAGTCGCTGCTCAGGAGTCTGCAGCCCCTTTATCTGCCCCGTGCCTCTCCTCAGCTCTCAGCAACCCTCGTAGCTCCTGCTCTGTTATTACATTACATCTTCCGCCGCATCATTGCTCTTAACAGTAAGGCAGGCCCCCAGAGACACATGGGGCAAGACAGACCTGCCTGTTACGACCCCCACCCCAGCCCTCTCTTATTCACCAGCCAGCAATGTCCGGCCCCAGAGAGACTCGGAAAACACAAGAGAGAGACGAGGACCCTCCACAGAGCCCAGAAGACACCCCGACAGTGCTCCAGCCCAACGGGGATCACGGTGGCTTCTCAGATGGCCGCCCTCCCACTCGGCCCGACTCCCCAGACACCGCTGATGGCCAGACCAACAGGCAGGACTGCCTTGCAAAAGGGCACTGCAGGGGCAGCCACCCACTTTCTTGTAGTTATTTCACATAGGAATCAAAAAAGTGGATTAAATTTTAATACTCTGGCTCCATTTTTCTAGACTTGTTCCCCTTTATCATCCACTAATAAAATTTCATTGGAAAAGACCCTGATGCTGGGGAAGATTGAAGGCAAAAGCAGAAGGGGGTGGCAGAGGATGAGACGGTTAGATGGCATCACCCCTCAATGGACATGAGTTTGAGCAAACCCCAGGAGACAGGGGAGGACACAGAAGCTCCGCGTGCTGCAGCCTGAGGAGTTGCAAAGAGTCGGGCAAGACTTCGAGACTAAATAACAACAATAAATATTTCATGTCAAAAACAATTCAAAAGGGAGGGGATATATTTGTATACCTATGGCTGATTCATGCTGAGGTTTGACAAACAATAACAAAATTCTGTAAAGCAATTATCCTTCAATTAAAAAAAAATCTCCTAAAATGGTTTACTGGCAAAGAATGACAACATGTCTTCCCATCAAGAAGGATGGATCTGCTGAAACCCACATAAGCCCCAAACGACGCATCTCCCCTTTGTGAATGCCTCCTTATTGTAGCTGGGAGTGACTGTGCATTCCTGACTGGTCCACACCAGTGGTCCTCAGGGTATATGCTGCCTGGAAATTCTTGGCTACGTCCACAGCCTAAGCCAGTCCGCACTGTCACTCCTGGGAAGCAGCAAGCCCCTCTCAGCCCTGTGTCCCTACCATGCATGAATCAAAATGCTGGGCACCAGGGATCTATCAATAAGTGTTGCTTTGGGCAGAGAGTAAGTGAGTGAAAGTCGCTCAGTCGTGTCTGAGTCTTTGCGACCCCATGGACTATACAGTCCGTGGAATTCTCCAGGCCAGAACACTGGAATGGGTAGCCTTTCCCTTCTCCAGGGGATCTTCCCAACCCAGGGATCAAACCCAGGTCTCCTGCACTACGGGAGGGTTCTTTACCAGCTGAGCCACAAGGGAAGCCCCATCTGATTTCTGAAATACACTCAGCAGGGCTGGAGATGGGAGCAGAGGGGAGCGAGCCCTTTTCCCAGCTACCACGCACATTGGCGTCCACACAGAGGATGAATGGAGGGGGTCTCAGTGCTGAGCTTCTGGGGGACCTGGAGCCCCTTTCTGGGACCTTCATCTCAGAGTGAGGGGCTCACCTCTGGTAAGCAGTGCCAGGGCCCATGGTATTCTTGCAGGCCCCTCAAAGTGCTCTCATTTCTTTTAAACACAGAAGAAAAAGGGACAGGCACTTAGGCTGGAGAAAATGTTTTAATACATAATATTAATACATTCGTATTTATACCAACATCTATGGCTGTTGTTCATTCACTCAGTCGTGTCCGACTCTGCGACCCCATGGACTGCAGCACACTGGGCCTCCCTGTCCATCACCAACTCCCGGAGTTTACTCAAACTCATGTCCATTGAGTCAGTGATGCCATCCAACCCTCTCATCCTCTGCCACCCCCTTCCCCTTTTGCTGTCCATCTTTCCCAGCATCAGGGTTGTAAAATTTCATTTTTTTTAAGAAGAGGGAAATCACATAGGGAAAGTGCTTGGGACTCATGCAAGATGAGTGAAGCCTCCTGGGGAGGGGCAGGGTCCCGAGCAGGCCAACGTAGGCCCCCTTGGAAGGGCACGGAAGGAAGCCCCCGTCCTGCCCAGGAACGCAGCCCGCTCGGCCCTGAGGGTAGAGGGCGGGGCAGGAGGCAATCCCCGCATCAGAACCGCGGGCTCTATGCTGCTCCCCGCGGCGCCCTGTCTCCAGGAGGCTCTTCGCAAGTGAGATCCACTTGGCTAAGGTCCCCATTCAACCTCAGGGCCAGGGGACGAACGAATGCCAGGTGCGAGGGGACACTGCCGGACTCGGGTACAGAAGCCAAGGGGGTGAAGCTCGGAGCCGTCCTTCCGCCGAGACAAGCCCCACTCCAGGCCATTCGCTGCCCTGCCCTCTTTATTTGAATATTCACCTGACAGAAAACTGCACCACGTGAAGCATTTCCAAGTGTCCCACTCAGAGGCGCCGGACACACTCTGAGCATCACACCTCACCTCCTCGGTTTCCAGAGCATTTTCATCCGAAAGGAAACCCCAGCCCGCCAAGCAGTCACTACCCCTGCGCCTGCCTCCCCGGCCCAGGCAACCATTCATCTCCCCTCCACCTCTGTCCACTGGCCCGTCCTGCAGCTTCACGGAAGTGGGGTCACAGCATGTCGTCCTTCTGTCTCCAGGCTTCACTGAGACGTTTTCAGGGCCCATCCATTGGTGGAGCCTCTCCCAGTAAGTACTTCATTCTTTCTACGGCCGCACAACATTCCATTGTATGCTAACTCGTTTTTCTCCTCTTTATAGGCAGGAGAGCTCTCAGAAGGGAAAGCAGAAACCTCTAAGATGTTATCAAAGCTCAGTGACAAGCGCGCATCTCAGTAAGAGGTGTGGGTCTTAAAAACAGAGGTTGTTGTTCAGTGAGTCGCTCAGTCGTGTCCAGCTCTTTGCAACCCCATGGACTGCAGCATGCCAGGCCTCCCTGTCCATCACCAACTCCCGGAGCTTACTCAAACCCCATGTCCATCAAGTCGGTGATGCCATCCAGCCATCCCATCCTCTTCATCCCCTTCTCCTCCTGCCTTCAATCTTTCCCAGCATCAGGGTCTTTTCCAATGAGTCGGTTCTTCACATCAGGTGGCCAAATATTGGAGCTTCAGCCTCAGCATCAGTTCCTCCAATAAATATTCAGGACTGATTTCCTTTAGGATGGACTGGTTGGATCTCCTTGCAGTCCAAGGGACTCTCAAGCGTCTTCTCCAACACCACAGTTCAAAAGCATCAATTTTTGGCACTCAGCTTTTGTGTAGTCCACCTCTCACATCCATACATGACTGCTGGAAAAACCATAGCTTTGACTAGACGTACCTTTGTTGGCAAAGTAACATCTCTGTTTTTTTAATATGCTGTCTAGGTTGGTCACAGCTTTCCTTCCAAGGAGCAAGCGTCTTTCGGTTTCATGGCTGCAGTCACCATCTGCAGTGATTTTGGAGCCCAAGAAAATAAAGCCTGTCACTGTTTCCACTGTTTCCCCATCTGTTTGCCCGGAAGTGGGGGCATAGAGGAGAAGTGGGCAATGGCATTTCTAAGCCTCAGGATGTGCAAAATCAGAGACACGTACAAACCACAGGAACACCCGTTCTCTCTGGCTTCTGCCCTAACGTCCACTCTTCCATCACATATCCAGGGCCCGCGGAGTACAATTCTGCTTCAGCACTTTGACTGGGGGGTTTGAGAAGAAGCAGGGCTCCCTAGGTGCCGCTAGTGGTAAACAGCTCGCCTGCCAAGTCGGGAGACAGGCATCGAGGAAACCTCTGGAGGCGGACGGAAGTGTTGTAGACTGGATTGTGGCGGTGATCGCGTAACTCCGCGCGTTTACTCACAGTCACCGCCTTGTACATTTACAACAGATGGATTTTAAGGTATGTAAAGCAAATCTCGATAAAGCTAGCTTACAAATGAAAAGCTGGTGGTGAGGCAGGCTTCCCTCATAGCTCAGTCGGTAAAGAATCTGCCTGCAGGAAACCCAGTTCAATCCCTGGGTCGGGAAGATCCCCTGGAGAAGGAAATGGCAACCCACTCCAGTATCCTTACCTGGAAAATCCCATGGACAGAGGAGCCCAGCGGGCTGCAGTCCGTGGGGTTGCAAACAGTCAGGCATGACTGAGCAGCTGACACTTCACTTCACAGAGGCAGGCAGGCTGGAGGGAACAGAACTGGCCATCGGTCTCCAAGCTGCCACCTGGCATAAGTGGCCCTTACCAAGGATGGCCCTTGTCCCCTAACCTCAGGGACACAGTCCCAGCTGATGGTCAGCTGGGTGGACTCCGGCTTCGAGGTCCAAAAGGCTGAGCCCGTTCCCAGCTCTTTGGTCCCAGGCACGCTCCCCAACTTCTCCGAGCCCCGCTTTGCTCACTTGTAAAGCGATGCTATAATGTTCACTCCTATGTGTAACGTCGCCAGAAGGCACAGCTCACAGGCCCTGCAGTGCCACTTCTGGCATTTTTTTTCTTTTAATTTAACAGGTTCTCCCTGGTAGTAGCCAATGCAGGAGACAGGAGAGACAGGGGTTCGATCCCTGGGTCGGGCAGATCTGGAGACAGGAATGGCAACCCTCTCCAGAATTCTTGCCTGGGAAAACCTATGGACAGAGGAGCCTGGCGGGCTACAGTCCATGCGATCCCAAAGAGTCAGAACTCAGCGACTAAAGAGCAACAGAGAGACCTATGCAGCGTGCCTGGCGCTGAGGCAGGAGCTTCAGGGAAACGAAAGCAATGGGAAAGGCTATTTTCCTGTTTACTGCCTTTTGAGATGCTTACAGAGCAACTCAAGGTAGCTGAGGACAAAACCTCATAACCAGGATCCTAGAAGTCAGTGCTGAAGAGCCCAAGGGTAGAGGGGTGGGTGGTCTGGAGGGGGGATGCTCAGAGGAGCTGGGGGCTGGCAGGAACACCCCGAAGCAGGAGGGCAGAGGAAGGGCTGTCCCTCCTGCCCTGAGGTCGCATTCAATCCAGCTGTGCATCCTCCCAGCTGCGATGCCCGGCGGACACTCAAGCCCATCAGCACTCCCTTCCAAGGCTCATAGCAGGGGGAACGAGGCAGCTCGTGTGAAGAAGGCCGTGGGGCCGGGCACACAGCAGGGGCTCAGTGAGCATCAGGAGAACCCGCGAGTCACCGTGAGCGAAGCTGGGCCGTGGACGAGCTGTGAAGGACCTGCCTGGCAGAACCTGGCCTCCGAGAGCCTCCCTTCCTCCCCAGAAACCCCCGACCCCTCAGCTCAGATGCAAAGCCAGGCTGGGCAGCACCTCTTCGGCCCTGGGCTCCTGACGTACCATGAAGGAGGCCCTGACCCTAAACAGCTCACAGCCGTTCCCTTCGGGGAGAGACTGGGCCCTCCCAGCACCTGTCTCAGCTGCGCCCCTTCCCAGCTGCGTGAGTTTCATAAGTCACGTGTCCTCTCTGTGCCTCAGGGTCCTCATCTGCAAAACAGGAACAGTATGCCTGCCTCACAAGGTCACTGCAGAAATGAGTGTGTACGTGTTATCTGTGTGTGTGTATCCAAACATGCCTACATGTGTGAGAGCATGCCTACACATGTGAACATGCCTGCGTGTGTTAACATGTCTATACACGTGTGTTCAAACATGCCTACATGTATGTGTGAGTGTGCCTACGCATGTGTGAACATGTCTGCAGGTGTGAACACGTTTACACGTATGTGTGTCCAAACATGCCTACATGTGTGTGTCCGAACATGCCTACGTGTGTGGGCATGCCTACACGTGTGTGAACATGTCTGCATGTGTGAACATGTCTGCATGTGTGAACATGTCTACACGTATGTGTGTCCGAACCTGCCTACATGTGTGTGTCCAAACATGCCTAGATGTGTGTGGACGTGTCTGCATGTGTGTATCCAAACACACCTGCATGTATGCATGTGTCAAACATGCGTACGTATGTGTGCGTGTGCAAACACGCCTGCGTTCTGTGTGTGTGCATGGGCGTGTGTGTAGAATGTGAGGAACACAGAAGAGCAGCAATGACTCTCATGGCTAACACCGTGAGCGCTTGTCGCGAACTCGCAGCGGCAGCCAAGGTCAGACTCAACGCTGCAGGATTCCCATCTCAGACCACGCGTCTCCCCCAGCAGCGGCAGCACGATGGGGGCTGCAGCAGGCCCCTGGGAGGCCCAGAGCCGAGTCCAGAACCAGCCGCAGGGTCCCCACTAGCCCCACGGGCCGGCGGCCGGCAGCCCAGGCTCACAAGAACGGGCTTCTCACGGTGGGTCAGGCTGCAGCCGGGGGAAGAGGGACAGGGTCTTCTGTCCTTCTCCTGGGCCAGCCACACCCTGTGGGGCCCCCCACGCGCTCATCACATGAAACGGGCAAATTAATTCTCCCCGGACCGCAGGGCCCTCCCTTCTGCCAAAGAGAGAGGGCAGTGGGAAACCACCCGCGGATCCGCAAGCCCATTGGGCTAAAAACCAAATGACAGCTGGTTAGGAGCCGAGGCAAGCCACTGGGTTTGGGGACACACGTCCACGGGGGCGGCAGAGGTGTCAGCGGAGAGATGAAGTCGTGGGGAGCGGGGAGGTGCTCAGGGCAGAGGGCTTGGGGGGGGTCTCCCCACTGCCTGCCGAGACTGAGGTCTCCATCTGCACCGTAAGGTCAAAGGACCCCACACATACACATCCCGCAGGGCCTCGCCCATCTCCTGGGGGCTTCTCCAGCCAGCCTGAGTAGCTGGTGAAACTGCAGCACCCCGGGCACCCCTGCATCAAGGCAGACCCCTCTCTCCACCCTCCCTCCCGAAGCCCAGGTCTCTTCTCAGGGGGCAGGGCTGATAAGGAAGCGGTCCCCCCAGATCCGCCCCCGAAGGTGGGGCATCAGGACCAGCCACTCGGACGCCTGAATCGAGCGAGGGTCCCCTTCTCCTCGAGCCCCGTCAGGCTCCGGGGAACGAAGCCTCACTCCTCTCCGTGCCCGAGTCCCCCCGACACACCCTCTCCCTGCGCCCCCGCCCTCGTGGGCCCTGACCTCCCCAAACAAAGGTGCTTTCTTCCCTGCCCCGGGGTCCCCACACTTTCAGCAGACCTGTGCTTGTTTTCCTTCTGCCGGCTCCCATCCTGGCCGCCCTCTGCAGGCATCTCCGTACCCTGGAGACAAGCCCCGCGTTGTCTCGGCAGACCTAATAAATGACAACGCTGCCCGCCTCCCGCCACGAACCCTGCTCGCCTGCCCGGCTCCCCCCGTCCCGTCTGAAGTCTCCCTTGTGCTAAGGGCCACCCTCCCCCAGCCAGGGAACAGGAGGCTTATGTCAGGCGGAGAGAGAGACAGGCCTGTCTAGTGTGGCCACCCCCTCCATGCGGTACCAGGTGAGGATTCGGTCCAGACAGACGCAGCAGCATCCGTGAACCAGGCCCTTCCTCCCTTCCTCCCGCTCAGGCCTGGAATCGAAGGGAAGGCAGCGGACAGAGGGGCGGAAGGCTACTCGGTGGGTTTCCCCAAAACACGCCTTTCATCCACGGGAAGGCAGAGTCGAAGATGAAAGGGGCAGGAAGGATTAACCAGTACAGATTTTCCTCCCCACTGGTCCAGGGGATGGGGTCGGTCAGGTGCCATCAGAGGGGCTGCTGGGGTCCAACGACAGGTGAGCATCAGCCTGGAGGACTTGGCTGTTTGAAGGCGGGGTTTGCCTGAGGACACGGCTAAGATGCGCGTCCCCCTGTCCACATACAGACCCACACACGGACTGCTCCAAAGGCTACAGAACCGTCCCCTGAGCCTCCAGCCTTTGTACATGCGTGCTTAGTCACTTCAGCCGTGTCCGACTCTTTGCAATCCCATGGACTGCAGCCCGCCAGGCTCCTCTGTCCTGGGGATCCTCCGGGCAAGAATCCTGGCGTGGGTTGCCGTGTCCTTCAGGGCATCTTCCCAACCCAGGGGTGGAACCAGTGACCTCCTGCATCCTCTTCGTTGCAGGTGGATTCTTTACCGCTGAGCTGCCTGAGAAGCCCCCAGCTTTCACTGGGGGCAAAAGACAGCAAAAGGAGACAACAGCCCCCCCAGACCTCTGCAGCCAATCTCCTGGAGCCCTGACGCCATGCTCGGTGAGCCGGTTCACCAACCATCCATCGGGAGAAATCGACCACCCAGGACATGGGCACCTTGACTCCCGAGCTTCACTGGCTCTGCCCACCCTCAGCAGGGTGGATGAGCCAGGGGGCTCTGCACAGGGACCCAGGTGCCTCCTGCCACGGGGCATCCCCAGGCTCAGCTGGGGGGGGCATTCCTGCCGCCCCCAGACCCCTGCCCACCTCCTCCGGGCCGTGCGCTCCCGGATGGGAGGAAGGGGGGACTGCAGGGTGGAACACAGGCCCTCGGGCTCCCGACTCATACACCCAAGTCCAACCCCAGGGCCCGCCACTCTGCCCCGAGAGGAGGGGGGTCCCAGATTCGGGGCCGAGAGCTGGGTCAGGGCTCCCCTCTCCAAGGCTCTTCCTCGGCCACAGCTCCCACGAGGTTCCCCAGTCCGCTTGTTTGCCACCGCACCCAGGCACCTCCCTCCCGACTGCGACCGAGGGCACCAGCTCTGGCCGGTCTGCCGCTTGACCCCTGGAGCTGGTGCCCGTGGGTGCTGAGCACCACCCCCCTAGGGCACACGGTGCCAGGGACACAGGGTAGGCGGTGACACTCGGCTTCACTCCCCGGCACCTGCGGCGGGTCCCAGCACCGCCGGGGAGGGAGCGGACAAGACTACAAGCACGGTCCGGGCAGGGAGGCAAGGGCCGGGAGTGGCTTCGGTTCCTCAGTGACCTCAGCCCCTGCCCACCCCCTAGCTGCCCTCCTCCCGCCCGGGACCCTCCACCCGGCCTCCAGCTTTGGGCAGACAGAGACTTCAGAAGCAGACACAGTGGGGCCAGAGGCGCCCGCAGGCCCCTGCTGGGCGACACTGGGGAAGGCGCTTTCCTTCTCTGAGCCGAGCGTGCTGGGTCTGGAGGATATGGTGAGGACCGAGACATCCACACGAGTGCAGCTCCACAAAGGACAGTTCAGCGTGGACAGCCTGCCGAGGAAGCGTCTCGGTCACAGGACCGAGTGCAAAGCTCGAAACCATGTACTGCAAAAAGGCTACCCCAGAGAGTAAGGCTTCCCTGGCGGCTCCGGGCTCAAGAATCCGCCTACAACACAGGAGACCGGAGTTCAATCGGGAAGATCCCCTGGAGAAGCCAATGACAACCCGCTCCACGATTCTGGCCTGGAGAATCCCCAGGACAGAGGGGCCTGGCGGGCTACAGTCCACGGGGTCGCAAAGAGTCGGACACGACTGAGCCACCGAGCAGTTACGCACCAGAGAGTTGCAGCTATGGCCACCTGAGGAGGCAGTGGGTGCCCACCCCCGACACCCCCCCCAGACGGGATTCATGCAAACACCCACACACACACACACACACACACCCCTAGATGGGGCGAGCGGGCACGCACACACAGCCAGGTGGCTAAATGTACCCCAGACGTCTGCCACCCAGAGTCCCTGGTATCGGGCATCTCCTAAACAAACACACGCAGGTGGGGTCTGGCCCCCCGCGTGGGTGAGGTGTTTTTATTTTTAATCCAAGTAGGTAAGCGAAAGAAACCAGCAATTTCTCCCTGGCAGATCAAGACAGACTTGCCAAAGAGCATCTCAGCAATTTAGAGAGGAGACGCGAGGTGATTTCAGCGGAGTTAGAGCCCCACGCTGAGATTCCCCCCCAAATGAAAATGATAAGATGCCAATTCTTAACCCTCCAGCACCAGCCCTGCCCAAGCCCCCTCCCAGGCTCCTCAGTAGCAACCCCCCATCTCCAGCACGAGGTCTCTGCCAGTCTTCCCCCCGGGGGGCTGGAAATAAAAGGAGTTTTGTCCTCCTCCCCTCGTGGGTCTGAGTGAGCTTATCTGACACTCCAGCGGGATTTGTAAACCGAGTGTCCCAGGATAAACGCTCCCTTAAGAGTGGCTTGGCCCGGGACAGGGGGACCCTCTCCAGAGGAGAATGGGGAACTTGTTCCAATGGTCTTTTAATACGGGGGGCGGGGTGTCACCGAGGACAGGCCTCCAACAGACTCTCACAGAAGGGTCTCTGTCCCGGGCGACAATAGAGAGAATTCTTAAAGACACGGATGCTGAAAGAGGAAAGGATCTTTTTTTTTCTTAAGAGGAAGGGAGGGAGGTCAGGGTGGGAAGGGGAGGGGGCGTGGGGAGGACGTCTCACTCCCCAGAACAATCCAGGTTGTAGGAAGACATCTCAGCCTGAGAACCGGGCACAGGCCAGCAGAGCATGGGCCCCACGAGCAGACTTCTACTCGAACCTGTTTGCTTTGCCGGCTCCCCATCTGGGAGCCTCCCAAACCCAGGATGTGAAGCCACCAGCCGGCAGAAAAAAAGCGCGTCTTGTTTTTCCCTACGTGAAGGGCGTCTGTTCCATCATCAGTCCTTGGAAGGCAGACTGAGTCCAAACATTCACTCCGGAAAGTGGGAGGCAAGGGTGCCCGAAGGCCCTTAGAGAAACAGAAATATCTCCATCCACAGGGTAAGGAGGGCCATTTGTTTTTTGAAAATAATATTTTACTGTTTATTTTTTTATTTTTTTGGCCGCGTCGCATGCAGGGTCTAAGTTCCCCAACCAGGGCCTGAACCCTCGCCCCCTCCACTGCACTGGCAGGGAATGCCCCCGTTTCCTCTTCAAGTTGTTGATTTTGGTACAAGGTCACCCTAACAGACTTCCGAGGACATCCCAAACTGTCACCGAGGATGTTTCAGAAGACGGCCCCATGAGCCTGTTGTGTGTTTTGATTTCATTTAAGCTGAACTGAGGGTTTCTCCAACAAGCGAAGCTGCACACGAGCTGGGGTGGTGTGACCGCTGGCAAGGACCGGGGGTCTCTTCTTGCCTGCCTTGCTCAGGTCATCCACCCACAACAGCGAGGGAAACAAGGGCAAACATCCTCTGGGCTGAAATTAATCAAAGAGCCACTTAGTCCACGTCTAAGGTCCGAAGGGAGGAAACTGAGGACCCAGATGTGACACAAGTTGTCCCCAAACTATAGGCAAGTAAGAGACTGAGACGGGCAGAGCCCAAGGCTCTAGGCCGAGCAACTGTTGTGTGGCACAAAGAGGGAGTAAAGTGCTCAGGACCACACCAAGCAAAGACCAGGCATACCATCTGAAAGCAAGATGCCTGCAGCTGTTTCTCCATCAGAATGTGCTGGGGTCCCCTAGACGGGGCCCATGGACCCAGCACCCACACACACAGTGTTGGGGTCCCCTAGACGGGGTCCATGGACCCACCACCCACACACACGGTGTTGGGGTCCCCTAGATGGGGCCCAAGGACCCACCACCCACAGACACAGTGTTGGGGTCCCCTAGGCAGGGTCCAAGGACCCACCACCCACACACACGGTGTTGGGGTCCCCTAGGTGGGGTCCAAGGACCCACCACCCACACACACGGCGTTGGGGTCCCCTAGATGGGGTCCAAGGACACACCACCCACAGACACAGTGTTGGGGTCCCCTAGGCGGGGTCCAAGGACCCAGCACCCACAGACACAGTGTTGGGGTCCCCTAGGCGGGGTCCATGGACCCAGCACCCACACACCCAGAGCAGCGAGCTGACAGAGCTGCGTGAGCCTCGGCCCAGTTGGATTGCCAAGCACACGTGCTCTGTAACGGAGTTGGCATCAGGCCAGGTGCTCTGAGATCAGACGGCACACACATCTGACGTCACTGAAGAAGAAAGATCCATGCATGCGAAACAATAAACACTGCTAACAGGCAGGATACAGTGTTATGGGGCTACCCTGGTGGCTCAGCAGTAAAGAAGCCGCCTGCCAATGCAGGAGACCCAGGTTCGATCCCTGGGTTGGGAGGATCCCCTGGAGAAGGAAACGGCAACCTCCAACATTCTCGTCTGGAACATCCCATGGACAGAGGAGTCTGGTGGGCTACAGGCCACAGGGTCATGAAAGAGTCGAACACGACTCAGCAACTAAACAGCAACAACGTGTAACGTTACAGGTTGTCGATGCCACAGAAGTTCAGGGAAGGGAAGGATCAGAGGAAAAAGACCACACTGTGAAAGCAGAGAGTTAGCAGCCCCTGGGGGAGTGTGAAGTCTAATCTGGCAATTACTGGACAAGAATATTGGACTCCTGTACCCTCCCAACCACACCGGTTAAAAGATTCTTTGTGCGATGGACAGAGTACACAGTGGCTGACGGAGCGAGGCTTAGACGGGGCAGTGTTCCGCCTGGCCCTCATCACATTTGATGGTGACGATGGTACAGCATCGCGCGTGCACGCTCAGTCGTTCAGTCATGCCTGACTCTGTGACCCCGTGGACTGCAGCCCGCCAGGCTCCTCTGTCCATAGGATTCTCCAGGCAAGAATACTGGAGTGGGTTGCCATGCCCTCTTCCAGGGGATCTTCCCAACCCAGGGATTGAATCTGAGTCTCTTACATCTCCTATGTTGGTAGGCAGATTCTTCACCACTAAGGCCACCTGGGCTTCCATCACATTGGGGAGCTCACCTCCGTTTCCAAGTATAACATCAGAAGGGCATGCCTGGCTGTGGGTCTGCTCTGAAAACTCATCGAGGCTTTGCACCCACGGAGTAAAGCGCACACAGCTCTGTCCCAGTAAATAAAAGCTAGCATCCTCAACACAACGTTTCCATCGAATGCCTTGACGACGCTCCAGTTCACCTTCCTGCCCCACTCAAACACGTGCACCTACCCTTCCAAGCCTTCTTCATCGAGGACGCCGGGCCCTCTCCACAATCCCCATTCTACATGCTCACGACTGTGGGAGATGGAAGACATGGCAGTAACCCAACTCGGTAAGCCCTGGGCTCAGCATCCTCTGTGGGATTTCAGCAACAAAGGGCACGATGCCCATGCCCACTCTGGACAGGCGCACCTCCTAAACGAACAGAATCGGGACCATCCGATGCAAAAACGTGCTGGTCTGAAAATCAAGTGGACCTGCATCTGAATCCTGATCTGCACTGGCCACTGGGGTGTGCGGTGACTTGTAGCTCTCCAAACCTGATGTTACATCTGTAGAGAGGAACATGAGGACGGCAAAGCAGATGAATTAGAACTAGGGGAACGACTCAGAACGCGGGGAGCAGCTCCTGAGAATTCTTCATCAGGGAAACTCCAGGAGATGAGATGCATCTCTCAGTGAATTGTTGGTGTTAACCTTCTTCACGTGGAGTTCACTGTCGTCTCTGCAGAGGACAGCAAAGTCTATTTCCAGCTCTGCTCCTGAAAGGATTCTGGCCTCACCTCCAACAGGAGGAGGAGGAGGAAGCACTGTTTTAGACTTACTGGTGGGTTACTGGGGAGGAAGACATGAAGGGTGATGAGAGCGCTAGAAAAGCTATCAAAACACTATGATTTGTGACTTCTAGCACCTTCCAGAATGTTTCCTCAACTCATTGGAAGGACTGATGCTGAAGCTGAAGCTCCAAAACTCACCACCTGATGCAAAGAGCTGTCTCATTGGAAAAGATCCTGATGCTGGGAAAGATTGAGGGCAAAAGGAGAAGGGGACGGCAGAAGATGAGATGGCTGGCTGGCATCGCTGATTCAATGGACATGAATTTGAGCAAACTCCAGGCGACAGTGAAGGACAGGGGAGCCTGGCGTGCTGCAGTCAAAGAGTCAGACACAACTCAGTGGCTGAACAACAATGTCAAAGCATTTCCCAGAAGCAGCAGAAAGCCAAGCTTACAACTCCGAGCTGGACAGTCACGTGCCAACCTGGAAGCAGATTACTTCTGGCTCTGCCGCTGGCCAGCAAAGTGACTTCGGACAAGTAACTTAAGTCCTGGAAGCCTCCGTTTCCTCGTCTATTAAATGGGGCAATGCTACATGCAGTAGCTAGCAGCTTCCTGGGACGTGGATCGCCTTCCCCACACCCTCTGCCCTGCACTTCTCCACGCTCCCTGAAAAGGCCTGGCCATATCCCAGCTGAGAGGAAACCATCTATCACCGTGACAATGAGCTTTTCTACCGACAGTGAATGAGGACAGCTAGGAGCAGCTGTCAGGGCGGGAGGGTTTCCTTTAAGAGCTCTACAACCGGTGAGCATGAGTCACAGCTCCTCAAACAATGGCTACCTGTATAAGGAAAACGGGGTCCCCTACCTTTAGCTCAGGCTTCCCCGGTGGCTCAGCAGTAAAGAATCCGCCAGCCAATGCAGGAGACACAAGAGACATGGGTTAGATCCTTAGGTTGGCAAGATCCCCAGAGAAGGAGATGGCAGTCCACTCCAGTATTCTTGCCTGGGATAATCCCATGGACAGAAAAGCCTGGTGGGTTACAGTCCAGGGGATTGCAAAGAGTCAGACATGACTGAGTACATGGGCACAAACACACACACACACACACACACACACACACCTTGAGCCCAACAGCCTGAAAAGCACAGCTGTGTCTCTTACAAGCAGCCCCCAGAAGTTGGGATACAAGTTGGACCAGGGATGTGCAAACACAGTGGAACCATCTAAGTTGACTCACTTGGGCAGCTGCCCTAGGGTGAGCCCCTCATTTGGTTAAAACAGGGAGCTCCATCTCCTCCCTGAGCTGCCATACACAAGAGCCCGGCAAGAAGTCTGCAGCTCCCATCGCAAGGCTTCTCATATCAAGCAAGGGACCCCTCTGCCATCACTGCTCAGGAGATGCTCAGAGTTCGGAAAGGAGCTTGTCTTTGCTCTGAAGAAGAAATCTCAGGGAGAGATGCCATTCCATGCACCGGGCTGCTGTTCCAGGAACAAGCAGTGGACACTGTGAGGCTGGACTTCCTGGCTCCCTGATGGAGATGATCTCCCATGAAAAAATAGACTCTTGGGTTCAGCAATTCAGAGGAGAGAACTGCAGAGGTTCATTCCTATATCAGTCTCCATGATCGGTCAGGCATGGACTCTCCCAGCTCCTACGTATCCCAAGGTGAAGAGGACCAATTCCTTGCCCCCACCGCAAACCGCTCTGCTGCGTCATCCAGGAGCCCAGCTGTCCACAGGAAACATCCAGGGCCATCTCTCTGCATCCGCCCACCTTGCAGAATCCCCGCGGCTCTGGGGAGGGAAGAGCCTCCACCCACAGACGCAGGTTCAGGGCGGTGAGAACAGGACGCAATCGGTGCGCTCCCCCTCCCGGCCACGGGACGGGTCCAGGGCTGAGTGCACTTCCGGGGCTGTCCCTCAGGCATCTTCCTTCTTCCCCTGGGTCCGCAGAGGCAGGGGGCCTTCCCAGGTTTCTGCTCTTCCTGCTTCCATGACAGATGAAAAGAACTAGAGAAAAACACAAAGCCAAGGAGATCCCCAAAAGCACAACACCCAGACTTCTCAGTTAGGTGGACACCCTCAAGCTCCAGGGTTTCAGCCAGTTAGAGCTGGTTTCTCTACAGCTGGCAACCAAAATCGAGCCACCTAAAAATACCCTTCTTTGATGGATGAGGAAATTAAAAGACACCTGCTCCTTTCTAGTAGTCATGTAGAGACCTGAGAGTTGGACCATAAAGAAGGCTGAACTCTGAAGAACTGACTTTCGAACTGTGGTGCTGGAGAAGACTCTTGAGAGTCCCTTGGACTGCAAGGAGATCAAAATAGTCAATCCTAAAGGAAATCAACCCTGAATATTCACTGGAAGGACTGATGCTGAAGCTGAAGCTCTAATACTTTGTCCACCTAATGTGAAGAGCTGATTCATTGCAAACGACCCTGATGCTGCGAAAGATTGAAAGACTGACGGCAAGAGGAGAGGGGGTGACAGAGGATGAAATGGTTGGATCGCATCATCAACTCTGTAGACATGATGGGAGCAAACTCTGGAGACAGTAAAGGACAGGGAGCCTGGTGTGCTGCAATCCACGGGGTCACAAAGAGCTGGACAGTGCTTAGTCCAGTTGGACAGGGCTTAGTTGGACAGGGCTTACTGAACAACAACCACAGATGAGGAATTGAATGCAGAGAGTCTCAGCAACATGTACAAGGTCACACAGGCACTGGTGAGGGGGGCGGGATGGGAACCCAGCACTGGGAACGTGACATAAGCTGTCTCAGAGCCAGGGCTTCATCCTGTAAAGCTCTGGGGATGTAAGGATGCTCCTTCAACTCTCTAAGGCCCAGATGTGAGAGATGGGAGTGCCCGCATCCAGGGCTGTCAGGACCGAGGGAGACGGGCTGTAGACCACCTGCTCCCGCCTGCCTGAGGCTGGCTTCTCTCTCTTCCCAACATAACATCACGGCCCTAGGAGCCGGCGCTGGCCAGTGGCTCGAACTTTTTGCATCCTTACACGGGGCTGTGGAGGGAAGAGGGAACAGGCAACATCCAACAGCCACACCAGCAGCATCCCCAAGTCAGCATAATACAGACAGATGCTTGGGGCGACTGGGCAGAGATAAATGTCTGGAAAGGAGGAAAGGATCCAGGTTCATACACAGGGCAGGGGGTCGGGGCAGGGGCCAGGATGAAAGAGAGCGGCGGAAAGCGATGAGTAAAGCGGTTCCAGGAAAGGCGGAAAAGCCCAGTGGCCAGGGCGGAACGCGAAGCCGGGGCGGCTCAGCTCCCTGGTTAACCGCACTCCTGGGGCCCACTTAGGAAATTCAATTAAAATGCCCAAACCTCTACGTTTCCCAACTGGCTTGCCAGTGGCCACGGGCTCCCTTCAACTCAGAGAAACTCCCTCTGCCTGACCGTGGGCAGATATCTGACAAGAAGCCAGAGGAGGCAAGGTCATGGGCAAGGGTCATGGGCGGGGGTCACCCAAAGGGGCTTCCCTGGAGGCTCAGATGGGAAACAATCTGCCTGCAATGCAGGAGACCTGGGTTGGATCCCTGGGTTGGTAAGTTCCCCTGGAGGAGGGCATTGCAACCCACTCCAGTATTCTGGCCTGGAGAATCCCATGGACAGAGGAGTCTGGTGGGCCGCAGTCCATGGGGTTGCAAAGAGTCGGACATGACTGAGTGACTGAGCTCACACACAGGAAGGCACCTCCCCTCAAAGAAAAGAAAGCCTCTTCCCGGGCTGGGGACACCCCTGCTGCCACCCCAGCCACAGTAACAACAGCTTTGTTTCTTGCTGTTTAATTTAAAGAAAAAAAAATATTTTTAAATTGCAATGAAAAAAAGAAAAATGAAAAAGAACCACGTTCGTGGTGGCTCCAGAGACACAAGGTCGCTTTCCACCCAGCACACAGGGGAAAGTGCAGAGGTCAGGACAGACAAAGGAGCCCAAACCCGGGGGGCACACACGCGGGGACCCCGGGGGTCAATAAAGCCTCTCAGCACCGGTGCCCACACCCCAACCCTACCTTGAGGCCAGACACACGTGGTTTGGGACGTCTGATGACAAACAGGATCAGACAGAGCTTTCAGGGCCCGGTCACAGCTCCGGGGAGAAAACTCCAGACCAAAGGGGGTCATCTGGACCCGGGTGCTGACCCCGGCCCCACTGGAGTCGCCAGTGGTCAGGGACCTGGCGTCTGACCGCTGGCAGCGAAAGGGCATGTCTAGGCCACATGACCATACAGAAGAGGGGTCCACGCAAGTCATTGCTGTTTTCAAAAAAGCCTACATACGGCAACCTTCATATATAAAATCTGATCCTGCGGGACACGTGGACAGAGAGGATTCACCCCAAAGTCCCCTCAAATCATGAATCCTCTCTCCATCTCCCCCCACCAGCGCTTCCAGAATATTCCCTCGTCACGGGAGTTAGGGGCTGGCTCTCCTGGGTGGGTATCCACCTCATTTGTGCTTTAATCTTCTTCTAGAAAAGGGGGGGTGATACATCACCAAGCTGAAGATGGTACCCAATAGGGCAGTGACACAAAAGCAGTTGAAAAACTCCAATGCAAGTGACAGCCCATGTCTCAGGCAAAGGCAGCGGGTCTGAAAGCCACTAAAATCAGACCCTAAAAGCCCCCAAAGGCTCAGCAAGTAAAGAACCCTCCTCCAATGCAGGAGACGCAGGAGACGCGGGTTCTATCCCTGGGTCAGGGAGATCCCCTGGAAGAGGAAATGGCCACCCACTCCAGTATTCCCGAAAGACCCCATGGACAGAGGAGCCTGGCAGGCTACAGTCCAAAGGGTGGCAAAGAATTGGACACAACTGAGCCCATCGATATATGAACACATACAGTGGGTCTGAGAGCCATTAAAATCAGAGCCTGTAAGAGGCACTTTCCAAGCACCTGGGGGCCTCCCAGACCTGAGGAGACCCAGACTGCAGTCCCTTAGTCACTCGCCCGAACGCGGCGCGTCTGCTTTTACCGACTCCAGAAGGCACCTGGTTTCGGGCCTTCTGTGCAGAAACCTGTACGAACACACCAAATACGGGAGGAGGTGATGATTCACGTCACAAAAAGGGTTCTTTGACAGGAACTTGCCACTTCAGCATTCCTGGAGCTTACAAACTTCCTCCAGGCCCTTCGCACAGCATGTGATCACCCAAGATTCGTTGTGTATAGACGTTTTTCCAGGCTCAAACCGAGTCCGTAGAGTAAGGGAGGCCGGGGGGTTTGCAACAGACCGTCTTTCGCCAATGGCACAGTTCAAAGAACAAGAAGTTCACCCAGGACCACCCCCTCCCGTCAAAGGAGGCGAGTGCAGCTCTCCTGTGACGGCGTGGGGACCCAACTAGTTCCGTGTCGAGGGCCGACACTGCCTAGGACGATGCTGCTCAGGAAGAGGAGTAGCAGGGCCTGCCTAGGCTCACAAACACCCCGGGGGGGCTGCCTTTTCAGGGGCATCTTTTGGCTCCTGGGGAAACTCACGAACTGCAGAGGAGAGGCTGAAGATCTTACTCCTGAAGCCCAGAACTGCAGTTCTTTATCCTTCACCCAAATGCACCCCCTCTGCCTTAACCACGAACGAAGGGCACCCAATTTCAAGACTTCCAGGTCACAACCTGTCCCAGCAAAACCAATTAAGTACATGTGGTCACCACACCAGGTGAAGGTAAGCCGGGGAGACTTCCTGAAAGAGGAGGAAGACAGAGAAGCTTTGCAGCTGGGTACCCTTGAGAGGGAAAAGGCTCAGTTCTGGCTGTAGCTGGCCAAGAAGTCAACCAACTCCATGTTTCTTCAAGTGTCCATCTAGGGCCAGGGAGCTTGTTAAAAACGCACATCTCTGAGCACCGTCCCCACCCCCCACATACCAAAACAACCTCTAAAGGTAGGGGAGGGTGGGATGGTTGCTAAGAATAGTCTTTTTTTTTTTTTTAAACCAAATTCGCCAAGCAATTCATTTTTTATGCAAACCACAGGGTGCAGGCCAAGGGGAAGATCCCTGGGAGCAGCTGGTCTGGGAAGAGCTGGCAGGGAGGGCCCTCGAGGAGTCACGGAGCAGGGGAAGAAGGCGGGTGTAGACAGAGGGCTATTCCAGGACTGTTCGGCTCCAGCATCCCGAAGCCCTCTCCCACTGAGACTTCCTGTTATGATCTTCACTGGAGCTGGCTGGTGAGAGAAAACGTCTGCGCCAGGGCACTGGGGTGGGGTGGGGGGAGAGGGGATGACCGTCTTTCCGTTTACAAGCTATAATAGGAAGGCTGGGAGCATAAGAAAAATCAAGTCTAGGTGACCCTGACAGTAACCGAGAAACTCCATCTGGACGACAGAAACGTGTCTAGTTGAGAGTTAAGTAACCTCAGAACTTACTCATCCCAAGCAAACATCACCTCCACTCTACGTGCAGGCAACCAGCCGGGCTGGAGAGGACAGCCCAGGTTTGCGTGTGTATTGTCGGGGGAAGCTCTGGGCTGCGGCGGTCTCTGATGCAGGGAGAAGGAACTCTTTCATGGGGCTCCTCAACTCCACACAAGGGCTCTCTTATGCAAAGACGCTGGGCCAGCTTCCATTCACAGCGGTCGCTTCCAAACACCCCTCCAGGCTGGCTCTGCTCACCCCGAAAGAAGAGGGGGACCCCTCCGCAGCCCAAGACGGCTGGGCGAAACCCTCAGTCCACCCCGAGGAACGAGCGGAAGTCCGTGTTCCTTTAACCTGCTCGGATCACTGGGAGACTCTGCCTCACTGGGTTGGTTTGCACACTTAGCAGCAGACACACCTGCTGCTCAGGCAGCGTGAGTCACCCCCCAGGCAGTGCACGCCGGACTGCCCGACGGTGGGGGGTTCTGGGCTTGGCGGCGGGCTCTCACGCAACCCAGATGACATCCTCCACCTCCTCCCCACCCCGCAAGGCAGGTCAGGACAGATCAGGCTGTAACCCAATTTCTACTGAAACCACTCTCTCCCAGGGAAGGTCCACAGAGGAAGGAGAGGGTATACGGGGACGCACCGCCCGCTCGTGATCAAGAGTCCTCTTCCCTCCACACCCTGAAGGGGCTCATCTGCCCTGCCGGCCATAAATAGGGAGGAGGGGGTGAGTTGACCTGTGGGAGAAGATGGAACAAACTTCTCAATTTTAAACCTCCAGAATAAAGACGGTCTGCCGAGATGCATAGCTTTAGCCTGTGAAGCACAGCACCTATGGTCAATGATCCTGTATTGGATACTTGAGGGCCTCCCTGCTCAGTGGTAAAGAATCCACCTGCAATGCAGGAGCCGCAGGAGCTTCAGGTTCAACCCCTGGGCCAGGAAGATCCCCTGGACAAGGAAATGGCAACCCACTCCAGTAGTCTTTCCTGAAAAATCCCAGGACAGAGGAGCCTGCCGGGCTACAGTCCATGGGGTCGCAAAGAGGCAGACACAACTTTGTGGGCATTGGACATTTGAAAATTTGCTAAGAGGGTAGCTCTTCTGTTAACTGCTTTTGCTGTCAAGAAATGATAAAATAGTAAATAAGAGGGTGGAAGAAACTTTTGGAGGTGATGGGTATGTTTATGGCATGGATTGTGGCGTCAGTTTCACAGTGTATTTTTATGACCAAACTCACGGAGTTTCAGACATGAAACATGTACGGCTTTTTGTGTGTCAATCATGCCTCAAGTAAGTCTTTTTTAAAGAAGACAGCCTGCTGAATCACTCTCAATGCTCACGTTTTTACATGACAGCACTTTCTGCCATTCAGGATCCTGAAATGGATCACGGACCAGAAAAAAAGACATTAGTGGGACAATTGGGAAAATGTGAATGAGGCCTAAAGACAGGTTCAAAGTATTCTATTACTATTAATCCCCACGCTGATCATCTCACTGTGGATCTATAAGATATTAACACACAAGGAAGCTGGGTGAAGGGTATAAGGGAACTCCATGTATTATTTTTGCAAGTTTCCCAAAAATCTAGACATCTATCAAAATCGAAAGTTGTTAATAGACCTTCCCTGGCGGCTCAATGATGAATCCGCTTGCCAATGCAGGGGACACGGGTTCGATCCCTGATCCCAAGAGGATCCCACATGCCTCGGCGAAACTAAGTCCACACGCCACAACTATTGAGCCTGTGCCTAGAGCCCAGGAGCCACAACCACTGAGCCCGCACGCCCAGAGCCTGTGCTCCGCAGCAAGAGAGGCCACCGCAGTGAGAACCCCAGGCACCGTAACTAGAGGGTAACTAGAGAAAAGCCTGCCCAGCAACGAAGACCCAGCACAGCCACAGATAAATATAAATAAGCGGGTTTTCTAAACAGTAATAATTTGTAAAAGGACAGCATTTTGAATCCAGCTTCCTCCTAAATCTTAATCTCCGGCATTGCTAAAATAATTTCAATCCCAACCCTGAAGGCAAATTTTAAGTTACTCTCACAGCCAGTGCTGATCAATTCTTTGCTTCAGGAAAAACAAAAGGCAACGAAACACGGCATTCACTCAGTGAGCACTGTCTGGGCTCCTACTGTATCCTGGCTCCCAGTTGCGGTATTATCCGCAGGCTAAGCGCTGTAGTCTTCCTCCAAGCCCACCTGGTAAAAGTCCACCAAGAAGGGCACTCCTTTTATTTTAGGCATGACTGATTTAGAGCAAAGAGTGACTTCTGGGAATTTTCCAAAGGAAATAGTTCAAAATGTGGACAAATCCTTATGTACAAAAGACATTCACCAATGCATGACTTCAAAGGGTAAAAATTTGGAAATACCTCGGTGTCCAACAATGGGAGAATTGTCACGCAAACTATGATTCAGTGTCTGCAGCGAATACAGTCATTATGTGGGGAAATGTTCAAAAAAAAAAGCGAAGCAGGGGATAGAGCGGGAACCAACGTTGTATACATTGCAGGGGTTTCAGCAGTGAGGAAATATGTCAAATTGCCAGCATTACTGTGGGAACTGGGTGTTTCCTGAATTTTGCAATTTTTTTTTGGTAGTTTTCTATAAAAGACACAGAAAGGACAGCGGATTACTTTTAAAAATCAGATGGGGATGCAAAGGTGGGCTTCCAGGCCGTCAGTGGGACAATTTCAACAGCTCCTCTCCCTGAGAAGGTGGGCAGGACCATAGGGTACACCCTGCACCAGGCAGGCAGTACCAGGGACCTGGGTGTGGCCAGAACACTGGCTCCCGGGAGAGGAGCAGAACCAACACACCAGCTTTTTTCTTCCAGCGGCGCCTGGTTCTACCACCTTCCCAAGCATGTGCTCACGGGAGGCCCTGGCGCCCAAGGGAGACCCGGACAGCTTCCAGACGTGTTCTACGCAGGGGGGACCGCTGGACAGGAAACAGACCATCACAAACAGACTGCAGACAGGGCTGGAGGAGGGAGGGGAGGGAATCTCCCACCTGGGAAAGCATCCCCAGGAAACAGTCTTCAGGAGGCAAGTCACCAGAGTTGAGGGCAAGTGCCAAAGGACAAGAGAAAGGAGGCCCTGTGTTAATCCGTACATCAAGGTGGCCCAGCTCAGTCATTCACTCAACAAACAAGTACTCAGAGCCTACTTGGTGACAAGGCAGGGTGCTGCTCCGAGGCGCCTGCACAAAAGGAGGAGGAGAGAGGGGAGCTGTGGATGCAGAAGCAGTTTGCTTTCAGTTCAGGACCCAAGACGAAGCCCCCCTCCTGAGAATGGCGCGGGGGGCGGGGAGGGGGGGGACCTCTTCCACTAACAGTCTGCACTGATGGGGGAGGGGGGTGGTTAGTAGCATTGGAGGGAATTCCTGACACCTCTCACCCATTCAGTGAACCCCCTGATGGGTGGCGCGGTCCTTGAAGTAAAGCCGCTCTTCGGCGACCAGGACGGGGACCGGAGACATTCCCCACCCCCCACGGGGAGAGGGGAGCCAAGCGCTGCCCCTAGATCGCACTCTGGGTCGCAGGCAAGCAGACTTCGCGAGCTCACCGAGGTAACGGGCCCTGCAGCGCGACGTGCTTAGAAGATAGTAAGTGCCAGGGAGTCGGGCGGGGACCCGGAGGACGCGGACCTCACCCCAGGCCGGGGCCCTGTCCCGCGGGGCGGCTGGTGGCTAGGCGGCATTGGAAGGGCGATAAGCCAGGGCGCCCAAGATAGGCAATGACCACCGGGAATCCGCTCCGCCTGGAGGCAGACGATGGCTAAAACGGCCTCTGAGAAGATGTCACTTACAAGAACAAAAATCTCAACCCAGAACCGCAAGACCTTCATAAAGCGAAGCAGGGGGTCATACCATATGCCCTCCTCCCCGAATCGCGGGGAGACTTACCTCCAGGGAAACGACCCGACTGTTGGGTAGCACGCACCAATCCACGGATGGAGACGAGGTCGTGGGTCATCAAGCCCGGCAGAGATGCACCAAGTAATCCACGGTAGAGGGCCCGGAGGACCAGTCCCCATTTCCATCCAAGGCCAAAGCGCCGGCCGTCCTGGCCTCGGCGCCGGGGACCCGCGGAGATCGCGCGCAGGTTCGCCGGCCCGTGCTCCCCCAGCGGCGCCCCGCCGATCGCAGGGCACCCAGCTCGGACGCAGCAGCTCGTCTTTCTTCCCTGCGTATCACCAGCGCGACCCCAGGAATCCCCGCCGGGAACCCCTCCGCCAAGCCCGGAAAAGCACCAGGGAGTCGGGCGGGGACAGAGGCAGTCTGGGCCTCGGGTCTACAGGTGCGCGGGGCCGGGCGGCGTGGGGCGGGCGCCAGGCCGGCAAGAGAGACGCAGGTGAGAAGCGCCGAGGCACAGCTGCCGCTGCAGGGTATAGATTCTCAGAGTCGCAGTTCCGCGCCCGCGCCACCGCGCGCTCTACCAGTGGCCCGACCCTCCGGCCCTGATATAGCGGCCGGGGCCGGGGCAGGGCGGGCGGAGCGCGCGAAGGGGGCGGGGCGGGGCCGAACTGCTTCCCGGGAGATGGAGTTCTGTCTAAAAGCCCCAGATGCTGGGAAAGATTGCAGGCGGGAGGAGAAGGGGACGATAGAGGATAAAATGGTTGGATGGCATCACCGACTCAATGGACATGAGTTTGAACGAGCTCCGGGAGTTGGTGATGGACAGGGAGGCCTGGCATGCTGCAGTCCATGGGGTTGCAAAGAGTCAGACACGACTGAGCGACTGAACTGAACTGAACTTCCAGCCAACAAACGCAGAGTACCTTAGGAATGATGGGAGTCCTCCCCTGGGCCTTAACTTCCAAGACCAGGCTGAGATTCCAGCCTCACTGTCAGCTCCCTTAGGTCTAGGCCGGCCTATGTGCATAAAGTGGGACCCGTGTGCAAGCTTAGTCCCCCAGTCATGTGTGACTCCCTCCCACCCTATGGGCTGTAGCCCGCAAGGCTCCTCTGTCCATGGGATTCTCCAGGGAAGAATACTGGAGCGGGTTGCCATTTCCTCCTCCAGGGGATCTTGTTGACTCAGGGATTGAATCCGAGTCTTCTACATTGGAAGGATTCTTTCCCACTGAGCCTCCTAGTAAGCCCATAAGGTGGGACATGCCAAGCTAAATTCTGCCCAGGGTGAACCCGTCCAGCCCCACCCTCCACCCCCCGGTAACCCTGGAGTCAGACAAACCTAGCTGGTTGCCACCCTGCTTGCCGTCAGCAAGGTGCTGTGTGACCATCAGGCTGCAGTTAGCATGTTTGCCTCAGCTTTCTCGTCTGGCACAGACAGAGGATATTAACATCTGCTTTCTGGTTTCGATCCCTGGGTTGGGAAGAGTCCCTGGAGAAAAAAACGACTACCCACTCCAGTATTCTGGCCTGGAGAATTCCATGGACAGAGGAGCCTGGCAGGCTACAGTCCACAGGCTCGCAAAGAGTCAGAGACGACTGAGCAACTTTCCCTTTCATAGGGCAGCAGAGGGAGGTGACCCTACAGGGTAGACTTATCTCCCCATCCATAACCTTAAGTGATAAACCATTTGCCACCCTGAGGCCCTCCTAGAGTAAACTTCTGGAGCTGCCACTGCCCGTTATTCAGGCTTCGATTTCTGCAGTAGCCTCTCCTTCATTCAACACTTGCATATACTGGGAGGAGGAAAGCAAGAGTCAGGCAGAGGAGGCCAGAGCTATCCCGATAACTGCAGGGACGTTAAAGAGACTGCATGGACCATGGGCAGGGCTTCCCAGGTGGCACAGTGGTAAAGAATCCTCGTGCCAGCGCAGGAGATGCAGGAGACTCGGGTTGGATCCCTAGGTCGGGAAGATCCCCTAGAGCAGGAAATGGCAACCCACCCCAGTATTCCTGCCTGGAAAATCCCATGGATAGAGGAGCCTGGTGGGCTACAGTCCATGGGGCCACAGAGACTCGGACACGACTGAGCAACAGAGCGTGCACGTGGACCACAAGCACCTAACCAGTCTGGGGGCAAGAGCCAAGGGGTCCAGAGGGCCTGTGTCTGGGCTGATTCTGGAATGAATGGTTAGGAAATAGCTAAACAAAAAGACACTTTCTTGGTGGTCTAGTGGTTAAGACTCTGTTCTTCCAATGCAGGGGCCAGGGGTTCAATCCCTGGTTTGGGAAATGAAATCCCACATGCCCTGGGGGCACAGCCGAAAGATTTTTTTTTTTTTTAAGAAAAAAGGAAATAAAAAATAGAGGCTGATATAGAAGTGACTAAGGCAAAGGCTAAGATGTGGGAAACAGGCACATGCAAGGGAGATGGCCAGGAAGGGAAGCAGCGTAGCTACACTCTTCTGCTTGAGGACATCAGCACAGGTGCGAGGCAGCATCTCCAGGTAAGATGCAGCTGCTGGCTCAGCTCCTGTGAGGGCAAGAAGCTGCTTGACCCAGAGCCCACATCTTTCCCTGAGAATGCAGTGCCCTCAGAAAGCCCCAGACACCCAGGTGCGACAGCCCAAGGCTTGGGACCCATCTAAGAACATGCCTTTCTCTTTTTCAAAGAACTCACAAAATCAAATTCGGCATTGCTCAAAGGGATCCCAGCATGTGAGTGGTGGGGAAATCAGAGCTTGGGACTGGCCCTGGACTACTCCAAGGATTAGCAGGAAGCCCTACCCTGATTTCGCAAGAAGTTTTGTGATGCAAACCATCTCAAAGCTCTGGTCCAGATCTTCACCTGAGATGCCCTTCCTTCGGTCCTATCTTCTACTCCAGGGAGCAAGTTAAATGAGTGGGAGATTGATTAAACTGTGCTGGGAAAATGTCTCCACCTCACCCACTCCTCCTACATACCTCCTAGGAAGCAGGAGGCGCACACTGTGTCTGACTCTTTGTGACCCCACAGACTATAGCCCACCAGGCTCCTCTGTCCATGGGATTCTCCAGGCAAGAATACTGAAGTGGGTTGCCATCTCCTTCTCCAGGGGATCTTCCCAACCCAGGGATAGAACCCATGTCTCCTGCACTGGCAGGTGGATTCTTTACCACTGAGCCATGAGGGGTACAGACATGTACCACACTGGGATGAGTTTTTTCTCTTTTGCTTTGCGCACAGGGAAGCATGCAGCCCTGATTGCCAGTAGCAGTCATTTGCACCCAAACCAGTGACCAGCCTCAGGATAAAGGCATCCCTGGTGCTGGCAGAGCTGAAATGAAAGAACAGAGGTCCCCAGTGACATCACTGATCCTCCACTGAACCCACTGCTCCCAGAGCCTGTCTTACCACTAGACATCTTGCTAGGTGAAGAAGTCCGTGTCTTCACCGTTTAAACTCCTGAGTTGTGTCAGGGAGGGTTTGCGTCACTCACCCAGAAGGTGTCTCTGACTAAACAGCCATGTTCACTGCTCCAGGCTGAAGTCTGAATGCCTAGTGCCGATTCTGCTGTGTGATCTTGGAGAAGTGACTCAACCTTCCCGGACCTGCTCACTCCATCTCAAACATGGGGAGAATTTTTCCTGTCCCTCCTTATTTTGCAAGGTGACTTTGAAAACCAGTGCAGGGACTTCCCTGGTAGGCCAGTGGTTAAGACTTCGCCTTCCACTGCAGGGGCTGCGGGTTCAATCCCTGGTCAGGGAGCTTGTCAGACCACGGATGGTCAATTTCAAGATGACTGTCTGAGCTGATTGTGCTGTTTCTGCCTACCGTAGCCACCCTCCCCACCACTCCCTACCACCATAAAAGCTCCTGTCCTCTGATCATCAGTGGGGAGGACCGGCCTTTGGACAGGCTTCCACCTGCTCTCCCCAGAAGCCAGCATCCAAAATAAAGCAAACTTTCCTTTCTACCAACCTGGCCTCTTTAATGGCTTTGAGTGGTGAGCAGTTGAACCTCACTTTCGGTTACAGACTCTCCAACTCAGAGCATCCGAACCACACTCCTATCCTGCTCTTCAGCTGTGGTCCTTCCCTAGACCCTCTGACTCGGTCCACCTCCCCAGTTCCGTCCTCCTGGTCACTGCGGGGCCACTTCCCTCCGCTATCTCCATCGGCTGCTAAGCCCTACAGTATCCTAGGCTTCAGTGTCCCACCTGTCCGGCTTTTTCTCATTTTCCTCTGTTGGACCACTGGCCTCTTCCTCTAACTGGTTTCAACACGGCTAACATCTTCACCTTAAAATGCGTCTGACACCACACAGCCTGATTCATCTAAAACATACCTCAGCTCTTGATTCATCTGCCCATGACTTAAGCAACCCAGCCCCTCCCTGATCCCCTCATGAGCCCTGGGCTAGCCCATCTCGATTTCTCTGTTAAAACTCTTCCTTTGCCTGGAGGAGGGACTACCCTCCACCCTTACTTCCTGAAGCCCAGCCTTTCCTCATGTTCCCCAAAGATTCTGACCTTTCCCTTTACCCTCCGAGATATTTTGCTTGTACCTCTCTTAGGAGGGGCTTGCCTGGTGGCTCAGTGGTAAAGAATCCGCCTGCCAATGCAGGAGACTTGGGTTCAATCCCTGGGTTGGGAAGATCCCCTGGAGAAGGGCATGGCTACCCACTCCAGTATGCTTGCCTGAAGAATCCCATGGACAGAGGACCCTGGTGGGCTACAGCCCATGGGGTCACAAAGGAGTCAGACACGACTTAGCAGCTAAAGAACCAGCACCTCTCTTGGGGCATCTGTCCCATTCTGCCTCATATAATCATAAACCCAGGAAAGGGGCTCTTTCCTCTTCCCTTCTCCATTGTACACTCGAGGCAGAAGATCACACCATGTTCAAGTCTGTGGTTGCCCCTCAGGACTAGCTGAGCAGCCGGTTTGAGGTAGGTGTTTAATACCCGTGTACAGAATGAACGCATGTGCCTATTGCTTGGGAGATTTTCCAAAGGCCAAGTGGGCAATCCATTTCCGGGCCTGTCTCTCTTTCTATTTAATGAGGCAAATCAGCTGTAGCCCTAACGAGCCCCACGTTGCTGGTGGAGCCGATGACTAGCCCCATAACAGACTTGGGGCTGCTTTATGAAAGCACTCTCCAAACAGCTTTATAGCGCAGTCAGACACACAAGATCAGGAAGAGATAGCTGGAGAGTTATTGGATCATGAAGCGAAGTCGAGACAAGAGGTGTTGTGTTCATCTGCACAGTCAGGGAGACCCAGGGCACAACTGAACGACCCCTGTGCGAAACAGCCGTCCTTGGGCTCCGTGTCGTCCACAGCCCACCCAAAAGCATCCCACGAGGTTTGGGGGAGCCTGTCCCCAGGTGCATGGGGTCAGGGAGAAGAGCCCGAGGGTCTGAAGTCCATGGCAGTGGGTATAGGTGGAGGGTGGCGGGAGGCAGCCAAGAGGAGAGGAACTGTCGAAAGTGCCATGAATTCAGTGCCCGTCTCTTTCTGCCGCTCTCCCTGGCTCCCTCCCGCCCGCCCATCACCCTGCCTCCTGCACAAGGAGCTATTGAGAAGGGGCAGAACAAACGCGGCCTTATGCGGCTCCCGAGGAGGCTCTGGGTTTGTCCCAGACAGCTGCCTGTAGCACGCTATGGTTACTCATTACCCGGGCTCCCAGGCAGGAAAAGCAGCTAGCTTAATAGACCCGAACTAACCCTCAGCTCAAACACTCGAGCCGTAAATAAATAAATAAGTCAGGTGTACGGGCCCGGGGGAGGGCGGAGGGGCGGGCGATGGCAGGGCAAGGGGACTCAGGGAGGAGGAGGAGGAGGAAACAAAACGCCTGGGGAAGCGGAGCGGGAGGGGCGGAGGAGGGCGCGCTCCCCTTGGAGGAAGCACAGAGGGGTGTTTGTGCTGCTGGCGAGTCCCCGCCTGCAGAGTGGACTCGGGTCTCAGCTGGCCATTCGCAGAGAAAGAGGACTTTGAGAGGCCAGGCAGGAACGCCCCGTCTCTCCAGCACCCAGGCCCCCACCCGCCCAGGCGTGGCCTGCTTCTGGAAATGATCATCTGCTGCTCCATTTGCTGGTGGAGGACAGATGCGCTGAGACCAGGTGTGAGCTTTACCTGCCTCGTGGCTCCCACAGCAAATGGTCTGGTCCACAGTCGTCACAGCTCCCCCTGAACAGGTAGGGAGTATGTGGACAGATAGAGAAGCCTGAGGGATTAGAGGCGGGGCGACAGCTGGCCTAACCCCCAATTTAAAAATATCCATACCAGTGGTTCCTTTCCAGAGGTGACCTCCGTCCCCTCCCACTGGGGACACCAGGCAATGTCTAGAGACAGTTCTGATTGTCACAGTGGAGGGTGGGGCTGGTACCGGCATTTAGTGGTGAGAAGCCAGGATTTGTCTAAACACACTCCAACGCCCAAGACAGCCCCCAGGACACAGAATGCTCCAGCCCCGAGGTCACAGAGCTTGGGAAATCCTGCCCTGGATCTCTGTCTCAGAACCGAATCCGCAGCCCAGGTCCCCTCTCCTTCTGCAGAGGGCATCCATCAGTCCCTTAACCCGTGACAGTTCCAGAAACCCACCCATCCTTCCAGGATGAGGGAGGGGGGGAAATCCTAGACCCACACCCACACGTGCGCGCCAGTGCCCAGTCTCCTTTTGACTAACTCTGGAGACAGAAACCGCAGAGGACGTGTATCAGTCAAACCAGCGTTTCTGAGTCACTGCCTGACCAGTTAACAGACTGAAAGTAAAAGTCGCTCAGTTCAGTTCAGTCGCTCAGTTCAGTTCAGTCGCTCAGTCGTGTCCGACTCTTTGCGACCCCATGAACCGCAGCACGCCAGGCCTCCCTGTCCCTCACCAACTTCCGGAGTTCATTCAAACTCACGTCCATGGAGTCGCTGATGCCATCCAACCATCTCATCCTCTGTCATCCCCTTCCCCTCCTGCCCTCAGTCTTTTCCAGCATCAGGGTTTTTCAAATGAGTTAGCTCTTCGCATCAGGTGGCCAAAGTATTGGAGTTTCAGCTTCAACATCAGCCCTTCCAGTGAACACCCAGGACTGATCTCCTTTAGGATGTACTGGTTAGATCTCCTTGCAGTCCAAGGGATTCTCAAGAGTCTTCTCCAAAGCCACAGTTCAAAAGCATCAATTCTTCAGTGCTCAGCTTTCTTTATAGTCCAACTCTCACATCCATACATGACCACTGGAAAAACCATAGCCCTTGTTGAAAGTCTCTCAGTCGTGTCCAACTCTTTGTGACCCCATGGACTGTAGCCCACCAGGCTCCTCTGTCCATGGAATTCTCCAGGCCAGAACACTGGAGTGGGTAGCTTATCTCTTCTCCAGGAGATCTTTCCAACCCAGGAATTGAATAGGGGTCTCCTGCATTGCAGGCGGATTCTTTACCAGCTGAGCTACCAGGGAAGCCCAGTTACCAGACTGGCCAAGTAATTTCCATAACAAGGTTGCAGACACCCTTCACTTTGTCTTAGGGTCTCTGCCAGCCTTGACACATTGAGGGTTTGGGAGGTTGTTTCTGGGTTTTGTTTTCTCCTCACTCTGTTTGTGGCTCACTAGCAGAATGGTCTTACGCTAGACCTTCACCCTCCCTGGACCTCAACTTAATAAAGTCAGGGTGAGCAGGGATGATCCCCAGTCACCATGTCATGATCACTGCAAAGTTTAATGAGCTCTTTGAAGAGATAAGGGCTTCCCTGGTGGCTCAGACTGTAAAGAATCTGTCCATAATGTGGGAGACCCAGGTTCTATCCCTGGGTTGGGAAGATCTCCGGAAAGAGAGAATGGCTACCCACTTCAGTATTCTTGCCTGGAGAATTCCATGGACAGAGGAGCCTGGAGGGCTGCAGTCCATGGGGTCACAAACAGTGGGACATGACTGAACAATAGCAATATAACAGGATAATAAAAGTGTCTACCCCGTGGTTATAGGAATGAGCACATTCACGTCAAATACCCAGTGCTGGGCACACAGCAAGCACTCAGCAGATGCTGGGAGCTCTGATTAATGCTCCTTTGTGAGAAAGTTCTTCTTGGAGTCTAACCTCACACTGCCAACTCCCTCCCCTGCTTCCCGGAAAGCCATCTCTGCCCACAAATCCTCTGTTGACTTCTGTTGCCTCTCGGTGCAGACGTCAGACCTGCCCACTGCCGCTGTTCCTGGTTCACCCAGCTTACTCGGGAAGGGACATGGTGATAGGGTCACCAAGCTTCCACCTCGAGGACCCTGAGGTCTGCCCGGGTGGCCCAGCAGACCGCAAAGGAAGCCTAGCTGGGGGGCCCCCGACCGAGGCCCACAGAAGGCACCTGTCTCCCTCGGTCCCCCAGATGCTGACGGCAACATTATTGCCACAATAAAGCAATGACGGCCACTATCAACACTCAGTCGGCCTCGCCTGCCCTTCACAACCGGTTTGTCGGAGCTGCCCCTCCCTGCCTCGATGTTAGCTTATCTGCTGCTGGAGACACAAGTCTCTGGTTTAACTGTGGCAAATTGATTATTGAACTTCACAGACAGCTCTTCCCCAAACACCTGACAATCGCCCCCATTGGCTGCGAGGCGGGATCCTCGGTCACCACGGGTTAGTTCCACTGCCAGAGAGGGATTCGGGGCAGCCGAGAGAAACTCTCTTCCTGCTGGAAGCCTGCCCCAACACTTGCAACCCTGATAAAAAGTGAAAGTGTGAGTCGCTCTTTTGTGACCCTGTGGACTGTAGCCCGCCAGGCTCCTTTGTCCATGGGATTATCCAGGCAAGGACACTGAAGTGGGTAGCCATGCCCTCCTCCAGGGGATCTTCCTGACTCAGGGAGTGAACCCAGGTCTGAGCCACCAGGGAAGCGTCCCTGATACCTGCATGAAACAGCAGCATCTTTATAACACAGGCTGAAGCAAACTCTTTGTAAATCGGTAAATGGTGTTGGGCACATAACTCACCAGCTTATTTCTGCTGAGCTGTATAAGCTGCTTGCTTGGCTGAGAGCAGATGCTTACTTGGGTTGCAGTGATGAAGGGACGCACGAGGAGCCTCTCCAACTCAACGCAGGATACTGAGTAATCACCAAAAGGCACAAAACAGCATCTCTAACTCACTGACTTAACCATCACTCACTGCACTTAGGGGCTTCCTTGGTGGCTTAGATGGTAAAGCATCTGCCTGCAATGCAGGAGACCCGGGTTCAATCCCTGAGTCGGGAAGATTCCCTGGAGAAGGAAATGGCACCCCACTCCAGTACTCTTGCCTGGAAAATCTCATGGATGGAGGAGCCTGGGAGGCTGCAGTCCATGGGGTCGCAAAGAGTCGGACACGACTAAGCGACTTCACTGCACTGCACTTAGGGGACAGGCACTATCTGAAACCCTTCTTCCGAAGGTCTCTACAGCCCAGATACGAAGGGACGAGGAGGTGAAGTCACCCATCCAAGACCTAAATGAGTAGCCAACCAGGATTCAGACCCAGACAGAATCCACACGCCTACACATTACAGTACCCTGCTTCTTGTGTAGACATCACCTTTACCTACAGGGAACAGGAGACCTGGACGCCACCACCCACCTCAAGGTCTGGAACGCGACAGGTACCACTGACATTCTTTGCCCTCTCTGCCCCCCAGAAGGACGAAAACGCCTGACTTCTGTTTCTTATTCCCTTTCAGTGCAGTCTGACTACGTGTGTATGGATCTCTAAAAACACGTTGCTTAGCTTTGCCTTTGAATTTCATCAAGATGGTATTGGGACTTTGTTGGTGGTCCAGTGGTTAAGAATCTGCCTTCCAATGCAGGGAAAGTGGGTTCCATCCCAGGTTGAGGAACTCAGATCCTGCATGCTGAGGGGCAACTAAGCCTGAGTACCACACCTACTGAGCCCTCAACCATGACTAGAGTCCTTGTGCCGCAACTAAAGATCCTGCATGATGCAACTAAGACCCAGCACAGTCAAAAAAAAAAAAAAAAGCGATATTTAAAAAAAAGATGGTATCATGTTCCATGTCACTGGCAAGTCCCTCTACCCAGAAGGGACAAGCCTATTTCTTGTATTTTCTCTCCACCGTTTATGTTTCTCTCCACTTCAACATTCCTGAGCATCATCCACGCTATTTTATGTCCTTCTCTTCTTCCAGTAAGGTGGAAGGCTCTCTACAACAAGGATCATAAGATGGGACCCAGGTTGGACAAAGGGTCTCTGGGCACTTCTGGGCACCCAGGGAATGGCCTTGGGCACCCAGGTCAATATTTCTTGGATGTTTCATGGCCTGCGGGACAAGAGTCCAAGACAAGATGGTTAAGGATGGGCTTTGAGGGCTCCCCTGGTGGCTCAGTGGTAAGGAATTCACCTGCCAATGCAGGAGACACGAGTTCGATGCCTGATCTGGGAAGATCCCTCATGCCACAGAGCAGCTAAGCCCAGGCACCACAACTACCGAGCCTGTGCTCTAGAGCCTAGAAGCCGTAACTGCTGAAGCCCACTCGGCCCAGAGCCCATGCTCCGAAACAAGAGTAGCCATCGCAGTGAGAAGCTGGGCATTGCAACCAAGAGGAGACCCCACTCGCCACAGAGAAAAGCCCTCGCTGCAAACAAGGACCCAGAACAGCCAAAAATTAAGCAATAAATTAGTAAAAAAAAAAAAAAAAAGAAGAAGAAGAAGAAGAATGGGGTGAATGGACTTTTAGCAGGTGAGTCTTTCCTGGGTTTGGATCCCCCCATAGTAATCAGTTATTGGCACAACTGTGTCACAAGCCAGCCACAGCACACTCAGTGTCTCACAGCCACAGTCCTTCATCCCCACATTGGCAGGTCTGCAAGTTGACTGGTTCTGCCAATCTGGAAAGGACGCAATTGGGCAACTTGGCTTTAAGTTGCCTGTTGGCTGAGCTTGGATCGCCAGGCTATGAGTTGATTCTAGTTTTCTATTGCTGCATTGAGCCAGCCCAACGCTTAGTCACTTAAAAAAAACAAAACAGGGACATCACTGGTGGTTCCGTAGCTAAAACTCTGTGCTTCCAACGTAAGGGTCCTGGGTTTGATACCTGGTCAGGAAGCTAGGGGGCTCAGACAGGAAAACATCTGCCTGCAGAGTAGAAGACCTGGGCTCGATCCTCAGTCAGGAAGATTCCCCTGGAGGATGAAATGGCGACCCACTCCAGTGTTCTTGCCTGGAGAATGCTATGGACAAGGAGCCTGGCGGGCTACAGTTCATGGGGTCATAAAGAGTCAGACATGACTGAGGAACTAACACTTTCAGGGAACTAGATCCCACAAGCTGCAACTAAGACCTGCCACAGCCAAATAAAGAAATATTTTAAGTAAAAAAACGACATGTGACCAAGCTCAGCCAATGCAAAAGTATGCAGAGAGACATCAGTCAAGTGCCGAGTGAACCGCAACAAGAGCCAAGAGCCAACCGCAAGGGCCAAATGGATGAGGATGGGGGACACAATGCTACAGAGCACCATGGTCTCCCCAGGTCCCTCAGGGAGTCCCAGTTCCAAGGTCTTGGACTGGCCCTCCTGAGTCCTTGTCCTGGATTCTTTCCTCGTCTCAGGGCATTCGAAGGACAAATGCCTTCCGATCAGAATATTTTCCAAATACTCAACATCTGGAAGGATCTGTGACAAAGGACCCCTTTGTGCGGCGGGAAAATGGGCTGTCGATAAAAACAGCACCAGATCCCAGGAGAGCTGGGAATGAAAGGGGCAGAGACACAGCGGGGAGGGCAGGCGTGAGAGCCAGGCCAGCGGGAGGAGCGCCCAGAGGGGGACGATCATTAATGCCAGGCTTGTCCCATGCTTCCCCTTTCTCTTCAGCGCCTTAATTACATTAAGGGACATTGAAGAGGCGGTCATGGAGAGGGAGGCAGGCTGGATCTCAGAGGATGTGTGGAGTGGTACAGAGAGACAGGGAAGGGGGAGAGATGGAGGTGTTCCCACGACAACGTTTCTCACATCTGGACAGGGCCAGGCAGAGACACGACGGCTGCTGGAATGTTCAAAGGGGACAGAGTTCTGACTCCATCTCAAGCCAGATGGTTTCCTTACGTCCTTGGAACCGTGTGCAGGTACACGCCGGAACAGTGCACTCGCAGAAGCCTCTGGTCCCTTCGTTCCAGCAGGTGGCCACGCCCGTGTGTGTGTGTGTGTGCACGCACGTGCCCGAGGCAGTTAGGAAAACTCTGGAGTAACAGAGCATGGAGTGCCATGGGGCTTCCCACCTGTCCTGCAGCAACCCTGCCTCCAACCCAGCCCCCAGGCTGTCCCCAAAGCCAACAGGGGCCTGCTGAGTGGAAAGTTCCTCGGAGACGGAAGGTCTAGGATGTCCAAATTCCTATCAAAATGTCAGGCGTGGAGAGCTGTAAGGACACAGCCTTCCTAAAGTATCTGAAGATCTATGCATGCAGCCCTGGCAGATTCCTGGAGCTGGAATGAATGTCGGGAACCTGGTCACAAATGGACCCCCTGGGTGGCGCTCTTAAATGCAGATTCCCAGGCCCTGTCCGATGAGCAGGACAGCAAATCCAGGAATCTGCATTTGGTAGGCTCTACAGGTGCTTTTGAAAACTTTTACTGAGGTGTAGCTGATCCTCAAGGTTGATTTCTGTTGCACAGCCAAGTGACTCAGGCATACACTCATGTACCTTCTTTCTCGTATCGCCTCCACTGTGGTCCATCCCAGGTCGCTGAGTGTAGCTTCCTGTGCTTTGTCGTTTAGCCCTCCTGTATACACTAGTTTGCATCCGCTAAGCCCAGGCTCCCACGCCTCCCCTCCCTGCCCCACTTGGTGACTCAGTCTGTTTCAATTCTGCAGATGCGTTCGCTTGTGTCGTATCTTAGATTCCACATGTAGGCAGTGTCATACGGTACGTGTCTTTCTCTGGCTGGCTGATTTCCCTTAGGATGATCATCTCTGGCTGCATCCATGTCACTGCAAATACAGTTATTCCATCCTTTTTATGGCTGAGTAATATTCCATTGTACATACATACTACATCTTCTTTATCTGTCCATCTATCGGTGGACATTTAAGTTCTTTGCATGTCTTGCCTATTGTGAATAGGGCTGCAATGAACACTAGGGTGCATGGATCTTTTCAAATTGGAGTTTTGTCTGAATATATGCCCAGGAGTGGACTATGGGTATTTTCTTTTTAATGCACATTCAAATGTAAAAAGTCCTGATCCAAATCATGACCCATCTTCCAGCAGACCAGCACTGACTAATAAGACACATGCTGTTCATTCGACCCTTAAACGTCTCTAAGGCTGCACAGTTCTCAGCACTCAGAAGGGCAGGGCGTTGCTGCCTTTCTTTAAAAATGTTATCACGCTGTTTGACTATGTTTCAATTACCTGGTCCTTAATAAAAATAAGATTTTAATTTAAAAAATGATGAGAATGCTTTGGAGCACTTGTGGTAACAACCCAGAAGGTGTAAGGAAAGCACCGACCCAGGTGATGTTCTCTGGCAGGGGAGGGTCAGGCTGGAGGAGTCTCGCGGGAGGTAAGAGATGGTCCCTGCAGCGCCAACAGGGAGGGGACACAGCCTCCACTCAGCAGGCGAGGGTGTCCCTCGCCCTGCTCCTCCCCATGGAGTTTGACAGAACGAGAGCTCAGGACAGATTCCAAAGTCTCCCACCCCTAACAAATCACTGCTTTTAGGAGCAGAGGGGCCTCCCCAGTGGCTCAGCAGTAAAGAACCTGCCTACCAAGGCAGGAAACACAAGACACGTGGGTTCCATCCCTGGGTCGGGAAGATCCCCTGGAGGAGGAAATGGCAGCCCACTCCAGTATTCTTGCCTGGGAAATCCCATAGACAGAGGAGGCTGGCGGGCTACAGTCCACAGGGTCGCAGAGAGTCGGACACGGCTGAGTGATTGAGCACAGAGCACTCGGAAGCCCAGACTAAGAGAAGCGAAGTCAGGGTCCAGGTTCCAGGAGAGTGGAGGGATCACGGCAGCTCTGCTCTGCACATCTGCTCCTCTAAGCCCAGCCCTGGGGAACAAAGCCAAGATCTTAATCACCCGGCGAAGCTCCGGCACGCTGAGCCTGTGATACACCTGTCTCCACCGTCAGGCAAATGAGCGGGTTCGCAGGCAGGGGCCTGCCCCACCAAACAATGCACCCCTTTGTCCCCGCCCACGGCTCTCGGGGTCCGCAAGGAAGCCCCATCCATCAGCACCTGTCAGGGCCCTCGCCGCACACAAAGGGACTTAAGATCCAGGCCGGGCGCCGGGCCTGCAGCAGGCAGCTCCAGCTGACATGCAAAGTGTCAGTCAGCCTTCCACAGGGCCGGGTGGGGACCCGGGTCCTGGGGGCCAGGCGGCAGGGCGCTAGCTCTCGTTCCCAGAAGCCAAGCAGGGCCCGAGAAGGTGTCCGTGGATCTCTGACCCATCCTTTCTTAAAACCAGCCCTGAGTGAGCTGTATTAAGAAAAAATCATCTTCCCATTTGAACAGAATCAGTGACGGGGGAGCCTGGTGGGCTGCAGTCTATGGGGTCGCACAGAGTCGGACAGGACTGAAGTGACTTAGCAGCAGCAGCAGCATCTTACTGTTGTGTGAAACCTGTATAAATCTTAATTATGTTGGATTGGCTCACAGTGCTCCTCAAGTCTACAATGTCCTTCTACTTCTCTGTGCGTTCATTCTATAAATTTTCAAGAGTTTGATATCAAAACTCCAACTAAAAATATGTTTATCTGCTTAAAAAAATAATTGCAATATATCGTGGAACTATATGCAACCTTGTTCTGTACCTCCCAAGTCTCCTGTAAAGGTGTTATCCTGCTTTTGTAATTTAAAAAATAAAAAACTAAGAAGCAATGTTTCTGCACAGAATATATCTAAGCTTAAAGTATAAAATATTTATATTTGTTCACTTGATGATTATAAAATATAAGGCTATGAAAACAAAAATAAAAGGAAAGAAAGGAAAATCATCTTCCCACGTGGGCAGAGGGCCGCGCCAGCTACCGGAGCACTCAGGGTGGGCACGTGTGCCGGGCACGCCCACCCCCAACCCCACTCATGTGGCCAGCAGTTTAAAGTCCCAGAACCCCGCCTGGGAAGGGGAGGATGGAAGTATGACTTCCCGAATGAGATGGCCTACAAACGCAACACCAGCCAGAAAGGTGTCGCTCTGTCCTCTGTAGCTGGAGAGGTGGCAGGCTCTACAGAGGTTTGGGGGTTCGCATCCTACGAGCACCCAGAAGTGCCCTCCTTGGAGGCTGCCCATGCTATTGTGTGTATTTCTAGACAAGCCCTGCAAACCATTCCCAGCCAGCCCCTTCTTTCCACACTCCATCCACGTGACTGCCAGTCACTTTGGCCAGGAACGCACAAGCATTTTCCTCTGGCAAACCACAGTTCCTTTGCAGAATGCTAGGTTGGCCCTGGTGCTCAGCACAGTGGGAAGGGACAGGAGAGGAGGGCGTGTCCCTCTGGGATGGAGTCACTGGCACCATCTGCCAGGCCGTGAGGGCAAGGAAAGTTCAGAGCTACCACAAGGGCCAATTCAGCCACAACCCCTGGACCCCGTTTCCTATGCCTACCCCACAGGCTTCTTTATGGGAATGAAATGAGATCATGAATCAGTTTTGAGAAAAGCAGCGAATCCTTTGGGAATACAGGATGTCTGAGCTCAATCATTAAATTTTACTGTTTTTGACCCAAGGCCACTGCTCAATTTAAAGAGAAGGAATAAGAAATATATAATATTTAATTTTACAGTGTTCCTTTGTGTATGTCTAGAAGAAATCCTTTCCTTTTCAAGATGCGGACAGATCTGCTTAAATGCATAAAGTGGCACAATGTCTGAGGTTTTTTTTTGGTTTTTGTTTAAAAATAAGAAGGGGAATTTCCCTGATGGTCCAGTGGTTAAAGATTCCTTAATCCCCATGCAGGGAGTCGGGGTTTGATTCCCGGTCAGGGAAATAGATCCCGCAGGCTGCAATGAAAGACCCCAGGTACTGCAACTAAGACCTGCCTCAGCCAAATAAATAAATATAAATAAATGTTCTTTAAAAATGATGAGGAAGGGGGGCGGAACAGTCAGAGAGGAGTGGATGACTGTTGGAACTGGGTGATGGGTACGTGGGGTTCGTGACGCCCTTCTATTTACCTGAGTGTAGGTTCAAAACCCTTCACAAGAAAAAGGTAAACAAAACCAATCTGCAAAGAGAAAAGAGTAAAGAATAAACCTACCAGCGTTGGAACTTACACAGGCATCGTAAGGCAGCCGATCAGACCCAGCCATGCTTTTAAATGGTACTGGCTAAAGCAAACCTGGCGTTGCTTTTTTTTCAGTCCAGACAGTACAAAGGTGAGTCAGCACCTGCCCATGCTGGACAGTGAACCACTCGTCATTTTGGGTAGGATCCAGACCAGCATCTACTGACCGTCACTCGCAAAATGTGTCTGCCATAGGACAGAGTTACATCACACAGTAGAGACCAGGGGGACTCTAAAGGAAGTTGCTAAACTCGGGATATACTGTAATTAAGGCTGTGAAATTGAAAAGTGAAAAAGTCGCTCAGTCGTGTCTGACTGTTTACGACCCCATAGACTATGCAGTCCATGGGATTCTCCAGGCCAGAACACTGGAGCGGGTAGCCTTTCCCTTCTCCAGGGGATCTTTCCAACCCAGGGATTGAACCCAGGTCTCCTGCATTGCAGGCAGATTCTTTACCAGCTGAGCCACAAGGGAAGCCCAATCAAGGATGCAGGGATGATTTTTAAAAAGATATCACACAGAGAACAGGCTCGTGGTTGCCAAGGGCAAGGGGGCGTCAGGGAGGGATGCAGTGAGAGTTTGGGCTTAGCAGATGCAAACTATGATATCTAGAGCGAATAAACAAGGTCCTACTGCACAGGGCAGAGAACCATACGAAATACCCTGTGATGATGAGCTACAGTGGAAAAGAAGATGAGGAAGAAGCATCTTCTTCTTGATCCGGGAAGATCCCACATGACGCAGAGCGACAAAGCCTGTGCGCCCCAACTACTGAGCCTGTGCTCTAGAGTCGGGGAGCTGCAGCTACAGAAGCCATGCCCTGCAAGTAGAGAGCGTCCCCCCACCCCACCGCCATGAGGAAAAAAGCCCCTGAAAGCAACGAAGACCCAGCACAGCCAAAAACAAAATAAATTTAAAAAAATTAAAAAAAAAAAAGACGTCACAAAGACATTAAATAGAAGGAAGGGCAGGTCGGCTAGCTAGAACAGCTGATAAAAATCCCTTTTCATCACCTGGTCCTCCCAGGTAAAGCAGCAAAAGAGCCTGAAGGACTTCGCTATTATTTCTGTAGTGATTTTTGAGAAAGCAGCGGCTCCATTCCTAACTGGCACATTGCTCTCGCACTAATGGAATTTGCCGCATCTTTGCTGTTTTTGTTCGTAGCGGATCGAGGCGACCATTAGGGAGGGAATACCAAAAATCACCAGTTCAATACTTTGGCCACCTGATGCGAAGAGCTGACTCATTTGAAAAGACCCTGATGCTGGGAAAGATTGAGGGCAGGAGAAGGGGATGACAGAGAATGAGATGGTTCGATGGCATCACCGACTCAATGGACATGAGTTTGAGTGAACTCCAGGAGTTGATGATGGACAGGGAGGCCTGGCATGCTGCAGTTTATGGGGTCGCAAAGAGTCAGACATGACTGAGCGACTGAACTGAACTGATATCTGAATCATAACACCTTGACATCTGAATGCACAGGTCCTAGCTTCTCTTCTGGTTGGCACAATGCTGACCTTCTTCTCGACTTATTTAAGCATCTGACATCCTGAGCTGGCTCGAGTTCCCTCTACATCTGCCAACAATATCTGAACAAAGAATGGTATTGACCCAAGCATGAGGCATGGTCAAGGAGCAGGACATCGGGGGTTCATGGGTCATATCTCCAGGGGCCAGACAGCTGGGATCAGCCTCCCTGACCTCCTCTCGCCAGAGGAGGGAGACCATGAACGCTGAACTGGCAGTGGGAGGAACCTGGGTGTAGGGGGTGGTGGCCGCCCTGGGCAGAGAAGGGAGTGTTTTCGGGGGAGCCTTGTACCCTACTTGTTTGCTGCACTTTTCCAAACCACAAAGCCCTGCTAGGAGCTCCCCTGCCAAGGCTGATTGCAATCTGCCACGCTATCTTCATTGTCATCACCGTGCAGACACGAGGCTGGTGCTGTGAAGTCCAAGGGTGCTCCCTTGGGGAAGCGTGCCTTTTCCCAAAGCCAGCTTGTCTGGGCATCTAGGTACTTTTCTCCATCAGTGCCGGGGTTGTCAGCTGCATCTCTGTTAACTTCCCTCTCTCCTTTCCAACCGGCCCCATCTCTCCTCAGTCCTAACCTCAACGATTACTGCCCGGGGCGGGGAGGCGGGGGAGGGTGGTTTGCAGAAACTAACACCTGTGGCTGGTAATTTTTATTTGGGCCAGCCCAAACTTAATTCTGTTATTTCACTAACACTTTGCAGGTTATTACACTCCATAGTTACACAGACGAACCTGTGAAGACTTCTCCAGCGCCTGGAGTTTCATTTTCAGTTTCCGTATCAGAATCAATCACTGCTGCTGCTGCTAAGTCGCTTCAGTCGTGTCCGACTCTGTGCGACCCCATAGACGGCAGCCCACTAGGCTCCCCCGTCCCTGGGATTCTCCAGGCAAGAACACTGGAGTGGGTTGCCATTTCCTTCTCCAATGCACGGAAGTGAAAAGTGAAAGTGAAGTCGCTCAGTCGTGTCCAACTCTTCTCGACCCCATGGACTGCAGCCTACCAGGCTCCTCCATCCGTGGGATTTTCTAGGCAAGAGTACTGGAGTGGGGTGCCATCGCTTTCTCTGGAATCAATCACTAAGGTTTCTTGTCTTTTTGTTGGTCTCATATTCACGCCGTCTGAATCAGAACTATACTCTGACGATCTGTCACCGTCTGAGACACTAGTACATATGTCGCTGGGACCATCGAAGAAAGTAGCTGCACAAAATTCACCAAAAAATTCTTCACTCAAAATTTCTCGATGTGTCATTTTTTTTAATTTTAAAAAAAAAAAATTTTTTTTTTTTTTTTTACCGTATTACGCTTGCGCTTATACATAGGGTTGGAACAAAAACCAAACAGAGCAAAATGTGAATGATAACGACGATCGTTAAGTTGTACAATGAATCTGTAATCAATTTTAAGCTCTAACAACGTTGCATGGTGATGTTCATTGGGTCACTCGCTAAAAATGAACTGATACGTCTCTGGTCGATAATGTGTTAACGTGAGGCTAAACCATCCACCTGTTTTCACCTTGGTTTTGCGCACTGAAGGACAGAGCCCCTTGAGGAAAAGGTTTCAACCTGACTCTCCCTTTAAGCTCAATGGCTGTGTCATCCAGCCAGCGGCCGTCACTGTAGCTGGTACCTGGGTGCCCCCTGCCCCGAGTGCCAGGAGAGGCGGCCCTCTGCCCAGCAGAGCGGGATGATGAGGGGGAAACTGGCATCCAAATTTTTTTCTGGATTAGGAAAAGAGGATTTTACCTTTCAGCACCTGCCAACCTGGTAGGTTCGCCAGGAGTTTTCCATGTGCCAAGAATTCTACATTAAATAAACACACACACACACACATGCCTATCTCATCCCTCCCCCCTAGACAGGCATAACCTACTCAGGAAGGAAACAGCTCTTAGGAAGCAGGACGGTCCGAGTTCATGGAACCTTTCTGGTTTCCACAGCACAATCCGTTCTATTTCACCAGATGACCTGAAACACCCGCTTCACGTCCAAGTTTGGGTTCCAAAGGGAGAAAGCTGAAGCTTGACTTTGACCTACCAGATTTGTGTTGTCTTTATTACACACATCATTATACACATTCTGAATGTACAGGCATATAAAGAAATTCTTAGGGGCCTTCTGGGTCTGTGTGTTCTTACTGATCTGTCATGGGACTCTGTTCAGGAGGCATCCTCGTTCTGTCCTTTTGCCTGCAAAGTGTAGCCAATGGCTGAGCTTTAGAGGGCCAGAGCCATGGAATTCACGTCGGGAGCCAATCTGTAAAAGTTCCTAAGTCTAAATAAAGGCATTGACCACAATTAAGACCCCTCTGTCCTCGGCTTGTGCAAGTTTGCCTCATGACACAGAGGACTAGTCCAATGGCCATCTCCAGCCAAGTGACCAAATATGACCAGTGTCCACCTGGCAGAAATCTGCAGATTCATGTACCATTTATGCAAGAGTGGTCTTTCTTCCTTTCAATCTGTATTGCAGGCGTGTTAGCAAACAAACACTTTTACATTCTTTATCATTTCACGTATTAAGTTCAACCAGCATTTTCACGGGACAAGCAGAAAGGGAGCAGTTCACTGTCTGTTTCCATGGGACACCTTCCAGGGTGTGGGAGTGACCAATCCAGGCTGCAGACCCAAGTGCATGCTGAATTCGAGCCCTGAAAGGCAAAGTTCAGAAAAGGGAGTACACCCTTACTGCACACCTGGAAAACTGAAACAAAACCAGCTAAGGGTCTCTCCTCTCTTCCCCTAGCCCCCTGCCCTCTGGCTTGTCCTGTTTCCTTTCTTCCCTGGCACTTCCTGGGTTTCCTGGAGGTCAAGTGAAGGGAGACACTGTGTGTGTGCTTAGTCACTCAGTCGTGTCCGACTCTTTGCGACCCATGGACTATATGTAGCCCACCAGGCTCCTCTGTCTGTGGGATTCTCCGGGCAAGAATACTGGAGTGGGTTAACATTTCCTTCTTCTAGACCCAGGGATCAAGCCCACGTGTCCTGCATCTCCTGCACTGGCAGGGAGATTCTTTACCACTGAGCCACCTGGGAAGCTTGAAAAGAGACACTAGTCTGCCCTTAAACCCCAAGGCTGGGTCCTCACCAACTCCCAACAGCCTAGAACAACACCCCTCCCTGCTGGATGGAGAAAGGCCAGTGAAAGACAATTTTGTGGCTTGTAGTCTGCCAGAGAATGGAGACCTCATCAGAAAAGGCTCCACCCAATTTCCAGGCTGATCTTTTAATTTGGGGGAGGGTCATGGGGTGCAGGGGCGCTGGGGTTAATCCCACTGACCAAGTTGCCCTTTTGGTGCATCCTCCAGTCCACATCCTCCGTGTCTTGAAACAGAAGGTGGTAGCGAGGGCCCTAAGGATGCCGCGGGGTCCCCAGCTGTGCAGCCCCGTGAGAAGCTGCCCAAGCCTCAGGGCCGGCTCTGGGGGACAGACGGTGACCATGTAAGACCCCTTTGCTGCCAAGGCACTGGCAGGGCCGGGACACCGTCAAGTCGATAAGAACAGAGAGAGAGGAGGGTTGAACTGAACCTCAACGTGGGCGCGGAGTCGCTGTCTCCCCGCAGCTCTATCGATGGCCCAGGACTAGTCTCCCGCCTGCATCCTGCTGCGAGGAGGGGAACCAGGAGGAACTGAACCCGCCCGGAGGGACCTCCTCCTGCCCAGGAACAGGCTGCGGGGCTGCGCTGTGCTAGAAGTGAAGTCGCTATTAGTCGCTCAGTGGTGTCCGACTCAAGTCGCTCAGTCGTGTCCGACTCTTTGAGACCCCGTGGACTGTAGCCTACCAGGCTCCTCCCATGGGATTTTCCAGGCAAGAGTACTGGAGTGGGTTGCCATTCCTTTCCCCAAAAGTGAATTCACTACATGGGACTCCCGAAGTTCTGCTGAAGCCTCGAATCCTGGAACTGGAGGCCTCCCTGCCCTGCCCTCAAGCAGAGTGAATTCACGGCGCGCAGGGGACCAGAGTGCACTTACCTAAAGCCAATGGAGCCTGGACCGCAGGCATGCTGGCTCACAGGCGTCCCTCCGAAGCCTTGCGCCTAATTTTTTTGCACTGGTGCACTGTTTTCCTGAAAGACCACCGCTCAAACTGTATAAAGATCCCCCGCCCCACTAAACCCGCGTGCATCCGTGGAAGGGACAAGCCACAGAGGGCAGGAGCGCCGGGAGGCAGGGGTCCCTTTGGGGAAGTGGAACCCGCTTCCCAGCAGCCAAGTGCAGTCTCAGGGGTCGAGGGCGGGAGGATGGTCCCAGGGCGCGAAGCCCCGCCCATGCCCCACCCACCACGCGGCCCCGCCCCTTGCCAGGGCCCCGCCCCAGCAGGTAAACCGCGCCCCTGAGGTTCCAGGAACGTGTACATCCAGGCCCTGAGCACACTTGGGCGCCTGACACCTGGGACCAGGGCAGTAGCCAGAGGGAGATGACCCGAGAGCTGGGGAGCCCTGGCCTTTGGAAGACCCGGCCGTAAGGGCCAGTCTTGGGTGTGTAAATTAAAAATTGGTGCAGCTCACTGCAGCAATATATTTATAACAGGTAACCAACAAGGACCTACTGTATAGCACAGGAAACTCTGCTCGACACTCTATAATAACCTAAATGGGAAAAGAATTTGAAGTGGAGTGGATATATACATATCTGTATAATCAAATCACCTTACTGCACATGTGAAACTAACACACTGTTAATCGACTGTGCTCCAACATAAACCAGAAATTTTTAAAATTTGGTGCATAAACACCAGATTGGTGCCTTTTGTTATGCGTAACCATGTGCTGTGGTGTGCTTAGTCGCTCAGTCATGTCCTACTCTTTGTGACCACATGGGCTGTAGCCCGTCAGGCCCCTCTGTCCATAGGGATTCTCCAGGCAAGAACACCAGAGTGGGTTGCCATGCCCTCCTCCAGGGGATCTTCCCAAGCCAGGGATCGAACCCAGGTCTCCCACATTGCAAGTGGATTCTTTACCTTCTGAGCCACCAGGGAAGCCCAAGAATACAGGAGTGGGTAGCCTATCCCTCTTCCAGGGGATCTTTCCGACCAGGAATTGAATCAGGGTCTCCTGCATTGCAGGCAGATTCTTTACCAGCTGAGCTACCAGGGAAGCCCATAGGTAATCATACCTTGATTTAAAAGCAAGGAGAGGAAGAAAAAGAACAGTGCCCTAGGCCCCCATTTGGCCAACTTCCACAGATTCAACCAACTTCTCTTGAAGGTGAAGGTGTGTAGGATGTTGCGTCAAGAAAGCTCTAAGGGAGGAGGGGCGGGAGGTTCAGTGGGGCATCCTCGGTACAGAGCAGAACCAGCTCTGCCCATCACCACCTTGGTGAGTACGGCTTCCTGGATCCTCCACCCCACCTCATTGTCAGGCGTGGTTGTAACACACAAGTCAAGGAGGATTCAAGGAGGTGGCCAGGGTGGGAAGCACCTTGCCTGGCACAGTCTTAACTAATGGCCTTCTGGTGCCTTCCTCAGCGAGACAAGATGAGAATGTCCCTGGAGAAGATCCAGACGCTCATATGGCCCCCACCACTTTTCATTCCAGTCCCCTGGGATGACTCAAGGGGGTCCATCAAAGGCAGAGTCTTCAGGGAATGAGATGTTCCCACCATCAGACAATCAGGGATATGAGAGACAAGAGGCAGTCCTGGGAAGTGGTGCTGGCAGCTTAAAAAAAAAAAAAAAAAAAAAGAGGAAAAACTGCTCAAGCTAGTTTAGGGCTGGCTCTGATATGCTGACCCCTCTAGAAATGGGCTGCTATAGTGTTATACTGCCATTGAGGACAGCAGGTGACGAGAAAACCTCCCAGTGGGGAGAATTCTAAGCACACATTTCTACATCTCATCTGCCCGCTTGGTAGGAAAGATGATTTGATGCAAGAAGCTGCATCGGTTTATGAACAGTGATAGATGGCCTGGTCAAATGGTCAAGCAATGAAAGGAAGCCAGAGTAGAGGTTTGGTGACAGACATTTGGGGAAGCAGAGAAGGCTGCGCCTCTCAGAAAGGGGCAGTTGTGAAAATAATTGTCTGTCCAGTGAAAGGGCACCTGGAGGCTCCACTGTGCAGGAGACTGTTATTAAGCGGCGAAGACAATCTAGGAGTAACAGTTTCTTTCCCCAGGGACATCGCTGCTTTCTCAACTGATTCAAGAATAAAAGTGGCCACGCTGTCAAGGCAACAAGGCGTGGGCTCAAGCCCTGGCTGTCCGTCATCCATCAGCCTGGCCAGCGTGCTCACAGGATGTGATGCTCCCTGACTCTGCACACTGATGACACGCCAGTGACCCCACGCGCTGCCTGGCTGCACACTGATTGCTTCGGGCCTCTTCCATTATGGAAAAGGCAGAGGTTGCTCTTCACAGAGGCGGCTCGTATGTCTGAATTTGCAATAAACTTCTTGTCCATCTTATCATCATGGCATCCGATAACATCCTATAACATTGCTTCTGACTGAGGAATTCACTCTACAGTCAAAGAGGGAAGGTGATGGCAGATATCCTTACAATTTGATCCTGTCCTCCAGAATCGGTCATCTATTTTCAACCATTTTACACCAGGCGGTGAATTAAAAAGTAGAGATCACTTTGCCAACAAAGGTCTGTATAGTCAAAGCTATGGTTTTTCCAGTAGCCAGGTACAGATGTGAGACTTGGCCCATAAAGAGTGCTGAAGAATTGATGCTTTTGAACTGTGGTGTTGGAGAAGGCTCTTGAGAGTCCCTTGGACTGCAAGGAGATCAAACCAGTCGAACCTAAAGGAAATCAACCCTGAATATTCATTGGAAGGACTGATGCTGAAGCTGAAGCTCCAACACTTTGGCCACCTGATGTGAAGAGTTGACTCACTGGAGAAGACCCCAATTCTGGGAAAGACTGAAAGCAAAAGAAGAAGTGACTGCAGAGGATGAGATGGTTGGATGGCATCACTGAATCAATGGACATGAATTGGAGCCAACTCTGCAAGATAGTGGAGGACAAAGGAGCCTAGTGAGTTGCAGTTCACAGGGTGGCAAAGAGCTGGACATGACTTAGCAACTGAACACCAACAACAGATTATACAAGATTTGGTTTTATCTTGTGATAAACTTTAGCTGTGAGACAGCATCTAATGAGGCTGAGATATTGTTCTGTAAAATGGGTGTTTGTTCAGAACGAGTAATCACCATGTGACATCATTCCTCCCACAGCCAGACAAGGCAGGTCTGAAGGAAAAGAGGGAGGCGTACTGCCACCTGCATTCTACCGACCGACTCTCACTCTAGTCAACGTTGGACTCTGCCTGGTTAGAGGGTTTGTGTCCAAGAAAGGAGTGTCCTACTACTGGGGCAGCTAGTCTCCAGGGAAAAGGGAATTACAAAGTTTAGATTGCCTGAGGGATAGCTCCATTATCCAAGCAGAAAGGTTTTGCTTTCTTTTTTAAGAAAAAAAAAAAGAAGAAGAAGAATCACAGTGATAAGAGAACAGACTCTATGATTTCAATACCTTCAGACCATGAAATTTTTGCATCTTGTTTTATGTCCCTGGATATAGTCCAGTGTCTCCTGGTTTATTGGAGAAGGCGATGGCACCCCACTCCAGTACTCTTGCCTGGAAAATCCCATGGATGGAGGAGCCTGGTAGGCTGCAGTCCATGGGGTCGCTAAGGGTCCGACACGACTGAGCGACTTCACTTTCACTTATCACTTTCATGCATTGGAGAAGGAAATGACAACCCACTCCAGTGTTCTTGCCTGGAGAATCCCAGGGACGGGGGAGCCTGGTGGGCTGCCGTCTACGGGGTCACACAGAGTCGGACACAACTGAAGTGACTTAGCAGCAGCAGCAGTAGCTCCTGGTTTATAGTCTATGGAAACTTGAATAGAGCTTTCCCTCTGCTGTTACGTGCTGTGGGCTTAGTTAAAACTGCTCAGTGGTGTCTGACTGTTTTCAACACCATGAACTGTAGCCCGCCAGGCTCCCCTGTCCATGGGATTCTCCAGACAAGAACACTGGAGAGGGTTGCCATTTCCTTCTCCAGGGGATCTTCTCCACCCAGGGATTGAACCCAAGTCTCCCGCATTTCAGGCAGATTCTTTACCATCTGAGCCACCAGGGAAGCCCGAATTGTATAAATTTTAATTATGTTCAATTGACTCATAGGACTTTTCAGGTCTACTGTATCCTTCTACTTTTCTGTCTATTCATTCTATTAATTTTTGAGAGTTTGATATTGAAACTCCAATAAAAATCTTAACTTATCCACTTAGAAAATATTTGTAATATACAGCAGAACGGTATGTAACTTTGTTCTGTATTTTTCAACTCTCCTATAAATGTTATCATAAATTCATAATTTTAAAAATTAAAAATTAAAAAAAACGGAGGGAAGTGTATATAGATGTTGAACAGCAAGAGAGTGAGGCTGCAATACAGTTAATTTTTTTATTCTTTTGGCTCTCCACTCTCTGAACTCATTCCAAAAATTGGAAAATCCATTATTATGGGAGTCTTAGTAAGAGGGCAAGACCTGTTGGTTCATGGACACAGGATCCAAACTCTGCCAGCTAGATGACCCTGCTCTGCTCAGAAGTTTGAATGTGAGGCCAGGGCACAAGCAACTGGGATCAGTCTAGAGTTCTTCCCCATGGAGATGCTGGGGGCATCAAGTAGCGGCATCTGAGTAATGGTCCAGGATCAAGGGACCACAGCATCCAAGTCAAGCTGTTTCTAAGATGTGACTGGGTCACACTCCCAGAGCTCTGGGGCCTCCCAGGTGGCACAATCAGCCTGCCAAGGCAGGAGACGGGTTTGATCCCTGGGTTGGGAAGATCCCCTGGAGAAGGAAATGGCAACCCACTCCCGAGACCTCTAGTTTTCTTGGATCTAGCCCATTTTCAAGTTTGATTCTTCACAGACCCTATGAGCTCCCTGATAACCTTCCATTAAATTCTTTGCCCAAGTAAACTGGAGTTGGATGCTGTTGTCTGCAACCATGAATCTAGCTAGCCCTTCCCATCTGAGCTCTTTCCTTTGCTGCTCCTGGTGATGGGTAGGGCAGAGGCTAGGACTAACTCTAGTCAGCTCTCATATCATCCACCAGAAAGAGGCAGCTTTGAGAAGGACTGGACACAGCACAGGTCATCCACAACAATATCCCCTTTATTGGTATTAATCACAGTTATGAGGTCTTGTCCATCAGAAAGAAGTCTGCATTATGTAGAACTCTGTTACAAAGACATAAAAACACCCATATGCCAACCACCAAACCAATGAATCTCCACCAATCAAACTTCTGAACGTGTCTTTAATGTTGATCATCAGTGCTCTGGAAGAAGGTACATAGATGCAGCACAGGGCATTCCCAGAACAGTGTATCCACCCTTGGAAGCGATGAGACATGTCAACCTGGGGTGGGCCTTGATCACACAACGCCTTAACACCTGGCTCTTGGGTTGCCTGCCTCATCAGCAGAACCCACTCAAGGTCCCGTGTGCCTTTGACCAGCGAGAACAGCAGGCCTCGGCTACGTTTGAAGTAGACAAGATACGCCACCCCTGCAGGAGAAGCTGTGTGTATAGATTAGGGAGCAGACTGGCTTCAAGTCTCATTCAAATCTCATTCTTTAGGGGTCATTTTAGAATGATGACTTGGCTAAAATTTACTTTAAAGGGGAAATGTAAAAAAATACCTCTTGTTATTCTACCCTTCTTCCTGTCTCATCCTGAGTTTTCTGACCAAAATCCAGTAAAACAGCTTAGGAGGTCTGGGTGAGGTTACAAGTTACCAAATAGTCAAAGGAGGAAGACCCAGTGCAGATTCCTAGTCTTGTATTCACTTAGGTGAGCTTCAGTGACTCCCTCCATAAGTAAATGAAGAGGTTGAGTTCTAGCAGTTTTCTGGTATCCCCAAGGCTCTTAGAAAAATGAAGGCTGTAAGTTTATAAAAACACGTCTGGGGGACTTGGAGACCATGGCAGAATGAGTTGCTCTTGGAATCTAGAGAGAGCTGAGGTCTCTAATCAAAGCGCCTCTCTGTCTTCGGTTCACAGGGCTCACTGCGCATCCACAGTTGTCCTGATTCCCTTACCTTTGACAGTGCCAATCTCTGCCTTCAGAAAAAGAGAAAAAGAAAAGACCAGCTGATTTTCTTCCTTTCATCTGTGCCTCCTTCCGTGCAGCATCCCCCGTGGGGGAGGAAGAGGAAGGTAAATTCCTCCCTGGGTTGCTTTGTCTATGATGCTCCTGTTCCAGTCTTGATGGACAGAGGATCAGCGATAAAAGAGCAGGAAGGATGGATAAGAGCTGTCTCCTGGCCTTTCTGAGTCAGATGCTTGGGAGACTTCTCTCTTGCTTCTGGAGGTGACCTTGAGGAACTTCCGTTGAGTCTAGGGAGGGCGACTGAAGGTACAAAAGATTTCCCTGATCTGCGTGTCCTTGGTCATCCCACTGAAGAAAGATTCTACATAGTGGCCAAGCACAAATCTGTAGTTCTGGGCCTGCTTGAAATTCCAAATAAAATCACTATCTCCCTCAAAAGAAATCTAAAAAGTGTCATATTTTAATCAGAGTCAATCAAGGTAATGAGATGAAAAAGGAGAGGAAGGAAAACGTTTGCATGTGAAGAAAGAGGCTGGTCCTGCCGAAGCCAACGGTGGCCGTCTCCTCGCGCTGCCTTTCCTGGGTCCGGAGCGTCTCAGCACTAGCCCAGACCAACGTCCAATGACATCATCACCACGAAGCCCAGGATGGAGGCCCAGGACGCCAGTTTCCCGTTACCACTAGGAGGGAAGGAAAGGCAGAGAGTGAGCCCTGGATGCCCCGAGGAACAACGTCCAAGCTCACAGCATCCTCCAGTGTCCAGTTCCGAGAGAAACGCACTACTCCTATTCATAATAATAGTAACAATGATAATATTGACTTGGGATTAACAGATACACACTACTATATATACAACAGATAAACAGCAAGGACCTACTGCAGAGCATAGGGAACTATATTCAACATCTTGTAACAACCTACAATGGAGAGAATCTGAGGGGCTTCCCCAGAGGTCCAGTGGCTAAGATGCTGTCATCCAAAGCAGGGTGTGCAGGTTCAGTCCTTGGTTGGGGAACTAAGATCCCACACAGTACAGGGTATAGCCCCAAATCAAAGTAAGTAAAATAAATTTGGTTTAAAAAAACTTTAAAAAAGAAAAATCCAAAAAAGAATATCTAAATATGTATAAATGAATCACTTTGCTGTACACTTGAAACCAATACAACATTGTAAAGTAACTATACTTCAATAAAAAAATAGCAATATTGACAAGCGTGCATGCTAAGTTGCTTCAGTTGTGTCTGACTCTTTGCGATACCATGGACTGAAGCCCGCCAGGCTCCTCTGTCCATGGAATTCTCCAGGCAAGAACACTGGAGCGGGATGCCATGCCCTCCTCCAGGGGCTCTTTCACACCCAAGGATGGAACCTGTGTCTTTTAGTCTCCTGAATGGGCAGGCAGGTTCTTTACCACTAGTGCCGCCTGGGGAGCCCCCAATAGTCACAAGTAACTTTTATTAGGGCTTACCATGCTGGTCACCCTGCTTATTTAACTTCTATGCAGAGTACATCATGAGAAACGCTGGACTGGAAGAAACACAAGCTGGAATCAAGATTGCCGGGAGAAATATCAATAACCTCAGATATGCAGATGACACCACCCTTATGGCAGAAAGTGAAGAGGAACTCAAAAGCCTCTTGATGAAAGTGAAAGTGGACAGTGAAAAAGTTTGTTTAAAGCTCAACATTCAGAAAACGAAGATCATGGCATCCGGTCCCACCACTTCATGGGAAATAGATGGGGAAACAGTGGAAACAGTGTCAGACTTTATTTTTCTGGGCTCCAAAATCACTACAGATGGTGACTACAGCCATGAAATTAAAAGACGCTTGCTCCTTGGAAGGAAAGTTATGACCAACCTAGATAGCATATTCAAAAGCAGAGACATGACTTTGCCAACAAAGGTTCGTCTAGTCAAGGCTATGGTTTTTCCTGTAGTCATGTATGGATGTGAGCGTTGGACTGTGAAGAAGGCTGAGCGCCAAAGAATCAATGCTTTTGAACTGTGGTGTTGGAGAAGACTCTTGAGAGTCCCTTGGACTGCAAGGAGATCCAACCAGTCCATTCTGAAGGAGATCAGCCCTGGGATTTCTTTGGAAGGAATGATGCTAAAGCTGAAACTCCAGTACTTTGGCCACCTCATGCGAAAAGTTGACTCATTGGAAAAGACTCTGATGCTGGGACGGATTGGGGGCAGGAGGAGAAGGGGACGACAGAGGATGAGATGGCTGGATGGCATCACTGACTCGATGGACGTGAGTCTCAGTGAACTCTGGGAGTTGGTGATGGACAGGGAGGCCTGGCGTGCTGCGATTCATGGGGTCGCAAAGAGTCGGACACGACTGAGCGACTGATCTGATCTGACCATGGTGGTTCAGATGGTAAAGAACCTGCTTGCAAAGCAGGAGACCTGAGCTTGATCACTGGGTTGGGAAGATTCCCTGGAGAAGGGCATAGCAACCCACTCCATTATTCTTGCCTAGAGAATTTCATGGACAGAGGAGCCTGGCAGGCTATACAGTCCATGTGGTTGCAAACAGCTGGACACGACTAAGGGACAAACACTACATGTCAGGTAAACTAAATCATGTAAACCCTGAGGATCAACAGATGAGGTCAGTCCTGTTATCATCCCCATTTTCCCGGTGAGAAAATGGAGGTCCGGAGAAGTAACTTCCACAAGGTGACCTTGACGGCTCTGGAATCCATGCCCGAATAGCAAAAAGTGGCAGTGACTTTCTGAAGACACACCTGACCTAGTACACCAGCCTTAAAATCATTCTGCTAGGAAAACCGAAAGGAAATAAAGGCAGGGATCCCCCTACTGCCCCCCCAACACCTGGCCTATAGCTGGACAATGAAGACCTGGAGGTGCAGCTGTGGTTAACATTGTAGAGCTCACCTCTCCCTCCTTCCAGCCCCAGTAAAATCTAGAGAGAGAGAAAGACAGAGAGAGACAGAGAAAGAGAGAGAGAAAGAATATACAAAACAGTATTCTGTGTATTGGGGGTGGAGGGTGGGGCTTGATATCAGGTCGTCGGACTCTCCACCCACCTGCCTGTTACTCCTCTTTCGGTTTCAAAGAACCCAGTCGAGAGGGTGGAGATGACCTTGGGAAGGGGCCTGAAGAGGTGGAGGTGTAGGAAAGAGGGGCCAAAAAAGGCAGCGCAGATGCGGGGGGTGGGGGGGCGCGGCGCGGCTGGGAGGGAGACCTGGCCGGGTTGGGGCGGGGCGGCTCTCACCTGATCTGGGCCTCGGGGATGATGTCATCCATAATCACGTAGACCATGGCGCCAGCCGCAAAGGCCAGCGCGTAGGGCAGGATGGGCTCGGCCAGCACCACCGCGAAGGCGCCGAAGACCCCGGCCAGAGGCTCCACCATGCCGCTGAGCTGCCCGTACCTAGGAGAGAACAGACGCGTCCCCTCGGGGAGGCTCGGGTGGACACCCCGCGTGCTCCGCGGGCTGCCTCTGCTCTCCAAAAGGTATGCATTGTCCTCCACGTCAGATTCTGCATCGCTGGGCAAAATCACCTCTTTGTGTGTTGTTTTTATTAACACCACCTCTGTCTGTTTTCCCAACTCCCTATTATTACACAGTGTGTAGGCACCCCCTCCCAGGTTTATTTTAGAGTTTTAAGTTTCCCACATTGTCTTCTTAAAATAACAGCCTTGTTCAGATAGAATTCTCCTACGGAATGGGGCACCCACTGAATGTGTACAGTTCAGTGGTTTTCAGTGTATTCACGAGGTTAGGCAACTATTTCCCCACAATCCAATTCCAGACGGTTTTCATTACCCCCAAAACAAACCTCATACCCACTGGCAGCCACTCCCTGTGCCTCCCTACCCTCAGCCCCTGACCACCCCTAATCTACTTTTTGTCTCTAGGGATTTCCCCCCTCTGGATGTTTCCTATAAATGGAGTCAGACAATAGGTTATCCTTTTTACTGGCTTATTTCAAGGCACATCCCCGTTGTAACAAGTGGACTTCATCCCTTTGATGATTGCATAATATCCCATTGTATGGACACACTGCTGTTATACCGCCAGCCATTCACCAGCCAAGGGCTACTCTGTCCTTTGAAGGCTAGAAGACTGACGAGGAGCGGTGGGGCAGACACTTGCAAGGACTTGGGTTGTGCTTGGTGTGTGTGGGGGTTCCGGCCACAATGGCACCCCTTCTGAAGGAGCCACACCCGCCGACCCCTGCCCACAAGGTGGACCTACCTGGCCGGGTATACAGTGAGGGCCTCTCCCCACAACACCCCCTCCTTGGATTAAGGTGAGATTTTTCCTTTGGAAAACACCCTTTATCTGAGGGTGTCTGGAGGCTGGAATCCCATGAGCTCTATTAAAACAGCAGCCCCCACGAGCCCTGAGAATTCAGTGCCTGAAGATGAGCCTGTACCTGAGCCCCATGGCTGAGCCCCACCAGCAAGAGACACCTGTACGGGCTGAACACCAACACGCAAGGTGCTGGGACATCTTTCCCACTGTTCCTTCGGTGGGCATCTGGCTCCGAGCCTCAGTCCCTTCATCTGTAAAATGGGGGTGAGTGACAGCCTCTCCTCCTGCCCTCCCACCGAGGACAGGCTAGGACTGTGAATTCCCAGCACCCAGTCCCCGCTTGCCCTGACCAGAAACAGATGGAGGGCATGGGGGAGACACAGTCTGCACTGCCGCATTCTCAAAGGAGCCGCTGCTTCCTGCTCCGTGCTTGCATGCTCGGAGCACCCTCTGCAGCTCTTGAGTGTGTCCAGTTAAATAGAAACTTTCATCTCAGGGTCTGGACACTGACCGCAGGGGCCCTCTTCCCGCCCCTCCGCAGCCCTGGGCCTTCTGTATGAGATGACAGTCACGGTTCCCAGGTGCAGGGAACTGATGTTACAAAAAAATCTCTGGGGTCGTCATGCTGGCCTTCTCTCAAAAGCTCTGTTCCGTCGTCTCGCACGACAAGAGGAAGAGATGATAACGATGGAAATAAAGTGGTTGACGTATACGCAAGAACTTGTAAATCATAAGACCCTATAAAATGGAAGCTGCTTTTTAACTGTTGTTAGCAGTCCTGTAAAGCTCTCAGCAAACATTCTAGAGTGGCGACTGCTTTAACCAAGAGGCGTCCTGAGGCTTGGGGCCCTATGAGCTGAGAGGCAGAAGAAACGGCAGCCTGGGCACCACTGCGTGACGAGCTGATTATCTGACACTCTGGGCCCCCGGCCCCTCCTCTGAAGCCTGGGGACGCACCTTCCAGGTCACTGGAAAGGTAAAAGTTGGAAACAGACTGGAAAGCCCTTTGTTCAGGCACTTAGTTGTGTCTCTTTGTGACCCCATGGACTGTGGCCCACCAGGCTCCTCTGTCCATGGGATTCTCCAGGCAAGAATACTGGAGTGGGTTGCCATTTCCTCCTCCGGCAGATCTTCCCGACACAGGGATGGTACCTGCGTCTCCTGCATTGGCAGACGGGTTCTTTCCCACTGAGCCACCTGGGAAGCCCCAGAAAGCCCTTTGGGATTATGAAAACATTAAGTGTGAGCACCACAGGCTTCACCTGCCTAGATGTTGCTGAGAGAACCCTGGTCCTCACCTTGACGAGCGTCATGATGGGCGCTGGTGTGATGGCCCCTGAGGACAGACTGGGGTGAGTGAGCCTACCCAGGGCTTGTGATAGGGCCAGAGGACTGCAGAGCTGCCTCGGGTCTTCCCACTGGCGGGGGAGAAAACCCCACCCTGAGTGGGCGTGGCTATCCCTGGAGGGCTTTTGAAAATAGGAAACTCCTATTCAGCGGTAGTAGGGGCTGAAGGTCAAGGGATGAGCCTTGGGGGTGCAGGATCTAACCAGATGGCCAGTGTTTCTGGAAACTCCAGGTTCACTTCCGGCCCAGAAAAGGTTAAGAGCCGGAAGAGCTTGCTCTTGAAGAGAGAAGCCGGCCGGAGGACTGCCCTGAACTCCACCACAGACCCGGCCCTGGCCCCTGACGCCGGCATCTGCAGCACTTACCAGAAGGCTCTCCAGGTGGAGAATCCAGCCCCTCGCAAGGGCAGGCTGACGGCGAGGCCCTCCGGGAAGTTCTGAATCCCAATTCCAAGGGCTAAATTCCTGAAAGACCAAGGAGGCACGTGAAGGGAGGACGTCCAGAGCGGAGCACCCAGGCGGACGGGGCCCCTGGCCTCTAAGCAACGCCCTCCTGTGGCGTCAGAGCTGCGGGTGGATCCCTGTGATGGGTGAAGGACGGGGAAAGGTTAGAGCGTGACGAGGAGGGGGACGAGGATCCTCCCCCTTCACACCGTCCCGGGTCCCTGGAGACGCTCCGTGTTGATGGACATTACAGCGCAGCTTGGGGCACGCTGGCTGGCTGTCAGGAGAACCCAGGTTCGCCACTTACCCACACAACTCTGCACACACCACCTCACTTCCACACCTCAGACCCTCATATGGAACACGGAAGGGGTCACGTTTTAACGACATCCACCATGCCGGGCTGTCGTACCCAGTGACCTGATTCTGTGCCTCTACGGGGGTGGTCCCTTCCTTTACGGCCTGAAGATGGACAAGTCACATTTTTGTTGAGAAGCCACTTCAGAAACGGGACGAGGAGGTTCGGACGCAGACTGTGACGGGGACACAGATCAGGGGCTGGGCTGGGCTTCCCCGCAGCCTCTGCTCACCAGTCTGCCGCTAACAGTGCACTTCTGGGGGCTCTGGGGAGTTCACCACGACCCTCTGCCCTCCTGCCTGGGCTCTGTGAATTGGTCGTTTGGTCGCAGCCAAGCCCGGAGAGACTGCTTTGCACCCAGACCAGGCATTGGAGTGGAAGGGAGGGAGAAACAGAAAGAGACAGGACAAAGGTACTCCGTGATCCTCGGGGAAACCCCCAGGCACCCACATACACCACGAGCCCTCATTCCGCAGGCAGCAAACTGGTGCAGCGGAGCTGAACGTCCACTGCAGAGGATGGAACGGCACAACTGGAGGGAAACCAGGTCAGGCTGAATGCAACGGGAAGGCAGTCTTAGGGTATCTCCCCAGACAAGACTACCCCGGCTGGACAGGTCCGCAGGGCAGCCCTTCCACCAGGGCTCATCTGATCACTGAAGGTCTGCAGGATTTGAGATGTGGGTGCCACTTGGCAATCAGTGCTGGAACATGGCCCGAGGGAGTCATGGATGGACTGGATGAAAAAGGGAAACTCCACCGTCCCTTGGCTTTGGTCAGTTGGCTCACGTCTGTCTGCCTTGCTGCCAATGGGGGTCCGGCCATCAGCTCTGGACAGCGGCCAGGGAGTGCCTTCAACCAGCAGCCGGCTGCACCGTGTCCTTGCCCACTCAGCCACCCAGGTGGTGCAGCGGTGAAGAATCTACCGGCTAATGCAGGAGACACAGGAGACGCAGGTTTGATCCCTGGGTTGGGAAGATCCCCCAGAGAAGGAAATGGCAACCCCCTCCAGTTTCCTTGCCTGGAAAATTCCATGGACAGAGGAGCCTGGCAGACTACAGTTTATGGGATTGGGCACGACTGAGCGATTGAGCACGCACATGCATACAACAAGGTTTTTTTTCAATGAGGAAGGTCAAGGTGCCTGTCCAGGTCTTACACCCCTTGTCAGAGGGCACTCTGTGGCTGGCTCACGGTCCCAGGCAATCACCTGTCCTCCTCGTCCACAGGCAGGCACAGGACTCACCCCAGACCTAGCCAGGGAGGGAGTGGCCACCCCATGTCGCCAGTGAGTCAGACGTGGGGCTCCATCTGTTCAAAGTCCTCCCCATTACTTGGGACTGACTGCAGCCAGCAGTCAGGTGGGCAGGCTGTGGAACCTCCTCCTCTACACCCTGCCTGGGAGCCACCATCCTGATAAGCCGCACAGAAACCCCATTCTTCTACGCCTGGCCAGCCGTGTTCCCGGGGCCCTGCCCTGTCTCCGGCATGGGGCTGCCAGCCCAACCAGGTACCGCACCCTTGAGATCATGCTAGCACCGTGGAATCGTTCCTGAGTGCAGCTGGGCTCCTTCAGCCACAGCAAGGGCTGGACCACAGCAGCTCTGCCTTCCCCATCTTTGTATCTATCCCTTCTTAACCTGGCCACCCTCTGCACACACACGCTGGGGCGTCAGGTTCCCATGGACGCTGTGTCCTGGGCATCTGTGGGGGTGACCCAGTGGAAAGGCTCAGTTCCCTCCACACTCTCTCTTCTGCTTCTCCACTTGCATCAGTTCAGGAATTAACTGCCCCTGCACCAGGGGGAGATTCTGAAAAATGATGGGGTCAGGCACTGGGACTATAGACTTGAGGAATGTGCCAACAGTGTTGAGAGCCACTGGCCTAAGAAGTCATCAAAAGGGAGGCTGACGGCGAAGACAGTGGCCACACCCACCTCCATCTCAGGAGCCCCTGCCCTGCTGGGAGCCGAGGACACCAGGGGGCACTTGCAACTGCGTCCGATGGCTTGCAGACTGGGGTGGGTGCCAGAGGGGATCCTGGGAAACAGCAGGAGCATCACAGGGGAGGGCCACTGAGGACAGAGGATGCGTCGACAAAAATGATGGGGGGGGGGGGGGGCGCTTCCCTGGGGCTCATTGGTGAAGAGCCCGCCTGCCAATGCCAGGGACACTGGTCCGATCTCCAGTCAGGGAACATCCCACGTGCTATGGGACAGCTAAGCCCGTGTGCCACAACTACTGAGCCCGTGCACCCTAGAAACTGTGCTCTGCAACAAGAGGGTGTTAGTCGCTCAGTTGTGTTCAACTCTTTGCAGTCCCTGGACCGTAGCCCGCCAGGCTCCTCTGTCCATGGGATTCTCCATGCAAGAATGCTGGAGCAGGTTGCCATTTCCTCCTCCAGGGGATCTTCCTGACCCAGGGATCAAACCTGTGTCTCCTGCATTGCAAGCGGATTCTTTACCATCTGAGCCACCAGGGAAGCCCAGAGAAGCAACAAGAGAAGCCAGCGCAATAAGACCTTGCACCACCACTAGAGAAAAGGCGGCACAGCGGTGAAGACCCAACACAGGTAAAAATAAAAGTGGCAGAGGATCATGGCCACCGTGTGTCCAGGTGCAAAGGAGAGCCGGGAAGCCGGGGCTCAGGGAGTCGGGGCTCCCCCCTCAGAGCTGACTGAGGAGCGGCAGGGACCGGACACCGTGAAAGTGTCCACAGCCCGGTGATCTTTCTGACCTTGCACAAATTCCTTCTCCAGCTCGCGCTCCTCACCCTTCCAGATTCTGTGACCTCCGGGTCAGAGCCAAGGCTGGAGATAGCGGTTGGCAGCCAGTGGGGATCCGCTTTTCAGCAGTGACTCCAGAATCCAGCACTGGACTCCAGCCACGCATGAGAGCTCACACACAAACCGATCAGGGAGATGTCAGGAAGGGCCCCACATCTTCCAGGAGTTTACAATCTAATGGAGGATGAAGAGACCCATTTACAAATGACTCCAGGACAGCAGCTGACCAAAGGCCATGAGAGAAGCAGAAAGCCCACAGAGAGAAATGATTCTGGCTGAGAAAGGGCTTCTGGGACTCCTTCCTGGAGAAGGTGACATTCAAGGTGGACTTTGAAGGATGAGGAGCCTTTCAGTAGCTACAGAGAGATGGGAGGTGCTTTTCCATCAGGAAGAATGGACAGTGTAAGCAATGGTGTGAGATTTTGGGGTGGGGCAGTCCAGGCCTACCGTCTCTGCTGCTGCTGCTGCTATGTCGCTTCAGTCGTGTCCGACTCTGTGTGCGACCCCATAGACGGCAGCCCCAGGCTCCCCCGTCCCTGGGATTCTCCAGGCAAGAACACTGGAGTGGGTTGCCATTTCCTTCTCCAATGCATGAAAGTGAAAAGTGAAAGTGAAGTCATTCAGTCGTGTCCGACTCTTAGCGACCCCATGGACTGCAGCCCACCAGGCTCCCCCGTCCCTGGGATTCTCCAGACAAGAACACTGGAGTGGGTTGCCATTTCCTTCTCCAATGCATGAAAGTGAAAAGTGAAAGTGAAGTTGCTCAGTCGTGTCCGACTCTTAGCGACCCCATGGACTGCAGCCTACCAGGCTCCTCTGTCCATGGGATTTTCCAGGCGAGTACTGGAGTGGGGTGCCCCCACCCCAATTTAAAGCCACAGGGCACAAAGAAGAGCAGAAAACGCTCTGGAGTCAAGGCCCATCTCTCCTTGGCATCATCATCTAAGATTCCTCCCTGTACAACTAAGCTTGCTGGCTTTTCAGGACAAATGCCTCAGCTCTGCCCCAGTGGTCTCCCCAAGGGCCAAGCCTGAGGTTCCATCCCAGGGTCTCCACCCATCTCTGGAGGCTGACCCCTGTGCTGAATGAGAGGGTTCCCTTAAAATTCATGCCTTAGCCGTCTCCACTCAAACCTTTCACTTAAGAATGTTCCCTGGTAGTCCTTTGGTTAAGACTCTGCGTGCTTCCACTGCGGAGGGCGCCAGTTTGATCCCTGGTCAGGGAACTAAAATCCTGCTTGCCATGTGGCCAAAAAAACAAAAGCTTCTGGCCTTGAGCTTGGGGAAAGCTCTCGGCAAGTGTTGGCGGCAGCACAGACCCCATTGCAACAACCTGCGGCTGAAACCAGCTTGTCTGTTGTTACCACGCCTGTTGGAGGGAGACTAAGGTCCTCTGGCTAGAATAAAACCAACGATAATCATCCCTGCCCATTTATGGCGTGTTACTAAATGTCGGGCGTGGTTGGAAGCATTTTGCGTGTAGCGACACGCTCCGTACTCGCAACTACCTCCTAAGTGTTTTCTACGATCATCACCCCATTTCACAGATGGGGAAACTGATGCATAAGGGGGTCAGGTGACATGTCCCCAGGGTGACCCAGCTGGGAAGTGACAGAGGGGACCCGCAACCACTGCTCCACATGCCTCGCGTCTTTGGGCCTCACGCAGACCCGTCAGAGCATCCTGGAGAGAGACAGTTATCTGGGCTCCAGGCCCCAGCAGAGGAGGAGGTGCTGCCTCTGCCTCCTGGACCAGTGAGCTAAGGCTCTGACTCGCTCCGGCAGTCAGGGAGCGAAGGCCTGATGGGGGTGGTGCTAACCAGAGATCTCCAGGTAGGGGGATCAGAACGTTCCATCTATGGCTGGATTCTCATCGACCTGCCGCTCTGGACACTGGGGACCAGTTCCTTGCTGTGATCAGAGACCTCCAGGTAGGGGGGCTAGTACATCCCCCCTACAGCAGGCTTCTCCTCGACCTGCGGCTCTGGACACTGGGGACCAGTTCCTTGCTGTGAGTGCCCATCTGGGGCACTGCAGGACATCCAGTGGCATCCCTAGTCTCTACTCGTCAGATGTCAACAGCCTCCCTTCAGTTGGGACAACCAGGAACATCTGCAGATGCTGCAAAACATCCCCTGTTGAGAACCACGGACCAGGGTGAGCAAGCTTAGGTGAAACTGCTTTCTCCACAAACACCTGAATGCCTGAAACTGCCAGACTGAACAAGAAAACCGCCCGACCACGTGCATCTTGTTTGAGATTTGCCAGGCTCAGTGGCGTGGACTCTTCTAGGAACGTTAGCTGCAGCAAGACAGATCCCTGGGATTCAAGGTAAAAGCAACACCTGAGAACCACCGGGGCCCTGATTCCTTCTTCCAGAGGCAGTAACTTCAGAACCGCAGCGCTGCAGGATTCTGGGGGCATGCTGTGTTCTCAGTGAATAGCGCCCCCTGGAGTTGTGCAGTGGGATATCCCTGCTTGAACCCCAGCATAGACTATGCTCAGTGTAGGGGTTACTTTGGCTTCCCTGGTGGATCGGTGGTAAAGAATCCACCTGCCAGTGCAGGAGACATGGGTTCGATCTCTGGGTGGGGAAGATCCCCTGGAGAAGGAAATGGCAATCTGCTCCAGTGTTCTTGCCCAGAGAATCCCACGGAGGGAGGTGCTTCGTGGGCTGCAGTCCATGGGGTCACAAAGAGTCAGACACGACTTAGCGACTGAACAACGAAGAGGTTATTTCTGGGGTTGCAGGCGAGGCCTCCTGGGGAAATGGTGGAGAGAGTCACGGGTTTCTCTGAAAACTGGCAAGTGAGCCTCCTTGCAGCCCGCAGACCGGCTCTTCAGGCTATGTTCTCTGGCCGGCTGATTATGAAAGGAGACCGGCGTATTCCTGACAAGCCCTGCTGCACCTCGGCTTTCAGATCCTCCCAGGAGTGATGAGCGTGTGTGTTCTTGTGTGGCAGGCCCTTACACACGGTGGTGATTGTTATCATCCTGCTGTGAAAGGCCTGATTGTTCAGGCTCGGCGGTGACATCACCGGCCTCCCACTCGGGCTGCTTGTCGAGGTGTTTGATGAGCCTGCAGGTGGGAAGGGGCTGGGTGCTCCCCGCAGGGCTGCCCGGCCCTACCTACTTGGTGGAGCTGGCTTAGCACGCAAGGGATCTTCCCCCACCCCTTCTTTCTCTTCTGGGAGGCTTACTGCCACGGGCTGGAGCGATGAGATGACCCATCGGTTCCCTTCAAGCCGGCCGCCCTCCCTGAAGAGGGCTGGGAGGAGCCCCAGGAAGTCAAGCCACAAGGCAGGGTAGTGTCAGCGGGCGGTTCAGGCCACCTCTGCACACCTCTCCTTGTCATAAGACAGAGGAGCCTATAGCTGGCTAGGTGAGCTCTACTCCCCGAGAGATGCCTCGGGGACCTTGGCCAGCCAAGTCTCCCAGCAAGTAAGTCAAGCGTATGCACAGGACCAGCGTGAGGCTGCCTTGCTGTTGCTCTTTAGTTGCCAAATCGTGTCTGACTCTTCTGTGACCCACATGGACTGTATCCCACCAGGCTCCTCTGTCCATGGCATTTTCCAGGCAAGGATACTTGAGTGGGTTGCCATTTCCTTCTCCAGGGGATCTTCCTGACCCAGGGATTGAACCCACATCTCTTGCTTGGCAGGTCGATTCTTTACAGCTGAGCCACCAGGGAAGCCCCAAAATTGGTGTGACTCACTTTGTCACAGGGGTCTGGCATCTCTGAGATGTACCTGCCGGTATAGAAACTGAATGCTTTCATCAAGCCAGGCTCAACGTTTTAGAGAAGGGTTTGGGACTAAAACATTTCGTTTTTTTTCCAGCACACAAAATACCGCTGCAAACCACTGTAACCTTTTCCAGCATTTTGGCACCTTCTTCTAAAGGACTTCTTTTTTAAAGTGCCTTTATAAGCATCTGAAAGAGATGGGAATACCAGACCACCTGATCTGCCTCTTGAGAAATTTGTATGCAGGTCAGGAAGCAACAGTTAGAACTGGACATGGAACAACAGACTGGTTCCAAGTAGGAAAAGGAGTTTGTCAAGGCTGTATATTGTCACCCTGTTTATTTAACTTATATGCAGAGTACATCATGAGAAACGCTGGACTGGAAGAAACACAAACTGGAATCAAGATTGCCCGGAGAAATATCAATAACCTCAGATATGCAGATGACACCACCCTTATGGCAGAAAGTGAAGAGGAACTAAAAAGCCTCTTGATGAAAGTGAAAGTGGAGGGTGAAAAAGTTGGCTTAAAGCTCAACATTCAGAAAACAAAGATCATGGCATCCTGCCCCACCACTTCATGGGAAATAGATGGGGAAACAGTGGAAACAGTGTCAGACTTTATTTTTCTGGGTTCCAAAATCACTACAGATGGTGACTGCAGCCATGAAATTAAAAGACGCTTACTCCTTGGAAGGAAAGTTATGACCAACCTAGATAGCATATTCAAAAGCAGAGACATTACTTTGCCAACAAAGGTTCGTCTAGTCAAGGCTATGTTCCTGTGGTCATGTATGGATGTGAGAGTTGGACTGTGAAGAAGGCTGAGCGCCGAAGAATTGATGCTTTTGAACTGTGGTGTTGGAGAGTCCCTTGGACTGCAAGGAGATCCAACCAGTCCATTCTGAAGGAGATCAGCCCTGGGATTTCTTTGGAAGGAATGATGCTAAAGCTGAAACTCCAGTACTTTGGCCACCTCATGTGAAGAGCTGACTCATTGGAAAAGACTCTGATGCTGGGATAGATTGGGGGCAGGAGGAGAAGGGGACGGCAGAGGATGAGATGGCTGGATGGCATCACTGACTCGATGGATGTGAGTCTCAGTGAACTCCGGGAGTTGGTGATGGACAGGGAGGCCTGGTGTGCCGCGATTCATGGGGTCACAAAGAGTCGGACACGACTGAGCAACTGATCTGATCTGATCTGATGATTTCTTTCACTCAGGAGGTATAAGTTCATTTTCTGTCCTGTAGACGTAGGAACCAAGGCCCAGAAAGGGTGAGGGGGAAACCTGAGAACACAGCCGGGGTCCCGCAGCTGGGGAGCGGGTGCTGGATCCCAGGCCCTGTCCCCCCACCCTCTATCTCTTGGGAGACACAGGAAATGTGGCCAGTGGCCCGGGGGGACCCCCACCATCTCGCCCTGGTGAACAGGCTCAGCGTCCTGACTGGGCTCCCTGTGTGTCCCGTGCCCCCAGAGTCCGTTCTCGGCACATCTGCTGTGTCCGCCTGCCATGCTTCTCTGCTCAGAGCATCCCTGGGCAGCACACGGCCCTCGGAGGCAGAGTTCAGGTCCTCCCCACAGCCCCCAAGGCCCACGAGCCCCTGCCCTCCCTTCCACTCCGGCCTCCTCATCCACGGCTCCTCACCCGGCTCCTTCCCCTCCAGTATCCCGCCTCCTTTCTCATCTTCAAACGTGCCTGGCTACTCCCGCCTCAAGGCATTTCTACTGGAACCTTCTTTCTCAGGTATCTGTGGCTCATTTCTTCCCCTTTTTAAAAGACTGAGCCAGAAACTTCCCTGGCCATGACTTTATTATGTCTTTTTTTTTCTTGTATACTCGTTCTCATCAATTAGTTTCAGTTGCCAGGACTGATTCCATACAATGGTTGTAGGAGATGGCCTGAGACCACTTGGTCCCGCTCCATTTTGATATGTCCTTTCTACTTAAAAAAAATAAATAAATAAAAATAAATGCTGGGGATACTCCCATGTGCCTTTAATGCTGTTTTGTTTTTTTTTTTTTTTTTTTTTTGGACAGCAACTCCTACCTTCTGTATAATCTACTTATTTTTTATGTCAATTGTTCATTTTTTACCTCCCAAAGCTCCAATACTTTGACCACCTGATGCGAAGAGCCGACACTTTGGAAAAAGACCCCGATGATGGGGGTCAACAGAGGATGAGATGGTTGGATGGCATCACTGACTCAGTGGACATGAGTTTGAGCAAACTCTGGGAGAAAGTGAAGGACAGGGAAGCCTGGTGTGCTGCAGTCCATGGGATCACAGAGAGTCGGACACGACTGAGTGACTGAACAACATCTGACCTGGCATCAGAACAAGCTGAGAATCCTTGTGTGTCCCCAGGAACCTAGAAGAGTGCCAGGCGCACACTGATGAGGCAGGCCTGTGCACATACGCGGGCCCGTGAGTTCTAGCGAAACCCGAGGTCTGGTCGGCTCCCAGCTGCAGGCAGTCAGTAGCCAGCATGTCACGACTCCCTGGTCCCGATGTCTCCAGCTGTACAATAAGGAGGTTACCCGGGTGCCCCCAGGAGCTCTTTCCTAGAGCCCCGAGCTTTGTGGCTCCCACACAACAACGGCATTGTGGGTTGTCCGGATTTCGGGGGCTGTGGAGACAGGCCCCCGCCTTGGTCAAAGCTCACTTTCCTGTTGCACACATCTGGAAAGCTCCGACCCCACACCATCGTGTTGCGCACATCTGGACAGCATAAACCGATCACCCCGAGAGGAAACTCCAAAAGGGTGGCTCAGCCAAAGCTGGAGCACGGGCCAAACGAGGAGGGGGGGTGCTGAAAGGCTCCTTTCTTTTCCAGCCGCATGACAATCTCCCGGGCACGATCTTCGGAGCTGAATGCTCTGCGGCTGAATAACAGACACTCTCAATAGCCTTCGAGGGAAGCCGCTGTCCCAGGGCCCTCTCCACCTGGCTCCTGGCCAGTGCGAAACTTAAAGAGCAGGGATTTTACCTCCCTAGTCCCTTGTTTAGACTGAGCTGTACCTTCACTTATCCTTGGGGCACGTGGACCAAGTTCAAAGCTGAACGCCACCTGCTCCTCCTCCCCCTTCAGGGAGCGTGATTGAACCTCGTGCCTAGTGCAAACTGAACAGGGAGCTTTGAGCTCTAGTGAGAAACTGCTGGCTGTCTGCACGGAGTGAGAACGTGTGTGTCCCTGGGTCCTGCATCCCTCCATGTCCAGGAAGAGATTCAGTTCAGTTCAGTCACTCAGTTATGTCTGACTCTTTGCGACCCCATGAACCACAGCACGCCAGGCTCCCTGTCCATCACCAACTCCCGGAGTCCACCCAAACTCATGTCCATTGAGTCAGTGATGCCATCTAACCATCTCATCCTCTGTCATCCCCTTCTCCTCCTGCCTTCAATCTTTCGCAATATCTGGGTCTTTTCAAATGAATCAGCTCTTCACATCAGGTGGCCAAAACATTGGGAGTTTCAGCTTCAACATCAGACACTCAGGACTGATCTCCTTTAGGATGGACTGGTTGGATCTCCTTGCAGTCCAAGGGACTCTCAAAAGTCTTCTCCAACACCACAGTTCAAAAGCATCAATTTTTCTGTGCTCAGCTCTCTTTATAGTCCAACTCTCACATCCATACATGACCACTGGAAAAACCACAGCCTTGACTAGATGGACCTTTGTTGACAAAGTGATGTGTCTGCTTTTTGATATGCTGTCTAGGTTGGTCTGTGAATACATAGTCAGTCCAACACCCGGCCTGGGCTTCCTTAACCCAGGGAGGGTTGATATTCCTTTGCAAATGAAAGGAGTTTCGGGGGGCTTGGAGCTTCCTGCTAGCTCCTCAGCCAGCAGAGATGAGCGGTGCAGGGAGGGGTTGGGCAGGCAGGGGAAACTTGGCTCTACACATTTGTTAGCATCAGGTTCAGTGAAGTCAAGGGCTTGACGGCCAGGACAACCTGGGACATGGGAAGACTCAGGTTGGCAACAGGGAGCCTCTGGGCCAATGTCCTGTGAACAGGAGGAGATGGCTGCAGACCTGTGGCCTCTAGGGGGTGGCTTCTTCACTTTTCGCCGTGTTTCTAGAGTCCATCCGCATTATATCCCATGCCATGGCTTCCTTCCTTTTCGTGGCTAAGTCAGTATCCTACTGCATGGATCCACCACATTTTGTGCATCCGTTTATCCACAGATGGAGATGTGGATGGCTTCTGCCTTCCGGCCATTGTGAATAGCGCTAGGTGTACAAGTTTTCATGGGGACACCTGTCTTGGTCATTTGGGGCAGAAAACAGGAGTGGAATTGCCGAGCCACGTGTTCAGGATGTGGTGCTTCTCTGAGGATAGCTGGGGGCTGTGACGTAACATGATTAGAAGGGTGACTCTGAGCGTACACGATGCTGGTGTGGGTAGAGAAGCAGAGGGAGGCAGGAGTGGGGGATGCCGGGTCAGGAGAGGTCAAACGAGGGCGGCGGGGGAGGAGAGGAGCCACAGGGCCCATCCTCCTCACTCTGCCGTCCCCTCCTGCTCATCCATCACCGCTGTGGACCGTCCGCCTCAAGTGAGACAGAACCCTTTTCCCCCGAAGCTGAACAGAGCAGGATACTGTGGTCCTCGCCCCCCATGTCCCCCACCTGCCTTCTGTCTGTGGACAAACTAGCCAAAGAAGCTTAATCTCAGAAGTGAGAACATGCAGGAATAAAGGAAAACAGTCAAATCAAACAAGACTAAATAATAATGTAGTCAATGAGTTAGTTCCTTCTCAAGGACTGTAGATAATATTCTAAGCCATATTTCTGGAATATGAGTTGTCTTATAGATACTGAAACCCCACCACCAGGTGGAAGAAGTCAACTACATGATGACCAGACTGTAGGCACGGTGTAAGCGGCCACAGTCCCAAGAACTGGCCTCAAGGAAACAGGAACAAACTGCCTCTAAAACCGGCCCTGAAGTTTACAACTGTACCTAAAACAATCAAGATGAGGCTGGTCAGACCACCGACGACCAATTTCAGTGACCGTCAGAGCAGACTGTGCTGTTTCTGCATGTGCCCCCCTCCCTCCGTCTGTAAAATTTCCTGCTCCCTGATTGTTGACTGTCGGGGTGGGGAGGGAGGGGGAGTCAGCCTTTGGACAGGTGTCCACAACCACCCCCACCCGCAACATCCAAACTGAAGCAAACTTTCCTTTCCACCAACGTTGCTTCTTTAATGGCGTTTAAACAGCGAATAGCCAGACCGCACTTTTGGCTACAAAACCACAGAAGGACCAGTAGGAGAGCCTAGTGTAGGCGAGACAGGTGTGTCAAGCTGATTTTGAACTTCTTCCTAACTGGACTCTAAGAAACTCACTGGCTCCCCCAAAGTTTTACACAGTGTTTTTTTTGTTTGTTTGTTTTTGGCTATGTCCTGTGGCTCGCAGGATCTCAGTTCCCCAGCCAAGGGAGCAACCCGGGTCACAGCAGTGAAAGCACCGAGTAGTAACCACTGGACCAGAAGAGAACTCCCTACGCGGTGTTTTTTAAAGCTAAGGGTCCCCATTACTACGTCTGGGGGAACCTCCCTGTCCAGACCATTACCTGTAACTTGGCCACGAGGCGATTTCCACCCTGAGGAAGCTGTTTATTCAGTGGAGCCTCAGCTATCTCCTTATCAACCCTCTTACTTATATAACTGCTTGACTTACGAGTCAATCTCCAGCGCGTGGTGAAAGTTCAAATCCAAACAAGGTAAGACCTACAGCGTGACCTCGAGGCACCTGTTTCTTTAAAACAAGAGCAGAAAGTCGGCGACACACGACAAAATGAACCGGGTCCACTGGCGCCTAGCCACTCCGGGGGGACCAGCCTGAGAGAGACCTCCTGCCTGGGGTCTTTACAAGAGTTGTTTCTTTTCCTGCTCTAGAGTCCAGGACGGTGCGGGCACTCGACCCTCAGACGGAAAACACGTCACGTGGTCAGCTATCTTCTCAAGAAGGCTCTGCTTCCTGCAAAATCTTCAGGGGGAGCGGGGCTCCCTCCTACTTGCCACATTCCCCCCAGCAACTGTGTTTGGCAGAAGACCCATCGGCTCTTTCCAGGTAGCTAGCTCTCTGTAGGTCCTGGGTGGAAGGACAGCTGGGCGGCTGGATGGATCGAGCAGACACTCCTGAGACTTTGCTGGTGGTCCAGTGGTGAGGAATCCATCCACCTGCCAATTCAGGGGACTCGGGTTTGATGCCTGGTCCAGGAACTAAGGCCCTGCATGCCAAGGGGCAACTGAGCCCATGATCTGCAACTAAGGAGCCCACATACTGCAGCTCCTGAAGCCTGCCTGCCCTGGAGCCTGGGCTCTGCAGCAGAAGTCACAGCGACGAGAGGCCCATACACCACAATGAGAGAGCAGCCCCCTGCTCACAACTGGAGAAAACCCGAGCGCAGCAGCGAAGACCCAGTGCGGCCAGAAATAAGTAAATAACAATAATGAAGAGGACAGACACTCCTACGGAAGAGAGGCGAAAGCTATCCAACGCCGTGATGGCTCTGGGTTTGCTCCTGCATTTCCTCAAGGCTGATGTGATGTGATGTGATGTGGAGGGCAGAACTGGGTCAGCAGAGGATGTCATACCTCGTGCTTGGCCTATAAAAGCTTCTACTGAGAAGCAAAGGGGTGACCCGGTAGAAAACCCCATTTACAAACACGGAGCCAGGAAACCAAATCACGGTCGTCAGGGAGCCCAGAGTCTCAGTGACACCAATTGCTTCCATCTCCCTGGGGAGGACCGAGCCCCAGGCTTCCTCTCTGAGGTCTGGCAGCTTGGGGGCCCTTCCCCAGGCTCAAGGCAAGGGAGTCGTCTTGCCTTTTCAACCCTGCAAACCAGACTGCAGCTGGCAGAGGGGCCCTTTAAGTCCTGGGGTCATGCCATGCAAGAGCTTAAGACGGTTTCCCAATCAAGCTTTCAAGGGCAAATATTTGCCATGACTCACAAGAAAGGTTTCTGTGCTCTCGCGTTGGCCCCCAAGGAGCCGTGGGGTTAATTTCTGTTAATGGTTTGGGATTATCCACAGGCTACGACAGAAGCTGGGTTCACCAGGCTCCCTGGACGGCTGATGAGTCAGAGGCTGGGCTCCTGGACTCACTCGGTCTGGGGAAGCCTCTGGGGTCCCCGCAGCTGAGGTCACCAGAACGTTCACAGCACCACTTTCTGGAGCAATCAACGATGCAGGTGTCTGGCTCGTGGGCCAGATGGACAATTTACAAGCGAAGTAACACATCATAAGAGTGGGGCAGGAAACGCTAAGAAGCCAGCCAGCCAGGACAGAGGACCATTCTCCCTAACCAGGGAGGCCGATGGAGCCGCCATGCTGGGTTGGGGCAAAGCGGCACAGCCCGTCCCGGCAACAGTGGCCGAGGATAACTCGGGCCGCTCCTCCATTTAATTAGTCTTTTTGGCTGTGCTGGGTTTTCACTGCTGTGTGGGCTTTTCTCTAGTTGCAGTGTGCCTGAGGTGGAATGAGGCTGCAGAAAGCTGGGGGTCACTGGAGCCACCAGAAGCTGGAGGGGACCCGGAAGGATGCTCCCCAGGAGGGCTCAGAGGGAGGGCGGCCCTGCCAGCACCTTGTCCCCAACTTCCGGCCTCCAGAACCGTGAGAGGATCCCCCTCGGTTGCCTTAAGCCACCTGGTTTGCGGTAATTAGTTAGGGCGGCCTCGGGAACTAATCCAGGGGTGGGGGGGCATCCGCAACACCTGGATGCCAGGTGGGGTGAAGCAGCCCCAGGTGTGGGGCAGAGCGCCTGCCAGGAGACAGATAATCATTAGGAGAAGAGAAAAGCATATGTAATTATCGCTTGGAAGGGCTCAGCAGGAAACAGGTTGCTGGCGGATCAAGAGGAAATGGGGGTGGGGGTGGGCGGGGGTTTGCGGCTGAGGGCCCGGGGTGGGAAGGAGCCGCAGAGCTGAGGTCTGCACTGCGGTCCTCACCCCACCCTGACTTGCCTCTGCCCCGAGTTGCTTCTCCCTTCAACCTTCCCCCATCCTCCCCCTCCACCTACGGCGGGTGATCTTTCTAAAGCACAATCTCAGTCGCCATTTCAGAGGTGCCTGCCAGGAGGGTGCAAGGTGGCAGATATGAATTCTCAACCTACAGACCAGAGACCAGGGGCTGGGGGGTTAAGTGACATTTGCACGTTTAAACTGAGTCCAGACTCCAAACCCTACTTCCCTTTCCCCTAGAGGGTTAGCTGCATGGACACCTGCTCGCCGTGCTCATTTTGTTCCAAAACCTCCAGGGGTGGCCCACCACCTGACAAAGAAAAACATTCTCTAGGGGAAGGATGAAGTAGGAGGTTGGGATTAACATATACACACTGCTTATATAAAATAGATAACCAACAAGGATCCACTGTATAGTACAGGGAACTACAGTCAATAATTTGTAATAACCTATAAGGGAAAAGAATATATGTCTATAAGGAAAGGAAAGGAAAGGGAAGTCGCTCAGTCGTGTCCGACTCTTTGCGACCCCATGGACTGTAGCCTACCAGGCTCCTCCGTCCATGGGATTTTCCAGGCAAAAGTACTGGAGTGGGTTGCCATTGCCTTCTCCAGTGGATCTTCCTGACCCAGGGATTGAACCCCGGTGTCCTGCATTGTAGGCAGACGCTTTACCATCTGAGCCACCCATATATATAAACTAACACAATGTTGTTAAATCAACTATACTACAATAAAGAAAAAACCAAACCCTTCTGCTCCTCAATGGAACACTCAGTTCCCCTAGCTCTCATTTCCGTATAAATCTCCTAATTCACTGCCAGACCCCATCAGGAGCCTTCCAATTTACCCAGAGAGAAGATCTACTCACTCTTCTTAGCGCCTTCATGAACCTATATTTATTATACATAAACATCATTATAATATGTGCACATGCTAAGTTGCTTCAGTCGTATCCAACTCTTTGTGACCCCATGGACTGAAGCCTGCCAGGCTCCTCTGTCCATGGTATTCTCCAGGCAAGAATACCAGAGTGGGTTGCCATGCCCTCCTCCAGGGGATCTTCCCGACGCAGGGATTGAACCTCAGTCCCTTTCATCTCCTCCATTAGCAGCCGGGTTCTTTACCATGAGCACCCCCTGGGAAGGCCCACTATAGATACTTGTGTTATATTATCATTGTCCACATTTTTGAGCCCTGCTATGGGTTCTCCCTGTGGTAGATGCTTTACATGTATTATCAACTCATTACTACAACCACCTTGTGAGAAATATTTTAGCATCTGCTTTTTGCACAGGGAACTTAGGACCGTGGCCTCGGGTGATGGCTGTCTGAACCCCATGCTTTCAGCTACGCTGTGCACATAGCATTCTTGTTTCTTTTCTGCTAATAAAATCAATTTTCACGTGGCCTTTCATGGTTTTGCAAAATACTTTTGTGTATGTCATCTGACTGCAAAAACTCCCACTCCTAGATGAAGGCATCTCTCGTCCATATCCGCTCCCCATAAGGACCAGGACGTGGTTGGAAGCAGGGGACCAGGCAGAGGTTTTGACCCGCCCATAATTTCCATCAGTTGCCCACTGCCATCAAACCATCTCAGAGAAGCCAAAAAACTCCCAAGTGTCCAGAACAATGAGCTCGCTGTACTGCAGGGTAAATCCCTGGATCAGGTCACCACGGCGGTGCTGTTCCTCTCAGAAACACTGAGTCAGAACCGGGGATGTGTTCCCGGCGGGGGCCACGCCCCGGAGAGTCGACCCCATCACTCCATGGTCCTGGGGACCCAGAAAACAGTCTTCTGTCTGATCTGACCTCTGCGTGGCCATTGGGATAGGCTTAGAAAAAAAGGAGAAAACGCAGAGGCTTGAGTCCTCTGCCAAGGCCCCCCCCCTCCCCCCGCCACAATCCCGGGGGCCCGACAATTTATTACCAGACAGGAGCCACACAAGCTCCGTTATCACAGTTACAGCCTTGTCCAGAAACAATGTTGCCTTTCAAATTGTTTTCCGCCTGGGACAGTGGATTTATAAACTGAACTGGTGACTAGGAACAGAAGCCTGGGCTGCAAAGACTAAACACCTTGTTCTGAGTGGGGCTGGTTTAGTATTATCCTGATAAGATAAACACAGATAATGACCTGCTGGGGGTGGGGTGCTTTTATATATATACGTCTCCACGTCTGCGTTCACCCGGGGAACCGGCTGGCGCTCGGGGGCTGCCTCTCACATCAAAGGCAAGAGAGAAAGCCACTTTTTGGATCTCCTTCCAGTAAGGAAGTTGGAAATAATTATAAGATGTTGGGTTTGTCTCTCTCTAAACAGCTCGGAGATATTCTGATTCGGTTACTTTCCAAAAGGGTGGCCCTAAAATGGTCATGATTGCTTTCAGGGCAGCGGAGCCGAGTTGCTGTTGCTGACAAGTCTTGTTGAGCCTGGGTTGCACATGTGGGGTTAACGAAAGCAGGCTCCTATTTTCTGTGTGTCTGTTTACAAATTTCTATAATAAAAGCAATATAAATATATGTATATATGAGGTAATTTTGGCTGAAAAACTGCTGAAGTTGGGTGACAGGCATATAGAGATGTATTATTGAAGTATTCTCCCCCCTGTATGCCTGTTTAAAATGTTCCATGGTAAAAAGCCAAAAAAAAAAAAAAAGGACTCTGGCTGAAAAGTATAGAAGTATTAGTGGCTCAGTCATGTCCGACCCCGTGGACTGTAGCCCACCAGGCTCCTCTGTCCATGGGATTCTCCAGGCAAGAATGCTGGAGTAGGTTGCCATACCGTTCTCCAGGGGATCTTTCTGACCCAGGGATTGAACCTGGTCTCCTGCACTGCAGGCAGATTCTTTACGGTCTGAGCCACCACGGAAGCCCACTTGGCTGAAAGGCAATGGCTTAAAACCCACTTAAAACATCAACAGATGGACCACATACTGTCCTAGGAGATGAGAAATCAGTGTGGACAGGATTGGGTCCCTGCTCCTACAGGGCTGACATTATCCCCAAAGTTCAAATACTCCTCCAGTGTGAACATCTGGCTGGGCTTCTCCAGGGGTCCCTCTGGGGGTGGGTCTTTGTGGGGATGGCAGTGTATTGAAATCATTCTGGACTTGGCTGGGGCTTGGAGAGGGGGCTGGCCCTTTGGGAATCTGTCCAGTCTGTTGTTCCTAGAAACCCAGAAGCAGGATGGAAGGAGAGGGCCTTTAGGAAGCCCCCACAATGCGCACTGGGATCTCTTTATTAACGTCCTTCATTAATAGCGCAGGTAGCACAGTGGTCAAGAATCTGCCTACCAGTGCAGGAGACACAAGAAACACGGGTTTGATCCCTGGGTCGGGAAGATCCCCTGGAGGAGGAAATGGCAACCCACTCCAGTATTCTTGCCTGGGGAATCCCATGGACAGAGGAGCCTGGCAGCTTACAGTCCATGGGATCACAAAGAGTTACACACGACTCTTTAATAACAGCCGCCCCTCGTCCCTGGGAGGTATTTCCAGAGAGGGTCCAACCCACTGGTGGCCTTGGGGCCCTGCTGTGACCCCTCCAGACAAACAGCTGTCTGTCCTGTTTTGAAAGGTCTCTGGGGACGAGGAGACAGCGGCTGGCAGGGGCTGCCGGCGCTGTGAACGTGTCAGCTGGGGAGCAGGGGACAAAAGCCTTCTGTGCGGCTCCAGGGTGACGCCTCTGAACTGGCACCGGCGGCTGAAATCTTGGAATCACCAGCTTTGGGGCTTGCCGTGTATGTAAGTCCTTCCGGAGGGCGTTTTCAGAATCTGGGTTTTGATGGAGTCCCACGCCTAAAAATCGGTCCGGGGACAACCCCCAGGGGAGTCCGACGGCTCAGCCTCAGCCAGACAGAAAAGGAGCTACAGGGTTTCTGGGAGGATAGGAGCTCTTGGGGGAGGGAGGTCAAGAACGTGAACACCTGTGTTTGAGGTCAGCATGTCCCTGTGCCCCTTCCAGGAGTGAGCTTCCACCACAGAGCCGAGTTCTTTGCCGGGAGATGGGCGAGGTTGGGGTCCGCTCCCCTTTTTAATGTAGAGTTCCTATTTGGCACCCTGTGCTTGCTCTGGCAAGCTTGGTTGAAACAAGGAAACTGATTAGGATTTTCTGGATAGTTTCTCCTCAGGTGGAGAGGTGATTTTAAGCCTCAGAATCACAAAGGCATTTCCATCGAACCTTCAGGGTATGAGTACAGTTGCTTGGGAACAGTATAGTTTGAAGGGGATCCAAAATGCTAGGTGATACCTGGTGGCTTGGTGGTAAAGAATCCACCTGCCAAGGCAGAGGACTTGGGTTTGATCCCTGGGTCGGGAAGATTCCCTGGAGGAGGAAATGGCAACCCATTCCAGTATTTTTGCCTGGGAAATCCCGCGGACAGAGGAGCCTGGTGGGCTACAGTCCACAGGGTTGCAATGAGTCAGACACGACTGAGCACGCCCGCATATGCAGCATAATCGTTGAAACTAGCAGAACACCAGGCCATGATTTCCCATTACAGTGCAAATCAAATCCCAGGTCCTTTCAGTGGACACGTTTCCCAGGTGGCCTGATTTTTCACCAACTAGCGCCTGTGCATTTACGTTTGCCTTCACTCTCTAGAGGGTTTCACTTTGGACAGTGAAGAGGTTTTTTTATCCTAACAGCATCTTACCTAACCTTCTGCACTTATGATCCTGACTCTTTACCTGAAAACCTCCCAGCACCTGCTCTGCCTCAGACACACTGGTCTCCTATTTCCCAAACATGTTGCCCGTTCTGTGTGAATCAATGCCTGTCACATACATCCATTTCTCAACTCTGGGAATAGCTGGACTCTTTTCGTCGGAATGGCTACCCACTCCAGTATTCTTGCCTGAGAAATCTCATGGACAGAGGAGCCTGGAGGGCTACAGCCTATGGGGTCACAAAAGTCAGACACGACTGAGATACTAAACAACAGATGCAGCATCAGACACCTGGGTGCGCTGGGGCGGCCGAAAAGTTTGTTGGGGTTTTCTGCACAGTCTAAAGGAAACACTAAATGAACCTTTTGGCCAACCTGATATTTACCAGTTTCTGATGCCACCAAAGTGGGGGCCAGGGGTTGCCAGGGAGGGAGGGAGGGAGGGGTCAGGATGGCACAGTCCCTGCCCTCAGGTTCTCAGATCCTGGCAGAAGAGACACAGAAAATGGTCCAAAGTGAGCTGATAAGAGGGCAAGAGAGGGAGAGAAGGAGACCCCCAACCCCCAACCCACAGCAGAACTTGCAGCCCAAAGACCCACATGAAGCACAGCTGTTCTGACACAGCGGAGGGCCCCTTGAACGCTCCTTCGAGGTCGGGGAGGGGCGGGTTTGGAGGCTTGGGCAGCACTGGCCCCATCCTACAGTTGGCATCCAGATGTTGGGCACGATTTCAGCCTGACCCACAACGCCTCCCAGGAGGGCAGAGGCCTGGAATTTCGCCTGGAGGGAGGGAGGTGCAGGGGAAGCTGGCCGAGCCTCTGACGGTGGCTCCAGGGCAGGTCGGAGATGCTCTCTTTCCTACCGAGGAGGGCGTGCAGGGTGGTTTTCAGGGGCAGCGAAGCGGGCAGGCCTCAGGGCCAGGGAGCGAGCGCCCTGCTGGCAGACGCAGGGCGATGCAGTTGACGGAACACAGACACTCGTCAGGGGATGGATCACTGACTTTCCCCGGATGCACCACTCCACGATCCTGCAAGTGATTTCCAGCTCTGTTCCCCTGAGTCTGAGGTGAGGGGCCTACTGCTTTTTCTTTAACCAGCACAGACACATACTGTGTGTCAGTCGCTCCGTCCTGTCCAGCTCTTTGCGACCCCCTGCACTGTAGCCCGCCAGGCTCCTCTGTCCCTGGGATTCTCCAGGCGAGAATACTGGAATGTGTTGCCATTCATTTCTCCAGGGGATCTTCCCGACCCAGGGATGGAAGCCAGGTCTCCCGCATTGCAGGCCGATTCTTTACCAGATGAGCCATCAGGGAAGCCCCATAATAGGCGCATAGTAGGACTTCAAGCCACCTAGGACAGTGGTTCTCAATCGGGGTGACCTGTCCCCATCCCAGGAGACACTGAGCGATGTCCGGAGACATGCTGGGTCGTCACAACTGTGGGGGTGTCCCACCAGCACGCTCAGGGTAGAGGCCGACGGACAGGGGAGCCCCCTCCCCCACGACAGGGACGATCGGGCCCAGAGCTCAGAGTGCAGAGTTCTGGCAATCGCTTTAGCACAAAAGCAGGAAGGATGGCTGGAAGAGGATGCGGATTCTCCTTTCTGAGGGATTTTAAGAATGGATTCCAGCTATGCTTGTGGGTCTGGGAGGCTGGGGCGAACAAAGACGCCCTAAACGAGCCGCTTGACCTCCAGAGCTCCGTCACCGCCCGGCACCAGGCGCAAGAGCTGCAACTCCTCCCCGTCTCGTCCTCCTGCCCCTTCCTCCCACGCAGGTTGATTTCGGAGGCTCTTGCTGCACTGTGAGGGGGTTTCCATGAGGAGTGGATCCTTTCCAAACCAGAAGGCAGTAAAAAGTCCCACCCGTGGGACCAGCGTTCCTGCTGCATCTGTGCTTCAGGACAGACAGAAACCACAGCAGGAACGCTGCGTATCAAAGTCACATCTCTCCAGATTCAAGTTCCAACCTGCAGACGCTTTACAGCCACGTCATGAGGTGCAGAGCTGATGGCCTTTTAATGACAGCCATTCTCTGGGGGCAAGAGATAGGGGAACTTGTATAGGAAGAATACAAAAAGGCAAAGGAGCACCTTTGAAGGGGCATTTTCTTTCCAGGGTGGAGGTAACACCGCAGGGGCCATACCTAAGGCTGAGACCCTCCGGCCATCTCTGCCCGCACGGCGCTCCAAGCATGTCACCCACATCCTTCGTCTTGACAGCAGGCCCATGAAGCACACACAGTAAGATTTTCTGGTTCTGAACCACTGTTCTCATGCACTGAAGTAGTTTTTCTAAGGCCAAACTGAGAAGTGGGCAGATCCAGTCTTCAAATCCTTCTCAGAAACCTGTAGGGCTTCCCAGGAGGTTCAGTGATAAAGAGTCTGCCTGCCAAGCAGGAGACCCAGGTTCGATCCCTGGGTGGGGCAGCTCCCCTGGAGAAGGGAATGGCAACCCACTCCAATATTCTTGCCTGGAAAATTCCACGGATGGAGGAGCCTGGTGGGCCACAGTCCAGGGGGTTGCAGAGATTTGGACCCGACTGAGCGACTAAGCAGCTGCAGCAGCAGAATGTGGTAACCTTCCTTTGTGAACCAAGGTGGACTCATGGTTGTTTCTGATGTTCTTTTAAATTTCTTTTTGGCTGTGCTGGGGCTTCGGTGCTGTGCGGGAGCCTTCTCCAGCGAGCGGGGGGGTCTTCGCTGTGGTATGCGGGCTTCTCGTTGCGGGGATTTCTCTTGTCGAGGAGCACGGGCTACAGATGTGTGGGCTATGGTAGTTGGGGAGCACTGGCTTAGCTGCCCCTCGGCATGTGGGATCCTCCCGGACCAGGGATCCAACCCATGTCCCCTGCAGTGGCAGGTGGATTCTTAACCACTGGACCACCAGGGAAATCCCTGGACTGAAGGTTTTTAGAGACCATGACCTTGAACGAATGTAGGAGAAGTTTAGCTACCTTCCACCTCAGCATCTCTCTGGGAGAGACTCAGAAGTTTTTTCTGTTGGATGATCCCAAAGCTATTATTTTTACCATGAAGTACCTGCCCCATGCATGACACTGTTCTCAGCAACTGACACATGTTAACCTTAACACAAGCAAGACCATCTTATCATCCTCAGTTTACAGATGATGAAACCAAGGCACAGAGATGTCAGGTAACTTATTCAAGGCCACCCAGCTCTTCAGTGGCAGAGCCCAGACTTGGGCTCAGAAGGCTGGTTTCGGAGTTCATGTTTATAACACTGTGCTGAGCCACCTCTCTGGGGAGTAACTCCCCAGTTCTTCAGCATTCAGACTAAAGAAGTAAAGGAAGCAACTAAAATCACAGGTCTTAAGGAACTATGAGTTTGCAAAGTGCTGGGCAGTTTACCAAGTGCTTTTCCTCAACATGATCTCTGATGGGTCCCGCAAGGCTCTGAATTTCATGGCTGTCTCTAGGAACCCAATGATGCTCTCACCAAAAGACCCAAAGCACCCTCTGTGTGTGTGTGTGTGTGTGTGCACGTGTGCGCGCGCTCCATCCAAGAAGGACCAATGGAATCACCCATGAAGGTCCCCTCAATCAGGAAATTCTCTCTGGGGAGCCCCCTTCTCTCACTCTCAGTCCACGGGGTTCAGCAGAGGCTCCACAACCTCCAGAAAGCAGACTGAGATCCAACTCTGGACAATGGGAGTAATTCCATCCTTCTAGCCCCAGGAACTGGTTCAAGTGGGGAGTATGTGATATCAGTTGGTCTAGCCAGACCCCAAGGGAGCTCCTGAGAAGAGATGGACAGTCTCTGTTTCACTAGAAGCTGGGAGGACACAGGACTGGAGCCGTCAGCAGGAAGCCGTCTTGCCACCAGGTAGGCCCAGAGAATCAAGCCAACACTGAAGAAGACAGAGCTAGAGGGAGAGAAAAAATGAGCAGAGGCCTGATGTTACAATTTGCGGCCCTGGATCAAACTGGTTCTGAAGTCTGGTTCCCGGAGTCTTCAGTTCTGTGAATCAGTAAATTCTCTTTTCAGCTTAAGATGATATGAATTTTTGCTTCTGTTCCCTACAAATGATATAAGTGAAAACTAAACCTATCTTATTGAAACAATTTCAAAAGGACACTACTCTGGTTGGGAACAGGGTGAGGAAAAGCCTGTTCATTGAGACGCTGCTCCCTCTCCCCACAGCTTTACCTAAAAGGAGAATGTAAACTGTAAGAGGGGGGCTTCCCTGGGGGCTCAGTGGTAAAAAACCCACCCGCAATGTAGGAGACGCAGGAGACACGGGTTCGACCCCTGGGTTGGGAAGATCCCTTGGAGGAGGAAATGGAAATCCACTCCAGTATTCTTGCTTGGGAGTTCCCTGAGACAGAAGAGCTCAAGGGCTACAGTCCATGGGGTCACCAAGAGTCAGACACAACTCAGTGACTGAGCACCACACAGCCATACACTGTAGCATGGGAAAGAAATGAGGTTGACTTTACCGGAGCCATTGTGAAAGGAGCAGTAGATTACCTGTGAATGTTATCAGTTAATTCACAGAATTTGTTCCTGTGTGAGTTACTCATCGACTCTCCCATCCATAGCCACATGGTACCCGGGACTCCAGCTCCAGGGGTTGGACACGACTGAGCGACTGACACCGGCTAGCCGCTTGGCAATCACTGACTCTGGGTGACAGATGGGATGGATAAGGGTGCATGGGTTGGCCCATCTCCTCTACAAAAGGTCAACAAAAAGGGTTTAGCATCTGAGCAGATGGAGGGCTACCCAGTTCAGTGACAAAGGCTAGACTAAAAGCATCTTCCCAGGCACATTTCACTACAGCAAAAAGCTTCTGCTTGGAGCAGCTGCTTCTTTATGAATTCTGGATTGAGGACACCCAAACAGAGCAGAAATCAAGCAAGTGTCACTTCCTCCCAATGATCCTATTCTCTGTATATTTTTCTCTAGTTTCACGGCCCCCAGGAAACCCTCGCACAGCAAGGAGATCAAACCAGTGAATCCCAAAGGAAATCAACCCAGAATATTCATCAGAAGGACTGATGCTGAAACTCTGGCCACCTGATGCGAAGAGCCGACTCACTGGAAAAGACCCTGATGCTGGGAAAGATTGAGGGCAGGAGAAGAAGCGGACAGCAGAGGATGAGACAGTTGGATGGCCTCATCGACTCAATGGACATGAGTTTGAGCAAACTCTGGGAGACAGTAAAGGACAGGGAAACTGGGCGTGCTTTAGTTCATGGGGTCGCAAAGTCGGACACGACTAAGCCACTGAACAGTTACAACAGAAAACCCTCAGCGATCTTCTGTCCCCGAGAAGCACAGCCCCCAGCTCTGTGCTGTCCATGGCAAACAGCTGCCTGCTGACACCCTGGGTTTCAGATGAGGGGCCTCCTGGTGTTTGTTTTCCTGCTGATTGAATTACTCATGCCTCATTTGTCCACTTCCCTGAAACAATCTTTTTTGGATGCCTTTCGAAACCTGAGTCTCTGCGGTTTGTCTGGACTGGTTTTTATTTGTGGAGGAGAGTTCGCTTGTCTAGGGTGGAGAAAGATGGGGTCTGCAGAAGTCATGGCATCTGTGGCTTCCTGTCTCGTGAGCTCCTGCTGTTCTCTCCGGGAGCCAGGATTCCTCCTGGAACGCTCTCGTTCCCATTGGAAGCTCCTGATGGAATGGAGACGGGGAAATCTTGCCAAATCTGCAAAGTTCCTAAATGATTCTCAGCTCTCAGGGAACAAGAAACACATTGCAAGCTTCGAGGGCAGGGGCAGAACAAATAATTACTGAGTCTGTTGGTAAACAGACCCAGAGAAGACAACTGAATCCAGCTTGTTCACTCTTGCCTGTCAGGCAGAATTTAATACCATCCTGTTTCTGTTTTCCTTCTACCCATGACCCAAGTTACAGCTTGCTTAATTTCTGTTTACAATGTGAGGCTCATGGTGATGGAGGGAAGGAGAGGTCTGGTCAGACTTTCCCTGGAGAGTGTGCCCTGTAGACCAGAGGTTCTTAACCCAAAAAGATCCTCAGTCGGAGAAGCCAAGTCCAATTAAATCAGAATTACTACAGAGGAGAACTTGGAAACCAGTGTGATTCCATCGTGCAGCCAAGGTTTAGAACCACGACTTAAGAGCTACGCTACATAATGTCACAGCCATGAGCCATGCCTGCTGAGTGCTGGATACATGGTACATCCAAATTGAAATGGGCTGTAAATGGAAAGTCTTCACCAGATTTCCACAAGTCAGCACAAAAAAAGAGAACACAAACTATATCATTAATACTTTTGTTATGTTGATTACATGTAAAACAACGGGGGTGTGTCCTGAGTGATGTGGGTGATGCTGTGGGGTAGACCAGAAATCTGTAAGGAATCCTTCAAGGAAGAGAAAGAAGAAATACTCACATGTCTTCAAACAATTCTTAAGACATCACTGTCTCCATTTATAAGACGCACAAATCCCCAATCAGCCCCCTTAGCACATTCACACCAGTATGAAAGTGTTAGTTGCTCTGTCCCATCCAACTCTTTGTGGCCCTTTGAACTGTAGCCCGCCAGGCCCCTCTGTCCATGGAATTCTCCAGGCAAGAACACTGGAGTGGGTTGCCATTTCCTTCTCCAGGGGATCTTCCCAACTCTGGGATGGAACCCGGGTCTCCTGTATTGCAGGCAGATTCTTTACCGTCTGAGTCACCAGGAAGCCTTCCCCCACCGACACTCGTAACTAGCAAGCAAGCTTGTTGTGATACATCCTTATGAAGTCTTGGTTCATTTTCTGTCCACCAAAAAGAACACAAGAGGAAGGAAAAGTCTGTGATGTTGGACTAGAGTTTCCAAGAAAAAGTCAAAGTTCAGGCTGGAAATCTCTTTTTATCCAGTCTTCTTAAGCATGGCCAAAAAACATCCTCAAAGTGTTATTCTTTTCCCCGTCTCATTTTTTAAATCAAAAGTCATGTAAAAGGTAATATGGAAAGAACTTTTGATAGATTGCTGCTGCTGCTGCTAAGTCGCTTCAGTCGTGTCCGACTCTGTGCGACCCCATAGACGGCAGCCCACCAGGCTCCCCCGTCCCTGGGATTCTCCAGGCAAGAACACTGGAGTGGGTTGCCATTTCCTTCTCCATTTGATAGATTAGGACCAGCTAAAAATCTTGGATATGGCTGTACCAGAAAACAGTGTTTGGGATTTTTGAGGCTTGAGTTTTCGGTCTGCTTTGAAAGGTTTCCAGTGCTTTGCTGGGAGATACAAGGAACCTTCCAGAGAGCTTAAAGGTAATCCTCCCCTGGAAAGCTGCACACTTCCTTGTTACTCCCTTGACAAAGACCCTCGGTCAAAGCATATGCTTTCACGTATTTAGCTAAACCACAGAGGGAGACGAACTGAACTTTTACCTTGAAAGTCAATACCATGGGTCACAGTTGAGATATGATCAACAGCAGGATGGGACAGGCCAGGGAAAGTCAGGACCAAAAATATGGACAGACCAGACATTGTAAGAGTAGCGGGGAGAGCTGAGGTCAGTGGGTGTTAGGACAACATGTGAGAAGAGGGGAGCACGGGCAGGGAAACAAAAACCAAGATCCTGCAGATAAGGGGCAATGGGGAAAGGCAGGACCGACAAGGAAGGACAGGGGAGCTGCTCGACATTCAAGCAGACGAGACAGTTTGAAGAGTCCACATAAAGGGAAAGGTAGAGAAGACGCAGGTTCAAGCACGCAGAAGACGCCATCGGAGCCTGGAGCTCAGCATCCAGGGAGAGCCGGAAGGATGAGGACTCCTGTACCCACAAACGAGGTACGCAATGGGGTCAGAACCCAGGCTGAAAGAATTCATAGTCAGAGACTTAAAACCTAGGTCAGAAACTGGGGCTCAAGGGGGAGCTCAGCAGGGGGGGAGGGGTCTGACAACAACTCTCACTTTAACACTGTCCATGCATCAAATATAGCAAGAACCACTCCTATGTTACTCATAGATGGGAGAGTTTCCAGGGTAAGTGACAGGCCAGCCGATTATCCCAGAGAAGGCGTGGGTCTTGAACCACATTACTCTAGTACTGATCAGCAACTGCTGGGTCAACAGGGTAAGACCCAAAGGGTTCCCATAGTCTGTTCTTGACTCACTGGTCGAGCTCAGCATTCTCGTCTCCTCCCTTGGAACCTCGATCTCTGTGAGAGGCCTTAACATCAAGCTGTGCAAATCCAAAAGACCGGGATGTTTTCTAGCTGGTCTCATCTCTCATTCCTAATTGGACTCCAAGCATTAGCCTGATGCCAAAACCAGACAAGGACATCATGAGAAAATAAAACTAAAGACCAATACCTCCTACAAATACAGATGCAAAATTCCTCAACTAAACCAAATCCTGTGACATATATAAAGAGGCCATATGTCATAACCAAGAGAGATTCATCCCTGGAAGGCAAGGTTGGTTTAACATCTGAAAACCAATACAATATTCCATACTGACAGGATAAAACTATGAAAAACAAATAATTATCTCAACAGATACAGAAAAAGCATTTGAAGGAATCCTATACTGTTTCATTATTAAAAAAACAAAAACAAAAAACAACAAAAAACCATCAGCAAACAAGGAACAGAAGGGACCTTTCTTGACCTGACATACAGCATCTATGAAAAACCCACAGCTAACAGCATACCCCGTACTTACTGGGGAAAGACTGAGAGCTTTCTTCCTAAGAACATGAATAAGACAACGATGCTCACACTTACTGCTTCTATTCAACACTATACTGGAGGTTCTAGCCAGAAATTCGATTTTTCAAAAAATCATTGAGGCTTCTGTATTGGAAAGGAAAAAGTAAAACTCTCCCTATATGAAAATAACATTAGCTTCTATACAGAAAATGCAAAGCAACCCACAAAATAATCATTAGAGCTTTAAATGAGTTCAGTAAAGCATCAGGATACAAGATAAATATAACTCCCCAATCCGCTACACACTAACAAAACATCACAAAGGCTTGAAAATGACCCCAAAGGAGTGAAATGAGGTTGGTGACATTGTAAAAGGTCTCATTCCCCATCCTGAGCGCTGGGAGTGTTGCTCCAGGGGCTCTGACCCCATGACTGGGGGCCTGAGCACCAGGAAGGTCAAGGTTGGATGCACACTCCCTGCACACCCCGGTCATGGTCAGGGAGGGCCCTGGGGCCAGTGGGGGTCTGCACTCCTCCACCAAACAGCAGACAAAGTGCACGTGACAAAATGCTCCAAGAAACTAAAAAAGCAAATTATCACGTGATACAGCAGCCCCACCTTCGGGTATATACACAGAAGAATTGAAAGCTGGATCTCAAAGAGATACTGGTGCATTCGTCTCTTATGTTCCCCTCATAGGCAGGCTTCGCACCAACTGGGAAGCCCCCCAATGGAACATCAGTCAGCCTTAAATTGGAAGGAAATTCAACATATGCCACAACATGGATGAACCTTAAGGACATCAATAAATCTATCATAAAAAGACAAATAAAAGGGGTTTCCCCCGTGGCCCAGTAGTTAAATAAGAATCCACCTTGCAATTCAGAGGATGCAGGCTTAATCCCTGGTCTGGGAAGATCCTACATCCCTTGGGGTGATTAAGCCCCTGCACCACAACCACTGAAGCCTGAGTGCCCCAGAGCCCACGCTCCGCAGCGAGAAGATGCTGCAGTGAGAAGCCGGTGCACCGCAGCGAGAGAGGAGCCCCTGCGTGCTGCAACGAGAGAAAAGCCCGAACAGCGATGAAGACGGGGTGCAGACAAAAATATAGTAAATAAATACATTTTTTAAAGTTACAGAACAGAGAATAACGTTTTAAAAATAATAATAAAATAAAAAGGCAAATACAAAATGATCCCCTTTATATGAGGTTCCTGGAGTGAGTAGTCAAAGTCACAGAGCCCGAAAGTAGAGGCTGGGGCTGGGCGGGGGTGGGGGGTGAGGGGAGGGGTTATTTTTTACTGGGGACGAGGTTTTTGTGGGTTTTTGTTTTTTTTTTTAAGATGAAGAAGATGGCTACACAGCAACGTGATGTACTTACTGACACCATCATACACTTAAAAATGGTTAATTTTATGTATGTAAGCCTGCGTGCTAGGTTGCTTCAGTCGTGTACAACTCTTCGCAACCCCATGGACTGTAGCCCGCCAGGCTCCTTTCTCCATGGGATTCTCCAGACAGAACACTGAAGTGGGTTGCCACGCCCTTCTCCAGGGGATCTTCCCAACCCAGGGATTGAACCCATGTCTCCTGCGGCTCCTGCATTGCAGGCAGATTCTTTGCCGCTGAGCCACCGGGAGAGCCCCTTTATGCACGTATACTCTATCACAATTAAATTTTTAAAAATAAGACCAAACAAAACACCACGCCACACTGAAAGAGAAGAGACATCACAGAAGAAAGGAAAAAGCTTCTTTCCTGCTTTTTGAACAAAAGACATTGCCTTTTCATTTTGCGTGAGGTCCTGACCATTACGTGATCATCTGTCCTCCCATAAGAAAAAGCCGGCGTTTCTCTGGGTGTCATTCGCTCACTTGCAGTGAAACGCTGGCCGTAAGAGGCCCTGTGCTCTGAAGTGGTCCCTCTCTCCCCTGACTTGGGAAAGCTGTGACCTTGGGAAGCGTAACCCCCTTCGGAATGGACAGTGGAAACGGGGTGGGAGGTCTCCTAAGGCCCTCTTCTCCACTTTCCTTCTGGAACCTTGGCTCTCATGCAGTGGGGTGCTTCCTGGCACAGGGGAGCCTTGACGATGCTCATTTGCCCCCTGACCTCCCATCTGGAGATGGTCCAGGGCGAAAGCTGGCTGGAGGGGGGCTGAGGTCAAGGTGCCAGACGGAAGGCTCGGGGCCACGGCAGTCCCCATGCCAGGCTGGGCCGCGGGGCGCTTGGCCAGGGGTTCTGGGCCAGCACTGCTGTTCTGAGCTTGGGAAATGGTGCGGCTTTGGGCAAGGCACTTGCCTTCTGACTTTCTCCAGTGTGAAATGAGGCTTTCTGAGGTCTCTCCCAGAGCCAAGGTCAAGTCAGAAGGGCATTGCTCGTTTGTAACATGACGATGTTGTCTTGGCCTCCGTGACTTTTTCCATCGCTTCTCCCTTGCCTGCACTGAAAACTACCCATCTCAGGCCCCTCAGTCTCCGGCGAAGCCCCCCTGAGCAGGCCTGGGGCCGCCTCCGCTCCCCACCTGCAGGCCGCGGTCGGGACATCAGGCAGGAGGGAGCTGGGCGGGGGCGGCCCCCAGCCCGCGCTTCTGGACAGAATGAAAACCCCGACGCCCCATCTGATGGAATCACACCGAAGAAAGGAAACTTGTCTCTTAAGAACAAGCGAGAGGCTGATGACTGAAGGCCCAAAGAATTTTGTGGTTGGACCTTTTTTTTCCCTGTTGTTTGTTTTCTGGCACAATCTGCCTCTGTTTCGGAGCCGACGGCCGCGGTGCCTGTGACAAAGGCCTCTTTCTTACGACAGTTTAATAGCTCCGATGTGGGGGACAGCCCCGACTCCCGCGGGGCGGCCTCTGGAGGCGGCCTCTCCGGAAAGGAGAGAGCCTCGCTTTCGTCCAGTTGGGTCCGAACTGAACTGAGAGAGGCTTAAGGAAACAACAACAAAAAACCAAACCAAATGGGAAACTCCTTTCGAAACAGGAAGTGAAGGCTTGGGGTGGGGAAGACAAAATGTGTCAGGAGAGAGGAGAGACTGGATCCAAGAGGGATGCTCAGAGCTCACTGTCTGCTGAGGGCGGAGGGGAGAAATCTTTGTGGGGGCAGGGAGATGCGGATGGAGACGCGGCGGGGGGGCGGGGGGTGTGGAGCGGGGCGTGTGTATCGATTCCCTATGGCCACGTAACCAAGGGCCGCCATCCAGGTGGCTGAAGACAACAGAGACGCATTCTCCTGGTCTGGAGGCTAGATGCTCAAAAGCAAGGCGTCAGCAGGACCACCCTCTCTCAGAAATCTCTAGGGAAGGTCCTCCCTCGGCTTGTCCAGCTTCCGGCGGCAGCGGGCACTCCTGGACACTTCTTGGCTTCTGGCTGAGTCACTCTGATCTCTGGTTCCCTCGGGGTGTCTGTGTCGTCACCCAACCTCCTCCCGTGTGTATGCCTGTGTCTCTTTTCCTTACCTTATAAAGACACTGGTCTTAATAGATTTGCGTGTGTGCATGCGTGCTCAGTTGCTCAGTCGGATCTGACTCTTCTGCAACCCCATGGACTGCAGCTCCTCTGTCCGTGGGATTTCCCAGGCAAGAATACTAGAGTGGGCTGCCATTTCCTCCTCCAGGGGATCTTCCTGACCCAGGGATTGAACCTGTGTCTCTTTTGTCTCCTGCATCGGCAGATGGATCCTTTACCATTGCGCCTCCTGGGAATTTAATCCTGTATGTGGAAAGCACTGGCTAAATGTTTCACAACTACCAGAGGCAGGGCTGGGAGGCAGAGAGCTGGGGCAGGGGTGTTAATTCTGGGCTTCCGCACACCTGCCACCTGCCATGAGCCTGACCTCAGGGCGAGTCCCTGGGCTCCGGATTCTCACCTGGCTACTGGGAGGGCAGTAAGGACTGAGCAGTGCATGTAAACAGCCCATAAAGGCAGCCACCTGTGCCATGCCGCAAACCCACTAATGCGCCCGGGCTGCTCTCCTAGCTGGTCCAGCAAAAGGCAGTGGATTCAGCACCAGCACCCATCTGAGCCCCCTGGTGACTCTGGAGGGCGCAGTTGCTTTCTGCCTCTTGCTGCATGTGACAAGCGGTCCCAGAGGATGGTCAGAGCAGCAGTGGGAATGCAAGAGGGAGAAGTCTGTGTCATTCCCAGTGCCTGGGAAAGCCACAAACAAACGACGAGGCTGCTCTTCGAGCCTCGTGGGGTCCACGCCTCCCCCCAAGCCCGCCCTGGGCTAGACAGAGCACACGTTGTGCCGAGATCGGTCCCTGGTGCCAAGATGGTCAGCCCTGTCGCCAGGCACTCGGGTGGGGGTGGCTGGGGGCCGCGGAGGAGGAGGCAGAGGCGGCGGCCCCGCACAAACGGGCTCCTTGTGCCTCTGATGTTAGAAGCGGCCGCCGGGCAGACAGGGCAGGGCAGCACGGAGCCACCTCCTTGTTCTGGGCCCGAACCTCGTGCGGTGACACTGGGGAAACTGCAGAGAGTCCAGGGAACCAGGCCGGGGGGGCGGTGCGTGCAATAGAGAAGCAGCTCGTGCTGTACGGCGGGGACTGCCCACTTGAAATCACCCACAGAATTCAGGCAGGCCATCAAGGCCAGGTGCAGAGCAGACCATGCCTAGCCTGGTCCCGGTCTCCACGCAGAGAACAGAAGAGGCCCCCGGCGAGGGTGCAAGATGGGGAAATCGAAGCACACAGTATCAGAGTGAGAGCCACCCGCACGCCAGCTCAGCACTCAGGCAAGACGGCAAAGCCAGCCTGGGAAGGCCGGGGTGGGGAGGAAGCCTGTGAAGGCACGGCGGCTGCAGGCGAGTCACAGGAGATCAGAGCTCCCATGCTCTTGGACCCGGGCCTCTGGCCTGGAACCCGCAGAACCCTTGTCTCCTGCATCAGCAGGTGGATCCTTTACTACTGAGCCGCCTGGGAAGCCCAAGAACATAATTGCATATTATTATTGAAAAGGGCTTTTGTGCATTTGAATAGAGAGAGAATTAAGTCCCTGTCTGGGGCAGGGAGGCACAGAAAGGACTTGGTTTTATCCTGAGTTTATGAACTAATTTTTGGTGATAAACACAGATTGTAAGAGAGAGTGATTGGCTGTGAGAGCAGCTTTGTTTCAACGCCTTTACTTTGCAAACTAGAAGAGGTAGCATTTGTACATCGGGCTTCACATGTCTGGGGGACACGTACTGTCCCACAATCACTAGGAGTCCTAGAAACATAGCTGCCACCCTGCTTTCTCACGTGACACAGCTGGAAATGTAGGTAGTAAGAGCCCAGCTCACAGGCAGGAGGCCGGGTGCGGGGAGCCCAGAGTCTCGCCCTGACGCCCCACTGCCGCACGGTGGCGCTGTCTGCCAACCAGCTGCCAGTTCCACCCGCTCCTGATAATTCAAGGTAAGGCTAGGCAGCTGTGTCGGGGGACGGGAAAGAAAAATGTATTATGGGGAGGAGCTGTCAATAGACTGACTCTAGAATTCCAGGCTGGAAGACTCTTCAGGGTCCCTTGGACTGGAAGGAGATCAAACCAGTCAATGGTAAAGGAAATCAGTTCTAAATATTCATTGGAAGGACTGTTGCTAAAGCTGAAGCTCCAATACTTTGGCTACCTGAGGCAAAGAACTGACTCATTGGAAAAGACTCTGATGCTGGGAAAGACTGAAGGCGGGAGGAGAAGGGGACGACAGAGGATGAGATGGTTGGATGGTATCACTGACTCAATGGACGTGAGTTTGAGTAAACTCCGGGAGTTGGTGAAGGACAGGGAAGCCTGGCCTGCTGCAGGCCATGGGGTCGCAAAGAGTGGGACACGACTGAGTGAGTCAACTGAAGAATTCCAGGCAAGGTAGTTTATTGGGTTCAAGAGAAGAGCTTGTCTGCCTCAAATAGGATGGAAAGTGCCATCTGCTATTGCAAATAAAAAGCAGCACAAGAATTTACTTCCAGTTTTGCTGACATGATGGAAGGGGTAGCGGTGGGGAGGGGCCCGTGTGTGTGGCTGGCCAGGGTGTGTCCTCGCACTAGGGCTCCAGTCTCAGGCTAGAGACCACTCTGCAGCGAGCGGAAGCTGGGCTGCAGCTTCCCCAACCCAGGAAAGCTGAGATCCAATTCAGAAGGTCAAGACTTCCTCCTTGAGGAAGAGACCATCTCGTCAGGACTCCCCAGAAGTCTGGGAACTTGGTCCCGCCACAGAGAGGTCTGGGGCGTTAGCAGAGAAGCCTGCGATGTGGAGATGGCCCTGGCAGCCTGCTCCTTAAAAGATGCTGCTGCTGCTGCTAAGTCTCTTCAGTCGTGTCCGACTCTGTGAGACCCCAGAGACGGCAGCCCACCAGGCTCCCCCGTCCCTGGGAGTCTCCAGGCAAGAACACTGGAGTGGGTTGCCATTTCATTCTCCAATGCATGAAAGTGAAAAGTGAAAATGAAGTCGCTCAGTCATGTCCGACTCTTAGCGACCCCATGGGCTGCAGCCCACCAGGCTCCTCCGTCCATGGGATTTTCCAGGCAAGAGTACTGGAGTGGGGTGCCACTGCCTTCTCCAAAAGATGCTGAGTGAACACCCATGAAAGAATTTATGTTTTATTTCCCCAAGTGCCCTCCAGGGCTTCCCTTGTAGCTCAGTGATAAAAGATCGACCTGCCAAGCCAGAAGACATTGGTTCAATCCCTGGCGGGAAACTAAGATACCGCAAGGCACATGGTGCAGCCAAAAAAAAGTGCTCCTGGCTGCCCTGGTGGTTCAGAAAGAACCCATCTGCTAATTCAGGAGACTCAAGAGATGCGAGTTCAATCCCTGGGTTGGGAAGAGTCCCTGGAGAAGGAAATGGCAACCCACTCCAGTATACTTGCCTGGAAAACCCTATGGGCTGAGGAGCCTGGTGGGCTACAGCCCATGGGGCCGTTAAAGAGTCAGACCAAACGTCTCCCCTCACCATGTCAACGAAGTCTCCTCTTCAACACTCTGCATTTATCTTGCAAACGTGTTTTCCGGATTAAACTTGAAGAGAAGCAGGTGGACAACTGGGACAGATGGATGGGCACGTATAGGTCTACGCACCCATCAACTGATTAATGTTGATTAATGAGCAGGAAGATGTGTCTACTGCCGTCTTTGTCTCTAAACAAATGGCTGCTTAGCTGATTAATGGCTGCTGTCTTAAATGAATGCTAATATTTCAACATGCATATCGGCTTTTAAGCCAGGCAGAAGGATATACCTGACTTTCGCTTTGCTCTTTGATCTGAGCGGCAAACACAGACTTCAGAGTTTGTTCTGATGCCTTAATGTATAACTCAATGAGGCACATCAGGTCCAGATGCCAGCTAAGGCTGCAGGCATCCTTGACCAAGTGTCTGGGTATTGGGTAGCCATGGCTGGCCGGGGCACTCAGCAGGAAAAAAAAAAATGTCCAGGAATACCTCGGGGATGTGCTTTGTGGATTCTGCGTGGTGTACCGTCAGATCAGCGGCCAGCCTCCTCTGCTGCACGTAGCCAGCTGCGGGATGTTTGCCATGCCGGCCGGTCAGGGTGTGTTCTCGGATTACAGACGCCTCTCTACTCGTGCTTAAGTAGGATGCATGCAATACGTGAGGCCAAATCCGAAGCATAAATAGCCTTGCTCTCCCTGCTGGTTTGAATTATGCCTGCTGCTGAGTTAAGAGCTGAGGGCACGTTTCCTCTCTGGAGCATGCATCCTCTGGAGGTAATGACACTTCAGGAGGGAAAACCGCTTAAGCGGCCAACTCCCCAAGGAACGGCAGGATGGAGAAGGGCTTTGTGGTGAAACCAAAGAGAAACTGCTGCGGGACCTGATCGGAAGGAAGAAAGCCGTGATTCCCTTGAACTGCTGGTGGAGGCTCGTCTTCCTCCAGGAGATGTTCGGTTTGGAACGGGTCCCCTGAAGATGTAGGCCACCTCCTGGGGGAGGAAGGCGGACCAGGTGGAAGGCTGGTGATGGGGAGGGCGCCAGAGCGGCGACGAAGCAACAGCATCTGAACACTAGATGGCAGCAGCCATATACAAATTACTCACTGGGGCCCCACAGGTGGACTTTCTGCCTTTTCCTACTGTTCATGGGATTCTCGCGGCAAGAATACTGGAGTGATTTGCCATTCCTTCCTTCAGTCAAAGGATGGCAGGGCTTCCCTGGTGGCTCAGATGGTAAAGAATCTGCCTGCATTGCGGGAGACCCAGGTTTGATCTCTGGGTTGGGAAGATCCCCTGGAGGAGGGGATGGCTACCCACTCCAGTATTCTTGTCCCTGGAGAATTCCAGGGGCAGAGGAACCTGGCAGGGTTCCATGGGGTTGCAAAGAGTCAGACATGACTGAGTGACATGAACACACATACCTGTAGTCTTTTTGCCTTTTCATACTGTTTGTGGGATTCTTGAGGCAAGAATATTGGAGTGGTTTGCCATTTCCTCCTCCACTCAAAGCTATGGTTTTTCCAGGAGTCATGTATGGATGTGAGAGTTGAACCATAAAGAAGGCTGAGCACCAAAGAACGGATGCTTTCAAACTGAGATGCTGGAGAAGACTCTTGAGAGTCCCTTGGACTGCAAGGAGATCAAACCAGTCAATCCTAAAGGAAGTCAACCCTTAATATTCATTGGAAGGACTGGTGCTGAAACTGAAGCTCCAATACTCTGACCACCTGATGTGAAGAGCCGACTCCTTGCAAAAGACCCTGATACTGGGAAAGATTGAGGACAGGAGGAGAAGAGGGCAGCAGAAGATGAGATGGTTGGATGGTATCACTGACTCAGTGGACATGAATTTGAGCAAACTTTAGGAGATGGTGAAGGACAGGGAAGCCTGGCGTGCTGCAGTCCATGGGGGTCACAAAGTGTCAGACACCACTTACTGAATTAACAACAACACATGTAGTCTTTTCTGGTAGCTGGTGTCATAACTTGGACAGTGAACTTGGCCATGGCTGTGCTCCAATAGAATTTTACTTATAGAAGCCAAGGGTTGGGCCCGATTTGGCCCACTTGCCAACCCCTGCACTAAACGGAGAGCTCTGCCTGGCCCAGCTAGCTCGGTCCACACATCCCAGGCATATGCCAGGTAACTCTTTTCCCCTCCCAAATCCATGCAGACCTGTCCCTCATTCCCCCTCAGCCCCTCTCATCTACATATGTGATTACCTACGTCTCCTGAATTTGAACTCTCCCTCCTACCTGATGAAAGAATCAGGTGACAAATGCTGCCTATCGGTTCTGAGTCTAAACCCCCTCCTTCCCATCAGCCTCTCCATTCCCGCCATCATCGAGCCATCCTCTAACTTCTCTGTCGCTCTTAAAATAACAGGTAACAGTGGCGTCAACAGCATCTGTCCAGTCGCCGGATTCTTCACAGGGATCCGTCTACCTCCCCCACACCAGAATTCTTCCCTTGAGCGGCGTTAAGGTTCAAATTGCCCCTTGGACTTTGTCATCAGAACCCACCAAGGTTGTCAGCCTCTTGCTGAGGAAGGTGCTTCTCCTTTGGCCTTCGGTCTCACTTCCATAAATTCCCACGTGAACCGCACCCCCCGTTGGTGATGTCACCTGCCTGCAGGTCGAGGCTCCACGTGCTCTTAACCACCTCCCCCAAGCGGGCGGCCCCCACCCTCCTGACGAAATGCTCCGTTCTCTGAAGCACCCCTGAGGTCCACTGGTTCCTTGGACCATATGGTTTGCATCCCCTACCTGTGCTCATCTCATGGTGCCTGAGGGCTTCGCCTCCACTGACCAATTGCTTTAGCTATCTGGTTGCTGTTTTTCGCTTATGTGGCGCTGAGGTCAGAGAGTCCGGCCTGAACGGTGTTGACCTGGGCGTGTTCGCACCTTCTCTGTGGCACGGTGCTATCACCATTTCTGGAAACACCCACACCGTGTGCTTGGGAAGAAGGTTGACGTTTTCCTAACTGCTGGGTAGGGGGTCCACATACGTCCATTACGCACATTTTGTTAGCACTTTACCCATTTTATCAGCGTCAGAGAGGGGAGCCGTTCTCCCCACCACGGCTGGGCTTATGACTGCTGCTCCTTGCAGTTCTGGCCATTTTTCCTGAGCCTTGTGAGGCTGATGTTGCTGGAAGCGTACACACGCGGGATCATTATGTCAGCCAGGTACCTTGTCTCTCTTGTCATTAAGTACTGACCTTTATTCTCGCAGCGGCTTTCCGCCTTTGAGTCTGCCTGGTCTGAGACTGAAATTGCTAATACCCGCTTTCTCTTGATCAGCGTTCACCTCATGTCTTTTGTCATGCCTTTATCTTCCACCTCTGCATGTCAACATTTTAGGCACGTCACTTGTTAATTACGCAGAATTGGAATTTTAAAAAGCAAAACCTCTCTTTCAAAAGATGCATTTAATCGTCTGACGACTGTTTTTACACCACCCCTCCCCCTAGCATTAGTCTGTCTTTCTCTTTTTTATCTTCCTCTCTCCCTCCCACGCAACCCTGCATGGTCTGCAGCATGAACTAAGGGCAGAGAAGGCTTACATGCCTTGACTGGGGGCAGGGGCTGTTCTGAAGTAAGATCAGAGGAATTTGAAAGGAAGAACCCAAACCACAAACTGTGTATGGATCTGTAAGTGGGGCAGACAGACTGAAGGACAGGGTCTGCGTGAGGCCACCCTCCTTCCATCTCTGTGGCCAGCATTGTATGGACCCACTCTCCCCACCATTCCCCACACTCCATACCCTGGACACAGGGGCAATGAGGTCAGAGTCAGAGGGGCATAAAAATCCCCCCAAGGAGGCTGGTTTATCAGAGGGTTTCATGAGGCTGAAAACAGCCCCACCTCCCCAGCTCGATCGCGAATGGAGAGCCCCGAGGAGGGTTTACATAACTCAGAGGATCTGTCTGGTCTCGGGAAACAGGGAGCTGGGTTGAAAAGACTTTTCTTCTACTTTCTTCAGAGACACGAAGCTTAGCAGAAAGAGCGGGTGACAGAAGAGAGGGACACTGGAGTTGACATTTTGATGTCGAGGGAGATGAGGTGCCACCAGATGGGAAGCCGGGCCATGAGCACGGTGCCTGGGGCGGGCTGTCACTGGCTGGCACGGACGTCTCTGGAGCGTGCGCGACTCCTGGGACTTGGGACGGCCCCTCAGCGCCCCAACACCACCCGCCCTGATGGTCCGCGTGGTCCAAGGCAAGTGGAGATCAGATGGCTGTGCCAGGGCATGACGCCCCCCCCACCACCACTCCCGGGGCAGGAAGAGCAGCCCGCAGGCTTGATGAGGCCAATCAAGCCCCAGGTCTGGGTGATGGTCCTCACAGTCTGAGGGCTTCACCCATCTACCATCTCCTGGGATCATCGTCATAGGTGTCTTGTTTAATGCTGACCCTGGAGTCAGGGCGAAGGAGTGACTTGCGAGTCTGACAGGCAGGAATGAGAATCGAGAAAAAGGAAAAAATCTCAACCCACGACGTGGCAGCCCATGCCCGCATCCGGGGCTTCGTGGAGCAGACAGGCCCCTTCACATGTAGCATCAGAGTCCAGCGACCCCAGTGACTACACAGACACACGGAGGCCCCAGGGCAGCTGAGGGTCTCGAGGAAAGGATGCGACGGGGAGTAAAGAGACCCCAGGAAAGGTGGGGACCGAGCAGGGAGGGTGGGGTTCTGTGAGGAAGTAGTTCCTGGCAACCACGGTCCACAGACCCAGGGCAGACCATTGAAGGAAGCGGTGACATTGCCTTCAGGGGAAAAATGTCGATTTTGAGATTGTACCGGTCAGAGGGTAGTCGAATGAACTCAACACAGAAGCCAGTGGCCACCGGACCACCACTTTGAGCCGAATTATGTTTTCAAAATATCATGATTTCCAGGGACTTCCCTGGTGGTCCGATAGTAAAGGATCCACCCGCCAGTGCAAGGAACATGGGTTCGATCCCTGGTCTGGGAAGATTCCACATGCCACAGGGCAGCCGAGCCCATGCGCCACAACCGCTGAACCCCTGCTCTATATCAAGAGAAACAGCGAAAAGCCCGCACGAAGCAATAGTGAGTAGTCCCACAAAGCGACAGAGGCCCAGCGCAGCCACAGATTAATTAACTTAAAAGTTTTGAGCACCCTGAGAGTGCGCTTGTGCCAGCTGTTCCAAAGTCACCGCGGACCCCACCACTCCCAACTATCCGCACCCGAGCGGCCCTACCTGCCTGTCCCTACCTGATCGCCTGCACCCGTTTCTGCTATCCTTCGTCCCCTGTGGGCATCTGAGTCTTCTGCCCCTGGATGGATGGCACCGCGCCCTCCTTCAGCCTGGAGGCTGGGGTACTCCTGGTTCTGTGGGCACGGGTGGACCAGGCAGCTCATCTCCACGAAGCCTCCTTATGGTCCTGAGGCTGTGGCCTTATCCCGGCTCTGGATGATTCGAGAGAGGTGGAGGGGAGGAAGAACCCACAAGGCCTGGTGACTGTCTCGGGAAGATGGGGGGAACAGGGGCTCGAGGATGACAGTGAGCTTGGCTTGCTCAGCCAGGTACCTGGTGGTGACGGGAGACCAACGGAGAATCAAGCCCTGGGGCTGGGGGAGAATGGCCAGGGAGAGAGCGCCGAGTGAGAAGAAGGGGGGCCCTGGAGATGGAGCGCCCGCGAACATGAGCGTTTCGGGAGGGGCCGGCGGACACGAAGCCGGCAGGAGAGCGGGGAAGAAGCAGACATGAGAGAGAGGAAATCGGGAGCGGCAGCAGCCAGGGAGAGGAACGCGAGGGCTCGGAAGAGAGGGAGGGTCGGGACGGCCAGCAGCGGCCTTTGTGACTCCCTGGCCTTTCCATCCGCCTGGGGCTGAATTCTCGGATATGGGACCGGCAAATACCAAGGGCGATCACGGTACTCAAGCCCTGGCGGATTCGAGCATCTGCCGGCGGGTCCTGGAATCAACCCCCCAGAACATCGTCTTATCGTGATTTATCTATTTAAAGCGTTTGGAAAACAGCATGCAGTTACATCCACGGTTGGTTTCCAAAACAGCTACCCCTTAGCTAGCTTGCTGGAAGAACTTGGCATAAGCCTGTTTCTTTGATGGAGCATCTCTCTCAGGTGTGAGCACCCCTGCCCTCCTCCTCGCCTCCACCAGTCAGAGCTGGGGGGCTGGGATGCTGCACAGCTCCGTGCAGACGGCTCACCCGAGGCACCAGCTGGCTCAGTGCCAACAAGGCATAAGGTGTTGCTTACCTGGCACTCTCAAAGGTGGCCGACGCCGTCTTTCCTACGGCCCCAAATCCAACTCCAACCGCAAGACCCTCTGAAAGAGACATAAAGACGCACGAGACATTAGGAATCATTCTTCTATAATATTACACATGCATATGGGCTTCCCAGGTGGCTCCATGGTAAGAACCCACCTGCCAATTCAGGGCTTGTGGGTTTGATCCCTGGGTAGGGAAGATCCCCTGGAGGAGAAAATGGTAACCCACTCCAGTGTTCTTGCCTGGAGAATCCCATGGGCAGAGGAGCCTGGTAGGCTACAGTCCACGGAGTCACAAACCATCAGACATGACTGAGCGACTAAACAACAACAATACTTGCACAAAGTAGACCCCAGCAGACCGCTGTGGGCTGGATTAGGGCTGTCGTCCACCAGGGCAGGGAGATGCATGGTCGGACCCGCTTGGTAGGGGTACCCCGGGGTACCATGGAACCAGTTACATATGCCATCACACTGGCAAACCTATGGTCCTTTTTGCATACTTTATAGTCACTCAACATGCTTACACTCATTCAGCTGTTCAGAACAGGCAGTTTCTTCACTTCTTTGTAAGAAATCAGAATAACAGGATTTCAGCATGACACAACACAGGTTAAAAGCAGATCCTGCAAAGGCTCATTTCTGAAACAGGTGTGCCGCTCTGTTTGCAGATAAAGGAACTCGACGTAAAGAACGAATCTTACATTTGTAAAGGTCAGTGGATTTTTCTATTACGCGTTGACGTTGAGAAACTGAAGTTTTTGAGTCCTGGAGTTCATTTGAATTTGACTGTTTTAATCCTTTTTGTTAATTAAAAATGCTTGCAAAAAGGGGGAGCTTTGATTCAGAGGTCCAGGCTCCTCAGCCTTGATAGTTTCTTGTCCTTTTTTTTGTCTTTCAGAGATTTCCTCCAAGGGTGGGCACTGCAGAAGCTGTCACTCCAGGCAGGAATTTGGATAATAAAAGTTCAAAACTTTCAGGACTGCCTGATGCATCTCACAAGCTTCAAAAAGAATGAATGTCCTTGGCGAGGTTCCACATACCACTGGGGGCTGAATTTCAGGCCTGGCTAGGGTGGATATGTCTAAGGGTTTCAGGCATCCCTGAGATCCAGGGGGAGGCAGCCTCTTAGGCAGCCCTGGAATCTCGGGAGCTGTCCATGGTCCCGAGAAGATAAAGTTAGAGGACATTTGAGCTGCCTCCATCTGGCCTGTCTCCCACCTTCGGGGAGCCCAGGGTTCACAAGTCTGCTGTTCTCAATATTTTTTTGTACCAACACAGCCCAGACCACAACCCACTCCCATCAGCAAGTGTGTGGTCTCCTCTGGGGCAACGTTCTTCACCAGGTGTCAAAAGCTAAGCAGAGACTGGCCTGGGTTCCCTGACACCAGAGGAGCCAATCCCTCCCTTTGAGAAAACTTGCTTTTCTAAACCATAAACAGCAGCTGGTGGCTCCTTTGTTAAAGATTCTGCTCGAATGAGTCATTTAATGTAAATGGTAGTGCAGCCCTGACAATAGGACTTACATTAATTAGCAAACTAACCCTTTCTAGTTATTTAGCACTTGACTTACTAATGCTCCCAACAGCTCTGGAGGTGGTGGGGTGGGGGGAGCGGTGCAGGAAGGCTATCCAACTAATGTAGGAGAGAAAGGGTTCCTCCACAGTGACAGGGCGTCAAGGGGCAGAGCCAGGCTTGACCCTCAGTCCCCCAGTCCCCTCACCATCCCAGTTGGCTGAGATGGGCTGCAGCTATTCTCCCAGGTGTGGGTAGCACAGGCTGGCATCCGAGTATCTGCATCCCAAGGAGGTTCTGAGCAAAGGGAACGCATCCTGCCTCTGCCCTGCCCTGAAGCTTGGCCACGCCCACAGCGGGTACCACAGCCTCTGCCGCCAAATGCACACACGGCGGCCTCCCAGGTGGCTCAGCAGGTAGAGTCACCCTGCAGCGCAGGAGACACAGGACATGCAGGTTTGATCCCTGGGTTGGGAAGATTCCTCTGGAGGAGAAAATGGCAACCCACTCCAGTTCTTGCCTGAAGAATTCCCATGGAAAGAGGAGCCTGGAGGGCTACAGTCAAAAGGGTCACAAAGAGTCAGACACGACTGAGCACACACGCACGCACATCTTGGGTGTTGGCCAATCAAGTTTCCCCCTTGATTTGGAATAAAGGAGAGGAAGAAGAGGTAACGGAAGAAGGGAATATGACTGCAGTTGTCTGAAGGTGGAGGAGTGCCTGATAGTTAAACTAATGAGAAACCAAGACGAATGACCCACCCAGCAAGAGCACAAATACGGGAATGAAGGCAGATACTGAAGACCAGCTGGTGGTAGAAAGAACCCGCTGGGTGAAACAGGGAAGAGGAAAAAATGCGACTGGTGTTCACACCCCAGGGCTTCCACCAAAATTGCAAATCAGGGAGATAATTAAGACAAGAATCCAAAGTGGCTGGAATATTATTAGTAAGCCAGGCCTCTTTTCACAGCTGCTGCCATTAAGCCGAGAGAAGGAAGACCAACTTCCAAACCTGGGGTTATAGGCCCCCAGGATGCAGGGAGCCAGAGTCCCCAGGGCAAACTTGAGAACAAGCTCCAAACCTGCTCTGCCCATTCTGCTCTTCTGCGGGTGGGGGGTCTGCCTCTCACCATCTCCCACCCCTCCTGAATCTCCGTCTCTCCCCACCCTCCATGGGGAGGGGGTACAGGCCTTCTGTTCCTCCTTGACCGGGGAGCAGCCTCCACCTTCAGAGACCAGCTCTCCACCCAGGGAGAGAGCGTCTCAACCTCCCTTCAGCAAGCTTATCCCGGGCCTTCCCCTGGGCTGCACCCCTCTGCCTGCAGCGTGAGTCAGTTTTCTCTTGTTCCGGAGGTGGGAACAAGTAAGCCCCCCATCTCAGATCATTTCTCCACCCTTTCTGTATTTCAGCCATGACATGCGGCTACTCCCCAGTCAGGGACTATGATGGGGAGAGACGGAGGGGCTGAGCAGAGAGGAGCGGGTGGTCCAATAATGGGCCTTCTAGCCAGATGATGCTTTACCACTACTTATGCTTTAGGAGCAAGTCTGAATGTAATTCATGCCCAGGTCACTCACTGAAAAACAGACAAATAACCATCCTGGAGCATCAGCTGCTGGATGGGACCACAGGGCCACGGGGGCAGCCTCAGGAGCTGCCAAGCGGGCTGGGCAAGCTCAGCTTAGATCCCTCCTCCGCCCCCCTGGTCACTGTCGCTAAGCTGGGAGATGGACACCAGGCCAGGTGAGGGGGCAGTGCTCACCACACGGCAGTAGGTGTCCCCTCCCGGCCATCAAGGACTCACATACCACAGGGTGGTCCGGCTGCCTTCGTGCCCAAGCTGATCCCACAGCTTGGAGGAGGCTTTCGGGGAGACTGGCCCCCAATATGTGAATTCCCCTTCCTGGCCTGTGGGAAGGAAACCCAGGAAGATGGGAACTCTGAAATATCACACATTGATTAAAGAAAATATTGGTCTGTCCAGCCAGGTATTGCCACAGAATTCCATTGCCATGGAATTCCTATGGGGTCTTGAAAAGGTCTAATAAAGGATGGAAGTTATCAACTTAAACTAGCATCTTTTTTCAGAAAAAGTAGTTCGACACACTTTTCTACTGTGGTTTGTGAACCCTGCTGTTCATATGGGATGAAGTTAAGCATTGGGAAAGATGAAAAATAGAGGTGTTCCAGAAGAGGTGGATTTAACTCCAGTTCTTTCTCTCTTATTTATTATTTTCTTACTTATTTCTATTGAAATATAGTTGATTTGCAACGTTGTTAATTCCTCTTGTACGACGAAGTGATTTGGTTACACAAAGAACGTATTTTATTTTCTTGGGCTCCAAAATCACTGTGGACAGTGACTGCGGCCATGAAATTAAAAGACGCTTGTTCCTTGGAAGAAAAGCTATGACAACCCTAGACAGCATATTAAAAAGCAGAGACACTGCTTTGCCAATAAAGGTCCGTAGAGTCAAAGCTTTGGTTTTTCCAGTAGTCATGTACGGATGTGAGAGTTGGAACATAAAGAGGGCTGAGCACCAAAGAACCGATGCTTTCGAACAGCCTTACTGCAGGGAAGGGCACCCTGGGGCCAGCTGCCTGGGAGGCACACCTTCATCGCTGTGGGCGCGCCTGGCCGCACTCTGCCCCGCAAGCAGAGTCAAGGTACAACTAACTCCTTCTGGGGGGCACCTTTGGAGGTGCAGGGGGGCACACAGTCATGGTTTTATGATTCCTCTAAGAAATTGGGAGGAGACATTTTTTTTTAAAGCCCCTTGGAGGACTTCTGCATGAAATTAGACTTTGGAAGTTCTTTTAGGATGATGAATAACCCCGTTTATCCCCCCCCCATACTGGACTCTCACCAAAGCATTTTCAAAAACCAGACAAAGAAAAGACTTTTGACGCCTCAGATCACTGTCATGCTTTGCGGCACTGAAGGCAGATGGTATCTAATACAATGCATGTGGCTCATGAGGGCGGTGGGGGGTGGTGCTTGGTTTCTTACTGGGAGGTTAACAGAGGAGGAAATTCACTCTCTGCCTCCCCCAGCCCAGTTCTGTGATTGCCAGCTGCCAGGTGGGGGCCCTCGGGGCTCCTCCGGGTGGGCCCCACGTGGTTGTGGCTCTGATGGGTGAACACGCCCACCCAGCCTTGGGTCATCACGCACAGCGTGGAAAGGTCAGGGGCTGTGTTCTCCCGAGTCCACGTCTTGTAGACAAAGCTGACCTACAGGAGGAGAGAATGTCACAGGCACAATGACATCAAGAAAACTGGCCCTGAAGTGTTTATGTCTCTGCCTGATTTATCCCCTGAAGCCTGACTGCACCTCCGCCCTTCCTTCCTGCATCTGAGATGTACCCACACCCTTTCAACACCTCGGTTTTTTCCTAAACCCATCTTCCAGTTTTACTTTTTCTAAAACTTTAGGCACAAAAAGAGGCTTCATTTCACGCTCTTATTTTGAAGTTAAAAAGTGGTTGCTTTCAATCACACTGCTTACTGCTTTTTAATCATGGTGATATACTTTCACTTGAAAAAAAACACAAACACACAAAATGCTCAGAAAAAGTCTAAAGTAATAATTTTCCTACCTCCAATTCCTCATCCTTAGTTTTACTCCCAAGAGGCAAAATATTTCTTAACAATTCTGACTTTCAATTCTCCGATGGGCACCACCGTCACTTGAAATAACATATTAACATATTGGTTTCTTAAGTTTATCACAGTATTGATTTAGAGAGTCTGTTGATAGCTCCATGGTTTCTTCCTTATCAGTCTTACTGTTGAGTGTCCTTATAAATGTTGAGGAATGTGGAACATATGCTTCCCACCTCTGCTTTATTTCCACCTTTATCAAAATTACAGCGTTTGATATTGCTCTGTAGATGATATTTCATTTATGATTTATTCTCAAGACAATTCAAAAAATTCAATCCAGATAAAAAGTGAATTTACAATATCGGGGTGCTAACACGGTATTCTCTATATAATCAGGTTGCTATGTGATGAGAAGGAAGAGCAAGCCTAGGGCTTTAAACTCTTCCCATTTGAAGAGGATGGTCCCAAGGCCAACTGATCTCCTTCCTGACTCCTTTTTGGCATTCATTCCATCTTCTAGGTGTTAATTTTCTAGGGCTTCCCAGGCGGTACTAGTGGTAAAGAACCCACCTGCCAATGCAGGAGACACAAGAGACTTGGGTTTGATCCCTGGGTCGAGAAGATCCCCTGGGGTAAGAAGTGGCAGCCCACTCTAGGATTCTTGCCTGGAGAATTCCATGGACAGAGAAGCCTGCAGGGCGAAAGTCCATGGGGCTGCAAAGAGTTGGAAATGACTGAGTGAATGAGCACGCCCTGCTCTTCAGTTCAGTTCAGCCGTGTCCAACTCTTTGCGACCCCATGAATCGCAGCACGCCAGGCCTCCCTGTCCATCACCAACTCCCAGAGTTTACCCAGACTCACGTTCATCGAGTCAGTGATGCCATCCAGCCATCTCATCCTCTGTCGTCCCCTTCTCCTCCTGCCCCCAATTCCTCCCAGCATCAGAGTCTTTTCCAATGAGTCAACTTTTCGCATGAGGTGACCAAAGTACTGGAGTTTCAGCTTTAGCATCATTCCTTCCAAAGAAATCCCAGGGCTGATCTCCTTCAGAATGGACTGGTTGGATCTCCTTGCAGTCCAAGGGACTCTCAAGAGTCTTCTCCAACACCACAATTCAAAAGCATCAATTATTTGGTGCCCTGGTCTTAATTAGCTACTATTGTCCTTCCTTCCTTCCTTTCTTTCCCAATTGTTACTTTTAACTGTGGTAAAAAACAGATGGGCAAGGAAGCTGGAAGGATGGTTAGGACTAAACCCACCAGGATGAAGCATCTCTTGAGAACTAACAAGAGAAGCAGGAGTGAAAAGAGCAGCAAGCAAGAGGAGGATGGAGAATGGCCTTGGAGCAAATTGATGACGGATGACAGAGCATGCCAGCACCCGCAGAGGAGCGGCAAAGATGATACCGTAAATCACCGCGAAGCACTTGGCAAATTTAAAGTCCGGTGTAAATGCCACATATTAATAAAATATTCAACTCAGCCGGCAAGGTGCTCTGAGCCCAGAGGCCTTCTTTTAATTAATGTCAGATTTGATCCAAGACATGCTCAAGACAGATGAGCGGGCCCTCAGAAAATCCTCCCCTGACCGGCTTCATCACCAGCTCCTGCATTCCTGGAGAACCTGCTCTCCTGCCTGACATGTGCAATCCTGTGTTTCTTGTAGGGGGGGATGCAAGACAGATGTGGGCTACCCCTGGAGAGTAGGGGATGGAGGTGAGGAATATGATGTTGTTGTGATCCCAATGGGGGGGTGCGGTCAGCGTTCTAAAAAGAAGACTGAGATTTGAAAGCGCTTCACCAATTACACTTGAAAACTTCCGCACAGCAACAGAAACCATCAACAGAAGGAAAAGACCACCTACTGAACGGGAGGAGATATTTGCAAATGATACGACCAGTAACGGGTCAGTACCCAACTACATCAACGGCATCCCAGTCACTGCCTGAAACCAAACAACCTGATTGAAAGACGGGCAGAAGGCCTGAATAGATGTTTTCCAAGGAAGACATGCAGGTGGCCAACAGGCACATGGAAAGACACCCACATGGCTAACCTCAGATTAGCAAAGCCTGGCCATCGACAGGCACCAGGTGGCCGTGGGTACGCTGCTGTCGGGGTCCCCAAAGGAGCCGTGTGTGCTGCCCTGACCTTGTGTCCGTAGACCCACCGCAGCCGCTCCTTCCCCCCCTGCTCAAACACGGCTCTCTTCTTCAACACCAGACAGACAACCAGCAGGCCAAGGGAGCTCCAGGCTCCGTGGCGTCTGCTCACTCCTGCTTGCTGTGGCTGCCCTGGCTTTCAGGGCCCATCTGGACTGTTGCTTGTTTGGGATTGAGGACATAGGCCTATGGCCTGCTCCAGCAGATAAATGTTTGGTTTTTCTAGAGTGTTCTCACCCTGGACTGTGGTTCGCAGATGGCTGCTGTGCAGTGGAGGTGGACACAGTCATACCAGGATCTCCAGGGAGAGGCTGTAACCATGGAAAGGCTTTCCGTGTGACTTAGATTCTCATCTGTGAACCCTCCAGCCGCCTCCCCATCTTCTTGCGTGCACGTGTACGTGTCTGCGTGCTAAATCACTTCAGTCGTGTCTAGCTCTTTGTGACCCCACGCGCTGCAGCCCGCCAGGCTCCTTTGTCCGTCGGCGTCTCCAGGCAAGAATACTGGAGTGGGTTGCCATTTCCTTTTCCAGCCCCATCCTTCTCCCCTCCTCCAAAAGGAAAACCAAGGTCCTACACATCAGTATTTTCCAAATGGAGCCCCACGGAGCTCCAGTAACCACGGAAATGGGTCCCATAGTCAAATACTGTGTTGAACCATCTGAAATCACTGCTATTTAACTGTTGCTTTTTATTTTTTCTGGGACTATAAAACAGCAATCTCATATGGTCCAACCTAATGAGTTCTGGAAACCTTGAATATTCAGATTTCACATGAACCTTTAAGGCCTGAAGAATTCCCCGAAGTGAAGAAACCTGTACAACTTTGTTTTCCAAATGGAGTTGACACCAGAACCCTTTTATTAGATAACACCTGTTAACATCTTGCAGAACCTGTGTTTTGTAGGATTTTTTCCTTGGGAATACTGCCTCAGAGAATTCAAGATAATTAAGAGCTTTCTAACCCTTATGGCAGAAAGTGAAGAGGAACTAAAAAGCCTCTTGATGAAAGTGAAAGAGGAGAGTGAAAAAGTTGGCTTAAAGCTCAACATTCAGAAAACTAAGATCATGGCATCTGGGCCCATCACTTCATGGGAAATAGATGGGGAAACAGTGGAAAGAGTATCAGACTTCATTTTGGGGGGGGCTCCAAAATCACTGCAGATGGTGATTGCAGCCATGAAATTAAAAGATGCTTACTCCTTGGAAGGAAAGTTATGACCAACCTAGATAGTATATTCAAAAGCAGAGACATTACTTTGCCAACAAAGGTCCATCTAGTCAAGGCTATGGTTTTTCCAGTGGTCATGTATAGATGTGAGAGTTGGACTGTGAAGAAAGCTGAGCGCTGAAGAATTGATGCTTTTGAACTGTGGTGCTGGAAAAGACTCTTGAGAGTCCCTTGGACTGCAAGGAGATCCAACCAGTCCATTCTAAAGGAGATCAGTCCTGGGTGTTCTTCGGAAGGACTGATGCTAAAGCTGAAACTCCAGTACTTTGGCCACCTCATGCAAAGAATTGACTCATTGGAAAAGACTCTGATGCTGGGAGGGATTGGGGGCAGGAGAAGGGGACGACAGAGGATGAGATGGCTGGATGGCATCACTGACTCAATGGACATGAGTCTGAGTGAACTCCAGGAGTTGGTGATGGACAGGAAGGCCTGGCGTGCTGCGATTCATGGGGTCGCAAAGAGTCGGACACAACTGAGCGACTGAACTGAACTGAAGCTGGGGCTTCCCAGGCAGCGCTAGTGGTAAAGTACCCACCTGCCAATGCAGGAGAAGTGGGTTCAATCCCTGGGTTGGGAAGACCCCTTGAAGGAGGGCATGCCAACCCACTCCAGTATTTTTGCCTGGAAAATCCCATGGACAGAGGAAAACTGGGGGGCTGCAGTCCATAGGGTCACAAAGAGTCGGATACAGCTGAGCAACTAAGCACAGCACAGAACAAGCTAGTCTCAAACCCGCCTCCCCATCACATCACTGTATTTTAATAAAAGGAAATTCACTGTTCTGTGTGTCTTATTCAACTCACAGGACTTACCGACTGCTTATTCCATCCCTCCCAGGCATCTGCTTAGAACCGCAGGCGCACTGAAACACGAACGTTCTAGCCAAGGAAGCTGCCCTCTAAGAAGGAATGGCCAGCCTTCCAGATTTGGAAGACTCAGGGAGGGCTGCATGGAAGAAGTGATTTCTGAATTGAGGCTTTGTGGAACTTCCTAGATCAGGAAGTTAGGGGGTAGCACCCAGCTCCCCTGGTCACACCCAGTTCTGTTCTCAAAGCCTGCCTCCCAGGAGCTCAGGTTACCTTGTTAGGGCAACCACTGACCGAAACCACCCGCCCTTTCCAAGCATCACAGTAAACCACCTGTATGAGTTCTCTCACAGCAGGAGGTCCTGGTCAGGACCGCGGAACTAATGAGTTACCACCAACCAGAAGAACTGGGGAAAAGGCAAAGGGAGAGAGGGGATCCCAGTCCATGCATCCAACCTCCCAGAACCCTTCTGGCTAGAATCTAACTACTGAGCAACGCTCAAGCTACCAGGAACGACCCTGAGTCAGCATGATTGGCCAGAGACAACCCGGAATCTAACCCCAGCACCGTCAAACCTGAGGCTGCTAGCCGCGAGGTAGAGCCGTCCTCCTGGTTCCCTCGCCTGCTGCTCTCCCCCTGGGAGCCCCTCCCAATAAAGTCCCTCGCTTTGTTAGCACATGTGTCTCCTCGGACAGTTCATTTCTGAGCGTTAGACCAGAGCCCGCGCTCGGGCCCCCTGCCTGCAACAAGCTGGCAGACGTGGTTATCCGTCAGCTGCTTCCACTGCCTGTTTGCCTCGTCCTCTCCGATCTCCCTTGATGATGGTTTATTCATTTCTTTCAGATCCAACAGCTTCACCATATGCTCTGAAGTTAAGAGTCCAGTGGGGGCCAACCACTGGACTCTTCCCCATGACCCCTTCCCCTCTGTCCTCGAGCCTGTCTCTGAGCCTTGTCATGTATCTGTCCAAGGATGCCCCATGTGGCCGAGTGAGGGGATGTCACGATGGCTGATCTTCTGGGGAGGTGGGAGATGAAAGTAGGGTCACAGCAAGGGGAGGGTGTCGGGGGAGCAGTGTGCCATGCTATCCCCCTTGGTTTGTGAGCCCTGGCCCTCCAGAGTGGCAAAGAAGTGATGGAAATGAGGGTAAAACTCTTCTGCTTTGCTGAGGGCAAAGGGCATTTCTACAGTCTAGAATGATGTCCTAACCACCACCCCCATCCTACCCCAAATCTCCCTTTGTTCATCTGTAACAATAACTGAAGTGGACCCCCCGCCCCCACCCAGGGGACTGTGCACTGGTCCTGGGCCCTGGGTCATTAACAAGGGTGGCAGACTTCCTCTTGTAGTTCCAGCCCTTGGGATTCCCCAGTGATGACTTGCTTTCCCCTAAGGGAGCCCCAGGGTCTGTCTCATGAACAAGATGAGCATAATCGACATCAGCAAGAAGACAGAGCCGGGACCACTGGGGCTGGACCGAGGGACGGGGCTGCAAGTCACCCGACTCTTGTTCCCAGATCAGGAGTTTGGGTCGGACCCTGCATTTAGCGACAGCTGTATCAAATGTCTGCTGCTTGTAGCCTGGAAAGAAGAGGAAAAGTGAATGACAGCGGGGGTGGGAGACAGCGGTCCGTCACGGGGTTCTGCAGACCCTCCACAAAGGTCATCCACCCAGGGATGGGGGAATCACGTCAGTCTGACGGGAGTGCCCCCCCCTCCACTGACGTGCAGCTCTTGGGGAGCTGGGCCGGCCAGTGTTGCCTCCCTTTCCAATGAAATCACCAGCAAGCCACCCCCGCACCCACCAACTTTTAAAAGCAGGTCAATCGCAAGCTGGCTGTTTTTCAAGCTGGTAATGAAATATTTGTCAGTTTCATCTTTGCCTTCATCTTTGTGTTCTAAGGTTCCCCTCAAAAACAGATTTTGTCTCTCCCTCTCTCATCCTGCAAAGGACAGGGTGACTCAGAGCTTGGCTCAGCGCTGGTAGCGAGATAATGAGAAGGTTTTCATCAGCCTCTGGAGCCCAGATCCGTGGTTGGCAGCTAGAGGGTGGACGGGAATCAGAGCCCCTGGGAGCTCCTCTTGGCAACAGAGGCCACCGGGTCTTGCGGTGGAAGGTGGGGTGCAAACTTAGGCGTGACGGTGGTACCGAGGGGCCGGAGATGACTTGGCGTGTCCTTCCATGAACTACCCTAGCACCTGCACGAGAGACCAGGGAGGGTAATGTAACACTCACTCCACAAGAGCAAGGTTTCCCAGGTGGCCCAGTGGTTAAGAATTCACCTTCCAATGCACAGGACTTGGGCTCAACCCCTGGTGGGAATACTAAGATCCCACAAGCCGCAGGGCAGCTAAGTCCAAGCTCTGGAACTAGAGGGCCAGCACGTCCCAGTGAAGGCCCAGAGCAGCCAAAAAAGGGGGAAAATAGAGGAAAAAGAAAGCCAAAGGTGAATTCTCAGATCTGGCCACTGACAAGACGGCGGCGGCGGTGGGTGGAAGGTGTCGTGCTGGCTCTTGGCCTCAGGCTCCGCTGGGAAACGCATTCGGTGTGTGCGTGTGTGTGCATGCTCAGTGGCTTCTGACTCTTTGTGGCCCTAAGGACTGTAGCCCGCCAGGCTCTGTCCGTGGGATGCCCCAGGCAGGAACACTAGAGTGGGCTGCGATCTTCCTAACCCAGGGATCGAACCTGCATCTCCTAAGTCTCCTGCACTGGTAGATGGACTCTTCACCACTGAGCCACCTGGGAAGCCCATGGTCTCCATCTTAATTAGGGTGTCTTAAGCTCCTGCGGATGGTAAACACATGCGTATCCTGCACTTCCAGGTCAGGCTGGCTTTCTCATCGTCATTCTGCACGTGGGTAAACTGCAAGCGACTGTGATAAATGTATAAGCTGGTTATAATTAATGGCGACAAAAATAAAAGTCAGCCTGGGCTTCCCTGGTGGCTCAGATGGTACAGAATCCGCCTGCAGTGCAGCAGACCCAGGTTTGATCCCCGAGTCGGGAAGGTCCTCTGGAGAAGGAAATGGCAACCCACTCCAGTATTCTTGCCTGGAGAATTCCATGAACCGAGGAGCCTGGCGGGCCACAGTCTATGGGGTTGCAAAGAGTTGGACATGACTGAATGACTAACACTTTCACTCAAGGGACTGTGATAAATGTATAATCTGATTATGAGTAATGATTACAAAAATAATAGTCAACATCATTTAGCATTTACCACATGCCAGGTACTGCTATATACCTTTCATGTTCTTCTCATTAAAAAAAAAAAAATCCTGATAATAGCCCTATCCTTCAGGGAACAACGCAGAGCCGGAAGCACAGGTGTGTGTGGAGGCTCACTGGTGTGTCACCCACTGCAGGAGGGAACCCGGAGGAAGAAGTGGGGAATGGGAGACGCCTGGCCCTGCAGGCTCCCCTTGCCATAGGCTGTCTCCTCTCCCCGGGAACCAGCCTTGCCCTGGACGACAGAGCCTCCAAGCTGAGCCTCACGGTCTGATGGATTCTCTTTAAAGTTTCCTGCAGCCGCCTCTGGTTTCACGCCAGGAGCCATCAGTGAGAAGACAGGACAATGGATAATAAAGCACGGGGCTCAGATTCCTAATAAAACAAGACGGCGCTGTAACGTGCCCATGAGCCATGGATAAAGCTAAATGCAGTACAGAATTGAGAAAGAAGAAAAAAATCAATATGTGATTTACAGAAAGAGTGGTTTTTAGATGTCAAACAATCCAGGAAATTGTTAACATCTCACATCGTGTTAATTTTTAAAGTGCAATAAACGGTCATCAGAAAAAAAAAAGGGACGATGGTGTCAAAAGCCTGGAGAGATTTAAAAAAAAGAGCAGCAGCACAGAGAGCGAGCGTGGCCCTCACCCCAGGCCTCCGGAAGGCGGGCGCCTCTCTACCACCCAGCGCGCCTCTCCTCCAGGGAGCGGAGCGCCCTTCCATCCTGGCCCACCGTGTTCTTCCTTGTTCCCCACCCCTTTGCTCATCGAAATACGAGTGTCCCGACAGTATTCTCCCAGGCCATCATTCACCTGGCCAGCTGCCATGTCTGAGATGAAAAGCTGTCTCCTGGGGCTCGCCCTCCTCTCCTGAGCCCTTTCCAGCAATGCTGCTCAGGGAAAGTGCTGCTAGAGTCTTCATTGAAGACCCCTCCTTGGGAGGGTGGAGGAGGGCTGACTGCAGACAGCACGGGCGGGGCTGTGATCACTCCTCAGTCCCAGCGGCTCAGATGGCAGAGAATCTGCCTGCAATGCAGGACACCCGGGTTTGATCCCTGGGTCAGGAAGAGCCTCTGGAAGAGGAAATGGCAACCCACTCCAGTGTTCTTGCCTGGAGAATCCCATGGACAGAGGAGCCTGGCAGAATACAGTCCACGGAGTTGCAAAGCGTCAGACACGACTGAGTGATTAATACTTGCACTTCATTTTCACTCCCACCCGAACTGCTGCCATCCTGGTACCCCCAGAAGGGCAGTCTTTGGGGTTCCCGTCCATCAGGCCATACGTGTCCCCTCGCTCATCACACCTGAGTTCTCCGTTCCCTTATCGACTCATCCAAGTTCAAGACCTTCCAGCTTTCCTGCCCACCCGTCAGTACGCCCAGGTTTAGCACAATGACATACATGTCCTTTATTTTTTTCCGTCTATTTTTTATATAGATTACTCCGATATAAAAAGAGACCCCACCAGGTCTCGAAGCTACTTGGGGAGTGGCGCTAACTAATGCCAGGCTACCCACAGGCCTTTCCGGTAGAACCCATCTTGGTTGAGACATGCGTGGGCGCACACAGGAGGCTTCCTGAGCTACACCAAATACAGACTGAACCAGGCAAGTCAAAACAATTGGCTGAAGGGAAAGCGGAAGCAGTGACCCGTAAAAGTGATTCAAAGTGCCTTGAGGGTGCGACTCAGTGACCACAGCCCTGCGTTGACCGTCTCCTGGATCTCCATGACCCTGGAAGCCAGACGGTGGGGTTCAAATCCACACGCAGAATGACAGACCCTGCTCGAGAAAATGCTGTCTGTCGTCCAGGTGAAGGGAGGAGGCGAGGAAGGGAGCCCAGTCCCCGGGTGACAGGACTCAGCTGCGGGGCGGGGGGGACGGCAGGGTCAGGAGAGAAAGAAGGAGGAGGGGAGTGGGGACAGGTCACAGACTCCCGAGCACGGACTGCCCACAGCACAGGGCTGGGCTCGTGGCAGGGAAGGAGTGAGCTAAAGAACAGAGGGGGAAGGAAAGCAGAGAAACGCAGATCTTCTTGGGTCCGGGAGGGCTGGCTGGAGAATCTTGGCTTCAGCACAAACTGTCCTGGGGCACGGGGCGGGGAGGCCCACCTTCGGCCTCTGCTGGTCTGCACTTCGGGGTGTGTCTTCTACAGACCGGGGGAGAGCGGGTCCCCCAACCACTCGCCTGGGGGATGTCACAGTGCCTGGGCTGTGATATGAACCAGACCCGGCACGAGGCTGCCCTCCACAACTGCTAGAAGACGAGCTGAACACTTTGACCATCACTGACCTGTCCACCTGGGAGAAACTTGGGGCTTAACCAAGAATTAGGCAGACCCTTCTTCAAGGAAGGTGGAGGGGTGGGGGGTAGCCGGAAGAAGCCACAAAGCCAAACTTCCCTGAGGCTTCTGAACTGGCAGAAGCAGTCTGGCCTACGGACGGGGCCTGCAGTGGCAGGCATGGGCACTTCCTATCAGCCTGGCTGTGGACCTAGAAAGCCAGAGAGCGAGGGTCCACAGGAACCAGGCCAGAAGGACCAGCGGGGGTGGCTCTGAAGTCAAAGCTGCTCTGGCTTCCAATGAACCGCCCTGGGCGCCTGTGTCTCTTGGGTTACACGATGTCGCGGCTCCTTTCTTGGTTTCTGTGGGTTCTCTGCACCCTCAGGCTGCCCGGTGACTTGGTCCATGGAAATGCAGGGGCTCGAGCTGTCTGCAGCTGTGGGGCACAACACCTTCCTCTTCTTGCTTCGCTGATTCATGCCTGGCTCCCGAGAAATGGATGGCTTGGGGGAGCTTGTGGCTCTCCTGGCCTCCTCCAGAAGGGCTTGGTGATGACTTTGGGTACTAAAAGCACTAGTTTCCAGGCAACTAAAGAGCAGGGCTCCCGTTAGAGCTCCTTGTTTTGCAAAAGCAAAACAGAGCAGCAGATAATTAAACTGGCCAAGGCGACATCTCCCTGGAATAACCTGCGTCTGCCTGCTAAGATCCTGCTAAGACCCCTGTTCACCAAATAAAGGAAAACAAACTCGCCTGACCGTGACTCGAAGGGGCTCCCAATCTCGCATTAATTGGGGGTGTCAGTTGGCCCCACGGACCCAATCAGACAGCAACACAATCAACAGCAGACAAATGGGCCACTTTCGTGCCCCTTTATCAAAAAAATCAAAAAGTTTCTTTGAACAGGAAACGGCCTCTGGTTTGAACACCTCCCATCTGTCTGAATCTACTGTACACATTCACCATTTAAGCTAGCTTGCTTTATTCTTCTTTGTAAGCTGAGGTCGGGGGACATCTTGCCGGGAGCCGGCATATTGCATATTGAGTCCATATTGCATATTGAGTGCAGCACTTTCCACAGCATCATCTTTCAGGATCTGGAATAGCTCAACTGGAATTCTATCACTGCCGGGAGCCAGCGTGAGGCACTCCACCCATGACAAAGGTCATGAGGAAGGAGGCTCGGCATACGCAAAGGCGGGATCGAGCCTCAGGAGTCCCCCTGGAAATTCTCGAGCATCTACCCCCAAAACCAGAGTCTGCCTACTTTCTGCTTTGTGCTTTCACCTACACCTCTGACTTTACGGGGGGCTGTCCCCCACTACCTCTCTCTGAAAAAAAGAGTTAGCTTACAGCTCCAGTTAATAATTCCTGGGTGTGACAGTGTTTCAACCTACAAACTCCTTTGGAAATCCTCTAGCCTGCCTGAATGGGTTTTTCTGGCCACATGTGATTGTTCAGAGCCTCCCAACTGTGAGAGGCAGGAGATGTTCTAAACTGCCTAAACACAGATTCCTTTGAGTAGTTAAAAGATTGATTAGAAATTGTATTGGTGAAGGGTTTTTCACTTGTTGGGCCAATGTTTGCTGCTAAGTCTCCATACTCCTTACCTACTGTGTCCTTGGCAGTGTATTGATTGATATAATGGGTGTATAGAAATGTAAAATGCAGCTTTGTCCAATGCTTTTTGGAGGCTGGTGCCTGACTTTGGAATAATCACCTTTAGAGAAAAATAAGTTTCTTAAAATGTTAACAGGCCGGGCCAGAAGATGATGTCAATCACCTGAACTTTTGCATATGATAAGTTTGAAAGCCTGGCTTAGATTAGAACCAGGAACTGCTGTCCTTGCATGACTCCACCCCCTCCCCCATTATCCTCTATGCATAACTTAAGGTATAAAAACTACTTTGGAAAATAAAGTGCGGGCCTTGTTCACCAAAACTTGGTCTCCCCATGTCGCTCTCTCTTTCAACTTCTGGCTGAGTCTCCATCTGGAGCGCGGAACCCGCCATGCTTGCTAATTATGCCTGGGCTTCTAAGATCCGACCGGGGAGGCCTCAGTGTCTCCTCTCCTTCGGGAGAACGGAAGGACGCCTGCGGCCTACGTAAGTGGTGCAAACTTCTTGTCTTGAAGTTTTATTGGTCTCCCGCATAAACCAAGCTACTCGGCCTCTTTTCTCCACTGAATTTTCCTACTGAGCTATCCTCATTCTATTACTCTTTGTATCCTTAATTAACGTGTAATTAAGCAGTTGTTTCCTGACCCTCGCCTATGCCGTCTCTCCTTCGAATACCCTGGATCAGCTGGGGCTGGACCCCGGAAACATCTCATTAGCCAGAGAGGACCTAGAGCTCAGAAAAGGCCACCTTCTTCCTTTCCTGCCCTCTTTTCCTCTCCACGAGGCTCAGGCCTTGAGACCTCGCCCCTCTGTTCTGTTTCACGATGGGTGGGCCATCTTCTAATTCATGCCCTGTCTCAACTTCCAGGGAGGAATGGAGCCTGGCCATGCAGCAGGAAGGAAGATAAAGCTCTGGCTAACGTGAGTATCCACTTTTCCCATCACCCCCAGTCCTTTCCTTTGCTCCACTTGCTTTCCACATCCCCCTTTCCATCTCCGAGACCCTTCCCTGGGGAGCGCATCCCAAGTAGCATTTTCACTCCTACCTCTGTAACCACTTCTGTGATTCTAAGCCTGGAGGACGGCTAAGACCCTAGTCCCCTGGAGGCCAGTTTCCAGGTAGCTGGACCTCCCGGCTGGTCCTTGGATGAGCTGCACCTGAGTCATCCATGGCCCGCCTCGAAAACACCCACTATGGATTCAGTGAAGCAAGGGGCAGGGAAGCTGCGTTTGCAAGAAGCATGACAGACTGATGTTAGCACTGCCGGAGGAAAGCCTTGGGGAACCGAGTCCAGGGCACAGATAGAGGTTGAAAGACCTCTCAGAGCTAACCCAGGGGGAGTCTACACCCTAACAGAAGTCTCCAGGAAACAGTCTGCCCCAAGGGACTGCATCTTATAAGACCATCATGGCGGCACTGTACCCATCATGGCGAGTAATTCACCTGGGGACAGCTGTGGGAAGCCAGGCTGCAAGGAACCAGCCAATTTCAGTGAGTGATCCTCAAGCCTCATCACTCAGGAGCCACCCTGCCCTGAGCCCAAGGCCAGGCTTTAAACCTCAAGATATGCTCTCTGGTCTGCCTTGAAGAGGCAGGCTATTGTCCTTCTCTGGAGCGGGGCAGCTGGGGGGCTCCGGAGCGAGTGGGCTTGGTTGTTGAGGCACACGGACTTAGCTGCTCCATGGCAGGGGGATCTTAGCTCCCAGACCAGGGATGGAACCTATGTCCCCTGCATTGCGAGGCGGATTCTGAACCACTGGACCGCCAGGGAAGTCCCCAGGGATGAGTTTTTCAGTCCTGCTCTTCAGCTGCCGAGGAGAGTTTGTTGCCTGCCAGCGCTCTATCTGCACTGACTTCTGAATGACCGTGGGGATTCACAGAACTCCTCCACCAGGCCTCCCAGGTCCCCCGTGGCTCTGAGTTATCCATGAAAGCTTCTTTTTCAGGCAGATCCCACATAGCTACCACGTGTTACGTCTCCGTGGATCAGGCTCCTCCAGGAAGAGCGGGGAGATGCAGATAGGGGAGACGTGATTACAGACAGCGAGGCTGGGGCATGCGTGTGCAAGCACCAGAAGGCAGAGTGTAGTCAGGCACACCCCCCGCCCCAGGATGTCCACTTGGAGCCCATCCCAGACAGGTGCTTGGACCCTGGGTGGACCTACAGACACCGCCTCCATTCTTTCTCCCTCCAGCCAATGTCAGGGCACCTGACATTTCCCAGATGCAAACCGTCCTGGGATCGTGCAGGGCAGGCATTAGGCAAAACCTAGAAACAGGCTGTTGATTTCAAAGAAGACGTCATCCACCCCATCCTATAGGCTTCCCTGGGGGCTCAGCGGTAAAGAATCCACCTGCAATGCAGGAGTCACAGGAGACATGGATTAGAGCCCTGAGTAGGGAAGATTCCCTGGAGGAAGAAACAGCAACCCACTGCAGTATTCTTGCCTGGAGAATCCCAGGGACAGAGGAGCCTGGTGGGCTACAGTCCATGGGGTTGCAGACTCGGATACAACTGAGTGACTAAACACACACACACACACACACTCCATCCTACAGGTGCCAAGCTTGTGGGGGTCCAGGGTCGTGAAGTCACCTCGAACAATCTAACTAACAGGGTTTTTTCCTGCAGCTGAGGGTCCACCCTTAAGCACGGCTATTTTCCTTCATTTTGATAGAAGCTACTCTTCCCTGGTGGCTCAGAGGTTAAAGCGTCTGCCTGGACTGCGGGAGACCCACGTTCGATCCCTGGGTCGGGAAGATCCCCTGCAGAAGGAGATGGCAACCCACTCCAGTACTCTGGCCTAGGGAATCCCATGGAGGGAGGAGCCTTGTAGGCTACAGTCCATGGGGTCACAAAGAGTTGGACAAGACTGAGCGACTTCACTTTCCTTACTCTCACAAAACAACTCATCTTGCTGCACCCTTCATTTAATTGAATTTCACGTCTGCACCGCTGACTCAGAATCGGCTTGGAAACACTCATTACCATGTGAGGACGTGAGACGCGATGGCCTCGGGCATCTAAACGTGGGAGGGGATGCCAGGTCCTCGTTAGAGCCACCCGGCTGGTCTGCTGACCGAGGTGGCGTCTGTGTGAGCGGCACGCCGTCCTCAATCCTACGTCCCAGTCCTTGTCGTTAGGACTTTTGCTTTCTTATCTCCTGGCTGTCAGGAGGCCTCCACAGAGACAGACCTTTCTCTTTCACATTTCACTTAAAATTTCTTCCTCATCTAATGAAGCGTTGGGAAGCAGATAACCAAATTGCTTAGGCTTGGTCAGAGACTAAGGATAAGCAGTATTCTGGACTAAGGCAATCTTTTCTTTAGCTGAAGTATAGGCGATTTACAATATCTTGATAGTTTCTGATGCACCACAAAGTGATCCAGTTATATTAATATAAGTAGATACAGATATGTTCCTTTCCAGATTCTTTTCCATTATAGGTTTTTACAAGATATCGAATATAGTTCCCTGTGCTATACAGTAAATGTTATCCATTTTCTACATAGTAGTGTGCATCTTCTAATTCCTAAATTCTTAAATTATCCTCTCCCTCTTTTCCCGTTGGTAATCATAAGTTTCTTCTCTGAGTCTGTGAGTCTGTTTCTGCTTCGTACGTAAGTTCATTTGTCTTATTTTTTTTAGATTTCACGTACAAGTGATTACTTTTCTCTGACTGACTTCATTTAGTATGATCATCTCTAGGCCCATTCACGTTGCTGCAAATGACACTATTTCATTCTTTTTATAGTTGAGAAATATTCCATTGCATATATATAACGCATCTTCTTCATTCACTCATCTGTTGATGGACAAGCTTTCATACCTTGGCTATTATTAAACAGCGCTGCATGAACACGGGGGTGTGTGTATCTTTTCAAATTAGAGCTTTCATCTTTTCCAGGTATGTGCCCATTCTTTTGTGCATCAAATTCACATGCTTCAGGATTTTTCTGATCTTTCTCTTGGAAAGCAGAGTCTTTTACCTTGACTTCCTGTTACCCAGCTGCACTGTCCATGAAAGAGCTCTTCACCACTTGCCCTGACCTTGCGGAACTGCAGAAGGAACTGCAGAAGCGCTCAGTTTCTGGGGGCTGGGAGGGGCCAATGAGTTACTCAGGTTTGTATCATGCTTGCACACACACACACAGACGTCCACTTAGTGTCCATCTATTTTTTTCCTCCAGTTGGCAAGACGGTCTTTAGAAGGCATTTAGGGGGCTGGCTTAAAGTTTTCCAAAGATCCTGGAACATGAATTAGGATGAAAGGGGTAGTCTTCAATTTGTGGGGTTTTATTACATGCAGCCTATAGGCCCTGCACGGTACGAGGGGTCACGGGGCACAGAAACGTTCTCGGACTTCACAAGTTCATCCTTCCATGCAGACGCAAACTGTTCTTTCCTTTTTAGATTTCACAGACAAGTGATTACTTTTCTCTGAGTGACTTCATTCAGTATGCTCATCTCTAGGCCCAAAGAACAGCAAACTGTTCTTTGCTCTCTGCTATGTATTAGGTCAGCATCCAGTTTCTTCTTTAAAGTGGCTCCTAAATTCACTTCTCTCTTTCTAGGCCGCACTCATCATCTTAGCCTGAGCTCTCATCACCAAATGGGTTTGGCATCTTCTTTCCTGTGATTCACATGTAACTCCATCACCAAAATAAGCATCATCCCTAACAAAGTTCCGAAGCTCCACGAGTATTTCCAGTGTCCTGCCGCTTCCTGAGCCCTCCTCTGCTCCACACCCCCTCCCCAGACCGAGGACCAGGCTCCCGAAGTCTGGTCCATCCCCACTCCCCAGGCCCAGGAAATCCATTGCAGAGAACACCCTTCCCCAGAAACTTTCGAGGGGAGATTAAACTCCACCCTCTCACCCCACGTCTCTGGAAATGCTCTGAAGTTTCCACCGGTTTCTGTTATCTCATTTTTAATCCACCCTTAAGTTGGGGGCAGGGAGGGAGTGGAGGTGATACGACCAGCACTCTTGGAAAGGAGCAGATCCAGGACGCTGGTCTTTAGAGGACACGTGTTCAGTGCGTTTGGTCCTGAGAAGATACCCAGACTTTCCATCATCACCGCTGGGGGGAAAAAAACCCAAATATTCTATTTCTTAAGACACACCGCTGCAGTGTATTGGGCCGGGGTGTGTTTCACCCCCTCCAAAAAAATATACGTCCAAATCCTGGCCCCTCTGCTTGTGAACACGGCCTTATTTGGAAATGGGCTCTTGACAGATGTAATTAAGGTTGGGATCTCAGATGACAGCGTCCTGGATTGGGATGGACCTTACATCTAAAGGGCTTCCCTGGTAGCTCAGCTGGTAAAGAATTCCCTGCAGTGTGGGAGACCTGGGTTCGATCCCAGGGTTGGGATGATCCCCTGGAGAATGGAAAGGCTACCCACTCCAGTATTCTGGCCTGGAGAATTCCATGGACTGTATAGTCCATGGGGTTGCAAAGAGTCAGACACGACTGAGCGACTTTCATTTTCATCCAAAGGCAAGTCCTTATAAGTGCAGAGAAGGGGAAACAGACACAGAGAAATACCAAGTGGGAGACGATTTGAAGATGGAGGCAGAGACCGGGATGAGGCGTCTACACAGTAAGAAAAGCCAAGACCACCAGCAGCCACGGGGTGCAGAGAGAGAGGCCTGGATAGATTCCCTCTGTGAGCCACCAGGGAACCAGCCTCACCAACACTTTTATTTTGGACATTTTGCCTCCAGAACTATGAGCCGTGAAGCCACCTGGTGTGTGGTGCTGTGTTACAGAAAACTAAGACACTTAGCTGAGCCCCCTGACGCACACTTTGCAGGGACAGAATCTGAAGCTGCCGCTTTGCCAGGCGGGGAAGAGAAGGGCTTCAGAGGCGATGGCTAAAGAGCCAGGACATCACCCCAGCCTCAGCCCCTCCCACCCCAACTATCATGCAAATGGCCACTGGGGACTTTCCTGTTGTCCTGTGGTTAAGAATCCGCTTGGTCTGGGAGGACCCCGATTCCATGGAGCAACTAAGCTCGTGCACCACAGCTACCAAGCCCACACACTCCAGAGCCTGTGTCCGCAGCAAGAGAAGTCGCGGCAACCAGACAGGGGCCCCCGGTAGAGAAAGCCCATGCACAGCAACGAAGAGCCAGCGCAACCAAAAATAAACAAATAAATGTGTTAAAATTGTCACTGAAATTTCTACCTGTTCATTTGAACATGAAGGGGCCACGGTAACACGATGGATGACAAAGTCACAGCCCATCAAGGTGGTAAAACAGAACTCAAGAAAAGAACAGAGATGCAGGCTGGCCGCTGCCCACACGCCCCCCAGCCCCACAGACTCCCCAGACATCTGCCTTCCTTGGCGGGTCCTGATAGGAGCCTGCCCTCTTCCTGGCTTACAGGTCACCGCTCCCTCCCAAAAGAACCCTGTTCGCTACTGAAATGACACAGAAAACTCAAACCAGTCTTCTCCGCCTCTTCAGCCTCCAAAGCGAGACGTCGCCAGGACTGTCTGTTCTTACAATTGTCTCTGGGGCTCCCTCCTTCCTCTGTTTACCCTCCAAGGGCCCAGCCCAGATCCCTGCCCCCTCTTTCTGGAATGATTTAAACAGCTTCTCAGTTGTCTCTTGTCTCTGGAAAGTGACACTCTAATTGCATCCTTCCGCGGGAAGCTGCCCCCGCCTCCTCTCCTCCTTGGATGCTCAGGCCTGCGTCCCCCCACCCACCGAACCGATGTGAAGCTGGCCGCCCTCCTCTGTTCCCGTCAGGCCGGCCGGCCCGAGGGCCCCCTCCTGACACGAGTAAACATCCCCACTTCTGTGCCTTCGCGTCCACTGTTCCTCTAGCCCTGATGCTCTCCCCACCCCTAGACAAGGACCCCACACACATTCCAAGGTCATGTTCTCAATCCCACTTCTCCCCAAGAGGCCGATTCAAGTACAACAAACTAGCGAATGTAACAAAAAGGAAGAAGGCTCAACAGATGCAGAGAACAAACCAGGGGTCACCACCGGGGTCAGGGAAGCGGGGAGGGGCAAGACAGGAGTAGAGGTTTAGGAAGTATCAACTACTATGTGTAAAATAAGCTATAAGGTTGTGCTGTACAACACAGGAACAAAACCAGCATTTTCTAATAACTATAAACAGATGCGGTCATGTATGGATGTGAGAGTTGGACTGTGAAGAAGGCCGAGCGCCAAAGAATTGATGCTTTTGAACTGTGGTGTTGGAGAAGACTCTTGAGAGTCCCTTGGACTGCAAGGAGATCCAACCAGTCCATTCTGAAGGAGATCAGCCCTGGGATTTCTTTGGAAGAAATGATGCTAAAGCTGAAACTCCAGTACTTTGGCCTCCTCATGCGAAGAGTTGACTCATTGGAAAAGACTGACGCTGGGAGGGATTGGGGGCAGGAGGAGAAGGGGACGACAGAGGATGAGATGGCTGGATGGCATCACCGACTCGATGGACGTGAGTCTGAGTGAACTCCGGGAGTTGGTGATGGACAAGGAGGCCTGGCGTGCTGCGATTCGTGGGGTCGCAAAGAGTCGGACACGACTGAGCGACTGAACTGACTGGACTGAACCTTTAAAAATTCTGAATCACTATATTGCACGCCTGTAACTTGTATAAAATTTATACTTCAGGACTTTCCCTGGTGGTCCAGTGGTTAAGAATCCGCCTGTCAAGGCAGGGGTCACAGGTTTGATCCCTCGTCCGGAAAGATCCCACATGCCATGGGGCGACTAAGCTCATGTACCACAGCTACTGAAGTCCAAGTGCCCTAGAGCCCATGGTCCACAGCCAGAGAGGCCCCCGAGATGAGAAGCCCCCGATGGCCGCAGCTAGAGAAAGCCAGGGCACAGCAACCAAGGCCCAGACAGCCAAAAATAAACAACCATGTATACTTCAACTAAAAAAAAAGAAAGAAAACAAAAACTCTAAGCACCTCAGTCATCTTTCCGTCACCAAGCTGTCCTAATAGGAAAGTCAGCATGTCTCACGCGCCCTTTTATTAACTGCTTTACAGATCTGGACTGAGCCCCAGGCAGGACCCAGCAATGAAAAGATGAATCAGAGCCAGGCCTGCCCAGCAGGATCGGGCAGCCCAAGGAGGGAGGCAAGCAGGTAAGCACACAGGTGTGAGTGAGTCGGGAGCACTGCAGCGAGGGGGGCCCAAGGGAGCGGGTGACCCTCACAGGGAGGGCCTCATCCAGTTCAGCCCCACTTCTTCCGCTCATCCACCTCGGAGCTGAGCCTTGGGACCCATGGAGGACTCGATGTAGGAGCTCGGAGAGGTCAGAGAGGTGCTGACCTTGACTTAGGGGTGTGCCCATCTGAAGCCTTCATGGAGGAGGTGGGTTTTGAGTTGGATGTTAGAGGATGCATAGGGGTTTGGCAGGGAGCAAAGAGGGGGAAAACCTTAGAGAGAGAGTGAACTGCTGCCTTGGGAGGTGGACGGGATAGTGAGGAGTTGGGTGTGGCTGGAGCCGGGGGGTCGGGGTGCCAGGACAGAACACCCTCTTGTCTGTCTGTCCATCTCTCTGGCCAGACCTGAGCTCAGGGTCAGTAGTATAATGAATTTAAGAGACAGCCATCTGCCCCCGCAGGAGCTCTGTTTGTTTCATTTAGTCGTTAAGTCATGTCCGACTCTTTGTGACCCCATGGACTGTAATCCGCCAGGCTCCTCTGTCCATGGGCTTCTCCAGGCAAGAACACTGGAGTGGGTTGCCACTTCCTCCTCCAGAGGATGTTCCCGACCCAGGGACTAAGCCCAGGTCTCCTGCACTGGCAGGTGGATTCTTTACCACTGAGCCACTGGGGAAGCCCCCCTAGAGTAGCCACAGGAAGCTCAAAGTCAACACTTCCCACCAGAATGGCCCCCTCTTTCCTCTCAGCTTCGCTCCCTCCCTGGACTTCCTGTCTCTCTGGAGCCAGACATGGGGGCCCTTGGCAATCATCCCCTCTCGCCCGTGCCGATCACCGCTGAGCTGGGAGACACTGATCCCACCCCAGCAGACTTCCTTAACCGGCCTCATTACAGTGGGAGCCCGACTCCACTCCCTCTAACCCATCCTTCCTGCTTGCCCAGTAACACAGTCTCTGCCGGGCACAGGGCTGTCAAGCCATTTACCTCTAGTCTGCCCCGCAGCTGGGAGAAACCATGATGACCCAAGGCCGCTTCTGGTCCACACGAGCCACGGTATTCAGGTCTGCGACAGACGCTACACCGGGACCCCAGACGGCACAGGCGCCGATGCGCTCCGGCCTGGATTACTGCGGTCGACCCCCAACCAGCTTCACACCTCTCGCTTCCCCTCTGTGTTTGCCACGACACCACGAAAGTGATCTAGGTCAAGTGTGTGTGGAAGAGGCGTTCCCCACCCTCCCACCGCCAGCAGGAGGAAGCCCCCTCTGGGCTGGATTTCAATCGGACAACATCCCTCGGGAAGTCTGAACAGGTGGCAGATGCAGAACGAGCTTGAGCATCCTCACAGCTGGCAGAAGAGCTCTCACTGTCCATCCCACTCACCACTCCAGGGATGCTCTCCTCCTGTACCAGTTTCATCCCCTTTAAAACCCAGCACAGACGTCCCACCTGCAGGAGCTCCTCTCTGACCTTCGCACACCCCTCCTCTGCGCCCTCCTCACATCTTAGTCACTCCATACTAACACCAATCCCGCTGTTTGGAAATCATCAGTCGGTCCGGGAGAGTCTTTCCTAAAGCACAGGCAGCACATTTTAACAAGCCTTTGTAACAGAAGTTCCGAGTGGAACCCAGTAAACATTTGTTCTGCTGGTTTTAACTGGAGGAAATGGTCAGCATGGATGGGAGGTAGATGGACTGAGGCGTTTTTATACGGTTATAATGCAGAGCATCTGCACGCCAACCAGATGCTACACACGAGAGAAAGCAGATCAAGGACACCGCGGTGATTTCTTGGGGAAATGAACCGCTGTGATATTAATGGACGACGAGACTACAGCAAATGATACGGGCTCAAGGTTTTAACATGTTGAGTTTGATGCTTATAGAACATTCAGATGAATCTACCCGGCCAGATGGTGGGTGGGCAGCAAGCCAAACGCCCTGCAGCAAAGGAGAGAAGCCTGAATGGTAGATGTTGATGTGATATTGTCACCGTACATAGTCTGCAGCTCAGACGGTAGGGAAAGGTGGCCGGGACAAGACAGTGGACCCAGAGAACTACAGAGTACAGCAAAGGGAACAACAACTTCTAAAAGGCAGCAGGCCGGCCTGCAAAGGGACGGGAGACGGAACAGTCAGAGACAGGAGGTGCCTGGGTCAGACTGGGATCCCAAGGGGCAACAGACATTCGTTGTTGGTGTGTACTCAGTCAAGTCCGACCCTCTGCGACCCCAAGGACTGTAGCTCGCCAGGCTCCTCTGTCCCTAGAATTCTCCAGGTGAGAACACCGGAGTGGGCTGCCGTTTCCTTCTCCAGGGGATCGTCTCGACCCAGGGATTGAACCCACGTCTCCTGCATTGGCAGGTGGGTTCTCTGCCACTGAGCCACCTGGGAATTGGCCGACAGTTATATACACTATAACAATATATTAGCTTGACTAGAAATGCTCTTCTATGCTCAAAAACAAGTTTCATCGGACTGGTCAAACCTCGTCCTTCAGATTGCTGAATATTCATCTTCTCTAACTTGTCACACCACCCAGGGGTCACGATGGGGCAAAAGACCAGAAACCTACAAGAAGTCTGGAAACAGCCTCAAAGGGGCCTGAGCACATGCTGAGGTCTCGTGGTACAACCTTCAGTTCAGTTGCTCAGTCATGTCCGACTCTTTGCAACCCCATGGACTGCAGCACGCCAGGCCTCCCTGTCCATCACCAACTCCCGGAGTTTACTCAAACTCACGTCCACTGAGTCGGGTTTTAGGAATTCACTGGACAGGAATGCGGGCACAAGGGCCTGGGCACCCAGCTGGAATCTGACGGACACGTATCCTGCCCTGCCTACACACGCCTGGGAGCTGCGGTTCAGGCTCCGAGTGCGCCCGAGGAGCCAGCGGGAAGTCCTTCCTGTCCTCAGTTAATACTGTAACTACAGACGCCTGCGAGGCCGGCTGTCCCAGACAACTGGCCTACAGCCGGTGCTGGCTCACTGTAAATAACCCAATTTCAAAGGCAAATGCTCTATCCACCCTCCCACATATATGTCTTATTTTACACATCTTGCCTTTCCATCAAGAGGGAGAAGGAGTCCTAGATACCAAAATAAACTCCCCTCCGCAGGCCTAAAAATGCTCAGCCTGTGAGAACAAAAGATTGCAGGATGAATTCTGGGGTATTTTTTTGAGATGGGAACACACCCGGGATATTCCTCGATGACCAGGGAGTATCCACAGAGGCTTCTCGAGCCGTCTTAAACATTCGCTCCTCTACTTCTATTTGGGTAGGAGGGGAGATCTATAAATGGTGGGCGGAGAGATTAAGGGCTGGGGATGCTGGAAGCAGTGCTATGAGAGATGGAATGAACCAGGGTCCTCCAGGGCGCCTCAAGCAAAGCCGCAATCCTGTACCTTTAAGACACAGGGCTGGGGACCTGGTATCAGCTTATTGGGACAAGCACTCTACAAGAGGCTCTGAAACATCCACCGTTTTTCACTTTTGAAACAGTGGGGTTCTATAGTTGCTTCCCCTTTCCTCAGAGTCCTTCCTTCTAATAATTCAGACTACCGTGCTCCCAGCCAATGTCTATTGACCCTTGGGGAGTAAAGATATTTTTTTTTTCTATATTAAGACCGTACTTTACACAAAATAACCAGTTCATATGGAAATAAATCTATAGACCTCCAAAGATCAAAAAGCTTTTCAAAAAAGCTCTTTTAAAAAATTATCTGGCACATAAACTAGAACTACTGATGTTAAGTGGGGGCTTCCCCGGTGGCTCAGACGGTAAAGAGTCTGCCTACAATGCAGGAGACCTGGGTTTGATCCCTGGGTGGGGAAGATCCCCTGGCGGAGGGCATGGCAGCCCACTCCAGTATTCTCGCCTGGAGAATCCCATGGACAGAGGAGCCTGGTGGGCTACGGTCCACGGGGTCACAAAGAGTCGGACACGACTGAGCGACTCAGCACAGCACACACACGGATATAAGTGTGATTCTCAGTGAAACAAGGAATCAGTAGACCAGACAAAATACACACAATATAAAAATAAACGGTGCTCCCCTTCTGGGGACTGGCTAGGAAAGCTCATGGGCTTCTGCAGCAGGAGGGCCGGGCACCAACCCCAGCTGGGGTGGAGGTCAGCGTTCACTAACTCACTCCTGTTTTTTTTCTTTTCACTAATTTATTTTTAATTGAAGGATCATTATAATATTGTACTGGCTTCTGCCATAGATCAACACAGATCAGTCAGGTATACACATGTCCCCTCCCTCGTGAGCCTCCCTCCCACCTCCCATCCCATCCCACCCCTCTAGGTTGTCACAGAGCCCCGATTTGAGTTCCCTGAGTCACAGAGCAAATTCCCACTGGTTGTCTATTTTCCATGTTTCCAAGCTGCCCTCTCATTTGTCCCACTTTCTCCCTACCCGCCGCCACCCCCTGTGTCCGTAAGTCTGTTCTCTCTATGTGTGCATCTCCATTGAAAGCGTTAGTCTCTCAGTCATGCCTGACTCTTTGTGACCTCAGGGACTGTAGCCCGCCAGGATCCTCTGTCCATGGAATTCTCCAGGCAAGAATACTGGTGTGGGTTGCCATTCCCTTCTCAAGGGGATCTTCCCAACCCAGGGATTGAGCCTGGGTCCCCTGCACTGCAGGCAGATTCTTTATCGTCTGAGCCACCAGGGAAGGGTCTCCATTGCTGCCCTGCAAATAGGTTCATCTGTGCCACCTTTCTAGATTCTATGGTGGTGGTGGTTTAGTCGCTAAGTCGTGTCCGACTCTTGCAATCCCATGGACTATAGTCTGCCAGGTTCCTCTGTCCATGGGGTTCTCCAGGCAAGAATCCTGGAGTGGGTTACCATTTCCTTGTAGATTCCATATATATGTGTTAATATATATTTGTTTTGCTGACTGACTTCACTCTGCAACCCACTCCTGAACCCACCTACCCTTGGTAATTTTTAAGGGAAGGAAAGTCAAGCAGGACACAGAGAATCCATCTCTGGTTGGTTCAACTCAACTTCGCAGCCATGTTTATGCCACATTCCAAGTCACCGTGCCCCCCTGGTCCCTGGCCCGTTGTGTTCTCCCGCTGGGAGGCTCTGTCCACCCCGGTTGATTCTTCTCCCTCTCTGGACCCGTTCCCTGGGCCAGCCTGGTTATCACCTGCCCCCGTGGTACCACGTCCCTCTGCTGTAGGCGGATCCATCAGGGTTGAAGATTCACATTCATTTGTGTAATTCTTTAATTAATGTCCTCTTCCCCCGTGGGCCACAGGAGGGCAAGAACAGCATGTTTTATTAACCACTGTATCCCAACACCACGCAGTTCAAGCAGCCTTTAATTTATTAATCATTGTTTTCCCAGCATTTAGTCAGTCACATAGCCTTTAACTGCATTCTCTGGGCCCGGGGAGAAGAGGTCATTTCCCCACTGATTAAACCCAAATTAGCACCCGAGGCTATTTCCTCCTCGCTTCCTGGATCCTTCAATCAGCCTGGTCTTCGTCTAGCTCCTCTGCTAGCATCCATCTGCATCAGCCTCTCCGATCGCTCTCTTGCCATCACTTCTTCTGGCTGAACTCACTTCCCCCCATTTCTGTGTGGTAACAGTTTTCTCTAATGGTCTCTCTCATCTGAGAACAACCCCGCATTCGCATCTGGAGAATTTCTGAAGATTAGTTTGCGTTTATCCATTCTCTTTCACACAGAAGAGAAAAAAGCAACTTTAAGGACGTTGACTGACTTCACACAACCCAGTTAGCTGTTTGTGCTTTCCTTTCCTTAATTTTTCAGCGGTTTTTGCTGTATGACTTTCTCGAAACCAAATTTTCATTAGGCATGCTCGATAACTTGACCCCAGAAAAGGAAATTTGAGAATAATACACATGTTTTTGCGGTGGAGGGATAAATTAGGAGTTTGGGATTAACAGATACGCTGCTTTATATAAAATAGATAACCAGCAGGGACCTACTCTAAATAGCACGGGGACCTATACTCAACATCTTGTAATAAATGGAGGAGAATGTCAAAAAGGAAGAAGACAATCTCTTTTCAGATGAGAGAGATCATTAGAGAAAACTGTTAATGCACAGAAATGGGGGGAAGTGAATTCAGCCAGAAGTGACAGCAAGAGAGCGATCGGAGAGCTCGATGCAGATGGGTGCCAGAGAGCAGCCAGATGATGGAATATTACTCAACCATAAAAAGGAAAGGAATTGGGTCACTTTTAGAGGTGTGCATGGACCTAGAATCTGTCATACAGAGTGAAGTAAGTTAGAAACAGAAAAACAAATATCATATACTAATCCATATAGGTGGAATCTAGAAAAATGGTACAGATGAAGCTATTTGCAAGGCGGGAATAGAGATGCAGACACAGAGAATGAAAACAGGGACAAGTGGGGTAAGGAGAGCGTGGAACAAATTGAGAGAGTAGCATCAACTTATATTCCCCACCGTGTGTAAAACAGATAGCTGGTAGGAAGCGGCGGTGTGGCGCCGGGAGCTCAGCTCGGTGCTCCGTGATGACCTGGTGGGGTGGGGAGTAGGGGTGGGAGGGAGGTTCAAGAGGGAGGGGGTATATGTCTACATAAACCTGACTCACTTCATTGGGCAGCAGAAAGCAACACAACAGTGTAAAGCAATTATACTCCGATTTTAAAAAAAGAAGAAAAAGAACGCATATGGTGACAAATATGTATGTATATATACACGTATAACTCAATCACTTTGCTGTACACCTGACACTAACACAGCAATGTAAGTCCACTATAGTCCAACAAAATTTTTTAAAAGTAAAAGAAACCACTAAACATAATTTGTGATGATAGCAGAAGGGGAAAAAAAAAAAAAAGAGGAAAGCACATAATTTCGACAGACAGGAAGGCCCGTTCACGGCCAAACAACAGCCCCATCCGCAAACTGATGAGAAGGACGTGAGTCCGCGGCACCTACTGAAGAAGGAATGCCCCCCGCACTGGAACAGAAGTCCTGCACAACCTCAGAGGCACAGCCCCCAGGCCCAAACACCCCAGCCCCAAACACTGGGGGGTGCTGTGTGCCGAGACTGGTCACAGCAGGTGTGAAACGGGGCAGCCTCCAGACAGCACGTGGTGAAAAGTGCTCACGGGGGATCAGGTCAGCGAGGGGCCCGGCTACAGCCTCCCAGCAAGTTTTCCGTTCTCTGCGCTGATGGCATCATCTTCATGCAACTGAGCACCACGACCTCAGAGGTCAGCATTCCGGTCCCCTCCCAGCCATGGATGAAGACAGACTTTGAAGACAGCAGTACTTTACTTCACTCCACGCCAAACAACCTTCATGTATTTCTTACTAACTCTGCACGTGCATTGGGACTTGGGCCCACCGAGAACAACAAGAGAGGCTGGATTGTTGACCTGGAAACTCAAGTCAAGGAAGAATTCGTTGGGGCAAAGGGCGTGTGAAACGGAGGATAGCTTTGTGACTGGCTGTGAACGCAGGTAACTGTCACCAAGGTGGGAAACAGCCTGTTGCCTGGAAGATAAGAGCCAGTGTGCCAGTTCCGCCCTTCAGTTGACTTCAGTGAATAGGCCTCAGCCACCCCCTGTGCAGAGGAGACTGCAGGCTTTAGAGGAGCGTGCGCGCGCGCGCGCGCATGTGTGTGTGTGTGTGTGTGTGTGGGCATGCTCAGTCATGGCCAACTCTTTGTGACCCCATGGACTGCAGCCCGCCAGGCTCTTCTTGTTCATGAAATTTTCCAGGCAAGAATACTGGAGTGGGTTGCCATTTCCTACTCCAGGGGACCTGGTGGTAAAGAATCTGCCTGCCAATGGAAGAGATACAAGAGATGCAGGTTCAATCCCTGGGTTGGGAAGCCTAGAGGCAGAAAATAGCAAATCGACTCAAGGCCATCTATCTCTGAAGCTTTTGTGTTAGTTCTAAGAAAGTGCTTTTTCAAGATGAAGGAGCCTTTAGAACCTCATGCCCTGGGGCAGTTTAGAGGCCTCAACATCCAGAAGTCCAGGCTGGGAGGTCAAGTTTTATTGGAGAAGGGGAATGATGTTGACAGGTAGAGACTGCCCGCCATGATGGATACATAAATTATGAGCATGATCAAGCTTCATTTTCTCTATCTGGTCTGGCAAACTTGGAGATGTTAGTGCTGGAAATTTAACTTAAATTTAGCTTTCTGACTTCCCCCTGAGGACAGAAGAGTGAGCTAGGGGGAGTAAGAGCTGCCAGGATGCTCTGAAAAACCGAATCCACTCACCACCTAGGATTCAGAGATGTTACAGCAGCTTCTAAAGAAGGAAAGGGGGCTAGTCGTCTACCCCTGAACAACGGGGACTTGGGGATAAGAGACTGGGCAGAATATCCATTTTTTTGTCTTTTCCTGTAGATAAGGTGTCACTTAGGGTTGAAGTCTTCTTGTTCCTCTAGGAGAGCAGACTGGCACATCCAGGTCCGCAGGCTAGGCTAATCCTAGAGGTTTTCTGACCTCAAAAAAGATTCCATCCTGGCTGCCCACAGGCACATTCTCACAAACGAACATCTGAAATACAAACCAAGTGACTTGGACGAACAGACCCCAGCACGGGAGCGGGCAGTCCTGCTCCATGACAGAACTCCACCTGCAGAGCTACAAAGATGGAGGGTGGTCGCACGTTTTCCTTGACTGGACGTTCGTCAGAGCAGGGAGAGGCCTCACACCGCATCTCCAAGGAGTGGGATTATAGGAAGAAAGTGTTTCTTTCCAAGGAAGCAATTTCTGAAATTTGTGTCACATTTCCATGCAAAGTTCATAGGTAGGATTATGTATCACGGATTCCTGGGCTGCAGCCCAACAGGAGCACATTTCAAGAAGTCCTGTAGGGGCTTCCCTGATGGTTCAGTGGGACAGAATCTGCCTGCCAATACAGGAGATGCAGGTTCGATCCCTGGTCCAGGAAGATCCCACATGCCATGGAGCAACTAAGCCTGTGCTCCGCAACTACTGAGCCTGCGCTGTGGAGCCCGGGAGCCACAACCACTGAGGCCGCAGGCCGCCAGCTACTGACACCCCCGGCCCTAGAGCCTGAGGTCTGCAACAAGAGACGCCACCACAGCGAGAAGCCTGAGCACCGCAATCAGAGAGTGGCCCCTGCTCCCCGAAACTAGAGAAAGGCCTGGCACAGCCAAAACACAGGAAGAAAATTCTTCAAAAAGAGGGAGAGGCCCAGAGTGGTTGAGTCATCAAGACTTAGCTCAAATCTTGGTTCTACCTGAACTTGGGCAAGTTATGTAACTTCTGTGAGCCTATCTCTTTAAAAGAAAAAAGAAGTCCCGTGGCTGGGTGAGCGTTCCTCAGTTAGTCTCAGGTCCCTCACCTCCCTACTGTCTTTCCAGCTGGCCTGCCTTCTGTACAAACTGCCTGGTCCCCTGGGGGATTTATCTGAACTGGACAGGTTTTTTTCTTTAATATAATACCTAGGATTTGATGACGGAATGCATCGTATGGCTCAGAGGAATGGACAGATAAGGGAGGAAAAGGATTAAAGATAATAGCTTGCAAGCTTTTACGGGGGAAAGTGTTACTTAATATGTGCTCTGTTGTATCTGGATTAATGGCAGTAGGGGCCAGAAAGGGATAAGCTGTGATGATGGGAAACAAGCTCTGCTTCTCTGAGATGAGGGTGCAGGGTCCACCTTTCCCCCTTCCTGGCACTGTTAGAAGAAGCCACACGGCCCCGCTCTGAAATCGTGAACCAGAGCTCTGGGCTCCCCAGACCACATCCCCGCCCCCTGGTGAGCACGCACACAGGGAACAGACGGAGTCTCCAGGCTGGGAACCCGAGACCTCCAGGCCCGCCTACAGCTGAGAACGGGACTGTGGGTCTCAGCTCCTTCAAATCAAAGCAGACAGCAGCCTTCAAATCTAGGGCACAGGTAGCACCCAGCGGTGCCTGAGACTCATGCCATTCTCCCCAGAGCAGTCCCACCATCCGGGGGAAAGGAGATGGCACCTTGGAGCTGATGGTAACTCCTGGGAATAGTCACCATAAACGGCAAACGGCGGATGAACTGGGAGGCTGGGACTGACATACGCACAGTACTGACACTGCGTAAAACAGACGGTCAACGAGAACCTGCCGCGGAGCACAGGGAGGCCACTCAGTGCCCTGCGACCACCTGAAGGGGACGGGCCTCCTGCGCGACGGCCCAGTGGTCGTGGCAGGCCACGCTTCGGCTTCTTATGGCCCATCGCAACGGCAGGCACACGCCACGTGTAGCAGGCTGCCTGTCTCTCTGTCTGAATTCAAGACTCCACGAAGGCAAGGACTGTAGCCTAACTGCTGGACAGCACAGCGCTGGGTACATAATAGGGGCTGAACACACATTTGTTGGATGAAAGGATCAAATTAAAGGAGAGAACAAATGAATGAGAACAAACGGGAGAGAGAAGAAAGATGGGGAGGGGGGGCAGGATACAGGAAATGAGGACAGGAAAGAAGCCGGAGCTTTTTATATGTATATACAGGGCCGTGTTAACATAATGAAATGCAAATCCCACTCAGAGCAGCCTGCCAATCAGCCTCCCTTTCTTTTGACTGCAGCCCAGGGGCTCTAAGTTATGAGGATGGAGCCTCGGGCAGGCTCAGCCTCGAGGCAGCAGAGAACTCCTTAGATCAGCTCAGCAGGTCTCTGGTCACAACAGAAAACCTATTTCCTAATATACCAAATAGAGGAGCCTGGAAGTCACATCTCGTTTGTTAAATGAGGCTTCCCTCCTCGTCCTCCCAGTAGTAACGGGCTTCAAATCCACCTGCTCCCATCAGCGGCACCCAGGGAGCCAGCCAGTCAGTCTGCCCTGCCTCCTTCCCTCAGGGTCACCCCACACGTATGGGGGTTCCTTGCCCTGTGGTTCCCAGCACCCCTGCTCCAGATTCCTGGAAGAACACCCTCCCTGTGGCTCTGGGCTGTCATGACCAATTAGACGGCAGCCTGAGCTATGGTTTCTGCAAACACAGCCCTCCCGCTGCTCCCAGGGAAATGTCAGATGGCGGGTGGGGGCAGGAGGGGAGAGGTAGGGAGAGGGACAGATGGAGACAATGGTTCACCAGGGAGAGGCTGCGGAAGTGGAACGCAGGCCCAGGAGAAGAAACATGGTGTCCACAGCAAACACGCTCAGACCCAAGGATGTCACAGCCTTGGCCTTGACACTGACTCAGCACTGACTGAGTGCAAGATACTGAAGGGCTCCGTACACGAAAGACAGCGCCCCCGTCCCTGATGTTCAAAGCTGCTTGGGAAAACAGCACACACACAGAGAAAGGGTAAATGACAATATAATGCAAGGTGGCAGGTGCCACAGGCTAAATAAGCCATTCACACAGGAGCTGTCTACAGGGCTGAGGCAGCTGGGAGAGTTCCTGCAGGAGTCAGGGTGGAAACGTCCCGAATTCCTGCTGCGCTTCGGGGAAGGCTACTCCCAAACGGAGAACAGCGCCTGGGCCTGAGTCCCTTCCTGTGTGTGAGAAGCCTGAGCTGCTTCCCACACGTAGGAGGCTGCAACAGCCAGATGCAAGGCAAGGACCTGCCGGCCAGGAGTTTACGATCCAGTAGAGGGCCCGAGGTTCACAAGTGCCTCCATACTTGTGATCCAGGCAGCCTGTGGGTCACAGATACTACTGTGAATGAGAATAAGAGTCTACTGTACAGCCGGTGCCTCTGCAGGACTCAGTTTCCACGTCTGCAGAATGGGTTTGTGAGCATTGACTGCAATAAGGAATAAGGCTGCCACTGGCGGTAGAGAAGACTTGAGTGTCTCTCCTTCTTCCTCCTTCCCTTCCGCCAAGGTGATCAGGCAAGAAGGAGACAGAATTAGACAAGGGACTTCAAGGGTGGGTGCTCAGAGTGGGAGGTTCTATTTATTTCAGGAAATGCTGGAGAAAGGGGCCAAAGGTGTGTGGAAGGCAGATTGTGAGGCACCGTCTCAAGCCTGTCTTCATTCAGTTTGTAGGCTTGGATTTGAATGTGACCTCATCGGCTCACTTGGGAATGTCAGGTGGGCTCCCAGATCAACTTGAGGCCCCAACAGTGGGGACCAGGTGTTGGGACTCAGCGCTGACTTGTGTCAAACTTCTCTGGCCATCAGCCCTTTAAAGCACAGATATCAGGAGAGACACCTGGTCCAGTTACAATTGACCATCCTTTTGACTATCAGAAGGAGTAGGCTGTTTACAAGGTCCTGTACCCATTGTTTTAGTGGGATTTGGGGAAGCAGCAGAAATGTGTGCACTAAAGGTGCCATCTTTGAAGGACGCTTGCTTGGGACTTGCCTGGTGGTCCAGTGGCTAAGACTCTGCGCTCCCAATGCAGGGGGCCTGGGTTCGATCCCTGGTCGGGGAACTAGACCCCACACGTTGCTTCTAAGAGTTGGTGTGCCGCAGCTAAAAGATCCCACATGCTGCACCAAAGATCAAAGCCCCACGGGCGAGGACGAATCGAGAGAGCAGCAGTAAAACACATGCATTACCACGTGTGCAATCAGACAGCCAGTGGGGATGTGCTACATGGCTCAGGGAGCTCAAACTGAGCTCTGTGACAACCAAGGACGGGGGATGGGGCAGGAGGTGGGAGGGAGGCTCAAGAGCGAGGGGATACACGTGTCTCCAAGGCTGAGTCGTGTTGATGTGTGGCAGAAACCAACACAACACTGTAAAGCAATTATCCTCCAATTGAAAATAAATACATTTTAAAAATTAAAATTCAAAAAAAATCGCATGTGCCACAACCAAGACCCGACACAGTCAAATGAATAAATAAAAGCAAATATTTTAAAATAAATAAATAAAAGAAGTTCGCTTAACTATCTGAAGTCTCTGGGTTTTTTTTTTTAACTTTTAAAATGGAGAAAACACTAGTAACAATAACCATGGACTAGTATTGTAAGAAGATGTTTTTCCAGTTGTAAAACACTAATGGTTAATCTACTGAAGCTAAACATATACCTACTATCACCCAGCAATTCCATGCCTAGGCGTATACACGAGAAATGAGTATACATGTCAGGCAAAACACGTGTACAACACATTCACTGCGGCTCTTCTTCTAATAGCCCTCAAACACCCATGTGTCCAGCCACAGCAGAATGGACAGCTGGCAGTATAAAAATGCAATGGACTCCTCCTCATTGCCTGGTGGTCCAGTGTTATAATGGAAAACAATAATAGTAATCATCATCGTCTAATGCAACATGCTCATGGATGAATCTCAAGGCAAGAGAAGCCAGCCACAGAAGAGAACATGCAGCATAATCGTGCTAAATGGTATAAAAGAACAGGCAAAATCTATCTATAGTAAAATAAATTAGAATAGGAGCTAAGAGATAACTACTATTAACAGATAGCTACTATTCTAATTCATTTTACCACAGATAGATTTTGCCTGTTATTGAATATCATTGGATGGAATTCTACTCCATGCTCTCTTCTATATCTTGCCTGGGAATGAATACCAAGAAGTCTTCTGTGCTGCTAGAAATGCTTTGATTTGATCTGAACAGTGGTCACAGGGATGTAGACACTTCTAAAAATTCTCTAAGATCTGTCTTTTGGAACTTCCCCGGTGCTTCCAACATGGGGGCGGTGGTTTGATCCCTGGTCGGGCAACTAAGATCCCCTGTGCTGAGCAGTGCACCCCCAAAATTTTTTTTTTAATTTAGAAAAAAAAGAAGAAAGATTCGTTTTTCTGTGCATATGTTATAACTTGATTTTTTTTAAGAAAAGAAAAGATGATTGTAACTTGCAAGCTTTGTGGGGAAGATTTTCTGAGAAAAAAAAGATGTATTTTTAGAAACCCACATGGATCTCAGAAGTAAGGGGAGAGGTCCGGCACCTTTGAAAATCAGAGGTGTGGTCACTGAGATGCTGTAACTAATACAGCTTAATTCTCCTTCCTCCTCCAGCTCTGCCTTCAGCAGTGCGAACCTTGGCAAGTCACAAGCTTCAGCCACGACCTACCTTATCTTTGAGGTCGGTTTCAATTCTAAATTTTTTGACCATTGGGTAAAAGGCAGGATTTTTTTTTTTAACAAAGGAGTCTTCACTCTCTTTTCTCTTTTGCAACCAGACACAATTTCCTTGCCTTCATCCTCCCACCACTGGCTGGCTGAGAAGCTCTCCGGGTGCGGAAACCATAGTGCCCGTGTCTTCTGCACTCAGCTACCCAGCTCAGTGAGATGAATACAACAGAGACTGTTAGATGAAAAAGCACTACTTTGCCACGAAGGATAATGGATCTGAAGCAAAGCCTTATATCTATAAAGGCTATGACATCCACAGTAAAGCTAACACATCCGAAATAAAAATTCTGTCAGCCAAGCAGTCTAACAATACAAGGTTCTGGAAAGGGTAACTATTTCTACCAGCCAGCTTAATGGACCCATGAATTAAACTGCCCTGTTCCCCTCCCCCAAACTTGGCTTTGGTCACACACACACACAAAAAGATACTGTATTTCCTTTGGCTGGAAACAAGAAAAACTAAACATATGATGTTTGAGGAGAAAGCTACTCCCCAAAGTCATGTTAATTAGAGATCATTTCTGCAGGCAGACAAGTAGCTGGGCCTTCAGACTGATGGGCAGGCAGCCTTTTTCTTTCACTGGATCTTCCCCCAGAGTCAAGTGTAAGAATCAGCACCATTGTATCCTAGGCATTTAGGTTGCTATTTGAAATGAGAGCAACAATAAAAAGCAATGTGAACCTGAGTGATTTAGCATCTAGCATCTAGGGATGGATACACACGTCACAAAGACGCCTAAAGCAGTTCAACTGAAACTGTAAGACTGCAGAAGGGATGGCTAAACACGCAAGAAGGAAGCATGCTTTCCAGTAACATAAAGGCGTTTGCCAATGATCGAGGCAGAGTGGAACGGCGCAGGGCCATCCAGCAGCTCAGGAAACCTGCTTCGGGTCCCTTCTCTGCCACCACCTGACTGTGAAAACTTGGACAAGTTCATCCAGCGTCTTGATTTGTGAAATGAGCACATCAGGATAAATTAAATGATTTCCAAAGTCCCCTTTACATGAGGAGCTTTACTATTACACGATACATAGATAAAGATTGCAAAGATGAATACAAAGTCTGCTCTTACAACGTCCTCCTGTGTCAGTAAATATTTTGACAGTCTTTAAAGAGGGTTTGTGTCCGGGAGGGGCTCACATGCTCAGAATCACTACTTCTTCTTTTTTGGAGACAGCACTCTGATTTTGAGAAACCCCCACCTGACTAGGGCAATCAGATTTTCTTTTCTCAGATTCGAAAACCGAGATGATGGTAACAGGGGCAGAAAAGAGTCGTTTCTGAGTCATCCTGGGCTCAGCCCTTTGCAGAGCCTGCCCACCAGCACACATCCATCATCACAGATCTTGGGAGGCTTTGTTACTGGCCCTCCAAAACCTGGATACTCTGTTTTCCTTTTGATTCTCTGAGGTACTCCTTATCTCTCTGAGAAAGTTCTTGGTATGATTAAGCTGGCCAGAGCTGACCTCTGTTTCGTGCAACCAAAGAATCCTAGCTGACACAGAACTCTTGAGAGAATATTCTTTTTAAAAAGTTATTTATCTATGATCTCTGGTTGCGATGAGTAGGGGCTACCCTGTTGTGGTGCAACCTCTGCATGCCAGGGCTCTGTATCCGCAGCACGTGGGCTCAGCAGCTGCAGCACGTGGGCCCTGCAGCTTGGGCTTGGCAGCTGGGGCTCATGAGCTTAGTTACGGAATCTTCCTGGACCAAGGATCGAACCCATGTAGCCTGCATTGGCAGGCGGACTCTCTACCACTGGACCTCCAGGGAAGTCACTGACACAGAACTCTTTTCTGATCTGTTGTGGGACTTTAAATTATCTTTAGAAATAACGGAATTGATTCATTTAAAAAATACCTAAAAAAAACGAGATTGCAAAATCTAATAAGACATCCTTTTTAACTAGAGTAAGTGGAGCTACTGCACGTTCTGAGTCATAAACTTAATTTTCTGCTACTGATAATGTACTAAGGTTAACTTGGCGAAATAGCCTGGTTCTTTGTCATGCTGAACCTCAGCTAAGGTCGACTGCATTCCAAGTATCAAACCATGGAATTAGTTCTGTCCTCCTCTATAATCATGGATATCACCGGAATCCTTTGCAACTCCTGGCAGCATCCAATCCCAGGCATTCCCTGGAAAGAGAACAGAAGCTGATCACTCAGCTAAAAGCCTGTGATGGCCCTACTGGGAGTTCTTCTGACAGGAAAGCAACGGGCTTCTTTTTAGCAGGTGGTCCTAAGCTGTGCCGGAGCTGTGAATTTCAACAGTACTTTAGAAAGAGTACAATGCTGACCGTCAGGGCAGCGCGGGCTTCTCAGGCGGCTCTAGCGGTAAACGCCCTGCCTGCCAGTGCAGGGGACGCAAGAGACGCGAGTTCGTCCCATCTCTGGGTTGGGAAGATCCCCTGGAGGAGGAAATGGCCACCCGCTCCAGTATTCTTGCCTGGAGAATCCCATGGACAGAGGAGGCTCATGGGCTACAGTCCATGGGGTCGCAAACAGTCAGACATGACTCAGCACAGCACGGCAGAGGAGGGCAGAAGGGGGCAGAGGGGAGACTCTGAAGAAGGACACCCAACCCATTCACAGACTAGCGTCATCCTCCCTGCTCCTGTGGCTTTTGGGAACCCACACTGAAAGCTTGTCACTGACAGTGCTACTTATTTATGGTTGGGGACGGCTGGTTATGGGACTTTGAGGATGACTTTCTTGAAAGGACAGAGCAAGTCATACAATGGGGCTGACCTGGTGTCAGAACCCTGGCTGAGAAGAGCAACCAGCATTACCCTCTGGTTCCAAAACGGTGTCATCTAATACAGTAGCCACGTGTGGCCATGTGATTTGAATTAATAAAAATGAAATCATAATACTATCCACATATCCAATACGGCGGCTAGCAGGTACCATACGGCCAGTGCAGAACCTGACGATTAGCATCGTCATAGGCAGCTCTATTGGACAGTATGGATCAGAGGGGCCTGATCTCTGTGCAGGTCTCAGTGAGAAGTCACCCCTCCCATGGGGGCTGCTTCCCAGTGGCCCCACGGAAAGGGGGTGAGCAAGGAGGCCAACCACATCAAGGACCCCCTTGAAGACAGTCATCGGAGTGAGGATGAAGGAACTTGTTACTGTAGCCCAGTGAGGGACCACTCCAAGGAAAACGTTTGCAGAGCTTGGCATGCCTCCCTGGAGAACTGCTCTCTGCTCATCTCCTGGAAGAGTCCCGGCGGGAGAAGGTGGCTGGGAGAACTGCAGCAGCTGAGGGATAAGAGGGGGCTGTCCTGGGGATAGCCAGCATCTCCAGAGGCAAGGGGCCAAGATGACATTTGGGAAGGTGACTTGATACAATCTGAAAGGCTTCACCCCTCAGAGGTCTACCTACAGGGGCACGTTGATTTTCATGGAATTTGTGCAGAGAGGACCATCCGGGGGAGAGAGGGGACTCCTGAGGCATCGTCACGAGAAGCCCTGTCCCCATCAGTGGAATCCCAGTGGGTATTCCCATGAGGAGGCGCAGACCCCATGGGATGAAGGGTCCACCCTGGAGAAGATGCTGTGCTGAAGGCACCCAGACTAAATCACAAACCTAACCTTTCAGGAGCCGCCACCCGGACACAGTCCCCCTCCCTACAACCGCTTCCTTCTTTCTTCCTTCAACCGCAAGGAGCCGGCAAGATGAGCAATATATGGGGATTTTAAAAAACACAAAGAAAAGAGAGACCGCCCACCTCTGACCCACTGCAGGCTTCTAAGGTTAATCGGACCAGAAGCTGTTTGTAGAGAGGAGGAACATTACACCGAATGGGACTGAAGTTACATTGGTCTGGCTCGTCAGCACTGAATGCAACAGTGAAAGTGCTCATCAACCCAAAACTTCCTGAAAAATTTCTGCCCAGAAAGCATCTGTCCAGAAAGCATCCAGGGGTGGGGCAAGGAAGACCAGTGGAGGAGTTAGGAGTGATGGCTGGAGCCCCAGCGGCGATCTTGGATGATGAAGCAACCTTAAAGCCATATGCAAAGCCAAAAACTGGAAAATGCCTATGTCTCTGGATTTGTTCTGTATTTGCCATGCCCATGCCATACCCAAGCCTGTTTCCAGGTTTCTTTAAAGGAGAGAAGAAAGGTTTTCTGTGAAGGCGGCCAACCCTTTATCCTAAGTGGGAAATCAGAAAGAGGTGATTGGAGAGATTATATACATTGGTCATCAAAGACCCACATGCCTCCTTCAGAAGCATCTTGCTTACATTTCTGTGAGTTGAGAAAAGTTCCTGAAGGTAGTTGCCCAGTTGTAGAGTGTAGGCACTTTTCCATAACTGTATTCCTCAGTTTGGACTTGAACTTGGGGATCCCTACACCTCTTACAGGCACAAACTCCTAGACACAGCTTTGATCCTCAGTGGCACTGGGGAGTTATTTTCTAAAATATCTTAGCTATTTCTTCTGCTCTTTCTTCCCACCCTTATCCCCGTGCCAGGGAGAAAAAAAAAAAATTAGCCAGGCAAGAGTACATCCAATTCCCTTTCTTAATTAGAAGCAAAACGTTTGGAAAGCGATGGCACAGTTGCTTGAAAAGCATTTGCAAATTATCCAGGTGTGCAAAGCAAGCATATTAAAGAAAGCAACAGAGGTCAGGGCACATGTTCCAGGCTAGTGGACAGGGTGATCCACACCCGCAGAGTGCCTGTCAATCATGGCCAGTGGGGAGACCCCTAATCCCTTCACTCTTTGCTGGCCACGCAGGGAGAAGGGCTCTCGCGAAATTAAAAAAAAAAAAAAAAAAAAAACCACAGAGCCAACAGCACAGCTAGGAAATCTATCCTCCCAAACTAACACAACAGAATGCCTAGTAGATTTTAGGGAAGCGTTCAAATAAATAATCACTTCCTGATAGTGGAGATGAGCTTTCACACATTTCAGCCTGAGCTGAAGCTCAGAGATGTGAAGGACAGAGTTTCTTTTCCAAAAGAAAAATTTACTCCTCATGCACTCTCAAGAGACTCTTGAGTCCCTTGAACTGAAAGGAGATCCAACCAGTCAGTCCTAAAGGGAAATCAACCTTGAATATTCATCTGAAGGACTGCTGCTGAACCTGAAGCTCCAATACTTTGGCCACCTGATGGCAAAGAGCTGCATCAGTGGAAAAGACCCTGATGCTGGGAAAGATTGAGGGCAGGAGGTGAAGGGGATGACAGAGGATGAGATGGTTGGATGGCATCACTGACTCAATGGACATGAGTTTGAGCAAGCTCTGGGAGACAGTGGAGGACAGAGGAGACTGGCATGCTGCAGGCTTACCAACTGAACAACAACAATTCACTCATAGACAAGGAATGACGCCTTCTAAACTCTGTGGTCTAGGGAAGGAAGGTGTGGTCTTGATCATGAGCATTTTCTGACTTCAGTGGTGCCATAGCAGATGTAGGAATGGCTGACTAGAGTGGATCCTAGGCTTTGTTTTCCAAGAAAATGTTAAGAGCACGTAGGCACATGGTAGGCACTCAATGGATGCTGCCTATGACATCGCCATCACCTCCCAAGGCAAGCCAGGAGAGTTCATTCTTAGATGGCTGTAACTGAAAAGACTGTTCCTTCAGCTGTGCTGACGTTTGTCCCCCTGAGCCCTCCACTGCTTGGTTGGAAGAGAACACAGGACGAGCCCAGACTCTTTTCCCTATGGTGGTCCCTCCAAGGTGCAAAGTAGATTCTATCACCTACACCTGCTTTCTCCAGCCTGAAATGTCCAGTCATTGCAGCCACTGCTTCCATCTTTGAGTTTCCAGCCCAGCGTGGTGGGGACGCTCATCTGTAGGTCCACGGCTGTGTAAATGTCTTCTACCCTTGGGTACCCGGAAGAGGGAGCAGATGGCGCAGGAGTCCCAAGGGAAACCACTTTTAGGGCTGACTTATCTTCCCAGGGCTCCCTCAGTGGAGAAGAGGTTAGCAATGAATATTTAAACAAATAAATGACCAAATGAATGATTATGTCTCTCGTTGAATTAAAGCCCCAATTCTTTTTCTTGCTCCTGAGTATGCTTGTATCGCATGTTTGAGGGATCTAATTTCAGGACTCTACCTGGGTCCCTCAGAGTCTGTTCATTTTTCACCTCGATAGAGCCCGTAGGAATTCCAGCAGTTTGGGATCTTGCAATTTAATGACTTAGCCATCCCTCAAATTACCTGTCCCTCCAGCCTTGTGTCAGCCCCAGATTAATTGCTGTGCCATCAATGTGCCCATCTGAGTGATTAATTAGATTATAGTCAGCTTAGATTCATGTTCCTGTTTTTTTTTTTTTTTTTTAAGGCAGAGGAGATATTCTTTGTCTTGTCTTTCTGAAACGCAGGGTGTTATGGACTGAATTGTGTCCCCAAAACCCATATGTTGAAGTCCTGACCCCCAGGACCTCAGAATGTGACTGTATTTGGAAATACGGTTGTTGCAGATCCATTAGCTAAGATGAGGGCTTGTCCCTAATGCAACATGACCAGTCTCCTTCTGAAGCAGATGCTTAAAGAGGGAAGACAACTGATGAGACACAGGGAGAAGACGGCCCTCCACCACCCCAGGGAGGAGCCTGGACCAGACCCTTCCCTCCCTGCTGAGAAGGAACCACCCTGCCAACACCGTGACATCGGACACCCAGCCTCCGGGTCTGTGAGGCCACAAATGTCTGTTCTTTAAGCCCCTCAGTTTCTGGTACTTTGTTGAGCAGCCTTAGGAAACTAGCACAGAGGGGAGGACCAGCCAGCCCTGGGGTCACTCTCAACTACAACGGTTTCCTCTGAGATACAAGACCCTCTGTGCCGTAAACGCCCCTGGGGCGGGGGAAGGGAGCAGCTGGGTGCCAGCCCTGGAAGCAGCCTGCCTCAGTGCTTCATCCGCTGACACCACAGCAGAAAGCAGATGTGAACTTTCGTGGCTTCCACAATGAATCCCTTCAGGATGGCCGTGGGAATGTTTTTCTGACTCGTGAGCACCAGAGTTAAGAGGAAGATGTCCAGGTTTACTGATGACCACCATCTGAAACACGCAAATAATTCAAAGGCAGAGAATGGAAAATGGGACACTTCTGCCACCATGATCTCCAAAAAAGGACATATCCCCCCCATGGAAAGAGAAAAACTGGGCATGTTGGATTAGGGACAAACCCTATTCCAGCGTGCCCTCATCTTAGCCAATGGATCTGCAACAACTGTATTTCCCATTAAAGTCACATTCTGAGGTCCCAGGGGTCAGGACCTCAATGTATAGGTTTTGGGGACACAGTTCAGTCCATGACACCCTCCATTCAGAAAGATGAGACAAAGGATATCTCCTCTGCCTTTAAAAAAAAAAAAGGGTAACATGAATCTAAGCCACATATAATCTAATTTATTGAGACAATAAATGAAAACTCAGAATTCAAGAGTCGAGTTCTGTAACAGAGTGGGGTTGGGTCCTGGGGTCCACATGTCTAAAAAGAAGTCAGGATTACAATCATTGCTTGATTCTGTTGGTATCAGAAAGCACTCACTGATAACCAACAGCAATGCAAAACAACTCCCTGTTTGTCAACTCGGGTATGAGCTCGGCTGCGTCTTGGACAACACATCAATTTGTTGAAAACACACGTAGCGAAAGAAGCCGCGTCTCTTCTTCCAGGTGTCAGAGCAAAAATCCTTCTACTCTTCCGGCCAGCAACCCGAAGGAAAGCAAGGGGATTTGTGGCTTGGTTTCCTTGACAACCTGATCTTCACTCTAGGCACCATCTCCTGTCTCTAAGCAACAGGGCACTCTTCAGACTTACCGGGAGGTAAAACTTGGCACTTATCCGGAGTCTTTGAGGAGCAAGCATATTAGGGCAGGACCCCAGGAGCATGGGAAGGTGCCTGCCCCAGATGTCCTCACCAGACCCCAAAGACACCCTGGGATCTGCCCTCCCCAAATGCTGCTGCTGCTGCTAAGTCGCTTCAGTCGTGTCTGACTCTGTGCAACCCCATAGACGGCAGCCCACCAGGGTCTCCTGTCCCTGGGATTCTCCAGGCAAGAACACTGGAGTGGGTTGCCATTTCCTTCTCCAACTACTGAGTGCTTGGAGTTCCACGCCTCCACTCTCCGCCCCAGCTTACCTCTGTCCTCTATCAGTTCATCAGCTGGCTTCCCACACGTCCCCCTGCACACAGAAAGGCCCTACGTGAAACAGGCTGACCCCAGAGCACGGGGCACAAAACGGAAACCCAAGATGCTGCCACAATGATTTAGTGCTTTTTGTAAACAAACAAAAAAGTGTTTTATTAGAAGAGGAGGAGGAGGAAAAAATGACTATTTTGCTGTACTGATATCTAAGAAGACTTCGTTTGCGCCTCAAAACAGGATTCGGAGATCTTTTTCTCTTCCTAGCCATCATGCCCCCACCTCCTCCCCAGCATCGCAGAACAGGGAGGATTTCTGAGAACATACAGAAGAGGAGCAAATGAGCAAGATCTCTGGAGGTGACAGTTTTGAATGTTAAGAACAGCAAGAGAAGAGAGTTGATGAATGCAAAGCCCGGAAGTTGAAAGGTAATGAGATTTGGATGGCGAAGGTGCCAAACATGCAACGGCCGGGTCCAGCAATCAGGATCACGGCTGTCTGTCTGGTACCTTTATGCCTCAGGCAGGCTCATCTACCAGAGATCGTACTTCATGTTCATATCACCTGTGAAGAGCAGGGTACAGCCTGAATTATTCACCTTCCTTCCTTCAGCTTGGAAAGTTGTCATACATAACAATCACATGGTCAGTAATTTTCAAATAAGATGGAAACGAGAGACTGACTCCTAACTCTTACTTATCCATAGTAAGGGTGAATTTGGCTTGTCTAAATTGCTATAATGCAAATGTAATCTCCAAGTTTTATTGTCCCCGGGAACTATGAATCATCTTCTAATTAATTTTTTTTTCTGATAGCCCACCAGCGTGACTGATCTGTTTGAGATTCATGTCCCTGTTCATTCTCCCTGGAGCCGACCAGGAACGGACTGCTACTCACACTTAGGTGTCATTTCACTCACTGCACTCAGTCAAAGAAAGGGGGACAGAAAATGGAATTCTGATTTCAGAATTTCAGAATTCACCCTTGGTTAATTGTTATTTGCAGAACACGAGTAACATTTTAATTATCTTTAACTCCACATCATAAAAGCTAACAAGGGAGTGGAGACAAAACAGAATAAACAGGGGCTTATTAGGTACATAATTAATGGGCGCTAAAATTAGCTCACATGAATATGAATGAACTGGGACCATTATAAAGCACGCACCTCAGACGTTATCAACTGATTAAACTGCATCTCAAATGTCACCAATTGATTAAACTTGTTAGGTGGCACAGCTTCTGGACAAACGAGGTCACTCAACAGGAGAGAGACAGACCCACCAGAAGATGCAACATGGTTCTGTGGTGGGTTATCAGGCGAGCAAGGGTGCTGGGTATTTTTATCAACCAACAGTTTAGAAGGGCCACCATTCTCTTCACAGTGAAGCAAGGACAAATGAAACTCTTGTCGAAGATCGTCGTAAAGCCGATGGGGACTCTGGGCTTCTTATTTAGCAACACGATCATACTTTTGATTAAGGAGGGCGGCAGCGGCCAGCAGGCTCTGAATAACTGGTGAAGCGACATCTCCACGTGGTCCACACGCCAGCGATGCCGTCCAGTAGAAGCTCCTGTGAGTGTGGCACTGTCCTCGGCCGGCTGTCCATTAAGGCAGCTCCAGCCGCCACGGCTCTCTAGCAGCTGACATGTGGTGAAGTACCACCGAGGATCTGGATTCTGGGTTTTATTTAATTCTGATCAATAGAGGAACATCTGGTGGCTCCAGGATTCAAGCCCTGGCCTTGTCCACAAGGACGTGTACTTAGCTGGGCTCTGAAAGGCTTCACACAAACCATGCAGGGGGCCCCCAAACCTTTTTGGCACCAGGGATCGGGTTTGTGGAAGACAACTTTTCCACTGACTTGGGGGGATGGTTTCGGGATGATTCAATCTCACTACATTCATTGTACATTTTATTTCTATTATTATTACATCAGTTCCACCTCAGCTCGACAGGAATTAGATCCTGGAGGCTGAGGACCCCTGTATATCTGCCTGGCAATTGTAGAAAGACTGGAAGTCACAGGAAGCTTTGAGTCCTAATACAAAAATAGGTTTGCATTCTCTTGCTTTAACTTTTTTTCCCTTTAATTCACATAATATGTAGCAGGATGATGTAACCCAGGAGATGTGTAAATGGGTCTTGATTTCAACCCTCTTCCTTGTGCAGCCTTAGAACAGAGACTTCTTGTTCTGATGGCCAGAGACGAGCACTCGGGCACCTGTTTGTCTGGAGCCTCGAGGCCGGAGCTGATGGTGAATCTAATGTAGCCCTGTCGCTTTTGAGCAGTGACGCAGGAATCCGAGAGCTGCGATTTCACTCTTTGGGAGTTTGTGCCAGTTCTCACCTTCCGACCCCACGGCCTGATTTGGGAGTGAGCTAGGAGTTTCTGCCGCAGCACATACGCAAGAGCACAGAGCTCGGATTGGAATGTCACCCCAGACAGGAGCCCGCGCTAATTATCGCATCAGGCTTCCCACTGAGAACCAGATAATTAAAGGAGAATGTTACAGTGTTTCCAGACGCCTGGAGTAAATGTTATCTTCAGGTGTAACCTCTGGAAGAGGAAATGAAAAGTGATCTAAGACGGTCCCACCGAGACCACCAAGACCAGAACCAAAAGATCTTTGAGGAGAAAAGGGAAGCCAAAAGTAGGGGGGTGGAGGGATGTGAGGGGCCGGGAGGAGGTGGAGGGAAATTAACCTTGTTCAGGTCCTACTGTGTCCTGGCCATGGTGATCCGCACTCCATGGCAGGCAACACAGGGAGTGGCTTTGCTAGCTGCCATCTGACTGGACACTGAACCACAAGATAGATATTATTCCCATTTTGCAGCTGGGAAAACTGAGACTTCCATAATCTCACCTAAGGATCCTCAGCTAGCAGAGCATCTGGTGGCTCCAGGATCCCAGCCCTGGCCTTTCTGTCTCTAAATCCTGTGCTAGCCTCCTTCCTTGATGTGTTTAAAGAGGTGACTGTCTGCCTGGGTCCCGATCGTCCCCACTCGACGGTGGAGGGGGCTGTGGGGGTTGCACGGTGACCATTCCACACACACATCTGCAGAGCCCACAGCAGCAGGTGCCGCTGGGCGAGGATGAGGCTTCCGGTCCAGGTTTCCTCTGCCAAGATCTCCTTGCTGGGCAGAGCCTGAGGCGTCGGGAGTGGCCCCCACGCCAACATGCCGATGTGATGCTGCAGGCATCGGCATCTGATGTGGCAAGCTTCAAAGAGGGAGAAGCACTTCCTGAACATTTCTGGAACTGTTGCTGAAAAGCTCTGTGATCCACTGGAAGAAAAGTGACGATGCTCATTGAGGTTCAAGGGGCCGATGCAGGAGGCACGTGGACTTCCCTGGTGCTCAGACGGGAAAGAATCTGCCTGCAATGCAGGAGACCCGGATTTGATCCCTGGGTCAGAAAGATCCCCTGGAGAAGGGAATGGCAAAACCCATTCCAGCATTCTTGAATCCCATTCCAGAATCCCATAGACAGAAGAGCCTGGCGGGTTGCAGTCCATGGGGCCGCAAAGAGTTGGACACCCCTGAGCGTGCACGTATAACAGGGGAGGCGTGTGGACCTCACTCTACCAGGACCTGCTCTGTGCCCATGAGCTTGGTCTTTAACCTCTCTGGCTCTCAGTTTCTAAAATGTAAACCAGGGTCTCAAATATCTAAATTGTCTAGAGGAGCACTGGACATCTGAAGTCTCAGAAGGCCTCCGCAAGTGGTGGCCTCTAGCATCAGTGATTTGTAGTTTTGAGTAGGGTTCAGCTTACCCACTGAGCCTGGGTCTCTGGCTGCAGAAAATATCCCTCCAGTTTCTGGAAGCATAGATCAGTGAGGTGGCGCTAGTGGCAAAGACTCTACCTGCCAATGCAGAAGACGCCATAAATGCAGATTCGATCCCTGGGTTGGGAAGATCCCCTGGAGAACGAAATGGCAACCCACTCCAATATTCTTGCTGGGAAAATTCCATGAACAGAGGAGTCTGGTGGGCAACAGTCTACGGGGTCACAAAGAGTCGGACACAACCGAGCACATAAATATAGATCACTGTAGAATCAGTGGCTCCTGCATCAAGGTTTTCCTGGAAAGGTCCACATACAAAAGCAGAATTCTCTACTCTTTCTTTGCCCCAGGAAAATGAAGACTCAATGAGCTCTTCTTTCTGGCTGTTGGCTCCTTCCTGCACCTGCTCACGGCTGCCCCTGCAAAGCCCCCCAGGCAGCAGGTGGAGATCACAGGAGGATAGAGTGAGTGCTGGGGCTTGTGCCACCAACAATCCCTGGGACCCAGGGATGGCATCTTTCCTGGCCAAGGAGACTCTGCAGACGTGATGATCCTGGATTATCTGGGGATGGGGTAACGCCCGCAGACTACCTGGGTGGGGCCCGAAATGCAGTCACTGGGGTTTTTATAAGAACAAGTCAGGGGGAGAAAAGATACAGAAGGGAACGCAATGTGACCATGGAGGCAGAGACTGGAGAAGTGCGGCTGCAAGGCCAGGAAAGCCAGCGGCCCCCAGGAGCTGCAAGAGGCCAGTTCCAGGGGTGACACAGCCCTGCCAACATGTGGCCTCCTGGCCTGCAGGACTGTAAAGAGGAAATCTGGGCTGCTTGTAGCCACTAGGTTAGGGAGAATTTGTTCCATTGGAAGCTAATATAATCCTTCATTCTGTCTCCCACCAGTAATTCAAACAACTCCAAGAAGAGTCTCTCAAGCATAAAGGAATAATTTTACTTTCATACTTTTTGTGTATGTTGGGGAGAGATGAGGGATGTTGAGGTGGTTAGGTGGTGGAGAGCATTTTGGGGGTCAGCAGATACAAGCTACTATACGTAGGAGGGATAGACCACAAAGTCCTACCGGATAGCACAGAGAACTGGATTCAAAATCCGAGGATAAACCACAACAGAAAAAAGTACTTTTTGAAAAGAATGTATAACTGAACAGCAGAAATCAATACAACACTGTAAATCAACTGTAATTAAAAAAAAAAGACCAATTTTTACCTGCTTACACAAATCACAAATATTCATTATAGAAGAGCTGAGTTATGACTCTCACAGAAACATGAAGGAAACAAACGATCAGCTGTAATCTGCTAAGTCCAGGATCCCAAGAATAACCAACCAGCATTAACATATGCGGGAATAAATCTGTGCTGTTTTGTTCCCCGAAACAAAATCACTTCCAATGAAAACGTGAGCACGTCTGGTTTAAAGCCATGAAATGGGGTCTGTTAGGAGCCGTGAAGGGAGACGAGTCACATAACTCAAAGCAACGGTCGAACGGTTCTAGAGACACGGAGAGTGACCTCCGGCTCTGTGGGTGTCACGGTAACAGCCAGCAAAGCAACCTCGACTCTCGGCTCTGATGCGAAGAAACTGCATAAAGCAAGTGACTCACCCAGCCGCTTCTTCTAGAGATTTTTTCAGGTCAGGTCAGACAGCAAGGCAAGTCCAGTGTATCCTGGAGATGCACAGAGCGTAAATGCGTCCCTCAGCCCACCTGGTGGCCAAGGTGGAGAGGAAGCTGGGATACCCGGGTCCCCTGCTGGGAAGGAGGGCAGGTCCCCGAAGGCGCCAGCCACCCCCAGAGCCCGAATAGATAATGCGCTTCAGTACAAATTATATTCAATAAGGCTCCAAAAAGAAGATGGACTTATTACAAAACAGAAGCACTCACAGACTTATGGCTGCTGAGAGAGGGGGGAAGGATCAGAGGAAGGACAGGCAGGGAGTTTGGGATGGCTATTTTAAGTGGATAACCAACGAAGTCCTGCTGTGCAGCACAGGGAATTCTGCTCAGTGTTTCGTGGCAGCCTGGATGGGAGGGGAGTTTGGGCAAGAATGGAAACAGGTGTGTGTATGGCTGAGTCCCTTCGCTGTCCACCTGAGACGATCACAGCATTGTTAATCGTCTACCCCAACATAAAATATAAAGTTTAAAAAAATAATAACATTTTCTTTTGCTTCTGAAAAAAGAGAAGACGATACAGGCCTTCTTATAAGAAGCTCCATTTACAAGGGGGAAATAAATACATATAAATAACTGCCATGGAGAGCAATAACTATCAAGACAGAAGCAGATACAGGATGTGGGAGGGAGGGGTGTCACCCAGAAAGGAGCGGTGAACATGTGAAATAAATGGAACTAATAATGGACTGGGCTTCCCTGGTGGCTCAGAGGTAAAGAACCCGCCTGCCAATGCAGGAGATACACGTTCGACCCCTGGGTCAGGAAGATCCCTGGAGAAGGAAGTGGCAGCCCACTCCAGTATTCTTGCCTGGGAAATCCCATGAACAGAGAGGCCTGGTGGGCCACAGTCCATGGGGTTGCAGAGTCAGAGATGACTGAGCAACTAAACAACAATAATAAAGTATTAATGCTACTTATTTTTCACTGACTCGTTCAAGGCCAGCGCTGGAAGGAACCATCATGATCATTTAGCACCCCCTCCCTCCTCCAACCACCAAATTTTCAAATGGAGCAGTGCTTGAATGAGATAACTTCTAGAATCCCTTTAAGCTCTAAATTTAACTTTCTCAGTACAAAGACCATAAGCTACTCATGAAAAGAGATTAATAGAAACTCGATGGCTGGCTGATTTTTAATTCCACACTGACACAGAACAGCAGCCTGTTTTCCGAAGGCCTGGAAATCTCTGGAAGGCTCTGAGCCCTGGAGTGTATGCAGTGCTGCAGGAAAAGCCCGTTAGGACACAGGGAGCTCCGAGGCTACAGAGCGGGGTCGCGTTCACGGAAAGCGTGCCGCTTTCCTTGGGAGATCATTTTCCAAAGGACTCAGCTCCCCAGGCTGAGCCAGAGACGGACAGTGAAGTGCAGAGACGCCCCTCCCCTCGGGAGTCTCTGCATACCCCCCTTAGGCCGGCAGGGCTCAGGCCTACTGGACTCCGTCAGTCATCACCCTTTTCTCCGGAAACATTTCAACCGCCTGCCCATCTGGACAGTTTGTTTCTCTAAAGCAGGGGGTCCTTCCTACTCTGGAGCTGTGGGTGGCCTTCATGAGGGCTATGAACACCCAAGGGAACTGGAAGTGTTAGTCCCTCAGTCGTGTCTGACTCTCTGTGACCTTAGGGACTGTAGCCTGCCAGGCTCCCCTGTCCGTGGGATTCTCCAGGCAAGAATACTGGAGTGGGTAGCCACTCCCTTCTCCGGGGAATCTTCCAAACTCAGGGATCGAACCCAGGTCTCCTGCATTGCAGGCGGATTCTTTACCGTTTGAGCCACCAGGGAAGCCTGTGAACACCCCAAACTGCCTGCAAACAGGTTTGCGAGCAACCATCTCTTACAAGAGGGTCCACAGCTCTTAGCAGAGTCTTCGCGGGACTGTAAGCCACAGATGTTTTAAGGACGCTTTTATCCTTGCGCTGTGTCTTAAATATGAAGCCAAGTGCCCTGGGTGTGCACTCACACCTGTGTGCGTTCTCAAGCTCCAGGAACCTCTGGGAGACAGCACATACGCTAACAAGCTTTCGGCGTCCACATTTAAAAAAATAATTTTTTAAAACAAAATGTCATCCCCAGGACATGTAAAACTGAATCAGCCAGGACAAAAAAGCTTCAAAAAAAAAATCAATTATCCATTTAGTCACTGTGAAAATCTATCTGAAAACCCAGAGTCTCTGGGAACATCAAAGCTCTAGTTAAATTTTTAATAAACCATGAAGGCAAGTGTTAAAGAAGAGACCTTTTCAAAGGTAGGTTGGTGACAGAGAAGCTCTTGAAACGGTGCTCATCAAAGGGGACGAAACTGCCCGAAGGTGCCAGTGAACTTTCCTTCAGACTGAAGTCAGGAGCTTGAGACTCTGGGATTGAGCCCCACCGGAGTCTTGGGAAGCACATCTATTTATATTTAGATCTTTATTCTTTTTCAACTGGTTAAACAAGGAATCTTACGTGGCAGAAAGAAAGCCACTAATTACTGTGACTGAAAAGACAGCATAAGCATAATTCTCTTCTCCAAGGATTGAGAAGTGAATCCATAATTCTCTTCTCCAATAACGTGTTCAACCTGTTAACTCCAAGCTGCAGTTAACAGGTTGAACATGTCTGTGAAGGCTTGGGCGCTGCCCTCTGCAGAGCCCTTGGTCTCCCAGTGGGCTCGTCAAGATACTGGGGTGTGGGACTTCCTCAGAGGTCCAGAGGCTACGACCGTGCATGCCCAAGGCAGGGGAGCCAGGTGCGGTCCCTGGTCAGGGAACTAGATCCTACATGCTGTAACTAAGGATCCCGCATGCTGCAATTAAGACCTGGCACAGCCAAATAAATAAATAAATTTTAAAAATTAATTAATTAAAAAAAAATACTAGGGGTGAGTGTGACCAGATCTTTCCACGGGGGCAAACCCACTTTGGTCAGATTTGTGCCCGGGGGTCCCACATACAATATCATCTCAATCCATACTGAATAGCAAGCTCCAGGAAAACAATCAAAATAGCTGACTGTTTTTGGGTAAAACCTTGACTTTTACCCAAAGGGAAAAAGCCAAGAGGGAAATGAGAGGGAAACAGAGGCTGAAAAAAAACGAGGCCAATCAGCCTATATGATCATAGGACATTCCTAAGATCAGGACAGAAATACTTGAGGAAAATGCTTCTCGTTTAGAGGAAAGCCTGAGCCTAAAAGTAATTAGACACTTAGTCTTCTGACACATTTCATGTCTATACACACACACACACACACACACACATATGTATATAGAGAGACAAACACACACACATGTAAGGTTTTCCCAAGTGGTGCAGTGGTAAAGAATCCACCTGCCAATGCAGGAGACGCACGTTTGATCCTAGGTTGGGAAGATCCCCTGGAGGGCATGGCAAAGCACTCCAGTATTCTTTCTTGGGAAATCCCATGGGCAGAGGAGCCTGGGGGGCTACAGTCCATGGGGTCCCAGAGAGTCAGACACGACTGAGTGACTGAGCACACACATACACACATACATACATATGTGTGTATGCATGTATATTTTTATGTGTGTGTGTGTGTGTATACTGGAATACATAATATATTGAAATTTTGCCTTCTCTAAAAATGACCCCAAAAAATCTTCATTGCACAAGCAAAAGAATTTCAAGTTACCCACCGAGGGATAAACTCGGTTCGGCTGTGGCCTTTTCTCCCACAGACTGAAGCCAGAAGATAACAGTATTCACAAGGGCTTCAAGGAGAAATACGTGCCCCTGGAGAGCTCTGCCCAGAGCAGCCTTCGCGCCTGTGTTGGGGTAACAGGGTGACATTATGAACTCTGCAAGGACTCAGGTAATATATCACCTGGGGCTGCTCCCTGAACAAGGTTATCACTCAAACTTGAGCTTCAAAACTATGAAAGATGAATCAGAGCGTTTAAGAATTCAAGACTGAAGGACTGAGGGGACTTCCCTGGAGGTCCAGTGTAGGTGGGAGTGTTCATCCCAGTCAGGGTACGAAGACCCCACACGCCTTGGGGCAACTGGGCCTGCACACCACGAACCGCTGTGCCTACGCTGCGACCCGGACCCGACACAACCAAAGCGAAGTGAACTAAGGACTTTTTAAAAGAGACTGAAGGAATCAGGAGCATCATTGATGCTAACAACAGCTTCCACCTTTCACATGCTCAGACGGCCCAAATGCTGTGTATACTGTGTATAGACACATCTAATCTTATTTATCAAAATTAGTGTAGATCACTTTGTAAAGAATAGCCCAGTCATCTCAGTCATAGCATTATCCCCATTTTATAGATGAGAACACTGAGGTTCAGACAGCTCAAGCCATTTGTCAGGATAAACTATTTAGTAGGCTGTAGAGATGGAACTCTAAAATGTACCACAAGGGATTCCCCAGCATCCCTCAGTCTGGCTTTTAATAATATCTTCTGTATGTTTAGCTGTCTTTTCTAGTTATTCTCTGTAAAACATATTATTTTTTAAATAGAACACCAACAAGTTTTTTTTTTTCAATGAAAATAAATCCAAAGACATGAAACAAATTGGTTCAAATTTGCTAAAAAGGAAAGGATCACAATGCAATCGGGAGGAACCTCTGTATTCTCAGTCAGTCACTAAAGGGATGTGCCTGTGGACTTAAATCATACATAACACAGGACTTTTCTGATGGCCCAGTGGTTAAGATTCTGTGCTTCCTCTGCAGGGGGTGCAGGTTATTAATCTGCCTGGCCCATCTCTGGGAACCCTGCGTCTCAGGTGATGAGCAGCCTGACCAGGCTCACCTGTGAACGACTGCAAGAAGGAGGAAGGGACACATCCCCCTGGAAGCTGACCAGAACCAGGAAACAAATGTTCACCTTTCCTCTCTCCCCTTTCCGTATAAAAGAAGCCTGAATTCCACCTCAGGCAAGATGGTTCTTTGGGACATGAGTCCACCGTCCTCCTGGTTTGCTGGTTCCCGAATAAAGTTGCTCTTCCTTGTCCCAACAACTCACCTCTTGATTTATTGACCTGCCATGCAGTAGGCAGTACAAACTTGGACTTGGTAACAACAGGGATATCTCCGAAAGATGCCCCCAGGAAGGAAGCAGGTAAGACAAACATCAGTGTAAAACCATACTGAATTCAATACTTTAACAGAGCATCAGGGGGACCTGCCTGGTGGTCCAGTGGTTAAGAATCTGCCCTTCAATGCAAAGGATGTGGATTTGATCCCTAAGCCCATGAGCCACAGCTAAGACCCAGTGCAGCCAGAAATAAACAAACATTTAAAAAAATTTTTTAAGGCATTAAGAAAATCCAGAGACATTCCATATTTACAAGAGGCAATAGCTAATGAATCTGTGCCCAAATAACTTGGTATCAAATATGTGAAGAAAGGAACTCAGAGGTGGACACTGGAGTGAAATTGTCTGCAGTAACTGGAACAGGAAGTTGGAACATATGATGACCAATCCAGAGCCAGTAACCCGAAAGATAAACTCAGGAAAGATTGGTGCTCCCTCCCCCACAGCCCCCTGGAGCAAGGGTCCCCAGGCTCCGGCCACAGACGGGCACCTGCTGTCAGGCCAGCGGGAGCACTGGATTAGACATAAAGTGCACAAGAAATGCGATGCACTCGCATCATCCCCAGAGCATCCCCACCGCCCCGGTCCACGGAAGCATGGTCTTCCACTAAACCGGTCCCAGATGCCAAGAAGGCTGGGGACCACTGGAGAAAGGACCCGCACCACAGCTGCCCAGGCCCCGCTTCAAGTCGCCAAGCCGACAGAGACGCTCCCCCTGCGGACGCTCGGGCGGGCTCTCACCTGGGATATTGTGGATGGTGATGGCCAGGATGAGCAGCGCGATCCGCCGCCAGCTGCTGCCGCCGGGCTGCGCCGTGCTGCCCCGAGGCGGCCCGGGGGCGGCGGGGCCCTCCGCGAGGTCGGCGGCCACGGCCCTCTTCCTCTGATACGCCTCGCCATTCTCACTCTTGTCTGAGCAGAAAGAGAGGGACATAGAGAGAGCCGTCAGAAAGAAGGCAGGTCGGGACTTGGACAAGCAGCGGTGGGGGGAGCTTGCACGACCGGACGAGGTCTATTTCCTAACTTCCATCTGGTCCTCCACACCTTCATTCATTACTCTGTTCTTAGGATCAGATTATCCCAAATACTCATGGTTTCCCAAATGCCCAGATTATCCCAAATATCCATGGGTGATTTGCCGATTCCTAATGGAGGCCAACTGCCGGGCTCTGAAATACAGGAGAGCAAGACTGAGACAGAGAATCCAGGCTGCGGTTTGCAGCCCCTTACCTATCAGGGAGGTTTCCCGGAGGAGGAGGGTCTTGATCAAATCTTAAACCCGTGGTGGCACAAATAGAAAGGAGAGTCTCTCTATCATCTGAGCCTGCAGACCCTGACTCGGACGACACAGACAGGCCACCAGGTCCTGTTGTTGGGACGTCCACCGTGAGCAGTGAGACCTGACAGCCCAGTTTTGACTTGCTCTCCCAAGGGGGTTACTAGTGGCCTCTTGCACTCTCAAAAGTGTCCTGCTTTGGAGGATAAACTGTGTGACTCCCCAGGCTGGGGGGAACAGCAGAAGCTTGACTGAGGCTCTGCTCTGACAAGGCCAGCAGGGACCTCCCCATGGTGGCCGCTTCCCTTCTCTGGGGACACGTTTTTCACAAGTAAAATCATTCTTGTCTCTGAGCTGAAAACTGCAGAAAACTTTTCCCAACATCAAATTAAGAAACTTGGAGGATTCCGTTACCCCTGACCCCAGAAGGGTGGTGCGGCCTCTGCTTACTCCTGGTGGAAAAGCAAGACAAGGGCACTTATCTTACCCCCCAGGTACTTCATGTCAAGACCCGAATCTCACTGCATAAATGGGATCAGATCTTTGATTCCATTTTCAGATGAACAGACTTTAGTGGAATACATCAAAACATGAAAACAGCAACAACAAAAAAAACAAACCATTACGCGGTGGTTTGCTGAGACCAAGCAGCTTGAAGAGGAAGAAAGACGTGCAGGGCAGGTGGGCTCGCTCCTCCCCAGCTGGCCTCAGGGGGCTTTCTCCCAGGGACAGCGGAGGCTCAGAGCCACTGGGGAGAAGGGGCCTGTGATCCATCCTCTCAAGTGCCAGGGTCATCAGCCCTCCAATGGTCGGGAGCCACAACGCATAACACCAGCCCCTGGAGGGTGCAACTGTCTCAGGGGATTGCGACTCCTCCAAGGCAATATTTGCACAAGCGGAAGCTCAACATTCACTTTGTGGTGTCTATACGTGTGTGCATGCACGTGTGTGTGTGTGTGTGTGCACATGCGCAAGTATGCAATTACCCCCGGGACCCGCCTATCTTTTTTTAATTAATTAGTTTGTCTGCGCTGGGTCTTCGTTCCTGCTCAGGCTTTTCTCTAGTCATGGCAAGTGAAGGCTACTCTCTAGTTTCGGAGCAGAGTTTCTCTTGCTGCAGAGCATGGGCTTTAGGCGCGTGGGCTCAGCAGCCGTGGTGCACAGGTTGAGCTGCTCTAAGGCATGAGGGATCTTCCCGGACCACGGATCGAACCCGTGTCCCCTGCACTGGCAGGTGGATTCTTATGCACTGCTCCACCAGGGAAGTCTAGTACCATCTTTCTTGCCTCCAATATTAGATGATCTTCGTGTGTGTATGCACAGGTGTGTGCTTCTCGGCACACCTCGTTTTTTTTTTTTTAATTGTTGACAATACCTGATAACTCAGGCTACAGAGGCTTGTCGTGGAACTGAGCAAAATGCGTGGGATTTTAAGTCCATAAACACCAAAGGCACAAGCAAGCAGATGTGAGTGCTGGGCGCAGAGGAAGCTGTGCAGTGATGGGGGCACTCAGCTGTCTCCGGGGCCAGTCAGTGGGCACCCCGGACGCCCGGACTCTCCTCTGAATACACAGCCCCAACAGGGATGCTCTCTGGTGGGAGTTGATAGAGATAAAATAAAGGAATAACTCTTCCCTTCGGGATTTTCATAACTTCAGGAAGGACAGATGGTTGGACATGGATCACGCCCTTGAATTGAAGGGACAGAAGTGCGCTGTCCCAAACAAGCACGGGGAGGCCACGCTCGTATCTGTCCCTGTCACAGAAGGATCTGACTCTGGGCCTCCTGCAAGTGACGCGCAGACAGCGACGGAGCCGGGGGCCTCGTGAGCAAATTCCAGCACCAAACCCGCGTTTAACAGGAACGTCGAGAGGTGTAAAGACTGATGAACCCAGACGAGCACGCGCGCCTCGCCTCGGGGTCCTCGCGGAAGTGTGAACGCGGATGTGGCTGCCTTTCCCTGGTGAGAAACGGGAGGGTGCGAACGCCTGATGTGCTGGGAAAGGTAAATAAGCCAGCATTTGATAACAGCCGCTAATGAGCCTGCAACGAGGAACATTAGTCCAGATAAATAATCACGGAGAGGAAGGGTGCGTCCCCAGCCGTGACTGTTCTCGCCTCTCCTGGGAAGGCTGCTTAAATCTTCACACTCTGTCCAGTAAGATGCCAGCACCACGGACAAAGGGTGACCCCTTAACAGAGGCAACAGCTGAGCCCGGTGTGGGATCAGGGATCAATCCGTGAGATTTCCTGGGAGAGGAGAGGTCTGGGCACTTTTCAAGCAGGATTTGGCAAAGGGGAAGGACGTTTTGCGGAAGAAACAGCCGATGTCGGGTTTAGGAATGAAAAACCTCACCAGTGAGGTGGGGGTAATACTGAGAACTTAGTCTCAACAAATCCTCCTTCCTTAAAAAAGCCCCATGAGGTAGAGATGATCCCCTTCAACAAACGAGGAACTTAAAGAACAGAGAGGTAGAGCAGCTGGTTCCAAGTCACGGCCCTGAATTCCAAGTCCTGAGTCCATCTTGGATTCAGGAGTCAAGCTGGATCCTTTGCCTCCAGAAGCCACCTTTTAACCAGGGCCCTGCGGTTGACTGGGAGTCGGGGGTGGTGTGGTGACCTACCCCTATGCTCACAAGAGTGTGTGTTAGTCACTCAGTCATGTCCGATTCTTTGAGACCCCATGGACTGCAGCCCGCCCCCAGGCTCCTCTGTCCCTGGGATTCTCCAGCCAAGAATACTGGAGTGGGCTGCCATTCCCTTCTCCAGGGGATCTTCCCAACCCAGGGATCGAACCTGGGTCTCCTGCATTACAGGCAGATTCTTTACCATCTGAGCCACCATGGAAGCCCAAAAGCACAGCAAAGCCAATTACCACAGTAACATTTAGGAACTTGAAATCCAAGACACTTAAGTTCAGAGAGACCCAGTGAGATTGCACCACCAGAGGCAGAAAAGGCTCCGTAGAAACCTCATATCTATAATCACTCCCACTCGTCAACAAACCTGAAACCATGAAGACACTATTTCTTAACCCGTTAGATCTACTGTTTTAAGTATAAACCCGATGTCCATAGGATATATTTATTAACACCAAGCCAGGGACACTGGGTTACAATCCTTTAAAGAAGGTGGAAAGACTTCAAAGTTGCCCATCATCAAAACCCAATGTTTTAAAAATTGAAACTCGAGCATCTACACATCCACACCCAGAAGGGGCCCAAGGCCGGGGCTCAGCCTGCCGCCCCGCTCTTCATCCTTCCGGGGAGGCACCCCGTTGCTAAATGTGAGAATGAGGACCACAGGGAACAGACAGACCAGACCAAGGCTCCCTTTTCCAGCTGAATCACGAGGTTGACTTTATTGCACACATTTGTCCCCTGCTTTCTTCTCCCCCAAACAAGGGACATGATGCTTGTACCAACACACCATACTGTATAGCAAAAAACAGAGCTGGGTCTGGTGGGCACAAGCTGGGGAAGTTGGGGGGAGAGGAGATAAGCCCCCTCCCCTTGGGGTATGACTTCCTCCCCCGTGAAAGGGCCTGATGTCCTCAGATCACAGGCTCTGAATCACTTCCCATCAGCGATGCTTCAGAAAGTAAGGTGGGACTTTCTATCATCTTTCCAGAAAAAAAAAAAAATACAAGGAAGATTTTGGAACAATGAGTCCTTACAGATTCAAGGACCTCAGACTTCATCTTGCTAGATAAACGCCACGGTAGCCTTCGTTTTGTCCCCCATGGGCCCAGACTCAGCAGGAACAGGATGTTTGCTGCCCCTGTGATGATGTAACCGACCAAATCCATCAATAATAGGCCCGGAGATGGACGCTCAGGCTACCAGAGAATAAGAGGAACGCTAATTAACAGATCATCAGCCACAGGAGCTTCAGAAATGTCCCCAAGATATTACTGGAGATGATCTGGTTGAATTAGCACAAGTAGGCAATTCTCGTCCGCTAAACACAGAACGCTTCAGGTCCCCGGAAAAAACTCCTTCTTCGTAAATCCTTGCTGCGTGGTGCTTGTGCTCAGTCACGTCCGACTCTGCGACACCGTAGCCCGTAGCCCGCCAGGCTCCTCTGTCCGTGGGATTTTCCAGGCAATAACTCTGGAGTGTGCTGCCATTTCCTCCTCCAGAGGATCTTCCCCACCCAGGACTGAACCGCGTCTCCTGTCTCCTGCATCGGCAGGGGGATTCTTTACCGCTGAGCCACCGGAGAAGCCCTTGTGGGTTATCCATTTTAAATACAGCAGTGTGTATGTGGCTTACACATCTTAATACACGTGTCATATTCCACTTGTTTCCTTTAAGACTACAGAAATATTTTCTAAATTCCTTAGCCTCTGGGACTCTAGTTTTCAATGGCTCCAGGGCATTTTTGTTCAGTCCCAAGTCTACCCTTTTCTTTTTCATTTGAGTCATCGCTCTTGGTTTCCCAGATGTTAAAAGGCGCAGTGCTTCTCTCTCGCCACATGGGGGCGTACCCCTTCAGCTCCCTCCCATCCACCCCAGGAAAGCTCCTCCTTCACTTCAGGCACTAACTCTGTCTTCCAGCTTCACGACTCATACATACCACTGGACCATGTAAAAGGGCTGGCCTACCCCAGGAAGCAGAGCTTGGCAAGTGAGGAAAAGCTCCTACTGCTGGGACTTCCCTGGTAGTCCGGTGGTTAACACTCTGGCTCCCAATGCAAGGGGGTCCAGGGTTCAATCCCTGGTCAGGGAACTGGATCCCAAGCACTGCAAGTAAGACCCAGTTCAGCCAAATAAATAAATAAAATAAAAGATATTAAAAAACAACAACAACTCCTACTGCAAATGGTGGGAGGTGGGGAATCTCAGTGCAAAAGATCCTTAAACATTCCGGTGCTTACTTGCTTGCTCATAAATTACTCCTGGCCAACAACTGGTTTCCTGACACTGAACTGCAACGGAGATGCGACGTGTCACATGCCTTCCACAAATGCGAATGCAAGAGCGATGCATTTGAAAATAAACCAGAGAAGATTCCTTTCACTGACCCAGGGCTCCCTCTCCATCTTTCAGTAAGTACTGCCTCTTCAGGATAATTTCTGCTTCCATTTCCAAAGAAAGGAGAGACGGCCCTGGAGATGGAGCGATAAACCAAACTCATTCCTGGCTTTTGATCATGGTGGGGAGGAGGAAAGTCCCAGTGGTTTCAGGGAGAAAAAAAGGATTTTCAAGGGCGGAGGAAGATTCTGATGCTTCAACATTCTGCCTTCAGTCCTGTCTTTGGAACCTGTCGGGCACCTGAAAGGTGACTCAGCTGTGAGGATCAGGGAAGGCGGGGTGCTATGGCTGGGTGACAGAACGCAGTCTATCGCTGATCAAGAGCCAAGAGGAAACGGAAGGAAAAAAGATGTTCATGCCTTTCCTGGAAGAAATTCCTAACACGCTCATTCACCCAGGACTGTCTTTAGATTGCCCAGAACCCCGTGGAAATAGCATCAGATCAGCTCCAAATGTAAAGTCCCGGCGTAAAACCAGGCAGGACATTCATTTAAATGTCATCAATTTAATTTTAACTGGTCAAGGCAGGGCTGGTTAGCCATTCAATCCATCCTGCCATTGGGCAAGGACCCCCCAGCACAAACTCTCCTCCTAATAACCTCATTTCTAAAGATACAAATGCAGACTCAAGCAACCTTGGAAAACCTACAAGTATGCACAAGAAAATTGAAATCACATCAGCTGAAAAAACATTTTTTTTGAGTTTGCTGTATTTCCTTCCACACTTTTTCAAGTGGTTTTACATAACTGGGATGATCACATTATACAACCACAGACTATTTTTGTTCCCACTGAACACAACACAAACATTTCCCCCATATGATTACAAACCCTTAGAAGCATTTCAAGTGGTACAAATTACTGTTCACCTTCTCAAACCACTGGGCATTTAGGCTATTCCTAAATTTTTCTTTTCCCTAAAAATATCACTGCAGAATCTTTAACCTATATAAACAATCAGCAATTTGAACCAGATTCCCAGAAGATGAACTGCTGATCCAAGGGCCTTGACAGGTTGGTCTAACCAATTTCCGGAAAGGCCACTCCATTTTCAGTCCTCTGAGCAGGGTCTGCAAGTTTTCATCATGCTGTTTTTTTCAGTCAGCCTGAGTATTTTTCATTTAAAAATAAATGTATCTATTTATGGGGGAAATGACATTTCCCCTCTGACTACAAATAAAAGTAGACATTTCTCATAGCTCCAGGCATATTACTTTCCTCCTTTGTGCAAGGTCCTCTGTTCAGAGGAGGTCTCTTTAAGGAACGTGAATAGGATTAGACAATTCCTTAGAGACACAAGTAATTTTCCTGTGATCCACTTACGCATGTCAGTGAGTAACGAGATGGCGCTGGGAGCAGCAGGTATTGTTATAAATTAGACAAATGGATCCAGTTGGTCACATTGAAATTTCAGCCTCCACTTACTAAATTCCTTTTTGACATTCCTCAGGACAGAAAAGTGCCCTTAAGAAAAAGTGCTGGAAAAAACTACAGTTCAACAAAACGCATGCAGCTCTGTGTTCACAGCGACACTATTCACAATAGACATGGAAACAACCGAAACACCCATCAGCGGAAGAATGGATAAAGAAGGCGTGGTGCGTATACGCAGTGGAATATCACGCAGTCGTTAAAAAGAAGGAAATAAAGCCATTTGCAGCAACACAGATGGACCTAGAGATTATCATCCTGAGTGAAGTCAGACAGAGAAAGACAAATACCACATGATATCCCTTATGTGTGGAATCTAAACCATGACACAAATGAACTTGCTTATGAAACAGAACCAGACTCTCAGACATAAGAGAGCAGACCAGTGGCTGTCGGGATGGTGGTGCGGGGAGGGGGGTGTATTAGGGACTTGGGATCAGCAAGTGGAGACTATTATACAGAGAATGGACAGACAGCAAAATCCTACTGTATAGCCAAGGAATGGTATTCAATAACCTGTGATAAAATAAAACGGAAAAACATGCAAAAGGATGTATATACATACCTACATATACACATATATGTTTAGCTGAACCACTTTGCGGTTCAGCAGAAATGAAGCACAACACTGTAAATCAGCTATACCTCAACAACAACAAATTTAGAGAGGCCTGCTACCAACATCCTAGTAACCTTTGGGTGCTGCTGCTGCTAAGTCACTTCAGTCGTGTCCGACTCTGCGCGACCCCATAGACGGCAGCCCACCAGGCTCCTCCGTCCCTGGGATTCTCCAGGCAAGAACACTGGAGTGGGTTGCCATTTCCTTCTCCAAGATTTGGGTGCAATGTGAACATTTTTATTGGGTTGGCACAAACCTTCAATTTATTTAAAAAAAAAAAAAAGCAGTATCTGCAAAGTTCAATAAACAAAGTACAATAAAACAAGTCTGCCTGTACAGCAAGAATATCTAGTGTGGACAGGACCCTTGCAAGAGTTTCTCGATTTAGCAAATAAAAAGGGTGCTGCTCAGTTGCAAATGAATTTCAGATAAAACAAAACCTTTCAGTATAAGTATATCCCGAATACTGCAGGGGATATACTTATGCTAAAAAGTTCCCATTGTTGATCTGAAAGTTGATTTTGACTGGGTATCCTGTATTTTAACCTACAGTCCTACCTGTGCCCGACTTCAGGCCCGAGTTCCAGGTCAGGGAGAAGTTGGGCCAACTGTGAGTGCAGTCTCCTCTGAAAGTGGCCACACGTTTGTCTCAGCGAGAAATCTTTCAAGGCTGTGCTTGCTACGTGGGTCGTGTATAAGTCAGGATAGGAAAAGATCCCATGAGAGACCAAGGAAGCTTCATGGAAAGATCACTGAAGTGTTTACTATGCTTAGTTACTAACCTTTAGGCAGAGACACATCTGGACTTTAAGAAACATGGTGAAAACCTTAATCGGGGCTTCCCTGGTGGCTCAGATGGTAAAGAATCCACCTGCAATGTGGGACACCAGGGTTGGATCCCTGGGTCAGGAAGATCCCCTGAAGAAAGGAATGGCAGCCCACTCCAATATTCCTGCCTGGAGAATTTCATGGACAGAAGGAGCCTGGAAGGCTATAGTCCACAGAGTTGCAAAGACTCAGACACGACCGAGAGAAACCTTATTTACAATCTTAGTAACTATAATAGATATATCTCCATTTATCATTCTAATAATCCACAATCCACAGGAGCATCAGAGGCTCTGTGCTGTGTAAGAAGGCTGACTAGATCCCCTTGTCTTTTAAGTCTGCACAATTTTTCCAGGCACTGGAAGTCATCCGTGCCTTAGCTTTGATGCTTATGAATAAGCAATTGCTTTGCTACAATGGCGAAACAAATAGGTCTGCGTAATTGGTAAAAAATTAAATGTACATCAGAAGAAGAAATGGGTTCTCTATTAGCTAAAGATTTCTCATCCTATTAAGCAACCACCCACTAAAACGCTGCTTGTTCCAAATAGCTAAGTATGATAATAACTTCTACTTGGTGTCAGGGCAGCCTGGATCTCCAATAAGATTAAACTGTCCACCTACCAGGTCAGCTCCTCTATTTTATAAAGGGACAGACAAGTGTTTCATCAACATGAACTCATCTCTGGTGAATTAATTGTTCGCTAAAAAATATACCCCAAGTGGGCTCCAGAGCCATCGCTCGTTCTCCGTAGCTGACCCAACACACTGTGTTCAGTGCAAACTCCCCGGTGGGGAAAGGACCGTCGTGGCTTTTGGGGCATCCATCAGCAAGGAGACACTTGATTCCAAACCGCTCCAGACGCCTCTTTGGAGAAGGGCTTCCCTAGTGGCTTGGATGGTAAAGAACCTGCCTACAATGTGGCAGACCCAGGTGAGATCCCTGGGTCAGGAAGATCCCCTGGAGAAGGGAACGGCTACCCACTCCAGTATTCTTGCCTGGAGAATTCCAAGGACAGAAGGGCCTGGTGGGCTACAGTCCATGGGATCACAAAGAGTTGGACACAGCTAGCAACTACCACCACATTAGAGAGAGGGCATTTTGGAGAACTTTGGGCATCTTGGAGAAGAAGGGTTAGGAGAGCTTTGCAAAGGACCCTCAGCCTCTCTGGGAAAGATGGTGGCTCCCGCCTGGTCTTATGTGGTTGTAAATTACCAGGTCTAGGAGGAGGCATCCAAAACCACAGCATCTGTTTCAGGGCTTGTGTTCAACTGCTGGTGTGAGCTTCATAGTCACTAGGCTCCCTTTCACCTTTGACAGAAGGCTGCTCTGCCAGCTCCTCTAACTCTGAGAATAAAGACTCATAGCCAAGATCAGTGTACCTCCAAGTGCGGAATGAACGGCATCCATAGCTGTGCATGGTGGCGGCGCTTAGAAGATGACTCCAGGACCCCCTCCTGGTAGCTACTGAATTAGAGCCTCTGGGAGCAGGGCCCAGGAGTCTGCATTGTACAAGCCACATGGCCCCTCCAGGCTCACCCCAGCATAATTCTGATACAGATGACATTCTAAACACGTATGTTTCATGGTCCAGTGGTTAAGACTTTGCCTTCCAATGCAGGGGGTGCGGTTTTGATCCCGGGTTGGGATCCCACGTGCCTCTTGGCCAAAAAACCCCCATAAAACAGGAGCAGTGTTGTAGAAAATTCAATAAGGACTTTAAAAGTGGTCCACATCAAAAATAAAATTTAAGTAAAAAAAGGATAACAAGGAATTATGTGGGGGGTTCGGACCAGGGGTTGAGCAGCCTCTCAACAGAGGAGCTTACTAACCAGGAGGAAATTCCAGGAGACGATGGACATACTGGAAGCAAACAGCACTGGATCAGAGGACAAAATCCCTTCCCTGGGGGAGAGGATGTAGGTCACCACAAAGAATATCCTCCCACGGAGAGCCTGCATGGGGCAGAAGCACCTGCACTCTTCTGGGTTGAGAAGGGCCCCTGTGCCGGCGTAACCTATGAGGCTGGAAGGGTGAAGCTGTATCAAGGCCCTGGTGAACATCCGTGGGTTAGTTGGGCTCATTTCCAATCAGCATGGGCTTAGCAATTAGCATTACATTGAGATGCAAATAATTTACACATTATGGAAATGCAGCTAAATGTCTGTCTCTAAAGGTCTTGTTTTCCTAATCAGGTAAATATTTCCCCAGCAGAATTTCCACGCTATTAATCTGTTCAAGAAACATTTCAGACAGAGGGCAGGGGTAAACTTCAGCACAGCTACCCACGCTGTTAGGAAAAAGAAAACAAGTCTCCCAATATCAGGGTCCCAACTAGTAAAGAAAACCCACTCTCCCACCCCGGGTGTTTGCAGGGCATGTTGTGTGACAGCGAAGTTCTGCAAAGTTTGACTTGCGGGGGGAGGGTGGACCGTGGAAAGAAAAGCGTGCTGGCATGGCTGGGGAGGCGCGAGGGGGACGTTCCTGGCCGGTCTGGTGTGAGTTTGCGAGTTCCATCATCGCCTCCCCACTCTCCAGATCAGCAAAAGTGACCTGGACGCATGAGCCGCCTGTTTCTCGGCCAGAATGATCAGGGAAGAAAGCTACCAGGGCTGTGGGTCCTCTGGACTCTCCTTTTCAGCTTATGCACCTGTGTGTGTCCGTGTGTGTGAGTGTGTGTGAGTGTGTGGGTGTGTGGGTGTGCCCATGTGTGAGAGAGAAAGAGAGACAGCAGTGTGTTCACCCCAGATCAGCATCATCTTTTTGCTCCTAGGCGCTCTAACAGTCTCTCAGTCCTTAGGGCAGCGAGTGGTCCCCATCTTTTCTCGCACCAGGGACCACTTTCATGGAAGACAACTTCTCCACTGACCCTGGGGTGGGGGTAGGGGGGAAGGTTTCAGGATGATTCAAATGCATCACATTTATTATGCACTGCATTCCTATCATTATTACAGCAGCTCCCTCTCAGCTTATCGGGCATTAGATCCCAGAGGGTGGGGACCCCTGTCTTAGGGAACTGTCAACCAAAGAAAAGAACGTGTGGTGGGTGTGGGCAGCCGGGGACGGGGGCAGACACAGGCTGAGTCGCTGGCCGAAGGCGCCCAGGCCTCCAGGAGCGGCCTACCAGGGAGACAAGTTGGGCGGGCGCCCACAGCAGGTGCTCCGGCATTCTCCTCTTTTCTCACCCCTCCAGGCTTCTCTCTGCCCCTTCTTCTCCGAGCTAATGACCCAGAGGACTCTTGGCGTCACTGGGCATGGAGGACGCAAGAGGAGTGGTGCTGGGGGACCGGATGAGGTCAATTCACTCGCTTTCAAGGAGCCCGTTCCTGGGCCACCCAGGTTCTCATCCCGGTCCCACCATGTCCTGGTTCTACATTCAGGGACATCGCTCGGTACCTGGGGACCCCGGTCTCCATCTCCACGTGGGGATGCTAACGCTGCCCGCCCCGAAGTTCAGGTGCGAGGAGACCGGTGTGGGGCCCCCGGCGGGCACACAGCAACTACAGGGCAAAACCCGCCCATCTCAGCAGCCCCCTGGTGAACTTGTGTTCCATTTATAAAAACACGAAAGAAGGGTTAATGGTGTGGCTACCATACCTAGTCCATTCTTCACTTAAACTGCCAAAAGCAGGAGGTTTGTAGTGAAGGAGGAAAAAATTAGATGACGATTGGACCTGGTGCAGAATTTTCAAGCACCGTCCAACCCCAACACCCCACACCCGCAATGCAGAAGCAGGCCACGACTGGAATGTGAACCTTTCAAAATTCCACAGTCGCGCTGACATTTTCAACTTACAGGAAGGACCACGTGCCGCTAAAGACAAGAGGAACTTTCCATCAATAAAAGGAGCAGGCCGGTGCCCTTCAAGATACCGTCAATCTTTCCTGGAACTACAAAGCAACTTTTTTTTTTTCTTTCATTTTTAAAAAAAATAGAGTTATTGATAGAATGCAGTTTACTTAGTTAACAGTGATACCAGTTTTCACTTCCTAAAAAAATATGTGACAATTAAGGAGATGGGAGCAAAGTAGGTCACCAGCATACCTGCTTATGATCCAGAGAAAGCTATGATATGTAGACAGACAGACAGATACAGACAGATAGCTAGACAGGCAGAAGTGAAAGTGAAGTGAAAGTTAAAGTCACTCAGTCGTGTCCCACTCTTTTCGACCCCATAGACTATACAGTCCATGGGATTCTCCAGGCCAGAATACTGGAGTGGGTAGCCCTTCCCTTCTACAGGGGATCTTCCCAATCCAGGGATTGAAGCCAGGTCTTTTGCATTGCAGGCAGATTCTTTACCAGCTGAGTCACAAGGGAAGCCCAAGAATACTGGAGTGCGTGGCCTATCCCTTCCCCAGCAGATCTTCCCAACCCAGGAATTGAACCAGGGTCTCCTGCACTGCAGGTGGATTCTTTACCAACTGAGCTATGAGGGAAGCCTCAGACAGGCAGACATACATATATAAATATACATGTGATCTATGTAATAAATAAATAATATTCTGATGCTATTTCATTAAACCATTGTATTTCCATTTTCAGATTTACTTTCATACACACACACATATATATATATGAATATTTTGTTGTTGTTGTTATTGTTGTTTAGTTGCTAAGTTGTGTCCAACTCTCTGTGACCCCACGGACTGAATCTTGCCAGGCTCCTCTGTCCATTCAGCATTGAGGGACTGCTTTGAAGAGGTAAGGGAGAAGTCAGGATACACAGAAGTTTTTGAAAACAAAACTAAACAAAAACAGGTAGTCAGAACATCAAAAGACTAGTGTTAATTAAAGAAACGGAGAAGGCAATGGCACCCCACTCCAGTACTCTTGCCTGGAAAATGCCACGGATGGAGGAGCCTGGAAGGCTGCAGTCCATGGGGTCGCTGAGGGTCGGACACGACTGAGCGACTTTGCTTTCACTTTTCAGTTTCATGCATTGGAGAAGGAAATGGCAAAAGAGAAAAACAGGCATCTCAAGTTAATGAATTCAGCGCTTTCCTCTATATCGGAAGATACAAGAGTCAGGCTCACTGCAATCATGCCTTCCAAACGCACCTTCACTGTCTAGGGCCAGGATCCTGTTTTTCTCCGTCCTGCATCCCCTCAGGGTACGCAGCCCAGGGCGGCTACAGTGGCGGATGGTCTGACGGCCCCCAGCATCCTTTGTTTACCGATCTGGCAGGCGACATTGTGTCCTCAGTATCAAAGGGCGTAAAATTTCAGTTAAGCACGACAGACCTGTTGCACCAACAGGCAACACCAACGTGTCCTACGTTTAAAAACCTGGCAAGGGAGAGTGGACCTCACCTGAAGTATTCTTACCATAATAAAATACCATTTAAAAAGAAATGACACCTAAATAACTTCTATAAACATTATACTTTAAAATAAAACTTTAAGTTCAGACTCTCGGAACTCACGGTAGACGTGGGCAGGGCGCAGGACTCTGCAGGCACGACAGGAATTCTAGAAAACAAAGCTTCGGGGGAAAAAGAAGGATCCAGGAAAACACAATGAAAACCCATTAAGAATGGAATCCCAGGGGCTTTGCTGGTGGTCCAGGGGCTAAGACCTTGTGCTCAAAACGAAGGCAGCCTGGGTTCGATCCCTGGTCAAGGAACTAGATCCCACATGCCGCAGCTCAGACTTCTTGTGCCCCAACTAAAATTCCCATATGCCGCAGCTAAGACCAGTGCAGCCAAAAATAAATAAAATATATATTAGAAAGAACAGACGCCCAAGCTTGCCACGTGCACCCCAGCTCCCTCACCAGCTGCTCACAGGGCTTCTTCACTTGGGGGTCTTCTTGTCACTTTGCTCCCTCTGTACTAAATGGAACATGTCACCTTACACCTCAGATGCGTTCCTCCTCTTGCAATTGCTCTTCGGATGACAGATTCCATAATCACCCTCACTTTTCAAATGAGGAACATGGGGGCAAGCGTCAGTGCAGAAAACCCAAGGAACCCCCACTGAGAAACCCTGTTCCGAGAGGAGCCCAGGGAAACCCAGGGAGGGATGCTGGCAGGGGGGCGGGGGGCGGGGAGTGTGGAGGGGAGGGGGCAGGGTCCTGCACTCTACCCACAGGATAACCTGCCAGGCCCTTCACAACCATTCCTGAACCTGGTCCAAAGCACATAAGAGAGAAACGAATATCCAACCCAGAAAGGGCTACCTGGCGCTTTTCTTGACATTACCAGAATGGAGCATTTATCCAGCCCGAACCCCTGAAGTGGCGAGCTCTCCCCTGCCCACCAAAATCTGTCCCCGATTATGCCCCTGGAGCCCAGAGCCTGCAGAGGAGTCGGGTCTGGGCTCAGCCAAGCCCGCGGGACCGCTGGCGCCAGAGGCAGTTAGTGGGGTGGGGGTGGGGGGCTACGGAAAGCAGGGAGCGTGCTGTCATGGCAACCGACAATTAACCAGGGATGGGGAAGAACGTGCTCAGCTAATTGAAACCCAGGCAACGTTTTAACTCAAACGCTGAGAAAGTTAATGCTCGGTTAGATTCTCTCTTGTCCTCTTTCCCCGCTGTCTTTTCTTGCCAGCAAGTAGCTTTAAACCATTGCCTCCCTCCACACCTCCCTCCACAAACACCCCTAAAGATGAGGTTTCTGAAAATCCACCGAACCAATTCTCCCCTCCCCGTCACCACAGCCGGGCACAGAGTGGCCTGCGAGCTCCAGTTTTCTCTGTCTATCGCCTCTCCATCCCAGAGGAAATTCTGTTTGCCCGAAAGATCCTTAGGATTGCATGCGTTCTCCCATCACTTCCTCACGGCAGGAACCCAGGACAGGCATTCTCACTCTGTAATATGAGTGAGAATCACTCGGAGAATTTTCAAAGGCAGGTTCCCCATCCCAGGAGAGCTGACTGTGGCAGATCTTTTTCGAGCTCCCCAAGGAATCCTGATACAAAGAGAACAAGTTTCACCCCGTGAGAAATGCAACCCAACGGGCGTGGGCTTTTCCCACAGCGCTGTGTGCCATGGGGCAGGCTGGGCTCAGCTCAAGCTGGACACGTCCTGGCCTCTCGCCCACTGCAGACGGTGAAAGGGTTAACAGGAGAACCCCCTGCTGCCTCGCAGGGCTCCCTAAGGCGTGTTTGGAATGTGCTGGACTCCCCTGGAAAACACCTCCCAGGATCCTTACCATCAAGACATGCCTTCTTCAAGCCACACAAAACAAAGATGATTGGATCCCAGAAATATTCATGGATGAACTCACTGCTTTCAGCGTGAGTCCCCCCACTCAAAAACTGCCCCCCAGCCTACCAGCTTAACAGGAGTACGAACACGGCTCATGGGTCAGTCTTGAGGACAGTGGACGTTTGTTCGTATGTTTATTTCCTTGTCCAATGTATGGAAATGTCAAACCACAAGTCTTGAAAAACACACAAGTTCATGAAACTCCAGGAAGAGAGGCTGAAGGATGACCGGCTGCCTGGCAGAACCTGGGACACAGAGGCCCCAGCCAACCACGGAGCACCAGACGCAGGCAGGATTGCTTTGCAGATGTGAGTTTCTGCTGGAGACAGGTAGGTTTCCAGCAAGACTAACGATTAAGATAAAACCGAAATCTCCCTCCACAAACACCTAGAAATATGCATGAAATAAACAAACCAAAAAGGTTTCAAATGCACATCTGAGCTTGCAACACAGAAAGGGAATATTACACATCAACTATGCCTCAAATATGTACATATATATATGTCTAACTTGATAACAGGGCTTCCCAGGTGGTGCTAGTGGTAAAGAACCTGCCTGACAATGCAGGAGACGATAAGAGATGCAGTTTCGATACCTGGGTCAGGAAGATCCCCTGGAGGAGGGCATAGCAACCCACTCCAGCATTCTTGCCTGGAGAATCCCATGGACAGAGGAGCCTCTCTGGCCTGTAGCCCACTAGGCTACAGTCCACGGGATCGCAAAAGAGTCAGTCACGACTGAAGTGACTTAGTGCACACACATGCAACCTGATGAAAGCCATAAGAGAAGAAATTAAAACCACTGAAAAGAAGCACATGTAACAAAGACTAAGCAGACATATTAACATCCTGAAAATAAAAAACACCAAAACAAGTGAAAAACACATAAGCAGACATAAAACTGAAATGAGGCTGCTGTCACATGGATTTTTATGATGCCCGCAGAGAATATACAACATATAACACAATTCCAGTTTGATGAAAGCTGTCTGAATGGAATAATGCACAATAATATTGTCAAAGTGCTAAAGGGAATAAACATTTCTGTCAACCTAGAAATTTAAATGCAACTCAATTTTCCCTTTCAAGAGTCAGAGCAAAATAAAGGCATTTTTAGAGAAGACTAAGCTTTTTCCCTTCATGGATCCCAAATGAAGAAGCATCAGAGGAAGAGTGGAAGCAATGAAGCCACAAGCCAGCAGCAAGCAGCACCCGCTGATGGGCAGACTCGGGCACTGGTCAGGAAGTCCATTTGGAAGTATCTGGAAGAGCCAGGTTCTCGTAGGGAAGGAGGGGAAAAAATCCTTTACCCACTTAGGTTCAGTGCCTGAGGCCTGTAAATTAAGCCAACAAAGACAGACTAACAAGAAAAAAACAGAGCTTATCCACATGTGCAGCACGCACACACAAACGGGAAACTCAGGGATGAGTAACTCAAAGGGGTGGGTAGAGCTTGGGGCTGCCGTAGCATCTTATCAAAGAATAACACATCTGGAGAGAAAGGATGAGACAAAGGAAGAGAGAGTTAGGCTTTTAGGAATGATACACGGGGGTCAATACATGTGGGAACTAATGGGAGAAAAGGGTGGTTTGGGGAAGGCCTGTTACGGATTCTGTGGTCCCTCCTCTGGGCAGAGGAGCTCTAAACTTGTCTCTGGAGCCAAAGAGTCCTTCTGCGCCACCTAAGGCCTCTTTCTCACCAACAATTTTATGTCCTGTTTCTTAGGTAGAAAGAGGGAGGTCCAAGAGCCCTTCCTGCATCTGCCATTTCAGCTCCAAAGAATCAGTACACCCAAGGGGCATATTTTGGGGTGGCATGCTCTCCTCCTCCACATTCTCAAAGACTGGTGTACATGTTAAATACGCAACCCTGGGCTTCTTCCCCCGGAGAAGCTGGTTCTGAAAGCCAAAGGCATATTCCTGTTTTTAAATGGCAGTTTTTTAAATTGATTTTTTCTTAATCGGAAAAGAACATAAAGAAGAAAAGAAAATGGTAATGTAATCCCACTGCCCAGATAATCCCTGCTGACATTCCAAAGCATAAGCTAGAGATACGTGGTTAGAAAGATAAGCAGAACAGTGAGAAGTGAAATATTTCCTGCCGTATCAGTAAACAAGCAAGCCCCAGCCATCAGCTGTTCCAGCCCTCCAATGTGAGCCTAAGGGCGCTCAGGAAGGAGAAAAATACCTGCGATCTAACAGCCAGCAGATTGCAGCCACTCCCTGCGGTTAACCCCGGGGGAGCTCAGGACCTGAAGAAACGCAGGATCCTTGCCCAGGAGAGCTGAGATGCGCATGGAAGGAATGATTCCAGTGAGCCCAGACTCTCACATCTTCCCACACAGAGAAAAGCACTACGGTCCTTCACTTGGGCTATCTGGTCTTCTTTAATTAACAATAATCTTTTGATCTTCCGAATACCTGCCCTTTGTGGCAAAACTTCTATATAACCTGGCTCCTCCCCTCGCCTCCTCAGAGCAGTTATCTCAGGGTCACCTGAGATGCTGTCCTCTGAGATGAAGTCTTAAAAATTCCCACTGAATAAAACATAACTCTCGGGACTTCTCTGGTGGTCCAGTAAGATGCCACACTCCCAATACAGGGAGCCTGGGTTCAATCCCTGGTCAGGGAACTAGATCCACATGCCGCAGTGAAGACCTGTTGCAGCCAAATAAATATTAAAAAAAAAAAAAAAAAAAAACCTCTCGGCTTTTAGGTTGTGACTAACTTTTTAAGTGGACGACAGGAAAGGTTGAAATGGAAACCTGGAGTCTCCCTTCCCTAGGTATCAGGAATCACAGATCCTCCTGCACTCTTTCACAGAAAAAATTAGACTAATACCAGAATTACTGTCCTGTTTAACAGTTCTTTTTCCTACCCATCCCGTTTTGTAGTTTGATGCCTTTTTTTTTTTTTTTTTTTGCTTAATCTAACCTGCAGATTTTTCTACACCTGCACTTAAAAAACCTATTTTGTTCTTCAGTTCAGTTCAGTTCAGTTCAGTCACTCAGTCGTGTCCGACTCTTTGCAACCCATGAATCGCAGCACACCAGGCCTCCCTGTCCATCACCAACTCCCGGAGTTCATTCAAACTCACGTCCATCAAGTCGGTGATGCCATCCAGTCATCTTATCCTCTGTCGTCCCCTTCTCCTCCTGTCCTCAATCCCTCCCAGCATCAGAGTCTTTTCCAGTGAGTCAACTCTTCGCATGAGGTGGCCAAAGTATTGGAGTTTTAGCTTTAGCATCATTCCTTCCAATGAACACCCAGGACTGATCTCCTTTAGAATGGACTGGTTGGATGTCCTTGCAGTCCAGGGGACTCTCAAGAGTCTTCTCCAACACCACAGTTCAAAAGCATCAATTCTTCGGTGCTCAGCCTTCTTCACAGTCCAACTCTCACATCCATACATGACCACAGGAAAAACCATAGCCTTGACTAGACGGACCTTTGTTGGCAAAGTAATGTCTCTGCTTTTGAATATGCTGTCTATGTTGGTCATAACTTTGTTCTTCGGTAGATTTAAAACAGAGAAGAAATCACATCTTCAGTGTTTTAGGTGATACTGATGTGCAGGGGTCAGCAGAGCATGCTGAGAAATCCTGACACCACGACAAAGTCTGTCTGTTTCAACATCAATCCACGCACAGGCTTGGAGATGCCCTTCACTTCTAACAAGCATCCTGGAATATCTCTGAATGGCCTGCATTTACACACTGCTCTCACAGTGCAGGTGGGTAAATATTCCTGTCCAGACTTCGTTCATCCACCTGCGAGGGTCTTGCGATAACTGCCGGGGGGTCAGATGGCTCTAAGGCAGGAAATTATTCCTGGCTTCGCCTCTGAGAACAAAGTGCCCTGAAGCAATCTGTGCACTTGCAAAGCATCATGGTTAGACTCCTGAATCACCACTCATCCATTTCCAGACTTGGTTCGAAGCCAAAGCAAAGGTAAGCAGCCAAGAGGTGGCCCTGTCCACACAGCCAGAGGTTCTCCAGATGCAGAGAGACCCCCTCCTCCTCCAGGGGCCACACTTCCTGCAGATTCAGGGTTTCCTGTTAAGTGGGTCCAAAGATAACGCTGCTATTGATTGATCCCAAGCATCATTTTGCAGTCTCACGGATCTTTTAATTAGAAAAGATCTGCCTGCTAATGCGCCTATGATATCCTTTACCTGTGTGGCATGCTCGGTTGCTCAGTTATGTCCGACTCTTTGGGACCCCATGGACTCCAGCACACCAGGCTCCTCTGTCCATGGGATTTCCCAGGCAAGAATACTGGAGTGGGAAGCCATCTCCTACTCCAAGGATCCTTTACCTAGTTATTTCCAAAATTCCCTGGCAATCCGCCTTCCCGGGTTGCAGACAGGATGCCCACCACAGGGAGATCTTCAGGGGGGAGATGAGCAGTAGCGGCAGTTTTGCTCCTGTCTGAGTGCTGGGGGCAGGAAGGAGGCAGGTGAGCCCACCCAGAGGACAGAGTCCTGGAGGTGAAGGGGGGCTGGAAGCTGAGACCCACTGTCTAAATTGACAGATCTTTTAGGGTGGGTCCCCAGATCCCCACCCACACCTCAGCCACATCCTCCGAGGCGGCTTTCCCCCAGGTGGGAGACGCTGGGATACAGGAGTGCTTCACCGTGTCCCTAGGGGTGGTCATCTGGACCAGGCAGGTACAACTCACCCATCCTGGCAGCTTCTGAGGCTCAACCGTCCTCCTGAATGGAGGACACATACCCTGGGAGCTGTGGGGTAGCCCTCACCTCACTGTAACGCAGCTGGCAAAGCAGGTTTGCAGAGTGGAGAAAGCAGAAGGAAAATGGAAATGAGAGGCCTCGGAGGGGAGGCAGAGCAGAACAAATAAACATGGACCGTGAGTCGTGCTTCCTGGTGGCTCACGGTGAAGAATCGGCCTGCAGCGCAGGAGACGCAGGTTCAGTCCCTAGGTTGGAAAGATCACCTGGAGAAGGGCAGGGCAGCCCACTCCAGCATTGTTGCGGGAGAATCCCATGGACAGAGCAGCCTGGAGGGTTACAGTTCGTGGGGCCACAGTACAGCAGAACACGACTTAGTGACTAAACAAGAAAACAGCTCTGCATCCCCGGTTCCAGCACCCACAAGAATCGCCTCGCCCTTGGATTCTATGCCCTGAAAACGGGTTCTCTTTTATCCCTTTGCCTCTTCTGAAATGAATTTCCCTCCTTTCAGCTGCAAGCTCTTTTTTTAAATCAAGACAAAAGCCACAGTTGCGATAAAGTCTTGAGGGCTGACGGTGGAACAAGAGAACAGCAGGTGGGAAACAACCACTGAAATGTTTGCCTCTGGGAGAGACTGAGCGTGGCTGACGTCTGCTCCAAAGCAAAAAGAAGAATCCTGAGTCCACTCCACCTGCCCTGCCGGATGCAGGGCCACTCCTGCTCGCTGCCCGGCCCCGCTTCCAGCCCCAGACCAGATCCGGGGAGGGGCCCCTCCCCAGCAAGGCCGGATGCTCAGAGCAGGAAGAGACCGTGCATCTGTTTCCAAGGCTGATTGGAATGCTCAACAGACCTCATGGCAGGAGAAAGGGGAAGACTTGCTGCTTGGTAATTCCAGCTCAGGTGAATCTCTGATACAGGAGCAGAAGTGATCAATCCAGAAAAAAAAACAAAACAACTAACTTAGGTGTTTGTCCCCTGCTTTCACCTTCAGAACTTTGCTCCCAGAGAAACCACCGGGGACAACTAAGAGGGAAAGAGAGCTGTTGACACGTGAGCAGAGGGAGCTCTTGACGTTGCGGCGGTGGGCGGGGGGGGGGGGGCGCATGGTGGCCACACGGAGTGCTGTCTATACCGGCCACATGGAGCAGGGGCCCCAGCCCGTCCCCCTCCCCGAGGAGGAAGAGGGCAGCCAAGGTCTCCCAGCCGACAGTGGAGGAAGCGAGCAGGACAGGGACTGCAAGGCTCAGGTCCAGGCCCAGCTCATTCTTTCCCCTAAAATATGGCCTAATCATTTTATCCCACACGTGACACTGAGGGATGTTACAGAGGCTCCAGTTTACATAAACTGGGGGAGGGAGGAAACCCCACACCCAGAACACCCGGGCGGGTGCCTGTGTCTCAAACACAGTAGGAGAGAGGGGCACACGGGCCCTTCTCTGGCGGCCCAGGGATTAAGAATCCGCTTCCAGGGACGGTGGATACTTGTGTGTGCGACTGAGCCCCTCTGCTCTGCATCCGAAACCACCACAGGGTTGTTAATCGGCCACGCCCCAACACAAAACAGGAAAGCTCAAAAGAAGAAAAAAGAATACGCTTTGCAATGCAGGGACCTGAGTTTGAACCCTGGTCCGGGATCGAAGAGCCCTCATTCCACGGAGCAACTGAGCCCTCACGCCGCAACTAGAGGGTCCCCGCGCTGCAACACAAGACCATGAACAACGCAGTGAAGATCCCGCATGCTGCAACGAAGACCCCACACGGCCAAGTAAATAAACATTTATTTAAATAAAAACCCAAAAAAGGAAAGACACAGCAAATCACTGCAGAGAGAGGAGATGGGGACACGGTGAGGTGGGTGTTTTGAGAAAGGAAAGTGGTTCTGCCATTAGACTGGAGGCTGGAATAATATTTTGAAGGGTAGGGGTGGGGAAGTCACAAGGAACGTAATCAAGTGAACTGTATTATTTTCAATCCTGTTCACATCAACCCTGTGAATATTCCACTTAATTCATCATCATTGGATCTGCCAGCAAAGCTGCAGGGTGCAACTTCAGCCCAAGGTTCAATTCCACCCAGGCGGGGAGCACAGCATTTTCTCATGTCCCCGAGAGCTGCCTAAAGAGAAGGATGAGGTTTTTATAACATCCTGGGTGACAGGCACCTTTCTGAAAGCAGCCGCCACCCCCAGAGGACTCCCTGCGAGGGTGGAAGGGTCCCTAGGAGGATGGAGGAGGTCCCCTGGGAGGGGAGCGGGATCCTGGGGACCCCTAAGGTGGTCCAGGCTGTGCTGGTGAACTTGCAAAATGAAGCAGAGCTTTACGGAACGTTATTCAAATCCATCGATACCAAATGCTCCATAATCCACCCATCTTTCCTTCAGACGCGCACACGCGTGCACACACACACACGCACACCCCCCGCACCAGTCATGCGTCTGTACTCCTATATTCACGTGAGTCGTATTGATCACGTTTGTGTGTGCATTCATCCATGCTTATCTATCCCAGAGTCAGGATTTCTCTCCTAACCCGACTCCTTCCTCTTTAGCACTGCGGTGCACAGGCTTAGCTGCCCCGAGGCATGTGTGATGTTCGTTCCCTGACCGGGGATCAAACGGAGTCCCCTGCACTGGAAGGCGGATTCATACCCGCTGGACTGCCAGGGAGGTCCCCCTAGAGCACTTTCAAGGTTTCTGTGTTAGCGACTCCTTCTGCACAGTTAAACCTGAATTTTTTTCCTGAACATTGCCTCAGACACCACCATGGACACAGTCGTCTGCCGTGTCCAGAAACCTCCAGCCCAGTGGGTGGAAATAAAGGCTGGATTGTGATGGTTGAATATATAAAAACAAAACGACCCTGAACCCCTTACAGAGAGGAGTGGTCCCTCCTCCGAGGACCACTCACAGAGGGCAGCTGCCAATGCTTCCCACCAGGGGGCTGATCCTACAGCGAAAGGGAGTGCTAGTCGCTCAGCCGTGTCCAACTCTGGGAGACTCCACGGACTGTAGCCCGCCAGCCTCTTCAGGTCTATTGGCAGCTTTGTCATTTCCCTGTGTCCCCAGCCACGACACGAGCCCCGAGGCTCCACCCGGGCACCCAGCACGAGCCGGTCCTCGGTGATGAGGTGACCAAGAGGAAGCGCATCATGTGAGCCTGTATCCCGTTGTTGGGGAAACACCGAAACCGCTCACCCAGGCACCATAGTAATCACTTGCATGAGTTCCTTTACGACAGGAGGTCCCCGTAAGGAACGTGGAACTAACAAGCCACCACCAACCAGAAGAATTCAGGGAAGATCAAAAGGAGAGAGGAGGTCCCAGCCCATGTGTCCTACCAACTTCCCAGAACCCATCTTGGCTGACCGGTGCACGGGCCACCAGGAAGGACCCTGAATCAGAGTGACTGCCCAGAGACAACCTGGAAACCAACTCCACCACCATAAAACCTGGGGCCTGGAGCCACGTGGCAGGGCAGTCCTGCCGGGTTCCCTCACCCCACGGCTCTCCACCGGCGTGACCCTTCCCAACAAAGCCTCTGGCTTCACCAGCGCGTGTGTCTCCTCAGACAATTCACTTCTGAGTGTTAGACCAGAGCCCCCTTTGGGCCCTGGGAGGGGTCCCCCTTCCTGCAGGAGCACCTGGATTAGATGAACCCTAATTACGCAGCATCATGTGAAAGGATTCAAAAGCATCAGCATCTCCATCGAGAAGGGCCGCAACACACACGCCTCGAAAGATCGCCGTGCGTATCTGAGAAAGACCCGTCAGCCTCACGTTACCCTGAGAAAAGTGGGGGTGTAAGGGGGCGTGCTTTGGAGGGGAAATGCTGGGAAAGAATTTGAGGTCTTTCACGTCGTCCCAGTGTAACTGTGTCTCCCTCTTGGCCTCTCTCCTAGTTGGTCTCCCTCTCCCCCCTCCCCGCCCCCGCCGCCTACAGCCAGCGCTCTGAGATCAGCTATCACACTGGGCCCTTGAATGGTAATGCGTGCAGCAAAATTATCGGTGGCTTTATCATCAGGCCCATTTCCCTGACTCCTTTGAAGGGCAGGCAATTAGACCCTCGAAGATAATTATTTCCACTCCGGTCAGTGTCATGTTAAAATGAGGCGACTGGGAGAAGAGGGCTCCAAACCTTTCATCGGTAATTGGTGTACGACTCTCATTGAAACCCACCAATTATTTTTTCCCCAATTATTCATGAAAGATAATTAGGGTGGAAGGAAAATCTGCAGCTGGGCATGGAGGAAAATGGCAGGTGATTTTCGATGAGACAGACTTTTCCAGCCGCTGGGTCTTGGATGCCCCTACAGACAGCCCATCAGACCCACTGCTTGGAGGAGTCGTGATGCATTTGGACAGACCCTCACGACGAGTGTGCTTTATTCTGCTTCATGTTGGGCTCACATTTCCATGCAGAAGGCAAGTGATTGGATGGATGGGGCTTTGTTTTCATTTTGAAAATGGCACAAGTGGGTCCCTTCTGTCCTGAACCAGGGTGGCTCCCTGACCAGAAGCAAAGCTCTGGGAAAACCAGTAACCTCATCCTGTGGAAAGGGTGTCACTCCTCTTGGAGATTTCAGGGGAAAAGCCAGCCTGTACAGCTGACCCTTGAACAACACAGGTCTCAACTGTGCAGCTCCATCTGTACACGGATTCTCTTTGGTCAAAAACACCGCAGTACGATGCCATCTGTGGTCGGCTGGACCGCAGATAGGGAAGACCCTCGGATAGCGAGGGCCCACTCTCAGTGATACCCAGATTTTTAAAAACTAGGTCAGCATCTACACAGGGAATGGGAAAACCAAAGAGAGTGACGTCACTGTGCTGCATGTTTGCACAGCTCTTACTTTCAAGTTAAAAAGAAAACCCTCCAACCCGCCTTGAAACCTCACAGCATCCTTCAAAGGAACGGAAGTCCCTGTCCTCAGGCAGCCAGCTCTGCGCGTGTCTTTCTGCCCAGCCAGTTCCAGTTAAAGTGAAAGTCACTCAGTCGTGTCTGACTCTTTGCACCCCCATGGACTATACAGTCCATACAATTCTCCAGGCCAGAATACTGGAGTGGGTAGACTTTCCTTTCTCCAGGGGATCTTCCCAACCCAGGGATGGAACCGGGGTCTCCTGCATCACAGGTGGATTCTTTACCAACCGAGCTATCAGGGAAGCCCAGAGTTACCCAGAAATCCAGGGCTCGCCTTCTGGCCCTGGTCTGACACTCTTGGCTGCAGCATATAGGTATGGTATCAGAGAAACAGGCAAACACATACAAGAGAAGAGAAGAAATAAATTACCAACCAAGTAAAGCCACTTCTCGGGGGTTCTGAGAGTCTGTCCCGTTGTGCAACTTCAACAGTCAATTCTCAGAAACGCTGACTTAGCAGCTGCTGGGCAGACAATCTGGAGAAAAGCTGCAAATACTGAAAATGACCCCACTTTATTTCTAAAAAGCCTGCCCCTCTGACTCAACACCTCCCAAACCCCCAGCTCACGGCTGCTCTGAAAGAGACAGTAAGCGACCCGGGAGACCTGGCTTGACTGATAAAACAACATCCGGATGGAGGAGCAAGGATGCCCAAAGGCAGGTAGGGTGGCGAGACACTGAGCTCACACCTCTCCTCCTTCGGGTCCTTTCCTTCACGGTCGGGCATCACCCTGTGATCAGGCCCCTCGTGGCGAGACACTGAGCTCACACCTCTCCTCCTTCGGGTCCTTTCCTTCACGGTCGGGCATCACCCTGTGATCAGGCCCCTCGAGGGATGGGTTCTCAGAGGCAGAGAACCTCCACTCTGCACGGAGTTTACAGGGGTCACAGGAACAAGATGACCAAAGACGGGGAACTCGAGTGGATGGTGAACGCCCTTCTCAGCTCTCAGGACAGGGTGTCCAAGTTCAGGGGGGAGGCATTTTGATCATACCTGTGAACCCTGGAAACAACTCTTCATAAGCACGGAGCACAGTGAGGTGAGCTCTCAGAGCCACCCCTAAGGCTTTTGTCAGCCTGCATTTGTGCTCCACTCCCTGTCATCTCGGAGGCATCTGGGCTGAGAGGAAGCTGGAAGGAGCGGACGAGTCCCAGCCAGGTCCCAGCCACACTGCCGGGGAAGAGGCACGTGCTGCCTGCAGTCTGCCCGAGGAGACTCGGACCCTTCGCCCAGCCCTCCTGGAGCTACAGGGCCAACCTGTTGCCCACCCTACGTTTAGATGGTCAGCAGATGCCGAAATAATTCAATGGGAAAAGAAAAATCCTTTCTAAAGGTGCTGCTGAATATCAGTATGTTAAGGAAGGAAGGAGGACGGAGAGACACAGGGAGGGACAGAGAAAGAAAAGAGAAAGAGAAAGGAGGCGGCGGGAGGCAGGAAAGGAAGGAAAGGTTGAATCCTGACCCCCCCATAACTCCATCAACAAAAATCAATACGAGATGTCTTACAGGCTTTAATACGATGCTAAAACTAGAAAGCATCTAGAAAAAAGTGTAGGGCAGTCTCTTCAAAAACCTGAGGGCAGGCAAAGATTTCCTAGAAAAGACACAAAAGTCACACACCATAAAAGGATTTGATTCAACTGAATCAAAATTGTAAAGCTTTTTCTCATCAAAAGATGCCATTAAAAAAAACAAACTGAAAATGCAGACTACAGATGGGTTAAAAAAAATACAATACATATAACTATCTAACAAAGGACTTGTATCCAGTAGATATCAGGAAGGTTTATAAATCAGGAATAAAAAGACAAAGGACCCATTAAAAAATAATGGGAAAAGATTTGAACCTCACAGAAGTAAATGTACAAGGAGCCAATAGGAACTTAGCAATGTATTCAACATTTCTCTCATCTGGGAAACATGAAACTGCATGAAACATGAAACTCTAAAACGACGAGATTCCAATTGATACAAACTCAATGACAGAATGGTTGAAACTAACAAAAACACCACCACCAAGCCTTGGAAGGGTGCCCACAGGAACGCTCCTACACAGCTGCCATGGGTGTCAAATGCCGAGACCGCTTTGGAGAACCACCTGTCTCTTCTAAAGTATAACATTCATGTATTCTATGATCCAGCAGTTTCACTCTTATTTCCCCATGTACCCCAAAGTATGCAAATACGTCCGTAAGTGCATGCTCAGTCGCTCAGTTGTGTCTGGCTCTTTGCAACCCCATGGACTGCAGCCGGCCAGTCTCCCCTGTCCATGGGATTTTCCAGGCAAGAATACTGGAGTGGGTTGTCATTCCCTCTTCAGGGGACCCAGGGACTGACTGAACCTGGGTCTCCTGAATTGCAATTCAGGAGGATTCTTTACTGTCTGAGCCACTAGGGAACCCCTTATTCATATACTGTCCCCAGCTAAACATGCAAGAACCCGGCTGTTTCATGATGAAATCCATTCATCTGTGGATTGATTCCAAAAAGACTCAAAAGCAAAGAAACACCATCGCAACAGAAGTTGTAATCAGTGTGTGCCTTTATACAGGGCAAGTCAATAGGAAGTAGGAAATGATTGCAAATATTAATCATGATCAAATGAAACTCATATAAACATATATTCTGGAGCTGGGAGAAAGGGGGCAGGAAAAGGTATGCTTTCATAACAAGGAATCATTTTGTAATGTATAAACATTTACATATATTTTAAATTTTAAAAGTTAAGACATAGGAATCCTATCTTTTTAACGGTCCTCATACTATTTTTTTCTTATCTTTCTAGGTCTTTTGTGAATGACAGTCTTTTTAGTTAAAAAAAAAAAACTAAAAAATTTAAAGTTTAGCAATTCCCTTAACTACAGTTTCTTTTGCTTCAGCTAAATTCAAATAAAATCAAAATTAATACTTCTTTTAAAACAACTCTGTGAAACATGGGTGGCACTGCCCAGCTGTCCCAAATGGTCACAGACACACACGGGACCCTTGCAGCAAAGCTCTGGTCCAGAACAGCACAGACACGAGACTGCCTGAGTGAGGAACCCCAGACGGAAGCTGATGCGAACTGCAGGCGGGCACTGTCTTAAGGCAGAGACTACTGAACTGTCTCCAAAGTACATGTACAGACCTACCTGGATGGCGTTTTACAATTTACATGGTCATTTAACAGTTAGGCCCACTTAAGAGGCTCTGCCTACACTCGCTGGTTCTTCAACAAACTTCTGCGCTGGGAAGAACTATGGTCTTAGTGGGCTCACGCCCGGAGCGCCCCTGCACTCCAGCCACTGTGGGGGGCGGCGCTGGAGACACAGAGAACCAAAAAGACCAAGTTGCTGCCCTGTAAATAATTCACTGCCTAGTGCATCTGGTGGAAAGGGAGGAGGGACTACAGATAGTGTTTTTAGTTTATTTTTTAAATTGAAGTAGAGTTGATTTACAACATACATTACTTTCAGGTGTACATCAAATTGATTCAGAGAGAGAGAGAGATATATATATATATATATATATATATATCAGATTCTATATAAACATATCTATATTTCAGATTACTTACCCTTATAAGTTTTTATAAACTATTGAGTATAGTTCTCATGCTATATAGGAGGTCTTGTTGGTTATCTACATTATATATAGTACTGTGTATCTACTGGGGCTTCCCAGGTGTCATTAGTGGTAAAGAACATGCCTGCCAACGCAGGAGACATAAGAGACGCAGGCTCGATCCCTGAGTCAGGAAGATCCCCTGGAGGAGGGAATGGCTACCCACCCCAGTATTCTTGCCTGAAGAATCCCATGGACAGAGGAGCCTGGCGGGCTACAGTCCGTGGGGTCACAAAGAAGTCAGACGTGACTGAAGGGACTTAGCACAGCACAGTGTGTATCTGCTAATCCCAAACCTCTAATTTATCCCCCGCCGTTCCCCTTTGGTAATCACAATTTGTTTCCTATTTCTGGGGGGTCTATTTCTATTTCGTATGTACGTATATTTGTATCATTTTTTTAGATTCCACATATAAGTGATAGCACATGGCATCTGTCTTTCTCCATCTTGCTTCACTTAGTATGATCATCTCTAGGTGCACCCATGCTGCTGCACAGGGTACCATTTCCTTCTTTTCCTGGCTGAGCGGTACTCCACTGTGTGTATGTACCGCGTCTCCTTTATCCATTCAGCATCTGTCAGTGGACGTTAGGTGGCGTCCTCGTCTTGGCCATTGTCAACAGTGCTCCTATGAACGTGGGGGTGGTGGTGGTGCGTGTATCAGGATAGCCAGAAAGGTTGTTCGGGTTCTCCATTAACATCCAACAAAAAACCTAAACAAAATTTTCGGCCAACCCAGTACCTTTTGAATTTTGGTTACAGAGAGTTTTAATACAGAATAACAATACTGGTCTCAGCTTGCTGAGGCTCTAGGGTAGCGAGAAAAAGTCATGATCCTGCCCAGAAGGTCAAAGAGCCTTAAGATCAAAAGAGGTGCCTGAACCATCTTGAAGGATAAGTGGTTCTCTGAGCAGAAGGAACACTTCCTAGAGGCGAGGAAAGGACAAGGTTTTCTTTTTAGAACTGCAAGTAGCCCTTTGTGGCTGGAATGCAGCATGTGTAGGAAGGGGACGATAAGAGGCCATGCCCCACAGACAGGCAAGAGGCAGATGATAAAAGCTCTGGGCCGTGTTAAGAACATTGGATTTTATCCTACAACTGCTGGAAGGTTTAAGCCTAAATAGGAAAGCCAGTGCACCCAATCTGCATTTTATAGAAAGTTCACAATCACAGCGGTAAGGAGATGGATGCAAGAGAGAATCCATGTTCGTTCTGAGATCCGGTGGTGCATCCCTCGGAGGTTTAGACGTAAACAGGATAAAGGCAAAAAGATGTTTCTAGACCTCTATTCGTGAAGGATCAGAATGCCTGAAAGATGTTCATTAAAAACGCGCATGACGTTCTTTCCTCGTTTTTCAAGTGGAAACGCTGACATCTGTGTCAACAACCAGCCTGATGATGTGAAGATGAAGCGTGCACACCATGCTGCCTTTCACTTAATGAAAATGGAAGGAAGTGTTACAGGGGCTGTAATTCAAATGAGTCTGGTATGCGTTAACTAAAAGCATACCTTGACCGAGTATATCAACTACCATCTCATCTTGGCCAGCATGGGCTCCAGAATGAAAATTCTGTGAGATTGAAAATGGAGAAGAAGAAAAGCTGACTTTCATAGTCAAATAAACATAACACAATATGCTTTGAAGCATCCGTTCATAGTAAAGATGGAAAAATGGGGATTGGATCTAACCTTCCACCCGAAACAACCAGAACAAAACAGACACAATACATAAAGCAACCATTTAAAGTGGGCAGTGAGCAAAAAAGACCGTAATCTCTGAGAGAAGGGAAACAAATGAAGTGAGCCCTGTGATGTTCCCAAGTCACCACCTTGAGAGTTTCCAGGATGTGGACAGAGGGACCTTGGCTGGAAGCTGGCCGATGCCCGGCGTCGAGGAGACAGAGCGGATGATGCGGAAGCAGGCTGAATGATGCTCAACACCATTCAGCACCAGGGCAGTGCTAATTAAAACCACAAGGAAATACCATTGCACACCGAGCCTGGCGGGCTACAGTCCGTGGGGCTGCAAAGAGTCAGGCGTGACTTAGTGACTGCACAGCGACAAAGCTAAGATGATAAACACTGAACGTGCAGAGCGCTGGTGCAGATGTGGAGGAATGGGGCCTCTCATAAACTGCTGATGGCAACGTGAAATGGCAGAACCACTTGTGAAGAGAGTTTGTCAGTTTCTTAAAAAGTTAATCATACACCTATCATAGGGCTTCCCAGGTGGTCAGGGGTAAAGACTCTGCCTGCAATTCAGGAGACTTGGGTTCGATCCCTGGGTCAGGAAGATCCCCTGGAGAAGGGAATGGCAACCCACTCCAGTATTCTTGCCTGGAGAATCCCATGGACAGAGGAGCCTAGTGGGTTACAGTCCACGGGGTCGCACCTGAGAGACTACACAACACCCATCAGGAACCAGCCACGCTGCTTCAAGATATTCATCCCAAAGAAATGACAGTACATGTCCACGCAGAGATTCATAGGCGAATGTTCACTGCAGGTTTCTCTCTAAATAGCCCCAAACTGGAGACAACCTACATGTCTTCCAATAAATGAGGAGACAGCTTTGATATGCCCACAAAAATAAAAGGAATTACCTCAGTGGCGGTGGTTCCGCAGGTATACACGTGTTGAAATTCATCACGTGGTACCCTTTAGTGCGTGCAGTTTATCATGCATCACCTGTAGCTCAATAAAGCTATTAAAAATATTTGGAAAATTCTGGTTAAATAATATTAAATGAGTTTGTCCTCTGTAGGATTTCCAGAGCCTCTAAATGCTAAGTGGGTATCAGTCTGCGAAAAGAGAATCTAATATATGTTATTTCCCAAACTTACGCTTCCACGGAATGATTTTTCCCCTTTTATTCTTTTACTGAGAGCTCTCACAGAGCTGGCATTCCATGGATCACTTAGGGAAATAGGACAAAATCTGCCGTTGATTTAGAAATTTCTAAGTGGCAAACGACAAGAAGATGCCTCTCTAAATTGTCTTCAAAACAAAAGAGGTTCCTGATTTCATGAAGTCTGCACCAGAGACTGTGAAAACATCCCAGATGCCTAAATAAATGTGCGTACTTTGCTTAAAAGGCTGCAGAATTACTTTAGCTTCTTCTTGCAGCTACAGATCATGCTTGTGTCTTTTTTCAGTTTCTACTAAATAAGCTATTGGCGAGAATTTATTGGTATTTTCCTCCTCCATCCCATGACATCTGCTGGAGCTGGTGGTTATTGTAAATAATAATAATACTCAATTATCTGAGCACTGCAGAGAATAGCATTCTAAGGAAGCCAGCAAAATTGCTTTTTCAACTCCTTTTTAACAGAACACACCACACACACCCACAGTTCAAGAGAGGAGCAGAAGAGAAAAGCTCAGAAAACCCAAGTACAATGATTAGAAAGATGTTTCTGGACTCTTGGAATTCCATTGTGTACTGCAAATTTCACTGCCCTGCTCCCATTGGCTTTGACCACTGCAGGGCTGACCCCAACAGCCGCAGCTCTCCACAGATGCCTTTTTAACCACATCCTCCGGCCGGGCTGCTCCGCTGTTCCACTCTCTCAAGGCCCTTCAAGCCACCATTTAATCTAGTAGTCTGAGTTTCATCTGGAGCTCTAATCATGGCAAGGAATCACATTGACTTGGATAAGACTGGGTCACCTGCTTTTCCTGATGAAAGATTGCATAGCCTGCCTGAGGCAGAGGATGCTTTTAGGTGGAATCACCCAGAGTGTGCATCCCTCAGCCCCGGGTCACTCAGGTGGATTGGCTCAAATGGAAACGCAGGCCAGCTGGATGAAGCAGAAGCTGGAATCAAGATCACCAGGAGAAATACCAATAACCTTAAATATGCAGATGACACCACCTTAATGGCAGAAAGCGAAGAGGAACTAAAGCGTCTTTTGTTGAAGGTGAAAGAGGAGAGTGAAAATGCTGGCTTAAAACTCAACATTCAAAAAACTAAGATCACGGCATCTGGTCCCATCACTTCACAGCAAATAGATGGGGGGAAATGGAAACAGTGAAAGACTTTATTTTCTTGGGCTCCAAAATCACTGTGGATGGTGACTGTAGCCATGAAAATTAAAAGACGCTTGCCTCTTGGAAGAAGAGCCATGATAAAACTAGACGGCATATTAAAAAGCAGAGATACCACTATGCCAACAACGGTCCATACAGTCAGAGCTGTGGTTTTTCCAGTAGTCATATATGGAAGTGAGAGTTGGCCCATAAAGAAGGCTGAGGGCCAAAGAACTGATGCTTTTGAATTGTGGTGTTGGTGAAGACTCTTCAGAGTCCCTTGGACAGCAAGGAGACCAAACCAGTCAACCCTGAAGAAAATCAACCCTGAATATTCATTGGAAGGACTGATGCTGAAGTTGAAGCCCCAATACTTTGGCCACCTGATGCGAAGACCCTGATGCTGGGAAAGATTTAAGGCAGGAGAAGGGGATGACAGAGGATGAGATGGTTGGATGGCATCACCGACTCAATGGACATGCGTTTGTGCAAACTCTGGAAGATGATGAAGGACAGGGAAGCCTGGCGAGCTGCAGTCCATGGGGCCGCAAAAAGTAGGACACAACTTAGCGACCGAACAAAAACGAGAGCTTCATTTAGAGTTCAGTATGAAGGAACAGACACCCTGCCCACTGACCTGTGCTGTGCCTTGCTTACGATTTTCCAGGCAGCTTTCTGTTCTAAACTATCGTACTCAGTATTTTAATGACCGGACCACATTGCTATGGTGGGAGATGGAAGCAAGAAAGTTCAGGGGTCTATCTTGAATGGTAGATTTTATTTTTTTTTTTAGGATTGTTATACATATTTCTTTATTTCTGTTTGAGTCGGGTCTTAGTTGGGGTGCACAGACTCCGAAGCTGTGGCCCCACAACAGGCAGGATCTCAGTTCCCCAGTCAGGAATGGAGCCCAGGGCCCCCTGCATCAGAAGGTAGACTCTTAACCACTGGGACCACCAGGGACGTCTGTTAAATGGTAGATTTTAAAAGGGAAACATTAGACAAACTGAAACATATAAAATAAGAAATAGAAGAAGAGGTATTCTGTGTTCTTGCACAGAAAGGTTGCAAAGCATAAGGCTACTAACTCTTTTCAAATTAATAGCTTTAACACAATTCCAGTCGAAATCAGTTCAGTTCAGTTCAGTCACTCAGTCATGTCCGACTCTGTGACCCCATGGACTGCGGTACGCCAGGCTTCCCTATCCATTGCTATCTTCCGGAGCTTGCTCAAACTCATGTCCATCAAGTCAGTGATGCCATCCAACCATCTCATCCTCTGTTGTCCAGTCGAAATAGCTGTAGAATTTTTAAACTGAACAAAGAGAGTCTAAAGGGTCATCTGGAAATAAGGAAAAATTCATAATGGGTGGGACTCACTGCTAAGGATTTTATAAAACAGTAATAATTAAGACATCTTTCTTGCTGTAGAAGGATACTTAACTCTCTTTAGATTTCTCATCACCTTAAAAAGGCTATTTCGACAAAGGTGTTACACACGGCACTCGAATGACTTTGCGTGGATGTTTCTAGAGCACTGCCAAAACATAGCAATTCTTATCCGGTTGTCTCGAGGCCTTCTGATGATACCTGTAGGTTACCTAAAGAGAAAGATTCCCTGTGGACTGGATTCGGATTCTAAAAATCGACATCTAGTTTCTTTCTACGTTGTCAGACCAGCTTTTCCTCAGCATCTGCTTCCTCACTGCCTATCCAGATGAAATGGGCTTATGATGGAGTCTGGAATGTCAACGCTCCCTGGGTACTCAAGTTTCATATTTATTCAAATCAAGCTTTGGGTCTATGCAGCTGTGACTCTATTCCAAAGGCAGGATTAAATCTATTCATACTTTTGAGGGGAGGGGCTGTGCCATGGGGCATGTGGGATTTTAGCTTCCGGAACAGGGGCTGAACCCATACCCCCTGCAATGGAAGTGCAGAATCTTAACTAATGGACTGCCAGGGAAGGTCCCTCTAATAGTACTTTTGACATCCCTGTTAGCTAAGAGCTCAGCTCTCACAAGGATCAAGTTCTCATCTAGACCCTTCTGCGTTAATTGGAGATTTAAGCTCCATAATCGGTGATGTCAGTGTTCATGTAGATAAACCACCCGATACCTTGGTTTCAACCCCTTATTTGGTTCCTAACATGCTTCACCTTCAGTGAATTGTCCTACACCCTATTTTACCCAAAGAGTCCCAAGGGCATTGCCAATACACGAGCTGCCTCCAGAATTTCAATTCTAGGCATTTCAGGTGGCTGACACCTGCTCCTTCCTTCCCGACCCTCAACCCACTCACTCTCTGGTCCTGCTGCTGCTGCTGCTAAGTCGCTTCAGTCGTGTCCGACTCTGTGTGACTCCAGAGACGGCAGCCCACCAGGCTCCCCCGCCCCTGGGATTCTCCAGGCAAGAACACTGGAGTGGGTTGCTATTTCCTTCTCCAATGCATGAAAGTGAAAAGTGAAAGTGAAGTCGCTCAGTCGTGTCTGACTCTTTGCAACCCCATGGACGGCAGCCCACCAGGCCCCTCCATCCATGAGATTTTCCAGGCAAGAGCACGGGAGTGGGTGCCATCGCCTTCTCTGCTCTCTGGTCCTACCAGCACCTTTTTCCCCATGGCCCAACCACCATTTTGCTTTTGACACTCACCTTCTGTCCTCCCTTCGCTGCTTAGCCAGCAGCGGTCCTCTGTTACACCCACCCACACACGTGCCTAATTAATGTTGACCCTCCCTCTTCTCTGCACCTGTTCCCAAAGAACTGAAGGGGGATGGAGAAAAGTGTCCATGCTGATGTGGCCCCAGGATTCGTTCTGTTGTTTGTGCTAAGTCATGTCCAACTCATTGCGACCTAGTGGACTGTAGCCCGCCAGGGTCCTCTGTCCATGGGATTTTCCAGATAAGGACATTGGAGTGGGTCGCCATGTCCTTCTCCAGGGAGATTATGATGGCACCAAATAGATGCTCACTGAGGGAGTGGATGAATGAATGAAGCCGTCAGTCAATCAACTGATCATCAAATCAAGTTAGAAGCTGCATCCTTGGCTCGCTCTTCTGGTCTGTATCAGAAGGGGATCTATGCAGAGGAAACAACAAAAACTGTTTTTAAGCACGGAGCCTAAACCCAGGAAGGACAAGTCTGTGACGACTGTGTACACTTCTCCTGGGGGGCTTGCTTTTTCATCTGCACCCTCTCCCCTGTGCGCAGTAGGTGACGCTGAGAAGCAGGGAGAAACGTCAGCAAGTGGAGCTGGGAACAGTCCCCGCTGCCTTCAACAGTCCCCTTTATGTCCTCGTGACGAGAACCATCAGCTGGTTGCATCTATAATTTTCTGTTTAGGTAACATCTTATTTGCATGCTGAAACCATGTTCTTTTTTTCCCTGTTACTGATGTAAAAGATTGCTTCTTTCTAATTATGTTGAGGGCACTCAGGGAATTCAAAGAGCAAAAAATATGTCAGGAACAATTTACAAATGGTGGCTATTTCTGTACTCGCTCGCCTGGACTCCAGAAAATATAGAAAGGGGGAAAAAATACCCATTAAAAACACCAGCTCTTCTCAGCAGATCTCTGTCTGCATTTGTTCTTTCAGTCCTAGCTATATACAAACCTAAACCCGAAATATGAATGTGACTGCAGAAAAATTTCTTTTTCCCCATATCTTGATTGTTTTCAGGAGGAGTTCAGAAATGAAAGTTTCCCTAAAGGCTTTGGTCTCTCCCTGGAAACTCCATTTCTCTTGCCCTCAAGTCACTCACTGTTTTTAAAAACATGCATTTTTTCCTATTTTTGTTAACTGAGCCATCGCAAGAGCTAGAAGATTCTTCCCAGAATTATACAAGTCAGGACGGAATAATTTTTTAAAACTATTAAAAAAAAAAAAGAATCCCGGCTTGTGGGATCTTACTTCCCTGATCAGGGATCAAACTTGTGTCCACTGCAGTGGAAGCGCAAAGGCCTAACCTCTGGACCACCAGGGAAGTCTCAGGATTGAATAATTATTCCACGCATATGGACTATCTGGACTTCCACACTCATCTCAAGGCTCTGAGACTAAAAATCTTTGGTACATTTTGAACTCCGTTAAATTATAAAGTACTCGAAAGCCTAAAATATGCCTTCTGTTTCTTGGTATGTTACTAGAGTGCTAAGAAAAGCACTGAACAGACCCCTCAGCATATGAACCTTCCATCCAGAATCCTTGGTAGTGGCGAACAAAGCCACTCAAGAGAACCCAAGTCCAGCAGTTCTACCCGTGACCAAAGACGGGGCAGTGGTTGCTCGTGGAGTTCTTTCAAGAGGCCTTCTGGACCATTCATTCATTAGTTCAAACAGAGAGGCTTCTCAGCATCTTCTAAGCCATGACCTTTACAGAGTCCCGTGCTGCAACATTACTTTGCGTCCTTGGTCAGCTCAGGCTTGTTTCATTCAAAGTACGTTAACCGTGCATAGTCACAGAGCCGAAACAGAGTCATGAAAAGGCCTTCGAGTCAATCAAGATTCTAATACACTCTTGCATGGCCCCAGTATTCCCTGACTCTGAATCTAGGGCGAATCCCCATTTCCCCGTCACAAAGAAAAGAGCTAGCTGGCTCAAATACACAGACTTGTGGAGATGCAGGTGTGGATGGGTTCATCAAGTCTGCTTGCACTGTGGCTTCCCTGGTACTGAATTCATTCATTCAGTTCTATGTGCATACTTAACGTAAAGCATTATACATTAGCTTAGAAATGCTGCTTTTGTTCCTTCTCGCATTTCACAGAGTGGTTTGATTCCATCTCTGTATCTTTGACAGCTTCCCAGGTGGCTCTTGCGGTAAAGAATCCGCGTGCCAATGCAGGAGACACAAGAGACACGGATTCGATCCCTGGGTTGGGAAGATCCCCTGGAAGAGGAAATGGCAACCCACTCCAGTATTCTTGCCTGGAAAATTCCATGGACAGAGGAGCCTGGTGGGCTATAATCCATGGGGTCACAAAGACAGACCCTACTGAATGACTGAGCATGCATGCATAGGCACGCCCATAGTTTTAAGCAGAATTATTAGCTCAGAATGAGATCCCCAGGAGAGGATGTGAAAAAAAAAAAAAAACTAGGTGGAGGAGGGGTGATGCTGATGAAATGCTAGTGGGAAAAAAAGCTAATTTAATGAATAGACAAAGAAGAGGGGCCTCAGAGGGAGATGGAGGAAATATCGCCAGAAAGGAAGGGTAAGCTGAGAACTGGGAGGGAGAAGGACCACAGAAGCCACAGGAAGATATTTCAAGAAGAGGCAGAGGATAGCTGCTGTCAATATACCAGGGATTTCAGCAAAATTACATGATTTCTGATGTTTAGGATTCACTGCTCAGAGGTCACGGGAGGTGAAGAAATGCAAACAGCTAACGTGGTCCTCTGTTTTCAGAAGTTCTGGTGAAAAGATGAGAAGACAAGGTGGGTGGCAGCTAGACAGGGGTGGTGTGGTTGAAGGAAGATGTGTTTTTCCAAGATAAAGAGGCATGTGTGACCTGACTGATGGGAGTCAGGAGAGCAGAGGGTAGAAAGGAAAAACGAATCTTTGATGGAAGACCAGGTGGGCAAAATAAAGCCTGATCTTGACTTTGGGGAGCAGACACCTTGACTTCTGGGTCTGAAGAGAAAAAGAGATGGTTAGTAAGTGGGTAAATTTGGAGCAAGGGGTAGAGGAGCCTGAGGGTGACCTTGTCTTATTGCCTATTATGAAGTCATTTGCTGAGAGTTAGAAGGATGAAGATCGACAAGTGCCGTAAAGAGTCTGGGGCAACTCTGAGTAGTCACTGAGTGCCCAGTTTGAAGAGCTGGCCAAGCCTTGAGGGTGGCAGGGTTGGAGTTCTGGAATCTGGAATGGCACTGATCCCTGGGGTTGTGTGTGATCCTTCTCAGCAGCCCTTGGCAGCCCAAACTGGGGAGCAGAGATGGCTCACAGGACTGGTCCAAGCTGAGGCAGGAGGACGATGTGTGAGGGAAGGGAGCGGGCTGGGAAGTGGGCAATTCAACCAAGGAAAGCAGGGGTGGCCAAAAAATAAGATCTCTGGAGGAAGTGGGATAACATGGGGCATGGAGAGACAGGATGCTGAGGTCAGAGGACGGGATGCTGACAAGTAGTTCTGAGCTGGGAACAAGGCTCTGGGAATGATGGAGGACCAGGAAAGAGCACACCCAGATGTGTCCACGTGGAAGCTGATGGCTATGGGTGGGGTGGGGGGTGCTATGGGTTCAACAAACTCCACTTCCCACATTCCCGGCAGCGATGCGGGTCATGTGACTCGGTCCTGGCCAATGAAACGTGAGCAGAATACACACCATTTCTAGACATGGCCCCTAAAATATCTCTCATAACGTCCTCCTTACTCATGCTCTTTCTTTGTCAGGTTGGCCAAAGGTGAAGGATCCAGTGGGGATACCCTAAGACACCCAGTGGGGGCCACCAGGTGGATGGAGTTTGGAGACCAAAATACAGCAAGAAGCATGTGATGGACTTAGAGCAGAACACGCCTTCCCAACCTACCCCAGTGGGACTGTGGCTGGAGCAGGAACAACTCTTTTCCTGGGGCTTTAGGGGCTGTTTGTTACAGCAGTTGGCTTGTGCGGACTGAAACGGGAGTGCTAAAGCCAGACAGCACAAGCCTCGAGGAGGCAGAGTGACATGATCCCCGCCTCTGCTGGCCCCGCGGCAAGAGTAGCTGAGAGAAGGAGCCTCAGCTTGGACAGGAAAGCACACAGCAGGCGCTCAATAAAGATTTGCTGACTAAATGCTATGAAGGACCAGTAAAGGTACAGGTAAGAATCTTGATTTTTACCAACAACTGCACAGGATGAAACGAGCTTTCCTGACAAGATAAGGAAAGGCATTTATAACTCTCGTTTCTAATTGTAAAAGTTACTGGGAGACCAGAGGAGATGGCAATGAAAAATACAGAATCTTCTTCTCTTGAGAGTTGTAGGGAGAGATAAAAAATGAGATAATTATCTTCCTTGGGAAGAAGAAGGATGAAGGGAAATAGTTTAATAATACTGTATTCCAGGTTGAGTGGTCGATTTCCCCATTGATCGGGGCTGATTTTTTTTCCAGATCTTTTCTAAGTGAGCAGGGCACTGTATTAAATCCCTCGGTTCCAGGGCTATAAAAGGTGCTCTAAACGTCTGTGGATTCTAAGCGACGTGACACCACGCAGAAGCAACTGGTCCACAAACCAGGCCCTGGGCCAACGCACAGTTCGGGTGGTCAGAAGAGCTCAGGGCGGCACTGTTCAAGGAGGGGTCCCGGTCACTGCCCACCCCGCTCCTTCTCCACCTGACTCACTGGGTCCCAGGGATGAGCTCAAGGGAAGAAGGCGATGAGATCAACTCGGAGCTCACTGCCAGCATGGATGTATCTTCCGGGTAAGTTCTCCAGGAGGCAATTATGTTACATCAACCACAAGATATGAGGTCTTCATTATGATTGCTGTGACTGATTTCAAATACAGTGCCCATCGGGACAAGGGCTTTTGCTCCTTTGTCAAAATGATCATTTATACAAAGTTCTAAGAAAACAGTACTCTCTATCCCACAAACAGTATCCTAACCCTACCCCTCAAAAGAGAGAGAGAGAAGAGAAAGGGAAAAGAAACCTGATGCTATTGAGTAAAGGAATGTGGGCCACGGACGTTCAGCCTAACAGGAAGCTCCCTGGCACCTATACGAACAATTTATTCCGTGCAACTCATGCCTGCTACACTGCCTGGTACTCTTCCTTTGGAAGAGCAGTAGGTAGGCAAGGGGGTGCGGGGGGCTTGTCTTTGCTGTCAAAGCCCTGACACACTCATGAGGAGAGCTGTGGTTAGAAAGAGATCGATTCCACCCAGGCCTGGTTCTAGACCCTGATGCCACTCTTCCAATGGGGACCAGGGAAAATAATGGCAGTGGGCGCAGAGCCACGGGAACCTCCTACCCTGTTGCTGGGGATGTAAGTCGACGCAGCCTCTATGGAGGACAGTGTGGAGGTTCCTTAGACGACTAAACATAGAGCTGTCATGTGATCCATCAATGCCACTCCTGGGCATATACCCAGAAAAGACAAAAACTCTATCTCAAAAAGACACATGAACCCCAATGTCCGCAGCAGCACTGTTCACAACAGACAAGGCATGGAAGCCAGATGCCCATTGACAGGTAAAAGGATAAAGAAGATGTGGCACATACATATGATGGAATATCATCAGTCATAACAAAGAGGGAAACAATGCCATTTTCAGCAACAAGGATGGATCCAGAGGTTATCACACTAGGTGAAATACGTCAGAAAGGCAAAGACCATATGATAGCACTTATACGTGTAATCTAAAGAAAATAATACAAATGAACTTACAAAACAGAAATAAATTCACAGACAGAGAAAACAAACTTACGGTTACCAAAGGGAAAAGGGGTGGGGAGGGATAAACTGGGAGGTTGGGATTAATAGATACACACTACTATTTTCAAAATAGATAACCAACAAGGGCCAACTGTATAGCACAGAGAACTAAACTAAATATTTTTAATAACTTATAATAAAAAATTTTTAATAAAAAATAACCTCTAATGGAAAAGAATCTTAAAAACTACACATACACACACACATACACATGTGTAACTGAATCACTTTGCTGTACACTTGAAACTAACACACACTATAAATCAACTAGACTTCAATTAACAAGAAAAAGAAAAAAGCAGGGACCCAAAGGGGTTTCCCCAGTGGCTCAGTGGTAAAGAATCCACCTGAAATGCAGGAGCCATGGGTTCGATCCCTGGGTCGGGAAGAAGGAAGGAAATGGCAACCCGCTCTAGTATTCTTGCCTGGAAAATCCCATTGACAGAGGAGCCTGGCGGGTTACAATCCATGGGGTCACAAAGAGTCAGACACGACTGAAGGACTAAACAACAATAAAACACGCTGAGATGAATAAGCTTTCCCGACCCTTCCTCTAAAGAGAAGCAGAGCCCTTCAGTTGCTAACTGCCCCCCACACCCATCGCAAATTCTCCATGCCTAATTTCCCTCCTCCTTTTCTATTTTCCATTCTTCCAAACTCAGTGACCCCCACCAAGGTTTGCTTTGAGTCCAAGGAAAGAAAATTGCACGTTAACATGACCTTCGGCAAACCCCGGTTGAGACTGTTCAATAAGCTCTTTCTCCCTGAAGAATGCTTGGAAAGTGGTATTTTATCTAACCAAATACTGACTGTAGTTAAATGAAAATTGCTAATACAGATCATACACCAATTGCCAATTTGGAGAGAATTAGTGCTAAGGAAACGGCAACCCACTCCAGTATTCTTGCCTGGAGAATCCCAGGGACAGAGGAGCCTAGTGGGCTGCCGTCTATAGGGTCACACAGAGTCGGACACGACTGAAGTAACTTAGCAGCAGCAGCAGCAGCAGCAGCAGTGCTTAATAAAGTGCACTAATCCCAAAGCCCTGTTAAAGATATTTTTAATCTTTATTTTTTTTCCTGTTTTGTGTTAGTATGATCCAGTAACTTAAAATCAATAGCCCTCAACAAATCTAACTTATTTTATGGTGCCATGAAAACAGTTTCCAAGGTACATGATTTTTCAGTAGATGCAATTTTTACAAATTATCAACAGCATATAATGTGATCCAAAGCTCAAAGGAGCACACTCGGGATTATCCACAACTGTCCTTTTTTTGCTCCGTAAACAGTTATTAGCACTGCACCCCACCCACTCAGGGCTCCAAGAGGTGGATAAACAGCAAGCCGCAACTACCCCACTTCTGGGTATTTATCCGTATGATATGAAAGCACTCACTTGAAAAGATATGTGCATGTCTCCATCCACTGTGGCATTATTTACAACAGACAAGATATGGAAGCAACCTAAGATGAACAGATAAAGGAGATGTGGTTTATGTAGACAATGAAATGCTAGTAGGCCATAAAAAAAGATGACAGTTTACCATTTACGACAACATGATGGATCTTGAGGATATTATATTAAGTGAAATGTCAGTTATGGTCTTCCTGGGTGGCTCATTGGTAAAAAAAATTCACCTGCCAATGCAGGAGATGCAGAAGACCCAGGTTCGATCCCTGGGTCAGGAAGATCCCCTGGAAGAGAAAATGTCAACCCACTCCAGCATCCGTGCCTGGAAAATCATGGACAGAGGAGCCTGGCGGGCTACAGTCCACAGGGTCCCAAAGAGTAGGACACAACTGAGCGCCTGAGCACGCATGCACGTCAATTGGAGAAAAGCAAATATTACATAATTTTGCTTATATGTGGTAAAATTCGAACAACAAAATAAATGAACAAACCAAATGAACAAAAATAAACATGCAGATACAGAGAACAGAGCAGTAGTTACCAAGGGAGAAGAAGGGCAAAATGTGTAGAGATCAACTGCATGGTGACAGAAGAACATGACATTTTCGTAGGGCATAGAGAAGTAGAAACACAATGCTGTCCCATGAAATGTGTTCCTGTTGTCGAGTCGCTCAGTTGCGTCTGACTCTTTTGCGACCCCGTGGACTCTAGCCCCACCAGGCTCCTCTGTCCATAGGATTTCCCAGGCAGGAATACTGCAGTGGGTTGCCATTCCCTTCTCCAGGGGATCCTTCTGACTCAGGGGTCGAACCGGCATCTACTGCATTGGCAGGTGGAGTCTTCACCACTGAGCCACCAGGGAAGCTCATGAAATGTATAGAATGCTACATAAATCAACATTACCTCAATAAAAAATAAATTATATGTGCACAATTGTGTGGACATGGGCATGTATACACACTGGCATGCACACAAACATGCATACACGCACACAGTTGCATGAGTGTTCATATATGTATGTGTGCACACAGATACATACTCATATACAAACGCATCAACGTGTGCACATGATGCACCCACGTGGTGTGATATACATGAATACACAGCCAGACGTAGACACGCATATGTGTGCGTGCCAGCACACAAGCATGCACACCCTCCATGCTTATGTGTGCACACCTGTGCACAATGCATGTGCACACACTTGCATATGCACAAGTGGACACGCTCACATAGACACAAGAATGTGCATGCATGTGGACACTCTTGCCCTCTGTACATACACCCACATACATGCATCCGTGCTCATGCACGCACGCACGTACACACCGCCCTTGTTCTCCTTTCTTGTCTACAGTGGCCGAGCCTTGGCAGAACCCACATCTCTCGATTCCAGACCCAGCACTCTTGCCTCCACAGCAGCTGCTCAACGCTCAGGGAAGCTACTGCCAAGAGAAAGTAGAGAGTGTTTCTTGCAGGGCAGGAGGTGACATTTCATAGACCATGTGGTGCCCAGCCCAAGTGACGTGCAAGTGTTCACAACTCTTCAGCTAACAGCCATGTTATTGAGCCCCATCGGCCCAAGTACAGTAATCGGGTTGCGAGCTCTCTGGCTTCCTCCAGGAACTTGAATGGGTTTTTAGAAACCCATACGTGGAAAAAGGAAATACAGCGGCCAGCCAAGGTGGGCATTAGCTGTGCTCGGCTTAACAGTGCCTGGGCTGAGACGTCCTGCCCGGGTCCAAGCCGGGTAAACAGGCTGTGCCGTTGTCCGCAGCTCTCCACTCTTCCCTCCTTCACTACTCACTCAAAGCTGGAGACCGAGAGGAAGGAGAAAGCTTCTCAGAATTTCCCTCCAAAGGCAGTGCTAGACCCTGATTCCACTCTGGCTTCCTCATCTTCAAACCCAACAATCACAACCATCTAGCTTTTTGTTTTTTTCTTAAATCCCATGCTCCTTGTGTTGAATCCTGATTCAAGGAGGGGAGGGTGGAATCTTACGGCAAAGCAAGGGTCTGTTAGACTTGGTGATCTCTCTCACTCCCCTTTTCTATAAATTTTATTTATTTATTTATGGCTGCACTGGGTCTTTGTTGCTGCCAGAGCTTTTCTCTCGTTGTGGCGAGCAGGGGCTACTCTTCCTTGCCGTGTGAGGGCTTCCCACTGCAGTGCCTTCTCTTGTTGCAGAGCACGGGCTCTCCGGCTCTCGGGCTTCAGCAGCTGAGGCTCCTGGGCTCTAGAGCGCAGGCTCAGTAGCTGTGGCTCACGGGCTGAGGGGCTCCTCGGCATGTGGGGTCTTCCCAACCCAGGGATCGAACCCATGTCTCCTGCATTGGCGCGCAGATTCTTTACTACTGAGCCACCAGGGAAGCCCCGTCCCCTTCATTTCCTCAATGCTACTATCCCCTTCACCAACATCCACCACCTCTAAAGCACTTATCATCACTCGGATTAAGGCAACAGGCAAGACAGAGAAATCCCAAGGTCTCTGGGACTTACATTCAGGAGGGGAGACAGGCCACAGAGAAATGCACATGTAACAGAAGGTCTGTGCATGGTGAGTGCAGTGAGGAGGGGTGTACGGAACAAGGGGATGAAGAGGAACAGTGGCCAGGGATGCTCGCTGATGGCGTTCGCCTCCACGTGGCGTCAACTGAGCAGAGAGATTAGCACAGAGGACCAGGGGCTGAGGACAGCCAGAGGGAAGGGCAGTTCAGAGGCTGAGCTTGAGGACCAGTGAGGATGAGAGGCAGGAGACAGGGTTGGAGGGCAGTGGACAGGACCCGAGGGCAGCCGGGCGTCTGGAAGCCCACGGGCAGGTCCCGGGCACTTGGTTCTGACGCAGGCTGATTTACATTTTTTAGGGTCAGTCTGCTGTCTGGGCAGAAAACCGACTCTAGTAGGGAGGACGGAAGGGGATAAGTGAGGGGGCAGGTGCAGCCCTCCAGGACAGAGAAGATGCTGGTAAGGAACTGGGAGGAATCCTTTCATGGGAGCCTCGTCGGACAGCCTTATCTGTAGTCATAAATGCAGCAACGACAATGAACACCAGAATCCAGGCTTGCAGGCATTTCTGAGACACTGGGCTTGGAGAGAGGCTGCTGACTATGGAACAGCAGCTGAGAGAGGGTCCATGTCCATGGGCGACCACACAGAGGGGGCCCTTGTTTTCAGCTGCTTCTTCCCCTTAAGAAGAACCCAAGCTTCAGAATATCACCTTCCTGCCTATTAAAGAAAGAAAGCACGCTGCCCTCCAGCAGTATTATGTCACAGGAGGTCACCACACTGAAGAAACCCATCAGAGTACCAGCCATGCTGATAAGATTTGAAAAACTGGGTTCAAGCAGAGTCAGCGAGAAAGCTTTTTTTCCTTGCAGATTTACAAGAACGAAGGCTGAAAATCAATGAGGTGGATCAGCAGCAGGAATTCCAATGTGGGCGAGAATTGTGGGTGGCAGAGTCTTTTAATTGTGGGTACTGGACCTCTCGTGCAACTTTCCAGGTGGCCCCAGTGGTAAAGAACCTGCCTGACAATGCAGGAGGCACAAGAGACCTGGGTTCCAGCCCTCGGTGGGAAAGATCCCCTGGTGAAGGGCATGGAAACCCACTCCAGTATTCTTGCCTGGAGAATCCCATGGACAGAGGAACATGGAGGGCTACTGTCCATAGGGTTGCAAAGAGTGGGACACGACTGAAGTGACTTAGCAGGCACACACATACGTGAACCTCTTGTACCAGGCAGGGGGCTTTCTCGGCCACAGTCCTCGATCCGCCAGAGCGAAGACCAGTGCCTTCCAAAGATGATTAGTGCGTGACTCAGCAACTGACCCCCAGACAATTCATTAGAGGTGAGGGCTGCAAGGGAAGGTGGGGCTGAGGATAAGAGCCCTGCCCTCTTGGGCTCCAACACTTTGGCCACCTGATGGGAAGAGCCAAGTCATTAGAAAACACCATGATGCTGGGAAAGAATGCAGGCAAAAGGAGAATGGGGCAGCAGAGGATGGCATGCCTGGATGGCATCACGGACTCAATGGACATGAGTCTGAGCAAACTCCAGGAGATTACTGGAGGACAGAGGAGCCTGGCGTGCTACAGTCCACGGGGTCACAAAGAGTCGGACAGGACTCAGCAACTGAACAACAGCCTAAAGAAGCTAACAGGGCTTCTCAGGTGGCGCAGGGCTAAGAACTCGCCGGCCAATGCAGGAGACCTGGGTTCGATCCCTGGGTCAGGAAGATCCCCTGGAGAAGAGAATGGCTTACCCACTTCAGTATTCTTGCCTAGAGAATTCCATGGACAGAGAACCAAGCCTGGCGGGTTATAGTCCATGGGGTTGCAAAAGAGTTGGACACAACTCAGTGACCAAACAACAAGAAATTAATACAGGAGCTCAGAGAGGAATAAATGAATGAATGGGGGGAAGGAAAGGGAAGGCTGGTTCACACCACTGAGCCAGGAACCGGTACATGGATATGGGGGAAATCGACACCCTTTGAAAACCAGTAAAAGAAGGTTTGGCATGCAGCTGTTGGAACTAAACCAGAAAGCATAGTATTAGCTCAAAAACCGCCTTCTTCCCGCGGGCTCCCCTCTGCCCAGGAGGGATGCCCAGTTATACCCATGGCCTCTCTCCGGCACTGGTGCTCTGTCCCTATGGCCGTGACAGAGCAGGTCTAGCCTGGCAAACGGGTAGCGGAACCCAAGAGATAGTTTGTTTTTTCCTTTCAATCAAAGATACGCAGTTGTAGTTAGAAAATGAGTTTAGGGAGAGGGTCATTAAGAAACTCCATCCAGGGACTTCCCTGGTGGTCTGGTGGTTAAGAATCCACCTTGCACTGCAGGGGACGTGGGTTCAGTCCCTGGTTGGGGAACTAAGACCCCATGTGCCACTGAGCATCTAAGCCCGTGAACCACAACAAGAGAGTCTGTGCGTCGAAACGAAAGATCCTGCGTGTGGCAACCAAGACCCGATGCAGTCAAATGAATAAATATTTTTAAAAATATAAAAAATAAACTCCATCCGAGGACACAGGAGGGGCAGGAAAGGCCTGTCTTCTTGGACAGATGCTCCCCAACAAAAGCCCAGTTCAGCCCCTGATGCTGGGCGTCTTGGAGATACACCCTGACCTGTAAGAGTTCCTTTTTTCTAAGACGCCCCTTGTCAGGCATAAGAAGAACAGGAGGTGGCCTGTGCTCTGCGTCCACCACGTGTCACGAGTCCAGCAGCAGTGAGCCCTGGACGCTTCGTGCTTCGGGCCGCTGCTGTAGGAGGCCTGGGCCAGCCCGAGGCACAGAGGGGCAGGCGGCCAGGGGTCCTGGGCAGACGGCAGAGTTCCCGGAGCCTGGGGGCACCAGAGTGTCTATCCGAATGCTTTTTTCTTCCATCAAATTTGAAAGAAGGGAGGTAGGGAGAGAAGAGAGCTGGGAGGAAAAGAATCAGAATTTTTCAAAAGAATTGGGCTTGATGTGTCTTTTTATCTGTCTGGAATGATCTGTCTGCCTGGAGGAAGAGCAGACAAAAGGTCCTGGCGGCCCATTGATCAGCCTCCTTCCCTTATCTGTCAGCTCGGCCAGCTCACCCTGAAACCACTGCCCCGACCTCCTCTCCACTCCTGCCCTCTCCAGAATGGGAGCCCGTGAACGCCTGTGCAGGGAAATATACTGGTGACCACTAGTCTTTTTTAAACTTTTTTTTTTTTAAACCAAGCTACACGGCTTGTGGGATCCCAGTTCCTCATCCAGGGATCCAACCCGGGCCTTGAGAGTGAAAGTTTTGAGCCCCAACCATTGGACAGCCAGGGAATTCCCAATTCACGTTACTGTTTTATTTTTAATGTTTATTCATTTATCTGGCTGCTTTGGGTCTTACTTGTGGCACACAGGATCTCTGTTGCATCACGTGGGCTCTTTGCTTGCAGCGCATAGTCTCTCATTGAGGGGCGGTGTGCAGGCTTAATTGCTCCAAGGCATTTGAGATCTTAGTTCCCCAACTAGGGCTTGAACACACAACCCCTGCATTGCAAGGCAGATACTTTGTTTTTTTTAATGATTTTTATCTATATATTTATTATCTATTTTTGGCTGAACTAGGTCTTCATTGCTGCACGGGCTCTTCTCCAGTTGTGGCGAGTGGGGACCACTCTCTAGCTGCGGCATGTGGGCTTCTCAGGGCAGTGGCCTCTCTTGCTGCAGAGCAGGGCCTCTAGGGCACTCGGATTTCAGTAGTTGCGGCTCCAGGCTCTTGCGGTGCACGGGCTTAGCTGCCTCCCGGCACATGGGATCTTCCTGGGTCAGGGATCCGGGAACCCGTGTCCCCTGCAGCGGCTGGCAGATTCGTCACCGCAGAGCCACCAGGGAAGCTCGCAAGGAAAAGTCTTAACCACTGGACCGCCAGGAAGTCCCCCGAATTCTTGTTACTGTTGACTGTGGGAGCAGATTTGGTCACTCGGGACCCTGAGAAGGAGACACGGCTCGGGCCTTGCTGGGGAGAAGGATCTGAAAATCCAGTCATTCTCAGCAGTAACTCCTGCGGGGGACGGGAAGACAAAGCTGGGGGAGTGGTGACCGGGCTCCGTCAGAAGAGGGAATGAGTCAGTCCAGTGAGGGAAGCCAGGTGGGACTTTTCCAGGGATGAGGGTGCTCTAGAATGGGTGTTTGTGTCCTCACAAAATCCACAGGTTTAAGCCTTATCCCCAGAGTGATGGTCCATGTGCCGGGAACTTCGGGAGGTAATCGGGCCCCATCCTAATGAAGGGGACCAGCCCCCTTATCGAAGAGACCGAAGCCTGGGCAGAATGGCCACTGATCACAAGCCTCTGGCCCCTGACCCCCTCATTCTCGACCTCCGACCCCACACTATATGCCCGGGCAGAAGTCCACGGCTGGCATGGACCTGGATGACCAGGCTAGCTGGAGTGGGGTGAGGAGGGGAGGGTTTCCCCAGGACTCTGCTCCCCGTGTCCCTCTCTCAGTCCTAGAAACACTGAACTCAGGACACCTCGGGCCCCTGGACAAACACCAGGATGGACTGCCCAACCGGAGACACAGTCCAAACCTCAACTGGACGCGGAACCAGGCTCCAGTCCCCACCCCTCCCCCATCCCTTCACTGTGAGTTCGAGCCCCCTGGACGGTTCCAGGGGAGCCCCGCCAAGAGCGGGCACAAACAGGGAGACAGTGGCAGTGCCCAGCTGGCCCTCGGACGTGCCAGCATTTCCATGTCCTGTTCCACCCAAGCAGCTATAAAGCAAGACAGTTTGTGCCGGTTAAACACAGGGGCACGTTGACCCCTCACGTGGCCGCAGAAGAACCATCTCATCACCAGGTTCTGGCCCACCAGGAGCTCTTCGTAAACACTCCCGGGGTCCGCTCCACCACGAGCATCTTGGAAGCAGGGGCACATACGTCCCCAGGAGCACGTCCTTGGGGCACGCTTCTCTGGGTCCACAGCACGCACGCAGATGCACGTGGTGTGGACACGTCATGTCGGGCCAGCCCCCGGGTCAGGTCCCCTCTGTTGTTTTTCCCTGGATGGGCTTCTCTTGACCTGAGCCCTGCAAGTGCTGATCCCACCTGCTCTTAGATTTCACTTCCCGAGCAGGTGCTTCTGCCCCTCCTGCATCACCTGTCTTGGGAAACACCACTTCCCAGCTGCTCTACCATCAGGTCTCATCCCCACCCCCTGCAACAGCCATTCCTAACCTTGTTGGTGAGACAATCTCAATGCTTAATGTTTGTTTTAAAACTCACTCTTGGACAGAAAGGAGATCAAACCAGTCAATCCTAAAGGAAATCAACCCTGAATACTCATTGGAAAGACTGATGCTGAAGCTCTAATACTTTGGCCACTTGATGTGAAGAGACGACTCACTGGAAAAGACCCTGATCCTGGGGAAGATTGAAGGCAGGAGGAGAAGGGGGCAACAGAGGATGACATGGTTGGATGGTATCACAGACTCAATGGACATGAGTCTGAGCAAACTCCAGGAGATAGTGAAGAACAGGAAAGCCTGGTGTGCTGCAGTGCATGAGGCTGCAAAGTCGGACATGACTTAGTAACTAAAGAACAACAAACACAACTAGATAGATTAGACCAGAAGGGCCAGAAGATACCTACAAGTTCCTATAAGTGAAACAAGAAAGAGATCAGATCCACAGAGGTCAGTGATGGCAAAGGCAAGCGGATGGGAAATTGGCTGGGGGCTTCTGATCCCATCCAGGCCTCCAGAAGAAAAAGTGAGGGGATCAGCCAGAAATCTGGGCTACAAACGGCCAGGAAGTCAGGCCAAGGAGTCCTCCAAGGCCAGGATCAAGACATGGGCACGCCAGGTCAGGATGGCACCCCGGCCTTTGGAAGCAGGTGTCATGGTCTCGCCTTCCTACCCGAAACAGAACTGGGCTGAGGGCTCAGCTGAATGTGAACCTCTAGCAGGAGAAGGTGGACAGCCTCCAGAGCACAGGGCTGGGGAGACAGGGCGCCAGGCGATCCCTGATCCAATGCCCGGGAGGATGGCCATGCCAAAGGTATTTCAGCTGGCCTGCCACGCTGCCAGATCCAGACCCTGAACCCTCCCGACTCCAGCTGGTGACAGAAGGCAGCGCATCTGAAGTGGACCTGGTGTAATGAAACGTGGCTTTAATGGACAACTTGCAGTAATCCCCACTGGCAGGGCTCCCTGACATCCGTCTCATTAGGGGCAGGAAACCAAAACCCAGTTCTGTCTCAGATCATCCTTCCTCTCTGGGGCAAACTTTACAGACCCCTACGGGACTTCTTCTCTCGTCCATCTGATGAGATTCGGTTGGAAACCTCGATGTGAACGTGACTGGGGACATCCCAGCCGTCCTTCAAGACAAATCGCACCAACAAAGCCCCGAGTTAGCCTCTGCATCTGTGAGCCGGGGCTGCCTCATCGAGACGCCTCTACGGCATGAGCGAGTGCCATCCAGAAGCCTGGATGGTCGACGCCCACATCCGCAGTGCGAGGGAGGGGGCGGCCAAGTTGTCCTTCAGGAAGCAGTGATCTTCCCCGGGTTTTCCGTTGAGGTCTTTCCTGCTCGCGTCTCTCCCAGTCCTGGGAGGGGTGTGGAAGGAAAACGCTGTCAGTAGAGAATGAGTCAGGAAGGTGGCATGAGACCTCCTTCCCACATGGGGCCAGAGCCTGCGTGGAAATGGGCAGCCATCCTCCCAGCTCACAAGCATCTGCAAATAGCTGTCCCTCCTTCTCCTCCTTCCTGAAAACAACCAAGGGATGCCTGGCTCCCCCTGTCACCTCCGCTCAGCGGGGCCCCCTGCACAGGTCCAGGCACATCTCCTTGCATGTATAAAGGTGACAACCCTCACACCCACCAGCAGACAGGTCTGCGCATGGGGCTGGGGTTGCAGGATGTGGTGAACCTTGGGGCAGGCATCGAAGAAGAGGAAAGGAAGGGGAGACGGAAGGAGGAGCCCAGCTGAGTGTGGTGACGAGCATGGGGGGGTGGTGGGTGGCCGGTAGAGAGGACAGGAGAGGAAGAGCCGGTGGACAGCATGGATCCCATCTGGTCCAGAGCATCCTGGGGGTCCTGGGTAAGGCCGTGATGGCCCCGTGCGGTGGGAATTTCCCTTCTCTTCTCTCCTCTCTCTCTCCATAAATGCTCTTTCTCCTGGACCCACCACACTTGACAGCCCAGACTGTCCCCTAGCATCCCAGGCTAGGGATGTGGCTCTCCTCCCTGAAACCTCAGCCTTCCATGGTCAGATCTCCAGGATGGGAGTTTGAACCACCCAGCCTGTCAGATCCACAGGTGTGAGTGGGAGGAACCTAGGAGCCTCTGTGCTTTTTCAAATAAAGGACCTTCTAATGGTATTTTTTCTGGAAGCAAAAAGCAGGAGCAATCATGGGACCTTTCAAGGTAGGGGGTAGGTAAGGTCTTAGCACACCCTCCAAAGCACTCTTGAGAGTCATCTGGAGAGCAAGGAGATCAAACCAGTCAATCCTAAAGAAATCAACACTGAATATTCATTGGAAGGACTGATGCTGAAGCTCCAATAATATGGCCACCTGATGGGAAGAGTCAACTCATTGGAAAAGACCCTGATGCTGGGAAAGACTGAGGACAGGAGGAGAAGGGGACAACAGAGGATGAGATGGTTGGATGGCATCATCAACTCGATGGATGCGAGTTTGAGCAAACTCTGGGAGATAGTGAAGGACAGAGAAGCCTGGTGTGCTGCAGTCCATGGGGTCGCAAAGAGTTGGACACGACTGAGTGTCTGAACAACCAAAGCACTGGTTCTATGCACTTCCCGCAAGGATTGGGCCTGGCCCAGCACCTCAGAACCTAAAGGAGCTCAGGTCTGGGGCGGAGAGGGAATGAGGCGAGCACAGAGCCGCGCTCCTTTTCACGGCACAGGAGGCCCTGTGTGCTCTGGGGGTGAGCTTCCTTTCTGGCCTCAGCTCACATGAGATACAAATGAGACGCCCCTTCCCCACCCCACCCGCACTCGCCTCTCTCCAGCCATCTCCCCTCGTCTGGGCCACCCCCCACATCTAACTCACACACTTATTTCTTTATTTGTTTAGTCGCTCAGTCATGTCCAACTGCTCACAACCCCCTGGACTGTAGCCCACAAGCTCCTCTGTCCATGAGATTCTCCAGGCAAGAATACTGGATTGGTAGCCGTTTCCTTCTCCAGGGGATCTTTCCGACCCAGGGATCGAATCAGAGTGTCCTGCATTGGCAGGAACTTACATGCTAGCACCTTGCTAATCCTGGCAGTGGACGACAGCTGAGCCAGCTGGACGAGAAGCCACGTACCAGGGGGTCCAGATGGTCCCCAAGTATCGGGGCAGCTCACACCACCGCAGCTCCTGGATTCACACCTTGGCAACTGTTTTAACTAAAGTGTCTCTGAATTCATTTTTTTTAAGGTCTGCTAAGAAGACATTTTTAAGAAACCTGCACTTTCTCTTTGTGCAAACAGAAACCCGTCACCTACACCCACGGAGCCATATGCCAAAGTCTATGCTTGTGACAAGCACGTGTCCCCGCGTCTGGACTCGCCCAGGAAGCCTCCCGCACACAGGGGATCTGGCCTTTCGTTTTTCAAAAGGGGCTCGTGTCGGGGAGCCGCGTCTTCTCTCAGAACACTGGGAATTTCTGCTCAGTCAATGAGTGAGGCCTGGAGCTTGCAAAGGCTTCATTAATCTCAATACCACGTCACCTCTAGGACAGGAGATGACGGAAGTTGTACCCCCAGTAGTGAAATGCACACGCGCGTGCACACACACACTGTGCACACACACATAAACACCCACACTTATGTGTGTTAGTCGCTCGGTCGTGTCCAACTCTTTGCAATGCTAGAAACTATAGCCCGCTAGGCTCCTCTGTGCATGGGACTCTCCAGGCAAGAATACTGGAGTGGGTTGCCATTTCCTCCTCCAGGGGATCTTCCCGATCCAGGGATCAAAACCAGTTCTCCTGCATTGCAGGCAGATTCTTTACCACTGAGCCACAAGGGAGGCCCAACTTATAACAGGAGAGGAAAAAAAAAACACCTCAAAACACCATTTGATCATAAATACAACCACATGACCATATATCATTAACTCCAGCCACACTGGCTAAGGCAGGCCTCCAGCTCCTACGAGAATTTCTGGGCGGCCTCAGGCCAGTCCCTGGAGCTCTGCTGAGGTCTCATCACTATGCAAGCGGCAAGCACTACATCTTTCTCTCTGGCTTCCGGTCCTCTCCGCTGGGCCTCCCAGCCTGGACCAAGTCGGGTCCAGCTGTTACCACGGCCGGAGCTTTTGTGGGTGCTACAGCCAGTTCTCCAGGATGTCACCCCTCTGATTCCACAAATGCTCCTTCTTTCCCTCTCTCCCTCTCTCCTTAGAACCCACCTGGAACCCAATGGTTGAAAGTGGACCAGAGACAAAATTGAAAGGAGAAAGCCCAGCCTCCCCCCAGGCCCTGAACGTGCCTTCCCAGGCCCACGCGTGCATGCCTGGCTTCTCTTCTCCAGGAACGATCTCTGCCAGGAGGTCCCCGCACCTCGTCCACACCTTGACTCAGGTCAAGCCCAGCTGATCAGCTGATCACACGTGTCCAGACCGAGCAGCTGCCCAGTAGCAGACACAGCCCCAGCTCAGGTAAGGAGTCTACACGTGGCTCCACACACACGGGGAGACTGCGGACTTGGTCAAGACCCCACATGCGGCAGAGCAACGAAGCCCGTGTGCCAGAACTACTGAGCCTGTGCTCTAGAGCCCGGGAGTCGCAAGTACTGAAGCCTGCGTGCCCTAGAGCCCGTGCCCCGCAACTAGAGAGTAGCCCCCGCTCGCCACAACCAGAGAAAAACCTGAAAGCAGCAACCAAGACCTAGCACAGCCAAACATAAACAAATAAATAAAACCGTTCCCCAAAAATCTCATTTATCCTGCAATTTTGCCAGAGCCCTAGTGCTGTGTGGGCACTGCTGAAACCTGCCAGCTGCTCTTTTATTGTCCTGGGTACAAAATAAAAGCGAGTGTAAATCACAGAGACGTGAATCTGACACTGGGGCCCCAGTGCGTCCCCTTGGGGAGACCAGGACTAACGAGTGAGGATTAACTAGCGGGCTGTGTCCTCCCGTGGACGTTCCTGAGCCAGCCACGTGTTCTCCTGTCTCAGTGACAACCACCACTTACCTACACTCGGAAGGTCTCTGACTACGATGGGGTTAGGTACAGCAGGTGGTCCGGGACAAAACTAATGGGGATCCGCAGACCTGGTCTCGCCAACTCCATCGCCTGGCCAGCTCCGGAGGAAAACCAGAGCAGCGTGCAACTTAATGGACCAGAGTCACAAGACACGTTTCTCCTAGAGGGACTCTGTGTCCTGAGCTGTAACACAAGACCACTAACGCAGGAGGTGACTTCAAAGGTCCACTTAAACTCCAAATGGTTTTGATTTGGTAGCCAAGGTACCCTTTTAAGTTGAAGGAACCCCCCAAAAAGACAAATACTGTATGCTATCACTTATATGTGGAATCTAAAAAATAATACAAATGAACTTATTTACAGAAACAGACAAGGACTCATAGACACAGAAAACAAACTTTAAATAAAAAGAAAGGATCCTCTGTCTGCACCGTGTCACACTTAGCTTTTTCTTTCACCGTGAAAGAGATTCAGGAATTTCTATCCTTGGTTTTTACGGAGAACCTACTGGAAAACACCGGGACCAGGGTAAAGAAGTAGGCTTGAGCTGATCATTTTTGTCGGGTGTGAATTCACACGGAGTGGGTGTCTGTTCCCGACAGATCTCTTTCAGGTCAGTTAGCAGAGCTCACAAGCCTGTTTCTGGCTGAGGCAGCTCTGGACCAATCCTCACGTAAGTCCTTGCAGCTCCGCGTGGGAGGAGGGGGTTGTTTGGAGCATGCCAGGGCAGGATGAGGTCAGCCTGGCACCCACCTGGGCACAGAGTTTAAGGGAACAACAAAATCCTCAATATCAAAACATAATATTTTAGTCATCTATTTAAAAATATCAAAATCGATCCAAAAATATCCAAGATGGTTGCACAGTGATGTGCATATACTCAACACTCGTGAACTGCACCTGGAGATACGGTTAGGAGAACACATTTCATTGTGCATTTGTACCTATGTCTTGCCAAGCAAGAGATACTGGCAGTAATTTTTGTTTGTCCAAGAAAATCTTTTTTTCTTCTGCGCTTCTGAGGGATAATTTAGCAGAGTAAAGAACTCTCTGTCAGTGAGTTTCTTCCTCTCCAAACTTTAAATATTTCACTTCACTCTCGTTTGCTTTGTTTCTGAAGGGTTGTTGTAATTCTCTTCTTTGCTCCTTTGAGAGGTAAGGTCTCTTTCATGGGCTTCTTCCAGACGTTTTTTTTCTTTGATTTCCTACAGTTTGAAAATTATATGCCGAGGCATAGTTTTCTGACATCTGTCCTACTTCGAGCTCTCTGATCTTCCTGGATCTATGGTTGGGTGTCTGACGTTAATTTGGGGAAAACTGACAGTCATTATTGCTTCAAATATTTCATCTGTTCCTTTCTCCCTTGTCCTTCTGGTAATCCCATTTCATGCAGGCTGCACACTCTGTAGTCGCTCCACGGTTCTTGGATATTCGGTTTGCGTTTTTTCCCTTCCTTTTCCTATTTGCTTTTCAGTTTGGGAGGTTTCTGCTGAGACGCCCTTAGGCGCAGAGGTTCTTTCCTCTGCCATCTACTCTACAAATAAGCCCATCAAAGGCAGTCTTCATTTCTGCCGGGTGTTCTCAAAACAGATCCTCTAGCGTTTCTTTTTAGTTCCTTCTTAGAATTTCCATCTCTCTGCTTACCATGCCCATCTGCTCTCGCTTCCTGCCTGTTTTATCCATGAGCACCCCTTAGCATATTAATCAGAGCTGTTTTAAATTCCTGGGCTGATATGTCCAACGTCTCTGCCACATCTGAATATGCTTCTTACGCTGACTCTGTCTCTTCAAGATGTGCTTCTTGCCTTTTAGGATGTCTGGAAATTTTTCTTAATAGCCAGACATGACGTACCAGGTAAACGGGACTCGAACGCTGTGACGGTGAGCTATGGGGAGGGGAAGGTCCTACCGTTCTGCGATCAGGTCTCAGTCTCTGTGAAGTTGGGCCTCCGAACCGTGATGGTCACAAGAACTTCTCAGTCTTTTTCGGCCCCGCTTGGCGCGACAGGATGGCTGGAGTGGACTGGACTTGGGTATCTCCCTTCCCCCACATCAGTTAAGTGCTGATTAAAGTTTCTCCTGAGGGCAGACTTTGCTAAAACACAGAGCACAGTGCTCTGGTGTATTTCCAAATAGTTTCTTTCCTCTTCTCCAGAAGCATAGGAGGGTTCTTTTTCTTTTTTCCTTTATTATATATATATACACACACACACACACACACACACACACACTTTTTTAAAATTTCATTTATTTATTTATTTTTCTTTTTGACTGTGCTGGGTCTTCGTTGCTATGCAGGCTTTTCTCTAGCTGCAGGGAGAGGGGTCTGCTCTCCGGCCGTGGTGCACGGGCTTCTCTCTGCTGTGGCTTCTCTTGCTGCGGAGCACGGGCTCTAGGGCACTCGGGCTTCAGTGCTTGCAGTGTGCGGGCTCGATACTTGTGGCTCACGGGCTTAGTTGCTCTGCAGTGTGTGGGATCTTCCCGGACCAGGGACTGAACCTGCATCTCCTGCTTTGGCAGGCGGATTCTTCACCGCCGAACCACCAGGGAAACCCCACAGGAGGATTCTTCTTTTTCCTGATATTCACTGTAAGACCTGGGTTGAGCTCTGAGAAGTAAAACACAAGACCCTGGCTTCCATAGGACTGGTCTCATCTCAGACTTGTCCGCACTGAGCCCTCCAGCAGCTGGCCACTTACAGCTCAGATTTCTCCAAGGAGCTCATGTGTGTCTGCTCCGGAAAGTGGAGACTCTTCGCCTTCACTGTTGGTCTCCCAGTTTGGGTCAACAGTCTGCCCTGTGACCTTATTTCCTCTACAGATCTGAGAAGACTTGTTGCTTTCATAAGTTTCTTTAGCCTTTTACATGTTGGTGAAATGGTGACTTCCAAGCTTCTTAAATGTCAGACCAGAAACCAGAAGTCACATTACATATTTTGTAACAGGACTTCCGTTAAAAGATATAATTTATTTTAAATTATAAAATAAAAATAATAATTTTTTAAAAATTAGTAGAGCAACTTCCCTGGTGGTCCAGTGATTAAGACTTCGCCTTCCAATGCAAGGGGTGCAGGTTCAATCCCTGGTCAGGGAGCTAGGATCCCACATGTCTCATGGCCAAAAAAAATAAAATAAAACAGAATCAATATTGTAACAAATTCAGTTACAATGGTCCACATCAAAAATACCCTTAAAAAATAAAAAATTAGTAAAAATGTAATTTTAATAAAATTACAAAATGTGTTTTTAATTCATGATGAAAATATCAACATTTTAAACAAAGGCTAGATCTGACCCTGCCCTTATGCAACCCAGCCTTACTCACCACTCCCTCATTTCAAAATTACTGAATCATATCTTTATTTAGAATTTTGGCATTCTGCTTATTGTGAATTTTTGCATTAATTTAGAGTTTTAGAAATGCTGCATTAAAATATTTTTTATCTCGATTACTACTGAGGGTTTGGGGACTCACTTTAGTTTTAAGTTCAAATGAGTGATTATAATTTTGTATAAGATAAATGGTCTACATTTTTAGACTTAATGACAAACAAAATAAACAATGGTTCTAAATTAAAAGAGCTTTAACACTCAAATACAATGCACGAGACTAGATTAAATCAGACTTGGCATCCCGTACATATATATACCATATCTTGTCAAAGATATTTTCAAAATAATTCACAAAATTTGAAAACATACTGGAGATATCAGTGCCTCTCTCCTGTCTCACTCATCCTATTCTAGGCCCTGAGGTTCACCAACCCACTGGGTGCTGACTGAGACAACTCGAGAGAAGCAGCAACAAGCAAAACCCCAGTTTCTGTTGCAGCAGCAAAGAGGACTGAAGCCTGGACAGGTGCTCAGTCATCTCATCCGTAACAAGCATGAATGGGAGTGCTGTATCCCCATTCTACAGATGAGAAAACATGAATGGGAGTGCTGGTATCCCCATTCTACAGATGAGAAAACATGAATAGGAGTGCTGTATCCCCATTCTACAGATGAGAAAACATGAATGGGAGTGCTGTATCCCCATTCTACAGATGCGAAAACTAGGGATCAGAGACACGGATCATCTCACCAAAGCCACTGGGGGGGGTGGTGCTGAAATGGGAACCCCGGTGTGCCCGACACAAAAGGCCAACATCCTCGAGCTCCTACACCTGTGCTCAGGAGCTGATCACGTGGGCCACACTTTAGACCACCGCCACCATCCCCAGCCTTGGCCAGAGTCTGGTACTTGATAGAAGTCCCAGAAAATACAGAAGGAAGAAATTCAGTGGCTTGACCGCAAGTGGCCCCAGAATAAACGTAGAGTGAAGGAAGAAAAGTGCCTTCTAATCAACCTCAACTTCCCCCTAATTCTACTCTTGTTGTGCAAACAACTTCAGTATTGACACTGTTTTTCTTGTTTAGTTGTTAAGTCACGTCCAGCTCTTTATGACCCCATGGACTGCGGCATATGAGGATTTCTTGTCCTTCGCTATCTCCTGGAGTTTGCTCAAACTCAAGTCCATTGAGTTGGTGATGCCATCCAACCATCTCATCCTCTGTCTCACCCCAAGTCACACCTCTGAAGCTGGTTTCACGGAACACACTCCTCCACGTTATCCATCGGGGCCAGCCACAAATGTCCCACTTCTCTAGGGCAGATGTCAGAATGGAGAGCAGCAGCAGGAGAATGTGCTCTGCCCACCCTCACAAAACTGCTTAAAAGGTGCAGAATAGGGACTGGCAGGAAAGGGGCAAGCTATTTAGAAAAACCAAAACAAACAAGCACACAAACCACTTTACCATGACCATAAAGATGGGCAGAGAGAGGTTCTCAGTCCACAGCGACAGTGATGGGCATCCTGGAGAAGCTCTGATAACCTACATGGAGCCCAGAAAGCCCAGAAGTGCACCTGCCAGAAACAAAGAGAAGGTCCACAATCGAAAAGCAGAGGAAGAGACGTTCAGAGCCCTCTGACCGCGAGGACCCCACCTGGGGTAGAGTCCAAGCTTCCAGGGTGACCGGGCAGCGTGGCCTCTGGGGCTGTGACTGCAACACTCGGCTTTGCCCCAGTGAACCACGGGGGATGCGCGATCTGGCCAATATTCATTTTCAGAGAGCTCGGTTGACAAGGATAAACCTGGTCAGGATGAACTTCAAGGACCTCTTGAAATGCTTGTGTTGCTACAGATCTTCACAGCACTGGATTATGTTTTCAAGAAATGGACCGCAAGTTGGAACCTGGATTATTTTCCATTTTGGTAGAGAGAGTGGAGGTAATAAGTTTGGCCTGCATGGCAATTTTCAAAAGATCTTACTAAACAGTTTATATACTTATGATATCCACCAAACACTGCCGGAACCAGTTTAGACATAAGTAGGGGGAGGTAGATGGGCTTCCTAGGTGGCGCTAGCGGTAAAGCATCGGCCTGCCAGTGCAGCAGACTTAAGAGATGCAGGTTTGATCCCTGGGTCAAGAAGATCCCCTGGAGGAGGGTGTGACAACCCACTCCAGTATGCTTGTCTGGAGAATTCCATGGACAGAGGACCTGGTGGGCTGCAGTCCATAGGGTCGCAAAGAGCTATGAGAATGTCTTAAACCCTGGTGGTCCCTGCTGCGGGGCGGCCAGGACAAATGGGTGTCAGCTTCTCTGGCTTCAGAATAATTATCTTGAATCTTTGTGGGGGAAGAACGTTATTTTGAGATGGTTGCTGTTGTTAAAAAAAGCATGCCCAACCACCAAAAGATAGTTTTTTTTTCCCCCCAAAAGAAACTTGAAATTGTAAATCAACCCTCAGAAGCCTCCTAAGAAACTCCCAAAAGTTTTCCAAATAACACCCTCCTCACCATTCCATGGCTTCCAGGGAGTCCAAACTCATTTGTTTAGATGAGTTCTTTGGTACTGGCTGACATGTCAGTTTTACTAATTTTTAACCAGTTGTTATTTTTTGACCCCAAAAGGGAGCTACTGGGCACCTCAGCATAGGATTCAGGGGCGTGGTGCGTCGTAATGGGCTTCCCTGGTGACTTAGATGGTAAAGGATCTGCCTGCAATGCGGGAGTCCTGGGTTCGGCCCCTGGGTCAGGAAGATCCCCTGGAGAAGGGCAGGGCAATCCCAGTCCAGGGAAATCCCATGGACAGAGGAGCCTGGTGGGCTACAGTCTATGCGGTCCAAAAGAGTTAGACATGACTGAGTAGCTAACACAACGGTGTTGTAGCAAAAACAGAAATAAGTGAACAGCCTTTGGCACGTATAGCCAAACAAGCCTGCAAGAGTTAAACAGTCTTGGCTCTTCTTTAGCTGCTACTACTAACAAACCCTTGTAGCTGGACTTGTCCTTCGCCAAGCTAATTCCTCTCTGACTTCACATAAATTACTGTCTGCACCGGGCGCACTCCTACCCCTAGGCTCCCTTGTACGGCTCTGCATCTCAAAAGGAAGATGCTCACAGCTGATGACTTCGAGGACACCACACCAGGTTGCTGAGCCATCTGACACAAGCTTTTGGCTATAAACTTGCAGAAAAAAAAAGAAAAACATTCAAGACCCTCCTGAGGATACAGAGCCTCTCCCCATTCCCAGAGGAGGGCACAGGCCCTGTGATGCCAGCCTGCTGTGTGTTCATCTTCGCCAGGCGAAGATAAAGCCATTTGTTTGTTTCCTCCAAACTCTGTACTTTTCTTATTTGGCACCTGGGGGACTGGGGCCAAGATTTTGCCCCCAGTGGCTCTTCTCTGCTCCTGACCCAGGTCCTCAGGGACTCCAGGGGATCGGGTTGAAGTGAAGAGCAGACGAAAAGTTCTGGACACGGCTCCACCATGAAGAACTGCCCCTCCCCAGATGCCAATAACCCGACAGTCTGTGGCTTTCATCAGGTACTCAGGGGGTCTCCGTCCCACAGAACGGTCAAGGTCAGGGCAGGCGTTGAGAATGATGGCTTAGGAGGGTCACCCTGAGCTACTGGAGGGCATCTACACAGACACCACGACAGCCTTAGACAACACACCTGCCCCTCATTTGGAGCCAACACTGCTACTCAATTAAACAAAATTTTTTATCCTGAAACTTCACATTGCAAGTTTCAAGTTGCATCTGCATTTCTTAACGGGAGGGAGACAGGAACCGAGGCAAGGGACTCTCTTCCCGTCCTGCTCCCTCCAGAGCTGTCCCAGGGGTCTGGGAGCCCTGAGAAACTCAACATTTAATTCTCGTTAAGTGGGTTCTATGATGAGTTCAGAGAAGACAACGGCACTTAGAGGATAAGAGGCATCTCTGTGTTTGACATGTGGAGGTGAAGGGCCCTCTCCTGGGAAAGGATGCATGCTTGTCCACCTCAGTGGACCCACTTGATGTGATATTCAAACATCCCTGACTTTGCACACACAATCTAAATAGGAAACAAGAATGGGAGGAAACGGAGACTGAGGTGAGAAAAACAGAGGTCCCACAGCCCTGTCCTGGAGCCCCCTAATCAGACTCTCAGAATACCAGTCCTGAGTCACCATGTCCTGCTCTGCCCATCAAGCTGTAGGATCAAAACCTGCGTCTGTGCAGCCTCCCACAGTCAGAATTTTAAACAAGCTTGTGGGGTCCCACGACTTCCCCAGAGCAGCTCGTTAGTTCCAGGAGAGGCGTTTCAATTTCGATCGACTTGTAGCCTCTTCTCTTCCCTTTGTTGTTAAACATAAAGCCCCCAAAGGCTTCACATCACTCGCTGGATCCTGAAAATTGGCTGAGCGACCGCTTAATCCAATCGCTAGTAAAAAAAATTGACTCTGAAGTCTCGGTCAGCTAATAGGATCCCGTTAGATGCCAGCGTGGAGGCTTTATCCACATCCCTACTGTCCTTTTCCAGCCCTAAGACAGGTGGAGAGGAGAAAAGGGGAGAAGCAGGGTACAGTCAGAGTCCCCTGGTCGTATTGCAACAGAAGGCCCCGAGAGAAAGGAAATTAACATGCTAATCTTCTTTACCCCCTGTCTGCAGGAGACACACGAGAAGCAAGAAAAATTCAACACCAGGTGGTTAATAACGCTAATCAAGTCGGGCCGGGTGACAGGTGGGTTGGAGGATTGTCACGGAGACGCTTGAAGGATGACTTGAAGGAGAGGCGGGGTCTCCATAACAGACCCCACGGTGTCTGCACTTGTCACGGCGCTCCACCCCAAATGTGTGGCGGGGGCCCTGTCCACATTTCGCTCGGATGAGTTTAATTAGCGCTGCCAGTGATGAGCTTCCATTCTGCAAAACCAACCAGAAGCAAAGCCTGGAGGAAAGCTTCACCCAGATCGGGTTTTCTAGAAAGAGGGGAGGGGCCCCCGGCTGGAATCTGCCCCTAGGGATCTCCACGCACAGAGGCAAGAAAGCACCTCTGAAGAGCTTTTCCAGTTACTGCACCACCAGGATCTGCTGCTCCGGGGCTGCAAACGGCACTGCAGGGCCCGACAGAGCCCGGGAGAATTCTCCAAGGACCCTCTGTGCTGAGGGCGAGGGAGGAAGGAAGGGGGACAGGTCACTGGAGAGAGGAGAGGAGGAGGGATGCGGAGAGCGAGACAGGAAGACGCAGGTGAGAGAGACCAGGAGAGAGGGAGGGGCCAAGGGGAAAGAGACCAGGTGAGATGAAACAAACAAAGGGTGACATCCAGCTCGCCAAGCAGAGAAGTCCTGGTGGACCGCAGCAGAGAAGGGGAAAGGTTACCACGGCAACGCCCTGCAGGACCACACGGGCTGCCCAGGCGACCAGGCGACCAGGCGACGCTCAGAAAAGACCTGCAGCCCTCGGCGGCCCCGCCTGCCACCACCTCCGCTTACCTGGGGGCTGCGCCCAAGGCCCTGCGCTCAGATGCCAAGGTCTCGGACCAGAACCCACCGCCACTCTGTCCCTCCTTGTGACACCAAGGACGCTAGCCCGCCAGGCCCCTCTGCCCAAGGAATTTTCCAGGCAAGAATACCGGAGTGGGTTGCCATTTCCTACTCCATCCTTCTTGGCCCTTTCCGTAAAAGCCAAAAGGCAAGAGGGGAGGAAATAAACAATTGAGATGGGACTGAATAAGTCCATTTGAGATCTTAAATCCAAAGTGCCACCTTTCAATCCACTTGAAACCAAAGTGCCACCTTATGCCTCTTCAGCTTAAGGAGCTTGTGCAAAAAATAACATCTGAAAAAACAAACAAAAAGAAGATCTGGAAAGAGCCGGGCTGTCGGGCTTTGGCAACAGCACCAGTTCTCTGGGTAATAAAAGCTTGGCAGGAACCTCCTAATGGGGGCCGGGGCTGCCCAACACTCTTGTCTGCTCTGTTTCCCAAAAGCACATTAAAAACACATTTCCCTGTTTAATAGACTTATGAGCTGAAATGAATGTGTCAGAATTCTAATAAATATGATGGAACCTGCTAGCCCAGCAAATGTTAAATTTTGCAAAAGGAGACAGTATCCCTAACTCCTTCGTAGACACTTAATGAATATTTTAAACAGAGAGTCCTGGCAGCTGCTCTGAAGGTTCCAATGAATTAAGTGGGGGCTTTATGACTGCCAGGATTAGGTGCTTCTGGTTTCCTCTCCCTATTTCCCCTCTCCCTTCCCATGTGCATGACAGAAGCCCCCCACCCACCACCACCGCCCCTCCTCTGCCAAATAACCAAGCTCCTACAGCCTGGCCACGGGGGAGCAGAGGGTGGGGCTGGCGAGCGGACCAGGCTGAAACGTGTCCCCCTCCACCGGAAGGTGCCTCCGCGTGGCATCTCGCCTAGAAATAGAGTCTGCAGGTGGGACGAGTTAAGAAGTGGGCACAGTGGGTTAGGGCGGGTCCGACAGTTGGGGTCTTTATGTAAGCAGAGGGACATTCAGACACTGAGGCACAGACATGCACACAGGATAGAAGGCCACGTGACAACGTGCTCGAGACTGGAGGTTTGCGGCTGCAAGCCAAGGAGTGCCGGGGGCCACCAGAAGTTACTAGAACCCATGAAGCTGTTAAACAGCCTGACCCTGTGGATGCTTTGATTTCAAAATTCCAGCCTCCGGAGCTGTGAGGGCACCCGTTTCTGTGAAGACGCACAGTTCGTGGAACATCATACGGCAGCCCTGGGAGATTAACCGTCAGGAGAGCACGCCTATCCATTCCACCGTGTGTGACTATGAATCCCCCCCAAAGTCAGCTGAGTAATTCCTCTAGGGGGGACTGCACACCTGCCAGCAGTCTTGCAAGACAGGACTTCAGATCACCTGACTCTGTCTCTGCTTGCTGCCTCGAGAAACTCTCCGCCTCATCAGTGCCATTTTCCACACTGATGACTCAGCATTCCCAGTGCGTCCAAGTGTGGGAAGAACAGATAAGGAGGTGGAAATACAGTGAAAGAATCAAAGAGATAGAAAGGAAAGGAAGGGAGGAGGAAGGAAGGAAGAAGGAAGGGAAGGGAGGAGAAAGGAAGGAAGGGAACAAGGGAGGAAGGAAGGAAGGGAGAGATGGAGGGAACCACGCCAGTACCCTTCCTTCAGGGGGTTACCATCCATAAGAAGGCAATGTTTCAAAGAAATCAGGTGCTATTAGGGGCTGAGTTGTGTCCCCTCAAATGCATGCACTGAAGCCCTAATCCCCAGGACTCAGCATTTAACTGGGTTTGGAAACAGGGTCTTTAAAGAGGTAATTACATTATAACGAGGTCATCGAGGTGGACCCTCAACCAATAGGACGGGTAGGCAGAGGAACACAGGCGGAGGGAAGGCCAGCGGAGGACGCAGGGAGAAGGTGGCCGTCTACACACCACGGGGAGATGCCTGCGAAGAAAGCACCCCTCCCGCTCCCGGACCTGAGACCTCAAGACTCCAGAACTGTGAGAAAATGTATTTCTGCTGCACAAGCCGCTCACCCGGCAGTCCTTCGTTATGGCAGCCCTGACATGCCACCCCATGGACTGTAGCCGCCAGGCTCCTCTGTCCGTGGGATTCTCCAGGCAAGAATACTGCAGTGGGTTGCCATGCCCTTCTCCAGGGGATCTCCCCGACCCAGGGACCGAACCCAAGTCTCCTGCGTTGCCAGGAGGATCCTTTATCCCTGAGCCACCTAGGAAATGTATACAAGCTCCAAACTGCCTCTGGGCCCAGGCCTCCTGAAAAATGCACTGTACACTGACGGCCTAAAAGCAAATAAACAGGAAAAGTGGTGTTGCAGTGCTAAACAGTAGGTAGGCAGAATATTACACAACTCAGACGCGAAAGAATCTATAAAAAGTATCCACGTAATAATGCTCTCCTGAGCTGAGACACGCGGACGCTCACTCAGGCCTCCCACACAGAGCCCAGTCCCAGAGGGTGTTTCTGTGTTACTTATTTTATTAAACATTCATGGTCCTAAAGAGCTCCTGGTAATTATTATTGTTGAACACTGCTGTTTATCCTTTGTTGTTATTGTTCACTTAGTCGTGTCTGACTCTCTGCGACCCCATGGACTGCAGCACGCCAGGCTTCCCTGTCCTTCACTATCTCCCAGAATTTGCTCAAACTCATGTCCACTGAGTTGATGATACCATCCAACCACCTCATCCTCTGTCGCCCCCTTCTCCTCCTGCCCTCAATCCTTTGGCAAAATATTTGTATCCTTTATCCTTCAGCAAAATATTTTTGTTTTGGTTTGTTTTTTTTGCTATGAAAACATGGCACAGTTTAAGAGCCTCAATGCTATTGCCACGTGCTGACAGGTTTGGTTCACAGCCCTTTAAATGAAGAAACCCAGGTTACGGGCCTTGGCCCAGAAAGGACATAACAAAAGCAAGCCTTGTCTGTTTTTCAGGTCCCAAGCAATTCCTCTCAGTGAGGCCAGGAGAAGACTGGAAAATGTCCCCTAACCAGCCAATCACAGAAGAAAAAAAAAAAAAAAGTCTAATTGCTAAACCCACATGCCAAGGCATTAAATTTACATGAACAACTGTGAATTTATTCTTTATCTGTAGCGATCTTACTGATACAAATTCAAAATTGCTGATATCATCTCAGAGACATCCCTAAACACATTATTTTGGAGACCTAGTCATTTTTTAAAAAGAGCTGCATCTGACTCCTGATTAAAGTACTCTGCTATATTTCAAATGGATAACCAACAAAGACCTCCTGTACAGCATGGGGGACTCTGCTCAAGGTTGCGTGGCAGCCTGGATGGGAGGGGAGTTTGGGGGAGAGTGGACGCACGTGTGTGGATGGCTGAGTCCCGTCACTGTTCACCTAGAACTACCTCAACATTGTTAATCGGCTAGACCCCAATACAAAATAAAAAATTTTCTAAAAACCCACAAATTTAAGTGTACTAAATCTGACTGGAAATGTCGGTGACAGAAGTCAAGGAAGACTTGGAAAATTAGAAGATCTGTCAGAGGAAGCTTGAAGCTGCTTAAATAAGCCCTCTTTGCTTCCCTAGGACTTAACTACTCTGAGGAATTTCAGTGCTGAGGAAATCTAGGAGTTGGGAGCTGGATACAGGAGGCTGGTCTTACAGAGAGAACAGACAACTGTCCCCCGAGAAGGGAGTTCACCCGCATAGTGACTGGCTGCCCCCCAGGCCCCACATGTGTGCTGAAAACCATAATCCTCCGAAGGCCAACCAGTGTGAAAAGCCATCTGTTGGGTTCACCTTCAGTGGCTAAGACTCCATGCTCTCAATGCATGGGGGACCAGGTTCCATCCCTGGGCAGGGAACTAGACCCCACACGAAGCACCTGAGTGTTCCCATGCCACATAATAATAATATACCATTAAAAAAAGAAGAAGTGTCCCCGGTTAAAAAGCAAACACACAGGCAGGAGTAAAACACCGTCAATTACTGGTGCCTCCACATTCAACGGCTGAGCAAATCTTTTCCCAGAGGCACCAAAGGGAGGCTATTTAACGAGAGAAATGGGGGAGAGGAATGATTCCAAGCTCTGATTGAAGGAGGACAGCAGGGTGCCTGGAGAGCAGCTGGGGGCGCCTTGCAGAGGGGGACAGGCATCAGAGAGCACTCCCGCTCCATCGCAACACGGAGTGAGCCATCCTGTAGGTGCTCATCTGGGGCCGGGACACTTGGAAACCTTAGGCCAAAAGAGGTAAACTCTGTCTCCCAAGACCAGTTCTAGTTCTATGAGAAAATGCCACCCAGCAAGGCCAGAGCATAAACAACGAGGAATTCAAGATTTTAGACTAAGAAACAAACAAATACTTGTGTCCAGGGGTGGTAAATTTCTCCAAATTCACAGCCCACTTAAAGCTACATCTGCATCGGTTTCATTTTGCAAAACATGGTTTCTCGTCTGCCAGGCTGTCCAGGTAGAATTATCTTTGCCAGCTGAATTCTCCTGAGATAACAGAGTAAGACATCAAGGGAAAACATGTCTCTAACAGGAGTTTCTTACAGTTTGGGCTTGCCTGACTTGAATCCCCATTCATGTCTCCCCCAACCAGCTTTGAAAAGGTTCATGGATAATAAATAGAAGCCACTTCACAACTAATTTCCCAAATTAAATCCACCTCTTTCTCTCCTGGAAAATAATGCCTACTTCTGTGCCTTCCACAGAAACACAAAATTACATTCAATTTTCCATCTGGCATGCTAATGGATCCATAAAAAAAAAAAAAAAAAAAAAACAGTCTTGGAGAGTTTCAGCTTCCTCTCTCAGAACAAACAATTTAAGGAAATGGGGAAGTTAACAACTATCTTCCCGGGTAGCTCAGCCGATAAAGAATCTGCCTGCAATGCAGGAGACCCCAGTTTCATTTCTGGGTCAGGAAGATCCCTGGAGAAGGGATAGGTTACCCTCTCTAGGATTCTTGGGTTTCCCTGGTGGCTCAGATGGTAAAGAATCTGTCTGCAATGCAGGAGACGCAGGTTCGATCTCTGGGTTGGGAAGATCCCCTGGAGAAGGGCATGGCAGCCCACTCCAGCATTCTTGCCTGGAGAATCCTATGGACAGAGGAGCCTGGCGGCTACAGTCCACAGGGTCACAAAGAGTCGGACACGACTGAGCAACGAACACACTCACTTTCACTTTCAGCCTAAAGAGTGTCTTCCCAGGGGGCACTAGAGGTAAAGAACTCGCCTGTCAAAGCAGGCAGACATAGGAGACGTGGGTTTGATCCCTGGGTTGGGAGGATCCTCTGGAGGAGGGCATGGCAATCCACTCCGGTGCTCTTGCCTGGAGAATTCCATGGACTGGAGTGCTAGGGTCCTCGGGGTCGCAAAGAGTCAGACACGACTGAAGCGACTTAGCACGTAGCCTAAGGAGAGTGCTCGTGAGAAAGGAAAAAGACAGAAAGTTCACTGGCAGCTGAATGGGGCTGTTGAGGCGAAGAAACCCAGGTTCTAGATAAACACAGAGGTCATGGATCCATCTGAAGTGTGATGGACGTTATAGACCTTTGCCTTCCAAAAATGCACATCTTTTTTAAAAATTGGAGTATAGTTGCTTTACAATGTGTGTTAGTTTCTGCTGTACAACATGACTCAGCCACATGTACACACATATTCCCTCCCTTGGAGCGTCTCTTCCACACCCCGTCCCACCCCTCAGGTCATCACAGAGTGCTCAGTGGCTATACAATAGCTCCCCACCAGCTATCCCTTTAACCCACGGCAACGTACACACGTCAGCACCACTCTCCCAACTCACCCCACCCTCTCCTTGCCCCGCTGTGCCCGCAAGTCTGTTCTCTGCGTCTGTGTCTCTATTCATCAGTGCCATTTTTCTAGATTCCTCAAAAAACACGGATCTTTCTGCATAAAGTTCCAAGAGGTTCACGGACTCTTTGGTGCCCACTCCTGGGCTCCAGATGTACAGAACCCCTGGCTTAATTTCCAGAATTTACTCAACCATAGAACTGCCTACAGAGATGTGTTAACACGTGAAAATCTCTCTGTTGCATTAACAGCAAAAGACGGTAAACACCCTAAAAGGCCAACAAGAGGGGACCAATTAGGTAAGATCACAGCCAAAAATAAGAATGGGACGCATCAGTGAATGTTCCCGGAACAGAAACCGAAATGTGTTATGAAGTGAAAAACACCAGGCGCAGAGAAAGGGGGGCCAGGCACGACGGGGCGAACACCACATCAGGACTTCCGAAAAGGGGGGCCAGGCAGGATGGGGCGAAGGCCACATCAGGACTTCCAAAAAGGGGGGCCAGGCACAACAGGGCGAACGCCACATCAGGACTTCTGAGAGGAAACGCGGGAGACGAGAAACAGCGTCTGTGTCTGAGAGGGGAACCTGGGCCGTAAGGGATCTGAACGTGAAAGTGAAAGTGAAGTCGCTCAGTCGTGTCCAACTCTTCGCGGCCCCATGGACTGTAGCCCACCAGGCTCCTCCCTCCATGGGATTCTCCAGGCAAGAGTACTGGAGTGGGGTGCCATTTCCTTCTCCAGGGGATCTTCCCCACCTAGGGATCGAACCCGGGTCTCCCGCATTCCAGGCAGATGCTTTAACCTCTGAGCCAGGGATCTGAAGGAGGAAGAAAAATTACTTATACTTGTCACCCAGGTCATTATTTTCTTAATTAGAAGAAAGTTGGTTGGAGATAGAGACATAGCTGGGGGTGGGGGGCGGTGAGGGTGGGAGAAAGACAAAGAATGATTTATAAGAACTTCTGGTCTACCTGCGACCCAGCCTACCCCCAGCCCTGAGAACAGTCGATGCTGTAAAACATTCGGCACTGAGACGTACATAGGAAAGCATCGTAAACGCATAAATGCTTTCCCCGGTGAGGGCCGCTGCTGAGACTCGGGGCACTGAACCCCTATCTCGCAGAGCGGCCCTTCTGGCTTTTCCTCTTGTTGAACCAATTACAGGACGTTACATCAGCAGTGCCAATGTGTTTTTTAGAGGCTGATGTTATTCACTAAACACCCATTAAACCAACCTCCAGGCTCCATTTACAGCAAGCGTAAGGGCAGATCCAGATGGTACAAATAAGGCATGCTCAGACTTGATCTGCACACAGCCAATCATCAAATAGCCATTATCGACTTTCAAGTCCTCGACTGCCTGACACCCACAAGTGTGCCCAGGCGAGAAGAGGAACAACCTTTCCGGAGGTAGCTGGGTTCCCTTGGGCTCCGAAAACCATCTCTGCGCTCCCCTCATCCTCCGCGGGCTGTGTTTGCCCTCGGATCTGAATGGCTAGCAACAGCGACCAAGGGTTGCCTGGTAACCTGGTAACGGGCTCTGCTCAGGTGCTTCTGAGCAGAGGACAGGATGGCATCGCCTCCCACGCAGCCTCTGCTTGCCACCCTGCCCTGGGGTGGCCAAGAAGGTCCAGCAAGCCTGGGAGACTTTCCAGCAAAGTCAACTCCTGAGGCAGGTGGACCCTGAAAGGAGTGCTTTTCCAGCGAGGACCCGAGCAACCCGATGGACTGTATGTCGGAGAAGGCAATGGCACCCCACTCCAGTACTCTTGCCTGGAAAATCCCATGCACGGAGGGGCCTGGTGGGCTGCAGTCCATGGGGTCACTAGGAGTCGGACACGACTGAGCGACTTCACTTTCACTTTTCACTTTCATGCATTGGAGAAGGAAATGGCAATCCACTCCAGTGTTCTTGCCTGGAGAATCCCAGGGACGGGGGAGCCTGGTGGGCTGCCATCTATGGGGTCACACAGAGTCAGACACGACTGAAGCAACTTAGCAGCAGCAGCAGCAGCAGGACTATATGTAGTCCACCAGGCTCCTCTGTCCAAGGGATGACCCTGGCAAGAATACTGAAGTGGGTGGCCATTTCCTCCTCCAGGGGATCTTCCCAACCCAGGGGATTGAACCCGGGTCTCCCACACTGCAGGCGGATTCTCTACCACTGAGCCACCGGGGAAGCCAGCAGGGAAGACGCTGAGATAAACCCAACACAGACTCAGAACTCGGCAGAGCAGGATGACTGGCCAGAGAAAACCCAGAGGAAACGCCCCACAGAGGTGATTTAAACTACCACGAGGGCACGAGTGTCTCTGAGCCTGTCCACGTGTCTGTCCACATGTACTGTACTCTCTTCCTCCTAATAAACGCTTTACTTGTGTTTCACTAATTTCCATCTTCGTGGGGTTCTTTTCTACAAAGCGGAGGGGCCCGGGCCTCGTCACTGGCCACTGGTCCAGTGGCTCAGATTTGGCGCTCTCGCCGCCGGGGCCTGATCTTAGTTTCTGACTGGGAACTGAAACCCTGCTTCCAAGCCACGGCAGGCGGAGGCCACCCAAGGTCAGTCCCACCGGCCCTATATTCTCGTGGTCCTGTCGGAAAAGGTTCATGTCAAAGGGATCTCTTTTTACTTTTTTTTTTTTTGCTTCAATTAAGTCGTATTTTATTTGCTAATGATTTACAAGTTGACAATGACCTTGAAGACGGTATTGTCAACACTTTTTAAAAATTTATTTATTTTCAATTGAAGGGTAATTGCTTTACAATATTGTGTTGGTTTCTGCCACACACCAACATCAATCAGCCAGAGGTATATGCCCTTGTTTACTTTTTTGATTGACAGGCACTGAACCTTTCCCCTGTGGCCTTGAAGACTGAAAAAAATGGGAGAGGATAAAGTCTGGCAAACTCCTTCATCCTATAGACGGCTCAGAGTCAGAACCATAAAGTTTTCATTGGGGATCACAGGAGATCCAACATGCAAGAGCTGGGGAGAATTGGCAGAAAGCCTTCTGTCCCCGAGTCCCCACGACTCGGCATGGAAAGTGACCGCCTTAACTGGAGGACGGTGCCCCACCCTGGCCACCAGACAGCTCTTGACTCTCCAGTAAAAGGAAGACCGCAGACCACACCTGAGGGAGCTGACTTGAGAACGAATGACACATGCGACTGGACGCAGGGGGCGGAGTTTTCGTGCTAACCCTCTGTTACTTGAGCTCCCGTTGGATGAATTTTCATTTCCTGATTAAATTCCACATCGGAAGAGGTGGGGGGGCTGTGAGCTTCAACCCGAGTGGAGGTGTTCGAGTTTCCATGAACAATTCTTGCAGGACCTAATCTGAGCACGGATAGCTGAGAACCGGCTGACACACGGCTGTAACGCATGTTGGTTACAGGATCTCTACTCCTGAGGTCTAGGGATCGTTTCAGAGACACTGCGTGCACACATCAAATTAAAACGCCAGCCCGGAAACGTGAGAGGACTTGCTCCCTTAAATCACAAAGGTGAAGACGGTGGCCAGTTAGCAGTCTCTTTCTCCTCGATTCATCTAAAAGAGAAGAACTCCAAGCAAGGGATGGGGCGGCCGCTTTCAGCATCCTTTGCCTGGTTTAGTTTCTGAGTCTGAGATTTACAGAAGAAGTGGAGGAAAAGGAAGGGACAACGTTTCACAGCCACGCGGGACTTAAATAAAGGCCAAGGAAAAGAAAGGAAGCCACCTCTCCTGGTGCAAACTGGCACTTAAAGCAGCCAACTCCCCCAAGTGAGCCACGACGGGGCACAGAAGGGGAAGTCTACACTGAGGCCGGAGACCAGCATCATTCTTCAACTCCTCCTCAGGGGGCACCAACCCAGTCTGCACCGCCCCCAAGGAGATTCAGGAATATAGCACCTGCCCCGCCCCGATTCCGCTCGAGAGGGCACACTCCCTCTAGCTTAAGAGAAAATGCATGGCTTCGCCATCAGTGTTTTTAGGTTTTCAGGCTCCAGACTGAATCACTGAAAACAAGACCCAAAGTTCCCCAGATGAACCAGAAAGATGAAAGTCACGTCAGCAGAAAGGAACGTCCAGGGGGCCATCAGAGCGGGAGACAGAGGGACAAAGGTCTGTCCGCTGCAACCCGAATCAGCCCAAGCCCAGCGGAGCAGCCCACGGGCCCACTTGTCCAAGTCAGGGAAACTGGCAAAGGTTCTGTTACATACTGTGCTCTAAGCAGGTGGTTTGGAGAACCAACATGGAGGGGAGGCGCATGGCCAGATGCTGGCCCAGCCCCGGGCAACAGCAAGGTGGGCGCCTGGCAAAGACAGGACGGAGCAGCTGGCACGTCCCGGCCACCCCTCCCGCCCCCGGCTCCGGTCTCTCCTGTCTGACTCAGCTCGCAGTCTGCAGCAGGGAGCTTGCCTGAGAGAAGCCCCGCTCTACCTATCCGGATGGAAAGTTCGCTCTCAGGGAAGAGCATCCTGGCACCCTCCGCGTCGGACTTCTTCGTCATCAGGGGGTCCAGATTCAGTGCCAGGGCCGTCTGCGGGTCTTCCGCTGCACCCTGAAACGAGAAGCAGGGCATCACTATAGCACCTCCTCTGCCGTCATCCCCCAGTCCCTCTGGCTCCCAGGGACCCAGGCAACCTGCTCATGTCCACTGAGGGCACCGGCTGCCTGGGTCAGACCCAGCTGTCAGGCCGGGAGGAGCCGTGAGCAAGGCCACAAGCTTTCTGGCTGCAGAACTTTGGGGATGACAACAGTTGGGATCAGAGGCGACTGTGCTGAGCCCAGAAACGGGAAAAACAAACACTGGGAGAGAGCAGGTCAAACACCAAAGCCCTCTCTCCTCTCACCACAGGGCAGAGGGCAGAAGGGACTCAGTTCCTGAACCGTCAAAAGAAGCCTGGACGGCAGGTCCGCCCAGTGGCGGCCTCAGTACAGGAATCAAGCTCAGCAATTTCCAGGAATTCAGCGTCTTCCGGTTTCTCATGACTTCAAAAGAGGAGGAGAGGCAAACAGAAGCATCTCAAAAGAAGGAAAGGGAGAGTCCTGGAGGACACAGCACATCTGAAGTTAAGCCCAGTTGGCCTTACATCACGTCAGCCTTCTGCTTTGTCCATCACCAGTTATTTTGACTCTTCTTTGCATTCGCTGAGCAAAGTCTTGATTTTGATCCTCACGTTTACTGAACAAATATTTACTGACTGTCAACTTTCTGGACACTTGGTAAACTACCCAATTCTAGCTCTTATGGAGCTTGCAGTCCAGTGAGGGCCAAACCAGTGAGTCTACAATGGGGCTGTGAGTCTGTCTTCCAAAGACATCGACGGGACCCCTAGGACTTAAGGGAAGGTGAACAGAATCATCTCAATGGCAAGGAAACAGCAGATATTTTCTGAAAACCAGGCAAAATAGTTCCAAACAAATGGAAGTTTCCATTTAAAATGTGTGTACCTCAAAATGCCAAATACTGTATGAGTCCACTTACATGAAATACCTAGTTTAGGCAAAATCAGAGGCAGAAACTAGAGGTTACCAGCGCTTCCCTGGGGGCTCAGATGGTAAAGAATCTGCCTGCAATGCAGTTAGTCCTGGGTTCGATCCCTGGGTCGGGAAGATCCCCTGGAGAAGGGAATGGCAACCTGCTCCAGTACTCTTGCCTGGAGCATCCCATGGAGAGAGGAGCCTGGCGGGCTACAGTCCATGGGGTCGCAGAGACCTGGACATGACTGAGCGACTGACACTTTCTCTTTTTCACTTTCGGGGGTGGGAAGAAGGAGTGGGGAGTTACTGCTCAACGGTCACAGGGCTCGTGTTTGGGGTGGTAAAGTTCTGGAGGAGCACGGTGGCGACGGCTGCACAGCACTCTGAACGCAACCACTGCCATGAGTTTTACACTTTAAATGGTTACAATGGTGGATTTAATGCTATGTATATATTATACCATAATTTTAAAGTAACGATGCAATATGCGAAACAGAATGGTACACTTTGGGTGAGCATCCATAAAGCTGGTAAAAAGAAAAAAATTAAAATAGCCAACTTAGTGGATTAAATAAATAAATAAAATGTATGATCTCAAAGGGGCGAGGGGAAGGCTTAAGCACCCAATCATGGAATGCATCTATTTATAAGCAAGTGCTAAACCTGTGTTCTTGGGTAAGTTTCAGAGGGAAATCTCACAAAAGTGATGCCTTGCTGTATCTTGCATAAAGACACACACACACACACACACCTTCTTGCTCATCAGGGATCAGAAAGAGAAATGATTCCAGTATTTTACTTCATTATTTCTGTCCAACTAAAGGTAAAAAGTGAAATATAAACCTTTCCTCTCACGTCCTCTGACTCCTCCAATATATTTCTGTTGTCCTCATCATTTATTTACAATGCCCTTTATAGGGCACTTTTCAAAACTGAAGTAGAGTTGATTTACAATGTTAATTTGTCTTGTGCAGCAAAGCCACTCAGTCACACATATATACACGCTTGGTTTCATATTCTTTTCCATTATGGTTTATCACAGGGCATGGAATAGATTTCCCTTTTCATGCACTTTAATAAAGACGCTGACACCTCCTTTAACCTTGTTTTAAAATGGAAGGGAAAAAAGCCTCATGGCACTGTGCGAGCCGCCCTCATTGAAGTTCTTAGGTTCCCCCCGCCCCGGAGAATCCTAGGGGCAGCGGGCTCTCATCTGCGATGTCACTGGGAGGGGGCATCAAGAGAGCATCCCGCTGAAGGGTCAAGGCCGACGACTTGGCAGATGGACGACCCCTGGGACAGAAGGGCCTTGGAGCAGGCCGGCCCCGCCCTGCCCCCAGCGACAGCTGGCGTCCGTGCCACGTGCCGAGGGCCACGCAGTCTCAGCTCTTTGTCCATAAGCTTTAATTATTTCTCATCCTACATCTCACGCTGACATCTGAGGCACCACCACGGCCATAAGACGTGTTTCCCCTGGAAAGCCTGTGCCTCACCTGGTGTTTCTTCCTTTGTCTTGCTTCTTTTTACAGCGTGACTGAGGCAGAAGCGGGGGAAGGATGTGGAAAGGGAACCACTTCGTTCCAGCAGAGATATGGCCGCCTTTATACGCTTGGGGTGGCTGCTTTGACAGGGGGGTAAGCAGCGATCAGTCAGGTACAGCCGGGAGAGACCCTGGTTTTAACTGAGAACAGTGGCTTTCAGCTGGGGTGACTCTGCTCCCCAGGAGACATTTGGCAACAGGTGTTTTGTGTGTGGGGTGGGGAAGAGGGGGTGCAGGCATCTAGTGCGGAGAAGCCAGGGATGCCACTGAACACCCAACAACACGCAGGGCGGCCCCCACCAGAGAGTGACGCGGCCAAACGCCAACAGTGTTGAAGCTGAGACACTCTGCTTTAGAAGGTTGAGAATGCTCACGACCTTTCTTTATTGCTAGCCATGCTGAGAACGCACAGGCCCTCTCTTTACTGTCAAGATAAGAATTTTGCTGCTTCCTCCAGGAAGCCTGCCTGCCTTCAGGTATTTGGCAAATTTTTATTAAGTATCAACTGCACACCAGAACCAGTCTAGGTCCTGACGATTCGAAAGAGCCAAGTCCCCTGTCCTGCCAGAGACAGACAAGAAACTCACAATATACTATAAAACCGAGGGCTGGTTGGGATAATGTTGATTAGAGAAATAAATCATCATCATAGTGACATAGCACAACGGTTGTAAGTTCTGGGCTCCAGTAAGTAAGTAAGTACTCACTGTTGTAAGTACTGTGTCAGGCTTTCTTCCAGCATTTCATTATGAAGCGCAAAGCTGGAGGGCTCCTCCAGACGCAGTGCTGAGAGAGGGCTCTCCGAGAAGGTGGCATTTGAGCAAAGACCGAATGGAAGGGAAGAAGCCACACTGACTTCTGAAGGTGGGGTTTCAGGCAAGGAGACAAACCACCCCTCCCTTCCCCCACCAAATCCCTGGACCCTTTTATCAACTACATTCCATTGGTTGTCATTACTTTATTCCAGCGCTGGGGGTGGGGTGTACTGAGACAATCCCACCTCAGCTTCACTTAGAAGCTGCCTTTTAAAAAGCTGAACAAAACCCTAGCAGATCCCACTTGTATTCACCCCACTCCTGTGCACTGGGCCCCACCTGTGGCCTCGGGAAGGCGGGGCAGGCCGTGCAGCAGAGAGCTGCAGGGGGCACCCCCAGGTAATGGGGGGATAGCTTCTGCGGTCCAGTGTCCCTGAGCAGCCCCGGACCCAGGCACTGGCCAGCCTCCTGGGGCTCCTTTTAAGCCTCCCTTCTAGGTTCCACCCTCCCCTCTCCACCACTGATTTGGAGAAGGAAACGGCAACCCACTCCGGTATTCTTGCCTGGAGAATTCCACGGACAGAGGAGCCTGGTGGGCTACAGTCTAGGGGGTTGCAAAGAGTCAAACACGACTGAGCAATTTTCACTCTAGGTTCCACCCTCCCCAGCCCTCCCACGGAGAAACACACCCCTTGGAATTTCAAGGAACAGTCTAGCAAGAGACACCTTGTGCCTTGGTGGCTTTATCATACGTTCTTGATGTTGAGGAAGAGTCAGGAAAGTCAGTGAGTCAGGGCTGACACCCCTCCTGGTGCCCTGGAACCCCGTCTGCTCATCCAGCTCAGACACTGCAGTGGAAGGGTGTGGCTTTTTTTTTTACTGGACCCTTAAATAAACACAGCTCCCACCTGTGCTCGGGGGGAAGGGCAGTGGGAAAGCCAGCAAGTCCCTCGGGGAAGGAACTCCTTCTGTAGCCTCTTTGCGGATGGCAGCACAGCCCTCTTTAAACTCGACAGCATCACTGTCTTTCATTTCTGAAGCTGCTTCTTCTTTTGTTTTAATCTCTGCAGAACTTTTCCATCCACGCTACCTCACTCAATCCTTGCAGCCCCTGGTGCTGAGGTGAGGTGAGGCCTCATCCCTTCCAGGGCAAACCTCTGAGCGAGGCAAGCCATTCTCAACCTTTCACGGCGGCCCTGACAGCCTGCCTGGCTGCCCGTCGGCGGGGCAGCGAGTCACTGCCCTCCCCTGACGCTTTCGGCGGGGCTCCTGGGACCCAGGACAGCTCCAGGGTTGCTGGGTCCCCTTGCAGCTCCCAAATGCCAAGGCAGCTAAACACAGGCTCTGTCCCAAGCTACCCGTCTCCGTCTCCTCCTGCCTCCCCCTCCCACCCCTCCAGGGCTTCCTCCCCACTGCTCCCGCCTCCCCATCCAACCCTCCAAACCCAGCTTGGTACAGAGAGCAAGGAGGTACATCGCAACACCCGTCCAGAGCCACGGAACTTGAGATCATTGTCCTCCACTGACCATTATTGTTATTATTATTAATGGTTGTAACAAATCCCTGGCTCAGAAGAAACACAGCAACTTCCACCCGGTCTGGAAAGGTCGTGCCCAGAGGCAGGAGCTGGAAAAGTCTAGCACTTTCCAGAAGAAAAAGAGAGAGAGTGGAGAGCCAGGAGGGGGACAAAAAGGAGGAGGAAACGAAATGAGGTGGAGGAAGGAAGGCAAGCAGTCCTGCAAAGTGCTTTATGTGAAAACGAAAAAAGCTTCAACACATAACACGCGTGCCTCCTTGCAGAAATAAAATCCGGGTGCTGCTCATCAGGGTTGGCCTTCCCAGGTCCCAGGAAGACAACTCGTGTTTCTAGAGCCCCAAAAAAATGAGCCCCAAACGGACTCAGAGCCTGGAGAGCAACCCGACAGGATGTAGGTGTCTGAGGATGGAGTCAGCCAAGGCAACGGAAGCCTCACGAGCAAAGCACAAATGGAGAAATGCCACGAGGTACTGAAGCCCCGAGGGACCTGTAGCCCCAAAAACTCAGGGCAACGGCTGGATGTGTCTGCCCTGCATCCCATGAGCATCCTTCCCTGAGCTCTCCTGCCTCTGGCTCGTTCCCACTGGGATGCATCCTTGCTGTTAACAGCCATGGGGTGGGTGGCGGGTGGTGGGCAGAGAGGGGCAGAGGCAGAGCAGACCGACCTCTGATGATCGCCACAGGCTTGACTGTCACCAAACCCGCATGCACACCCACTGCTGTGTCAGTTCGGGCCAGGGCGGAGGGGAGAGGGAGAGGGCGTCTCTGGGATGTCTTGGCACATCCCCCCGCCCCATGGAGTGCAGTGTCTTTAATTGAGGTTTGTCAGCGGCTCGGAACTCCCTGATGAAAAGCGGAGGGAAAGGTCACAGCATTAATTGGTGCCCCCTGCCAGCCGGCCGCAGCCGTGGAGAAGCCGCACCCCCTGGGGACCCAGGTGCCTTTGTCCCAGCAGCTGCCTCCGCATCCCCACTTAACCCAGACACACAGGGTGAGGTGAAGTAATGGATGCTGTTTCTATTACTGAGAAATCGCAGTAATAATGACACTCGTAAGACGAGCTGAAATTATTCCACATAATGGAAAACAAAACTAAACGCTGGCCCTGATCACCAGTTGGAATATGGATGATTCTTACATAATAGATGACCTTCTCTCCCGGGGAGGCCGGCGCGGGGCCAGGCGGGCCTCACGGCACACAGGGACACGGGGCGGCGAGGGGGACAAGCGGCTGCTGTCTTCCCTGCCTTGTTTGCCCACATGTTGAGGGATCCTGGGTCACAGCCACAGACGAGGAGAACAGCGATCCGAAGTCCTTGGTCTTTGCCTGAGAGCATTTTGCCTGAGAGTGCTAGGACCGCACCCAGCCCAGCTCCCCTCCCTTCCCCTGAAATAGCGGCATGACATCTAGGCCTGTGCAAGTGAGGCAAGTTTTCAAGTTTCTAAGGCATCGCCTTTGATGCCTTTAAAAAATCCTGGCTGAAGAAGCCTGAGCTCCCTCCTCCAAGAAGTCTTCCTGGATAAACTCAGTCTAGTCTGGATTAAATACAACCTCCCTCTCTTCACTCCCTTGACATCCCACTCAGGTTTCTCTCATCACAACTGCACAACTGCAAAGTAACTCTCAGTTTCCCTGGCTGCCTCAAACCATGACATTTTTGAACCTGGGCCCCTCTTGGCAGGGCCCAGGACAATGTCCAGGGACCAAGAACTCACTGAATCGATCAGACTGAGTGATACCACAAAATCTCCAAGAGGAGAGGGGAGAAGCTATATAACAGAAAAGACAAAAAAAAATTCAAGTGAACACAAAATATTTAGGCCTTGAGAAAGAAAGACAAGGGGATTAGTACAGAGATGGAAGGAAAAAGCTTAAACGTATCAAAGAGTGTTTTTTTTTTCTTTAATAAGATTTTTTTTGATGTGGACCATTTTTCAAGTCTTTATTGAATTTGTTAAAATCTCGCCTCTGTTTTATGTTTTGGTTTTTTGACCTCAGCCTGAAGCTTCCCAAAGGCAAGGTTAACTACAGAATTCTAGCTATATTTAAAGCAACGTAAGCATGCTATTGCTCAAATGATATTTGTAGAGACAAAACCTTCTCCTATTTCTGATACCAAATTACTATTCATAGTCAAGCCTATTTAATCACATAAAATAGATTCTAAAGCACCACACAGTTCTCTCTGCAAAGATACAGCTCTCTGAGAGTCTGCAAAGATAGCCCTTCAATCTTAGTTCCACATAAGCAGCTCTGAGCTGGGTTGCAAACAGCCAGGTCTCCCACTAGCATGGCTCACAAAGAGATGGCACGGGGCAGAGTTTTCCAAACCGTTATGTTTATCCTTGTAACTCGAAATACAACTTTCCCTCAAAACAACAATATAAATCTAAATGAAGGCAAATATCGAAGTCCAATGAAGTATTTTCTTTCTAATCCTCAATGATTATCTGAGACTCAATCCTAGGAGTCATTAAAATATACTAGAAAATCCATGCTGAGCCTTTTCTGCCTTCTCAGCAGTTTGAGAGCCCCCAGCTGAGCTTTCCAGGCAATGATTTCTGACTTATGGTATCATTTTGGAGAATATAAGATCCCTTCAGAAGTCTGCTCAAAGATAAGATTTCTCTTCCAAGGGAAAAAAAAAAATGTGTTTCAGACACTTATTGTTAGCTACAAAATACCCCAAAACTTAGTGGCTTAGAACATAAATCAGTTATTATTGCTCATAAGGCCACAGTCAACTGGGCACCACTACTCATACACCCTGGCTCAGCTAACATCGCCTAGACTCACTTGTGTACCATCTGTGCTCCATCCCTGGCTCACCCAGGGGTTGGATGGTCGAGGATGGCACATGTGGGCCGGTGGCCAGGAGCTGGCTGGCTCTTGGCTGGGAAACCTAGATTCTTCTCCATGGAGCTGTCATCCTCCAGTAAGCTAGACTGGGCTCATTCATGTGGCAAACTCGGGTTTCCGGGGAAGCAAGAGAAGGAAACGCCCAGTGCCAAGTGAGAGTCAAGTCTCTGCCTGCATCACATCTGGTACCACAGTAGGTCAAAAGTTATCCAGATGGGAAGGATGGAGGAGCCAACTATCCCTTCTGGGGGAGATGGGGGATCCAGGGTCACACTGCCATAGTATGGAACACAACAGGGACAAGATTTGTGGCCCTTTTTGCAAACAATCACAGCACACAGGCAGAGACAAAATGCAGCCTTTTCGATCCACGGGTGAAACTCACAAACTCAGCTTCATTCTCCTAAAAGAGTGCTTCTCCGATGGGGACCCATGGACACATTCGCAGAGATCTGAAAGTTCTCTATAAAAAACTTTTTTCTTTTGTATTTTCATTTAAACCATAAAGAAAAACTAATTATCTCACACGCTAGTAAAGTAATGCTCAAAATTCTCCAAGCCAGGCTTCAACAATACGTGAATGGTGAACTTCCAGATGTTCAAGCTGGATTTAGAAAAGGCAGAGAAACCAGAGATCAAATTGCCAACATCTGCTGGATCATCAAAAAAAGCATGAGAGTTCCAGGAAAACATCTACTTCTGCTTTACTGATTATGCCAAAACCTTTGACTGTGTGGATCACAATAAACTGTGGAAAATTCTGAAAGAAATGGGAACACCAGACCACCTGACCTTCCTCTTGAGAAATCTGTATGCAGGTCAGGAAGCAACAGTTTGAACTGGACATGGAACAACAGACTGGTTCCAAATAGGAAAAGGAGTACGTCAAGGCTGTATATTGTCACCATGCTTATTTAACTTCTATGCAGAGTACATCATGAGAAACACTGGGCTGGATGAAGCACAAGCTGGAATCAAGATTGCCGGGAGAAATATCAACAACCTCAGATATGCAGATGACACTACCCTTACGGCAGAAAGTGAAGAACGCCAGAGCTTCTTGATGAAAGTCAAAGAAGAGAGTGAAAAAGTTGGCTTAAAACTCAACATTCAGAACACTAAGATCATGGCATCTGGTCCCATCACTTCATGGGAAATAGATGGGGAAACAGTGGAAACAGTGACAGACTTTATTTTGGGGGGCTCCAAAATCACTGCAGATGGTGATTGCAGCCATTAAATTAAAAGACGCTTACTCCTTGGAAGGAAAGTTATGGCCAACCTAGACAGCATATCAGAGAAGGCAATGGCACCCCACTCCAGTACTCTTGCCTGGAAAATACCATGGACGGAGGAGCCCTGTAGGCTGCAGTCCATGGAGTTGCTAAGATTCAGACACGACTGAGCGACTTCACTTTCACTTTTCACTTTCATGTACTGGAGAAGGAAATGGCAACCCACTCCAGTGTTCTTGCCTGGTGAATCCCAGGGATGGGGGAGCCTGGTGGGCTGCCGTCTATGGGGTCACACAGAGCCAAACACGACTGAAGCGACTTAGCAGCAGCAGAATATTAAAAAGCAGAGACATTACTTTGTCAACAAAGGTCCGTCTAGTCAAGGCTATGGTTTTTCCAGTAGTCATGTATGGATGTGAGAGTTGGACTATATAGAAAGCTGAGTGCCAAAGAATTGATGCTTTTGAACTGTGGTATTGGAGAAGACTCTTGAGAGGCCCTTGGACTGCAAGGAGATACAATCAGTCCATCTTAAAGGAAATCAGTCCTGAGTGTTCACTGGAAGGACTGATGCTGAAGCTGAAACTCCAATACTTTGGCCACCTGATGTGAAGAACTGACTCATTGGAAAAGACCCTGATGCTGGGAAAGATTGAAGGTGGGAGGAGAAGGGGACAACAGGATGAGATGGTTGGATGGCATCACCGACTCAATGGACGTGAGTTTGAGTGAACTGCAGGAGTTGGTGATGGACAGGGAGGCCTGGCGTGCTGCAGTCCATGGGGTCGCAAAGAGTCAGACACGACCGAGCGACGGAACTGACTGAACTGAATAATGCCAACCGTCTGAATCACTAGGGTGGTCTCTTTGTAGCCAAACCCTAAGGCTGGGGGTCAGTGCTTCTGTCTGCCTTTGTGTTGATGAGAGTGGTTACCGAGTGGTGTTGCTTTCACTGTTGAGGGCTAATTGTTGAGGGTGAGCTCAACAAACAGAGGATGTGACTCTGGGCCAAGCTCAGGCAGACTCCCTCGTGGAGCCCTGTGTACATGGGGGAAGTTTCCAGGAAGTCCCAGAGCAGCCCGGGGAGAACAGCCTCCCTCCAGCAGTGTTCCCAGGATAGACCTGCCAGAGGCCCAGGCAGCTCATCACCGCAGTTGGAACCCCTGGCTCTTGGAATCGGTGGCTTATTTTTAGCAAAACCTTGTCTGCCATATCACAAATATGCTGTTGACGTTTGCTTGATCAGTTTCCTTGCTTTGATGTGAACTGACACGTTTTGGTTCCCTGACTCTGCAAGAGCCAAAAAGCACAAGACTAGTGTATACCTACGCTCTGGCATAGTAAGGCTGGTAAATGTGTCTCTAACAGGGCTTCCCTGGTGGTTCAGACAGTAAAAAAAAAAAAATCTGCCTGCAATGCAGGAGACCCAGGCTCGATCCCTGGGTCAGGAAGGTCCCCTGGAGAAGGAAATGGCAACCCACTCCAGTAGTCTTGCCTGGAGAATCCCATGGACAGAGGAGCCTGGTGGGCTACAGTCCATGGGGTCGAAAAGACTCAGACACGACTGAGAGACTAATCCTACTACACTCCTACTAACGGGACAGTAAACACGCCTTGAACCTCACTGGGACTGTGTGAGATATATTTCCTTTTAAATGAAAATACACCTTGAGTCCAAGGGGAAAAACACAGCTTATAGGGTGAAACAATGGATTCTCCTCCTCAAGGTCTCCCTCCCTTATCAACTGTCATTCAAAATACAGTACAGTCATGTTTGGGACATCCCTCGTGGTCCAGGGGCTAACACTCCACACTCCTGGTGCAGGGAGCTCGGGTTCAATCCCTGTTCGAGGAACTAGATCCCACATGCTGCAAGTAAAGATCCTCGTGCCAAACAAAGAGTTCACGTGCCTTGCGCCCCAACTAAAACTCCCGCGTGCCACAACGAAGGCCTGATGTAGCCAAGCAAGTAAATACACGTTAAAGAGACACAGAGCAACATCTGCCTTCACGTGGCTACTACTGAGAACTCGACAGTCCACAGTGACCTTGTAATGGTTTTACTATGGACAACATAATGGGGGTTGTTGGAAATGAAATCACGACTCTCCATGCCGCCTTTAGCCAAAGCAACGTGTTGACAGAGACACCACATACACGTCTGTGTGTGGACGAGAGGCTCCTGAATGACCCCTTTTGTCCTGCGTGGGCGTCTCCCAGAGTGGCCTGTTCACTGAGATGCTCCAAGAGGAAGGATTCCACAGACAGATGCGGGAAAATCTGAGAACGTCCGTGCATACATGGATAAAGACTCTGAGGCCCAGATCAAAGAAAGGCTTTTGTTTAAACCTGCATTTCCCACGCCAATTTGGCCACACACGGAACTTAGTCATACTCAGCAGATGAAATTTCAGAGATGAGCGCTCAGAGCAGTTCTCCCCTGTTCCCTGCAGTCAGAATGTCCAGCAGAACAGTTCTCCCTATGTTGTGATAGCATCACATTTTATCTGGAAAAGACTCAAAAAACTGGACGGGGCATCTTGGCCTCAGAATATCTACCACTTTCACAAATAAGGTCTGTTAATCATCTTGAAAAAAATTAATAATAAAGATGAAAAAAAATGAGTCAGTAGAACGTATTGTGTGTTTCTCCCCTTGTAGTCACACCAGCTGGAGATTATGAAAACCAAGAAGGTAATTATTCTATCAAACCCACCCCTTCCCTTGTTATATAACTATCAATAACAAAATGATATATTTAGGAAAAAATAGTCTATTACCATTGCTCTAAAAGAGATTTGTATCAGAGCACCACTGAGGAGAAAAAAAAACAAAAACTAATATCAGGCTTATCAAAAATATTTATAGCTCTGACAGCTGTAAAATCATAAAATGATCTTTCCTTGGCTCTAGGAAGGAGAGAGAGGGAAAGAGCATCTGTCAGAAAGTCACGACCCATAGAATGGACTGATGAGTCAAGAGGCCTCTGCCCGTAACATTCTGGTGAGCAATCGAAGTACTAAACCAATGTGGCACAGGATGCAGAGCGGGCGGAGGCAGAGAAGATGCAGGGGGCGGAGGCAGAGACGGAGGGGGCGGAGACAGACGGAGGGGGCGGAGGTAGAGATGGAGTGGGCGGAGGCAGAGAAGATGCAGTGGGCAAAGGCAACGATGGAGTGGGTGGAGACAAATAGGAGTGGGCAGAGACAGAGACGGAGTGGGCGGAGACAGAGATAGAGGGGGCGGAGAAAGAGACTGAGTGGGCGGAGGCAGAGACGGAGGGGATGGAGGCAGAGACGGAGAGGGCGGAGGCAGAGACCGAGAGGGCAGAGACCGAGATGGAGTGGGCTGTAAAGAAGCATCCTTGGTGTGGACCCCAACATTTGTACAAACCCTCTTGTCTGTCCCACGGTCAGCTTCTAACTGCCCTTTCTTGCATTATCACTCTCAAACCTCAAGAACTTTTTGTGAGGTAGACAGATGGCATCACTACCCCTATTATGGTTGAATTGTTGCACCCCCTCCACCCTGCTGCTAAAATTCATATGTTGAAAACCTACCCCCTAGTCCATCTGAGTAAGACTCTGTTAGAAGATGGGATCTTTAACTTTTTTTTTTTGGCTCTGGCACGCGGTATGTGGAATCTAGTTCCCTGACCAGGGATTGAACCCACGCCCCCTGCGATGGAAGTGTGGCGTCTTAACAAGGGACTGCCAAGGTAGAAGTCCTGAAGATGGGATCTTTCAATTCAGTTCAGTCGCTTAGTCATGTCCGACTCTTTGCGACCCCATGAATCGCAGCACGCCAGGCCTCCCTGTTTATCACCAACTCCCGGAGTTCACCCAGACTCATGTCCATCGAGTCAGTGATGCTATCCAGCCATCTCATCCTCTGTCGTCCCCTTCTCCTCCTGCCCCCAATCCCTCCCAGCATCAGAGTCTTTTCCAGTGAGTCAGCTCTTCACATGAAGTGGCCAAAGTACTGGAGTTTCAGCATTAGCATCAGTCCTTCCAAAGAACACCCAGGACTGATCTCCTTTAGAATAGAGTGGTTGGATCTCCTTGCAGTCCAAGGGACTCTCAAGAGTCTTCTCCAACACCACAGTTCAAAAGCATCAGTTCTTCGGCACTCAGCTTTCTTCACAGTCCAACTCTCACATCCATACACGACTACTGGAAAAACTATAGCCTTGACTAGAGGGACCTTTGGTTGGCAAAGTAATATCTCTGCTTTTGAATATGCTATCTAGGTTGGTCATAACTTTCCTTCCAAGGAGTAAGCGTCTTTTAATTTCATGGCTGCAATCACCATCTGCACTGATTTTGGAGCCCCCAAAAATAAAGCCTGACAGTTTCCACTGTTTCCCTATCTATTTCCCATGAAGTGATGGAACCAGGTGCCATGATCTTAGTTTTCTGAATGTTGAGCTTTAAGCCAACTTTTTCACTCTCCTCTTTCACTTTCATCAAGAGGCTCTTTAGTTCCTCTTCACTTTCTGCCATAAGGGTGGTGTTATCTGCATATCTGAGGTTATTGATATTTCTCCTGGCAATCTTGATTCCAGCTTGTGTTTCTTCCAGTCCAGCGTTTCTCATGATGTACTCTGCATATAAGTTAAATAAGCAGGGGGACAATATACAGCCTTGACGAACTCCTTTTCCTATTTGGAAACAGTCTGTTGTTCCATGTCCAGTTCTAACTGTTGCTTCCTGACCTGCATACAGATTTCTCAAGAGGCAGGTCAGGTGGTCTGGTATTCCCACCTCTTTCAGAATTTTCCACAGTTTGTTGTGATCCACACAGTCAAAGGCTTTGGCATAGTCAATAAAGCATAAATAGATGTTTTTCTGGAACTCTCTTGCTTTTTCCATGATTCAGCTAATGTTGGCAATTTGATCTCTGGTTCCTCTGCCTTTTCTAAAACCAGCTTGAATATCTGGAAGTTCACGGTTCACATATTGCTGAAGCCTGGCTTGGAGAATTTTGAGCATTACTTTACTAGCCTGTGAGACGAGTGCAATTGTGTGGTAGTTGGAGCATTCTTTGGCATTGCCTTTCTTTGGGATTGGAATGAAAACTGACCTTTTCCAGTCCTGTGGCCACTGCTGAGTTTTCCAAATTTGTTGGCATATTGAGTGTAGCACTTTCACAGCATCATTTTTCAGGATTTGAAATAGCTCAACTGGAATTCCATCACCTCCACTAGCTTTGTTCGTAGTGATGCTTTCTAAGGCCCACTTGACTTTACAATCGAGGATGTCTGGCTCTAGGTGAGTGATCACACCATCGTGATTATCTGGGTCGTGAAGATCTTTTTTGTACAGTTCTTCTGTGTATTCTTGCCATCTCTTCTTAATATCTTCTGCTTCTGTTAGGTCCATACCATTTCTGTCCTTTATCGAGCCCATCTTTGCATGAAATGTTCCCTTTGTATCTCTAATTTTCTTGACGAGATCTCTAGTCTTTCCCATTCTGTTGTTTTCCTCTATATCTTTGCACTGATCACTGAGGAAGGCTTTCTTATCTCTTCTTGCTATTCTTTGGAACTCTGCATTCAGATGCTTATATCTTTCCTTTTCTCCTTTGCTTTTTACTTCTCTTCTTTTCACAGCTATTTTTAAGGCCTCCCCAGACAGCCATCTTGCTTTCTTGCATTTCTTTTCCATGGGGATGGTCTTGATCCCTGTCTCCTGTACGATGTCACGAACCTCTGTCCACAGTTCATCAGGCACTCTATCTATCAGATCTAGTCCCTTAAATCTATTTCTCACTTCCACTGTATAGTCATAAGGGATTTGATTTAGGTCATACCTGAATGGTCTAGTGGTTTTCCCTACTTTCTTCAATTTCAGTCTGAATTTGGCAATAAGGAGTTCATGATCTGAGCCACAGTCAGCTCCTGGTCTTGTTTTTGCTGACTGTATAGAGCTTCTCCATCTTTGGCTGCAAAGAATATAATCAAGCTGATTTCGGTGTTGACCATCTGGTGATGTCCATGTGTAGAGTCTTCTCTTGTGCTGTTGGAAGAGGGTGTTTGCTATGACCAGTGCGTTCTCTTGGCAAAACTCTATTAGCCTTTGCCCTGCTTCATTCCATATTCCAAGGCCAAATTTGGCTGTTACCCCAGGTGTTTCTTGACTTCCTACTTTTGCATTCCAGTCCCCTATAATGAAAAGGACATCTTTTCTGGGTGTTAGTTCTAAAAGGTCTTGTAGGTCTTCATAGAACCGTTCAACTTCAGCTTCTTCAGCGTTACTGGTTGGGGCATAGACTTGGATTACTGTGATATTGAATGGTTTGCCTTGAAAACGAACAGAGATTATTCTGTTGTTTTTGAGACTGCATCCAAGTACTGCATTTCAGACTCTTTTGTTGACCATGATGGCTACTCCATTTCTTCTGAGGGATTCCTGCCCGCAGTAATAGATATAATGGTCATCTGAGTTAAATTCACCCATCCCAGTCCATTTCAGTTCGCTGATTCCTAGAATGTCGACATTCACTCTTGCCATCTCTTGTTTGACCACTTCCAATTTGCCTTGATTCATGGACCTGACATTCCAGGTTCCTATGCAATATTGCTCTTTTCAGCATCGGACCTTGCTTCTATCACCAGTCACATCCACAGCTGGGTATTCTTTTTGCTTTGGCTCCATCCCTTCATTCTTTCTGGAGTTATTTCTCCACTGATCTCCAATAGCATATTGGGCACCTACCGACCTGGGGAGTTCCTCTTTCAGTATCCTATCATTTTGCCTTTTCATACTGTTCATGGGGTTCTCAAGGCAAGAATACTAAAGTGGCTTGCCATTCCCTTCTCCAGTGGACCACATTCTGTCAGACCTCTCCACCATGACCCGCCTGTCTTGGGTGGCCCCACAGGGCATGGCTTAGTTTCATTGAGTTAGACAAGGCTGTGGTCCGTGTGATTAGATTGACTAGTTTTCCGTGATTATGGTTTCAGTGTGCCTGCCCTCTGATGCCCTCTCACAACACCTACCGTGTTATTTGGGTTTCTCTTACCTTGGACGTGAAGAGATGGGATCTTTAAAGAGGTAATTAAAATGCAGTCATTAGGATGGGATCTAATAATATGACTGGGTGTTTTTATGAGAACAGGAAATCTGAACACAAACATGCGTGGAGAGAATGTGGTGTGAAGACATGAAGACAAGACAGCTTCCACGAGCCATGAGGGGGCCCTGGAACAGACCCTTCCCTCATCACTTATTTTTTTTTCTCTTGAAAGTTGCTCAGTCGTGTCCGACTCCTTGTGACCCCATGGACTATAGAGTCCATGGAATTCTCCAGGTCAGAATACTGGAGTGGGTAGCCTTTCCCTTCGCCAGGGGATCTTCTTAACCCAGGGATCAAACCTAGGTCTCCCGCATTGCAGGCAGATTCTGTGTCAGCTGAGCCACCAGGGAAGCCCAATCATCACTCTTAGGAGGAGCCGACCCTGCTGTTATCTTGATCTTGGCCTTCCAGCTTCCAGAACTGAGAGGCAATAAGCATCTGCTGTTCACACCATCCGGCCTGTGGCACTTTGTGAGGGCAGCCCTAGCAGATGGATGTTGCCGTAGTTAGCTGTTCTTTGGTCACTCCGTCGTGCCCGACTCTTTGCGACCCCCTGGACTGTGACCCTCCAGGCTCCTCTGTCCATGGGATTTCCCAGGCAAGAATACTGGAGCGGGGTGCCAATTCCTCTTCCAGGGGATCTTCCCGACCCAGGGATGGAGCCTGCAACATCTGCTTGGCAGACGGATTCTTTACCACTGAGCCACCTGGGTAGCCCCTGTTGAAGACAGCCAAACATGAAAAGTAAGTCAAAGAGGGATTGGTCATCAGAAGGGACAGAGGTGCCCTCAGCGCCACAGTGGGGGCCCTGAACCATCAGACATGCATCCAGGGACTCGGAGTGAGAAGTATTCATTCCAACAGACCAGCAGAGAAAGAGCAGCGGCAGTACTGAGGTGTCAGGGAGGTTTCAGTGTTTGTCTCCTGAACCATTCCAGGGAAAACAAGACTTTGCCTGCAGTCCCCCGGCCGGGGCTGGGTGGTGCAGTGGGGTGTGCGGGGGTGGGGTGGGGTGCCGGGGATGGGGTGGGGTGGGCAGGATGTTTGCGGGGCCTTGGGGCGTGGGGAGGACTCCACAGCATCATCCCTCCTTCTCACTCTCACAGCCAAGGCCTCCATCCGTCCCCCAGCCTCGGCCCCTTCTCACGCGGCCAGCAGCCTTCTCAGCAGTGTCCCATCCCCACGGGGCCTGGGCCACCGGGATCTGAAACCTCAAACCGTTTCTGGAAATAGTCTCTCTGCTTCCTGACAATCGCTGACTCCAAGACTGAGACACACGGCTTCCTAAATGGACCTGTTATCCCGGCTATGCAGTTCAATCGAAGCCAGCTGGAAAAGGCAGAATCAGGAGCCAGTTAGTGACTCCAAGGAGGGCGGAGAGGGGAGGGGGAAGACTCTGGACGAGGGTGGAAATCCTTGTGCACTTTTATGCTGAGGAAACAGCAAATAAATGGCAGACAAACCACTTCAAAGGAGAAGCCATGGCTTTGAAGAACACGTTTGAGGGTTTTCTTTTCTTTTTTTTTTTTTTAATGCGGCTTTATCCAAACTATCACTCTGCTTGGAGCAGAATTAATTATTCAACCGATCTGGGCTTGATGAGGGTCTGGCAGCCGAGAAGGGAATGAAGCAGCTTGCTTCTAAACACTTTTTCTGCTTCCTGCTGTGGGTACGTGGGGGCCAGCATCTTCCCCTTTTCTCTCTCTTCCAAGCCGCAGTCCTAGAGCAAACAGCCAAGCTGAGACACAGCAGGCCCGCGTGGCGTCTCAGCTGCCACACGGCCAATTACCACAAATTCAGGGCTGCAAGCAACACTCATCTCTTATCTCTCCGTTTCCACAGTTCAAGGATCCAGAAGAGGGTTCAACTGGGTCCGTTCCTCCGCATCTCACCATGAGGACATCGAGATCACAGCCGGCCGGGGCTGAGGACCCATCTGAGGCTCTCGTCCAAGCGCACGGGTTGTTGGCGGAACTCGGTCTCTTGCAGATGAAGGACAGAGGTTCCTGTGTTCTTCCCATGTTCCCGAAGACCGTGCTACTGGGGACTCCTCCCAGCAACCAGAGGCCACCCTGAGGTCCTTGCCACGCAGTCCCCACCCCCAGCAATTTGCAGCACGGCTGTTGGCTTCTTCAAGGCCAGCAGGGGACGCTGTCTCACTTCATATCCCTCTGATTTCATGAACATCCCAAGCTCTGGTTTAAGGACTCTCCTGATTAGGTCAGGCCCACCAGGACACCCTCCCTATTGATGAGCTCAAAGTCAACCGTTAGGTCACCTGAGCTGTAATCCAACAAGAATGACACCCCACTGAAGGGAGGGGATTCCATGGCGTGCCCACCTGGGGGTGCAACTCTTAGGGGCCGTCTCTGGATTCCCCTGACCACAATCCTGGCAGTACCAAACTCTCTTTGATCTCCCCATCACCCTGAGATTTCTAGAGTCTAAATGTCTCTTTGGTGACTAAATCGGGAGCCATACGTGTGGACAAGATGTACTGTCCTACCAACTCATAGAACAAATCTAGTGTCTTCTGTCTCCTCAATAAACCTCGGCAAGGTGGCAGCACGTCCCAGAAGTTCTGCAGAGGCTTCGGCTCAGCCACGCTGGGGAACCAGGCAGAGGCTTCGGCTCGGCCGTGCTGGGGAGCCAGGCAGAGGCTTCGGCTCGGCCGTGCTGGGGAGCCAGGCAGAGGCTTCGGCTCGGCCGTGCTGGGGAGCCAGGCAGAGGCTTCGGCTCGGCCATGCTGGGGAGCCAGGCAGAGGCTTCGGCTCGGCCGTGCTGGGGAAGAGGTCCACAGAGGCCCCGAGGCCGACTGGCGGCTTCCCCGGTAAAGAGCCTGCCTGCCGATGCAGGAGACACAAGAGAGGCGGGTTTAATCCCTGAGTCAGGAGGATCCCCTGGAGGAGGGCACGGCAGCCCACACCAGCATTCTTGCCTGGAGAATCCCATGGACAGAGGAGCCTGGAGGGCTGCAGTCCATAGAGTTGCACAGAGTCAGGAAAGGCCAATGTAACAACACGTATGCACACACAGGGCCAACGGAGCCACTAGGCGTAGGAAGTGCAGTGCCCAAAACACACTTCTAGGGGGTCCCTCAAAATGTTTTATTATAAAATAAGAAGAAACAAATGAATAATGATGAAACAAAATAATGAATCCAGCCTGGATTATATTCATGTTTACACCAACATGGCTATAATTATATATATATATATATGTTTGGTAGGGGGTAAAGTGAAAGTCGCTCAATTGTCTCCAGCTCGTTGTGATTCCATGGACTATAACCCGCCAGGCTCTTCTGTCCGTGGGATTCTCCAGGCAAGAATACTGGAGTGGGTAGCCACTTCCTTCTCCAGGGGATCTTCCCGACCTAGGGATCAAACCCAGGTCTCCTACATTGCAGGCAGATTCTTTGTAGTCTGAGCCACCAGGGAAGCCCCAAGAATACTGGAGTGGTTAGCTATTCCCTTCTCCAGAAGATCTTGCCAACCAAGGGATCAAACCTGGGTCACCTGCATTGCAGGCAGATTCTTTACCCTCTGAGCCACCAGGGAAGCTCGTTTGGTGGGGGAAGGGGCCCCACAAAGACACAAAGGGGTCTGCACAAAGACAAAAGCTCCCACAGCCCCCTTAGTCTGAGGGCAGGCCGGGCAGCAGTGCCTCTTCGAGGTGCGTGGGGGTTTCGTTGCACAGTGCTTCCCGAGAGCATCTGAGCCTGTCTCAGGAAGAGGACTCAGGCAAGCCCAGGGTCCTACAGCACTGCCCTTTGGACTAAGTGGATTGAAAGTGCTAAGGGACAAACCAGGACAGGTCCCCGGCCGTCCCCGGCCATCCCCGTCCAGTGCCGAGGTGGTGATTAGTCTGATGGGAACAAACCGGCCTGAAGTCATAAACACGGGGCTAATAAGGCCATGTTTGGTCCCTGGATGAGCCCCAGGTTACGGAAGACTCCTAATGACCATCAGCCATCTCACCACTGGGAGCGGATGGCCTCCAGGGGGACATAAGGACATAAATGAAGCAAGTAAAACCCTTCTCAAATGCCAGGAAGTGGGCTTAAGACTATTATCAACAATGTCATGAGGATCCTCATCTTACTGAAAAGGAAATAGAGAAGCTAAGCCTGTCACCATGTCAGAGGTGTCAGAGGTCTTAGGGTGACGCTGGGCACCAGGATGGAAGCAGGAGTAGAGACATATCAACACAAACCGGAGGAAAGAAGGGATGGAAAGACGCCATGTGGGGGGGAAGCACAAAGAAAAGGGGCTGCGTGGGTGGAAAGGAAGCCGGGATGGGCAAGGAGAGCAATCGCAGGGAGAGGCAGGGGTGCGGTCCCCACCCCCCAGGAGCCGTGAAACTGGGACAGACAGGAAGCTGTTATTAACATTTCAGTTCTTGTTAATGGAACCAGGGATTCAGACTGGACAGTCCCTAAGATTTGCTCTGCACCCAGCCTTCTGTAAATCTGCAAATCTGCCTGTGCTTAGTTGCTCAGTCATGTCTGATTCTTTCCAACCCTTCCGGCTGTAGCCTGCCAGGCTCCTCTGTCCATGGGATTCTCCAGGCAGGAATACTGGAGTGGGTTGCCATTTTTCTCCTGCAGGGGATTTTCCCAACCCAGGGATCAAACCCGAGTCTCCTGCATTGGCAGGTAGGTTCTTTATCCGCTGAGCCATCCGGGAAGCCCCACAAATCTCTAGTTCCAGACAAAGACATAAGTCGTCACTCTGCCGAAGGGAGAGTCCCACCAACCACTCCTCTTCCCCCCACCCTAACTGTCCGAGCCACTGAGACGGTGCGTCTTGAGAAGAAAGGTCCTTGGCTGCAAGCTGGGGCCGCATCCCAGGTGAATCAGGGGGACAAGCCCAGCAGATGCCAAGCCCAGCAGAGGGCAACAGCACAGCCGCTCCAGATTCTCACGGGCGTCTGACAGTGGGGGCACAGCCTGGGACCTCTCCCGGCGGAGGGCAGCAGGTAGCAGCAGAGGCTCCTTGCGGGAACATCACACCCACTGGATTCTCAAGAGGAAGAATGCCCCACGCTTCTGAGGATGGACTCCCCCAGCTTCAAGGCAGAGACTGAACAGAGAAGAATGTGACGCCCACAACCACCAGCCCAGACTCTTTCGGGCTAGGGCACTTCTCCCCGGAGGGTGATCTGTAGATGACAACTTCTTCCCCACCAGGCAGGGAAGCCGGGAAATAGCCACACATGAAAGACGTGAACAAGGTGATAGGCATCTAGATATTCACGGGCCTGCGACACTTAGATGGGCTTCCCAGGTGGCGCTGGGGGTAAAGAACCCACCTGCCAACGCGGGAGACCCAAGAGACTTCTCGATCCCGGAGTCAGGAGATCCCCTGGAAGAAGGCATGGCACCCGACACCAGTATTCTTGCCTGGAGAATCCCATGGACAGAGGGGTCTGGCAGGCTACAGTCCATGGGGTTGCAGAGTCGGACACACTACAGTTATATACTATATACCTTTTTACTGTAGAGAAAGTGCCTGCCAAGAGGAATAGGCATATACAAGCATGAGGGTGTGTGTGTCCCTGTTATGTGAAAGACTCAAATACGAATACATCATGGCATAAATCTTCAAACTGGCCTCTGCATCAGAGTGTCCTCTTGGGAAGGAGGCCAAAGGGTTGATGTGTCCACTGAAGAGAGGCGGACTGATTTAGGAGAGAGAAGTCACAAGCACCCTGCCCCAAACTGGACAAGTTCTGACACAGGGGAAAGAGCCTTTTGCAAGAAAAACACAAACACATCGCAGGCAGGAGGTACTGATCGCCCTTGCCCATCACGCGGTGGCCGCAGGTTGAACAGCACAGGAGGCGTTCATGCCATAACCTTCTGAGTGGACGCAGGAGGCCAGCAAACCAGCCTCAGGTTAACAGAGAGCCGGCTGGAGAGACAGTCATTGCCAAGACGTGCGAGGCCAAGGAGTGAGGTCAATATCCAGGGTTGACTGGATCCTGGCGCCTGGGCCGCACAGCTAAGGTGAGCACTCGCCTCTGCCTGCCCAGGTCTTCTCCGCGGGCAGCTGTTGGCTGCCGCTGCCTCCCCCTGGGCCACTGAGATGGTTCAAAGCCCGCTCCCCACTCTCCTTCTCCATTCTCCTCAGGCGGCCTCATCCCTTCTCTCACCTGACACATCCCCCCGCTTGCCCCGGGCTCAGGAACGAAGATAAAAGATTCGTGTGCTCCCGGTCTTGAGGTGGGTGGGGGGAGGAACCGGAAAGCAATATTAGGATCAGGTAGGAGACGCAAATGCATATCCGGAAAATGAGCTGTTGCCCAGGAAACCCCAGGAACTATGGGGGAGGGGTGCGGGGTGTGGGGAAGGAAGGGAAGGTGCCTGGTATTGAATTTAGAAGGATGCCCCGTGAAGGTAAATACGGACAGGTCCGTGCCAGAGACACTGTGGACCCATCACTGCAAACTGGCTGCTGGATGCTCTCTGTCTCCGCCCTCTGACCAGGACAGCTGTGTGGGGGGAAGTGGTGGAGAGTCTGAAGAGCCGCTGGCGGAGCTCAAGGTTACAGAAGGCAAATGACCCAAGGGCTGTCCTGTCCCGCTGCCGTCCTGACTGCAGCCCACCCGCCTCCACCGGGGGCCACCCCTGGCCTGTGGGTGCAGGTGGGTGGGTGGAGCCAAGGACCACGTGACGCCCACAGAGGCCCCTCCTTCCAGGCAGCTTCCAGCTTGTCCTGACTGCAGCTTTCTCAGCTTTAAGCCTGCAGCACCATTAACCTGAGCTGGGAAACAGGCGCTTATAGCAGGGGACGAGCCCGGCGCCAGCAGCCACCGTATCCAGGACTCAACTGCGTTGCACTAAGACAGGATTTCCCTTTTAAACCTGAAACACAGAAAATTCTCAGCATATGTGCTGTCGAGCTGCCAGACAGGCAGGGAAGAGAGGCCACTAATGAGACAAAGTGGATCACGACCCGCATCAGCTTAACATCGACATGAGAAACCCAGCTTTGACATCTTGCTGAGGGCGCCCTCGCTGATGAGAAGGAAATCAGCTGCGATACAGAACGATCTGCCCTGGAAGACTCTTGTTCTAAGCCTGTTCAAAAGGCAACCAGGGCAAGAGCTGAGAGAACCGTGATCCGGGTGTGGGGGGGAGCTGTCAAAGGACTGAGAGTCCTGGGGTCACGCAGGGCTTCTAACCTCCCCAGGCGGGGAGCGGAAGTTCAGTTAGTCTCTCAGTCATGTCCGACTCTTTGCAATCCCATGGACTGCAGCACACCAGGCCCCCCTGTCCATCACCAACTCCCGGAGCTTGCTCAAACTCACGTCCATTGAGTCCGTGATGTCATCCAACCATCTCATCCTCTGTCGTCCCCTTCTCCTCCCGCCTTCAATCTTTCCCAGCATCAGGGTCTTTTCCAATGAGTCAGTTCTTCACACCAGGTGGCCAAAGTATTGGAGTTTCAGCTTCAGCATCAGTCCTTCCAACGAATATTCAGGACTGATCTCCTTTAGGATGGACTGGTTGGATCTCTTTCAGTCCAAGGGACTCTCAAGAGTCTCCTCCAACACCACAGTTCACACTTCCACTGGAGAAGGCAATGGCAAACCACTTCTGCATTCTTGCCTTGAGAACCCCATGAACAGTATGAAAAAGGAGAGAGGAAGCCTCCCATCAAAAGCAAAGCAGGGACCCAACGAGAACTCATTTCTCCTGAACCAACTCCGGCAGGTTCAGCTCCGGGAGCCCGGCATCCTCAGAGCCCCACCCACTGGGGCACTTCCCCGGGTACCATCCACCACTACACCTCTGTGAGATGCTCAGCACCAGCATCCCTGCCCACCTCCCCAGCGTGCAGGACACGGGCTGACCGTCTGAAATACCTGCCCTGCACTGCTGGATGATACAACTGAAAGGCTGGTTATCCTGCCTAGGGATCACCCTGGCCTCTGGTTTGCTCCCATCCCATTTCTGACCACTCCTTGCTCACCCAAGAGGGAGGTGGGGGGAGGGAGCGGATAAATCACAGAGCGAGGGCTCGATTTCCACGGCCACCTCTTAGGACAGATTTGGGAATGGTCGAGAGGTGGAGTGAAAATGAGATTTTTGGTCGCCAGTTACCTCTAGAAACTGCCTGCAAAAGTAAGCAAGGTGTGTATGCACCATCCCTTACACACACACACACACACACACACACACTCACTCACACACACACTGTCACTGTCTCCCTCTGAAAACCAGTTTATTTCTCAGGGGGCAAGAAGAGTTCTGGGTGGATTGTTCAGCTCTGCCTCCCAGAGAAAATGGCACGATGACCCTGATTTTAATGAAAATCTCGCCCTTTATTCCCAAACCCCTCCTGAGAATGTGTTTTCTCTGATTTTCTATCCAGATGGAGGGCAGACATAAAAGTCACAAGAGTGAGACCGCCATCAGCTCCTGTGAGCAACAGCTCTTCGAGGAAGTTTGGCTCCGAGGGGAGCAGAGAGAAGACGGGCCACGGTTCAGAGCAGCTCCCATCAGCCCTGGGCTGGGGCAGAGCGTGCGGACTGGACCTGTGGGTCAGACTCCTCCATCCCCAGGAGGAGGACGCCCCAGCACCGGAGGAGGGCTGCTGTGAGGAGCCCACAGCCCCCTGCATGGGCTCCCTCACCCCAGTATAACTGGGCACAAAGTGGGTTTATAGCTTCTTTAAAGAAGAGAAGCCAGAACAACAACAAGAGAGAAGCCAGGGGCAGTGAAGGCGCTGCAAACCTCCAGTGAAGCCATTTGAGACAGACAAGATTTTATCTGCAGAGCATCTGTGGTTTGCATAAAGGAGATGAAATTCTGACTCAGGAACACACAGATCCAAGTTCTGCCTCCAACCTACGGGGGCTTGAGCTTCCTTCCAGAACGAGAATAAAGACATTTCCACGAGTTTAGCAGGACGCCTGGCACCCAATAAGCCCTCAGTTAATGTTAGGTGTGATTTTCATCAACACCATTATTATTGAATATTACACAGAATACTATTACTGGGCCTGTCTCAGCAGCGGAAATGGCAGGGAAGGGGTAAAAATGGACTGATACAGTTGAAACAAAATCTCAATGACTCAGACCTAAGCGAGCCTGTAAAAGGCATGTCCCAGTAGAGACAAAGATCTAGAGATCAAATGGATGGACACCAAGTGGGGAAAGAAGGAGTGGGAGGAGTTGGGAGATTGGGACCGACATATATATTTATATACACTATTGATACTATGTACAGTATGGTAACTCATGAGAACCTCCTGTACACACAGGGAGCCCCTCGGTGCTCTGTGGTGACCTGAATGGGAAGGAAATCCAGAAAGGAGGGGATGGGGGCTTCCTGGTGGTCCAGCGGGGTTAAGACTTCGCCCTCCAATGCAGGGTTGTAGGTTTGATCCCCGGTCAGGGAGCCAAGATCCCACATGCCTCGTGGCCAAAATAACAGAACATAAAATAGAGACGGTATTGTAACAGATTCAATAAGAGACTTTAAAAATGGCCCATGTCAAAAAAATCTTTTAAAAAAAGGAGGGTGTGTATATATATATATATATATATATATACACACACATGCACATATATATACACACTCATACGTGGGCTGGTTCACTTTGCTGTACAGCAGAAACTAACACAACACTGTAAAGCAAATACATGCCAATAAAAATTCATTTTAAAAAAGAATGCAAGAAAAAAATAAATAAAATCAGTGTTTCATTAAAAAAAAAAAAAAAAGCACATCCCACAGTAGAACAGGGGCATTGCATGGTTACCATCCATCTCTTTCTCCCTACAACAGGGATGATGACCCCCACGGCCTTCACTGCAGAAGAGCGGACGGTGAGGACCGGTGGGCAGGGGCGCTGGAGGGAAGGGCCCAGAGCGCGGCCAGGTTTGGCCGTGCCCACACGGGTGGCTCCCCTCCACCCCGACCTGACCTGTCCATTTGACAGGCTCACTCTGCGGCCTCCCCATCCAATCGCAAGCCTAATATTTACCCAGAGAAGGCAGTATTTGTGTGCATTGCCATCGACGATCCAGTAAGTATGAAGACAGAACAGAGGCCGCCCGCTTATGAGGCGTGAGGGCAAACACAGCCAGCTCTTTAAAGAACCATTGCTGTGATCAATGCCCTCGCCCATTTCCACGCAGGGGCCCTGGGCCAACCGAGAAGCTTCATTATTATGTGCCATCGTTACGTCCCTCGGAGAAGCTTAAAAAGAAAAGGTCGCTGTTTCCAAGTTTGTTCTCCTCCATTTGCCAAACAGATGGTTTCCTGGGGTCTGTGGGGCCCTTCGTATCAAAGGCAGCCCGCACCAGCCTGCTGGGGCTGACTCCAGACAGAGCAGCGCCCCACGCCGGAACCCCGGGAGTCACCGCATTCAGCCGCCCGGCTGCCCGCACCCCCCCCACCCCACCTCCTCGGCCACGGTAAAGTTTGGGACAGACCTCTTGTCAGACATTTATTTATTTATTTAGGGCAGAATTCAAAAACTAAATGCCCAACTCTGTGGTAGGTTGGGCAGGAAGGAAGGGAAGGCTGTGGGTTGCTGGACATCACGAGTAGCTCCCTCACACTCACTCCTTCCTTCTGGGCAAACACGGGGATGGCCCGCCGAGCCCTCATGCCCGCCACGGACACCTCCGAGCCTTCCGCTGCTCATCCCTTTTTTTAAGGGAATTTGAACTCATGGTAAAATAGAAAAGTGACAGAATCCCACTTTTTCTTGCACAGAAGGCAGTTCAAATAACTAGCTAAGATTAGGTTAGAAGAGGGACCTCCCTGATGGTCCAGTGGCTAAGACTCCATGCTTCAGCACAGGGGGGCCGGGTCTGACACCCGGTCAATGAACTACATCCCACACACTGCAACTAAGACCGAAGATCCCGTGTGCCGAACCAGGGAATCGACCCCAAGATTGTCCAAAAACAGAGGGTAGGATGACCGCCTTTTAGATGAGCCGAGGTCAAGATTTCCGCACTGGGTGGAATGTCTGTCCGGAGGCCATCAGGGTTCCTTTCACCTTAGGTTCTGTCCTTGTGGTTCACACGGTCACCTCCATGGATCCCCTCCCGGGACACTCTAACGGCAGTTGCAAAGCTCCTTTTGCTGGTAGCCAGCCTCACATTCATCCAACAGTCTGCGAGGCTGGTCCTGACAGGTGAACATTGCATGATCCCCACTGTTCTGGAAACACAGGACTAGGGCTTTGGGACTCAGACAGAACAGAGGCCAATGCACAGCTTTACTATTTTTTTTTAGCCATTTAGTCTTAGGTACATTCTTTACTCCAGTTTTTGGTTTCACCAACCATAAAATAAGGCCTTCCCAAGTGGCAGTGGTAAAGAATCCGCCTCTCAATGCAGGAGACACAGGAGACGTGGGTTCAATCCCTGGGCTGGGAAGATCCCCCAGAGGAGGAAATGGCAACCCGCTCCAGTATTCTTGCCTGGAGAATCCCATGGACAGGGGAGCCTGGCCTGCTACAGTCCATGGGGTCGCAAAGAGTCAGACAGGACTGAAGGACTGAGCATGCATAACACACGACCATAAACTAGGAGCAGATATTGCCTGTGGTTCTAAAGCTTAAGCAAAATCCCTCGTGCATTGTGCACCACACGATGCCTGGCCTGCCTTGGCCACGAAGAGCATCCAGTAAACGTGTATTTCTCTGCTCCGCCCCCCTCCAAACACCCTTTCTCTCTGCCCCCACCGATTGTGTAGGTTGCTCTTGGACAAAACGACAGATCCAGAGAGGTCTGAGTCACAGCAGTCTACTTAACAACTGACTGGACACGTTTGGACAAGTCCTCACTCAGCCTCCAACTTCATGACTTACTCCTCAGAGCAGCTACTCCAATCCCTCCCTCCTCCTCTTTAGCTTCCAACCGATAATCAAATATCTGCCCAAATGGCTAGTGTTCTGAAAGCTCAAACTTAAGGTTGCAGGGGAGACAAAGATGCATTCCAGGGGCATTCCCTGCAGGTTCAGTGGTTAGGACTCCACACTTCCACCATAGGGGGCACGAGTTTGATCCCTGGTCGGGAAACTACGTTCCCATGCCATGCAGTGTGGCCAAAAAAAACCACTAATTTTTTTTTTTTAAAGATGCATTACAAATGGTCTCTGCACCAGGAGGCTACAGTCCATGCGGGCAAATGCGGGCAAATAAAAAGCACCCTGTGATGGGGACGGAGGTTCAGAAGACAGGTGAGATCATCAGAGGTTTTCTAGAAGAGTCACTGAGGTTGGGTCTGAGATTTCTGAACAGATTGAGGATCGGAGTCCCGGGCTCTCAGAGCCCCTTTTGGCTCTAGCCATCTAGGTTCTCACCACACCTCCCTACTTAATAATTGACATGTCCTCCAGCCGCAGAGAGAACGAGAGACTGTCTCATGTTCGAGGTCCCTGTTGAAAGGGACTCAGTAAAGCGACAAGGTAGGTGATCAAATAGCTAACCCCACTAGAGGACTGCAAGATGAAAACTATGGGAGACCCCTGTAAATTAACGATTACTCAAAAGAGCAGGTTTGCTTAACCACAGGACCCAGCAGGCTTGCTTCGCAACAAAACCATGCAACAGAAACTCAAGACAGGCCCCCAGACCGTAAAGCGATGGGGACACGAGCCCCACATCCTGCCCAGGGAGCTCAGTAAGTCAAGGCGCCCAGGACAAGCTCTCTGCACCCATAAAAAATGATTTGTGGACCTAGCTTGACCATGCAGGGACAAGAAAAGACCCCAGCCCGACCTGGAGGAGGAGCAGGGGATGGAAGCATGATGTCCACTCAAGAAAGACAGAGGTCTTCTGCCGCCCCCTCTTCCTTTGATTATAAAACTGTAGCCCACTGAGTTCCTGGGGCACAACACTGCTCACTCGCCTGCCTGTAAGCCTGACAGCTGTCCTACACTAATAGATCATTTCTTATCTATCACTTTGTCTCTCGCTGAACTCTTCTCTGCACTGAGACTTACCGGACGGTGGTAAGAGAGCTCTTCCGAGCCCCCGCAAACCACCCATTTGACCATCACGGGCCTTTACTGCTTTCCCCACCAGGGGGCGCCCTGCCCTCGACGTGCTGGCCCAGCGGCAGAAGTGCTTCTCCCAGACGGTGAAGCCAACCCACCCACTTCTCTGCTCTCAGCAGCCCACCCCATGGGTCCCCTGCTCATCATTTACCTGCCCACTCTGACCAGAGATGCCCAAACACAAGAACACGTCTGCGCAATACGTGTGTGCACGCGTGCTCAGTCGTATCTTCCTCTCTGCGACCCCAAGCACTGCAGCCCGCCTGGCTTCTCTGACCACGGGGTTCTCCAGGCAAGAACACCAGCATTTCCTCCTCCGGGGGAGCTTCCTGACCCAGGGATCGCACCTGCATGGTGGGCGTCCCCTGCACTGGCAGGCGATACACACAAGCCCATCCCCACCCGGTTTGTTTGAGATCATGAACTGCCCTCTTGCCCTTCAACTGCATGGGTTTTTGTCTGCTTGTTCATTTGTTTTTTGGCTCCGCTACCCTCAACCAGGGACCGAACCCACGCCCCCAGCAGCGGAAGTGCCGAGTTCTAACCACTGGACCAGGACAGAAGTCCCCATGTGCGTGGTTTCTGTCCCCTCCCCCCCAACAAGGTTCTGTGCATTTCTGCAGGACACGGGTCACCCTTTCGCCTGTTTCTCCACCATGCCTGGAACAGTGCTGGTTTCAGTTATTGCTTAAACAAAGCAGGAAATATCAGCTAGATCCCAAGGGCCCAACTTATGATGAAAGATAAACCCGCAGAGGAGACGGCTTAATGGCAAAACAGCTATAAAACCCCCAGACCGCAAGTTCTTGAAATAGCATAGCAAAAACATTAGTGTTCCCATAAGAGGTGCTCAAATATAAACCGAGCTAACTCCTTTTTTGCCAAAAAAAAAAAAAAAAAGTCTTGTGTACAAAAAGAACGTCCTCACATCTACCCCAATTTCAGTGTGAAATATTTGGACTTATTTGCACTTTTTTTTTTTACAGAATTTAATTCTATCCATAGGCTTCTTATTGTTCCCAGTCAGGAAGCCACATCGCTCAGGTTAACGCTTTGGGAGTTAGAAGGAACAGCACAGCACTAAAGATAATATGTCAGTTCTTCACTGAGTAAGTAGCAGGGAGCGGGGAAAGGTAGAGAGAAAACTAGGGAAAGGCTATCTGATAATTAAAAACTGAGTTATCAATAGAATAAGACAAGGGAAAAAGACAGAAACGAGACACAAGAAGTCACATCTAACATTAAAAAAAAAATTAGAAAAGGAAACCATAATTATTGATGACGATGATATACACAAATCTCAGAGAATCATTTAAAGAACAATAACTATCAACAAGAATATTTTCCTTGGTCGTTTGGTACAAGTAGTCTGGGGAAAAAAATCAATATTTTCCCTGTGCAAAAACAGCAAGCAGATAGAATATATTAAACAAAAGATCCCATTTGTAACAGAAACTAAAGTAAATGCAACACCCAGGAATATACTCAAAGAGAAATATGAAAAATCCCAAGGAAGAAAACTGAAAATGCTATGGAGAGACACAAAATCAATGATTTGAATGAGTCGCATACCTGGACCTTAGACAGAAAATCTCATCGTCATAAAGCTGTCACTTCTGCCCAGATGAATCTATAAACTTGAAACAAACCTCATAAAAATACCTAGAAGATGCTTTTGAGACTAGAAGGCTGACTCTAAAGTTTGCATGGAAAAACAAGCTAGAAGAATAACCAAGAAATTTTGAAAAGGAAAAGTAATACTGGGGGCATATGTTCATATGTGTTAGTTGCTCAGTCATGTCTACCTCTCTGCGACCCCATGGACTGAAGCCCACCAGGCTCCTCCGTCCATGGGATTCTCCAGGCAAGAGTGGAGTGGGTTGCCATTCCCTTCTCCAGGGGAGCTTCCCGACCCACGGATCGAACTTGGGTCTCCCAGGTTACAGGCAGATTCTTTACCATCTGAGTCACTAGGGGCACAACAGATAATAAAACAAAATTCCAATCATTGGAACAGTACAGACATGAACAGATGGGGCAGGGAACGGTTAAAGCACACAGTGCACTGTAGCGTGAGCCACAAACCCGTACCGTGAATCAGAACATTTAAATGCTCCAAAAGCTATAGTAAATATGGTAAAGAAAAACAGGTGAAATTAATCTTAGCAACGTTAATTTTATTTCATCCAATATATCTAAAATATCACTGCAATATGCTAGCAATATAAAAATTACTAATGAGATGTTATATGCACATATATAACATCTCATTAATAATTTATATATATATATATATAGTCTTCAAAACCTGGTGTGCATTTTACATTTACAGCACCTGTCAATTTGGGCTAGCCACATTTCATATGCTGAATAGCTACGTATGGCTTATGTCTGGCACTGTATTTATCTTAGGACTGAAAAATCCAGAAATGAAAAATAAACACATTTTCTAATTAAGAAGACAAGATAGTTGGCATTTCATACCAATGGAGGAAAGATGTATTATTCAACAAATGGTGTTAGGACTTCCAGCAGCCACATGGAAATACATGCATCTTAACCTCTACCTCACTTCTACTAAAATGGACTCTAGGTGAATCAAAAGTTTAAGTGGAAGAGAGGGGGAAATGAGCACAGAAAAAATACTTACTTTGACTCATCTTGGATGAGAAAGACTTTACTAAATACGGCTCAAGAAAAATTTGCAAGTAAAAATTTAGTGAACATCTACGTAGAAGAACCATAAACAAAGTCTGTAAGTGACAAACGGAGAAAATAATTGTAATAATATGATAGATAATCCCTCAACATATAAGCAACTCCAAAATAATAGTAAGACCAATAACACAACAGAAAGATAATATTAAGATATAGACGGTTCACAGAACAGGAAATACAAATGGTGGGAGACCCGGGTTCAATCCCTGGGTTGGGAAGATCCTCTGGAGAAGGGAATGCCGACCCACTCCAGTATTCTTGCCTAAGGTATAGGGAAAGTCCTTCTCAGATGTTGTTGGTGAAAGTGTGAATTAGAAACAAGCTCTACAGAGGGCACCTGAGGAACTGCTATAAAAATGGAAAAGTCACAAACCATCCTATAATCCTGCTCTTAGGTGTTCCTACTGAGGACATGTTCGTGTGGACCCAAACGTGCACAGGAGATACTCTCTCTTCTGATGCAACCCAAACTGGTCATTAGTTAATTTCTAAAGTGGACAAAGGGATGTATCTCCCCTGCCAGAGTAATTTCAACCTCAGGTAAATACACATCCATTAACTTGCCCATCCTACGATGTAACACAGAAGTCATTTCAGTACATTGAGGTCAAGAATCAAGTTGGGCTTCACCTATTTTGCAAAACCCATACCCGTAACAGTTCATCTGCAATCTTCAGATTAGGCTTCTTTAACGTAGTGTAAGGACTGAGTCTGAGTGAACTTCGGGAGTTGGTGATGGACAGGGAGGCCTGGCGTGCTGCGATTCATGGGGTCGCAAAGAGTCGGACATGACTGAGCGACTGAACTGAAGGACTTAAAGACAAGCGGGGAGAAATCTGAAAACAGAGGTGTTCAATTTTTCCAATTTGTCGCCCAGACTTTGACAGCTGCCTTACTCGACAGAAACTTGGTGGTTCAACATTAGCAAATCTATCGAATCCAGTTGACTGAACTCTCATCAAAACTCCTTTTCCTTTTCCACCCTCGTATTTCATCAGTTTGTGTAATATTTGGTTACATCAAGTGGTTGCAAGAAATATCACTGGCATAAATGGTCGCGGTAAACAACGGACTCTGGGTGAGCTAAAGACAGGGCAGGATCCAGCCGGTAGATACTCAGAGTGCTTCAGGCAACACGAACTCAGAACATCTGTTAATCAAGCAACTCCATTAAGTTCAGCAACAACAAAATGTCTATTTAACGGACCAGGAGGCACTGAGCCACTGATGGCAAGAGCAAAGCGAGTGAGTGTGAACCGACCTGCACGTCCCGCAACGGGGAAGCGGTTTGAACACTTACAGGACCTCCATTTGATAGAATACGGTGCCGGTCTGGTTTAGAACAACAACCGCAGAGACAACAACCAAACCCAGATGGCTCGCTTAGATGTGCAGGTACAGAACCCTTCTTGACGTGTTGATTAAATCAGGGTACAAAGCACTTGTGACACATTTAAACTTGGTGCTAAGAGAGCTGCCTGCAATGCGGGAGACCCAGGTTCGACCCCTGGCTTGGGACGATGCCCTGGAGTAAGTAGGGAATGCCTTCCCACTCCAGTATCCTCGCCTGGAGAATCCCATGGACAGAGAAGCCTGGCGGGCTACAGTCCACGAGGTCACAAAGAGTCAGACGTGACCGACTATACTTTCACTTTCAAGAGAAACAGCAGCACTAGAAGACTGGAGGGTAGGAAAAAAAAACCCTGACAGAGGAGTGGCCTCTGGGAAGTCAAACAGGACACAGGGAGACAGGAGTGACAGACACTTTTCCCGAGGGTAGGAAAAAACCCTGATAGATGAGTGGCCTCTGGGAAGTCAAACAGGACACAGGGAGACAGAAGTGAGAGACACTTTTCCCCGAGCACCCTTTTCGCACCTTTTGACTGGTTCCATGTCAGCCTAGCCACACTGAAGCCAAAAGGCTTCCCAGGGGACTGGGTTGTGTTCAGGGAGGCAGTAGTTCTCAAAGTGGGCTCCCCAGGCCAGCCTCAGGTGCCCAGGAACTTGTTAGAAGTACAAATTCTTGGGCCTCCTCCCAGACTTCCCGAACCCCGCCCTTTTGCGGGGCTGGGCTCATCCATCCAGGGGATTCACGAGCTGGAGCTTGAGAACCACTGCACTCAGGCAAAGCCTTTCACAGGAGCCCAGAAAGCACAGTCCTCTGGCAGCCGGTCCCTTGTGCCACAAAGCACTTCATTAGGCCCTGGTCATCCACCATTTCCCCCTGGAAACAGGAGACCAAATGAATCAGGAGGAAGGCCATTTGTTTATATGAAACATAACAATATCCGGAGTCTATTTCATTGACTTCTAAAGCGAACGATCCTGCTAACCAATAGCTCTGGTGAACTGGCGTGCACAGCAATAACCCTCTCATAGGATCGATTTTGTCTGGTTAGGAGCGGAGAAGTCGCTCCCCCTCACAATTCATCCTGTATCGATTAGTTCATCAGAGGGTTAGGAGACCAGGCTGGGGGCCAGCTGGGCACACGGACAGTAACTCATCAGAGGCTGCAAACCGCCCACGGCTGTGCCCACTCAGCGCAGCACCAGGTACAAGGCAAGCCATGAGCTGCCTGGCCTGCGGTGCCCAGGGAAGGACAGCCATGCCGGGCTGGGCAGAAGGGGCTGGGGGTGCCTGCGGAGCGGGTATTCAGTCACACCTCGGCTCTCGGAGTGTCTGCCCACAACTCCACAGATGGGGCTGGCTGCTGGACCCCACAGGGTCGAGCGGTGTTTACCTGAGATGTTCATTTGCATCCAAACTCTTCTCACCAGGATGGAGCCCCAGCTTCAAGCCCCTAATGTCTATCATTTCAGTATGGCAGCTCATTGTTGACGCTCCACCTCCCTGTTACAGGTTCACCTGTGTCCCCCCAAAGATGTTCTAGTCCTGACCCAAGCATCTGTGACTGGGACCTGACTTGGAAATAAGGTCTTTGCAGATGATGCAGTTAGGATGCGGTCATTAGAGTGGGCCCCACTCCAATAAAAGGGGAAATTCAGGGACTTCCGTGATGGGCTTCCCTGGTGGCTCCATAGTAAAGAATCTGCCTGTAATGCAGGAGACTTGGGTTCAACCCCTGGATCGGGAAGATCCCCTGGAGAAGGCAATGGCTACCCACCCCAGGATTCTTGCCTGGAGAATCCCACAGACAGAGGAGCCTGGAGGGCTACAGTCCATGGGGTCACAAAGATTCGGACACAACTGAGCTACTATCACTTTCCCTAGTGGTCCAGTGGTTAAGCGTCTGGCTTCCAATGCAGGGGACATGGGATTGACCCCTGGTCCAGGAACTGAGATGCCACATGCCACGGGGCACTGAAGCCCACGCCACAACAGAGAGCCTGTGCGCTGCAGCAAAGACCCAGAGCGGCTGAAAGAAAAGATAAATAAATAAAAACAGAAGGGGAAGTTTAGGGACAGACACACACAGGTGCAAAGAACTACCCGGAGCTTCCAGAAGGAGCACGGCTCTGCCAGCACCTTGACCCCAGCCTGTTAGCCTCCAGAACCGACACGATGAACTTCCGGGGTTTAAAGCACTCCGTTTCTGATGCTTACTTTACAGCAGTCCTGCTGCTACTGCTAAGTCACTTCCATCGTGTCCGACTCTGTGCGACCCCATAGACGGCAGCTCACCAGACTCCCCCGTCCCTGGGATTCTCCAGGCAAGAACACTGGAGTGGGTTGCCATTTCCTTCTCCAGTGCATGAAAGTGAAAAGTGAAGTTGCTCAGTTGTGTCCAACTCTTAGCGACCCCATGGACTGCAGCCTACCAGGCTCCTCCACCCATAGCATTTTCCAGGCAAGAGTACTGGAGTGGGGTGCCACTGCCTTCTCCGTACAGCAGTCCTAGGAAACCAATATGCTCGCCAATGAGACCCTAGTTCCCGTCGAGGCAGGATGGTGCTGGGAGCTGCCTCTGAAAGCGGGACCTCCCAGTCTCCACACAACCCTCAGGCGGATGCTGAGGCAGAGACACAAATCACAGCGGGGGAGCTAGATGAGCTCTGCTGGTTCCCAAACGTGGCTGTGCATCCCAGGCGTCCTGTGAGGCTTCTTAGAAGCAGAGACCTCAAGGGTGCTCCAATGGCTAAGACTCTGCTCTCCCGATGCAGGGGGCCTGGGTTCGACCCTGGACAGGGAACTAGATCCCGCACTGCCGCAACTAATGAGACAGTCAATGTCTAGGTGGGTTGATAAGAAGTCCGGGGTCCCCCAGGAGGAGAGAGAGGTCTGGGGCTCTCGAAGGGGAGATGGAGGTCTGGAGTTCTCAAGGAGGAGGAAAGGACAAACTTTTTCTTCTACATTCCTTTGTCTTAGTCACATAAAACGTTTTTTTCTTTAAACCTGATGGTTAAACAACAAAACAACTCAGGTTAAACTCTGTACTAAGGATTATATAACAACAATGTATTCTAGCAAAGTGATGCTCAAAATTCTCCAAGCCAGGCTTCAATGGTATGTGAACCGTGAACTTCCAGATATTCAAGCTGCCTTTAGAAAAGGCAGAAGAACCAGAAATCAAATTACCAGCATCCATTGGATCATTGACAAAGCAAGAGAGTTCCAGAAAAGCATCTACTTCTGCCTTATTGAGTACTCCAAAGCCTTTGACTATGTGGATCACAACAAACTGTGGAAAATTCTTCAAGAGATGGAAATACCAGACCACCTTACCTGCCTCTTGAGAAATCTGAATGCAGGTCAAGAAGCAATAGTTAGAACTGGACATGGAACAGCAGACTAGTTCCAAATTGGGAACGGAATGCGTCAAGGCCATATATTGTCACCCTGCTTATTTAACTTATATGCAGAGTACATCATGAGAAATGTTAGGTTGGATGAAGCACAAGCTGGAATCAAGATTGTCAGAGAAATATCAATAACCTCAGATATACAGATGACACCACCCTGATGGCAGAAAGCAAAGAAGAACTAAAGAGCCTCTTAATGAAAGTGAAAGAGGAGAGTGAAAAAGTTGGCTTAAAACTCAACATTCAGAAAACTAAGATCACGGCATCTGGTCCCATCACTTCAGGGCAAATAGATGGGGAAACAGTGACAGACTTTATTTTGGGGGGCTCCAAAATCACTGTAGATGTTGCCTGCAGCCATGAAATTAAAAGACACTTGTTCCTTGGAAGAAAAGCTATGACCAACCTAGACAGCATATTAAAGAGCAGAGATATTCCTTTGCCAACAAAGTTCCATCTACTCAAAGCTATGATTTTTCCAGTAGTCATGTGTGGATGTGAGAGTTGGACTATAAAGAAAGCTGAGCCCCAAAGAATTGATGCTTTTGAACTGTGGTGTTGGAGAAGACTCTTGAGAGTCCCTTGGACTGCAAGGAGATCCACCCAGTCCATCTTAAAGGAAGTCAGTCCTGAACATTCAATGGAAGAACTGATGCTGAAGCTGAAACTCCAATACTTTGGCCACCTAATGTGAAGAACTGACTGATTGGAAAGGACCCTGATGCTGGGAAAGATTGAAGGTGGGAGGAGAAGGGGACGACAGAGGATGAGATGGTTGGATGTCATCACTGACTCAATGGACATGAGTTTGAGTAAACTCTGGGAGTTGGTGATGGACAGGGAGGCCTGGCGTGCTGCAGTCCATGGGGTCGCAGAGTCAGACAGGACTGAGCGACTGAACTGAACTGAACTGAATGTATCCTGCTTGAGGACAGGTTTTCCTTCTTGAGCATCTTCTGACTAATCCTGTCATCTTAAAATGTAAATTGTGGGAGTGGGTCTAGTAAGATCTTTACAATCTTGAGACATTCTTTTGATTTATTGTAATAACCAAGTAAAAAAGTATATAGCTCCCTTGCTTAGACTAGCAAGCAGGGCACTCTCCACCCACTTCTGATGTCTGTGTCAGAAGCTTTCTCTCTCCCTTTTCACTCTAATAAAACTTCTGCCACACAAGAGCCCTGAGTGGTCAAGCCTGGTCTCTGGTCCTGAAGCTAAATCTTCTTCTTCGGAGATCACGAATCCCATATCGTTCACCGTAAGCTATCACTAAGACCCGGTGCAGCCAAATAAATAAATAAGCAGATATCCTAAAACAAAGAAAGAATGAAAGAGAGATGTCAGAGCAGGAGCCCAGGCCTCCTAAGTCAGAATATCAAGGGCTCGGGTATGAGACGCCCCCTGCCAGGCACTGACCCACAAACCTTCAAGGGCACTTCCAACCGTGAGATTCACACGGCTGTACCCTCAATTCCCAGCCACTCCGAGTGGCCCCAGGGACCAGCAGCATCACCTTCACCTGGGAGGCTCGTGAAACATAAAGAATTTGGGGCCCACTCCAGACCCATCAAATCAGACTCTGCGTGTCAGCGAGAGCCCTAGGGGAATGGTGTGCACCTTCAGGCGGAAGAGCACTTGCAGACGCCGAGGACAGAGTCAACAGATGAGAACGGTCTGAGAGGCACCACTGCAGGGTGGTCCCCAGCATGCGCACTGCAGCGGGACTCCTGCGCGACACCGCTCTGGGACGCGAGTCTCTGACCTGCAAGACGGGGGCAGCGCAGCACTTGTGTCATGGGACGAAAGACGGTGAGTTAGCGCACGGGCACGGCTTATAACAGCGCCAAGCACGTCTGAGGCGCTCAGCGGGCGCTACTTAGTTAGCCCCAGAGAAAACCTGAGGGATGCCCTTGTTACTGCCTTCAGTACAATGACTCCAGTTTTTACACCAGAAGGGGAAGAAGACAAGGGTAGGGTATCACAGAGCTCCGCGGAGACCCAAAGTTCTCTCTCATTAGGTGGTTACCAGAGGGACCTGTGCAAAGTACATTCAACTTGATTGAACGGGCACTTTGCAAAAGACTCGGGTTTGTGACAGAAATAGAACAGAATGAACAACTTACCCCACAAACCACGGAAGAAATCATTGAGGGGAATCTACTACTTCCCTGGCAAATTAAGCCTTATTGAAAACACTCCCCAAGCCCCGAAAAAGAAACAAGAATGGGTATTACAGGAACACGTGGGTTGCATGGGGTTTCTTTGGAAATCTTTGCAAAGGAAAAAGGATTTGCTTTTTTTTGAGTGAAGACAAAGTCCTGAACCAGAATACCCTCTCCAGATCCTTCCTCACTCCCCAAAGTCCTGAAACTTACAGACAAAGGTGGTTTAAAGTCAAGCCAATGGGGTCTCCCTCATCCACTTGCCCACCCAGAAACGACATCTCTTAAAAATAAGCAGCACGGGGAGAGGTGACTGTTTCTTCTGATGTGTTTGCCCGGGATCCCAGAGGGGCACAGCCTAGTCTACACTACATCTGAGCCACAGCATGCGCTGTGTGTGAGCTGCTCAGTCGTGTCCGAGTCTTTGTGACCCCACGGGCTGTAGCCTGCCCAGGCTCTTCTGTCCACAGGATTCTCCAGGCAAGAATACTGGAGTGGGTTGTCATTTCCTCCTTCAGGGGATCTTCCCAACCCAAAGATCAAGCCTAGGTCTCCATTATTGGAGACAGATTCTTTACCATCTGAGCTAGCAGGAAGCTAGCAGTGGGTCTAAAAAAGTACAAAAATCCCCAGGCTTGTATTGTAAATGCCCAAGTGTTCATTTTGTAAGTATAGCTATCTTTCATTTTCCAAAATCAAAAGTTTTGTTTTTGAGAACTAACTATAAATGGTTTATTTTTTCTTAAAGAAGAAGATTCTATTTTGCCACTGATTTTCACGTTTTAAAATAGAGGTGCCAAGCTTTTGCACAGCAGTGGAAATCATCTACAAAACCAAAAGGGAAGCTAGTGAAAATATTTGCAAACGAAATGACCAATAAGGGATTAAGAGCCAAAATATACACAGCTCGTACAACTCAACATCAAAAAAAAAAAAAAAAAACCCTGATTTAAAAATGGGCAGAAGAGCTGAAGAGACATTTTCCCAAAAGAGAAATGGAGACGGGCAAGCGGCAAATGAAAAGATGCGAATGTCGCTAACCAGGAAAATACTAACCCAAACCACAGCGGGACGTCGCCTCACTCCTGTCAGAATGGCGGTCATCAAAAGGAGCGTGGATGGCAGATGCTGGTGAGGATGTGGAGAAAAGAGAACCCTCGTACATTGTTGGTGGGAAGGCAAGTTGGTGCAGCTACTGTGGAAAACAGTATGGAGGCTTCTCGAGAAACTGAAAATAGAACTACTACACACATCAGCAATTCCGCTCCTGGTATATATCTGAAGGAAAAAAATACAAACAAACACTAATCTGAAAAGGGGCGTGCATCCCTAGCTTGATCGTAGCATTGTTTACAGTTGCCAAGATACAGAAGCAATCTAAGTGTCCACCAACAGATGAATGGATAAAGATGTGGTACATCCATCCAATGGAGTATTGTGCAGCCATAAGAAAGAAGAAATTCTGCCACATGCAGCAACGTGGACAGACGCGGAGGGCATTATGCTAAGTGAAATAAGTCAGAGACAAATACTGTATGATATTACTTATATGTGGGGTCTACAAAACACAACAGACTAATGAATACAACAAAAAAGAAGCAGGCTCCCAGATATACAGGACAAATTAGTGGTTAGCAGCGGGGAGAGAGAAAGGGGTGGAGCAAGATAGGGGGTAGAGGATTAACAGGCACAAACTATTATGTATAAAATAAGCTACAAGGATATTCTGTACAACACAGGGAATACAGCCAATATTCTGTAACAACTGCAAATGGAGTATAACCTTTAAAATTGTGACTCACAATACTGCACATCTGTCACTTATATAATACTGTACAGCACCCCACTCCAGTGCTCTTGCCTGGAGAATCCCAGGGACGGGGGAGCCTGGTGGGCTGCCGTCTATGGGGTCGCACAGAGTCGGACACGACTGAAGCGACTTAGCAGCAGTACAGCGACTATACCTGAAGTGAAAATAAAAGGTGCCATATTTGAAAAAAATTTCTTCCCCAGTAAATTAAATTAAATTGAATTAAAAAGCCTGGATAGGAAAACAGACAACAAGAAAGTCAAGTAACCCTGCCAAAAAAAAAATGGGCAAAGGACCTGAACAGACATTTCTCCAAAGACGCTATACACATGGCCAATGTACAAAAAGATGCTCAACACCACTAATCACAAGAGAAGTAAAAAACCACAGTGATATATCATCGCACACCAGTTAAGATGGCTACTATCAAAAAGGAAGGGAAGGAAGGAAGGAAGGGAAGGAGGGAAGAGGAAGGAGGAAAGAAGGAAGAAGGGAAGGGAAGGAGAGAAAAGAACAAACGCTGCTGAGGGTGTGGAGGAACTGGGACCCTTGTGTCCTGCTGGTGAGACTGTAAAACGGCGCAACTGCTATGGAAAACAGGACGGAGGCTCCTCAAAAAATGAAAAGCAGAACTGCCATACGATCCATCGATTCCACTTCTGGGTTTCAACAGAATCAAAAGCACGGTCTCAGTGAGATATTTACATGCTCATGTCCATAGCAGCACAACTCACAACAGCCAAGAGGTGGAAGCAACCCAAACACGCACCACCAGATGGATGGTATGTATAGAGAGTGGAATGTTACACAGCCTTAAAAGGGAGGAGACGCTGATGCACGCTACAATGTGCGTGAACCCCGAGGACACCATACCAGGTGGAGCACGAACGTCATAAAAGGACGAGTACTACATGATCGCACTTTCATGCTGGATCTAAAGGAGTCAAATTCACAGAAACAGAAACTAGAAAGACGGTTACCAGGGAGGAGGAAACTGGGGACTGGTGTTTGATGGGTATAGAGGTTCAGATCTGCACGATGAGAAAATTCTGGAGATTTGTTTCACAACAACGTGAACGTACTTAATACTACTGGTGCGTGTGTGCTCTGTCGCTCAGTCGTGTCCGACTCATCGTGACCCCCTGGACTGCAGTCCACCAGGCTCCTCTGTCCACGGAATTATCCAAGCAGGAATACTGGAGTGGGTTGCCATTTGCTTCTCCAGGGGATCTTCCTGACTGAGAGATGGAGCCCGTGTTTCCTGGGGTTCCTTACCACTGTGCCGCCTAGGAAGCCGGTACCTCTGGACTGTGTGCTAAAAATAGAGGTAAGTGGTAAATTTTCTGTTACATGCTCTTTACCACAATAAAGAAAAAGAAAAATCAATACTTGCCAGCAATATGTATTCATGTTTTTACTCCCTTTTCTTTTCTTTTTTCATTGTCATAAGTGCATCGTGGTATTTCACTATGGTCCTAATTTGAAATTCCTGAATGACAGTAGATGGACTTCCCCAGTGGCTCAGTGGTAAAGAATCCGCCTGCCAACACTGGAGACGTGGGTTTGATCACTGGGTCAGGAAGATCCCCTGGAGAAGCAAATGGCAACCCACTCCAGTAGTCTTGCCTGGAGAATCCCATGGACAGAGGAGCCTGGCGTGTTACAGTCCATGGGGTCACAAAGAGTTGGACACGACTTGATGAATAAACAACAACAGTAGATATTGAGCATTTTTCCTTATACTTACTTGTCATCCATATAAAATCTTGGCCAAGTTGTCTGTTCACATCTTTTACCTATTTTTAAATCAGGTTTATTTCCTTATTGTTTGCTTTAAAAAGTGAAAGTGAAAGTTGCTCAGTCGTGTCCTACTCTTTGCGACTGTATAGTCCATGGAATTCTCCAGCCCTGAATACTGGAGTGGGTAGCCTTTCCCTCCTCCCAGGGATCTTCCCAACCCAGGAATCGAACCCAGGTCTCCTGCATTGCAGGCGGATTCTTTACCAGCTGAGCCACAAGGGAAGCCCAAGAATACTGGAGTGCGTGGCCTATCCCTTCTCCTGTGCATCTTCCCGACCAGGGATTGAACCGGGGTCTCCTGCATGGCAGGCGGATTCTTTACCAACTGAGCTATCAGGGAAGGCCTGATAACTTTAAAGTTTGCTTTAAAGTTGATGTGTATATTTCAGATATAAGTCCTATATCAAATGTCTGTTTTACCAATATTTTCTCCAAGTCTCTTGGCTTATCTTTTTATTCCCTTAACAATGACTTTCACAGAGAAGTAGATTGAATTTTAATAAAGTCCAACATCAATTGAAAAATGTCACTCTGGTATCTCCTTTCCTCTAATTGCTTAATACTTTTGTTTGCAATGAAATGATTTTCCCGTGATAACAATGAATAATGAGAACCCGGCCCAAGTGTCTCTGAAATTGCTTAGAGCAACTACTATGACTTAAAACATGATGGCAGCAAGGGTATAAACATTCCATTTCTGTCAAATCATCCTGTTTACACCACCCCAAGATATGTCTTAAGGACAGAGATTACCTTTAAACAATCTAGTCTGATGTCTTTGTTTTTATCTTTTAATAGAATTTTTTAAATGCATCTTCTAAGAAATTAGCATTGTGTTTGGGAAGTACGTGAACTTATAATGACAGTCTGTCATGCACCCTAAGCTGGTATAGTTTATCAAGCTAGGCTGTGAGTGAAGACAGTGTTTCTTATTCTACTGTTTCGAGACGTCAAGTTTTGCATTCATGAAGAGAAAAATCAGTTTCCGCCTGGAAAATTAAACACAGCCTGTTGCAGAAGAGTGTCCATCAGTATTTGAGTCCTGGGATATTGTTCTTCCAGTGATGGACTTTGCATATGGATATCACAAAACTTAATTATTTGGGGACATCACTGTCCCCAAGGATAGAATGAAGACTCTTGGAAGAGGCTCTCCAGTGATCACTTCTCTCTTTCAGCAAGAAGGAATCCTAGATTACACAGCGCAGAAATGAATAATGGGGCACATACTGCTGGACTGCTTGTGGAAGATGCGGCAAATGGCTCATCTAGCCCATGACATGAAAGGCACCACATCACAAGCATTCCATCGCAGAAGCAAGCATTAGGCTGAGGATTTAAATAGCAAAATAAGAATTGGCAGTGTGGACTACCCTTGCGTCCCGCCCGGTTGATCAATATGAAGAGCAGACTCATCGGCAAAGAGTCTGATGCTGGAAATGACTGAGGCCAGGAGGAGACAGGGGAGGCAGGGGATGAGATGGTTAGACAGCATCACCTACTCAATGGACATGAACTCAAGCAAACTCCAGGAGATGGTGAGGGACAGTAAAGCCTCACGTGCTGTAGTCCACAGGGTCTCAAAGAGTCAGAAGACACAACTTAGCTACCGAACAACAACAACAACAAAAGTTATCAAGACTAGCAATAGTAACAGTTGCTTCAAAATGACCAGGAAGAAAAAACAGGAGGCGTTCAAGTATAATGGTGTGAATACATTCAAGGGAGGAGTTTCATTTTAATTTTATTAGATAGAACTTTATAATACTTCTATTACTTTCTCCCTCCTCCAACACACACATACACGCACACACATATGCACATTCACACCAAAATCCTACAGATTTTGTACAGCTTATGTATAAAAATTTAGAACACTTACACTATATGACTATCCAAAGCCAAGGACCATCACTACAAAATGTGGAAGATATTTTGGCAACCATTCCATGAAAACACAAACTCCCCTGATGCATGGCCAAATACAATTTTCTTCCTCCATTTTGACATCATTTAGTTTTAGTATTTGCAATTTTATCTACAGTTTTTAAGACTCCTCCTTAGGGAACTATTTCAGAGATGTAGAAAAGGACAGAAAATAATAGGATCAAAATCTACATGTCTCTCACCTACATTTAGTAAAGCTTAACCTTTTGGAAGGAATGATGCTAAAGCTGAAACTCCAGTACTTTGGCCACCTCATGTGAAGAGCTGACTCATTGGAAAAGACTCTGATGCTGGGAGGGATTGGGGGCAGGAGGCGAAGGGGATGACAGAGGATGAGATGGCTGGATGGCATCACGGACTCAATGGACGTGAGTCTGAGTGAACTCCGGGAGTTGGTGATGGACAGTGAACTCTGGCATGCTGTGATTCATGGGGTCGCAAAGAGTCGGACACAACTGAGCAACTGAACTGAACTGAACCTTTTACTATACTTAATTCAGATTTTTAAATCAAATGCTGCAGAAAGAATGGAAATTCTTGTCTCCTCCCCCCACCAATTAAAAGATACTAAATATCTGGAGCTAGAAGCAAGATTGCTGGGAAAAATATCAATAACCTCAGATATGCAGATGATACAACCCTTATGGCAGAAAGAGAAGAGGAACTGAAGAGCCTCTTGATGAAAGTGAAAGAGGAGAGTGAAAAAGTTGGCTTAAAACTCAACATTCAGAAAACTAAGATCATGGCATCGGTACCATCACTTCATGGCAAACAGATGGGGAAACAATGGAAAATATGATAGACTTTATTTCTGGGGGCTCCAAAATCACTGCAGATGGTGACTGCAGCCATGAAATTAAAAGATGCTTGCTCCCTGGAAGAAAAGCTATGACCAACCTAGACAGCATATTAAAAAGCAGAGACATTCCTTTGCCAACAAAGGTCCATCTAGTCAAAGCTATGGTTTTTCCAGTGGTCATGTATGGATGTGAGAGTTGGACTATAAAGAAAGCTGAGTGACAAAGAACTGATGCTTTTGAACTGTGGTGTTGGAGAAGACGCTTCAGAGTGCTTTGGACTGTGAGGAGATCCAACCAGTCAATCCTAAAGGAAATCAGTCCTGAATATTCATTGGAAGGACTGATGCTAAAGCTGAAACTCCAATACTTTGGCCACCTGATCTGAAGAGCTGACTCATTGGAAAAGACCCTGATGCTGGGAAAGACTGAAGGTGGGAGGAGAAGGGGACAACAGAGGATGAGATGGTTGGATGGCATCACCAACTCAATGGACATGAGTTTGAGCAAGCTCTGGGAGTTATTGACGGACAGGGATGCTTGACATGCAGCAGTCCATGGGGTCACAAAGAGTTGGACATGACTGAATGCCTGAACTGAACTGAAATATCTGGAAAAGCTCATGGGCACCCTTCTTAGCCATGTTTTTATACTTTTCATAGCTTATATAATTTCATATATAAAATAGGCAATGTTATTTTTCACAGTTTCAAACTTTAAATAAACAGTATTTTACCATGTGCAGCAATCTGCAATTTACTTCTGGTTTCTGCTAAATACTGGACATTTATCTGGGTCGATTTATAGATCTAGTTCATGCACTTTAAGTGCAGTTTAGCACACTAGTTTATGCATTTATCACAATTTAATCATCCACTCATCTGAGGACTGGTATTTTACTTCCAATTTTTCACCATTACAAGAAATGCTTCTGTGACTATTCCCACGCCTGGCTCCTTGTGTATCTTTGCGAGGACGTCTACAGGTGTCCCGAAACTGGAATGCTTGGTCGTGTAAAATGTGCATCTTCAGTTTTACTATAGATTTCCAAACTAGTCACACAGATGGCTGCATTAATTTGCACTCCCACCAACTGTGGATGCAGGCTCCCATTTGCCCAAATCTTGTTAATGGCTAGAACTACCAATTTTTTCCACTTTTTGTCAGATATAAAGAGTAAGAATTTAAGTGGCATTTCCCCAATTACTAGTGATGTTGTTGAATATCTTTGCATGTATCTGTCGGGCCTTTAGGGTTTCCTCCTCTGAAATTCCTAATCAAATCGTTCGTTCATTTCTTTTTTTGCTTTTCTTAAAGAGTATGGGTGGCCCCTTTTTCATCTATTTGCAGCAGCTCTTTACATATTCTAGACACCAGTACTTTGTGTCAGCCATATGCACTGCAAAGAACTCACAAGGCTTTAATGTGGATTTAATTTAGAGTATCTTTGCTCAGAGAGAAGCTTTTGCTTTTGCATTTTTTTTTAATGTCAGCACACTTTAAATGCTTCCATTTTGTCCCTGGGCTTCCATGGTGGCTCAGACGGTAAAGAATCTGCCTGCAATGTGGGAGACCTGGGTTTGATCCCTGGGTCGGGAAGATCCCCTGGAGAAGGGAAAGGCTACCCACTCCAGTATTCTTGCCTGGAGAATTTCATGGACAGAGGAGCCTAGCAGGCTACAGGTCATGGGGTCACAAATAGTCAGAGATGACTGAGCAATTAACACTTTCACTTTCTAAACTGCTACCCTGATTTCCACGCCCCTCTTTTCTCACCGGCTTACTGTCATAGCCTGAGTCTAGACAGCATCCTCCACACTGCCCTCCATCACCCCAGAGCCTTCCTTCTTAAAAAAAAAAAAAAATTATTTATTTGGTTGTGCCGCGTCTTCATAGTGACAGAGAAGATATTTCAGCTGCGGCGTGCAGACTCCTAGTTGTGGCACGTGGGATCTAGTTCCCTGACCAGGGATCAAACCTGAGCCCCCTGCACTGGGATCTCGGGGTCTTAGCTACTGGACTGCCAGGGAGGTCCCCTCCCACCCCAGAGACTTCTTTCGGAAGGGAAAGAACGCAAATCTGAAGAAGACCTTAACCAAGACCTTCATTCTCATGGCTGCCTACAGGATAAAAGCCAAGCTTTCTGGAGACTGTGCCTCCCCTCCGTGTGTAATCCGCCCACCTGCCCTGGCCCACCTCTCTCCGCCACCACGCTGTGTGTGGCAGGGGCAGTCTTGGGCCCCAGCTCTTGACTTCTCTCTGCATCCTGTCACGGTCTTCTCATGGGCATGGTTTATCTGCCTGCACTACGAGTCTGTAGGGCGGCCATGACAAATTACCACCAACTAGAGGCTTAAAACAGCGGAAACGTGCTCTCTCACAGCTCTGGAGGCCTGAAGTCCGAAAGCACGGCGTCAGGCAATACTGCATGGACAGAAGCATCCGTGGGTCAGCTCTGGGCCTCAGCCCTCCCAGGCCCTGTTTGTTTCTGCCCCTCCTTTTACGGCTCTGCCCTGGCTTTGAGAAGGATATGCCCTGGCCCAAGGCAGGACACGGGAGCAGAGTCAGCCCAGCCACCTGAGGTCCTGCAGCTTCAAGCCGCCGAGGCCAGCTGCCCTCCAGGGGAACCACAGAAGCAGGCGTGCGCCCAACAGACAGGCACAGAGATGTCCCAGTCACTTCACAGGCAGCTGGGAGATCAGTGCTTACAGACAGCGCTGCAACACTCAAGTCTTATGGTTGTGAGGCAGGAATGGCTAACGAATACACACGCCTGGTACCGAGACAAACAACGGACTGTTCGGCCTGCTGCAGGGCACTCTCTTTTCTTTTTCTTTATTTTGGTCACGCAACACGGCACACAGGATCTTCCCTGGCCAGGAATTGAACTTGTGCCCTCTGTGTTAGGACCGTGGAGTCTTAACCCCTGGACCGCCCAGGAAGCCCTGCAGTGCACCTTTAGACCCAGTGTTCCCTTTGTCTGAAACGTATACCCCACCACCACCTATCAATGCCATCCACCTGACGAATTCCAACTTAACCTTTAAGTCTAAATTCAAGCACCAACTCCAGGAAGCCCTCGGGGACTGCCCTGGGTGCCCTGAGTCATGATTTATCAGGGCTCTCATCTTACACTCTTCAATCGTAGCAATTACCACTCTGCCACTGCTTGTTTATCTAACTATAAGGCTTTTGATCCCTGGCACTTGCAAAATGACTGGTACCAAAGTCTGGCACTAAATGAAGCAAAGAAAAATAGACTTGGTGGGGACAGGGCAGTAGCCAGTAAGGAGGAAAGGGGAAGAAGAGACTCAGCTGAGGACAGAAGGCAGCAAAGGTCGACAGAAGTGCGTGGGTCCAGATGCCCCTCGCACCGTGATTCTGACGCACGCGGCTGCTTCAGGGTCCTCCTCGTGGCTACGAAAACTCATCTCATCACTGAGCCACAGAGCACAATCGGGAAGAAAGCAAAAGTCTGGGCCAGGGGCGGGGGAGGTGGTCCCTGCTGAAACAGCTCAGTGAAGGTTTAAGGGAAGCCAGGCCACACAGGATTCCACAGACGCGAAATGGAGCTGACCTACTGTCTGTGACGATAACCCCAGAGACAGGATTCAGAGAGAAAAAGCAACGCACACACATGCTTTATTAAGCCTGTGCCCACAATTTATGCCAATAAGAAACATAACCAAGAAGGTATCCCCAGCAGCTTCCACATGTGTTGATGTAACTCGTATCTATTAAACACCTACTGTATGCTGCCCAGACTCTGTGTTAGGTACTCCACAGAAACTTATTTAATCCTCACGGCCACACTCTCAGGTAGGATTGTACCCACTTTACAGATAAGGATACCAAGGCTCAGGGCGGTTAAGCAACTGCACCAAGACACACAGTCCTATGAATCAAGGGCAATTTGGTCAAAGGTCCTGTGTGATCCAGTACGACGCACCACCTCTAAAGACACTGTAGGGGCTTCCCTGGGGGTCCAGGAGTTAAGACTCCATGCTTTCAATGCAGGGTGTGTGAGTTCGATCCCTGGTTGGGGAACCAAGACCTCATCTAAAGCTCGGTGTGGCCAAACACAAAAGAGAAGAAGTTTTAACACAACCTGGATGGGCAGCATGGGGGCGTTAGAGAGAATGAAGATGCAATATATCTAATGCTATGCTGCTACATAAAGCCTAATGCCATTGTGAGATATCATTATATTGTGTATCATCAGGTAGTACATCATTATGCTCTAGTATAGCATCATGAACTGTAAATAACCCAGAACGGCCCTACTCTGATGCCAAACCGGAACTCCCTCAGCAGGTGAGCCCATCACAAGCTTGCACTTCCGCAGATGTTACCTGCCAGCCTGGCCCTAAACTCCTCTGATGCTGGATCGGAGGAAGCCTGGGCATCACGGAGGAGCCAGTCTGCTGGGGCTCCTCCAAATGCCATGCGCTGCGCCATATGGAGACTTGATATGCAAGCCCTTCTGGCAAAACGGGGAGGGGCGAGCAGAGTCAGGATCGGGGTGTCAGACAAAGCAGGCAATTATTCTTCCGAAGGCTGTCAGGAGAGGACGGGGAGGAGGAAGCCAGGGGTGACTGTGAAAACATGCCGAGAAGAACCCGAAGCCCCTGGGACTGCGGAAGCGAGGCCCTCAGCCTCACCTGGACGTCACACTTCACTGTCCCGGGGGACAAGCGTGTGCGGCTGCCCGAGTGCTTGCCTTCCGCAGTGGAACTCAGGGGCGAGCAGAAAGCAGCGACAAGCACCCCTTTTAATTCTGTCCTCTTTTGCTTCCCAAGGGAGTCCAAACGGGGTAACTGATCAGTGAGGAAGCTGTGAAATTAAAGTCATATTTTATGGCAAGAAAAGAAAATTTCAAATGTAAAACAATGTCCTCTGCCCTTCGGCTTCCTCTCCCCCACTCCCACTCTGCATCTCGTATCTGCATTCTCGTTGTTGCTCAGTGGCTCAGTCGTGTCCGACTCTTTGCGACCCCATAGACTGCAGCACGCCAGACCTCCCTGTCCCTCGCTATCTCCCGGAGTTTGCTCAAACTCATGTCCATTGAGTCGGTGATGCCATCCAACCATCTTATTCTCTGTCATCCCCTTCTCCTCCTGCCTTCAATCTTTCCCAGCATCAGGGTCTTTTCCAATGAGTGAGCTCTTCGCATCAGGTGCCCAAAGTATTGGAGCTTTCAGTTTCAGCATCAGTCCTTTCAATGAATATTCAGGACTGATTTCCTTTAGGATGGACTGGGTGGATCTCCTTGCAGTCCAAGGGACTCTCAAGAATCTTCTCCAACACTACAATTTGAAAGCATCCATTCTTCGGCACTCAGCTTTCTTTATGGTCCAACTCTCACATCTGTACATGACTAGTGGAAAAACCACAGCTTTGACTAGATGGACCTTTGTTGGCAGTTATGTCTCTGCTTTTTAAAATGCTGTCTAGGTTGGTCATAGCTTTCCTTCCAAGGAGCAAGCGTCTTTTAATTTCATGACTGCAGTGTATCTGCATTAGACATTGACCAAACCTCCCCCATTGGCAGAAAAACCTGCTCAGCCAGAAAGGGCAACCTTCTCCCAGTGTCAACAAGACAACTCCTTAAAAGATAACATTCCTTTTTGATTTTGTAAGAGGTCACATCACCCATCATGATGACACTTGGATCTGGACTGTGTTAACTGTCAATAATTTCTTGCCTGGAGAAACCCATGGACAGAGTCCATATGGTTGAAAAGAGTTGGACACGACTGAGCGACTGACATTTTCACTTTCTTTCTTTCTAATGTGCAGCCCTCTGTCTCAAAAACGACAGAATGATCTCTGTTTGTTTTCAAGGCAAACCATTCAATATCACAGTAATCCAAGTCTATGCCCCAACGAGTAACGCTGAAGAAGCTGAAGTTGAACGGTTCTATGAAGACCTACAAGACCTTTTAGAACTAACACCCAAAAAAGATGTCCTTTTCATTATAGGGGACTGGAATGCAAAAGTAGGAAGTCAAGAAACACCTGGAGTAACAGGCAAATTTGGCCTTGGAGTACAGAATGAAGCAGGGCAAAGACTAATAGAGTTTTGCCAAGAAAATGCACTGGTCATAACAAACACCGTCTTCCAACAACACAAGAGAAGACTCTATACATGGACATCACCAGATGGTCAACACCGAAATCAGCTTGATTATATTCTTTGCAGCCAAAGATGGAGAAGCTCTATACAGTCAGCAAAAACAAGACCAGGAGCTGACTGTGGCTCAGACCATGAACTCCTTATTGCCAAATTCAGACTTGAAGAAAGTAGGGAAAACCACTAGACCATTCAGGTATGACCTAAATCAAATCCCTTATGATTATACAGTGGAAGTGAGAAATAGATTTAAGGGCCTAGATCTGATAGAGTGTCTGATGAACTATGGAAGGAGGTTCGTGACATTGTACAGGACAAAGGGATCAAGACCATCCCCATGGAAAAGAAATGCAAAAAAGCAAAATGGCTGTCTGGGGAGGCCTTACAAATAGCTGTGAAAAGAAGAGAAGCGAAAAGCAAAGGAGAAAAGGAAAGATATAAGCATCTGAATGCCGAGTTCCAAAGAATAGCAAGAAGAGATAAGAAAGCCTTCTTCAGCGATCAGTGCAAAGAAATAGAGGAAAACAACAGAATGGGAAAGACTAGAGATCTCGTCAAGAAAATCAGAGATACCAAAGGAACATTTCATGCAAAGATGGGCTCGATAAAGGACAGAAATGGTATGGACCTAACAGAAGCAGAAGATATTAAGAAGAGATGGCAAGAATACACAGAAGAACTGTACAAAAAAGATCTTCATGACCCAGATAATCACGATGGTGTGATCACTGACCTAGAGCCAGACATCCTGGAATGTGAACTCAAGTGGGCCTTAGAAAGCATCACTACGAACAAAGCTAGTGGAGGTGATGGAATTCCAGTTCAGCTATTCCAAATCCTGAAAGATGATGCTGTGAAAGTGCTGCACTCAATATGCCAGCAAATTTGGAAAACTCAGCAGTGGCCACAGGACTGGAAAAGGTCAGTTTTCATTCCAATCCCAAAGAAAGGCAATGCCAAAGAATGCTCAAACTACCGCACAATTGCACTCATCTCATATGCTAGTAAAGTAATGCTCAAAATTCTCCAATCCAGGCTTCAGCAATATGTGAACCGTGGACTTCCCGATGTTCAAGCTGGTTTTAGAAAAGGCAGAGGAAACAGAGATCAAATTGCCAACATTAGCTGGATCATGGAAAAAGCAAGAGAGTTCCAGAAAAACATCTATTTCTGCTTTATTGACTATGCCAAAGCCTTTGACTGGGTGGATCACAATAAACTGTGGAAAATTCTGAAAGAGATGGGAATACCAGACCACCTGATCTGCCTCTTGAGAAATCTGTACGCAGGTCAGGAAGAAACAGTTAGAACTGGACATGAACAACAGACTGGTTCCAAATAGGAAAAGGAGTTCGTCAAGGCTGTATATTGTCACCCTGTTTTAACCTATATGCAGAGTACACCATGAGAAATGCTGGACTGGAAGAAACACAAGCTGGAATCAAGATTGCCAGGAGAAATATCAATAACTTCAGATATGCAGATGACACCACCCTTATGGCAGAAAGTGAAGAGGAACTCAAAAGCCTCTTGATGAAAGTGAAAGTGGAGAGTGAAAAAGTTGGCTTAAAGCTCAACATTCAGAAAATGAAGATCATGGCATCCGGTCCCACCACTTCATGGGAAATAGATGGGGAAACAGTGGAAAAACAGTGTCAGACTTTATTTTTCTGGGCTCCAAAATCACTGCAGATGGTGACTGCAGCCATGAAATTAAAAGACGCTTACTCCTTGGAAGGAAAGTTATGACCAACCTAGATAGCATATTCAAAAGCAGAGACATTACTTTGCCACCAAAGGTTCATCTAGTCAAGGCTATGGTTTTTCCTGTAGTCATGTATGGATGTATGAGTTGGACTGTGAAGAAGGCTGAGCGCCGAAGAATTGATGCTTTTGAACTGTGGTGTTGGAGAAGACTCTTGAGAGTCCCTTGGACTGCAAGGAGATCCAACCAATCCATTCTGAAGGAGATCAGCCCTGGGATTTCTTTGGAAGAAATGATGCCAAAGCTGAATCTCCAGTACTTTGGCCACCTCATGCGAAGAGTTGACTCATTGGAAAAGACTCCGATGCTGGGAGGGATTGGGGGCAAGAGGAGAAGGGGATGACAGAGGATGAGATGGCTGGATGGCATCACTGACTCGATAGACGTGAGTCTGAGTGAACTCCGGGAGTTGGTGATGGACAGGGAGGCCTGACAATTCATGGGGTTGCAAAGAGTTGGACACAACTGAGCGACTGATCTGATTTGTCTCAAAAAACTTATATGACTGTGCCTTGACTTCTAGTGGGTGGAACAGTTCTCAGAGTTTTGTGAGATGCCGTCCCTGGGTTATAATCTTCATTTTGGCTCAAATAACATTTTCCATTTCTATCTTAGATCAACTGATTAATTTTTCATCAACAAAACACACACACAGACAGACAGTATCCAATCAGAATGCCTCTGGCATCCCTACCAGGAGTACAGAAGCCCTCTGGATACCATAGTACGACTAACATCGATTGTACCCACATGTCTTGGTGGTTCAGGGTATTAATTAGGATGAGCTGTGTTTTGCTGCAGTAACAAAGTACCCTTCTATTCCAGCTGCCCAGGGGCCCAGGGACAAAGGCTCCTCTTGCACCTTCAATCACCACCTGTGCATCCCTGGGCTTGCTGCTTGGTGACACGCGTCCTTCTGAATCTAGATCATTTGCATCACAGAAATGAGCCTCAGTTTCCTCGTCTGTCAAATAAAATTAACACCACCACTGACCCCACAGGATTACTGTGGTTTCCCAGGTGGCGCAGCGGTAAAGAACCCGCCTGCCAATGCAGGAGATGAGGGTTCAACCCTTGGATTGGGAAGATCCCCTGGAGAAGGAAATGGTAACCCACTCCAGTATTCTTGTCTGGGAAATTCTGTGGGCAGAGGAGCCTGGTAGGCTATAGTCCACGGGGTCACAAAGAGTCGGCCACGACTGAGCGACTGAGCGCGCACGCATGCAGGACTATGCATGCAACGTGCATGCCCACAGTACACGTTCCACGACTGTGAGCTATTCTTGTGACTTTTCCCACCCAGAGAAAAAGGCAACAGGAAAAGATACAGAAAGCAAATGTTCCAAGACATGAATTATAGTTGCTCCCATGTGGTGAGATTAAAAGTAGACTTTTCTTATCTCCTGGAACTTTTCTATTCTCTAGGTTTTTTTTAATAGTTAACATGTGTGATTTTAAAAAATGGAGAAAAAAAAAGCCAGCATATAAATACATCTACCATGAGAGCATTAAAGCCAAGTTTAAAAGCGCCTGGCCTTGAATGACCTTGAGAATAAGAGGCTACAGACGGCAACCCGGGTTCCAGATGCAGCCAGAGCCCTGTCTTTTAAAGCCTCTGAGCTACGGATGTTTTTCACATTTTTAAAGGATTGTAAGGAAGGAAGAGGAAAGGAAAAGGCAACAGAGACCATATGTGGTCTGCAAAGTGCAAAATATTTACTTTCTTGGTCGTTCTTAAAAAAGTATGCTGACCCTGTTTTAGCTCATTTGATCACCTGATTCTTCACAAAGCCAGCCTTCTCCTTGCAGAGACTTTACTTAGAATTCATTTTGGGTTTTTTTTTTTTTTAACCCATATGCACATATACATATTGTTGTTCTGTCGCCAAACTTGTGTCAGACTCTTTGTGACCCTGTGAACTGTAGCACGCCCGGTTTCCCTGTCCTTCACCATCTCCCGGAGTTTGCTCAAATCCATGTCCATTGAGCTGGTGATACTGTCTAGCCATCTCATCCTCTGTCTTCTCCTTCTCCTGCCCAATCTTTCCCAGCATCAGGGTCTTTTCCAATGAGTTGGCTCTTTGCATCAGGTGACCAAAGTATTTGAGCTATGCACAATGTAAATGCATGCAGTACGTATAATTCTCCTTTTCATTCAATGATCCCACATTTAGGAAGTGTTTATTGTGTTGGGAGGTATTAGTGGGGCCACAGCATCCAGCCTGATCCAGGCACTGGTCTAAGCTGGAGGATGAAGTGATGAATAAAGTGCCGGCATCAAACACACACTCACTCCATCCTCAAACGAATGATGCTCTGAGGCCCCAGCTCCAGGCCACGTGCTCTGTGGCAGGTGCTGGGGATTCAGGGCAAACAAGACAGATCAAGACACTGCCCTCAAGGAGCTGACAGTTCACCAGGGAAGCAAGTGCCAGGCAGGGGCTGGGCGGAGAGGGCTACAGAGAGGCAGGGCACTTCACCCAGACGGGAACTCCAGGAACGCATCTGGAGGAAAGGACGCATCTGGTGCTAAATAAGGACTGGCCAGCTGACGCGTGAAGGAGGAAAGTGGTTCCCAGCAGAGGGAGACCGTGAAGAAAAGCTCAGATGACGATGGGCACACGTGTGTCCTGAGAACCCGCTGCAGCAGCTGACGTTTGGCTAAGGGGGCAGAAGACTGGCCTGAGCTGAAGCTAAGGAGGTCAGGAGGGGCCTGGAGCACAGCCCTGGAGAAAATCCATGTTAAAGAGAAAAGACAAAACGGCGTGGACCCAAGGGGAAGATCGCAAAGGGTTTTGGATGGAGAGTAAATAGTCAGAAATGTATCTTGTATGTGCTCAGACTCTTTGAGACCCCATGGACTATAGCCCGCCAGGCTCCTCTGTCCCTGGAATTCTCCAGGCAAGAATACTGGAGTGGGTTGCCATTCCCTTCTCCACGGGATCTTCCCAACCCAGGAATCAAACCCCTGTCCCCTTACACCTCCTGCACCGGCAGGCAGGTTCTTTTCCACCAGTGCCACCTGAGAAGCCCTGGCCACCTCTTACTCAGAGCTGGGCTCCAGGGAGCTCCGCGCCTCCAGCAAACTGTGGGTCATCTGAGCCACTAGCCACACTGCCCGCCTGGACTGACCTAACAACTGGTTAAGTGGAGATCAGGATACCTACCCCCGGGAATTGAGAATTAGAGCGTACGAACGGATCCTGTACGCCTGTACCCCCACATCCACAGCAGGGCTGTTCACAATTGCCCAGAGGTGGAGACAACCCAAATGTGCAGCAGTGGATGAATGGGAGACCAACATGACGTAACCAGGCAGTGGAGCGGCGTTCAGACAACAAGGAGCGAGGTTCTGACACAGCTACAACGCTGATGAAGCCTGAAAACATTATGCTGAGTTAAAAAAAAAAAAACAGACACAAAAGGTCACTTACTGTATGATCGCATTTATAGAAAAATAGCCAAAAATGGGTGAATCGACAGAAACAGAAGGAAGATTTGTGGTGACCAGGGCTTGGGGGTGAGGGAGGGGTGGGGAGCGACGGCTTAACGGGGATGGGGGTTTCCTTTTGTGGGGAGGGATGAAAAATGTTCTGGAACTAGATAGCAATGTTGGTTACACAAAACTGTGAAGGTACCAAGTGTCACTGAACGGTTCACTTTAAAATGGCCAACTTCAGGAGTTCCCTGGGGGCCTAGTAGATAGGATTCCAGGCTTTCACAGCCGTGGCCTGGGTTCAATTCCTGGGCAGAGAACATCCGGCAAGCCCCAGTGTGCAGCCAGAAATAAATACATACAAATAAAAAGGTTAATTTTACGTTATGTGAATTTCACATCAATTACCAAAAAAAAAATTTATTTTTTTGTACAGTTGATTTACAAGGTTGTATGCGTTTGAGGTGCACAACAGGGTGATTCCATTATACATGTTCCTTTTCATGTTCTTTCCCACTATGGTTCACTCTGGATACAGAACACAGTTTCCTATGCTATACACCAGGACCTTGCTGTCTGTCCACTGAATACATAATGGCTTGTGCCTGCTGACCCAAAATGCCTAAACTCACCACCCCCTTTACCTTTGGTAACCACAAGTTTGTTTTCCATATCTGTGAGTCTGTTTCTGTTTGAAAGTTCCTTTGTCATAAAGGAGACTACGAGAAACAGAGGGTCTGGGGTATCCCACCACCCAGGTTTCCCATCTGTGTCCCTCACACAGGACAGTTGCCCAGACTTCTCCAGCACACCTTGCTAGACTGTTCCAGTGGGCATCAAAATGCCCTGGGGACCTGTTTTAAAATGCAAACGCCTCAGGGACTTCCAATGCAGGGGTCACGGGTTTCATTCCTGGTCGGGAACTAAAATCCCACATTGCCATGTGGCATGCCGCCCCCTCCAAAGAAAAGCAGACAAACTGCAGATGGCCCGGCTTCATCTCAAGAGCTTGGGGTGGGGCCAGGGCGCCTGTGTTTGCTCGGCCTCCCAGGTGACTCTGGTGTGCCCCCAAGTTTACCAACCACAGAGCCAGGTCCCTTTTCCCTTTTCATCTTGAGACCGTCCCTCCATCACCTGCAGGAAGCCCTTCTTCCCTCTTTACTGAGTTCTTTGCAATAAACAGTAAGACTTTGGCTTCCAAAGGAAAGAAAAAGGTACTTGGATTGCAGTGAACCACCCAAGCAACAGCACCTGAATCAAAGCAAGGTATAATCTGCCTCAATCAGAGGTCACCAGCCTTGGCTGAACATCAGAGCCTTCTTGGGGATGTTTTCATTTAGAGACCGAGGCCCTGCCTGGGACACAATGACTCAGAGCTTCCTGCGGGAGGTCCAGGCGTCAGTATTTTTCTAAGGCACCAAAGGCAACGTCTCTGCTCCTTCCCACCCACACTCCCCACTCACCCCCACCCTCTAGCACACTTCCTGGTCCAATTGCTCAGAAAATGTTGACTCTAAACGGCAGTATAAGTCTCTAGATTCTCCAGCAAACATAATTAGGAAGTAAACAAAGCGTGAAAAAGCCTGTAACGGATCCACACTTCAGATTCCGTTTTTCTATTTAACTATCTGTGGCTCGTGTTTCTGGTGCCCAGAAAGTGGTCAACTGCCAAGGAGCATAGATCTGCCTCCGGCAAATAACTCAAGGCTATAAAGCGCTTTAAATCTATATCTAACATTTATTTATTTATGTGCCTGCTCTGGGCCTCAGCTGCGGTCTTCGAGAACTTTAGTTTCCACGTGTGAACTCTTGGCTGCAGCATGTGGGATCTGGTTCCCTGACCAAGGACTGAACCCGGGCCCCCTGCGTTCAACTTAGCGACTAAACCACCACCACCACCCCTGCGTTGGGAGCCCAGAGTCTTAACCACTGGACCGCCAGGAAGTCCCTGTAAAGTGTTTTCAAGTTTGAGGCTGGAAAGAGATTTCATGAAGACGATCTTATTTTCTCTTCCCAATATCTCCATTCATTCGTTCATTCATTCATTGGACTTCCCTGGTGGCTCAGACTGTAAAGAATCTGCCTGCAATGCAGGAGACCTGGGTTCAATCCCTGGGTCGGGAAGATCCCCTGGAGGAGGGCGTGGCAACCCACTCCAGCATTCTTGCCTGGAGAATCCCGTGGACAGAGGCGCTACAGTCCATGGGGTCCCAAAGAGTCGGACACGACTGAGCCACTCACACTATCTCCCGCCTAGTATCTCCATCCATTCATTCATTCTTCATTCCTACCTCCTGGAGGCCTGCTATCCACAGGGAAGAGAAGCGTCAAGATGTGGGAGGTGCCAACACCTGGGATGGCCAGGGAAGCTTTCTGGGGAAGAACATACAAACCGCATTCTGCAGGGTGAGCAGGAGAGAGTGTGCAAATGCCGGAAGGACTGTGTTCGGAGCTGGGGACCGCGCCATCGTGCTCGCAAACGTCTATCAGTTTTGGCATTAAATTCAGAACACCCTGGTCTTGCTCAGGTCAAGGTGAGTCCACCTACTATTTACTCATGGAATTGGAGAAGGGAGGCTCCGAAGGGAACTGGCTGTGATTCTAGAGACAACGTGTACTTCTGAGACACACGGCTGACGATCCCTTCCCCTCCTCCAGCCCCAAGACACAGGACCAAAGGAGCCACAGGCACGGAGCTACACAGGACATCTTCAGGGCCAGCGTCCGCGTCCTGCTATCGCTGACACACCTTCTGTCACGTATCCCCAGGGCTCAATATAGGAGACGACAACCGTTTAGCTTTTCCAGGGGCTCCTTCCTCTCGAAGAAGTGGCCAAACCAACATCTCCATCCGTAAAATTGACTCCTTTTCTTCTTTGATACCAGAATTCTGGGATCTTCTCTGGTGGTTCAGCAGTAAAGAATTCACCTGCCAAGCAGGAGAGGTGGGTTCAATCCCTGGGTTGGGAAGATGCCCTGGAGGAGGAAATGACAGCCCGCTCCACTATTCTCGCCCGGGAAATCTCAAGGACAGACGAGCTTGGCGGGCTGCAGGGTCACAAAAGAGTCGACACGACTTAGCAACTCAAGGAGAACAAGGACAATAGATTCCACGAGTGGAAATGCCACTGCAGTCTCTCCCCTGCAAGCGACCCCCTGCATTCTCCCCCACCTCCACCTCCTCTGTTAGGTATCCTTCCGTTAAGTAGAATCAGAATGCTAAAGATGGAGAGTCCATGAAGGAAAGGAAAACAGACATCAGCCCTCCTGGGGCAAAATCATCGCCTCCTGCAGCGTCTGTCCCTTCCAAATAGTTGTCACACGTGGCTCTCACCGCAACTCCGGCAGCCGGAAGCTGTGACCAGCAACAGCTGAGTACATATTAGAAGTATGTGCAGTACTACATATAAAATAGACAGCTAACGAGAACCCACGTACAGCTCAGGGAACGCAGTGCTCCGTGGTGACCTGAATGGGAAGGAAACCCCAAAAAGTGGGGATATAAGTACACATGTGGCTGATTCACTTCGCTGTACAGTAGAAAATAACACTACACTGTAAAGCAACTACACGCCAATAAAAATGATTTTTAAAAAAGGTATGTGCCCACCCTGCTCGTTTAAGTTTTCAGCAGAGGCATCTTCCGTGCCATCACGGGAAAAACCAAGGGAAGCGGAACAGGATTGGGACACAGACTCATGAAAGGGCTAGGGAGAAGGCAGTACGCCTGACGCTTGCTGACCTTGGAGCCTGAGCAGCCAGGGTCGTCAGCCACGCTGCCCCACAGGAGCGTCTACGCCCCTGTCCCCTGCAGTCCCTGGGCAGCCTCTTCGGATGTCAGATCCCCAGGCAGGGAGGAAGGGGGTGGGGAGCAGGCATCTCCCAGAGAGGAGGCTGCCAAGACCGAAAGCAAAGCTGCAAAAGCAAGTGGCGGCATCACAGCTTGTATGTTACTACTTGTTTTTCAGGAAACACGTAACAAAATCACATCTCCAGGACACACACACACACACATACACAAAAGCACAGAGCGATCTAACTACTCAGCCACAGGGAAGCGGTCCGGCAAGCTGCACAAAGACGGAAGGTCTCCACACAGGTGCTAAAACGAGGAGATGAAAATCATTTCGAATTTTAAAAATAACACACGAGAAGAGAATGCACAGACGGTTCCAACTGTGCGAAAAAGTACGCAGGCACATACATATGTAAAGAGAGGGAAGTCTAAATACAGGAGTCAGCGCTCAGGTTGCTTTAGAGTTGATTTGAAGCATACTTAAACAATACGAGCATAGGAGGGAGTGGTTATGTCTTAATATTTATAAGATACAATGTAAATCATTTTCCAAAAGGAAAAAAAAAAGAGAGAAAAGAGAAAAATCTACAAGGGTACCCACTAAACTGATGATGATGGTTGACTTTGATCTGGGAAGAGTTCAGGAAAAAGGAAGAAGCATCCTACTCCATTCAGGCTGACTTTTTTTTTCCTTTAGTTCCCCAACCAGGGATCACACGTGTCCCCCCTGCAGCAGAAGCACAGTCCTAACCACTGGACTGCCAGGGAATTCTCCAAAACCAGGTATCTTTTTTTTTTTTTTAGGCTGCTGTAACAAATTACCATCAACTAGGAGCCTGGTAGGCTGCAGTCCATGGGGTCACTAAGAGTCGGACACGACTGAGCGACTTCACTTTCACTTTTCACTTTCATGCATTGGAGAAGGAAATGGCAACCCACTCCAGTGTTCTTGCCTGGAGAATCCCAGGGACGGGGGAGCCTGGTAGGCTGCCATCTATGGGGTCGCACAGAGTGGGACACGACTGAAGCGACTCAGCAGCAGCAGGTGGCTTATAAACAACAGACATTTATTTCTGGCAATTCTAGAGGCTGAGAAGCCCAAGGTCAAAGTGCTAGCAGATTCAGTGTCTGGAGAGAGCCCACTTCCTGGCTCATAGACAGTGTGTGCACACGTCCTGATGTGCTAGAGGCCAGGAGGGGAGCTCTCTGGGGGCTCCTTTATCGGGGCACTAATCCCATTTATGAGGACTCCACCCTCATGACCTGGTCACCTTCAAAAGGCCCCACTTCCGAACACCATCACACTGGAAATTAAGTTTAACACATGAACTTTAGCAGGATACAGTCTGTAGCAAGAAAGGACTGTCACATAAAAATCTGTTTAATTTTTATAATGAGATTTGTGTGTTGCATTAATGCAATATTAGTAAGACTAAAAAGAGAGACAGGCGGCCATGGAGATACACAGCCACCGTCCTCCCCTCCCCTCCCCTCCACCCACCAGTAGAAAAAGCTCTGCTTTACACTGAAGGTGCGGTCTTCGCAGTCACCACCAGTCTTAACTTTACATAGAAGCAAACTGCAAAGATCACAAAAATGTCAGCATCTCCAGATAGCTGTCCACGGTCCATTCTGCTTCTCCCTAGAGCCATCCAGGGGGACCATGGGCTCGACTGGCCTGAGCCACACTCACCACCACCGCCTTCCTCCGGGGCCTGGCCGATTCCACCTTCCTCAGCCACCCCCGCCCGTTTCCACTCTCATTAAGCCATCATTTGGCAAAGCCTCCGTACAACTCTGTCAGCTCGTTTCCCATTAACGGTGACCGTGTCCGCCTTCTCCACTCTACCCTCAGATAAATGCAGGAAAATAAACACCCTTTCAGGGAGCGACTGGACAAGCGGAATTAACGCGGCCACAGCGGGTTCAACCTGACAGGCTGTTATGAGTAAAGCCCTTTTCATGAGCAATGTGGGGCTCAAGCTCCAAAAGGGAGACAAATACATCTGAAAGGCTGAATGGAGGGGAGCCGCATTAGAGGCAAGGTCAGAGTTAACCATTTCCTTCCCGCCCTCCCGGAGTCTTGCCACCCTTCAGGTCCTGAATGTGTAAGAAGAAATAGGGAGGGCACACCCCCTGTGGACTCGCAGAGGCACCTGTGCTTGGACCGTCACGGGTCAATGTCAGAAGCCCCCCAGCAGGCTCTTCCCTGGGGCTCGGTTACGAGTCCACACTTACAGTGCAGGGCACACGGGCTGGATCCCTGGTCGGGGAACTAAGATCCCACAGGCCTGTGGCACAGCCAAGGAAATACTAAAAAAAAAAAAGGCCAAGGAAAAATTTAAGAAAAGTTTAAAAGATAGGTTTAGGGAATGCTAAAAGAACCCCTCAAAGCACCTCTGTGCTGAGCATACTCCTGCACCGGCTTGTTTCGCCAGGGACTGGCTTGCTCCCTCTTGCCCAAAGTGCACGCACGGTCCTCCCAGAGGACAAAGCGGAGGCTGTGGGGTCTTCTGCAGGCAGGGCCCCCTTCCTCCAGGCACTCGTTTTGCAGGACGAGCCCCGTCTGTCATCGCTGCAGCCAAAGCCTTTTGCTCTCACGACCGCGCCCTGCTCCTGGGCCGTGTGTTGAGCCGTGTGGCTTTGTCTGAGCTGTGTGACTTTGTCGCAAAGTGAGATGAACGGGAAACTGAAGAGATCTCAGCTGGAATTGCCCCACGGAACTCCTGGTTCCTACACTCCAACCGCAGTGAGCGTTCTGAAACCAAACTCCGGCCACCGCTTTCTCCCCCAGAAGACTGTATTCCCCTTGGCTACACAATCAATGCTGACAACCAGCCAGACTCAAGGTCAAAACCCAATAACTCAGACTCCAAGATGCATCTTCCCTACATCCGAGCGGCTGCCCTTTCTGGGTCTGGTTGGCAAATTCACAGTGAGACGGAAGGAAACCTCCAGCCTGTCTCAGAGCGATGGACAGACAGCTCCCCAGCCCACTCTTAGAGTCACGTTCGCATTGGGGTTCTGCTGCAGTTACAAACAATGCTTATCTGTTTACGAGTTCGTCCAAGACAAATGCCCCTCCTCACATCAACAGCATGAACTAACTTCTCTTAAAACGTCCCAGAACAGATGCTTCCTGCTAGGTTGATCTTTCTGCCAATGAGCAAGGTCCTGGGCGTTCATGGTTCTTACGCCCTTTCTGAAGACCTTTCATTCTCTCCCTCAGTGCTCACCCACCATTCCCCAACCAGGCCTCATTTTCCAAGACTTCCCGCTGGGATCTTCTCTATATTCAAAGCATACAGTAGAGCAAACAGGAAGCAAAAGGTTAAGGAAAAAAAAAAAAGGTACCGCAGCATACAACAAATGACTATTTACACTGCCCAGAGAAAGCCTCTACATTCAGGCAGCTGATCAAATACGCTGACACCTCCCACCCCACCCCCGCCCTCCCCGCCCCAGTACCAGGGAACGGTGACTCCTCACGAGACAAAGAGCCCTCTGCCATATATTGCCTTGGAAGCCCGGGGGGGCTCGGGTGGGAAGGGCAGAAAGAGACCAGCAGGGGTCGTGCCAGCCCCGGTCTGCCATCCAGGAGTGAACGCCACTGGCCTTCCTGCCCGGGCAAGGAGAATACACTCCACTGGCAAGGTGACACGGAACCCAGGTGGGCTGGACAGCAGGCTATGGCAGTCCACCCGGAGGACCCTCCCAGAGCCATTACCAAGCAGACGTGTCCAAAAACAAGGAGACAGAGGGTCTGGGGGGTGGGGACAGAGGACCACAGCCTGACAAGCTCTCGCTGAACGAGAAGGACACAGTCTTTCCTCCAAGATGACATCACGGCTCCCCATGCAGACATCACCGCACAATGAGCTGTTCGGTCCAGAGGCTGGTCCCTCTGGATCAAGAGTGATCGGTTTCTCACGAGTGTCTGGGCCACGTTCCTCCCAAGACTCTTCCTTCTCTCTCTCCGATGGGGAAGGAAGAAGGCAAGTGGGGAAAGGTGAGCCTACGTCCTGGGGTACGAGCCCTGCCGACTCCAGGGAACCCGACTTGCTCCCCGCCCACCACGATCCCCAGAGAAACTCTCTCCCCCGGATGGGCCTTCCCGCACCTCCTCCCTTCCTGGGTGAGCAGAGAATTCAAGCCCCAGCTCAGGTCTCTTGGGGGGCTTCTGCCCACCTCGGGGACTTGTTAAAACACAGCGCCTGGTAAGGTGACACGTGCCTGCACTGGGTCCTTCCTGACAGCCACCCTTCAGCCAAGCTGGTTTCGGCCAATGGCACTGGGTCACAGTCTCACGGTCTGGCTTTGGCTCTCTCTGCTCAGGGACCGCAGCCAGAATGCAGGCTGCTCTGTGTATTGGGCTTCTCTGTGAGCCAGGAAAAGCTCATTCCCCAAAGCCAACCTCCCAGCACTGTTTAGGCAAAAAAAAAAAAAAAAAAAAAAACATCATCAGCTCACCCAAATTCTGGTGCCTTATTACTTTCTTTAATTCACAATTTTTGGCTGAGCTGGGGTTTCATGGCTGTGCAGACTCTCTCCAGTTGCAGCGAGCTGCGGGGGTCGGGGGCTCGAGGCCGTGCAGGCTTCAGAAGTTGTGGCGCTCGAGCTTAGCTGCCCTGAGGCTTGTGGTCCCTCCCAGACCAGGGATTGAACCCATGTCCCCTGCATGAGCAGGGGGGATTCTCAACTGCTGGAACACCAAGGAAGTCCTTGGTGCCTTTTTAGATTTTTTAAAATTATTACCTGGCAACCCCTAAAGGGAGTTATAAACCCTCAAGTCAAAAGAAGGAAACTGGGGGTAAGGGACATACAACTGGTTCGTGTCAGAAGCGAGCCCAGTCCAGAGCCCTGTTGCCCGGTCCCCCACCTCATCCCCCTATTAATCAGCGTTCGCGGAGGGGATGCTCTGCTGAGTGTCTTCTGCTGTGGTCCAGTGTGTTCTCAGCTCCCTGGTGATGTCATAAGCTCGCTAAGGGTCAGGACCAGCATCCCGGTCACTCCCTTGCCCCAGTTGAGGTCCATTCCTGCAGACAGTGCCGCAGCGAATGACATCCAGGTGTTCTCTGCGTGTTTAACAAGATCTGACATTTAAAATCCGAACTTACCAAAATGCGACTGAAGGGCTGATGAGTCAGACCACCGAGAGCTTATTTTCTTTTCAGTCACAATTCAATCCCTCTAGGTAAAAGCCCTAAATGGCTTGAAGTATCTATTTCGATACCGCTAGCCACTTAACAGAGACACGACCGAGGGTGTTGAGTTTGAACAGAAGTAGATTCATGGCACAGAGCTGGACATGCCCTGACACGAGAGTCCAGGGAGGAGCGGTACTCACCCAGTGAGGCATCAGGAGGTCGGCTAGGTAGACGAACGCTGCTCCAAGGGTGAAGCCGACAGCCACGGGGAGAAAGGCCAAGGAACCAAAGCCACCAGAGGACGTGGCCATCTCCACTGCCGGGGCCAGGAGGGACCAGTAGGAAGCCGCCAGCATGACCTGCAAAGCCATGAAAAGCAGCAAACCATTAAACCATCCCCAGAAGCCCTTCCAGTGGGGACTTTCCTAATTCTCTGTGGCCCAGCTGGAACTCTTCAGTGTCACCTGGGTCAGGCCTTTAATCCTCAGTGGTAGGTGGGAACTATTCCAAGGCAAAAAGCAGCCATGAGAAATCTACTGCTGTGAGAGCTTAATCTGGACCTTGTGAAGAGGCAGTCTAGTTTGCTATCATCTCTCATATCCATACCTGACTGCTGGAGAAACCATAGCCTTGACTATACTGACCTTTGTCAGCGAAGTGATGTCTCTGCTTTTAAATACGATATCTAGGTTTGTCCTAGCTGCTGTTTGTAGATAAAGAAATTGAATCTCGAAGTAATAAGATCATTTGCCCAAGGTCACTGAGCCAGGAAGTGGCAGATCCGGGGAACTGACCAAAGCAGGACCATCCCCACCTCAGTGAGAAGGGAACCACGAGAGGGAAAGGAGAGAAATGAAACTGGACTCGAATCACAGTGGAGTCAATGGGATCCAGAGTGCTCCAGTGTTTAGTCAATTAGACACTCACTCACAGTTGTCTCCTCTTACAGATGCCGTGACATCTTGGCTAGAGCACACCCACGACCCATTGCAACTGTATGACGTCAGCACGGACAGGTACAGTGATGAATGGGTTTCTAAAATTACTTGTTGCCGCCTTGCCTTGAAAAACACATCTGCATCATCCATCTCCAAAATAACATTCCGAGTGACAGAACCAGGTATTACGAAGACAACAATGAAGAACAAATACGTGAGGAAAGAAAATGATTTCTCTTCTGCAGAGCGTCACCCACACACAGTCATTGGCTCGGCACTAGACGCTCCCAAGAAAAATCTTAGCGCCACCCATAGAGAATTGTACCCGCCTCAGCTGCTGTTGTTCAGCCGCTCAGTCGCGTCCGACTCTCTGTGACCCCGTGGACTGCAGCTCACCAGGCTCCTCTGCCCTCCTCTGTCTCCCAGAGTTTGCTCAAATTCACGTTCACTGAGTCAGTGATGCCATCCAACCATCTCATTCTCTGTCACCCTCTTCTCCTTTTGCCTTCAGCCTTTCCCACCATCAGCGTCTTTTCCAAGGAGTCGGCTCTTCGCATCAGGTGACCAAAGTATTGCGGCTTCTGCATCAGTCCTTCTAATGAATATTCAGGGTTGATTCCCTTTAGGATTGCCTGGTTTGATCTCCTTGCAGCCCCAGGGACTCTCGAGTCTTCTGCAGGTCCACAATTTGAAAGCATCAATTTTTTGGCACTTAGCCTTCTTTATGGTCCAGTTCTCACATTCGTACATGACTACTGGAAAAATCATAGGTTTGACTATACAGACCTTTGTCGGCAAAGTGATGTCTCTGCTTTTTAATACGCTGTCTATGTTTGGTGGTTTACTTGCTAAGTTGAGTCCAACTCTTGCGACCCTATGGACTATAGTCTGACAGGCTCCTGTCCATGGGATTCTCCAGGCAAGAATACTGGAGTGGGTTGCCATTTCCTTCTCCAGGGGATCCTGCCGACCCAGGAATTGAACCCAGGTCTCTTGCATTTAGACTCCCAGAAACAATAAAATTGGCTCATCGGTTCAGCGCCATGGGACTGTCAGAGGAAGCCTGTGGGAACCTCCTCTATGCCGGGGCTAATTCATCCCTCTCCCAGACTCTGTCTCACCTGCTTTAGAATTCAACAGCCCTCTAGAGCTGCCATCTGTGGTAAGCTCCAGCCAAGGAAGGCCAGTGCAGAAGTACAGAGGCGGCACAGGCATGCCCGGCAACCTCCATCCTTGCGTGTTTCAGGGCCTCCCATTTAGACCACATCGCTAGTAAGACCACTGCAGTCCCTCCCCATATCTCATCCTTGTCGATGTCACTGGGATACTTCCCCAGCCTTGGCGTCCCATCACCTTCTCAACATCAAGTTCAACCTCTTCTGTCAAAGCTCCCTCTATCCCTAGGCATCGCTGGATACCAATCTTTTTTCTGCTTCTACACGTGAAAAATACAATATTCTCATGGACAAGTGATAAGACACAGATCAGAAAGGTTATGCCTCTCAAGGGAGGGTTGGCCAGAATCCAGGATGCTGGACATGGAAAGGCATCTCCGACGACTCAGGTGGGTCCCTTTCTTAAGAATCCCTGTCCTCTGTCCTCCAGTCAAACCTGGAACCCAACAGGATTTCCTTCCTTCCTTCTCCTCGGCAGTCTCCCTGCCTCCCACAGCTCGGAACATGACCAAGAATCGGTCTTGGGATGGAGCTGGGTTCCACTGGAATTGCAATGAGAAGCCTGTGCTCTGCAGCTGGAAAGTAGCCCCCGCTTGACACTAGAGAAAGCTGGTGCGCTGCAAGGAAGACCCAGTGCAAACATAATTCAAGAAATAATAAAGGGCATACGTGATCAACAAAATAATCACTTCTCCCCCAAAGATGTGTGTGTACATGTTAAGTCACTTCAGTCATGTCCTACTCTATGTGACCCTATGGACTGCAGCCCACCAGGCTCCTCTGTCTGTGGGATTCTCCAGGCAAGTATACTGGAGAGGGTTGCCACGATCTCCTTCAGGGGATCTTCCTGACCCAGGGATTGAACCACGTCTCTTACATCATGTGCATTGGCAGGTGGGTTCTTTACCACTAGTGCCGCCTGGGAAGCCCTCCCTGAAAGATGACCACCTCCTAATCCGTAAAACCTTCATGTCATCTTACATGGCAAGAGGGACTCAGCAGCTGTGGTTAAGGATTCTGAGCTGGGGAGATGATCCTGGGTGAGCTGGGTAGGGCCCACGTCATCACAAGAAACGTTATGAGAGAGCAAGAGGAGTCAGAATCAGAAAGATGTGACGACAAGAGCATGGTCAGACAGGAGAGACTGGAAGATGCTGTGTCACTGACTTGAAGATGGAGAACAGGTCACGAGACAAGGAAGGTCGGTGGGCTCTAGGACCTGGAGGAGGCAAAGCAACAGGTTCTTCCCAGGAGCCTCCAGCAGGAACACAGCCCTGCTGCCGCTTTGATTTTACCCCAGTTAGAACCAATGTGAACTTCTCATTTCCAGCACTGTCGGATGATACGTCTGAGTCGTTCTAAGCCACCGTGCTTGTGGTGCTCGTTACAGCGGCAACAGGAAACTCATGCAGCAGATAAGGCACGTGTTCCTTTTTTTTTTTTTTAGAGCAGTTTTATATTCACAGCAAAACTGAGCAGAAGGTACAGAGAATTCCCACATACTGCCTGCACCACACATGCACAACCTCTCCACCATCCACATCCTACGCCGGGTGGGACGTTTGTTACAATCAGTAAACCTACATTGGCACGTGGCTATCACCCAAAGTCCACAGTCTACATTGGAGATGGCTCTCTGTGCTGTATATTCTGAGTTTGCGCAAATGAACCAAGACATGTATCTATTATTCTGGTGTCAGGACCGGCAGTTCCACACCCTAGGACTCTTGTGTTCCGTCTGTTCATCTCTTCCGGCTCCCTGGCAACCCTTGGCAACCGCTAATCCTTTTACTGGCTCCACGGTTTTGGCTTTTCCAAAATGCCTTATAGCTGAAATTGTACAGTATTCAGCCTTTTCAGACCGGCTTCTTCCACTTAAGTGCGTTTAAGATCCTTCCATGTCTCTTCATGGCTTGATAGCTCGTTTCTTTTTAGCACTGAATAACAGTCCATTGTCTGGATGGGCCCTGCTTTTACTTATCTATTCACTTATCACAGGGCATCTTGGCTGCTTCCACGTTTTGGCAATTATGAATAAAACTGCTGTAATCATCCGTGTGCTGGCTTCTGTGCAGACGTAACTCTTCAGTTCGTTTGGATAAACACCAGGGAGTGCAATTCCTGGACTGTATGATAAATCCTATAGATATATATATATATTTTTTTAAGATAATCCCTCAACATGGGTAGCTTCCTTGAAACTGTCAACACTAGCAAAGCTCCTTTAAATGTTGGGCGATTTTTTTTTTAAATCTGTATGTAGTGACATATTAACTAGCTGATACAGAAGCAGGAAGTAGTGTATCTGATTAACCTTCAATTACCCCTAAGAAGCAGGGCCTGCAGGGGACAGTCTAGTGATGGGGAGGTGGTAATCACCCGGCACAAGACTTCAGGGAATGAGCTCAAAAAAAAAAAAGAGTCGTTACCAACCAGTCCCCTTCATGACTCCGGATGACAGATATCGAAGATCCTCCCGCAGCCGCAACCCTGCTTAGAAAGACAAACAGGGCTACCAGTGCGCCAGGGAAGAACAAATCTGACCCCACACTGGGTCTGTTTCTTTTCTTTTACCTTTGTAAGCAATTGCTTTTGCTGTGAGAACATTGCCCGTAGCCCGAAATATACAGGAGAGTCCATTCTCAAGGCTCCGATCTTTACTTTTTTTTAATCTATTTATTTCATTTATTTGGCTGCACTGGGTCTTCAACGCTTTGTACAGGCTTTCTCTAGTTGCACTCTTCGCTGCGGTGGGTGGGCTTCTCATTGCAGGGACTTCCTCTATTGCAGAGCGTAGGCCCTAAGGTGCGCGGGCTCAGGGTTGAAGTGAAACAGGTTTAGTTGCTCCTCGGCATGTGACATCTTCCAGATCAGGGAGGGAACCCATGTCCCCTGCACTCCCAGGCGGTGCTTAACCCCTGGACCACCAGGGAAGTCCTAGGCTCTAAAACACTTTTCCACTCAGAGAGAGATAAAGTTGCAGAACTGAGAATAACGTTTGTCTTTTTGGAGGTTTATAGGAACGTCGTGATTGACCTAAATAAATGGAGGCAAGAATAGCGGATTCTGACACCAGGAAGTTCACAACAGCCACTCACACCCACTCCCCTTTTAATATAAAAGAATCCTGAATTCGGGTAAGATGGTTCTTTGGGACACTGGCCCACCATCTTCTCAGTCTACCATTTTTCTGAACAAAGTCGCTATTCCTTGCTCTGACAACTTGTCTCTAGATTTACCGGCCTGCCGTGTGCTGTACGAGCCTAGACTCGGTGACAGCGACCCCAGCCGGAAAGATGTCAAGTGGAGCCGCTCGGAGCCGCTACCCCAAAGAGCATGTCCTCCCTAGATTCCTCGCGCAGGGGGTCCCCAGGTCAGGCTCTGCGTCTGCAGAAGCTGGAGACTGACCTCCCTGATGCCCCTTCTCAGAAAGACACTCAAGGATGTGTTTACTCCATGAGATGAAGCAGTGAAACAAGCAAGTCAAGACAGGGGGAAAGGAATAAAGGGCATCTCCAGGCGGTGGGAAAAAAGAAAAGGACATCAGAGCAACATTGCAACAGGCTCGGAGAACCAGACCCCAGATGGGAAGAGGGGCTGGAGGGCTCTGGGAAAAGGCAGACTGTAGAGCCTAGGAGGTTTGAATGCTTGTGGGGGAGAGTCTACAGTTCTTGGTGGGAGACTAGTGATGGATTAACAACGGGTGCCCAGAAAACTAGGCAAAGGGGAAAAAACGGAGACCATTGACAACTCTGGAAAACACCAAAATTGCACAAGAAAGGAAATAAGTGAATACCATTGACAATCTTAACAATGTAAGTAAGCTATTGTTTATTTCTTAACCAAGGTACTTATCTGCAAGGTTGAATATATACAACAGAAAATGCGCTCTTTAAAGTCTGGACAATTCAGGGGCATTGATGGCACTCACAGTGTGGAGCAAGCATCGGCACAAAGTTCCAAAACCTTTTCACAGAACAGAAGCTCTGCAACCACGAAGAGGTGGCTCCCTGTCCCGTCTCCCTCCAGCCACTGGTAACCTCTGAGCTATTCTCTGTCTCTCTGAATTTACTTAATCTAGACACTTCATGAGGAGAAGGCAATGGCAACCCACTCCAGTACTCTTGCCTGGAAAATCCCATGGACGGCGGAGCCTGGTGGGCTGCCGTCTATGGGGTCGCACAGAGTCGGACACGACTGAAGCGACTTAGCAGCAGCAGCAGCAGACACTTCATGGGGCTTCTCCAGTGGCTCAGCAGTAAAGAATCTGCCTGCAATGCAGAAGCCTTAGGAGACATGGGTTCAATCCCTGGGTCAGGAAGATCCCCTGGATGAGGGCATGGCCCCCACTCAAGTATTCTTGTCTGGAGAACTCCATGGACAGGGGAGCCTGGCGGGCTACAGTCCACGGGGTCACAAAGAGTTGAACGGACTGAAGTGATCTACTGAATACCCATGCACAGACACTTCACACGCATGTCTGGCTTTTTTCACTGGGCATAATGCTTTCAAGGTTCATCCATGTTGTCAGAATTTCATCCCTCTTTAAGGCTGAACAATATTCCATTTTTAAGCTGTGACTATGGAACCACTGAACTAACCTTAAAAAACACAGTGTCTGTTGTGTAGGATGGTGGGGGTGGGGGGAGTGGGGATGGATAAGAGAACCAAATCCTCACCTTCCACACCAAGAAATCATGGAAGATTCTTAAAGCTGAAAAAGTCAAGAAACGTCAGAGTAGGCATGCAGTTGAAAATGTGGAGGCAAAACAAGTGAGGAAACAGCTAAAATCATTATTCGCGCATCCCTATGTGGGAATCGGGGGTGGGGATGGTCAGCAGACTTGCTTATTGCAAGCCCCACAGAACAACCTGATTTGTTAAACTATACACGCACATATCTTAGGGGAAATTTTTAAAAATGAATTTATAATATAATTTTAAAATATGTAAATATATAAGTAAATATTATAAATTTGTGATATGATAGTTTTTAACGTTTTGATCATAGAAGACCCTGATTCACAGTGAAGAGGATCCTGTGGACAGAAGTTCAATTTTCAGACAGGTGCCTGCACGACAATGAGACACCCGCTTGGCCCGTGTGTTTTTGTTAAAGGCTCCTAACTCACAGCCTGGACAAAAGAAAAAAAAAAGGTCAAAACGCACTTGCAGAGGAGGAGACATTTAAAATCAGCAGACAATCGGCTATACTCAAATACGATCACTTTTTTAGCTTAAAAAAAAAAAGAAATCAGCAGACACTTGCAAGCTGTTTCTCATGTTGCTTGAGAGTAAAATTCCATATTTCCCATCTGTAGTTACCCAAACCGAGCAAAGCTCCTAGGATCCTTCTTCTCAAAATGCCAGAGGGATCCATACTTTATAATGCTATTAATTTCCCTCTGGTGTCAGGGGTACCAGCATAGCATAATCACAAACAGTAGCTAAACACCTAGCCCACAGCAGGCAAATCTTTTCATTTCTGCTTAAGTGCTCATTTTAGGACAATTTCAGCTCTGGAAACATATGTGAAATTTGTGAAGAGCGTCTTGAGGGACACATCAGAATATTCTGGCTTGATGGGTGCGATTAAGCATTTCTTCTGTGACAGTGAAGATGGTTTAAACACTGGAGGAAAAGCCAAGCTACAAAACGAAATATCCCTCTTAATAAAAGAGGGGGAGGATATTATTGCACAGAGTTCACTGACAATACGATGAATATCAGTGGCGGGTAGGGCAGTGGAGCGCTGACCAGAACGCAAGCAGAGGGACTGGGAGGAAAGAAAACTCAGCGCACGAAACCCTGCAAAACAAGGTCGTTCATGTTCATTCAACACTGACTCACACATCAGAAGCCCACAGGGGGGTGGGGAGGGGCACATAAATTTTGCATTGAGTCATCTCTCCAGTGCGGCACGTCAATTCTCAGTCATGACTCAGGCATGAATCAAATTCATATGGGGGCTCTATCTATACCTAATCTTTTATTTAAAAAGAAACAACCCTCAAAATATACCAGCTTCTTGCAATTTTACAAAATTGAACCGAACAGCTCAGAATTATAATCATTTACATTCAGCTTCGATTACAGTTGTTGGTTGAGGTAGACTTGCCTGGGTGACCTAAGTCTTGCTGGCCACACCCACCTGATGAAAATAATGGAAAAAGGCCTGGCCTACCAGCTGGTATGTAATTTCCAAACCAGGAAAAAGCACTGGAGCTTCAAAAAGAAGATCTTCAAAAAGATCTACCCTGTGATCTACTGATCCCTCTCCTGGAGACCTGCCCCAAGAGAAATGAAAACAAATGTCCACATGAAGACTCAGGAGGGTTCAGAGCAGCTTCCGTCACAACCTAAACCCAAATGCAAGAGCCCAAATGTCCATCCACAGGAGAATGGACAAACCCACCATGGTCCATGTATAAATGAAACATTCCCTAGCAATAAAAAGAGGAAAAACTACTGATATCATGACACAGAGGAGTCTCCAACATTATACTGAGTGAAAGAAACCTGTATATATATATACACACACACACAGAGCCCTACAATGTATGATTCCTTTCAAGCACAAGAATATTTAAAACCCATCTATGGTACAGGCTTCAGCGGTATGTGAAATGGGACCTTCCAGATGTTCAAGCTGCATTTAGAAAAGGCAGAGGAGCCAGAGGTCAAATTGCCAATGTCCTCTGGATCATCAAAAAAGCAAGAGAGTTCCAGAAAGACATCTACTTCTGCTTTATTGACTACACCAAAGCCTTTGACTGTGTGGATCACAACAAACTGTGGAAAAGTCTTCAAGAGATGGGAATACCAGACCACCTTACCTGCCTCCTGAGAAATCTGTATGCAAGTCAAGAAGCAACAGTTAAAACTGGACATGGAGCAACAGACTGGTTCCAAATCGGAAAAGGAGTATGTCAAGGCTGTATATTGTCACCCTGCTTATTTAACTTACATGCAGAGTGCATCATGAGAAATGCTGGACTGGAGGAAGCACAAGCTGGAATTAAGAATGCCGGGAGAAATATCAATAACCTCAAATATGCAGATGATACCACCCTTATGGCAGAAAGCAAAGAAGACCTAAAGAGCCTCTTGATAAAAGTGAAAGAGGAGAGTGAAAAAGTTGGCTTAAAACTCAACATTCAGAAAACTAAGATCACAGCATCTGGTCCCATCACTTCATGGCAAATAGATGGGAAAACAATAGAACAGTGACAGACTATTTTTCTGGGCTCCAAAATCACTGCAGATGGTGACTGCAGCCATGAAATTAAAAGACACTTGCTTCTCGAAAGGAAAGCTATGACCAACCTAGACAGCATATTAAAAAGCATGATGATGATGACCCGCTCAGTCGCGTCCGACTCTTTGCAACCCCATGGACTGTAGCCTATCAGGCTCCTCCGTCCTTGGGATTTTCCAGGCAAGAGTACTGGAGTGGGTTGCCATTTCCTTCTCCAAGGATCTTCCCCACCCAAGGATTGAACCCGGGTCTCCCGCATTGTAGGCAGATGCTTTTTTTACCGTCTGAGCCACCAGGGAAGCCATTAAAAAGCAGGGACATGACTTTGCCAACAAAGGTTCATCTAGTCAAAGCCATGGTTTTTTCAGTAGTCATGTATGGATGGGAGAGTTGGACTATAAAGAAAGCTGAGCACCAAAGAATTGATGCTTTTGAACTGTGGTGTTGGAGAAGACTATTGAGAATCCCTTGGACTGCAAGGAGATCCAACCAGTCCATCCTAAAGGAAACCAGTCCTGAATATTCATTGGAAGGACTGATGCTGAAGCTGAAACTCCAATGATTTGGCCACCTGATGTAAAGAACTCATTGGAAAAGAACCTGATGCTGGGAAAGATTGAAAGTGGGTGGAGAAGGGGACGACAGAGGATGAGATGGTTGGATGGCATCACCGGCTCAATGGACCTGAGTTTGAGCAAGCTCCGGGAGTTGGTAATGAACAGGGAAGCCTGGTGTGCTGCAGTCCATGGGGTCGCAAAGAGTAGGACGTGACTGAGCAACTGAACTGAACTGATGGTGACAGAAATTACAAAGTGGTTGCCTGAGGAGAGGCAGACCTGACTTAGGTAACAGAAGCTCTTTCTGGGGTGACAGAAACGTCTTCGATCCCATTTTGGGCGATGGGTAAACAGATGTATACAATTGTCAAAAGCCATGAGGGCGGGAGGTGGGAGGGAGGTTCAAGAGGCGGGGACATATGTATACCTATGGCTGATTCGTGCTGATGTATGGCAGAAACCAACACAACATCATAAAGCAATTATCTTTTAACTAAAAAAATAATAATTAAAAAAGAAATCCACTGGGCTGACACTTGAAGATGTGTGCATATTATTACATGTAAATCATATTCACTTTCTTAAACTCTTAGGAAGGCCACTCCAGATTCTAATGAACCACATTTGCACTGGAGATAGTCTCTTCTGTATCCAGGCTCCAGTGTGAAACTGGAGTGTTAAGTCGGTCAGTCGTGTCTGACTCCTTGTGACCCATGAACAGTAGCCCCTCAGGCTTCTCTGTCCATGGGATTCTCCAGGCAAGAATACTAGAGGTGGGGTGTCATTTCCTTCTCCAGGGGATCTTCACGACCCAGGGATTGAACCCAGATCTCCTGCATTGCAGGCAGATCCTTTACCACTGAGCCATGACCTTAACTACACTTAAAATAAGACCATGATGCTCTGAACATTTAGACTTTGCATTTGAGTTCACCGTTCCTCTGGCACAAACCCACTATGGTGGATACTGGAGAGGCGTCAGCATGCTCATTATTAATTCATCAGCCCTTACATTTGGAAGAACTCGATGACAGAGGACTCCCAGAATCCCTCAGCCTGCCAAAACTGTTAACTCCAGGTAGACTAAGGAAAAGGGAGGTAGGGGTGTCCTCATCAAACCTCTTCACCAGCTGGTCCCCAAGAGAGTGAGAATGCCCTGCCGCCCAAAGCACCCTCTCCATGGCACCCAGCCACCAACCCATCAGCACCCTCTCGACTTTGGCCTGTAGACGGGCGGCTGTGCCAGCTGGTCAAGCCTCCCCCACCCCACCCCATCGCTCGCCCCCGCTGGTCCAAGCTGCTCCAGATCTGGCTGGCAGTCAAAATCTGCCAGCACGTGATGGAGGAGAGCAGACTGAGCCGTCTGGCTCTGTGGAGAGAGAGCTCCGAGGTCTCTTCGCTGGTTTTCTTCCAGAGAGGGGATGAACCCTCAAACTGCAGGCTCTGGGCGTCCCTCCCGGCTCGAAGGAAATCCGCAGGGCGGGCTTAGGGATGGGACTGTCAAGGTCAAGGAGAAGGAAGGATGCTGCCCCTCACTCCAAACACAATCACGATTCGTTTTCACCACACGTGAAAGCCTGGTTCTCAGAGTGTTTTCTGTCCTAACTCACCCGATGGATGTGGGAGACAGCCATTGGTACCCTAGCCCTGATCCTGGGGAAATACAAAGAGTTCCAGAGTGGTAGGGCAGAACCTCAAGAAGGGACTGGAGGGAGGAAGAAGACAAACCCCACCTAGGGCTACCTGACTTAGCAAATAAAAATACTCAGTGTCCAAATATATCTGAATTTCAGATAAACAATGAATTTTTTAATTTGGTACAGGCTTCTACTAAACACAGCTTATTTGAAATTTTAATTGTACTGACCATCCTATATTTTACCTGTCAACCCTGGCTAGTACCACCAGCAATTCCAAGGCAGATCTGCCATCTTTCCCTCTGTCTCTCTGTCTCTCTCTCTGAAAAGCAATACTGCAAAATTTCGGACGCTGACTGCAGCCATGAAATTAAAAGACGCTTGCTCCTTGGAAGGAAAGCTATGACAAACCTAGACAGTGCATTAAAAAGCAGAGACATTACTTTGCCAACAAAGTCTGTATAGTCAAAGCTATGTCTTTTCCAGCAGTCATGTATGGATGTGAGAGTTGGACCATAAAGAAGGCAGAGTGCCAAAGAATTGATGCTTTTCAATTGCAGGGCTGAAGAAGACTCTTAAGAGTCCCTTGGACTGCAAGGAGATCAAACCAGTCAATCTTAAGGGAAATGAACTCTAAATATTCATTGGAAGGACTGAAGCTAAAGCTGAAGCTCCAGTATTTTGGCCACCTGATGTGAAGAGCCAACTCACTGGAAAAGACTCTCATGCTGGGAAAGATTGGAGACAAAAGGAGAAGGGGGTGACAGAGGATGAGATGGTTGGATAGTATCACTGACTCAATGGACATGAATTGGAGCAAACTCCAGGAGACCGTGGAGGACATGGAAGTCTGGTGTGCTGCAGTCCATGGGGTTGCAAAGAGTCGGACATGACTTAGCGATTGAACAAAAACCACAGTTAGTGGATGGAAGGCAGGACTCTGGAGTCAGACTACTTGGTTCCAATCCAAGGTCCAACTCTCTCTCCAAGCTCCCAGCTGGGAGTCCTTGGGTGAGAGATCCATCTCTCTAGCATTACTGTTTCTTCATATGGAAAATGGAAATAGTAACAGAAATAATAATGACACTCAGAAGTGAAATGTAATTAATAACAACAACATTTACATAGAGATTTACTGGGCTTCCCTGGTGGCTCAGAGGTTAAAGCGTCTGCCCGCAATGCAGGAGACCTGGGTTCAATCCCTGGGTTGGGAAGATCCCCTGGAGGAGGAAATGGCAACCCACTCCAGTATTCTTCCCTGGAGAATCCCATGGGCGGAGGAGCCTGGTGGGCTACAGTCTACGTGGTTGCAAAGAGTCGGACACGACTAAGCGATTTCACTTTCACCTTCACTTTACTGTCTGTCAGGAACTTTCTTAATCCTCTTGACAGTAAGAGTCAAATTCTATTATTACCCCTATTTCAGAGATGGGGAAACTGAGGCACGGTGCAGTTAAGTCATTATTAACAATAGTCAGTAAGCGGCAGTCAAGATTCAATCCCAGCCCGTGTGGCTGTGGAGTCCTTGACCATGACCTCGTCCCCACAGTGGTGCTCGTCTCCTATAGAGTTATTTTAAGGATTCCATCCATCCCTCACGTGCTCAGTCGTGTCTGACTCTTTGCAACCCCATGGACTGCAGCCCACCAGGCTCCTCTGTCCATGGGATTCTCCAGCCAAGTATACTGGAGTGGGTTGCCATTTCCTCCTCCAGGGGATCTTCCCAATCCAGGGAATGAACCCAAGTCTCCTGCATTAAATGTGGATCCTGTATCCCCTGAGCTATCGGTGAACATGTTTTAAGGATTATATGCAATAAAGCATGTAAAACACTTAGCACAAAAACTAGCCTAGAGACTCTATAAATAATTGGTGCTGCATATGCTTAAAATTTGTCTCTATTTTTCCTATGATAATAGTAAGTCATTGGAGAAAATAACCAAACAGGAAAAAAAAAATGAAGGCTCTCAGGGGGAACCAAGGGATTCAGGGAGACAATGACTGTTAAGACAAAAACCTATCATTACTATCAGACAGGCGTGAAGGCATTGACGACATCCATAAAAAAAGCACAGGCTGCTAGAGAGAAAACAAACCAAAAACAGGGAGAACGAGAAACTGTTCTCAGAACTGGGAATGCTGAAGACAGCGGCAACAGGAGAAACGTTTGCTCTTCTGATGGAGGTAAAGGCGATGAAACTTCCCACCATGCAGAATAAAACTGCAAAGGTTTTATAAGAAACAGAAAGAAAAGAGAGAGGAAAATGAGACACTCGGTCCAGGAAGTCCAATAGCCAACTAATAAGACTAATAAAAAGAGAACAGAGAACCAGAGGGGGAACTATTTAAAGGAACATCAAATAGCATTTACCAGAACCAGAGGGCGCTGGTTTCCAAATCAAGATATGGCAGATACAGTACGCAAATATATCTAGAAATGTGGGAGAAAGTTTCTCAAGAAACAGACAGAAGTGGTTCCTACTTAAAAGAGAATGGGGCCATGGAGGGGGGTGGCGGTTGATGGGGGAACTGCCTTTTTCTTTTTCTTTCTAAGCCTTCTATTAACATTTGCTCTTTCTAAATCAGTGCAACTATTAACTTTGAAAACAATAAATGATGATTCCAAAAATCGAGCCCCACGTAAATGTCTAAGAAGTCGTTAGTAAAGGATACCATAGTTATGTGAGGTTTGAAAGTGTTAGTCACTCAGTTGTGTCCGACTCTTTGCGGCCCCATGGACTGTAGCCCACCAGGCTCCTCTGTCCATGGGATTCTCCAGGAAAGAATACTGGAGTGGGTTGCCATTCCCTTCTCCAGGAGATCTTCCTGACCCAGGGATCAAACCCAGGTCTCCTGCAATGCAGGCAGATTCTTTACCATCTTATCCCTCAATAAAGATGAAAAAAAATATTATGGCCAGTTTGTATAATGAAGTACCATGCAACCCCCAAAACAACGAGAAAAGGCTCAGGGTTTATTGTGAAAGAAAGCATTTTTAAACACTATGCATGGTATGATCCCATCTTTTAAATGATGTGTAAATGAAGAGAAGTACAGAAGAGCACACTGCTGAGAAGAGACACTCAGAGGCATCATCTAGGGATGAATAAGAGGGATGCATAGTAAAACTGAGGACCACAGAAACTGGAGAAAAATTCTTCCAAAACCGTAACACTCCGGGCTTCCCTGGTGGCCTGGGGTTAAGAATCCGCCTTGCAATGCAGGGGATGTGGGTTCCGTCCCTGGTCCAGGAACTGGGATCCCACACACCCCGCAGCAACTAAGACCGAGCATCGCAACCACCGAGCCCGTGATCCACAGCTAGGGAGCGCACGCACAGCAATGGAAGATCCTTCATGATGCAAGGAAGGACCAACACAGCCAGATAAATAAACAGCTTTGAAACTTGTGATACCTATTACACTGATCTGTGTCTGTGTGTGCTCAGTTGCTCAGTTGTGTCCCACTCTTTACGACCCCATGGACTGCAGCCCACCAGGTGCCTCTGTCTATAGGGATTCTCCAGGCAAGAATACTGGAGTGGGTTGCCATGCCCTCTTCCAGGGGATCTTCCCGACCCAGGGATCAAACCTAGGTCTCCCACATTGCAGGTGGATTCTTTACCATCTGAGCCACAAGGCAAGCCCAAGAATACTGGAGTGGGTTGTCATGCCCTCTTCCAGGAGATCTTCCTGACCCAGGAATCAAACTGCGGTGTCCTGCATTACAGGCGAATTCTTTACCAGCTGAGCTTCCAGGGAAGCCTGCACTGATTTATATCAATCCCAAAGTCCTCATGTATCCTCCACCATTTCCCTGATATGACATAATAGTGATCCACAGGCACTGGACATTTGCAATGTGCAACCAGTCTGCTAAGTGCTTCAGATATATTTACTCATTTCATCCACACAGCAACCCTGTGATGGAGACCATCCTATGAGCTCCGTTTTACAGATGAGGAAACTGAGGCTTACAAAGTGGAAGTTAACTGGCCCAAGCTCACACAGCGAATAAGCTGAGAAATCAGGACCAAACCCAAGCAAGCTGACTCCAGGGCTCACCGTCACACCAGCATGCACGTGCGCTAGGAAAAGGCAGTACAAATCGGTGCCCGGTGGCCCCTGCCCCGAGCTCAACCCACAGGGCTGATGGCTTGCGACATTTCCTGGCATGACTGCATCCTGAGAACTTCATCATAATTAAATCGTGGGGAAATTTTCAAAGTGCTTCAGAGATGTAATGAGTTTACATTCAATTAGTTTCTTCCTTCATTGGGAAAATCAGAAAGACCGATTTCCTTACAGACTCCACAGGGAGGATTTCTCACTGCCTATTTGGAGATTTCATTCTGAGGTTCCAGGGATATAAATCAGCGCACACAGAATATCTGGAGAAACAGGCCTGGACTTAAAGGTAGCCAACTTCAAAGAAACCCTCAAACAAACGTGCCACACTCATTTAACACATTTCAAAAGTATCATTTAGAACTCTGTACTAAGAACCAAGCCTCAACAATAAAAACAGCAGCTCCTGTCTTCTAGGGGAGCTACAGATGCTTGTCAAAAGGTACTAAATTCCAGCTTAGAGGGGGCTGAGACATAATGATGGAAGAAATGAGATGCTAAATTTCCCTAAGGAGCAAACTTCTGATGGCAAGGATCAGGGAGGGACCAGGCTCCCAGAGGGACATAGCAGGCAAACCCTGAGGGCTTTCAGAACTGGGTCCATAATGAGAGCGCCAAGGTGAGTTAAGGAAAGGCAAACTGCCCAGAGTAACTGGTGACATATTTTCAACTCAACCCACCACAGTTCCAAGCGCACTCCTGCTCCGAGCTAGTTTGGATGCTACCTATCTCCAGTAGGAAGGGGCAACCCCTCTCCAGGGACTTCATGAGGTGAGGTCACACCTAGGGTACCCCACACGGATTCATGAAATGCGGGTGTGAAAACATTCAGGCACAGTAAAGCTCTCAAAGGAAGTACAGATCTATGGGGAAGGGGAATAAAGACTTATCCTTCTTCATCCATCCACCCATCTATTCATCCATCCATGTCTATCCATCTATCCATCCATCCACCTACCTGTTCATCCATCTATTCATCCATCCATCTACCCACGCATGTATCCATCCATTTATCTCATCCATCCATCCATCCGCTCACCTACCTACCCATCTATCCATCCATCCACCTACCTGTTCATCCCTCTATCCATCCATCTACCCACCTTTTCATTCATCCATCTATTCATCCATCTATGAGTCCACCCATCCATTCATCCATCTATCCATACATCTACCCATCCACTACCCATCCATCCATCCATTTGAGCATTTTTTTCATCTGTTTACTGATTCAAAAAGATAATATTGAGAGCCTTCCACATGTTAGGGGTACTTCCTTAGACTCTTCCCTGATTCTTCTCTTTTTGAAACTGCACTGCACAGGACTGCCCCCGCCCGCCAGGGCACTCTCTACTCTCCCCCTTTCCTTTATTCTTCTCCATGACACGTATCTCTGTCAGACACACTGTAAGTTTCACTGCTGAGTTTATCATGTGGCTCTCAGCTAGAATGGCAGTCCTAGGAGGGCGGGAATTTTTGTTTGCTTTGCTTTCTGTTTTATCCCCAGTGGCTAAAACAGTGCCTGGCACACCCTGGGTGGGGGAGTTTGGGGGGAAGTATCAGGAGGACCACTGGACGTTCCCTTCTTTTCCCCTCCAGCCTTAAGCCTCCCATGCACAAGTCAGACAAAGGAGTCCACCGTGGGACAGAGAACACGCCTCATTGTTATATGCAAATAACAAAAACAAGCTACAGGACTACTGGGGGTCAGATTGAGGTAATGGATGGGAAAGGGTTGTGAAAAATGTGAAGCCATAAAACAATGTCTCAGAATAGTATTTGGAGCTCAAGAGCTCATAAGATGCAAGTGTTCTCTGAAGTTAGCACGCGGACACCCCACTGCCCACGGGTTCCTTGATGCATAATTACAAAGTGCCGCACACAGCGGAATCGGTAATCTACTTAAAGCTTACGCACAGGCAGTGACACCGTGCCCCTTCCTCTACTTTAAATACAATACTAATCCATTTTCCCCTCGTTTATGCCTGTAACAGATATATATTCTTTCCACCCTCCTGGAGAACTAACTCACTTAGCCCCAGGGCTGTCGTGGTTGATTTCTCCACAGAAGACCAGAAACAGTTTCAGAAGCAGAAAGGTTTCAAAAAAAAAACTCCTATAGCAGGAAAAGGAGAGAAAGAAAATCCATGGCAGGTAAGATGAACCCTCCCCACACACACTGCTTGTCAACTGCACGATTCTCTAGGGCAGCTGAACCTCCACGGGGCGTGATGGTTCTATTCCGTGAGGAATCGGCTCCTGGCCTCCAGCCAGAGTCAGATGTGGGGATTAAAAGGCAGGGCAGCCTGACAGCAAAGATCAGCTTCCATGGGCAAGCTATTAAAGTGTTTGCCGTCCTGGTATTTCGGTCTCTCTTGGCTCCAGAGGGCACAGAAGCATTACACGGTCATGACTGGACTTTTCCTCCCATCGTGGAAGAAGGGGAAGGATCTCAGTCTCGGTGGAGCCCTGAGATGCTCGCCTGGGGGTTACAGGACTTGCCGCTAATCACGCGGATTGTAAGGAGCTAGAAATGCAACCCAGGGCTCACGACTCCCAGGCCCAGGCCCGGGCCCAAAGCTCTCTCTACCACTGTGTTGGCTCAGAGCCCTGCCTCCTGGCCTCAGCTGCCTGGAAAAAGAAAAACAAAACAGCACTCCTGAGGCCGGACTCCTTGGGGTGGGAGGCATCGGTCCTACCTCCATCCTGCACCCTGACCCTGAGGCCAATAGCCTCTCCAGGCCCTGAGAAAGCAGCCAGCAAGGATGCTTAGCCCGAGATTACAGCTCCTCTGAGCTCCGCATGTCTCACCACTCTGGTCGGGGACAACGAGATGAATAAAAACCTCAGCCTGGCACCACCCCAGTGCACTGCCCACACACTCACCCGAGACATGCCAGGTTGGGCTTTCTCTTCATCTGTCTCACCCTCAGCAAAAAGCTCTTTATATCCATAACTTACAGTCACCCAGTGAGGCGGGACTCACCTACAAGAAGGGAAGAAGGTCGATCCCTGAATTTAAAAGGACATTTTGGGGGATGTCCCTGGTGGTTGAGCGGTTAAGAATTTGTCTCCAATGCACGGGATGCGCGTTTGATCCTTGGTTAGAGAACTGACATCCCCCATGCTCCATGGCATCTAAGCCCAAGCCACAGCCAGAGAGAAGTCCACATGCCACAAAGATCCACACAGCTAAATGAATAAATTTTAAAAGGGGGGGGGGGCGGTGGAAAAGGACATTTTGGAATTCAAAAAAAAAAAAATCAAAGTAACACAGGTGCAGGATAATGAAACCAAGAAATGCACAAGCATGGAATATTAAAAAAAAAAAAAAGGCAAACAAACAGTATTTGGCCCAAGTTTCTTCCAAATCCACAGCTTGGATGTACCCACTCATGAGAGGCCAAGAGTCCTCTACACACACAGAGATTCCGGGGAGATCACATGACTAGCCACAGACTGCCACCTCACTCGATAGCTAATTCTTGCTTCTAGAACAATGTAGCCCTTGTACTGAGAAGAACGGAGCCCTTTCCTCCCAGGACACCAGAACACCTATGACTAATCCGGCCCACCAAGGCTCCGCTTCTCTGCAGGTTGCAGAGCACAAACGAAGCCTCACTGGCTCTTTGAATTTCTTCCTTGGGTGTTTCAGTTAACAAATGGAATGGAAACGCACAGAGCCGGCACTTGGTCTCACTGGGCGGGATGGTCAGAGGAAGGCTGGAGGCACCAGGGAAAACAAGACACGGGGAGACCCGGAGAGGCGGTCCAGGGATTGCTGGATGAGGGCAGTGCCCAGCCCTGGCCAGTGAACGCGTGACATCCCCACAAGAACAGGAATTAGCCTTCAGGGATGCACACATAACTTGAGTCAGGCCAGCAGCTCGCTCCCCGTGAACCTCAACCCCAAGCGCTGGGGAAGACCTCGCTCCTCTGGACCTGAACCTGAGAGGATGTGGACAGACTACTGAAAATGGAGCTTCACAGGGACTTCCCTGGTGGACCAGGGGCGAAGACTCTGCACTTCCAAAGCAACGGGCATGGGTTCGACCCCTGGCTGGGGAACTAAGATCCCACATGCAGCTCCCCCCCAAAAAAAAATGGAAAAAGAAAGTAAAGCTGCACGAAGCAAAGCAGGGCCAGGAGATGGAAAAAAGCAGGTCCCAGCATCGGCCTTTGATCCAAAATTAGCGGATTCTGAGGCTGGTTCTGTGCCTGGATATCTTAATTGCCTGGACCAATACATGTCTTTTCTTCCTTGTGTCAGAGTGAATTGGCTTTTCATCATTCATGCCCCCCCAAAGCCCCTGATAGATGCAAAGAGACAGATGGACTTATTTTTTATTGTGCACCCTTTAGTATTACTTGAATTTCTTACCAAGTTCATGTATCACTCCTTCATTTCAAAAGAAACTAATATATATATATATACACACACATACAGAAAACGCACGCCTAGAAAGTAAGTCAATGATACCGTTAGGGCTCAAAGTTCTCTCTGCACTGCTTTGTGTGACCAAGAGTGCTAACTGCCTGCTAAGGTTCCACTGTCCTCTCTCCTTCAGTAACAGAATCCCAACGTAAAGACCATGAATCTTAGCCTTCCATGCAGCTAGAGAGGCCTTACCAATAAGTGCTGGCCAATGAGTTGTAAATGGACCTGTCATGCAAGACCTGCAAGGAACCTCCCTCCTTCCTGCCATTCTGCTGCCCAGAAGGCAGATGTGATGGCCTGATCTCTAGCAGCATTTTGGGCCAGAAAGACGAAGGCTCCCATGTGGGGCAAGGTGATGAACAACAGAGGAGTCTAGATCCCTGGTGACTCCATAGAACTACGTTCCCAGCCACGGTCTCCAGATTTCTTCTACATCAGAGGAGGCTTTCTTACTTAAGCCGCTATTTGGGGGTTTCAGTTACACTCAGTCAAGCCTCATCCTAATGGATTCAGAGCGAGCAGCAAGAAGCATCACCACCCGTACAACCAGCTGTGGGTGTCTGTGGCCATGGAAACCACCCCAACACACAGATTCCAAAGAACAAACCACTCAGACGAGAAAAGCCTGGTGTAAACCTAAGAGACGCCCCCCCAACATCTCCCCATTTCTAGGAGAGTCCCCCTCAGCCCTAAAGACAGGATGGTGAAGCTGGGTTCTCTGACTACCCCAGGGGAGGAACCCCCAGGAATACAATACTTGTGAAGTGCTTGAACCTCCTCAGCTGCCTTCACGATCAAACGATGGCCAAGTCCCTGAGCTCCCCAGCAAGGATGTCTCTCACTCTCTCCCTTCCCAACTCCTCTGCGTCCGCCCAGAGTCAAGGCCATGGATGAGTCCAGGCATCACATGTAGATTATTAATGCAAGAGCCTCCAGCCTGCCTGTCTGCCCACAGCCTGCCTCCTCCTACACACTCCCTGTGGCCACGCTGTCTGCTACCCACAGAAGACACATCCTGAGAGCAGTGCTCTGATGTCAACCTCTCAAAAACCTCCAGGGTCTCCTCGTCAGTCTAGAGAACAGGACACAAACTCCCTTCCACAGGACTCCAGGTTGTTCACACCTGAGCCCCGACTTACCTTTCCAGCATCACCTACCAACCAAGCCCATCTCCACCCTGTACTTTTCTCTCTGCACTTCCAACTTGTTGCTGCTTCTACCTATAACTCATTTCCTTTCCCTGCTCACCCCCTGTGCTTCCCTGGTGGCTCAGACGATAAAGAATCTGCCTGCAATGCAGGAGCCCTGGGCTCAGTCCCTGGGTCGGGAAGGTCCCCTGGAGCAGGAAACAGCAACCTGCTCCAGGCTTCTTGCCTGGGGAATCCCCCGGACAGAGGAGCCTGGTGGGCTGCAGTCCATGGGGTCGGACACGACTGAGTGACCGAGCACACAGGCACGAACACACGCACCCTCCCCACCCCAAACTCCGCCTGTCCTTCCAATCTGAGCTTCAGCCACAGAAAAAGTCCTATTTCCCCAACTAGAAAGAACCTCCCTGTTCCCGGGTTCCCATCACCTTCTGTCAATTAGCTTCTTACAACCACACACTGACCCGTCTCTTGATTCCAGGTGACTGTGACCTGTCTGTCCTAACCCACCCTAAACCCCCCGCAGGGAGGGGTGACACCTTACTTCCTGCCATACCCCCCACAAGTATATAGGAGGTGCTCAGGAAATGGTGGATGGGTTGGTCTGAAGACAACTGTCTCCTTGCTCCACCTTCTGGGCCATGACAAAGGGCTTTTCTGTGAGGAGATCATGTGTCTGTTTATCTCTGAACTCACACTGGCCTTTGACAAAGCCTGGATTATTCGCTCCTCTCCCCTCCTTGTGAACAAGGGACCAGGGAAAAGCAGGAACCCACCACCCAATAGCAGCCCTGGCACAAAGCGCTTAAGTGAATAACGTGTGTAGATCTGGTCCTGGCGGTAAGGTCTAAAGGATAAAACTTTTTAAAAAATATTTCCTTGGCTGCACAGGGTCTTAGTTGAGGAGTGTGGGCTCACTTCTCCCCGACATGTGAGATCTTAGCTTTCCAACCAGGGATCAAATTCACGTCCTCTGCATTGCAAGGCGGATTCTTAACCACAGCACCAGCTCTTAGCTGCGGCATGTGGGATCTAGTTCCTGCTAGATCCCCGCTAGTTCCTGTTCCCTGAACAGAGATTAAATCCGGGCTCCCTGCATTGGCAGCATGGAGTCTTAGCCACTAGACCACCAGGGAAGCCCCTTAAAGGATAAAACTTAACCAATACTAACTTTTATCCCTTGCACTCAGAGTATCTTACAAAAGAGCCAACACTTGATAAAGGTTATTTTAATGTGATTTGTACTAAGATGCCTATGAAAAGTTAGCTACTATCTCTCTTTTTTTAAATTTCAGCCGATGACGTTTAGATAAGTTTCTAAGAAACTAGCTAAACACTCAATTAGATCATCCCTCCCATCCCCCCAAAAAGTGTATAAAGTCTTTCTTGGCAAACATCTTTGGGAACAAGCTGTGCTCCCACCATCTGCGTGCCCTGGGTGAAACATCACCCTGTCTGATGGCAGCGGGTGCCTGAGATGACTTCCAGAAGGGTCCACCAGTCCTGAGATTTTTTTTTCTTTCAGACACAATACGTGATCCAAGGAGGACAGTGAGTGCCTCAAAGAGAATCTAAACTCAGGCTCAAAGCAGTAGAGCCTGCCTCCCATCCTTCTTTTGCAAATGCCAAGGAGACCCAAGAAAGAGCTGGAGTTCCCAGACGGCAGATGCCCACTATTGCCTGACCAATTGGAAAGCATACCTTTCTCGTACAACGACTGCTGCCTCCCGACCCAGGCTGCTACCAAAACCAACCAGCCTCGGGCGCCAACTGCCAAGCGCGTGGTGGACCCCGTCACGGCAGCCTCCCCAGAGATCAGGGACAGTAGCCTCCTCCTGGGCTCCCCGTCCAAGTCCTGGACGTCCAGTGTTCCTCTAACCATCCCCCCAACCCTACGTGCTGGGTCAGCTGCATACTCAGCCCCACAGCTGCATGGAGCCTCTGAAGGGAATCAGCTTTTTCCAAACACCAGCTCATCCTTCGCTAAACCATGGTTCCCATCAGAACACAGGTTCTTGAACTCCCTGGAGGAGGTCAGGTGGTTAGGGCTGCACACGTCCGCCACTGAGGGTGCAGGTTCGATTCCTGGTCGGGGAAGTAATAGCCTACAAGCTGTGCTGCAGCACAGGCAAGAAGGGCCAGGGCTTCTCACCTTTGACTGCACCTCGCCATCACCCTGGGTGGGTGCGGGGGAGCCCTAGGAACTACTGAAGCTTCATCCCACCCCCAGAGATTCTGATGCATCGAGTCCACGGTGTGTCCAGGGCACTGGGGTTTTCACATCTCTCCAGGTGACTCTAATGTGCAGCCAGGGTGGCAAACCACCATGTCAGAAGGGAGGGAGCTTCCCCAAAGCCTGAATCAAACCATCCCTGGAATCAAACCATCAAGGATGCTGGGCCAAGTCAGCTCACTCTGCTAAACCAGAGATGCCAAGGACAGTAGCAAACTGGAGTTTGGTTTGAGCTGGGACCCCTGGCTTTATTTCACCATGTTAAATGACACGTGCTCACCCAGGGCCATCCGTCTTGATGGCCACAGGCCGCCTTATGCGACAAGGACAACGGAGCAAAAGGGTCCACATAACTCATTCCACTTCACTGCAAAGCTGTTTCCCTGGAGATTCTTAAAGGTCTGCCTCCAGCAAAGGGGAGTTGTGGTGTCGACTTCAGGAGGGAAGGCTGGGCCCCCTTGGGGAGGGTCCACCACAAACCCACGCCCCCAGAAAACCCCCCAACTCGGGAGCCCTGGACGCTCCAGGGAGCATCCAAGACCTCCAGCCTGGCTGGGGCCCTGTCTGGACAGCACAGAGCTGCGGTCCCCGTGGTCCATCACCCACCTGCAACTACACCAGGGGTCAGTGAACTTGGGGGAGAAGCCAGAGAGCAAATATTACAGGTTTTGCAGGCCGGCTGCAGCACCTCGGGGCTGCCGCTGTAATGCCGGAGCAGCCGCAGATAACGTGTGGACCAACGGGAGCGGCTGGGGTCCAACACATCTCCAGTGACAAAAACAGACAGTGGGAAAGCAGACAGATGGTGGGCTGGACGTGGACCGCGGTGCGCTGGGCTCACCCCTCCACCAGACCAGACCTTCCCTAAACACAGAGACCGTCTCTCCCGGCGCGCCTTCTTATGCGCAGCGCTTGACATGGTGCCTGGAGCACAGCAGGTTCTCCACAAATGAAAGGAAGGAAAGAAGAAAGGGTCGGGGAGAGAGAGAGAATGGGAGGAAGGCAGGGAAAGAGGGATGAAGGGAGAAAAATGAGCCCGTCTTAAAGGAGTATCTACTGAACACCTACCTATTCCTACAGAGAGAATCCGTAAGACTTACCGTGACTTTGGGATGCTCATATCTGACTATTTCAAGCCTACCAAGGTCCTTTTCTCATACTGCCCATGCGTTTCTCCAGGCAAGAATACTGGACTGGGTTGCCATTTCCATCTCCAGTTCATAATGAAGACTGAGTACCTAAAAAATTGATGCTCTCTAACTGTGATGCTAAAGTAGACTCTTGAGAGTCTCTTGGACAGCAAGGAGATCAAACCAGTCAGTCCTAAAGGAAATCAACGCTGAATATTCATTGGAAGGACTGATGGTGAAGCTGCAGCTCCAATACCCTGATCACCTGATGCAAAGAGCCGACTCATCGGAAAAGACCCCAATGCTGGGAAAGATTGAAGGTGGGAGAAGGGGACGACAGAGGATGAGATGGTTGGATGGCATCAGTGATTCAATGGACATGAATTTGAGCAAACTCCAGAAGATAGTGGAAGACAGAGGAGCCTGGTGGGCTATACTCCATGGGATTGCAAAGAGTGAGACACAAAGCGACTCAACAGTGACATCAAAGGCCCGTTTTAATCTCCTGCTGGTCACTTATGTACACTCCCACCCTCCCGCTCATGGGAACAGGGAAGGATCCCCCCAAACACAGAGGAACAGGTGTCCCCAGGGAGTGACAGTGCCCCGGCCCAGTCGACACAGTCGGCCCAGGAGGGCAAGGAAAGGCAGAGGGAGAGGGCAGGAAGCAGGGGGGGCCGTGAGAGTGGAGGCCGCCTGAGGGTGAACGTGGGGAAGGAGAGCGGATGCGCTGAGACGGGGCAGGGCGGTAACAGCATCCAAGGCGGTAATAGCCTCCGGGGCGGGGCGGGGGGCCGCGCTGGGCAGGATCAAGGCCGCCCCTCCCATATGCTCAAGCACGTGGGCTCCTCCACCGACAGAATGCTGTGCGCTCCCATCACCGCAGAGAGAAGGTACTATATACCATTTCCTCCCCCACACGGTTTATAACGACACTGGAAATCTGAAGCATGAAATTGAAAAGAAGAAATACAAGAAGAATAATGACGGTCTGTCTCCGCCCTGCGTGCTTTTCTCCCTTTTTTCTTTCCTTCCCTTCTCGCCTCGCCATCCCCCTCCCCTCCCCAGGATGGAGTCAGAATGTCCCGGGGAGGAAGGGGCCCATCTTGCTGGCACAGGATGACTGACAGCGGTGGGGCTGAGCTGCCACCACGCCATCCTCACACTTCACAGGAACCACTGCCACGCCGGGGCCAGGAGTGCCAGGGTCAGCCTGGTCTCCTATGCTGTGTTCCGGGTCTTCTGTCTGGGCTCAGCCTGGTCTGAGAACACCCGGCTGAGACACAGAAGTTTCCTACCGGAAACGGGCCATCTGAGACCCTGAAAAAGCCTTGCGGGAAGTGACAGGTGCCCCTTAGCGACGCTGCCAACTGTCCCTAGCATGGTCCTGGCTGCGGCAGGGCCGGTCCCCACACTCTCTTCCTGCTCCGGGCCACACCCTCCAGCTCACACGAGACCCCTGGGGGAGGGGGCTCCAAGTCCCACGAGCCCACCCTGGAACATGCCGTCACTATGCTGAGTGCCCACCTAAAGGGCAGCCTTAGCCCCAGAATGGGCTTCCCAGGTAACTCAGTGGTAAAGAATCTCTCTCACCTGCTGATCAGGAGACTCAGGTTCGAGCCCTGGGTCGGGAAGATCCCCTGGAGAAGGAAATGGCAGCCCACTCCAGCATTCTTGCCTGCAGAATCCCATGGACTGAGGAGCCTGATGGGCTGCAGTCCAGGGGGTCGCAACGAGTTGGACACGACTGAAGTGATGAAACAGTGACACCAACGGCCCCAGAACAGACCAGCACCGCCTCCCGGGTGACTGCCTCCCGGGGCAGGAGAAAAGCTGCAGACGGAAGGACGCAGGAGGCCCTGAGCTCCCCGGCTCCCCACATCTTGAAAGCACAGATTTAAGAGAGGAGATCCGGGGACTTCCTGGCAGCCCAGTGGTTAAGATGTCACCTTCCAAATCCGGGAAGTGAGGGTTCCACCCCTGAAGCTAGGACCTCACATGCCTCGGGGCCAAAAAACCGAAACACAAGGCAGAGCAGTACTGCAACAAATTCAATACAGACTTTAAACACGGTATACAAGAAAAAATTTTAAAAAAAGAGAGAGAGGAGACTCCCATGAGACAACCGCCATGAAACTTCCAAAGTGGCCTATCTGGTCCAAGTGATGCTGGGGATGGGACCTGCTCCAGGTCCACGTGGCTTCAGACTCCCCAGGGGGTCATCTGGGGCCCTTCATCTCACTCAGCCTCATAAAGAAGAAAGTGATGGCTTGGGGAAACAGAGCCATGATCTTTGCAGGAGTCTCATCAGAGCCCATCGGAGTGCTCATACCGTCTGTTGGGGGTCCAGCCCATTTTAGTGTGACCAAAAGACGTCACATTGAAAAATCCCCATGAGCGCATGCCAGGCTTCCCTACATCTCAAACAATAAGGGGAAAACGCAACAGCAATTGTGTGTGTGTGTGTGTGTTCAGTCACTAAGTCGTGTCCAACTCTTTGCAACCCCATGGACTGCAGCACGCCAGGCTTCCCTGTCCTTCACTATCTCCCAGAGTTTGCTCAAATTCAATTAGTAACAGCAATTATTAGTTCGTAATCTAGGATCTGTACAGCCGGGAATATAAAAGGTAGGCCTGGGCTTCCCTGGCAGCTCGGTGGCAAAGAGTCCCGCCTGCCAACGCAGGAGACCTGGGTTCGATCCCTGATCCGGGAGGATCCCACATGCCGCAAAGCAGCTAAGCCCGCGGGCCACAACTGTCAAGCCTGTGCCCTAGAGCCCGGGAGCCGCAGCGACTGAGCCCATGGGCTACAACAGCTGGTTCCCTCGCACCCTAGATCCCGTGTCCCCAACAAGAGAAGCCACCGCAATGAGGAGCCCTCGCCCCACGCTGCAAATAGAGAGGAGCCCCTGCTTGCTGCAACTAGAGAAAAGCAGCACAGACCCAATGCAGCCAAAAATAAATAAGTCAGTAAAATTATTTTGAAAATAAATAAAAGGTAGGCTTTCTGAAGACCCAACTCAGTGGCTACTACCTGCACCCTGGCCCTTCTCACTCAACTATCCGCTCTAGGAGAAACCTTTCTGGTGGATCTGGCTGAAATCGCCTCCCTGAATCCCTCATGTAATGACTTAAGCCCATTTCTTTCCATCCATTTCTCCATGGAGATGGAGAACAGCTGGTCACCATCATCCCTCCAGACTCCGAGGCCTTCACCGGAGAGCATCATTAACTTCCAACAGTGCGACGGTTATTTGCAGAAAACGCCACTCACTGCTTGCAGCACAAAAGCCGACTCAGCCAAAATGTCCCTGGGAAAAATCACATCTTTCATAAGGACCCAGCTCCCTGTGCGATTAAATAATGGATATTAAATTGCCTTTTCATGCCTAGCAGTGAGCTGTTTGATTGGTGGCCTTTCTCTTCCGCAGTTTTATGGTCATTTTTATTCTGCACAAGTACTTCTTCCTTGAGAGAGAATATACACTGATTTAGAGAACCCTGGTTAGTTCAAACCTCACAAAAAAGAGACATCAGGGCCAGAGCAAAGAAAATGAAACGGTGACCCTCGATGCTTTGTCCGAATTCATCCAAACGCTCATCTCTGGGGGCAGTGAGTGCTTTTCTCACTTGGGTGAAAGGATATTCGATTGCAAGTTTAAATTTACCATTAAATAGGTGAGTAGGGGAATAGGTGGACCAGAAGCTGACTGAAACGCTTTGTCATTGCTTTACAACAAAAAGAGAGATGCTAACTTCCGTGGAAACTCACCCCTTCAGACATGCAGATCGAAGAAAGCTCTTAAGGAACCATCCCTTCCAACACCCCCAGACTCCAGCAGACTCAGCTGAGGTCCAAGACGACCGAGGAGCCTCCCCAAGGTCACAGAGCTCAATGCTGACAGCCCCCGACTTCTCATCTGGGTTTCGTCCTAGCTCCATGCCATCTAGCATTTTTTAATTCTGGATAAGTAATTTACTCTCTGTAGTTCTGTTTCTCGTCTGTAAAATAGAGGCAGCTGGTCCAGACATCACCTAGGAGGCATTGAGCTTTAACTGTTGGGACTCAACAGTCAGAGGGTTCAAATCCCAGCTCTGCTCCCTGAAGACATGGAAGCATCCTGAACGTCCAACAGCAGATGAATGGATAAAGAAGATGTGCCACATGTATCCAGTGGAATACTACTCAGCCATAGAAGAGAAGGAAATCAGGCCATTGGCAGCAACACGGAAGCAACTAGACATGATCCCACTAAGGGAAGTAAGGCAGAAAGGTAAACACCATAGGATATCACTCACATGTGAGATCTAAAACGTGACACAGATGAGCTTATCTACAAAAAGAAACAGACCGGCAGACGTAGGGAACGTATGTGTGGTGGCCAAGGGGGAGGGAGAAGAACAAGAAAGGGAGTGAAGAGGGAGTGTGGGAATAAGAGATGGAGCTCTTATACACGGAATGGATAAGCGGCAGGGTCCTACTGCACAGCACAGGGACATATGACCAATATCCTGTGAATGAACCATAACAGAAAAGGAAACAAATGCACAGAACCAAAGCACCTTGCTGTGCAGCAGAAATTAACACCACACTGCAATCGAGGACAAAGTTCTTGAAGTAACAATTAAAAAATAAAATGCTTTCATCTCAAATTTAAAGAGGCACAAAAGATGCAAATTCTGGCATGTAAATATTGGTGTGCTTAAATAAAACTATTTCATCAGTCGTTTAAATGGACCCACTGGGATCTAAACAGCGTAGGAGGGAGTTCCCTGGCCGTCCAGTGCTTAGGTCTTGGTGCTTTCACTGCTGAGGGCCAGGTTAAATCCCCGGTTGGGGAACTAAGATCCCAAAAGCCATGCAGCCAAAAAAAATTAATTAAATAAAAATAAACAGCATAGGGATTTGATTCTCTCTGTTATCCACTTAAAAATGTACACAAAATAAGTTGTGTGTTTATGTCTTATGTACTTTTCTGTTCCAGGGTTATATTCTACACACAAAAACATAAGAGCTAGCTCTTATTCAAAAGTCAAAAAATGTATACCATTCCTTTTTCTCCTTGATTCGTATATCAATTCTGTTTTCCCACTGAATTTTATCCTAGAGCAACTTATATTTTATGCTAGAAAGCCTATTATTGGTTTCTTTCTCATACTGGTTTGCAATAAAATATCTATGCACATTGCAATTTAATTTTTTTTTAATTTCCTGTGAGCCTAGAGTTCTAACTGCTTAAATAACAATTTCCTGGACTGAATGACTATTAAAACTATTAGTGGTTGAGAACAGATTCATAACAGCAAAAATTTAATATACCATTTCATAATTATTAGATATTCAAAAGTCTAATAATATTTATTCTTGGAAATACTTATTTTCAAGGATGAGGCATTTTTCTAATTTTTTCAGTTTTAATTCATATATCTGTGAATAAACATTAAGTGGTTACTGCTAGAATAAGACAGGGTTAAGCATCAATTTTATTTCCATTTTTCTATGAATTTTTTTTCTTAAACAAAGAAAATGTATTCATGTAAATAAGATAGAAAAAATAAATATTTTGTTCTAATACTGTCATTTTTTTTTTTTTTAATCTACCTAGTTGGCCACTCTTGGTCTCAGGTGTGGCACGTGGCATCTTTAGTGATAGCATGTGGGATCTAGTTCCCTGACCAGGGGTTGAACCCGGGCTCCCTGCATTGGGAGCACAGAGTCTTAACCACTAGACCACCAGGGAATTTTGTTATTTGAACTCTATCTGCTGCTGCTGCTGCTGCTGCTGCTGCTAAATCACTTCAGTCGTGTCCGACTCTGTGCGACCCCATAGATGGCAGCCCACCAGGCTCTGCCATCCCTGGGATTCTTCAGGCAAGAACACTGGAGTGGGTTGCCATTTCCTTCTCCAGTGCATGAAAGTGAAAAGTGAAAGGGAAGTCGCTCAGTCATGTCCAACTCTTCGCGACCCCATGGACTGCAGCCTACCAGGCTCCTCCAGCCATGGGATTTTCCAGGCAAGAGTACTGGAGTGGGTTGCCATTGACTAAGGCCCAAAATCCCAGAGCAGTTCAGTTCAGTTCAGTTCAGTCGCTCAGACGTGTCCGACTCTTTGCAACCCCGTGAACCACAGCACTCCAGGCCTCCCTGTCCATCACCAACTCCCAGAGTTTACTCAGACTCATGTCCATTGAGTCGGTGATGCCATCCAACCATCTCATCCTCTGTCATCCCCTTCTCCTCCGGCCCTCAATCTTTCCCAGCATTAAGGTCTTTTCCAATGAGTCAGGTCTTCGCATCAGGTGGCCAAAGTATTAGAGTTTCAGCTTCAGCATTGGTCCACCAGGGAAATTTACATTAAAGGATTTCTTTCTCTCTTTATTTTTGGCCACACCATGTGGCTTTCGGGATCTTATTTCCCTGAAAGGATAGTATCTGAATTGCTAAAGGATTTGTGTCCAGTGTTCAGTGATCTGAGTCCTTTATCATCTCCACCCCAGCACCCACACACCAAGGGTCACTCTGTCTGTGCGTGGAGATGCTGCTACTCAGAGGCAAAGAACCAAGGCAAGAGAGCATCTTCCTTTGATAAAGCAGGAGAGGGCAGCTGTGTCGCGGAAGGTGGGAAGGCACAGTCCGCCTTGGGATATTCTTAGGCAGAGCAGTTTGGCCAAAGAGAACAAAACTGGAAGCTGAGGACACGGACACTGATGTTGCAACAACTCTCTGTGCCCCATGGAACACCTAGAATGCTTCCACAGACTCTGGTCTCAGAGTTGCTGGCTTAGAGGACTTTCAAGAGGTCCCACCCTCAGGCCAGGTTTTGCAGATCACAGAACTACAAAAACAGGAGCAAGGAACCAAATTTGACTCAATGGAAAGGGAAAAGCACAAACTAACATGCCTGCTAATGTGACTGATGACACTGAAAAATGAACTCATGAGGTCAGTAGGTGCCCAATATGCTACTGGAGAAGAGTAGAGAAATCGCTCCAGAAAGAATGAACAGATGGAGCCAAAGCAAAAACAACGCCCGGGTGTGGATATGACTGGTGATGGAAGTAAAGTCTGATGCTGTAAAAAGTAATATTGCATAGGAACCTGAAATGTAAGGTCCATGAATCAAAGCAAATTGGAAGTGGTCAAGCAGGAGATGGCAAGAGTGAACATCGACATTATAGGAATCAGTGAACTAAAATGGACCGGAAAGGGCAAATTTAATTCAGACAACCATAATATCTACTACTGTGGGCAAGAATCCCTTAGAAGAAATGGAGTAGCCATCATAGTCAACAAAAGGGTCCGAAATGCAGTGCTTGGGTACAATCTCAAAAATGATAGAATGATCTCTGATCATTTCCAAGGCAAACCATTCAATATCACAGTAATCCAAGTCTATGCCCCAACCAGTAATGCTGAAGAAGCTGAAGTTGGATGGTTCTATGAAGACCTACAAGACCTTCTAGAACTAACACCCAAAAAAGATGTCCTTTTCATTAAAGGGGACTGGAATGCAAAAGTAGGAAGTCAAGAAATACCTGGAGTAACAGGCAAATTTGGGCCTGGAATACAGAATGAAGCAGGGCAAAGGCTATCAGAGTTTTGCCAAGAGAATGCAATGGGCATAGCAAAAACCCTCTTCCAACAACACAAGAGAAAACTCTATGCATGGACATCATCAGATGGTCAATACTGAAATCAGATTATATTCTTTGCAGCCAAAGATGGAGAAGATTTATACAGTCAGCAAAAACAAGACCTATACAAGTCAGCAAAAACAAGACCTTGAGATGACTATGGCTCAGATCATGAACTACTTATTCCAAAATTCAGACTTAAATTGAGAAAACTAGGGAAAACTACTAGACCATTCAGGTATGACCTACATCAAACCCCTTATGATTATACAGTGGAAATGACAAATAGATTCAAGGGATTAGATCTGATAGACTGAGTGCCTGAAGAACTATGGACGGAGGTTCATGACATTGTACAAGAGGCAGTGATCAAGACCATCCGCAAGAAAAAGAAATGCAAAAAGGCAAAATGGTTGTCTAAGGAGGCCTTACAAATAGCTAAGAAAAGAAGAGAAGCTAAAGGCAAAGGAAAAAAGGAAAGATATACCCACTTGAATGCAGAGTTCCAAAGAATAGCAAGCTGAGATAAGAAAGCCTTCCTCCATGATCAATGCAAAGAAATAGAGGGAAACAATAGAATGCGAAAGACTAGAGATCTCTTCAAGAAAATTAGAGATATCAAGGGATAATTTCATGCAAAGATGGGCTCAATAAAGGACAGAAATGGTATGGACCTAACAGAAGCATAAGATATTAAGAAGAGGTGGCAAGAATACACAGAAGATCTATACAAAAAAGATCTTCATGACCGAGATAACCACGATGGTGTGATCACTCACCTAGAGCCAGAGATCCTGGATTGCAAAGTCAAGTGGGCCTTAGGAAGCATCACTATGAACAAAGCTAGTGGAGGTGATGGAATTCCAGTTGAGCTATTCCAAATCCTAAAAGATGATGCTGTGAAAGTGCTGCACTCAATATGCCAGCAAATTTGGAAAATTCAGCAGTGGCCACAGGACTGGAAAAGGTCAGTTTTCATTCCAATCCCAAAGAAAGGCAATGCCAAAGAATGCTCAAACTACCGCACAGTTGCACTCATCTCACATGCTAGTAAAGTAATGCTCAAAATTCTCCAAGCCAGGCTTCAGCAATATGGGAACCGAGAACTTCCAGATGTTCAAGCTGGATTTAGAAAAGGCAGAAGAACCAGAGATCAAATTGCCAACATCTGCTGGATCATCAAAAACGCAACAGAATTCCAGAAAAACATCTACTCTTTTATTGATTACGCCAAACCCTTTGACTGTGTGGATCACAACAAATTGTGAAAAATTCTTCAAGAGATGGGAATACCAGACTACCTGACCTGCCTCCTGAGAAATCTTTATGCAAGTCAAGAAGCAACAGTTAGAACTGGACATGGAACAGTAGACTGGTTCCAAATAGGGAAAGGAGTTTGTCAAGGCTGTATATTGTCACCCTGCTTATTTAACTTATATGCAGAGTTCATCTTGTGAAATGCCAGGATGGATGAAGCACAAGCTGGAATCAAGATTGCCGGAAGAAATATCAACAACCTCAGTATACAGATAACAGCACCCTTATGGCAGAAAGCCAAGAGGAACTAAAGAGCCTCTTGATGAAAGTGAAAGAGGAGCGTGAAAAAGTTGGCTTAAAACAACATTCAGAAAACTAAGATCATGGCATCTGGTCCCATCACTTCATGGCAAATAGATGGGGAAACAGTGGAAACAGTGAGAGGCTTTATTTTGGGGGGCTCCAAAATCACTGCAGATGGTGACTGCAGCCATGAAATTAAAAGATGCTTGCTCCTTGGAAAAAAAGTTATGACCAACCTAGACAGCATATTAAAAAGCAGAGACATTACTTTGCCAGAAAGTTCCATCTAGTCAGAGCTATGGTTTTTCCAGTAGTTATGTATGGATGTGAGAGTTGGACTATAAAGAAAGCTGAGCACCGAAGAATTGATGCTTTTGAACTGTGGTGTTGGAGAAGATTCTTGAGAGCCCCTTGGACTGCAAGGAGATCCAACCAGTCCATCCTAAAGGAAATCAGTCCTGAATATTCACTGAAAGGACTGATGCTGAAGCTGAAACTGCAAAACTTTGGCCACCTGATTCGAAGAGCTGACTCACTGGAAAAGACTTTGATGCTGGGAAAGACTGAAGGCAGGAGGAGAAGGGGATGACAGATGATGAGATGGTTGGTTGGCATCACTGACTCGATGGAGATGAGTTTGAGCTGGACTTTGAGCGGGAGTTGGTGATGGACAAGGAGGCCTGGCATGCTGCAGTCCATGGGGTCGCAAAGAGTCAGACTCGACTGAGCAACTGACCTGAACTGAATGTGATTGATGAGAATGGAATACACAGCACCGCCAGGTGGTATTCATGCCTGGAAAATGGAATCCGCACTAAGTGAGCCTCTAGGTCTGACTCCCAGTTTACAGGAGACCCAGGGGACAGAGGAACAAGTTCAACACCACCAGGTGGCAATCTGCCAAGGTCAAATCGTGGGACATTCTACAGACCAACAATTCAGCTTCTCTAACAAATTACTAGAGGTAGGGGGTGGAAATGGTGGGGTGGGGGAGAGTACTGTAAAGAATAAAAGAGACTGAAAATACTCAGTATGAAACAAATTCAAGGCTGCTCCCCCGTGGTCCGGTGGTTAGGACTCGATGCCTTCACTGCCAAGGCCCAGGTTTCAGCCCTGGTCAGGGAACTAAGACCCAGTACACCTTGAGCTATGCCCCAAAAAAAGGAAACAAATTCAGTATGAAAATCTTGTTTGGATCGTGATTCTAACAAAACAGTTTTAGGAGACACCTTTGAAAAACACAGAGGAAGTCTGTGAAGTCAAATATTGGATACTAATAAGGAAATATTAATTTTGGTAGGTGTGATAATACCATGCCGATTATGTTTTTTTTTTTAATCATCATTCAGTTAGAGTTGTGCGTTGAATTTACAAGTAAAATTATATGATGTCTGAGATTTGCTTTTACAAAACAGTCTCCCTCCCACGTATACTAGGCGGTGGGAGGTTGGTGGAGGAGGGGTATGTTAAATGAGCTTAGCAAATGTCACTAATGATTGAAGCTGAGCTGTGGGTACGCCAGGGGTACCTTATGGGATTCTCTCCACTTTTGTACATGTTTGAAAATATCCATAATATAAGGTCTTATGGGTGACGAGGAGGAGTAAAGAACATATTTGATTAGTGCCAACAGAGCTCTGTGCTAAGCCCTCCCTAAACATATATACCTCACTTGGAATACTTATTTACAAGTCCTGATACAGCTGCCAACAAGCCTCTTTCTCTGTCTAAGGAGAGGCAGGGGCATTCCCTTTGCTGGATGCAAACAGGGTCAGAGATCAGAGGGAGCCATTGGCAACTGGAGGTTACAAAGGGGGAACGTGGCCACAAGGGCAGAGGCTGGAAATACCCCTTGGCAGAGAAATAACAGAAGAAACATTCTCCGCTCAGATCCCTCCCACCATGCGCTGACTTACCCCTGCAGCAAAGCCAAGGCTTCCATCTAAGATCCGCCTCTGAAAATGAAAAAAAGATGTTTCAGTTTCTAAGAAAGGTTTCATGAGATAGGAGGCAATCATAAGCCTAAAAAAGCCACATGAATCAAGACAAGCCCAGGTCGGAGCTTGCAAATCTATCTGGAACCCTGGACCCAAGTCTATAAAATGAGCCAAGAGTCGGGAAAAAAAAATTTTTTTTAAACCTTCCATCCATTCCATAAGCAATCAGAGGCTTCATTTAGCACGACCCTTGGCTCGCATTGTCCACATGCCTTACTTCTTTCTCAGGGCTCCCTGTGAATCACGGCTATAAACCTTTAGTAAGGAGCTGGTATGGGCTTTCCTGGTGGCTCAGAGGGTAAAGCGTCTGCCTACAATGCAAGAGACCCAGGTTCGATCCCTGGGTCGGGAATATCCCCTGGAGAAGGAAGTGGCAACCCACTCCAGTACTCTTGCCTGGAAAATCCCATGGACTGAGAAACCTGGTAGGGGGTCGCAAAGAGTTGGACACGACTGAGCAACTTCACTAAGGAGCCGGTATAAAGTTGGAAGTTGACAAGTACTGACAAGGAGCACGTGGACCAACCAAAATCCTCCCACACTGCAGGTGGGTGTACAAGCTGGTCCAGCCACTTTGGAAAGCTGGCAGCGTCCGCTCAAAGTGAAACTTCATCAGCATGCCCTATGACCCAGCAGTAAGGGCCATGCGTAATTACCAACAGAAACATATACTTGGATTCAGCGGACTTGTGGGCAAAAATGCTTTTTATGGCACTACTTGTGAGAGCTGAAACTCAAAACTACCCAGAGGTCCACCAACGGCAGAATGGATAGGTCACAAGGATGTATACACACAGAGAACACCATGTAGAAAGAACACACATATATACATGACTGGAGCTCACAATCAGGCAGGGGCATTCAGGAAATGAGAAAACAGTGAAAGTGAAAGCCACTCAGTCGTGTCCAACTCTTTGTGACCCCATGGACTGTAGTCCATGGAATTCTCCAGGTCAGAATAGTGGAGTGGGTAGCATTTCCCTTCTCCAGGGTATCTTCCCAGCCCAGGGATCAAAGCCAGGTCTCCTGCATTGCAGGCAGATTCTTTACCAGCTGAGCCACAAGGGAAGCCCAAGAATACTGGAGTGGGTTGCCTATCCCTTCTCCAGCAGATCTTCCTGACCCAGGAATGGAACCATGGTCTCCTGCATTGTAGGCAGATTCTTTACCAACTGAGCAATAAATAGGGTGAAATCAGCCAGACCCAGAAGAGCATACACTATACAATACACTCTACAAAACAGAGAAAACGAAACTCTGCTGTTGGAGACCAGGAGAGGGGCTGCCCTTGGAGTGGAGTAAGGGACTGGGGTAGGGATTGCAAGGGACCCTGAAAGGATTGCTGCAGGGGAGGGCAGGGGTTCAGTGCAGCTCAGTTTAGTTCAGTTGCTCAGTCGTGTCCAACTCTTTGTGACCTCATGGACTGCAGCACGCCAGGCTTCCCTGTCCATCACCAACTCCCAGAGTTTACCCAAACTCATCTCCATCGAATCGGTGATGCCATCCAACCATCTCATCCTCTGTCGTCCCCTTCTCCTCCTGCCTTCAATCTTTCCCAGCATCAGGGTCTTTACATGGGTCTTCATCAGGGTCTGACAATGAGTCAGCTCTTCACATCAGGTGGCCAAAGTATTGGAGTTTCAGCTTCAATATCAGTCCTTCCAATGAACACCCAGGACTGATTTCCTTTAGGATGGACTGGTTGGATCTCCTTGCAGTCCAAGGGACTCTCAAGAGTCTTCTCCAACACCACAGTTCAAAAGAATCAATTCTTCAGTGCTCAGCTTTCTTTATAGTCCAACTCTCACATCCATACATGACTACTGGAAACCATAGCTTTGACTAGACGGACCTTTGTTGGCAAAGTAATGTCTCTGCTTTTGAATATGCTATCTAGGTTGGTCATGACTTTCCTTCCAAGGAGTAAGATTCTTTTAATTTCATGGCTGCAGTCACCATCTGCAGTGATTTTGGAGCCAAAAAAAATAAATAAAGTCTGACACTGTTTCCACTGTTTCCCCATCTATTTGCCATGAAGTGATGGGACCGGATGCCATGATCTTAGTTTTCTGAATGTTGAGTTTTAAGCCAACTTTTTCACTCTCCTCTTTTCACTTCTATCAAGAGGCTCTTTAGTTCTTCTTCACTTACTGCCATAAGGGTGCTGTTATCTCCATCAGTTCAGTTCGGTTCAGTCGCTCAGTCGTGTCTGACTCTTTGCGACCCCATGAATTGCAGCACGCCAGGCCTCCCTGTCCATCACCAACTCCTGGAGTTCACCAAACCCACATCCATCGAGTCCATGATGCCATCCAGCCATCTCATCCTCTGTCGTCCCCTTTTCCTCCTGCATATCTGAGGTTATTGATATTTCTCCCAGCAATCTTGATTCCAGCTTATGCTTCTTCCAGCCCAGCGTTTCTCATGATGTACTCTGCAATATAAGTTAAATAAGCAGGGTGACAATATACAGCCTTGACAAACTCCTTTCCCTGTTTGGAACCAGTCTGTTGTTCCATGTCCAGTACTAACTGTTGCTTCCTGACTTGCATACAGGTTTCTCAAGAGGCAGGTCAAGTGGTCTGGTATTCCCATCTCTTGAAGAATTTTCCACAGTTTATTGTGATCCACACAAAGGCTTTGGCATAGTCAATAAAGCAGAAATAGATGTTTTTCTGGAACTCTCTTGCTTTTTCCATGATCCAGCAGATGTTGGCAATTTGATCTCTGGTTCCTCTGCCTTTTCTAAAACCAGCTTGAACATCTGGAAGTTCACGGTTCACATATCATTGAAGCCTGGCTTGGAGAATTTTGAGCATTACTTTACTAGCATGTGAGATGAGTGCAATTGTGCGGTAGTTTGAGCATTCTTTGGCATTGCCTGTCAGGGGTTGGGGGGATCCTATTCTAGTACTTGATCTGGGTGCTATTTCCATGGACACTGGTGAAAAGTCATCAAGCTGTACACTTAGAAAATGCATTTTCCTTTCTTTAAATTATTTATTTATTTTGGGGTGTGCTGGGTCTAGTTGTGACAAGTGAGGGCTGCTCTCCAGCTGTGGTGCACCGGCTTCTCATCACAGTGGCTTCTCTTGTTGCGGCTCGGGGGCTCCAGATCTCGGGCTCAGTAGTTGCAGTGCATGGGCTTAGTTGATCTTCCCGCACCAGGGATGGAACCCGTGTCCCCTGCATTGGCAGGTGGATTCTTAACCACTGGACCATCAGGGAAGTCCATAAAATGTGCATTTTTCTATATGCATTGTGTTTTTCAATAAAAATATTTTCTTTTTAAGGAGGGGCCTAAGTTATATAATCTCTAGCCACATGGATGCAGTTGCTATTGTTCAGTCATAAACTAACTGTCCAGCTGTTGGGGACTGGCTGAATAAACTGCACTGCATTTTTATGGCAGGATGTTCTACAGCTATCTAAGTAACTAATCAAAATAATCAATAAACCATTTAGGGTTAGGGAGTGATGCCTATGACATCCAGTGAAAAATGCTCATTATAAAAATTCATAATTTGATCCTCATTATGTAAAGAAAACAGATATGTCTGTATTTGTATACTCAAATACAGCCAAATAAACTTGAACAAATATTTCAGTTTTCCTTTCAGAAAAGTGAGATCGGGAACACTTTTTATTATTTCTTTCAGCTTCTCCATATTTTTTGAGTTCCCTACAATTACAATATGATCTTTTTTCAATCAAGAAAATGAATTTGGGGGACTTTCCTGATGGTCCAGTGGCTAGGACTCTGTGCTCCCAAGGCAGGGGGCCTGGGTTTGACCCCTGGTCAGGAAACTAGATCCCACGTGCCTCAACCAAGACCCACTGCTGCCAAATAAACAAATATTAAAAAAAAAAAAGAAAAGAATTTCGAGTGAATTTGAGCCGCTGTTGATAGCAGTGGAGATGGCTGAGTGTCCATCATCCCCAGGAACCCTCACTGAAGCCCCTATATCAGCTGGGTGAAAACTGAGGTTCGCCGGGGCAGGAGGAGAAGTGCTTGCCTCTGGGCACTCCTGTCCACAGCTGGCTTTATCCCCTCATGTCTGGCCCTTCCTACCTCTCCGGCACGGCTCCTGTGCAGAGAGGGCTCACCTAGCCCAGCTGAGCCTGCTCCCTTTAGAAGGTACTGCTTTCAAGGCTGGTCCTTAGCTGGCTCCTGGGAAGCTGGCACTGGGACTGCTCCCCCATCCCTGACTGATAAGATAAGGGTGGGTCCCTGTGCCCGTTTCACAAACCACGTGATTTATCCGGGACAGCTGCTTTCCTTCTGAGAGTCTGCAATTTGGGTTGGTGGCTCAGATGCCTCTGTGGCCAGCCCCCAGTAAAGACCTTGAGGACCGAGCCTGCACTGGGCGTCCCTGGGCAGACACATCGTCCACGTGTTACCGCGTTGTCACTGCTGGGGAAGGAGCACGCTCTGTGCCTCCTCGTAGGAGGAAGGGGGCATCAGACCCCAAATCTGTGCACAGATCTCCCCAGACCCTGACGTAGCTGTTGTGTCCTTTCGCTGTGATAGACCTTAGCGACGACGTGGCTCAGCCACATGCCGAGTCCCACGAGCCCGTCTAGTGAATCACGGCATCTGTGAGTGGTCGTGGGGACCCCCGACGCGCCTCTGCACAGAGAAGTGTCTCAGCCATTCCTCCTACTGACCTGGGGTCAACGCTAACGGGAGACAGATTAGGGGCTCTCAGCTCCCAGGGGAGGGGGCACCTCTGCGATGGCTTCTCCCTTCCGAGCAGCCTCCACAGCACCGACCGGGCTCACTCGGGGCCTGTGGACTTCCACTCAGGTCTCTGCGGCCAGCCGGCCAGCCAGAACCCAACTCTTCCGACTCAGATCTCTGCTTCTAAACGCAACTAAAACTGGGGAAGATGGAAACATGGGCTGCTCTACCCCGGAAAGGCTCGAGGACAGGACCCTGGTGACCTGGCACAGCTGTCGGGAGATGGGCGGGGCGCTGGGCCGCCTGTTGACAGCAGCCTGGGACCCCGACCAGTCTCTGCAGGCTCCCAGCCCGGTTCCCAGTGACATCAGCACTGCTGTACAGGTCCTGACATGAGAGGACCCTGGCCGGCCGGCTTCCCGGGCCTCTCGGGGGGTCTGCCTCGCTCCTCCAGCGCGTGCACGCTCGCTACAGCTGCCCTGCCTGCGCCCCGAGCATGGCGGTCGAGGGGACTCTGCGTTCATCAGGACACCGTGGACTCGGGCAGCCTGGGCTGGAGGAGAGGCAGGGCCTCCACGCACAGGAGGCGGGCGTGGGCTGGGGCAGGGCGGGAGGGTGCATGGAGTGTGCATGGAGGGGGGGTCTGGGAGATGTAGGGGTGCACGGGGTGGGGTGGGGTCTTCAGGGGCCTGGGGAGCGGGGGGCAGGTCTGTGTGTGTTCATCCCAAAGGGGGCAAGGGAGGAAAGGAAGAGTCTAGAAATGGGCTGAAGGAAACAGAGCCGGCCCCCTCGCTTTTTCCAGGGTTTTTTCCGCCCCTCACGGCACAGGGCGAGGGGGTCAAACCTCACACGTTGCCACCTGCTCCAGGCCCGAGAACCTGGGCGGCAGAGAGAAATCAGGGGGGGCTCCTAACGGCCAAAACACTGGGCATCGGAAGGGAGACGCAGAGGGCCCATGAGCTCCCAGGCAGGGGGCTGGAGGGGGCGAGGGAAGGAAAGGGGCAGAGTTCACTACAAAGGGCCCCCCACCGCGAACCCCCAGAACCAAAGCGAGGCAACTCACCTGTCCGCTAGAGAAGACGAACACGAGGGCCGCCCCGGCTGCTGTCAACCCCCAGGTGAAGAAGGTCCCCAACAGGGCCTGGGACACCGGGCTGTGGCCGTGGAGCATGCTGGATACGGCTGTGTGCAGAGGAGCAGAGAGGGTCAGCGCCCGTGGTCCCTCCCCGGGATGCGCACGTGCTAAGGGGCCCGCACACCCGTCAGTGACCTGGCCCAGGCCAGGCTGGGCGGCTTCACCCAGGCTGACCCCAGCTATCAGAAACCCTCCAGCTCTGAAAGGAGACACCTGGGGACGCCCAGGGAGACACCGGGGGAGGAGACGACAGGAGGGAAGGGAGGGCACTGGGAAACAGTTCCAAAGACGTGCAAAGAATGCAAATTCCTTAGCCTGGAGGGAGAGAGTCTGGGATGTCTGACTGCAGCCTTTGGGCATGTTCTACCTGTTTCACCTGAGCCTTGCCTATCATCCATCATGTCTCCTCCGAGCACAGGCTGACCAGCTCAGATGCCCTCCTGAAGCTCTTCCACCCAAAGAAAGTGTTGGTCGCTCAGTCGCATCCAACTGTTTGCGATTCCATGGACTGCAGCCCGCCAGGCTCCTCTGTCCCTAGGATTTCCCAGGCAAGAACACTGGAGAGGGTAGCCATTCCCTTCTCCAGGGGCTCTTTCTCACCCAGGGATCGAACCCGCATCTCCTGCACTGCAGGCAGATTCTTTACCATCTGAGCTAGCAAGGAAGCCCAATCGAACTTTCAGCAGCTCTCCGGAGCAGTTCTCATGGCAGCTCCCGTAGCCACCAAGGATTCACTCCATCAGCTGACCGTCAACTCACCCAACAACTCTTCAACCACTGCACCCTGAAAGGGCACTGTATTCCAGCTCAACCCTGTTATTCGAGGCGCCTTTCACAAGTCCCCAATGGTCCTGCTCCAAGTCTCTCTTTATCCAGTTTCCTCCCCAGCCTCCAGCCATCAGACCCAGAGCATCCTCTGATAAAGCCAACTTTGATGCCACGGTTCCCTGATTCCCCTCTACTCCGGTCCCAGGGCACGTCTTCACTGCTTTCTTTGTGTGGGCTTGCCTCCTTCATCTTTTATATCATTCGTTGTTGAAAAATAGGGATGATGCTTTTTCACATTTGATACCCCCATAAAATAGGGTTTTCTGGCACCCCAAAACATATGTGCTGAATTGAAAAGGGCGGGCTTATCTTGAATAAGCAAAGACACAGAAACAAAACCCAAGTGTCATTTCCCCAAGTCCACTGAGCATGTGTGGGCCTGCTCAGTCGCTTCAGTTGCGTCCGACTCTTTGCAACCCCGTGGACTGTAGCCCGCCAGGCTCCTCTGTCCATGAGATTCTCCAGTCAAGAATACTGGAGCAGGTTGCCATGCCCTCCTCCAAGGGATCTTCCACCCCCCACCCCACCCCCACTCAGGGACTGAACCAAAGTCTCCTGAGTTCCCTGCATTGCAGGCAGATTCTCTACCCACTGAGCCACCTGGGAAGCCCCCCCACTGAGCACTTTTGCTCCCAAGGCTGAAGTTACACCACTGCCCGCCAAGGAAGGAAAGGGAAGTACCATTGCCTTGTGGTTCTGCTCGGCAGACCTCCTCTAGACTTGCACATGTTCTAAATTCCAGCTCTGAAATGATAGGGAGTCACCTCACCTGTGGAAAGTTACAAGGGAGAGAAACCCTCTTGTTGGAAAGCTCTGTGTGTAGTTGGTACAATAAACACCAGGGCTCAAGGCCTCATCACAAAGGGCTCATTCAGCTCCCCCGATCCTCTAGCACTCACAGGGCTGGACACGACCCCAGTGGGCTCAGCCCTGCCAGGCTCTAGAGGTCTGTGAGGAGCCAGCAACCCTGAACTTGCAGACCAAAAGCTGTTGATTCTGCTCTGACCCTGGAAGTAAACCCGGGCAGAGGGTAGATGGGCCCTCTTATGCCAAGAGGGTCAGCAAACCAGCAGGATTCAGATCTAGGAAGCTGTAAGTCAGGATGAACCCAGGTAAACCCAGGTGAGCCCAGGCTCAGTCAAGGTACCAAGAAACCTCAGCACGAAACAGAATCTCTGGACTCAGCCTGGGTCTCCATAGTCTAAGTGGAGTTCAGGAGGATGACTGCACCAACTAAAGAAAAAAACACCATTAAGCAAAAACCCACCTCTTTACATATGGCATCTTGTTAAGGCATCCTAAAGAGAATCGTCTGTGCTTCTAAACTAAGACATTCGGATCATTACACCGATCTTTGTGGATACAAATTTCAAAGAGGATTTACAAAGAAAGGCACACAGCTAGCATTCTCTCGGTACTTATCATCCAAGACAGGTCATAACAACAACAAAAAAACAACTTTGTTTTTCAGCGTTGAATGCACCTTTTAGCAACTACAGAAAAGAGGAAACCATTTACATTCACCAAACAGCCAAAGTCAACGTGGGTTCTGTGGGCTGGCAAACAAGGAAGGTTGTGGGTGTTCCTGGGGGCTGGTGGGAGGCGAAAACACTGTTCTAAGACTCTATTGACGCACAGGCACCCTGAGATGTACGAAAAAGAGACACAGAGAGAAGGCCAAGGCCACCGTGGATTTATCGTTGGGGATGCCAGCCCAGTGCTCCTCAGAGAAGTTTCTTCCTTGCTGTTTTAAATCCTCACAATTCAGGGACCTCCCTGCTGGTCCAGTGGCTAAGACTCTGCACTCCCCGTGCAGGCAACCCAGGCTCAGTCCCTGGTCAGGGAATTAGATCCCACACGCCGCAACTAAGGACTCTCATATGGCAGCTAAAGGTCCCGCACCCCGCTTCAACGAAGATCGCGGATCCCACGAGCTGCCGCTAAGACCCTGGTGCAGCCACAATAAATAAACATTAAAAGAAAACCCTCACTACTCTAAGGGTGGTCCCAGAACCGGCAGCGCTGGGCCCCCTTAGGAGCTAAGTTAGAAATGCAGAATCTCAAGTACCGTCCCAGACTTGCAGAATCAGAATTAATATTTTATGGGAGCTTCCCAGGTGGCTCTGCGGTAAAGAATCTGCCGTCAATGCAGGAAGATCCCCCGGAGAAGGAAATGGCAACTCACTCCGGTGTTCTTGCCAGGGAAATCCTATGGACAGAGGAGCCTGGCGGCCTACAGTCCATGGAGTCACAGAGAGTCAGACACGACTGAGCCAGGGAGCATGCACGTATGTAGCATCGCACAGCGTTCCACGGGGGATGGACATCAGGATGGAAAGCACGGATCTAAAACTGGAAGATCTTCTACAAGACCGAGAGCTTAGAAAGTGAGCTCTCCTGCCCCGTGAGGGATCGGCAGGGCCACCGCCACGCAGACCCAAGAGAGCAGAAAGTTTTCTCCAGTAGGCAGGACAGAGAAGTGCCTTGGCAACACGGAAGGCCAGCCAGGGTGGGTCAGCCAGCTCAAAAGCCACTTCTGCAGTGGGGCTCACACTTCCAGGAGCTGATATTAAATCATAAGCCCGCGCCCCTCTGCAGGAGGGAAGATGATTCTCTGCCTGCTCCAGCTCGAAAGATGCCAGCACCTCCCCACACACAGCAGCGCAGGGCTCCTGGCGGATAGAAGATTTCTGTCTTCTCTCTCCATTTTAAACCTTCCAAGAGTCAGCTTCAAGAGGCTGATGGAAAAGCTGCACAGGTGTAAAGAGCACTTCACGAGACCCACATGCCTGCCCTGACTCCAAGACTGGAACTGAGCAAAGCGATTCGGGTCTGGGCGTCTGTGACTGCGGAAACTGGTCTCCAATACCTGGCTACTCAAAGTGTAGTCCGAGGACCTGCCGACCCAGGGGTGCCGAGAAAGGTGCCTCCTCGGGCCTGCCGCACATTAACCAGATTCCCAGTCAAGTTCAAGGGTCCTGCTGAGCCTCAGAGCCTGGCGGAGGGGACTTGGAGCAGCTGGACTTGCAACCAGGTCTGCTCCTGGGGGTACCCCTCCACACGCCCACTGGGAAGCGCTGAATGAAAAGGATCTTGGGGGACCACTGCCAACAGAAGGACAACACCCACCAGCTCGCCCTGGAGAGGGGCAGGGGGCATGCTCCCGGCACCCCTCCCCCTCCTCTGCCACCTGCCCAGGCCACCCTGCTTCTCCTCCGACCCCCTCCTCTCCCAGGGACACCTCCTTCCAAACTGCATGTGGTTGCCCTTCCAGGCCCCGCGCTTGGCTCCTGGTGGCCCCAGACCCTGGGCCTCCAGCCCTGCCAAAGGCACCGAAGGCGAGAAGAGCCGACTCACTTCGGTGCCCTCTCAAGCCCCCTCTCCACTTCCATCAGCCCCGCAGCCGCTGCTGGTTCTGCGGGCTCCACTCCGGAGTCACTTCCTGCTTCCCTCCAGGCACACGTGTCCCCAGCCACCAAGCTCCGCCCCGCCCGCTGAAACTGGCAGATCCGGCAGGAGAATCAATTTTCTGGTTCACAGCCTCTGCGGGCTCGGGAAGACACTGGGGCGGGTAGAACTGAGAGCTGCACCATCCTCAGCAACCTTCCGGGAAGCCACAGAAACCCAGGGAAACAACGCCCTGCAACGGGCCTGATGTCAGTTAGGTTGCTGCATTCTGGCGGCGTCCCGGGTGAGCAACAGAGCATGCGACCTGCAGTCTCCACCATCAGCGTCATTCTTTAGATCAATGGTCCTCAAATTACAGCGTCCAATGGAACCACCCCCAGAGACATCAAAATGCAGAATGCTGGCACCCTCAGAGCTTCTGGTTCTGGAAGCCTCTGCAGAGGTTTTCTGTTCTGAACTAGTCGGGTTGGTGCTTTGCTCTCCATCGAGAACCAGTGCTTTGCTCTCCTGGCCTTCTAGGAAAGGACCATAGGGTGGGGTTGCTAGGTTTAGTCAAAAATATCCAGTCAAGTTTAACTGGATAACTGGATATCTAGTTAAACTTGAATGTTAGGTAAACAACAAATAATTTTTGAGAGAAGCCTGGCGAGCTGCAGTCCATGAGCTCACAAAGAGTCGGACATGACTTAGTGACTGAACACACAGCACATATCCTGTGTGTTCCTTCTCCAAGCAACTCACTATTATCTGGGACATACTTCTGCTAAAAGTGTATTTCACGTTTGTTGCTTATCCGAAATTCAGGTGTAACTGGGCGTCGGGTATTGTATCTGATGACCCTTCCAGAGGGTACCCAGAAACACTACCCATAATCACTGTGGCCACAGACCAGAGGATCGGATAGGAGCAGCCCTCTCTTGACCAGAGAAGTCAGTCGTGGACACTGGTGACCGCCCCATATCCTTCCCTTCCAAGAAGGGAAGACAGCATGGTGACTGTAGGTGGTCTCTGCCCTCAGGAGATTCTTAGACACAGAGCAGAGCCAGGCCAGCTATCTCAGCTCAAGCCGCCATAAGAAAACAGCAGGCTGGGTGGCTTAAACACTGGACATCTATCGTCTTACATTTCTGGAAGCTGCAAGCCCAAGACCAGCTCAAGATCAAGTGCAGATTCGTGCCTGGTGAGGGCTCTCTTGCTGGCGTGCAGACGGCTGCCTTCTCACTGTGTGCTCACATGGCCTTCTCCTGGTGCACACAGGAAGGAAGGGAGATGGATGCATCTCTCTCTCTCTTCCTCCCTCCCTGCTCCCTCCTTCCCTCTCTGTTTCCCTTACAAGGTACTGCAGCCTAGGCTCTGGAGTCAGGAGGAAGCCCCATACAGCACGTGGGTTTCCATGGATAAATCCCATATTCCTCTGAGTCTCAGTACCCACTTTCCCATCCCAGGTCTGCGAATAATCAATCATTCTGTGCTCCCGACAAGCGACTGTAGAGGGAAAAAAGTGCCCACCACCCAGCCAGGCCCCCACCCCCAGCAGACTGGAGGTCATTGTCCTCAAGCTCCACCCTTTCATTCATTTATATTATATTATATATACTATGGGGCTTCCCGGAGAAGGCAATGGCACCCCACTCCAGTACTCTTGCCTGGAAAACCCCATGGATGGAGGAGCCTGGTAGGCTGCAGTCCATGGGGTGGCAAAGAGTCTGACACAACTGAGCGTCTTCACTTTCACTTTTCACTTTCATGCATTGGAGAAGGAAATGGCAACCCACTTCAGTGTTCTTGCCTGGAGAATCCCAGAGTCAGGGGAGCCTGGCGGGCTGCCGTCAGTGGGGTCGCACAGAGTCAGACACGACTGAAGCAACTTAGCAGCAGCAGCAGCATGGGGCTTCCCTGGTGGCTCAGATGGTAAAGAATCTGCCTGCAATGTTAGAGACCTGGGTTCAATCCCTGGGTGGGGAAGATCCCCTGGAGGAGGGCAGGGCAACCCATTCCAGTATTCTTGCCTGGAGAATCCCATGGACAGAGGAGCCTGGCGGGGTGCAGTCCATGGGGTCACAAAGGGTCAGACATGACTGAGCACCTAACACTCTCACTTATATACATACCTTACATATTATATATATACACATGTATTTTATGAGCCTTTGCTTGCTCTGCCGGGCCCCAGCACATGGAGATCAGCTACGCACATGTGGGGCGGGCTCGCTCAACCCCTCTGGGCTCTTGTTTCTTTCCCTTTCTGGAAGTCTGACCACTGATGTGTCAGGAGGACTAAGATAAGCCCCTGAGCCTGGGGCGCTGGTTCTTTCAAAGTGTGGATGGTAAACTCGATTGAACTGGCACTGATATGCGGAAGGGATTAAGGAAGTGAAAGTAACAGGCAGTTCAAAGAATGCTATTGAAATATCAGGGATTTTTATTGGTTGCTCTTTTAGGGGATTTCCTAAGTATACCCCACTCATATATCCAGAATTCATCCATTTTGCCCAAAATAATAGCTCTGACTCATCATCTTGCCCTGACCGCGGACTTCATCTCCCCGATGAAGCCAAGTGTTAACGTCAGCGGCTCAGTCCTGCCCGACTCTTTGCGACCCCATGGACAGTAGCCCGCCAGGCTCCTCCGTCTACAGGACTTTCCAGACAAGAATATTGGAGTGGGTTACCACTGCCTCCTCCGGGGGATCTTCCTGACCAAGGATCAAACCCACATCTCCTGTGTCTCCTGCACTCCAGGTATTCTTTAACCACTGAGTCATCAGGTCCCAGATCATCCTCCAAAGAACAGTCTAAGTAATTTTTTAGAGACAGAAGTCCAGCCCTCAGAGGGCTTCTTGTGCCCTTGGAGTGAAACTCTAGCTGCCTCCCTCCACCTAGGAAGCCCTACGTGACCTGAGTCCACTCACCTTTGACCCACCTGTACCCCTCCCTCACTCTGCTTCAGCGGGCTGCTCTGCCTTCTCCTGGAACAGTGCACTTGTTTCCTCTGGCCTCAGGGCCTTTGCACATGCCGTTTCCTTGAGAACACCGCCTGGAGCCTCCACCTGGAGCACCTGTCTTCAGGTCTTCACCTGGCTGGCCCCCTCCTGCCATGTGGGTCTCAGTTCAAGTGTCACCCCACAAAGAGGCCTTCCTTCAACGCCCTCTGTGACACAGCGCTTCCACGCCCTTCCGCATCATCTCACGGCGCTTCTCACTCTCAGGCATTCTTATTTATTCAGTCCCCCGAAAGGTGAGCTTCTGAGAGCAGGACCTTGTCGGCCGTCTGCACGGCTGTGTCTCCAGTGCAAAGCACGTAGCACCTGTTCAGTATTTATTGAATATTGGATAAGTTGTCCAGATACAAAAGTGTTATTCATTGGCTACATTTTACACATTAAAGACCTTCCTGAGAGTTACTGATACCAAGCAGGGTCTTGTGGGGCGCTCCTGTGCTCAAGGCCTTTCTGTGTCCCCCATATCTTACAGGAAACAGCCTTCATTCAGCCTCCATGACTTTCCCTGAGTTCCAATGGGCAGATTGAAGCAGTTGCTAATCAGGGAAGGGAGGGGATGCGAGGCCAGGGAGAACTGTTTGCCTATCAATGGATACACACCACAATACTGTTGAGCTGTTCTGCAGATACTGAGACCCCTCCAGGTGGGAGAAGTTAACGATTAACAGTGGTGTGCTGCCCACCAGCATGCAGACCCCAGGCCAGCTGCAACCTAAAGGCTGATGATACTGATGGTGTAGACCCCCACTGACCTCACCACCAACCCGTCAGAAGGATGTCCACCAGCTGACCACGTCCTCTTTGAACCGTTACTACACAACTTCTCACTGTCTTCTCCAAGTGGGGACACGCAGGCTTGAGGGTCTTGCCCTGCCGTGGCCCCCTTTGCCTGGCAAAGCAATGAAGCTATTGTTTTCTATTTCACCCAAGAACTCTGTCTCTGAGATTCAATTTAGCACCAGTGTACAGAAAGGCTGAGCTTCTGGCATCATTATGAGAAAACAGCATTTGTGTACCAGATTACACGGTCCCGGCTGCTCTCATCATAAGTCGACAGCATCCCAGGGGCAGTTTTGCCCCCCGGGGGGGACGTGAGCAGATGGGAGGGAACCAGCGAGCAGAGACCAGAGATGCTCCTACCCATCCATCAGCACCCAGGACAACCCCCACAACAGAGAATTATCTGACCCAGAACAGCAACAGTGCCAAGATTGAGACGCCCCAGTGTAATCCCATAAAATAAATCTTCTTAGTATAGAGTGATGATAAAACTCATTCTTTGAAATTTAATGAGGCCTTCAAGAAGCATCCAGCTTCAGTTAAGGCAGTAGTTAGCATTTGATTCCCCCTAAAATGCAGGAAAGACAAGAACCAACCGCCCAGCCAATCTTGATATTCCAATCACTGCAAAGACACACCTCCAGGGACTCCTCTGGTGATCCACTGGTTAAGACTCTGCACTTCCAACGCACGTTAGGAGGGCAGATTTGATCCCTGGTCAGGGAATTAAGATCCCACATGTTCCACTGCATGGCAGAAAAAAAAATTTTTTTTAATTTAATTGAAATAAAAAGAATTAAAAAATTATACCTACCATCAAACCTCCCAGGTGCTCAATTCCCTCAGCTCTTCTGGGTTCTGATTATTTAAGGTTCTGATGTCAGGACACTGACATCACTGCTGCTGCTGCTGCTGAGTCGCTTCAGTCGTGTCCGACTTTGTGCGACCCCATAGACGGCAGCCCACCAGGCTCCCCCGTCCCTGGGATTCTCCAGGCAAGAACACTGGAGTGGGTTGCCATTTCCTTCTCCAATGCATGAAAGTGAAAAGTGAAAATGAAGTCGCTCAGTCGTGCCCGACTCTTAGCGACCCCATGGACTGCAGCCCATCAGGCTCTTCCGTCCATGGGATTTTTCCAGACAAGAGCACTGGAGTGGGGTGCCATTGCCTTCTCTGCTGTGACATCACAGGGCTTCCTAAATAGAAATGCCTGGGATGGCTTTGGCAATGAGTCCCTGGCAGGTGGAATAGGCCTGGTTGTTCCTGACACCTGCTCTCCAGTATGACTGATCAGCTGACAAAGAGGAAATTCCAACCCGCCTTTTATCTAAAAACCATCCAAAGGAGCCAAGAGCAACCTGATGCCACTTTTCTGAACCTGGTACAGGGAAGAGCTGCCCTCGAGGGCTTGGTGGGGGGAACTGAGTAAGCAAGCATGACACCTTTCTCACCTTTGTTCAGATGATCGATTCTGAACCTGCACCAGCTAGGCTGGAGGGAGGGTATAAAGACACAAGTTCTCTAAGTGTCCATCAACAGATGAATGGATAGAGAAGATGTGGTATAGACACACAATGGACTATTGCTGCTGCTGCTGCTAAGTCACGTCAGTGGTGTCCGACTCTTAGCGACCCCATGGACTACAGCCTACCAGGCTCCTCTATCCATGGGATTTTCCAGGCAAGAGTACTGGAGTGGGGTGCCATGCCTTCTCCACAATGGACTATTGCTTAGCTATAAAACAGAGTGAAATAATGCCAATTGCAGGAACATAAACAGACTTAAAGATTATCATACCAGGTGAACTAAGCAGACAGAGAAAGGCACATATCCGATTTGCCTGCATGTGGAAGGGCTTCCCTGGTGGCTCAGTGATAAAGGTGCCAATGCAGGAGATGCAGGTCTGATCCCTGGGCTGGGAAGATCCCCTGGAGAAGGAAATCGAAACCCACTCCAGTACTCTTGCCTGGGAAATCCCATGGACAGAGGAGCCTGGCGGTATACAGTCCATGGGGTTACAAAAGACTGAGCAACCAAACAATAAAAAATACGTGGAATCTTAAAAAATGGTCCAGGTGAACTCATTTACAAAACAGAAGTAGACTCACAGACCCAGAAAACAAACCTACGGCTACCAAAGGGGAAAGGGGAGGGGAGGGATAAATCAGGAGTTTGGGTTTAACATATACACACTGCTATATGTAAAATATATAACCAACAAGAGTCTACTGTATCGCATAGGGGACGATACTTAATATCTTGTAATATTCTATAATAGAAAAGAATATGAAAAAGAATAGATTTATATATATGTGTAACAATCACTTTGCTATACATCTAAAACTGACAACATTGGAAGTCAACTGTACTTCAATTTAAAAACAAATAAATTTTTTAAAAGACAATAACATTTCAAAAGAAGAAAAAGAGAAGTATAGGTTCTACGGATTTTATACAAACCTATTATTGGGAGAGAAGTTTCCAGTATCGGGAGAGATATTTAAAATGCAAACCCGAGCCTGCTCAATTGCTAGCTTTAATATGATATGGAATTACTACATAAAAAAATTACTACATAAAAAGCACCACTGATTAAATATGAAATCAACCCTGTCTCTGAGATGATAACTGGCATAAATCTGTTTTCCATCTTTTCCACATTGGCTTTAAACAACTCTCCCGGCATCTCACAAGGAATTCTATGGAACTGAATTTTGGTTTATTAAGGGTGAATCGCTGAACAAGTAAATTCTGCTTTGAGCCTGCTCTTTTAGAGCTGTATGGATCACAGAGCAGCCTGCTGGTTCATTTGGTCACTCAGAGAATGTCTGCTGCACGCCTGCTCCGCGACAGGCACTTCTGAGGACTGGATACACACCAGCGAAGAAGACGGAGAACAGCTGTGCCCTCACGATGCTGCCAGGCCCGACGTCGCAGGCACTGCCTTGAATGTGTGTTATAAGTGAAGGCTTGTGGGACTTCCCCGGTGGTCCAGCGGCTATAACTCCGTGCTCCCAATGCAGAGGACCCGGGTTCGATCTCTGGAAAGGGAACTTTCCAGATTAGATCCGACATGCCACAACCAAGAGTCTGCACACCGCGACTAGAGATCCTGTGTGCCGAAACTAAGGCCTGGTGCAGCCAAATAAACAGACACGTAATCTAAGAAAAACAATGCTGCTTTCTTTAATTAAAAAAAAAGAAAGAAAGAAGGAAACCAGTGTACCAGCACCCAGGATTTCCTCTTTTTCCAGGGGGTCTATGAAATGGTTACAAATTGAAAAAAACATACTGGGTTTTGGCTCCCCCCACCCCCCCCAAAAAAAACCTGCAGAAATTTCAATTAATAAGTGCTTAACGAAATGTCTATAAAACCTTGTTAATTATTGACTTTGGTATTCATAAAAATTTATTTACATTCAAACAACAATCTGAGGCTTAGCTTTACTCCCTTCAAGAGAATCCTTAAGTAGGCACAACAATGGCCAAGAAATCACAGTCAGTCAGAAATTAAATAAGCTTCTAGCCAAATTACTTCAAAAGCAAAATTATTTTTACAAACTTTTTGATTATTTTATGGTGGGTGTGAGGTGGGGCTACTTAATGTGGAATGCGGGAGCATTTTAATATGCCTGGTACAATCATTCAGGATCCTAAGAGGCCCCAGGGGCTGGGAAGGGAGCCAGGATTCCAAGAAGCTTTATTACTCTCTCCAGTGGGAATAGAAACGAAACTCATCTCGTGTGGATTTGCTGTAGATTGCGAAGGGCTGGTGATAGGGACAAGGGTAGGGCTGGGTGAACCTATCCAGAAAGGACGGTGTTTTCCTACTGTGAGCATAACCCCCGGGGAATGGGACAAGCAAGAAGAAGGAAGGAAGAGGGGAGCAGGAAGGGCAGGGAGGGAGGCAGGAAGGCAAGAAGGAAGGGAAGAAAGGGAGGGGGGAAGAAGGGACAAAACTGCCTCTCTGCCAATGGCTACTGCCTCAACCTAAGAGGGAGGTTTCCTAATTCAGTTTCCATTCTTGGACTTCTACTGGGTGAACTGTTTTTTTGTTTTGTTGTTGTTTAGTCCTAAGTCATGTCTGACTGTTGCCACTGTAGCTCGCCAGGCTCCTCTGTGCATGGGATTTCCCAGGCAAGAATACTGGAGTGGGTTGTCATTTCCTTCTCCAGGGGATATTCCCGACTGAGGGATCAAACCCAGGTATCCTGCATTGCAGGCAGATTCTTTACCGCTGTACCACCAGAGAAGCCGTCAGGTCACACGTGAGGCCACACCACAACATTCAGTGCTGGGAAGAACCTCTGAGAGCCTCTGACCCCCGCCTCTCACTTCACAGATGGCCGCAGAGACCGAGACAAGGAGCTGGAATCCACCTCTCCCATCGGCCCCCTTTCCGCCGCGTTCCACACACCGTCGTGAGTCCCTAATCCTCCCGGGCTGTTGGGTTAGAGTCACAGCTTTCTGGCTCAACCATGAAAATGATTATGGTCAGCGAGACTATGGGGAGACAGGTCAGAATACCGGGGCGAACAAAAATGTTTCGAGCACTTTCCATGCGGAACCAATAACAAACAACCCACATTCCCAATCCGCGTCTAATACATCCTGCAAGCAAGAGGGATGGATGTTACAGTCATTTTCATGGTGAGACAGACTTCTACTACTATGAATATTTAAAAATACTATGTCACTGAGAATTCACAGATTCACCCTGGCCTTTTACCTGAAGTTGTTGTCATTGGTGAGGTTTACAGTCTTGCCACATATTCTGGAAATGTCAGCCGGGACCTGCAACAGATAATACAGATAGAAAGCCTTACACAGAAAAGGTACTAAAGAAAAAAAAAAAATCACCTGTCTAATTAAATGGAATGATGAAGCCAAGCAAATTGCTCTGGACCCTCTGCTCCCAATAATGGGGTGGATCCATCAGTGTGACTTTTCAGGAACTCTTTTAATAACATGATTTAAAATATGAGGGAGAAAAGATATTGATCATTCTAATGCTCAAAAAAAAAGGGACAGGTCAGTAAATTAAAGAACATAAATGCAGAAGACTTTTAGGCAGTTAGTAAAAATGATAAATCCAGACTTCCCTGGCGGTCCAGTGGTTAAGACTGCCGCACCTAACATCTGGTGCCGCCAAATAAATAAACAAAATTTAAAAAGGAAAAATATACAGTGGCAAAAAACATGCAAGTAACAGAAAAACTAGAATTCATACCAATTAAAGCAGTTGGGCGATGAGACTGTAGAGCTTTTCCCCCTTTCTGTAACGTTATGTTCCTTTTATCATTTAAACACATTTCAAGAAGATATAAAAGAAGGGGAATACAGAAAAAAGGCTCACGGAGCTGAAATAGTAAGACTAAAGGTCAGTAGTGAGACCCAGTTTAAGGTCTCCTAACTCTCTGCACAAGCCTCTCAGTCAATCAAGTGGACGCGGCGCTTATATCCAAAACCCCCTGGAGGCTTTGGACAGCCAGGTTCCCTTGAAAATGTCCACGATTTGTCTTCATCAATCATTTCCCATGGATTTTCTCCACCTCATTAGTTCTCCCGCAGGCCAGCTGCAGGATGAGACTGTCCGCACATGACGAGAACCGGAGGCCCCAGGACGCTCCCCACTCCCTCCCGGAGCCTGGGGACTGTCTGTTGCCACCAGACAGGGCTGTCACCCTGCAGGCCGCGTCTCCTGCCTTGCAGCTCACAGATGGCTGGCAGGGGCCTTGGCTCGACACAACATGGGAGCCCCGAGGTGCCCGCAGACGCGGGGGTACCCGCCCCCTACCAGAGGCCCTGCCTCGGACAGTCCCGGACCCTCCCTCGCTCCTCCCGGGAGACCACATGCTCGGGGCAGAGCGTCCACACCTAAAGCTCCTTTTCTCCTCCATCCCGACCCAGAAGGGCACACGGTTCGGGGCCCTGACACGTACCCAGCTGCCGTCAAGCTGCCATACGACAGTTGGACGTTAGAATGTTGTCTCCCGAGATGCCTGCATCTGGGGTGGAGAGGGCTACAGTGAGTTCTTCCAGAACCTTTCATGGCCACAGCAGGGAAGCACTCTAGTCAGTCTGAATACCAACATCTACTCTGGGATCATTACAACAAGCATGGCTGACCTGGTCTGTAACCCTGTGCTCTCTCTAAGCCCCTGGGGGTCTCCAACCACACTCCCCTCCAAAAAGGAATTTGAAAGCATTGAGTCCAACAGAGCTTCAGATCAACATGAGATACCAGGCTCTAGACCTGAGAGGCCGTCACTCCAACCAAAAGCAAAGAGGTTGGATGTGAGCTTGCCTTTGCGCTTCCCTGGTAGCTCACATGGTAAAGAAACTGCCTGCAAAGCAGGAGACTGAGGTTTGATCCCTGAGTCTGGAAGATCCCCAGAGAAGGAAATGGCAACCCACTCCAGTACTGCCCTCTGGATAATTCCATGGACAGAGGAGCCTGGCAGGCTACAGTCAGTCCATGGGGTCACAACTGAGCGACTGACACTTTTTCACTTTGCCTTGTTCAACTTTGGGATACATTAACGAGTGGTGGTGCTCAGTCGTGTCTGACTCTTAGTGACCCCCATGGACTGTTGCCCACCAAGCGCCTCTCTCCATGGAATTTTCCAGGCAAGAACACTGGAGTGTATTGCAATTTTCTCCTCCAGGGGATCTTCCTGACCCAGGGATCGAACCTGAGTCTTTTGCATCTCCTACATTGGCAGGCAGATTCTTTACCACTGCACTACCTGGGAAGTCCATTTTAACAGTGGATAAACCACACGACTAAACAGTCCCTTCAAGCTCAGGAAGCTCAAGCTGGGAACTGTGGCTGCAGGAGCGGGGAATAAGTGAAACCATAGTCCTTGACTCTAAGAAGCCAGGAAAATAACAAATAAATCCACACAAAACAGTTATCTATGTGAGTAGCTCCCAACCCTTGTCCATCGCTGGTTACCGTGGGTACCAATCCGGTTTTCAGCCCCAAAGGGAATGATGGTGACTGTGTACCCTCGCTCTGGTGAACAGAGAAGACACAATAAATATTTGTTGAGTAAATGAGATGTGACCTGCATTTTTTAAAGACTTAATTTTTATAGTGCACGCTCCCAGGCAAGACTTCTAGAATGCCATCTCACAACACCTCCAAGCACTAAATTAATCAAAGAAGTTGAGTGCAGCTGCTGCTCCAGGAGGCTGGTGAGACTGGAGGGGACAGGGCTGGCATGGGACTTGCAGAAGGGCCCACCCCGAGGAGGTCTCTCCCCCCAAAATGCTCATTCATTCTCTTCTCTTGAGGATGCTTCCCCATCTTTGAACCCTTCTGGGACCAGACTGCGGCACTTCTCTGGTGGCTCAGGCAGTAAGAATCTAAGCCAAGTGCAGGATACCGGGGTTTGATCCCTGGGTTGGGAAGACCCCCCGGAGAAGGCATAGGCAACCCCTTCCAGTATTCTCACCTGGGAAATCCCATAGACAGAGGAGCCTGGTGGGCTACAGTCCATGGGGTCACAAAGAGTCAGACACGACTGAACAACTAACACACTCGGTGGTTACTACTCAGCTGGAAACCAGCGCCACACCCATTAAATGTTGAGAGTTTTACAAGGGAGATCATTAATGGCTGGAAGACTAAGGCCGGGATCCCACAGAGCAGTGAAAGCTGTTATATACAGACAGAGAGGAAAGAAGGCATTTACTTTCTTCTGGCTGACTCAGGCTGCTTGCAGGATCTCAGTTCCCCTACCAGGGATCGAACCTGCGCACCCTGCATTGGGAGCACAGACTCTTAACCACTGGACTGTCGGGGAAGTCCTGGAGAAGGCACTCTTGATGGGATACCGGTTTAAACAAAGCCCAGAGACAGAAACTAGGGGAAATGTTTGGCTATTAAAAGTTGCTCCATCATGTCTCATTCTTTGTGACCCATGGACTATACAGTCCATGGAATTCTCCAGGCCAGAATACTGTAGAGAGTAGCCGCTCCCTTCTCCAGGGGACCTTCCCAACCCAGGGATCGAACCCAGGTCTCCAGCATTGCAGACAGATTCTTTACCAGCTGAGCCACAAAGGAAGCCCAAGTAATGGAGTGGGTAGCTTATCCCTTCTCCAGTGGATCTTCCAACCCAGGAATCGAACTGGGGTCACCTGCAATGCAGGCAGAATCCTTACCAACTGAGCTATCAGGGAAGGCCTATGTTCAGCCAACTGCATGGAAATGGGCTGAGTCACAGCAGGGAGGGTTTAGACACAGCTTAAGGATTCCACTCGAGATCATCTGCAAAGTCTTGTCAACACGGACCCTACACCCCTACATCCCATGGTAGACTTTAATTATATAAAACCTTGGACCTTAAAAAAAACAGAGTCATACAGAAAGTCCCTGGCAGTTCAGTGGTTAGGACTCAGCACTTTCACTGCGGTGGACTGAGTTCAATCCCTGGTTGGGGAAATAAGATTCCACAAGCCACTTGGTGCAGCCCAAAAAAGAAAAAAAAAAAAAAAATGAGTCATATATTTGTCACTCATTAGGAATATAAACTACTCAAGAGTCTGGAAACATCTCACATATTTTTTCCTACCCACCACAAAACTTCTTTCCCTGGGGGCAAAACCACTGAGAACTGTGTGTGTTTGCATTTTAAGTCCCTCAGTCTTGTCTGACTCTTTGTGACCCTTAGGACTTTAGCCCCTCAGGTTCCTCTGTCCACAGGATTTTTTAGGCGAGAACACAGGAGTGGGTTACCATTTCCTTCTCCAGGGGATCATCCTGACCCAGGGATCACACCAGTATCTCCTGTGACTCCTGCATTTGCAGGGGGATTCTCCACCTGCTGAGCATTCAGTCAGGAAATGCTGGAAGCTTTAGAGTCGTGGAGTGGCCTGGGAAACGGTGGGCAAGAATCTAGACGCAGCGGGTAACAAGGATGGGAAGAAGGGAAAAATATGACGTTCAGGGAACCATATGATTCACAGGGAGAGAAGTACAATCCTCCTGGTAACACAAAACTCGCCCCGATGTTAGGAGGTGGCATTTCCCGACATCACACTTGCCTCCATTCCCGGAACAGAGGAGGAACTAACAGAACTCAATAAAAGGCTTCCCTTGGGACTTGCCAGGTGGTCCAGTGGTTAAGAATCCGCCTTCCAATGCAGAGGATGCAGGTTCCATCCCTGGTCCGGAACCAAGATCCCGCAAGCCTTGGGGCAACTAAGCCCGAGTGCTACAGAGCCCTTGTGCTGTTACTGAGACTCCACACAGCCAAATAAATAAGTAAAAAGGTTTTCCTAGAGTCCCCACGGCACGCACGGGAATCAGAGCCTTTCTCACTAAAGGAAATTTGCAAATCCAACCTCGCCTTCCCTGGGGCTACAGTGGGTCTCACAGGGTGACCAAACATCCAGGTCTCATAGGACTGGTGGATTCCTTGGATGCAAGACTTTGGTTTCTTTTCTCTTTTTTTGCAAGTGAAATATATTTATCAGCCACTTAATAATGCTTTTCGACATTTAAGAAACTGTTTCTACGCGGTCCTGTACCAAGACACAGTCACACACACATGCTGCCTGCACAGTCAGAACTTACAGTCCGAGTGAGAACCAAGCAGGGTCCAGTGCGGGCTCCGTGGCATCCTCTACTAATAGGAAATTATTTTAAAATATAACAGGGATTGACACACACGCATCACCATATATAAGATACACAACCAACAAGGACCTACTGCACAGCACAGGGGACTCGACTCAAAGTGGAGTTTCAAAGTCTACTCAGTAGTAGACTTTGGGCTTTAACTGGAACGGTTCTGGGCAAACCAGCGCGAGTGGGTCTCTGCACACACACAACTCACATGAAGGAAAGCTGACTCTTCCTCACAAGTTCTGCTGGAAACTTCCCATCAGCCAGACTGAATGGTGGCTGCCACAATCCCTGACCCTCAGCAGCTTTAGGACCCCCGAAGGTCAAGGTCGTGCCTTGCTATCCCGTCAGTGACCTACGACTTTGCAGCCAGGGCTCCACCTTGCAGTGCCTGGGGGAGAAGCCTGGTGGAGACGCGGAATCTCAGGCCCTGCCCAGACCTACAAAATCAAAACCTACAGGTAACAGGACCCCCGGACATCTCTAGACACTCTCACACCCCAGAGCAGGAGGTCTGGGGATAAAGTTCCTTGCTTACGCAGTCCGTGGGTCTGTGCATATGCCGAATCTTTTATCTTTTCAGTATCAGGGTGTGTGTGTTGTGCACTCAGTCACTTCCGTCATGTCTGACTCTTTGCGACCCTGTGGACTGTAGCTCACCAGGCTCCTCTGTCCGTGGGATTCTCCAGGCAAGAATACTGCAGTGGGTTGCCATGCTCTCCTCCAGAGGACCTTTCCAACCCAGGGACTGAACCCGGGTCTCCTACACTGCAGGTGGAATCTTTACTGCCAAGTCACCAGAGAAGCCCCAATATCAGGAGAAACCATCCAAAAGTGGTATTGAGCAAATCACAGCTTTTTATTATGGGCAACAGCATTCCACTGCAGGAAGCCCACAGAGGATCCTGCTTCAAGGCTCATTTTACTTCCTCCCTTCAGTCTCTCCTCCAGATTTCAAGGAAGAGCCTACATGTAAAGCAATTATCCTCCAATTAAAAAATAAATTTAAAAAGTTTAAAAAGAGAGAGCCTACAATAGGCCGGAACAACATCTTCGATCCAGTGGTTGCTGGGTTCATTAGGCAGCACTTCCTCCACTGCATCACGGCTCATATTTTGTGCCAGATGATTCCTTTTTTTTTTTTATTTTTAATTTTTTTCTCTTTCGGCTATGCCACCAGCATGTGGGATCTTAGTTCCCTGACCGGCGTTCGAACCTGAGTCCCCTGCATTGTAAGTGCAGGGTCTTAACCACTAGACGACCAGGGAAGCTCCACGTGTCAGAGCATTCCCTGTTGGGGTGTCCAGTCCCTGGGAGGAGGTCCAGCAGCATCCCTGGCCTCGGGGCACTGGATGCCAGGAGCAGTCCCCTCCCAGCTGTCATGACCAGTAATGTTTCCTAAGGGGCAACAACAGTACCCAGTTGAAAATCATCTGAGACAAAGAGGAGACACTCTTGGGGCAGCGAGAACCAAAGGGAGAGATTAGGGCGCTTCTGCCTGCCAGGGAAGGCGTTCAAGTCTCGGAAACTAGGTCAGGCTGATCCCTGGAGGCTCCTGGAGAGAACCAGCTGGGTGCCCCGGGGCCCATCCCACATCCAGGGCGATGGCTGACCGGCTGACTGCAGCGACGCTAATGAAGACGAACAGCCCTGCTGCCCCCGGCTCGGCCGCCTGGCCCTCCACTCAGAGCTGCTCTTTATTACCATTTAACCGCAGACACGAGGAAGGCCTTTCTGCCTTTTTATTAGAGTGTCATGCTGAATGACATCAGAGGCTTGGTAACAGCACCGCTTAAGAAAAGAAAAGGAAAAAAAAAAAGACTGGATGGTTTACATGTGAATCACCAGAGTAAACCATCTGAATCTTCAGCCCCAAAACACAGCCTGAGACCCTGGCCCTGGCAGCTCCATCCCCTACCCTGGGCCGTGCTGTCCACTCTCTGAGTGACCCCAGGAAATGTGGGGACAGAAGCTCCCATCTCTACCTCCAGGCCCACCTGAGCCGCACGGTCCCTCAAGAAATGCAGAGAAGATTCATGACTCTATCTTGTTGATATGAAGATGCATGAGGGCAGAGGGGATGAATTGTGAGATTGAGATTGACATATATACACGATTGATACTGTGCATAAAATAGATGGGGCTTCCTTGGTGGCTCAGATGGTAAAGAACCCGCCTGCCAACGCAGGAGACTGGGGTTCGATCCCTGGGTCAGGAAGATCCCCTGGAGGAGGGCGTGGCAACCCACTCCAGCCTTCTTGCCTGGAGAGTCCCCATGACAGAGGAGCCTGATGGGCTACTGTCCATGGGGTCGCAAAGAGTCGGACACGACTTAGCTGAACAACAACAACAACAGAAAACAGACAACCAGGGAGAAGCGCTGGACAGCGCCGGGGACTCTGCTCAGTGCTCGTGGTGACGCAAACAGGAAGGAAACCCAAGCAGAGAGGACACATGCACACGCGTAGCTGAGTCGCTCTTCTCATCACCAAAAGCTCACACAGCATCGTAAAGCAACGACAGTCCAATAAAAATGTTTTAAAGGAGAAGAAGATGCAGGAACCAGCACCCCACCCGCAACATGGCCTCTGGGAAATCCGATTCATCTCGCAAGGTCACAGCTGCCGAGAGTCACGTGGCAGGTGGGAAGCAGCCGTGACAGCCTGATCAGGCTTAGGCATAACGTTCTCCCTAGGGTCTTGGACGTTGGGAAGAAGCAGAGCGGGGCTCTTTCGGCCCCTGGGAGATAGATGATCACAGAGCACAGGTGAAGAGGTGGGGAGTAACATTCCCGAAGGAGGCAGAGGGGGCCAGTCCTATATCCACACTGAAAGTGTGGTCCCTGGACCAGCAACAGCATCCTGCATGAATGTAGATGCTCAGGCCCCACCCCAGCCCTACTGAGCCAGCACCCTGGGGATGGGTATCTGGCAGCCTGGGGTCCCGCCAGCCCTCCAGGGCATCTGATGATGTGGGTGAGCCACTCCTCTGCATTTCCGGTTTAAATCAAGAGATTAGCACCAATCGTTTTTCTTTCTTTTATGGATTCTTGTAAGGAATGCTACATTAGCAACACGCTAGATGAGGACTAAACTGTACAAGAAAAAAAGATGCTGCCTAAATACACTGACCTGAAAAGCCAGATGTGAAGAAGTTTCATGAAATGGTGCTTCCTCCAATTATCTTTAATTATATTCCCTTATATCTATTTATAACGTATCTATTTATGTATATGTATATTTTCCTTCAGGGCTTACCTGGTGGCTCAGCAGTAAATAATCCATCTGTCAATGCAGGAACCATGGGTTTGATCCCTGGGTTGGGAAGATCCCCTGGAGAAGGAAATGACAACCCACTCCAGTATTCTTCCTGGAGAATTCAAGGGACAGAGGAGCCTGGTGGGCTATAGTCCATGGGGTTGCAAAAGAGTTGGACACCAGTGGGGACTAAACAAGAACAATATTTTCCTTTACGTGTATGTAATAATAGAAAACAAAGCATAGATGAGTTCTTTTAGTAAGTAAAACTTTAAAAATCTCTAATTGGGAGAAGGCAATGGCAACCCACTCCAGTACTCTTGCCTGGAAAATCCCATGGACGGAGGAGCCTGATGGGCTGCAGTCCATGGGATTGCTAAGAGTCGAACATGACTGAGCGACTTCACGTTCACTTTTCACTTTCATGCATTGGAGAAGGAAATAGCAACCCTCTCCAGTGTTCTTGCCTGGAGAATCCCAGGGTCGGGGGAGCCTGGTGGGGTGCCAACTATGGGGTCGCACAGAGTCGGACACGATTGAAGCGACTTAGCAGCAGCAGCAGCAGCAAGTCTAATTAAGCAAGTCATATAGTTTAGGGCAGTGTCTTTTTCTTTCTCAGTGGTTCACAAAATGGTGCCTCCTCGGGTTGACGGAGCCTTTGATTTAATAAAATGCATATTCTCTTAGCTAATGTTGCTTGGTCTAACTGAAATCTCTTGTGACACAGTTGAATCCTTTTCTTCAGCAAGATAGACTGTAGTTAGTCACCATCTTCAATACAGGGATGTGTCCTGCATTCAGTGATGATGAACGAGCCTTTTCTCAGCTTTATTTTCCTTCGAGAGGCTCTTCCTCTGGACCCTACATCAGTCGCAATCCTCCTGGCATCACCGTGACCTTCCTCAGATGCTCCTCGTCAGTTACAGAGCATCTGCATGAAAGTATGGGGTACACAGGCTGGGCTGGACATCTGGACAACAGGTGTGCTGCTTGCAGAGGCCGGCTCCAGCCCTTGAGAGTGAGTTCAGGGTGTCTGCGAGGGCTTCCCTGGTGGCTCAGAGATAAAGAATCCGCTTGCAAAGCAGGAGCCATGTGTTCAGTTTCTGGGTCAGGAAGATCCCGTGAAGGAGGGCATGGAAACCCACTCCAGTATTCCTGCCTGGAGAATCCCATGGACAGAGGAGCCCTCACAGTCTAGGGGGCTGCAAAGAGTCGGACACAACCGAAGCAACTGAGCAAGCAGGCGAGCGAGGTTATCTTGGAGGGCCTGTGAACTCAGAGACAGAGCATCCTCTAGGCCCTGGCACCCCAGAATTCTCAAAGAAGTCAGCAGGCACATCAGCACAAGAAGCAGCCCTCGGGGACATGCAGGCTGCCGGCCCACAGCCTCTGGACCTTTCGCCCCGAGTTCTCTCGCGGGGCCTGTGTAAGCTCTGAGGTCCTTCGGTAATCTGACAGGAATTGACTAGAGGCTAAAATAATTGCTTCACGGTCAGATCAAAGCAAGCCAGAGGGAAAAGGGACAGGAGCCTGGTGGTCGACTTGTCACAGAGAGCAGCAGTGGGCTGAGCCCTCTGGCCTGGCTTCTGGAAGCAAGCCAGGCCTGGAAAGAGAGACAGGCCCTTTTTCTTCAGGCACCGGAGAATTAGAAAGTTCAGCTGCAAAGACGGCCTGAAGGAGGCATCAAGCGGAATAGGGGCTTGGTGTTGAGCACAGTCCAATACGGTGGGCTGTGTACACTTAAGAGGCGACGGGGCAACCCTCACTGATTGAAAGAGATGTGGATAAGGCTGTGGATCTTGAGATCAGCATGCTGCTAAGTTGCTTCAGTCATGTCTGACTCTGTACAACCCCATAAACGGAAGCCCACCAGGCTCCCCCGTCTCTGGGATTCTCCAGGCAAGAACACTGGAGTGGGTTGCCATTTCCTTCTCCAATGCATGAAAGTGAAAACTGAAAGTGAAGTCGCTCAGTCGTGTCCGACTCTTAGCGACCCCATGGACTGCAGCCCACCAGGCTCCTCCGTCCGTGGGATTTTCCAGGCAAGAGTACTGGAGTGGGGTGCCATTGCCTTCTTGAGTTACACTATTACAATCATTGATCATATATCGAACTATTCGTGTAATTAGTGAAGTTGCTCAGTCGTGCCAGACTCTTTTCGACCCCATGGACAGTAGCCTGTCCTCCATCCATGGGATTTTCCAGGCAAGAGTACTAGACTGGGTTGCCATTAAGCATCTGCCTGCAATGTGATAGACCTGGGTTTGGTCCCTGGGTCGGAAAGATCCCCCAGAGAAGGAAATGGCAACCCACTCCAGTACTCTTGCCTGGAGAATCCCATGGATGGAGGAGCTTGGTGGGCTACAGTCCATGGGGTCACAAAGAGTCGGACATGACTGAGCGACTTCACTTTTACCTTCACATATCGAACTATACATTTGATCAACTGCTTCAAGTCTAGTCATCATTTCCATTGAAGGCTCAGTCATATACTTGGTAACACAAGAAATAATAATCTTGTGGAACAAGCAAGGGATCGGCATAAAAAAACTTAAATAACTTGCAGCATGCAACTTCTTTGTCTTCACTTGTGGAGGGGGTGGAGAGGAGGGGTGGTCGTAGCGCTGCGTTTGGTGGGCTGTGCCTTTCCTACGAGAACGAAAGCTCCAAAGCAGAGTGCTCAGCCTTGAATCACCGCCCCCAAAGAAATGAACCTGCGCTGGAGGTGGCTCAAAAATAAATCTGCTTAATTTACCGATGAATCCATCGGCTCAGAGCCCTCCTTCTAGCTTAGACCACCTCGGGGAATGTGTCTAAATTACATACGACAGCTAACATGCCACCTTGCACGAGGTCACGCTTTACACACTGAACCCTCGTGTGATGTCTCAACAACTGATGACGCTGGTGGCTGACACCGTGCTCATGCCCCCACACTAAGGACCGCAGCGTCTAGGCTGGCAAGGTCTTCTGACTGAGGATAGCTGCCTGGGGAGACGCCTGGGGGAAGCAGGCCACCAGTCCTTCCCTGTGTCAGGGCAGAGTCACAGCAGAAAATCACCTCCTTGGCTTATCTAAGTCAGTGGCTGAACCCAATCAGTGCTCCTCTGCTGAGCTGGGGGGTGTGGCACACCAGATATACAGAAGCAGCCCGTATAGCCTTCCCCGAGGTGGACGTGTGGCCTCTTCTTGAACCCCACCTGTGACAGGGACCAGCCTAGGGAAAGTGGTACATCTCCCCCCATAGTGTTTCCTCCCAGCAGCCTGGTCTCTGGCACCTCCTACATCTCTTTCCTGTGACCTAAAGGCAGCATTCAGGTCATCCCAATTCTTCCTTCCTCCAGCTTAAATACAGGCATTTCCCACTGTCCTCCTGACGACCTGGCCCAGGTCCCTCCCCACCTACACCGTCCCCTCGGGTGTGGCTGGGCTGAGCGCACGCACACTTTCCGGGAGCCCCTTGGGCCACAGAGCTCTCTGTGTGCAGCCTCTGCATCTTCTTAGCTTCTACCTCGTCCTTTCCCAATTTGGAAAATACCAAAAACAATAAAAAATAAAAAAATCACCACATATGTTTATGCATATATGTTTATATATGTACCTGCCCCACTCCAGTATTCTTGGGCTTCCCTGGTGGTTCAGACAGTAAAGAATCCATCTGCAATGCAGGAGACCTGGGTTCAATCCTTGGGTCTGGAAGATCCCCTGGAGAAGGGAAAGGCTACTCACTCCAGTGTTCTGGCCTGGAGAATTCCATGGACAGAGGAGCCTGGCTACAGTTCTTGGGGTCGCAGAGTTGGACATGACTGAGCAACTAAGCACAGCACACCACATGTATGTATACAAACACCCATTTACACATATATACATATGTACATGTGTGTATATATATATGTATATATATAGTCGTGTATATATGTAGAAGATTCGGGTTCAATCCCTGGGTCAGGAAGATCCCTTGGAGAAGCAAATGGCAACCCACTCCAGTTTTCTTGCCTGGGAAATCCCACGGACAGAGGAGCCTGGCGGGCTATAGTCCAAGGGGTCACAAAAGGGGTCACAAAAGACCTGGACACGACTGAGCAGCTAAACAACAACAACAACAGCTAATGTACCAGCGTGCCGCAGAGAAGCGTGGGGTTCCGCGGTGGAGGGCCTGAGCCCTCTTACGGACGGCGCCTCTATTTCCCCACCTGAAAAACAGGAGACTCAGAGCTGCCAGGAGGCAGACGCTGAGCACAGACCCGAGCCTCCTCTTTATTTTATTCAAGTTTTTTTAAAAGACGCTTACTTAAAATTTATTCTTATTTATTTACTTTTTGGCCACGCCACACAGCATGTGGGATCTTAGTTACCCGACCAGGGATGGAGCCCATGACCCCTGGGATGGAAGCTTGGAGTCTTAAGCACTGCACCACCAGGGAAGTCCCTGCCCCCACTCTTTAGATGGAAGCTAGTCTGTGCAATTCCATAGGTTCTGTGTAAGCCACTTCCCTCTCTCTCTCATCTAACCACCAACTCCCCTTCTGATTCACCGCTCTTCGGGGCCCTTTTGTCTTCCTCCTGAGCCTTCTTGGTCTCCTGACCACGCTCTTCTTTCTGAACCTGACAGCAAATCCTTTTGTTGTTTTAATAGAAGTAGAGCTGATTACAGTGTTGTGTTAGTTTCTGCTGTCCAGCAACATGGTTCACTCATACACACACACACACACACATATTCCTTTCATATTCTTTTCCAGTATGGCTTATCACAGGAGATGGAATATAGTTCCCTGTGAGATACAGGAGGACCCTGCTGTTCATCCATTTGTATATAATGGCTTGTGCCCACTAACCCCCACGCCCAGCTCACCCCCAGCCCCCACCTCTTGGCAACCCCAGGGCTGCTCTATGTCTGTGAGTCTATTTCTGTTTCACAGATAAGGTTGCTTGCGTTGTGTTGTAGATTCCACGTAAGTCCTGTCATGTGATAACGGTCTTCTCTTTCTGACTTACTTGGCTTAGTACGATCGTCTCTAGGTCTGTCCATGTGGATCCTGACAGCCCATCTTTACATGAAGGCCCCCTTCCCTCTGTTTTGATCCACACCTGCCTGGGATGTTGCCCCAGTGGGCAGCTCTCAAGCCCCACCCCGCTTGCCCGAGCGTCAGGTCCACTTGGTGAAAGTCTTGTTAAAATCCCAGAACATCTACCAGCCAAGGAAGCCAATGCAGAAAACTGATGTGTAACCCAGCGCAGCTTCCCTGAGGCACACAAACCAGCTACAGCATAACCTACTCCAGTAACACACCCTGGGACTGGCAGTAAGCTAACAAGCCTCTGTTTGAAGTCTTTTCTTTCTTTACTATTTGGAAGACACAGACAAAAGTGAATGTCCCTGGTCTTTTGCCATAATCTCCCTTCCTTGTGTTCTTCCAAAATCTTCGTGTGTGTGCTCAGTCATGTCCAGCTCTTTGTGACCCCATGGACTACAGCCCACAAAGCTCCTCTGTCCATGGGATTCTCCAGGCAAGAATACTGGAGTGGGGTGCCATTTCCCTCTCCAGGGGATCTTCCTGACCCAGGGATCAAACCCGAGTCTCCTGGGTCTCCTGTGTTGGTAGGCAGATTCTGTACCACTGAAGTGAAAGTCCCTCAGTCATGTCCGACTCTGTGACCCCATGGACTATACAGTCCATGGAATTTTCCAGGCCAGAGCACTGGAGTGGGTAGCCTTTCTCTTCTCCAGGGGATCTTCCCAACCCAGGAATTGAACCCAGGTCTCCCACATTGCAGGCGGATTCTTTACCAGCTGAACCACAGGGGAACCTCCTTTACCACTGAGTCACCTGGGAAATGCCATCCTTCCAAAACCCTACTCAGCAAATCCCTTCAAATTGCATCCACACTTCTCTGAGCCATGAGCATAGCTGTTCAGTCATGCCAGCCAGAATTTGTTTTATTCCTTGGCGATTTCTGGAAATGACTTAATCCCCGTCTCCAAAACCCACACCTGAGCCTGCACTTCCATAAGCAAAGATCTGAACCTATTGCCACCAAACTGCTAACCCCCAACCCCAAATCCAGAGCCCAGAGGCAAAGGGCAATGCGTGCGTGCGTGCGTCCATGCGTGCGTGTTCAGTCACTTCGGTTGTGTCCAACTCTCTGTGACCCTATGAACTGTAGCCTTCCAGGCTCCTCTGCCCATATGATTCTCCAGGCAAGAATAATGGAGTGGATTGCCATGCCCTCCTGGTTGGGATCTTCCCAACCTAGGAATTGAACCCATGTCTCCAGCACCTCCTGCACTCCAGGTGGATTCTTTACCCACTGAGCCACCAGGGACACCCCAACAGCAACACAATTAGCCACAAACAACCAAAAGCACAGGCTCTGCCAGTGAGGAGGCTGGCATTGGAACTGAACAGGACCGGAGCTGCTTTATGACGATTTTTCCACGGGGTGCAGTGACCTTTCGATCTATGTTTATTTGGAAATGACCTTTAAGCAGCAATCAACAAAAATGAAATGCTTCAAAGGAATAAATTAGATAATGCAGATGTTCCCCAGTGGTAAGTTATGCCTGAGGAATATGAGGGAGCATAAAAGCAGCTTCGCCCTGGGAAGCCACCATCCAGTCTGTTCATTAGTCTAATAAGTGAATACAGAGTTCTCGAAGCCCTTGTCAATCAGACCACTGAGGACTTGAAGCCAGGCTGACCTGGGCAGGAAACATGATTATTTCCAGAATGGAACCCAAACGACCAGTTGACATTTCAGTTTCATTCTGTCTGGAGCAGAGGGACCTCTGTTACTTGGATGCCCAGTAAGTGACGTGCCATCTTCCGGGGGAAAAACATCCCAAAGGTCTGGACCAGGTGGCATCCTGACGAGCTCTGCCAGGCCCCATCTGAGTCTCATTTCAGTGGAAGACGTCATTCACTTACATTAATGGACTCATTACTGAGCATCTAACGAACAGCGGGCTCTTCAGGAAGTGCTGGAGAGGCTTAAAGGCTAGAGAGAACGCAGCCCCTCGAGGTCCAGGCCGTGGGAGACGCCTGGGCTCTGGGCCAGGAAGGCAGGACCCCCCCCCCTCTCCGCCACCAGGCCATGGTTCTCCTCTCTACTGCGCATGGTTCTCCTCTCTACTGCGCCTGTTCCGCTCTTTCTCTCCCACCACCCTGTTCTGCTCTTTCTTGCTTATACTGAACCTTAACAATGACGGCGGTCTAGGAATCATCAAACTGTGACCCATGGAGTTTAATGAATCGCTCACTCTGAAGTAGTAGAAGCGTCTGAAAAGAGAAGCTCAGAGCCAAGGGCTCTGGCCTCCTCTGCATCTGATGAGAGAATCGGAGGGACTTCCCTAGTGGTCCAGGGGCTAAGACTCCACGCTCCCAATGCAGGGGTCCCAGGTTCAATCCCTGGTCAGGGAGCTAGATCCCGTATGCCCCAACTAAGAGTTGGTATTTCAGATCTCACCCCTACCCCCACTCCGAGGACAGCCAAGTCCCACCTCCACTTTTAAGAAGGACTGAGCGAGGTCCTTAGCCGCAACTAAAGGCCCCACATGCTACAATGCAGATCGATGACCCTGCGAGCCACAACTGAGATCCGGTGGAGCCAAGTAAACACATAATTTTTTTGAGAGAGAGAGAATCCTAGAAATCTTCTGAACTTCAATCCCAGGACAAATACCCCTTCCCTGCTCTGGGGCATTTACCAGGGGGACCCCTTGGGAGGACCCACCGAGGGAGAGGGTGGGTCCCTCTCCCCTGGACACCTCTCCTGGCTCACAACATCTGTCAGAGTCCCCAAGCAAAGGCCGCCTCCCTAAAGGGCCTCCACGGGGCAGATGTGAAGTCAGATCCTACCCCCACCCCCACCCCCACCCCTACCCCGAGGATGGCAGGGCCCCTCCTCCACCTTTAGGAAGGAAGAGGGAGGTCACAGGCTCAGGACATGTCCGCCAGAGGACCCTGCAGGGTCACAGTTGGGAACCAGGCAGCCCGGGATGGACGGGGCTCCGGGACTGCAGGAGGACTGACTGTGTTGATTCTCTTTGATTCAAGGTGATGTCTGGGGGTCGTGGGGGCTTCCCTGGGGCTCAGTGGTGAAGAATCCACCTGCGATGCAGAAGGCTTGGGTTTGATCCCTGGGTCGGGAAGATCCCCTGGAGAAGGCAATGGCTACCCACTCCAGTCTTCTTGCCTAGAGAATCCCATGGACTGAGGAGCCTGGTGGGCTATAGTCCATGGGATCGCAAAGAGTCGGACACGACTGAGCAACTAACACACACGCATACACACATACACATGGGCGTTGGGGACTGTATGAGGAGGGCAAGGGCTTTGCAAGATTCGGAAGGGGAGAGAGAGACTGCCTGGGCCCAGCCAGGAGGTGAAGGAACAGGACAGATGCTGCAGCGCCTGCCGCGGTCAGACAGCGCCTGGGAGTCTCGGCCTAATTCACGGGCTGCATTTCCCACCAGCTCGCCGGGAAAGTTGGGTCCCTGCTCTGCTTCTTGTAAATGGATGGACACTGAGTAACCCTCAAGCGACAAACATCTGTGATCCGTGCCTGAGTGCTAAGTCACTTCAGTCGTGTCTGACTCTTTGCAACCCTGTGGACCGTAGCCCGCCAGGCTCCTCTGTCCATGGAATTCTCCAGGCAAGAAGACTGGAGTGGGTTGCCATTCTCTTCTCCTGGGTGTCTTCCTTGACCCAGGGATTGAACTCACATCTCTTGTGTCTCCTGCATTGGCAGACGGGTTCTTTACCACGAGCGCCACCTGGGAAGCCCTATCTGTGACCCAAAACCATTGAAAACAGGTGCTCAAACGGAAATGGAGCTGGACCCTATGGTGCCCCTGTCCCCACGTCTTCCTCTGTCCTTTGTCTGTGGAAAAACTTCAGCTAAACAATACGTTTAACCAGAAAAATGAGAAAATGAAGGGACAACAGAAAATAGCCCAACAAGACCAAGTGATAACAGAGCAGTGGCTAAACAAAGCCAAAGACCTTCAGTTCTTCTTCAAGGCCTTGGATAATATTCTGAGCCATATCCTATGAGCTGTCTCAGAGACACCGAAGCCCCACCAGGTGGAGAAGGGAACCACGTGATGACCGGACTGCATTAGCTGTGAGTCAAGCTGTCACAGTTCTGAGAACTGGCCTCAGAGAGACGGAAACAAGCTGAGCCTGGGACTGAGGAGTAACTGTACTTAAAACAACGGAGATGACACCGACCAGACCACTGATGACCGATTTCAAGATGGCTCTCAGAGCTGACGGTGCTGTTTCTGCATGGAGCCCCCTCCCTCTGTCTATGAAACCTCCTGCTCCCTGACCGTCAGTGCGGGGAGTTTAGGGGGACAGGGAGTCAGCCTTGGGCAACTGTCTGCCCTCTTCCCGGATGGCCGGCCTCTGAAATAAAGCAAACTTCCCAGCAACCCTGCCTTTTTACCGGCTTTTGAGCAGCAAGCAACCAGACCCCTCTTTCGCTAACAAAACCACTCCTGAGCACCCAAGTTGACAGCAACATTACTCACAGTAACCAAAAGCTGGCTCTACCCTGGACGTCCAGCAACCAACGAACAGGCAACAGAATGAGGTCTGCTCTACCGCGAGACGCTATCTGCCCATGAAAAGGAGTGAAGTCCTGGGGCTTCCCTGGTGCTCAGTGGTTCCCCCTGTGCCCCACTGACCGTGGGGGGCACCGCACAGGTTCAGTCCCTGGTCAGGGAACTAGGATTCCACACGCTGCTCGGTGCGGCCACAAGATAAAAATAACAAACAACAATTTTAAAGAGGAATGCAGTACTGACACAACGTGGACGAAGCTTGAAAACACTATGCTCAGCGCCGGAAGCCAGACACCAGGGACCACAGGCCGTGCTGGAGCTTCGGTGTCAGCATCAGTCCTTCAGTGAATACGCAGGGCTGGTTTCCTTTAGGATTGACTGGTCTGATCTCCTCTGATGGTGCAATAGGAAAACTCGGTCTTTCTCTCTTGGGTGTCCCCCTACTACTCACACAGAATGCATGGCTTCTCACAGACGCTTCTGTCACCAAATGTGGGGGGCTTGGGGGTTTCCTTACCAAGCAAATCTCCCCAACCCCAGCTGAGTATCCTACAATTGAACTCAAGGCAGACACCATCTACCTGGACATGACACCAGGTCCCATAGGTTGAGGGCTCAGTCCCACGAGGGTAGGGACCCCACTTGAGACACAGATCACAAGCAGTGGGTCTCCACAACTTCTGCCTGACCTGGCTGCATGACCACCTCCCGCTTCGGGCTCATTTACTTTGCTAGAGCAGCTCACAAAACTCAGGGAACCATTTGGGTTTAAGTTCATTAAAGGATGTGAGAAAGGATACGAGTGAACAGCCAGAGGAAAAGCAGAGGGTGAGGTCTGGGGATGGGGGTGCCTGACCATGGGAGCTGGGGGGTCATTCTACTACACAGACGGGTTCACCCGCACGGACCCCCAGACTACCCACACGGACCCCCCAGACCACCCACACAGACGGGTTCACCCACACAGACCCCCAGACCACCCACACAGATGGGTTCACCCACTTGGATCCCCAGGCCACCCACACAGACGGTTCACCCACACGGATCCCCAGGCCACCTACACAGACAGGTTCACCCACATGGACCCTCAGACCACCTACACAGATGGGCTTACCCACACGGACCCCCAGACCACCTACACAGACCTCCAGATCACCTACAGAGGCGGGTTCACCCACACGGACCTCCAGGCCACCCACACAGACGGGTTCAGCCACACGGACCCCCAGGCCACCTACCACCAGGATTTTTATGGAGACTTCCTCATGTAGTCACGGTCAATCACTAACTCGGTTTCAGCCCCTCTCTCCTCTCTGGAGAAGCAAGGAGAAGGTGGCTGAAACTTCTACGCTTCCAGTCATGGTCTGGCCTTTCTGGTGACCAGACCCCTTCCAGGAGCCAATCAGGTGCCCACTCAAAGTCACCTCACGAGAAGGAAAGATGCTCTTAGTGGTTTTTTTTCCTACAAATTCTATTGAGGTATAGTTAATTTACAATGCTGTGCTGATTTCTGCTGTACAGCAAAGTGACTATACACGCATATGTATTCTTTTTCATATTCTTTTCCATCCTGGTTTACCACAGAACGTGGAGTACAGTTCCCTGTGCTCTACAGTAGGACCCTGCTGCTTATCCATTCTGTATATACTAGTTTGCACCTGCTAACTCCAAGCCCTAGCACTTTTGTCACTGAGGAATTCACAAGGTTTTCCAGAGCTCCGTGCCAGGGATGGGGTCATAAACCACATATGACAGCAAGTGATGCTTCCAGTGCTCTGATCGCCTAGGACACTGCAAGTCTCTCGGGAGCTCTGCGCCCAGAACCAGGAGGTGGAGACGAGCCTACGTGTTTTCTATCATCTCCCAGATGGTGAATTTTAAGTTTTCACCACCATTTTAAAAAGCTGTAGGCACGTGTACAGATAAATGTATAATGATCCATCTTTAATTTTATTTTGTAAATGGGCCCGTGAGAGGGCACATGTACCCATGAGGGCCTTGCTGGCTGACTTGGAGTGGGACCACCCGGGCAGGTGAGGCTGTGGACAGTGGCACCCTTGGGAAGTCTTGGGCTTCATCTGGTCTCCAGGAACCCATCAGCACAGATTGGAAAAGCGTTACATAGCTGGATGGGGTTGCAGAGGGACCATCCAAACAGGCTTATGAAACAAGAGTCATTAACAAGAAAAGTCAGCTGAAACGCTCTGTGCCAAGAACTAGGCTACCAAAAACGTGGACCAGAAAATGTCAGAAGCAATTCACAAATCACAGTGGATTTCTCCCGGAAGGCAAGGGGACCCACGAGGGACTGAGCAGGAGCCGGGGAGGCCTGCTCACCTGTGCCATTTGAAACTTTCAAGGGGAGGGAAAAAGCAGGGGTGAACTCGGTCCTCATGAACTTTTTAGCTCAAAGGTGGGCAAACTATAGCTCAGGGGCCAAATCTCTTCACCACCTGTTTTTTTGTTTTTGTTTCAGGGTTGTTTTGTTTTTTTTGGGGGGGGGGTGGTTTGGCCATGATGCACAGTATATGAGGATCTTAGTTCCCCAACCAGGATAAAACCTGTGACCCCTGCGGTGGAAGCAGACAGAGTCCTGATCACAGGACTGCCGGCAGATTCTCTCACCACCTGTTTCTGCAAATGAAGTTTTATTGGAACTCAGCCACGGTCACTCATGGATGGGCTGTCTAGGGCCATTTTTGCTGCAAGAAGAGAGTTGAGTATTTGCAACAGAAACCACGTGGCCCTCAAAGCAGAACGCTGGCTCTCTGGTCCTTTCCCGAAGTTTGCCGACCTCTGCTGTCTTCAGAGAACTGGGCATCCTGACTGCAGGGGAGGGTGTATGTTTCACCCCTTATTCCAAAGCCAACAAGGTTTCTGCTCCCTTTTTTTCCCCTTGACTGCTCAGTCAACTTCCAGCTGTGCCCTCAATGGCAGGGGAAATTCAGAGCTGAGGATAACACGGAGGCATGTGTAACTGATTCTGGAGGCCGATAGGGGCTGTCCATCTCCCTCTGCTTCCCCCAGCAGCTTTACCTTCCCGATGATGCACGGTTTAGGCTGATGTCAAGAGGCACCCACATTCTCAGAGCACCCCATCCCCAGCACCCCACCGACGGCAAGGTGCGGAGGCAGAAACAAACTCAGAGATGCTGGCTTTGTGGCCAGTGGTCAGACCAGGAGAGGGCTGTCCAGGCTTTCCCAGCGGATATCCAGGGGCAGCATGGTGGGGGTGGGGGGGGTGTTGAAACTCACTCTTTGGCCAAAGATCTGAAAGACTGTTGGAGTCTGCCTCTTGGGAAATGCCGAGGCCCCTTGAAGCTACTGTAACGGAGGGAATGCTTCCTGCGGACTGTGGGCCATGGCCTTGGAACTCCGGAAGCATGGAACTCCAAGACAGGGCGGCGGGGGCGGGGACGGGGGGGAGAGAGGTAAGCTGTGGCAGTGTAGTCAGTAAGAAACTGCCAACTGAGGAACCTCAAACCTTTCAAGAGACGAAAGAGGTAAAGACATTTTCTTCCTTAATGGCCAAAAGAGAGGTATAAGCGTGTACTATGAAACCGGAAGGGGGCCTCCCTGGTGGCTCAGTGGGAAAGAATCTGCCTGCCAATGCAGAAGGCAATGCAGGAGACGCAGGTTCCATCCCCGGGTCGGGAAGATCCCCTGGAGAAGGGAATGGCTGCCCACTCCAGTATTCGTGCCTGGAGAACCCCATGGACAGAGGAGCCTGGTGGGCTACAGTCCAGAGGGTTGCAAAGAGTCGGATAAGTGTACATGTTGATTTCCTCTCTTAGAAAATACTTCCTTCCTGTTCTTTGTAACATCTTGGCGTAAACACAACCAGTTGGCTCCAGGAATCCATTCTCTCCTTTCTCCCCTGTTAGAGAAATCCCAGGGACTTCCCTGGTGGTCCAGTGGCTAAGACTCTGAACTCCCAATGTAGGGGCCCAGGGTTTGTTCCCGGGTCAGGGGATGATATTCTACATGCCACAGCTAAAGATGCCTCAAGTAAGACCCAGCACGGCCAAATAAATAAATAAATAAAACAAGGAAACTCTAGCTCCTTAGCTGGGCACACAGCCACCCCAGACAAAGATTACATTTCCCAGGATCCACTGCAGCTATGCAAGGTCATGTGACTGCATTCTAGCAGAATTCGCCTAAAAGGAAGAAGCCAGCCCTTCCTCCTCTGCTTCCTCTTTCCTGCTTGTGGAGGTGCGGTGTGATGGCTGTCACCACAGCAGCTCTCTTGGAGCACAAAGGGACCTTGGGGATGAAAACAACCCCCAGCAGAGCTACAAGACCGGAGGAGGCGGGGTCACTAACACTGTGAGACTCAGGATCACCCTGGCCTCTTGTGGACCCTCTACCTAATTCAAGCCACGGTTCTTCTGGGTTTGCTAAACTTGGAGTTGAACTTAATCACAAGCGATGCACGACCTCAGCACCCAGAGCAAGCAGGTGCTTGCTTGAGAAGACTCAGGGAAAGTTTGTTGGAAGAATGCTTGCTGCATATCTAACCAACTTCCTGTCTTAGACTCTAGCCCATAAACTTTCTTCTTGCACTGACCGAAATAAAACAGAGTCAACACACTCACAAAGCCCTTAACCTAGGAACATCTGTATGTAGTCTTATACTTCTGGAGGGAAGGGGAGGATGACTGGAAAAAGAATATTCTCTTTTTATTGGATATCCCCTAGACATTGAGATTTCGAAGGTATACAAAGATGAGTTATTAATAATGCTGCATTGGATTAAATGAGCTAGAATTGCAGTAATACAAAAAATCAAAAGACTTCATCACAAAACTCCTACTATTATGTAAATGTACCACCACTTGGGAAAATGACTAAGGATAAGATTCATTATAAACAATGTTTCCATCCCAACCTGCACTGCCCTTTGAAACTTTCCATATCTGACCCAATTTATTAACTAAAAGAAACAAAAATCCCTTTAGAATTCTTTTCAGTAGCCTTCCATAGAATGTTAAGCTTAAATTACTCATAAATTACAAATAATGCAAATATACAGCATTCATTTTTAAAGCTCTGCAACTCTGAAAAAGTCTCTTGATCCTAAATGCATATCCCGGTGCTGCTACTATCATTTTATCACGTAAAGAAATGATCAGAATAAAGGTATGTGTGGTAAATACATGGAAACAAACGGTGGTGTGTGAATATCCATCAGAATTTTCAGTTGCATGCAATAGGAAAGAACTCTGATTTATTTAAACAGAAATAAAATTTATTAAATCATTACTGAGTTCCTGACAGAATCCTCAGGAGAAAGAGGCATGCAGAGCTTCCCTGGTGGCTCAGTGGTTAAAAATTCAGTTCTCAATGCAGGGGACACCAGTTCAGTCCCTAGTCCAGGAAGATTCCATGGGCCTCGAGGCAACAAAGCCCACAGGCCGCTTACAGTGGGCTTACTGAAGTGGGCAGGTGAAGCCCGAGTGCCTGGAGCAGCTTCTCTGCAACGGAGAAGCCACGGCAATGGGAAGCCTGCCCACCGCAGCGAGAGAGCAGTCCCTGCTCGCTGCAACTACCGTCAGCCCACACAAAGCAAGGAATCCGCAGCACAGCCGGAAAAAAAGAACCAGGTGCTATCCAATAATTACACCATAGAACTAAGGCAGTAGGGACAGTGGTCCTGCAAACGCCTCCCCAGGGCGTGGATGCTGCAGTCTGTACCAGCCCCCCAGACCCCTGGACAGCATTTGCAGACTCACTGCCGCTGTCCCTCCTGGAGCCTGGACATGGTCCCTGCTGTCGCCACCACCTTCTCCAGAATGGACTCAGCATGGCCCCGGCTTCTTTCTCTCACCAGCTTTTCATTCAAAGCCACGTGCACGTGCCTATACCTAGGGTTCCTCAGCCCATGGCATCCACGCCCCAGCTGCAGTGGAGGCCAGGAACTGTCATATCTGGTTACTCCAGAGGGGTGCTCTGTCTCATAAGGGAGACAGAAGGGTGACCACAGAGACCAGACTCCACCACTGTGTGATTTGGTTGGGGACCAGACACCATCACAGTGCATCATCACAGTGCGATTTGGTTGAATGTAATTTTATCAGGATGACAATCTGGTCCAAACCACTCTTCTAGCGTTTTCCCCAAGTATGAGTCATCCTGGAACACCCTGAAGTGGTTTTATAACACCTAATTTTTTCTACAATTCAATTTTTTTCTGCTTTGTGGTATTTACTCCTAATTTATTTCCAGCTCTGCATACAGAAGAGCAAAAAGTTAGAAACAGTCTTCACGTCCACCAATTCACTCAATAAGGATAGGTTACAAAGAAAACCGTATACCAACACAACACACAAATAGCTACATGGTTATTGCACTGACTTGGCAGATTTAACAACTGACAAGCGCTGCCAAAACAGCAAAGCAGGAATCACTGCAAGGAAGTGGGTTGAAAAATCTTTTTTAATTCTCTCCATTCCCAAACATTCAGACTCTTCTCTTATTACTTATTTTCTCTCTACGTCTACACAGTTTAGAAGTTTTCTCCCCTATTTCAAACTTCCCTGGTGGCTCAGACAATAAAGAATCTGCCTGCTATGCAGGAGACCTGGGTTCAATCCCTTGGTTGGGAAGATCCCCATGAGAAGGGAAAGGCTACCCACTCCAGTCTTCTTGCCTGGAGGATCCCATGCACAGAGGAGTCTGGCGGGCTACAGTCCATGGGATCACAAAGAGTTGGACACGACGGAGCAGCTAAGCACACTGCCCCTATTTCTAAAGAAACGTGTACGTGCTATAAGTAGGAAAATTCACAGGACTTCAACGCAGGGGACTTGGGTTCAATCCCTGGTCAGGAAACTGTATCCTTCATGCCCCAACTAAAGATCCCGCACACTGCAATACAGACTGAAGACACTGGGTGCCGCAACTAAGACTGAGTGCGGCCAAATAAATACGTATTTTTAAGTAGGAAAATACAGATTGGACAAATGTAAAAGACTGCCCATGGTCTTACGCTCAGTGACAAGTACCATCATCTTGAGGTCAGAGGCTTGGAGCACCGATTCTGAGTTTAAACTACTGGAGCTAAGACCCCCACGACCTGGACAAACTCCTTGAACTCACATGCTCCATTTTCTCCTTTGAAAAAGGAGAGTGTTAACATCTTTTCCCTCACAGGGTTGTTGTGCAAATTCAAAGACATCGGGTCTTCTGCCAAGCTGTGAGCAGACTCCTTGTGCCAAGTGAGTTTCTGAAACACTGGCTGTATCTCAGATCCTTGACCACGCACGGACCTAGTCATTCTTAGAAAAACAGCACATTTCATCAAGTCTCTATTACTGGACACCAAGAGTGTGTTAATTGCTCAGTCATGTCTGACTCTTTGAGACCCCATAGACTGTAGCCTGCCAGGTTCCTCCGTCCATGGGATTCTCCAGGCAAGAAAACTGGAGTGGGTTGCCATTTCCTTCTCCAGGGGATCCTCCTGACCCAGGGATCGGACGGGGATCTCCTGCAGTGCAGACAGATTCTTCACATTCTGAGCCACCAGGGAAGCCCTGGGCACCAAGGTGGTCTCTAAACTTAACAAGTATCCTCTCCACAGAACAGGAATTGCTGGCTTAAAAAAAAATTAACCAAAGATTTCAAAATAGGAAGGAAATCATGAAAAGAAAACACAAAAATCCTTTTTGAAAAAGTCTGTAAGATATTCTAAAACTGCCCCCATGCACATATCATCTCAAATGTGTGCCATATCATAGACTGCCCCTCTGCCACACACACACACAGAGTGCTCGGAGAAAATAATCTTCCCCCAAGCCAGCACGGGCTTCCCAGGTGGCTCAGTGGGTAAAGAATCAGCCTGCCAGTGCAGGAGACGCAGGAGACTCGGGTTCAACACCTGGGTCAGGAAGATCCCCTGGAGAAGGGAATGGTGACCCACTCCACTCCAGGATCCTCGCCTGGGAGAATTCCACGAACACAGGAACCTGGCGGGCTGCAGCCCACGGGGTCACGAAGGCTCAGACACACCTTAGCGACTAAACAATAACTCAGGATAGCATGCTTTGGGATCGCATCTCCTGTGATCACGTTCAGGAGCAGAGTCCTCCTTCGACCTGATCCGGGAAATGCCCCCACAGTGCCACTTGCCTGGAGTTTCACCGCTGAGGTCGGATCTGTGGGAAACTCATCTGGGGTTGCCCGGCAATGCCGGGGCCGGGCAGGCTGCCCCTGTGGGTTCTGCAGTCACCTGCTGGCCGGGGACCTGCCCAGCGCCAGCATGTGCAAACAGCAGCCTGGCACAGACAGGCTCCAGGGGGGATGATGACCCAACACCAGATGCCAGCGGGGGCGGGGCAGATGGAGCCCTTACAGGAGAGGCAAACCCCCGAGCCCAGCAGACCCACATTCCCGTGGTTGATCTGCAAGGCTCGTGCTGGCTGTCTACACTCCCCAGAAGACCACTCGTGTCTGGCACTGGGGCGGTGGGAGAAGAGAGAATGATAAACCCTCTCCGGACGTCTGTATTTCTCTCCCCTCCTTCCTCGGGCTCCTTTCCAGTCTAGGGCACTTTTTCCTGGTGACAGCTGGTGATGAAGATGAAGCTGAAACAGCGCCTGGACCACCTGCTTGCCGCCACCCCCCAGCACACCGTCCCCCCTCCCGAAGCACCTCTGGATCCTCAGAGCCCCTGCAGAGTCCCGTCCTGTTTCAACCCTGCTTCCTGTAAACCTAGTTCTGTTTCCACGTGGTGCTGGGCCCCTTCCACTAGCTTCAAGATGACACTACTCTCCCTGAACTTGAGGGATAGCCTAGGAGCTTTTTCTTCTGGCTCCTTCAGTGATCCTGGGGGGAAAAAACCCAGGCCTGGGAGTCAGAGTAGCTCCAATTCTGCGTTAATTGGCTTCAAGAATTAAAGAAAGTCCCTGATCTCTCTGGAATGCAGGTGGAAGTTCATTTCTCCCAGGAAGATAAATCCTGTGTTGTTCTAAGGATCGGATGGGATTTGGCAGCTAAAGCGACATCCCTGGGCCAAGCAGACAGCACGTAGCCCATATCTGTACACCTGTCCTCCTTCCCCCGTTCTCTGCACACTTCAGCGCTGATCATCTGTAAAGTGCTCATTCTGCCAGCCCTGGTGGGATGATCCAATGCAGGATTTTGAATACTACGTAAAAATATGGCTTTGCTCACAAGGTTCAGAAAGCAAGAGGGCTGTTACTCTGTCTCCTGTTTAACAACATCTAAATTGCCCTGCCTGGCTTCCTGTGTCCCTGTCACTTGTTAATTCAACAGAAATGCCCACACATCCAAATCCTTGAGAAGCAAATGGCTCCTTCAGCCTCTTGGACCACTCCTGGGATAAACTTTGAAAAATGCTCTATCAAAGGGAGCGATCTGCTGGGAAGAGTAGCCCCCGTGCTTCTGTCCTGGCAGGCTTTTACGATAAACTGTATTTGCCTGGAAACCAGATTTGTTCTTGGTTCCGAAGCCGCTCCTGTTTATTACCCCCAAATAAAACCATAACTCTCCCCGGTCACTGTGATCGGATGACATTTGCCAACATCAAGACAGAGGATGGCAAGGAATGGGTGCCAGCCTCTGGCTTTTACCAAGAGACTGGACAGGGCCTGTCTGTAGATTTCAGGAGGACATCTCTGCCAAGAGAAGAGAGGGACCCGGGGAAATAGCAGAGCTGCTGAGTTTTAAATTATCAGGGGGAATCTGGGTCTTTGGTTTTTTCACTGGCTATGCCAAGATTTTATCATGTTAACACAGAAGATGTCACACACACCCCCCAGCCCCCAATCCCCGGGAGGGGAGAAAGACAGGACGAGGGGAGACAGGGTATCACACACACCCCCAGCCCCCGATCCCCAGGAGGGGAGAAAGACAGGACGAGGGAAGATGGGGTATCACACACACCCCCGGCCCCCGATCCCCGGGAGGGAAGAAAGACAGGACGAGGGGAGATGGGGTATCACACACACACATCGGCCCCCGATCCCTAGGAGGGGAGAAAGACAGGACGAGGGGAGACCGGGTACTAGATGCAGTCGGTGAAGCACTTGCCCCCGGAGACTGTGATCTTATGGGGAGAACGGGGCGGGGGAGGCAGCTGGCTGGCGTGCATCTGAGATCCCTCCAAGCACGTGGGGCGCTAAGGAGAGTGAGGAGGCTGAAGAATCAGCCGCTGGACGCGCCCCGAGGAAGAGGCTGTGTCTGTACAAAGCTGCGCCATCCACGGAGAGGCCTGGAAGGCCATGCACAGTGTGTTTACAGAGGTTGGTCAGGGTTAAGAGGATCGCCCAGCATTTTTGTGTCTTTTTTTTTTTTTTAACTCTGGGCTCTTCTGTGTTCTCCAAGTTTTCTTCACTGAGTACGTAATTCTTTTTTATTTTTTAAAAAAATATCTTATATCTTAATGAGCACACAATTCTTTTGTGATTAAAAACAAATACTAATTTTTTCAAGAAAATATGTGCTCTTACGAGCATGATCACCATGAAGATGGATATGGGCAGGAGTGGCGGCTGGGAAGGAAGACAGCAAGCCCAATCTTTGAAAACATACGTTGGGGGCAAAACACAGGACTGGTTTTTCCCAGCATTTCTAGCCTCTCTCCAAAAGCCCCAAAGCCTCCATCCCCTCGGGGGGTGGTGCTATGAACTCAATGCCGCTCTCATCTCTTTTTAAAAGATATTTTAAAGGATTTTTAGTTCCGTTGTGGCACGTGGGCCTTCTCTAGCGGCAGGGAGCAGGGGCTGCTCTCCAGCTGTGATGCTCCAGCTTCTCACCGCTGCGGCTTCTCTTGTTGCCGAGCACGGGACCAACCGCAGGAGCCGTGGTGCGTGGGCTTAGTGGCTCCTTAGCACATGGAGTCTCCCCTGGCCAGGGATCACCCATGTCCCCTGCACTAGGCAGGCGAAGTCTCAACCACGGGACCAGGGCATTCCGTCTCATCTCTTCTTACGAGGATGCCAGTCATACTGGATTCGGGCCTACCCTAATGACCTCCTCTTAACATGTAAGAGGCTGATAGGCAAGCAGACAGTGGCCAGATCGTATGTAAGAACAGATCTCTGACCTACTGGTCTGTAGCCAGTCCAGGAAGCCAGCCCCTCGCCCTATAGAACCTAAGGCCTCTAAAACCTTGACCGTGGCCCTGCTTGCCTCTCTTTCCCCCATATCCACTCCATTCTGCTTCCCCCAAAGGGGCCCCCAGCCTACGGCCAGAACTCGGACTGCACGATGGTCAGAGCACCTGCTGGGCTCCTCCATTTGTGCTGATACCGCGCAGAGCAGGCGAGCCCGAAGCCAGGCACGCTTGCCTTTACACTCGGCGTGCGAGCGTGCTGCCTCATACGAACAGGTGCTTGATAATATGCGGTGAAACCTGCCAGGCCAAGCATGTGCCTCCCGCTTTGTCCGCCCGGAACATTCTCCTCCTTTCAGACCTCATTCCAGGGTGGCCTCAGAGTCGCCTGATAAAGGTTCCTGACCCCTCCCGCACCCCAGGCACAGGCAGGATTCCCCGAATATTTTGCACACGTATCTGTCTGTCCCCCTAGACAGTGAGCTCCCTCAAGGCTGGGGTGTGCCTTTCATGTCTCTATCTCAGCAAGAACTACAGCAGCTGGAACTGTACTGAGTAAATGCTCCAAAAATGTTTGCTATATGGATGACTTCTGGACCAGAAGTGCTCAGATTTTTTCTGTTTCTTCCACATCTGCACCTACATCCCTCTGACGCCCACAGGAACATCCCACCTGGATGAGCTTCTCCAAACTCCACGGAGGAGGAGCCCCAGTTGCTGCCCGAGTCCACCTTTCCTCCCATCTCTTCCATCTCCCTCTCCCTCCCTCCTTCTCTTCTGTTCCATAGATGTGACATTTACCACCTCTAAAGAATCGCTTTCCAGCCATATGCTTCCCTCTCCTCATCACTGGCTCCCTCCTCTTCTCAACTAAGCTGCTGACTGGGCTCCCATCTCTCCCCTGCTCTCTCCACGCCTCCTCCCTCCTCAACACGCTGCCATCTGCCTTCTGCCCACACTGCCTCCCAAGGCACCAGTGACTTTCGGATGTTAAATCCGACGTTCACCTTTCAGCTTTCCTCTTCCGTCACCTCCTTCCTCCACCTTCCCTCCTGGGAGACCCTGCTCCAGTCATCCAAGACACCACCCGGCTCCCTTCCTGCTTTTCCCCCTGTTTCTCTTGTCTGTGTGTGCATCTCCATCACTCTCTCTTTCCCCCATTTCTCCCCTCCACTCCTCTCTCTTTCTCTAAAAGGACTCATCTCTCTCTCTCTTTTTTTTTAAATTTGGCTGGGCTGGGTTTTAGTTGCAGCTTGCGGGATCTAGTTCCCTGACCAGGGATTGAACCTGGGCCCCCTGCATTGAGGGCATGGAGTTTTAGCCACTGGACCACCAGGGAAATTCCAGGACCCATCTCTTAAACATTGGCATTCTCCGTTGTCTTCTTTTCTCATCCTTATATTCTGTCTGGATGACCTTATTTTCTCCCACTTCCAACTATTGCCCTTGGATAACAACTCCCAAGTTGACATGACCAGCTCCATTTCCTTTCCCCGAGGCATCTAGACTCATAGATCAAACCATTGACAAGACATTCTCTCTATCATCCCATAGGCACTTCACACTCAGTTCAGGCAAAACAGAACTCACTCTCTTATGTCCCCAGCATGTTCTCCTCTATCAAGTTCCTGAAGCCAAAAATCTGGGGACCCAGAGTGGGCAGCAAGTCATCCCAGGGGTTGGGACCAAGCAGTGAGCTGATCCCAGCTCAGTAACACTTAGCTAACCAAGTCAATAGCCAAGTCCAGAGCTAACCAAAGCACTAATACTTAGCTGACTAAAAATAATCAAACAAAAACTAAAAACATTCACACAGATAAACAAGCAAAACAGAACTGAACAAATGAATAAAAAACTCAAGTGCAGACCACCTGGAAGGACATCTGCTTACATATGGCAGGAAACACGCGCAGTTTTCTCGTGTCTCTTCCAAATTCCTCCAAAATGACAGGAAAGAAATTCCAAAATGCAAAAAGTGTGTAAGTAGAAAAAGAATGGCAGATGAAATGACGACAAACGAGAAAATGCCAAGAAAAATCTGGAAGTTGGAAAACGGACTGGGAGATAACTGACTTTGCAGAATAGAGAGGAAACATGACCTTGAAGGAGTAAAGCCAATCAGAGAGGAAGCCAATTCATGCAGCAGAACTCCAGAAAGATCCAGGACTTGGAGGCTCCAGTTAGGATTGGAAAGAGGATGGTCGAATGACTTGGTAAGAAGTGGTCACAGTGGGTGAGGGGCTCAGCGGGTGAAGGGGATAAATTACATGGTGATGGACGGTAATTCGACCTTCGGTGGTGATCGCTTTGCAATGTACACAGATGTCGAATCACAATGATGTACACGTAAAACATATACACTGTTATACACCAATTTTGCCTCAACTTTAAAAATGAATCACTACTTCTCTTAATCTTTATTTTAATTGAAAAAAAAGAGAAATAGATCCTTAGATCCATTCCCCACACTTCCTTACTCCAATTTAATTAAATTTTCAGAATACTGGAGTGGGTAGCCTTTCCTTTCTCCAGGGGATCTTCCCAAGCCAGGGATGAAACCCAGGTCTCCCACGCTGCAGGCAGATTGTTTACCGGCTGAGCCACCAGGGAAGCCCTGTGTTTATTCTGCAAAGTGGCTGAAACGGCCAAGTTCTGGACTCGGGGACACTGGACCCACTGGAAGGCGGGCTTAGGGTACAAAACTATGAAGAGGGAGGTGAGATGCACAACCACACACTGAGGGTGAAACTCTAGCCCGTCTCCTCCTTCGCTCTAGCAGCGCTGTCAGCCGGGTTTATAAAGCGCCAAGATCCAAGCTTTGGGGATTCCTGGGAAGCAAGCAGGCCTAATGAAAATGGTCTACAGATTAGGGAGGCTCCCCAAGCAAGTGACCTGGTCCCCACCTGACCCTCCTGCAGGGAATCCACCAATCAACAGCCACACCTGTGTGCAAAGACCCTCCAATACACACCATCGTGTTTCACTCTCAAACACAGTCAAATATCACCAAGGACATCTGCAGAAAGACTCGAAGGATAAAAATAAGATAAAGGACTTTGAAGGAAACAGGCAAGCAAGAATTAGAAGGAAACTAAAAAAAAATAAAATCTATAGAAATTTGAGACCGAATATTACATCCATGAAACAAGAGCAGAAAGTTATAAAAAGAGAACGCTGATAGATTAGAACAAATGTCTAGGAATTAGAAATACAACCGTTGGGACTTCCTTGGTGGTACAGTGAATAAGAATCTGCCTACCAATGTAGGAGACACGGGTTCGATCCCTGACCCAGGAAGATCGCACATGCCCCGGAGCAACTAATCCCCTGTGTCACAACCACAGATCCCACAGAGCCTGGAAGCCACAGCACTGAAGTCCTGCAACAAGAAAAGCCACTGCGACGAGAAGCCTGAGCACGCCAACGAAGAGCAGACCCCATTCGCTGCAACCAGAGAAAGCCTGCATAGCAACAGAGACCCAGCACAGCCAAAAATAAATAGATACATACATTTTTTAAACTTTATAAAAAAACACAGCTGTTGAAATAAAAAGTCAATAGGAGGTCTAGAAGATAACAGATCACTCAGAAAGTAAAACAAAAACAGCGAAGAGATAGAAAAGGAAAAAAAAAGTCAAGGGAATTGGAGAAATGGTCTCTCTGAACACTAAGCTAGAAAGAGAGACCAGAAACCATAGTGACAATTATTTTCTGAATCATCTCGGAAAAACTAACAGTAACAGCAACTTTCAAGATCAAGGGTTTCCAGATTAAAGATGCCCACTGAATGCCAAACACAACCAATGATAGAAGAAAAGAGGGATCCACACTGAGGCATAGCCTCATGAAATGTCATAACACCTGCAACGAAGAGAAAATTCAAAACGGTTACAGGGAAAGGCAAGGCGTTGGACACATGGACATCCACGCCAGAAGCCAGGATACAATGGATGAATGCCTTCAAAATTCAGAGGGAAGAGGTTTCATATAGAGTCAAATCATCAGTTGAAAGTAGAGACATAAGAAAGACATTTGCAGATAAGCCCAGTATCCAAAAATGCACCAAGGTCATATCTGTTGTTGTCGAATGCATGCCCAGTCATGTCTGACTCTTTGTGGCCCCATGGGATGGGGCCCGTCAGGCTCCTCTCTCCATGGGATTTCCCAGGCAAGAATACTGGAGTGGGTTGTCATTTCCTCCTCCAGGGGATCTTCCCAACTCAGAGATCGAATCCGCATCTCCTGAGTCTCCAGCATTGGCAGGCAGATTCTTTACCACTGTACACAACAAATCGCCCAAATTTTGATGGCTTGAAACAACAGACATTTGTTATCTTCTATTTCCGGTATCTCAGGAATTTGAGGATGCTTAGTCGGCTGGTGCTGGCTGGGGGTTTCTCATGAGGGAGTAATTAGTGTCAGCCAAGCCTACAGTCACTTGGCTTGACGGGGGCTGGAGGACCCACTGCCAAGCTCTTTTGTGTGGTTGTTGGCTGGAGGCCCCAGCTCCTCTCCATGTAGGAGTGCTCACAACGTGGTGACTGGCTTTGCTCAGAAGAGATGCTCTGTGGGAAAAGGTGGGGGAGGAGAAGCAGGAGGAAGAACAGGAGGAACAGGAGGGGAAAGGGGAGGAGCAGAAGAAAGAGCGAGGAGAAGAGAGAGAGGAGAGGGAATGCTAGAGAGCCAGAAGCCGCTGACTTCCACTGAAAAAGACCCTGAAAAAGCAGCCATTGGAAAAGCCCCTAATGCTGGGAAAGATTGAAGGTGGGAAGAGAAGAGGATGACAGAGAATGAGACGGTTGGATGGCATCACCGACTCAACGGACATGAGTTTGAGTAGGCTCTGGGAGTTAGTAATGGACAGGGAGGCCTGGCGTGCTGCAGTCCGTGGGGTCGCAAAGAGTCAGACATGACTGAGCGACTGAACTGAACTGAACAGAAGCCACAGAGTCTGTAATCCCTTAATCCTTGAAGTGGCGTACCATCCCTCTGCTTGAATTCCATTGGTTACACAGACCAATCCTGGTACAAAGGGGAGAACACCAGAAGATGGGGATTACTGAGGAGGCTGGTTTGGAGGCTGGCTACCACACACCCCTTTCTCAAGAAGCTCGTGGAAGAGATGCTCCACTAAGACAAAGAAGAAAGGCAGACACAGAGCAAGAGAGGGGAAACAGAAAACTCATGCAGAAAATCACAAAGACAGTCCCCAGGCTGGTGGTGAAGAGAAGTCCTGCAAGGGGCTATACAGAAGACTTAGAGGGAAACTGGCCCAGACTAAGCAGAAGGACAGAGGGGTCCAGGAAGGAAGCCTCCAAGCCCTCACCCCAAAATGAACCCAATATGTTGAATAAACCTACCGAGATTTTCAACTCGATCAGAATTAGGAGATGAAGTACAGATAGTTACAGAGAAAGGTAAACCAGTTTTTTTTTTCTTTTTTTTAAAGAGGTAATCATTAACTCCACGGAAAACAAAAGGCTCTGTGAGAAAGAGGAGGCTGGCGGAGAATAATGCTTGGCTCAGCTTTAAATAATATTTACATAGTTATAATAAGGCAAGCACTGACCACTGATTTGACAGAAAGGATGATAACCATGTCGAGATGGAAGCGGGTGAAGAAGCTCATTGTAGAAGTAGTGAGCTGGGGATTTCTTGGAATAGGAAGTCAAAACAATCTAAAACAAAACTCAAGAAATGGAAGTACAATTGCATCACTTATAAACAATGAGGTAAATAAATAGAAGAAACAGCAGAAAGAACTGGAAGCATTTGCCCTCAGGGACTGTCACAAAGGGAGAAGGATGGAGGAAGAATCTGCTGTTTTTCATTAAAAGCTTAATCCCAGCACTTGACTTTTTGACCATGGACATATATTATTCGATAAAAATTAAATTAAAAAAAAAAAAAAAGATTTTGCTGGCCAAACAAACGCTTTTACTGGCTTGTACTAAAGATCAGCATATATCATCAACCTGTATTTTATTCTCTGGACCTCCAATTGTAGAGAATGATATCATTTCAGAAGAAATTAACCAGGATAAGTAATTCAAGCCCACCAGGCAGCCTCGGTCTGCACGGGACTCCAGCTCTGCCCTCCTATCCCTCTGAAAAAACGCATCAGTGCTCATTAAGTCGGGCACTGCTAATTGCTTTTTGACCAACTGCCAGCTTTGTGGCAAAATACCAAAAACCAGGACAAAGACAGTTTTAGAGACGACAGCCCTCTTTAGCCTCTTTCCTGTATGGGTTGTAAGAAACCACGAGAAAACATCTGACTTCTGAAAGGTCTGCACAGACACATCAGGTGCAGTTATTGCCCTGAAGGCTTTCTGAGCACTTGCTGAGGATTTAGGGTCCAAGGTAGGGCCTGCTGAGTTCTCTCACCCTGAGGGTTTGATCGCAGAGCTTAGAAAACAATTTTTCTCCTTTTTTTCTCTGATATGGTCTTTTTGTTCACTGGATATATGGACAGAAGGATACGCAACTGAATGAAGGTCTGCACCTTTGTATCCTGTTCAGATATAATCTTCAGGAGCATGATCACGTGGTCAACGCCCATTCTATATTTGGGGTTTGTTTCTTTGTGCCGATCACATCCGAACAGTACATCAAAGGGAGTACTGGCTATTTCTAAACAGTCTAAGTATCTAATAGTGCTAAAAAAAAGTGCTCATCTTGGAAAACTGAATATGCATGCAACATCACTGTGGCCAAATCATTTTTGGAACGTCTCTTTGAAAATTCACTTTGGAGCCCGAAGCACAGTGCTGAGAATAGACTCACTGGTGCCAATCATCTCTTAGGGATCGGTTTGGGTTTCAGAACCAGCCATAATCTGGTAAGGAGTTTCAAATTTATATATGCCAACAATGTAAAGCAACTATGTATATATTAGTCACTCAGTCACGTCCGAGTCTTTGTGACCCCATGGACTGTAGCCCGCCAGGCTCCTCTGTTCATGGAATTCTCCAAGTGAGAATATTGGAGTGGGTAGCCATTCCCTTCTCCAGGGGATCAAACCCAGTTCTCCTGCATTGCAAGCAGATTATTTACCATCTGAGTCACCAGCGACTCCAATAAAAATGAACAAAACAAAAAAGGGGGGATATATGTAATACATACAGCTGATTCACTTTGCTGTACAGCAGAAACTAACACAATGTAAAGCAACTATACTCCAATAAAAATTAATTTTATAAAACAAGAAAGGGGGAATATATATATATGTACAGCTGATTCACTTTACTGTAGAACAGAAATGAACAGAACAATGTAAAGCAATGCTACTCCAATAAAAATTAATTAAGAAAACAAATTTAAATATGCCATGGCTTCCCTGGTGGCTTAGTGGTAAAGCATCTTCAGGCAATGCAGGAGACACTGGTTCTATCCCTAGGTTGGGAAGATCCCCTGGAGAAGGAAATGGCAACCCACGCAAGTATTCTTGCCTGGGAAATCCCATGGACAGAGGAGCTTGGTGGGCTACAGTCCATGGGGTTGCAAAGAGGTGGATACGACTTAGTGACGGAGCATGCACGCACACGTGTATACATAGAAAATTTGTGTACGAAATTTTCTTTAAGTGCTATTTAAACGAGCTTTTTATTGAAAGGTCCCTGCAGTGGGTCCTATTGCGGTGTCCCGCGGTGAGGCCAGACCCGAGCTGCCCTGTGACCTGCTCTGTCTGCTGGGGTTAGGCTCCCGGAGTGCTCACCTACCTCTACCAGCAGTGAAGATGCCTCGCAAGCCCTGAATCCAGCAAGCCAAACGAGCTCCCTGTGCCAGCAGGCGAGAGCCAGAACCCAGAAACTGTCACCCTTCACGGTCCCAAACAGAAAAGTCTTGCCAGGGAGGCAGACAGAGGGTCTGAGGGAGCACAGAGAATCGAGTGTTTGGAGCAGCCCTGGGACAATCTGTCAGCGATCGCTGCAGCAGGGGAGCAGGGGTGCGGGGTGGGGGGTGGGGAGGCGCGGCCCTGGGGCTGCCCGGAGGGAGGAGCACACTTTGGGGAACCGAGCCCTCGGGGCGCCCTCCCCAGTGCGGCCATCTGCTCTGGGGCCTCGGGCGTCGGGCAGGCCCCTGTGAGGCCCGGGACCAGCAGACAAAACTAGCAGACCGGCTCCCCCACGAGCTGACTTTTGGAGAGCTGACTTTTGGAGAGCGGCCAGGTCCCTCCTGGAGCCCCACCCGGCTCATCCACGCAACAGAAACAGACTCCAGACACAGCGAACAGGCTTGTGGTCGCCCAGGGGGAGGGGGCAGGGAGGGGCGGGATGGGAGATTGCGATTAGCGGAAGGAGACTATGATATAGAAAATAACCTAAAAAAAAAAAAAAGATCCTACCGTATAGCACATATTCAATATCCTGTGATAAACCACATGGAAAAGAATATGAAAAAGAAAAAATATATATATTTATGTATCACTGAATCACGTTGCTGTAGAGTAGAAATTAACACAATATTGTAAGTCAACTATAGTTCAATAAAAAAAAATTTTTTTAATGGTATCATCAAGAGGGAGGGGACACACGTATACCTATGGCTGATGGATGTTTTCATGTTGATGTATGGCAGAAACCATCACAATATTGTAGAGCAATTATCCTCCAATTAAAAAGAAATAATTTTTAAAAAATGGTGTCAATGCCCACTGGTCTTCGTGGAACCTCTTTCCACATAAAGGACAGAAAGTTTCTCCTCTTTGCCTCAAAGAAACGTTTGCACCACGCAGCACCACCCCCCCTTGAGGCTCCTGCGTGCAGCCTGAGGCTCCCGGAGAGAGCTCTTCCAGACCCTTTGCTGAGCCCGTCTGGCTGGGAAACCTCCCCTGGCAGAATACGCATCCGCCCTCCTGCCTCCTCATCTCACCCAGACAAGGTCACTGAAGCTGCAGCTACCGCCCTACCTGCCAGGCCACCCAGTGGTGCAGGGGCCGCGGAGAAAGCAGAGACTCCTCAGTGATGCTGGAGGACCTATAGGGGAGCTGGAAGGCTGCTAAGTCAGAGGATTCCAGTGTGTGTGTGTGTGTATGTGTGCATGCACTACTGGTCCTGTTCAACTCTTTTGCAACCCCATGGACTGTAGCCCTCCAGGCTCCTCTGTCCATGGAATTCTCCAGGCAAGAATGCTGGAGTGGGTTGCCATTTCCTCCTCCAGGGGATCTTCCCCACCCAGGGATCGAACCCATGTCTCTTGTGTCTCCTGCCTTGGCAGGTGGATTCTTTATCACTGCACCACCTAGGAAATCTGAGGATTTCAGATTCTGCAGCAAATCTGGGTTCCAGATACTGTGACCTCGTTTTGATTCTATCAGGACTGAAGCCTGTCCTCGGGTTGTGGGGAGGGGAGGAAAGAGAGAAGAGAATAGCCAAGGGCTGGGTTTGAGGACCCCGTCCTGCAGGGCCTGGTACCCAAGCTGGCATAGGCTTGCTGGCGCGGTGACTTCTGGGCACTCACCCCACCCTGGGGCCAGCAGAGGAACTGCAGCCTCTTTGGAAACAGTGTTAAAATCCATCAACCACAGAGAAAGAGTCAACTCCTAGCTTTTACTTCATGGGGGACAGAGGCCCTGGGGCATCAGAAATTCCTGGTCCTGAGACAGAAAAAGAGAGAGGGAGCTCCGTGCTTGCTCTGCCATCACAGACCGACGCCTCTTGCCTCTGGGAATAAAGACCCCTCCTCCAGCATCAGGCCTGTGTCTCCACCTGGAGATCCTCTCCTGTGGGCTGGTGCCTTCCCCAGATCCCTTTAAAATGTAAAGGTGGTGCTAGTGGTAAAGAACTTGCCTGCCAATGCAGGAGACATAAGAGATTCAGGTTCGATCCCTGAATTGGGAAGATCCCCTGGAGGAGGGAATGGCAATCCACTTCAGTATTCTTGCCTGGGAAATTTCATGGACAGAGGAGCCTGGCGGGCTACAGTCCATGGGGTCATGAAGAGTCAAACATGACTGAAGCGACTTAGTGCACACACACACATTCTGTGTCCTGTGGAGAAAGAGCTACCATTGGGGGCTCCCTGATGGTCCAGAGGTTAGAACTCTGAGCTTCCACTAGGGGTGAGGGGTGCAGGTTTGATCCCCGGTTGGGGACCTCAGATCCTGCATGCTGCCTGGAGCAGCCAAAACAGAGAAAAAAAACAGTGTTTCTTTTAAAAAAAAAAAAAAGGATGAGCTGTCATCGTGGCCACTAGCGCAGGAGGAAAAGGACACAGGGGCTGTCCACAGCCAGAGGAGTCATCTGCAGGAAAAGGACACAATTCCGCAGGATCGTGGGCTGGATTCCTCATCACGGGGTGGGGGTGGGGGCTGCTGGTGACACGCGGGGGCACAGACCCCAAGAGGGAACATGCCAGAAGCAGGAGGGCAACCCGGCTGGTGATTCTGTCATTTGGCCAAGATGAAATCTGGCTCTGATCTGCCTTGACCTAAATACAAACAAAAACCTGAGACCCATTTACTGGTTCTGGTCCATTTGTGGGATGATGGCCCATCTCTCAGAAGCTGTGGAACACCCATTCCCACCAGAGACACAGCACTTGGAATGGGTACGTGCCCAAGGGCACCCAGGTGCCGCCCACCTAACGCGGGCATCCTCCTGCGAGACGACGGTGTTTGCTACTCAACAACGCTTTTCTTTATGAGGGGAAACTCTGGTTCCACCAGCCCCAAAAGCAGAGGCTCCCAGGGCCCCACACCGGCACAAAGCCTGCCCAGGTCCCTCTACCCGCGACGGGATTCGTGGGATGCTGGGCTGCACTGTGAGCCCACAGCAGCCCCGGTAAAGAGATGAGTTGCTTGTCTGACCCAGGACAGATGTTTCCCCTCCCTGATCCAAAGTTCCTGGATCTCTGAAATGAGGTTTAAGTAGCAGGGTTCTCTGCTCTAGTTGACATTAAAGTCATCTGGGGAACTTAAAAAAACAAGAAAAGATCAGGTCTTCATCCCAGGTCCATTGTATCAGAATTGCTCAGAATGGAGCTAGGGCATCTTCAGTCTTTAAACCTCCCTGGGTGGTTCTCAGTCATGTCCGACTCGTTGTTCCCAGGTGGCGCTGGTGGTAAAAAACCCGCCTGCCAATGAAGGAGACACAAAAGACAGGGGTTGGATCCCTGGGTCCGGAAGATCCCCTGGAGGAGGGCATGGCAACCCACTCCATCCAGCATTCTTGCCTGGAGAATCCCATGGACAGAGGAGCCTGGCGGGCTACAGTCCATGGGGTTGCAAAGAGTCAGACGTGACTAAAGGGACTTAGCACACACAGGAGATTCTGGTCTGCAACATGGCAGTGAAGCTCTCTACCAGCTGCTCTCTGAGGGCCATCTGGCTTCCCTGAATCTATAAATCTGACCCTAAAGGCAGCTCTTTCTTTCCCAGGAGGAGGCTCAGGGAGCAACCTACTTAGGCAATTCAGCAAGGAGGTGGGAGGGGACAGGTCACACAGCAAGAGAGCAACAGACGCTCATTACCTGGCTCGGTCTGGAAGGGGGAGGGAACAGGCCCTAGAAAAGACCGCATGGGCATGGTTGCCTGGGTCTCAGAGACCTTGGAAACGATCCAGAACTCATCAACAAACACCCTGAGGTTAGGGGGTCAACAGAGGGGAAAGAGCTGAAAACAATTAAGGCATCCATCATCCCTCCTCCATTTTAATCAGACACCAGGGGTCTGTGGAGAAGGAAGGACCCCCTTCTCCACCAAGCTGCTCTGCGACCGTGCTTCAGGCCTTGGCCGCTGTGTGGCCTTGAGCACAACACTCAGCCGCCTCTCTGTGCCTTGGCTGCTTGTTTCACAAACGGGGAGACTCAGAACTGTGACAGGCTTCCTAGGGTTTTGGGGAGATTACGAGTTAACACAAAGTTCCCACTACAGTGCTGGGTACACAGTAAACATTCAATGAGTGTTAAAAATTATTCACAGGCAAGGTTCCCCGTGGCAAAATAAACTGGGAAAACAGTGGGCTTAAAGAAGATAAATAGGTTTCTTCGAGGCAAGATTTCTCAAAATAACAATATTAATAATGATGATGAGATGGACCTCAAAGGTTGAGAAGACGAAATGGAATGATGGATGTGTGGAACACTCAGTCTCCACCAACCACATAATGGGCCCTTAATAAATGTTACCAATGGGTGTTACTGACAAGCCTGGGGGGATCTTCAAGAGAAGGGGCAGGTATGCATCCCGGCCTCCTGCTCTTCTCCTGCAGGGCATCCTACAGGATCCGTGCGGGAGGACATGCGTGCTGGGCGGAGCCCAGGGGAGGATGGCCATGCCTTTTCCTACTCCACCGCTGAGGCGTTGGAAGAAAGGACCCAGGCCAGTGTGGGGCTGGGTTCCATGAGGGAACCCAGTTCCAGAGGGAAGAGAGCGCTGGGCTGAACGGTGGGGACAGCTGGGAGCTCCCCGCTCTGAGTTTCCCATAATCCCTGTGTGAGGCGTGTCCCCACGGGAGGGGCAGGAATCTGCGATTCAGAAGAGCTTTGCCACTTTCTAGCTGGGTGGCCTTGGGCAGGTCGCCAGGCCTTTCTGAGCCCGGCATCTTTTCACCTGCATAGTGATGGACCGCAGACTATAAATTTGAGCATGTCTGCGGCTCCTTCTGGCTCCAGGATTCTATGTGCAGTTCTGCCCAAATGAGGGAAGGGAGAGAAAAGTGAACCCTAAACCATGGTTACTGTTTTCTAACTGTGCTCTCCATGTCTAGACTTACTGGAGGTCGTTTAACCATCATCCCAACTCCAGACATATCTGGGGTGGTTTTCAGAGAGATTTTGATGCCTGCTCACTCGCTCGGCCATTGCACTCCCCAGGGATTGAGGAGTTCCATGGCAATAAGGGATGAGCGTCCTGCGAAACTCCTACCTGTCAAGGGGTGGGGTAGAGAGACGCCAAGAAAGGGTCTCAAGTCAACCCCTTCTGTATCTAAAGAGACCGTTCAACCCATGATGCCAAATGGTCAGAGTTATACAAGAGGTCTGTTGACCATATGCCATATTTTCCAAACTAACCATCAAGACCCATGACATCAGAAAGGGCTTCTTGTGCTACCAGGTTCAAGATGCAGTCTCAGAGACAAAATGTAGAAGCTGACGTCTTAATTTTGGTAAAAGGCACATGATTTGTGGATAACAACGGACAGGACGCCTGAAAACAGGGGTGTCCCGGGAAGTGCAGGTAACTTGATCAACACGCAGGTGACCTTCCCTATGCATCTGTATTTTCTCCATGACAGAAGGGCTGCCCTTCCCATCTACGGAAATGACAAGCCTTATCATCCCTGGCGTTCCCATGAATACAGCAAGACCCACCCTGGATGCTTGGACAGGCATCCGCCTCTCCCAGCCGGGTCCAAGCCTCCTCCCGGCACTCTCCTGCCTTCCTCTAGGCTTAACTGCAAGACTCACTTCCATGAAACTGACTGCAGAGTCACAATTCCCCCCACTTAATTTATTAAGCCTCTAAGAGACACAAAGACCTGCTCGGGTCTTATGTATCCACGTTGGCGCTCCTAGACTGTGAACTTCTCACCGAGGGGGTGAACCCAGCGGCATCTCCCAAGGCTGAGCACTGGCCTGGGCCTGGGTCCTGCTCCGGTTCTTAATTTCCTGCTGTCTATTGTCTCTCCGATAAGTGCTGAACGAGGGGAAGGTATTATTTAATTGCTTTAAAGATATCAAACAAGCCAGGGTGGAGGTTATCTCATCTCCAACCCTTCTATTTTCCTAGCTCAAGGTTTGGTTACTTAGTTACTCAGCAAGCTGCAGAGGAAGGAGACAGCCCCACGGGCGACGGTGCAGACTGCACTCAGCAGATGGAGGGGAGGCCGGAAGAAGGGCCGTTAGGACTCAGAGACGGACGGGAACCGGAGGGGAGCCGCCCAGGACAGCTCTTTAGAGGCATTCAAAGCCCGCGGAGGGAGGCCTCCATTACCTGGACAAAATCAACAACTGTTCTAGATTACACAGTTCCTTCACATCAGGTGGCCAAAGTATTGGAGCTTCAGCTTCAGCATCAGTTCTTCCAATGAATAATCAGGAATGACTTCCTTTAGGACTGAAGGGTTTGATCGCCTCACTGTCTACCTGATGAGAAGAGCTGACTCACTGGAAAAGACCCTGATGCTGGGAAAGATTGAAGGTGGGAGGAGAAGGGGAGGACAGAGGATGAGATGGTTGGATGGCATCACCAGTTCAATGGACATGAGTTTGAGCGAGCTCCAGGAGATTGTTTGGATAGGGAAGCCTGGCGTGCCGCACTCCCTGGAGTCACAAAGAGTCGGACACAACTGAGCAACTGAACAACAGGCGTGTCCGAGGTGGGTGGACCTGACAGTAGTGTTTCCAGGCTGAACTCACCCCACCTGCCATGTGGGGAGGCAGCAGAGAGGAGGAGTCACAAGGAAAGGCCAGCGAAGGGGGATTTCACTGCATCAGCTCATCCGAGATGAAGAGACTTGTTCAAGGAGGTCATGGAGAAGATGTGACCACCCTGTGACCTGAGAGCTGGCCATCAGCGCCCCCTCCCCCCGTTCTAGGCCATTGCAAACATTGCCCTTGCTAGGAGCCATTTCAAAGACACAGTCTTGACAGCAGTGTGCTGTTGAGACCATCAGACTGAATACATGACTGAACCCCACTAAAACGAAAGTAGTTAGTCACTCAGTCATGTCTGACTCCTCACAACCCCGTGGACTGTAGCCCGCCAGCCTCCTCTGTCCATGGGATTCTCCAGGCAAGAATACTGGAGTGGGTTGCCATTCCCTTCTCCAGGGGATCTTCCCAACCTAGGAATCGAACCCAGGTCTCCTGCACTGCAGGTGGATTCTTTACCATCTGAGCCACCAGGGAAGTCCGAGCCCCACTAAAGGCCTCTATAAACTTCTAAGTTTCTGGTGAGCGGGTGAATCTTACAGTGCCCAAGAAAAGCCTCGTCAGTGACTTTTCTGCTTCTTAAACTGGCCACCTACCGATCTGGAGTGGCTGCCTTTCCTCTTCTCTCCTTGCCCTCCGTGTACAGGGGAGGCCGTTCTGAACTTCACGTGGGAAATTTCTGAGGTTGCAACCAACACATGTACCGATCGCCCCAGCGAGCTGCCCTGAAGAGAGATGGTTATTTAGCTGGTCCTTCAGGGGCAGTCTGGTTTTGCTGGTAGAACTTATATAAAACTGGTGGGGGGCAGAGAATGCATTGTCCCATTAGAGTTATCCTGAGGGCTGGTGGGGTGGGGGTGGGGGGTAGGAAGGAGGACAATGAGAGCCACTGATTCGGCTCTTGTATAGATTAGAAAACGGATTTTTTTTTTAAGAATGATAACAGGAGTTTGGCACTAATAGTTCAAGGCCTTTGGAAAGATAACACGGTTCCCGGGAAGGGAATTTGAGACTGGGATAGGCCTTTGCTGGATCTTCCTTTTCCTCCTCTTCCTGGAAACCAGTTGGGTCACTGGTTTTAAACTGAAAGTGGCAGCAGGTGTTGCTGTGGTAACTGTCGCCCCCCACCCCCGCGCGTGGGGCGTTTTGCGTTCAACCAGCGCTGCCCCGGTACTATAGGCGGCCCTCCATCTCCCAGCTGGTGGTGAGCAGGGGCACCCCACTTGTGTCAAGCTACGTGCCCAGCCCCTGTGCTCGGCACACAGAGAGAAGCAGGCTCCCAGACTGGCTGGAACATGAGTCAACCACCCGTCCATCTGGCCCTGAGCACCAGGATGACGACTCAAGCCCCATGATGACCAGCATCTCAGAAAGAGACACATCCAAGGGTAACCTTGATTTCCACCCTCACGGTGGGTACCCCAAGACACAGCTTGGCCCAGATAGAAATTGGCAGTTATTTGCTACCTTACCTGCCAGCCCCCTTCCCAGGTCTCTGGGGCTCACCCTACCTGCTAAACAGTCTCTGGACTGTAACTTTCACTGGTGAATTGCAAATCAGATAACAGCACTGGACAGTCAGAGCCAGCTCAGCCCACAGAGAAAACCGTAGTTGGCATTTGCTTTCTGTTTGCTCATCCTCTAAAATGTACTCACGATGCGGAGTGTGTGTGTGTGTGTGTGTGAGTGTGTGAATACGTGTGTCAGTGTGTGTACTTGGAGGAGGGTGAGGAAGGAGAGGCTGCAGGACTGAATGTGACTTATTAAACTTGGAACAGAAGCTGAATCATCACGGCCAAAAAACAAACAGCTGTCCCTGCATGTGACAACCCCCACTTCATGCATGTTCCTTTCTCTTTGCTCCCTCCCAGCAGGGCAGAGGCGGGGCTGTGCCCAAGGTCAAGGTGAAGGAAGGGGATGGCTGTAGGGCCCCTGCCTCTCCAAGTTGTGGAGAGAGGGTAGAATTGGGATGAGCTGCTCCAGTGTTGCGGCTCTGATTGCTCTCCCACCTGAATTTTGCAACCAAGAGCGGGCTCAGCCCTGAACGGAGGGGCGCTGGCCACTGCATCCAGACCGGCATTCCCCTGGTCCTGTTTTCCTCCCGCTCCTTCCGGGGGCCTTGTGCCTGGGAGATGACCCACTGCTTTGCAAAGTTGTCTGAATTCAGACACGGCACAAGTCCCAGAGCGAGTCTGGGTTGACCGGCCGCCACTCCAGCTGTCTGAAATAGGCTGGGTGAGACAGAACCGACTCTGTGAAGGAGGAGGGAAGACAGCGCGTGTCCGTGCCACCGATCTTGGGGAGGCTGAAATCGTTTGACCCTTCGCGCCCCGCACGAGGGTCTCCCTCTAGCCCTGGTGCCTGCGACCTCTGCCCGCAGCCACCCCGGGATTCTCCCGCAGCGCACCCCAGTCCGCCCACCCGACAGGGCGGGCGGAGCGAGCTGCGGTGACGTCATGGGGGGGCGTGGGGACAGGAGCCGAGGTGCCGCGCTCCGCACTGCCAGTCCGAGCGGCGCAGCCACCCGCGCGCGCGCTTGCTCCCCCGCGCCCGGAGCCTCAGTCCGCGGATCGGCTCCCGAGGTCTGCGGGCCACGCTCGGGGGCGCGACGCGCGAGCGGAGCCGGCGGCTCTAGACGCCGAGCGCCGGCCAAGCAGCTGCGCGCCCGGCCGCCGGGCTGGGTTGGGGACAGCCGCTGGGTGCCGGCGAGCCGAGCTGCCAGACTGCAGCGGAAAAGCAAAGGTGAGGTGTGTGGGAGTGCGTGTGCGTGTCTGAGAGAGAAACGCACTTGGGCACCTGGGTGCATCTGCGCTGCGTGGAGGTGCGCGCCCCAGCGTGCCCAGTGTAGGTCCCGGTGCGTGGCTCTCCACCCTTGTGCTTTCGCGGGGGGTTTTGGTGGGAATGAACGACAGCCGGTGTCCCGGCGCGAGCGGGGCGCCGTGGGTCGCCTGTGCTGGAACGGACGTGTCCGCACAGCTGCAGGCTGGTGTGCGCGGCGTGCGCCCTTATCCAGCCCTGGTCTCCCAGCCGAGTGAGTGTCCAGGTGGCAGCTGCTGCGACGGGGACAACTTCTCTGCCAGCTGCCTGCATCAGAACCCCGACGCGAGGACAGCGAGGCTAGCGAGGGGGATATCGCCGCGGCTCCTGCCGGCGCGCGCCCCCGGATCCCTCCCCCACCTACACCCGATCTGAGCCTGTGAGTGGCAGGCAGCGGAGCAAGAGAAAAAAAAAAAGAGGGGCTTCTCCCTTGCTCTTCCTCGCCCAGTCGGGGACACGGATCCCGAGCGCTGTAGGGTCTGCTCTGCCCGGGCGGAGAGGACCGGTTGCCCAGGTTTGGAGAGACCGAGTCTCTGAGCAGCCCGAACCCCCTCGGAGGCACCGGTCAAATCCCCAGGCGGCTGTCATCGGTTCCCAGCCGTCGCTGGTGCCCGGCCCCGATCTGCCTTTGGAGATCAGGGTGCTGGCAGGACAATCCTTAATCCCTCCTCCTTCTCTGGAGATAGCAGGGAATCCTTTAAGAAATCCTTGGGTCTGATGGCCAGCGAGTTGGATGGTGCAGAGGCCGATTTTCTGTGCCAGCCTGGGACACCCACTGGGCGGGCGGTGGGGACCCTTCCTTTCCCCTCTGCCCCTTCTGCCAGCGATGCCTCGGCTTCTCCTAAGCGCAGGAGCACCCCACCGGGTGGCCCACACCTGGCTTTTGGCTCTCCCCACCAGTGGGGCTCACGCTTCAGCCACCAGGAAAGGGTTAGGAGGCCTGAGGGAAGCGGGGTGGGGGCTGAATGGAGGGAAAGATGCTGGAGAAAAAGGGAAAACTGAAGTTGAAAAGGATTTAAGGTCATCTGGGACGCGAGGTCCCATTCCCAACGCTCAGTTCTTAGGCTGGGAACCGCAGACTCTCTGGGATGGGAGGGGATGCTCTAGATCAGGGGTCCCCAACCTCCAGGAAACATCCGGAAACCATCCCACCCTCCAGTCTTCCCTGGAACCGGTCCCTGGTGCCAGAAAGGCTGGGGACTGCTGCTAGATCGTTCTCACCCTCCCCTCCAACAGGGCTGGACTCAATCTCAGAGGAAACCAACAACCAGACATTTCCCATACCAACGATTTTTACGCTGGAAAAATAAAATAGAAAACCCAACTTCCTGGTGCATTTAATCACAATCCAGCAGGTAGTGACGCCTGGCATTGGCGTCCACTTTCAATGAGACGCCAATGAAGCAGAAGTCGCTCAGAGATCGTAGGCAGCTGACTTCATCGTTGATGCAATAAGATTCACTGTGATTCAAACTCATTTCTTCCTTGGAGGAGGCTTCTCACTGCACACTGGCTCCCCAGCTTACCCAGTCTGCCACCTTCACCAAGCTCTGAACTCTGTCTGCGGCTGCCTCTCTCAAAGGTGGAGAATGCTGCTTCTCAGGGGGAAAAGAAAAAAAACTGATCCCATTCAATCCCTTCCCATTGCATGAGACTCCAGCCAAAAAGGCAGTCAGGGCTGGAGGTCAGCATTTCCTCCCCTGCCGGCATCATCATCACTACCCCTGCAGCCCCGGGATCTCCAGTCTCACCCAGACATCGGAGTGTAACTTTGCAGGTCACATAGATGGGACCCTGGAAATGCTAGTGATGAATGTCCACCCCAATGCAGGTGGTTTAAATAGGCTTCGGGATTGGAAGAATTAAAATAACAAGATAGTTAGAAATGATATTAGAAACAGCCTGTGTTAATCCAAGGACACGAAAAACGGTTTCTTCACAGCTTCTGTTTTTAATTGCTGCCAGTTTATGCTTTTTACCCAACTCAGATATTGACTCCTGGGTCCCCAAAGTACTTTGCAGAAAGATCAGCCATGAAGCCCCCAGGCCCACTTTACAGACAGCTGTGTGGTGGGGAGGTCAGCACAGAAAAGATAAACAGTGCTCCCGGCAGTGCAGAATGAACCAGAGGCAAATGTGGGCAAGCACCCCGCAGTACTTGTTGCTGGCTAACTCCCCTGTAACTCATTAGCAGTCTCTTCAAGCAGAAAGGAACAATGTCCAGTCTTCAATCAGGCGTCAGGGAAAGCACCCTGCTCCGGGGAAATGTGTCCTCCAGGTGAACTCCTCCCACTATGAGCTGAGCCCTTCACCGCTTTGCCAGCATCCCCCTTCCCAGAGTGAGCTCTTCCCTGCCCTCCTTACTTCCCACTTCAGGGACTCAAGACCCAGCTCAAACATTCCTCATCTGAAGCCTCTGAATCTCCCAGAAGAGAAAGGCATTCTCAAGTCCCTTGTTCATATCTCCATGCAACTCACACCCTAAGAGTTGGTGCCCTTCCTGTCGCCCCTCCTAAGATGTCACCTCCATGTCTGGTCCATTCTGTATGACAAAGAAGTGTCCCACGGATGTTTTTTGAATAACCGCAGATAAATCATTTAATTACCTGATAAGCTATTGTTCTACATCTTAGGCCAAGCCAATAGTGTCCCAATTATTTTCTCAGGATGGAGGTAAGACCAGAGTCAGCTGCTTCAAACCAAAGCCCAGTTATCAGTCAGTGGTTTTCCAATCCACTAAGCAGCGGCTGTGATGCTGTGAAAAGTAGAGAGCTTGGGTGTCCTGTGTTCAAATTCCAACTTCACCAGTGATGCTCAAGGGAATGGGAGCAAGTTCCTTAAACTCGCTAAGTCTCAGTTTCCTCGTCTGTAAAATGGGGATAATTATCCCCACATCATAGGATTGCTTGGAAAGTCAAGGAGACAGTTAAATGTGAATCAGCCTGCCTTCCTCCCTCCTGGACCCTGTTTTTCCCCTTAATTAGAGGATCACAGGCAAATTCTCTGGAGTGTGAAATGATGCCCAGCATCCTGATGGGGGACTTGGGAAAGGATTCTCCAGGGCACCAGGAGGTCAAGCACTGGGTATCAGAGTCAAAGAGAGGAAACAAAAATCAACTAGAGCGTATATTTTAAAAATAAAAGCAAGCCAGATCTTTCTTTTTAATATTTAAGACTATAAACTGGTTCATTGTGTAGGCAGATTTCAATAAATTAGAAATAAGTTGGTATTCATTGGAAAGACTGATGCTAAAGCTAAAGCTCCAGTCCTTTGGTCACTTGATGCAAAGAGCCAACTCATTAGAAAAGACCCTGATGCCGGGAAAGATTGAAGGCAAAAGAAGGCGGAAGAGGATAACATGGTTGGATGGCATCACTGACTCAATGGAGATGAGTTTGAAAACTCTGGGAGGTGTGAAGGACAGGGAAGCCTGGCGTGCTGCAGTCCATGGTATCCCAAAGAGTCAGACATGACTTAGCGACTGAACAACAACAAAAAATGAAAAAGGGAGAAAAGACAACATTTTTAGAGTTCTAATTAGGAGCCCAGCACAGCGCTAGACATTTTCATCTTCATTTCATCACTCCGTCTTCATGATACCCCCATTTTAACAAAGGGGAGAGTGGTTGAGTGCCTGGCATGGGGTCACGTGGTCTCCATGGTTTTTTCACCTCTAAAGTCTGGCATTTTTCCACTATGGGATTTTCAAATTGAAAGACTCCAAAGCAGCTGTCAAGTCAGCATAGATTTCCTCAAGGGGGAAAGACCAGGAACGCAGGTGTCAGACTTTTCTGAGTTAGGGCTTCTCCAGGCTCTGTCTTCTTTACGTTCAGATCAGCCTGCTTCTTAGGAACCACTGTCTTGCAGTTAGAGTCAACTCCCACATGTGTGTCACCAAAGATGACAAGATAAACTGGGATGACTTCACTCAAACCCTTCCCTGCCACTGGAAAAACAACTCCAATGGCCTGCATGTGAGAATGAGCTGGTAGTGCTCACACCGGTGTGAAAGACAACACACTTTTCAACTGAAGAGTGTCTGAGAGAGCAAACCAGAAACACGGGAAGCTGGTGAGAGCTTAAGTAACCTCTGGTAGATGAGTCAATCTTCTTTTCTTCCTTGCAGATATCACAGTGGATCCTTTGCCTCTGGGACCCATGAAGGTGAGAATAAGACCTCTGGCGGGTTGGATCTAGCCTAAGACTAGAAGGCAGCCATGGATCTGGTGTCTGAACTCAATGAGACCCAACCTTGGCTGACCGCTCCGTTCGACCTCAATGGCTCTGTGGGGGCAGCCAACATTTCAAACCAGACAGAGCCATACTACGACCTGGCCAGCAACGTCGTCCTCACCTTCATCTACTTCGTGGTCTGCATCATTGGGTTGTGTGGCAACACGCTGGTCATTTACGTCATTCTCCGCTATGCCAAGATGAAGACCATCACCAACATCTACATCCTCAACCTGGCCATCGCAGATGAACTCTTCATGCTGGGTCTGCCCTTCCTGGCCATGCAGGTGGCTCTGGTCCACTGGCCCTTTGGCAAGGCCATCTGCCGGGTGGTCATGACCGTGGATGGCATCAATCAGTTCACCAGCATCTTCTGCCTGACGGTCATGAGCATCGACCGCTACCTGGCTGTGGTCCACCCCATCAAGTCGGCCAAGTGGAGGAGACCCCGGACAGCCAAGATGATCAACGTGGCTGTGTGGGGCGTCTCTCTGCTGGTCATCTTGCCGATCATGATATATGCTGGCCTTCGGAGCAACCAGTGGGGGAGAAGCAGTTGCACCATCAACTGGCCAGGTGAATCTGGGGCCTGGTACACAGGGTTCATCATCTATGCCTTCATCCTGGGGTTCCTGGTGCCCCTGACCATCATCTGTCTCTGCTACTTGTTCATTATCATCAAGGTGAAGTCCTCTGGCATCCGAGTGGGTTCCTCCAAAAGGAAAAAGTCTGAGAAGAAGGTCACCCGCATGGTGTCCATCGTGGTGGCCGTCTTCATCTTCTGCTGGCTCCCCTTCTACATCTTCAACGTCTCTTCGGTCTCAGTGGCCATCAGTCCCACCCCAGCCCTCAAAGGCATGTTTGACTTCGTGGTGGTCCTCACCTATGCCAACAGCTGTGCCAACCCTATCCTCTATGCCTTCTTGTCTGACAACTTCAAGAAGAGCTTCCAGAATGTCCTCTGCTTGGTCAAGGTGAGCGGCACAGACGACGGGGAGCGGAGTGACAGTAAGCAGGACAAATCCCGGCTGAATGAGACCACGGAGACCCAGAGGACCCTCCTCAATGGAGACCTCCAGACCAGTATCTGAACTGCCTGAAAAATCCATCACTCAGACGCCAGGCTCTGTCAAACGGCCGGTGTGCTCCCCAGCCCTAGCCCCCTGCTTCCTCCCACCCATCACCTGGCTTCTAGACTAGGGATCTGCTCAGCAGGAGTCCAATTCAGAGAACAGAGTTTGAGTCGGCTTGCATAAGTGAATGGTAAGGTATTAAACTGATTACACCCCCCTTAGAGGGAACATATAGATGCAGGCAGACAATTCAGAGTCTGGAGAAGAGGAGAGTCCACCTGGGTGAGACCTTTAGAAACAACTGAAATTCAACAAAAACAGAAAACTCTGCGTGTTTGTGTGTTTAAAACCCCGTGTGTAATCTCGTGGTCTTACGTTTATACCTGCATATCCTTATCTAGTCCCTGTACAGCCATGACCTAGGTACGTTTCCTGAGTTCAAGGACACAAGTAGCAAGTTCAAATGTGCATAGCATAGAGGGACGTTTATTCCAATGTGGTACCCACAGAAATGGACTTACCATGAAGCCAATAAAGTTTAAGCTTCAGGGATCTCTCTTGCTTGGGCGGTATGTCACATGGTCATATGCTTTTGTAAAGAAAGAAAAATATGTAAAAGTAAGATATTTTTGTATTCTTTTTCTTAAAAAGGTCTGCTTAAATTGTGTAAGTGTCCAGCCTCACAAAACTGGCCTCTGTCCCTGAGTTTTTGCTTCATTAATTTCAGGCACGTTAAATCAGAGTAAAAAAAAAAAGAGGGGGCGGGTGAGGGAGAAGGTATTTAAGACCCAGAACATAAATTCATGTGTTTTCTCTTCTTAGATATAATCAAAGGATTATTCATCTCTCCAAAAGGACATTAAGTGGTTGTGGTCATCGATCATTGTATTTATCCAGACATGGCCTGCTCTAAGATTGCATCATTTTCTTCTTAAATTGCCTCAATTTTTCCTAGGGAGCCATGGAGGGGAGTGGGGTTGGGTGAAAAATCACTAACGTGCAAGGCAAAAAATAGACAATCATTCTTATAGGGAAACAATTTTATTCTCCTCTCCATGAAAATAAATGAGTAAGAACAAAGCAAAATTACACCTTTATGAGAAACCATAAAGTTGTTTTTTTTTTTTAATGCCAGACATGTTCTCCCAATGAAAGAAAATGGAAATGTTACTCAACAATCCCTCAAAGGTACTTTTTAAGAACTCGCTACAAAGCTGGGCACTAATAAAATCACAGTGCGTGCAGAAGGTCTGAGGACACGGCTCCAAAACCGTCAGCACAGACACCAGCCAATCAATATGCCAAGTGTAGGGGGTGTGGGTGTGAGCTGGCGCAGACCCATCCCTCACAGGTGTGGCCGTCCCACCTCCCTCACCCACAAAACACACAATAAACATCGACCTTTAATCTACGGGCTTCCTGAGCTATTCCTCAAGCTCCGTTACAGACAGGCACTTCACACCGTCAGGGACGTTCTTCCGTCCCTGAAACTGAAGACGGGCTTGTGTACGGGCAACAGGAAGAGAGGCAACACCCATTTCGTTGACCGACCGCAACTTCCGGGGTACAAAGAAATACACACTAGGGTGTTTGCCAGGATGCCATGGTCTCTGGGTTTGTACAAGAGCCCCTCACTCGTTGGGTTTTAGGTATCAATTTCACCATATGTGAAAACAAGCTTGCCTCTTGCGGCTCCCTGAGCACAGGCTGTCAGGATGACTGAGGACTCCACCTGTGCTCAGCATGCTGCTTCTGTTCTATCTGCCTAGGTCACTCACGCCACCTCCTTCCCCAAAGCGCTGACTGAGACCCAAAAAATGTGTTCAAAAATACTGATGATAGGGACTTCCCGGTGGCCCAGTGGCTGGGACTCTGTGCTCCCAATGCAGGGGGCCCGGGCTCAATCCCAGGTCAGGAAACTGGATCCCACGTGCTGCAACTGAAGATCCCATGTGCTGAAACTAAGACCCCCCAACCCCGAACAGCCAAATAAATAAAAAATAAAGGTGTTTTTAAAAAATATTGATGATAGATAAGTCCATGCAAAAATAAAAAGAAGTACAGTTACGAGACTATAAAGAAAGTTGTTACACACGAGACACGCCTGCAGTACAGACTTCCCTGGCGGCCCAGTGGTTAAGATGCCACGCTTCCACTGGGGGGGGGGTGTGTGGGTTTCATCTCTGATCAGAAAACAGATGCCTCAGGCCTCATGTTGTGGCCAAAAAAATGCTTCCAGTGTAATCCCACAAAGTTACTAAAAGGAAGTTCAGCTGCAAGGTCAGTTCAGGACATCTTAGCAGCCACAACTGATGGACAGCAATTTCTCCTCCCTCTCCCCTTCCCACCCCCTTCCATAAAAATAAGCAAGATTTGCAATAAAATGCTTTAAACCCAACTTTACCATTATTATATGTGCTAAGTCACTTCAGTCCGACTCTGTGCAATCCCATGGACTGTAACCCACCAGGCTCCTCTGCCATGGGATTCCCCAGGCAAGAATACTGGAATGGGTTTCCATTTTCTCCTCCAAGGGATCTTCCCGACCCAGGGATGGAACCCAGGTCTCCTGCATTGCAGGTAGATTCTGTATTACTAGTGCCACCTGAGAAGCCCTTACCATTATTACAATATGAGATATTCCTGGGCCTTTACCTAAATGCTGACATTTACTTAAGAGAAGTGATTCCAAGGGACCAAGAATTGGTAGAAGTAATTTCAGGGCAGACAGACAAGTTTTAGGGCACTCATGCCCCTGCGATCAGAGAAGCTGCCTGCAGGGAGTTTGCCATTTTTTCCTCCAGGGGATCTTCCTGACCCATGGATCAAACCCACATCCCCTGCACTGGCAGGCAGATTCGTTACCACTGCACCACCTGGGAAGCCATTGATGCTATAATTCTGCCCAAATAAGCCATCATGTTTCTACTCTACAAGGAAGTATTCTCCACTTCATGAACAATCTCGTTCTACGATAATTTGCTCTCAGGTTCTTTTCTTTGCTCCAAAGGAGGGGACACATATTTTCATTTAAATGTTAATGCAATTTTAGTTTCAAAATTTAATTTCAGCCTCCACTTGACATATAATTATGAAGACAGATCTGCGGGATGGTAGGAAAGAATAAAAAGTGATGCACTGCTTTGATTTTAGGGTATCTGAGCATTTGGGTTATGCAAGCTACTATTTAACCTTCTATTCACATGGGGAGCAAAGAGCTGATTAAATCTAAGTGGGTGTAACGAGAAAGGCATCAGCAGAGGTGACAGGACACTGGGGCCTGTGTTGATTGATGTCGGCTCGTCTTTCAGTAACACAGAGAGTTGAGTAAGACTGCACGTGGGGCTGGAACTTTGGTGAAGTTCATGTCACAGCTTGAACAGTCTAGGAGGATGCAGGACATGGGCGGATGGAGGGATGCTGTGTTTCTTTCTTTTACTTGCTTTTCTGAAGAAGAAGGGGCTTCCCGGGAGGCTCCGCTGCAAAGAATCCGCTTGCGAGGCAGGAGACCTGCCTGCAGTGAAGCAGAAGGGGCTTCGATCCCTAGGTCGGGAAGATCCCCTGGAGGAGGAAATGGAAACCCACTGCAGCATTCTTGCCTGGAGAATCCCAGAGACAGAGGAGCCTGGCGGGCTACAGTCCATGGGGTCGCAAAAGAGTGAAACATGACTTAGCGACTAAACCACCACCACCACCATGAAGAAGAAAACTGGAGGAGCCGTGCTCCATTAGTTGTGACTGCTCAGCAGTCCCGAGATGAATGTGTAGCTGGTCTTGAGTAATCACGTGTGATTTTATTGCATGCATTTCAAACTTTTTTTATTTTACTGAAATATAGTTGATTTACAATGTTGTGCTAATTTCTGCCGTACAGCAAACTGTGATTCAGTTATACACGTTCTTTTTCCTATTCTTTTACATTTATGGTTTACCTCAGGATATTGGCTCCAGTCCCCTGTGCTATGCAGCAGGACCTTGTTGCTTATCCATTCTATATATAATAGTTTATTGCGTGCATTTTTCTGTAACAACTTTTCTGACCATTTCAACTTTTTAAAAAAAATTTTTTTTTGGTTATTTATTTCTTTTGGCACCTGGACAGGGACCTGAACCCTGGGCCCTCAGCCAACTGTTTCATCTTATAATCATACCTCTTTTTGTATTTGCATAAACTTATTTATCTCTCATAAATGGTAGGCAGAGAAGAAAATGTAGCCTGGTTGCTGAGACTTCCAGAGTTGGCAATGACCTGGAGTCTGCTTAAACAAATTCATCCTCTCCTTCAAGACAAAATCTAGCTATTGAAGTGCTTGGCTCCAGCTGCCCTAAATAGGAGCTCCATGCTGGGAAAAGTGCACAGCCTGGTCATTGACAGGAGTAGCAAGTGGATGACTGTCAAGACAGATGTACGTAAACAGCCCCGCCAAGGGCTTCCCTGATAGCTCAGTTGGTAAAGAATCTGCCTGCAATGCAGGAGACCCCAGTTAGATTCCTGGGTCAGGAAGATCCACTGCAGAAGGGATAGGCTACCCACTCTGGTATTCTTGGGCTTCCTTTGTGGCTCAGCTGGTAAAGAATCCACCTGCAATGTAGGAGACCTGGGTTTGATCCCTGGGTTGGGAAGATCCCTGGAGAAAGGAAAGGCTACCCACTCCAATATTCTGGCCTGGAGAATTCCATGGACTATACAGTCCATGGGGTCGCAAAGAGTCAGACATGCCTGAGCGACTTTCACTTTCAATCTGCCCCAGATGGGGCTATTCAATCAAGATGGTCAAGTTTCAATGAAAGACAGAAAGGAACTTTGGCCTTGCTGGGAAAAAACATGGCAGGAAAACCATCAAAAGGTTCCACATATTGTTTCTTCCCTGGTGGTCCAGTGGTTAAGAAGTCACCTTGCACCGCAGGGGGTGCAGGTTTGATCCCTGCCTGGGGAACGAAGATCCCAACTCCACGGAGCAACTAAGCCCGGGACACAACTACTGAGCCTGTGCATCACTAGAGAGTCCATGAGAGTCCGTGTGCCACAAGGGAAGATGCCTCATGACGCAATGAAGATTCCGAGTGCCAGGTAAATATTTTTATTTTTAAAAGGCTCCCTATGTGATGGGGAAGGTCTGATGCGTGTCTCTGCAATGCTCATCATCACAAAAATCACACTATTTGGCAGACCAAGCATTCAAGCTTATCAGTTCAGTTCAGCCACTCAGTCATGTTCAACTCTTTATGACCCCATGGACTACAACACGCCAGGCTTCCCTGTCCATCACCAACTCCCGGAGCTTACTTAAACTCATGTCCATCGAGTCAGTGATGCCATCCAACCATCTCATCCTCTGTTGTCCCCTTCTCCTCCCCCCTTCAATCTTCATCAGGGTCTTTTCCAATGAGTCAGTTCTTCACATCAGGTGGCCAAAGCATTGGAGTTTCAGCTTCAGCATCAGTCCTTCCAATGAATATTCGGGACTGACTTCCTTTAGGATGGACTGGTTGGATCTCCTTGCAGGCCAAGGGACTCTCAAGAGTCTTCTCCAACACCACAGTTCAAAAGCATCAATTCTTCCATGCTCAGCTTTCTTTATAGTCCAACTCTCACATCCGTACATGACCACTGGAAAAACTATAGCCTTGACTAGATGGACCTTTGTTGGTAAAATAATGTCTCTGCCTTTTAATATGTTGTCTAGGTTGGTCATAACTTTTCTTCCAAGGAGCAAGCGTCTTTTAATTTCATGGCTGCAGTCATCATCTATAGTGATTCTGGAGCCCCAAAAAATAAAGTCTGTCACTGTTTCCACTGTTTCCCCATCTATCTGCCCTGAAGTGATGGGACCAGATGCCATGATTTTAGTTTTCTGAATGTTGAGCTTTAAGCCAACTTTTTCACTCCTCTCTTTTTCACTTTCATCAAGAGGCTCTTTAGTTCTTCACTTTCTGCCATAAAGATGGTGTCATCTGCATATTTGAGGTTATTGATATTTCTCCTGGCAATCTTGATTCCAGCTTGTGCTTCTTCCAGCCCAGCATTTCTCATGATGTACTCTGCATATAAGTTAAATAAACAGGGTGACAATATACAGCCTTGATGTACTCCTTTCCCTATTTGGAACCAGTCTGTTGTTCCATGTCCAGTTCTAACTGTTGCTTCTTGACCTGCATACAGATTTCTCAAGAGGCAGGTCAGGTGGTCTGGTATTCCCATCTCTTTAAGAATTTTCCAGAGTTTGTTGTCCACACAGTCAAAGGCTTTGGCATAGTCAATAAAGCAGAAGTAGATGTTTTCTCTGGAACTCTCTTGCTTTTTCCATGATCCAGCAGATGTTGGCAATTTGGTCTCTGGTTCCTCTGCCTTTTCTAAATCCAGCTTGAACATGTGGAAGTTCGTGGTTCACATATTGTTGAAGCCTGGCTTGGAGAATTTTGAGCATTACTTTACTAGCGTGTGAGATGAGTGCAATTGTGCGGTAGTTTGAGCATTCTTTGGCATTGCCTTTCTTTGGGATTGGAATGAATACTGACCTGTTCCAGTCCTGTGGCCACTGCTGAGTTTTCCAAATTTGCTGGCATATTGAGTACAGCATTTTCACAACATTATCTTTCAGGATTTGAAATAATTCAACTGGAATTCCATCACCTCCACTAGCTTTGTTTGTAGTGATGCTTCCTAAGGCCCACTTGAGTTTATATTCCAGGATGTCAAACTTATAAGTAATAGCTTATAATCAGCCACTTCTCTAATCTCTATTTTTTTGCCAGATTCAAATATACAGAATTTCCTATCAAATGTTCTACCAAAGCAAACCTTCCCCTAAGTGGTTGTTTTGCTTCTAATATGTGAACTTCTAGGAAAATTCCCATAGACAGAGCCTCTAATATTTTTCCTAGAAGCTCATCTAGAAAGTAGGCATCAGGGACTGTATTCTACTTACAGCTGAAAAGAGTGTGTAGCTGTTACCAGAGTCAGCAGACCCTCAGGGCTGAGAATAACACCTCAAGGCTTCACACCCCTCCCCACTCCCACCGTCAGTTCCATCGACTGACCGCCCTTCGGCTTCAAGTCCATGGTGACTGAACACAGGCTGGCGCCTGGTTTCTCCTGTAGACATGTCAGGTTACATACGTCTGGACTACGCTTAAAAACAGAGGTGAGGCTTCCCTGGTGGCCCAGTGGTGGAGAATGAGCCTGCCAGTGCAGAAGACACAGGTTCAGTCCCTGATCTGAGAAGATCCCACATGCCATGGGCGCCTAGAAGCCCACGGGCTACAACTCCTGAGCCTGCGCTCTGGAGCCCGGGAGCCGCAACTACTGAGCCCATGCGCCCTAGAGCCCTCGCTCTGCAACAAGAGAAGGCACTGCAATGAGAAGCTTGCTCGCCTCAACTAGAGAAGAGCCCACGCAGCAACAAGGACCCAGCAGAGCCAAAAACAACTAAATAATAAAATTATTTTTTTAAGACCTTCAAAAAAAAAAAGCTAATTATTAACTGAGATTTAGCCAAGCTGAACAGAAAACATTATCAGTTCTCCTAAGATGAAAAGTGAGTAAAGTATCATTATACAAAATGCTGCAACTTGATGCCTGGGCTCCGTCTGCTCCCAGGACAAAGATTTTCAGCATGAGAGCTGATGACGCAGAGCCTCGACTCCAGGTGGGTGGGGAGGAAGAGGCTCTGTTTCATCTCTCTCTGCTCTCCTGGTATCACTGAAGGACCAGCCCTGGGGGAGGAAAAGACCTCTTTCTGAGGACGTATGTCTGGTCCAGAGGGGGAGGATTTGTGTCCAGATCCTGCAAGGACTGGAAGAAGAAGAGCAGTGTCCTGGTTAGAGATAAAATCGCCCCATCCTTTCAGAGAAGCCTGTCCAGGAATGGGATGCAAGGCCCACTTAAAAAGAAATCTGGAATGACTTCCTAGGCTTTACCCACACCAGTTACTCAGTGATCACAGCCTCCAATCAATTAAGCAATAGAGAAGGTCCCTTGGCTGCGAAGAGAAATAGAGGGGTGTGCTGTGATTTACCAAATAAGACTGCGGTAGTTTGCGCGCAGGAGACGCAGTGGTCCCAAGTCCTTACAAGGAATAGATTACAAGGTAGCCAGCACAGGGGTCCTGAGAGAAGACGGCTAGTCTCAAAAGAGGACTAAGGGCTTCCCTCATAGCTCGGTCAGTAAAGAATCTGCCTGCAATGCAGGAAACCTGGGTTCGATTCCTGGGTTGGGAAGGTCCCCTGGAGAAGGAAATGGCAACCCACTCCTGTATTCTTGCCTAGAGAACCCCATGGATAGAGGAGCCTGTTCGGATACAGTTCACCGGGTCGCAAGAGTCAGACGCAACTGAGCAACTAAACTACCACCACTTCCCTGGTGGTCTAGTGATTAAGATCCGAGCTTCCACTGCAGGGGGCATGGGTTCGAGCCCTGGTAGGGGAACTAAGATCTTGCATGTTTCCTGGCATGGCCAAAATCAGGAAGGTCGGCCACCAGCTCTGCAGGACTACCTACAGATGCACCAGTACCCCAAAAGGCAGCAACACCCTCTGGGACAGTATCCCACCTCTGGTCTGGAAGGTGGCTGGGTATCAGTTTCTTCAAGGCTCCCTGTCCCCCAGGCCAGGGAACATGGTCCATTCCTGAGAAGCCAGATCTTTTTTTCTCATGAGTGTTCTTTTTTAACAAGAACCCCAAATGGTTCTTACATAACACAATGAAAGCTTAGCTGTTTTCTTATCCTTTACCAGCATCCACTTCTCCAGAGAAATGGACCATCTTCTAAGGCTCTCAAGTTCAAGGACTTCCCTGGTGATCCAGTGGTTAAAACACCACTCTTGAAGTGTAAGGGTGTGGGTTTGATCCCTGGTTGGGGAACTAAGATCCCACATGCCACATGACGCAGCCTAAATCAGTAAGACTCTCAAGTTCAGCTCAACTGGTACCTTCGCTGCCCTGAGTTTGCTCGGACACATACAGACCACACCACCGAGCCAGGGCATGCACATGGGATGCCGGTGCATGTGAAGAACACGTTCACACGTGTGCATGTGACATGCGTGCACACACACAGGAAGTGGACATGTAACACACTCGTGTGCACACATACCACAACCTCTGTATCTCTGGGGCAAGATCTCAGATTTGGAGAATCGCCAAGGCTTTCAACCGAGGAAGAGGACTAGAACCTGACTAACTCCTCTGAAGTCTAAGGATGTTGAGTCATCTCTTTCTCGATGGGGAAGGAGGACATTGGGCCGGCGGTAACTTTTCATCCAGAGGATTCTGTGCCAGGCCACAGACTGCACACCGAGCCCCAGCCAACTGTCTCTGCAACAACACTTTAAGTTTAAAAAAAAGAAAAGGCAAAAGGGTGTGGACAATTCACTACAAATCACTCCCACCAGTCAACCAACCTAAAGCAGATCCTGCTCATAGCAATACTTTTGCATAAGAAACACATGACAGCTTCTTTGCATAAAAATCACTCCAAATAATTTTTTTTAATTGATCCTTACTGAGGACAGTGTTTCAACAGACATTCCCCACCCCCAGCCCCCACCATGGCTCAAGTGGTAAAGAATCCACCTACAGTGCAGGAGACACAGGAGATGTGGGTTCAATCCCTGGGTCAGAAAGATCCCCTGGAGAAGGAAACGGCAGCCCACTCCAGTATTCTTGCCTGGGAAAACTGCACAAACAGAGGAGCCTGGCGGGCTACAGTCCATGGGGTCACAAACAGTTGGAGGTGACAGAGCACACACACGCACATCAACCAAAACCACCACCACCCTGCCCACCGTGCCAGCTTCCTAATATAAATCTGAGGTTGAACACTTCGGGCGAAGTTGAGATGCTCGGCCAGCAAGAAAATGAATCACAGTTCTCTTTCTCAACCGTGAACGCACCTCCACAAAAGCATGTCTTCAAGATAAAAGAAGTCCTCCCTTCACCCACTGTTCCACCCCATCCATTTTCACACCTCGAGACACCTGCATCAGCTCATCCTGTGCATTTGTGCATTTTCTTTTTTGGCCGGGGAGGGGGCGGGGAGGGGAGGGGCATGGAGCGTGTGGGATCTTACTTCCCTGACCAGGAATCAAACCCACCCCCTTCACTGGAAGCATGGGATCTTAACTGGAAGCATGGGACCGCCAGGGAAGCCCCTCATCCCATGCATTTTTAAAGACCAGCCAGTATGTGACAAAGAGCATCTTTTTAGAGCCTTCCTTGATGAACTGAGTGGCTCAAATGGTAAAGAGTCTGCCTGTAATGCAGGAGACCTGCATTAGATCCCTTGGTCAGGAAGATCCCTGGAGGAAGGCATGGCAACCCACTTCAGTATTCTTGCCTGGAGAATTCCATGGACAGAGGAGCCTGGTGGGCTATAGTCCATGGGGTCATAGAGAGTCAGATATGACTGAGCATCTTTCACTCTCTTTCAATATGTGATGGGAAACAGCATGTTCTTAGAGCCTTCCTTGATGAACAGGAGTCTCCAGAGCTCATTCTCGAGATGATTTAGAGTTAGCTTAGTTCCAGCTGCACTGCCACTTTAAAGTCTAGACACTTCTAGAGCAAAGGCTCAGACTGGATTAAGACTCAATTTGGCTTCCACTTACAATGCTTTCTTTTTTTTTGAAGATTAGTCTCCTACTTCCAATCGTTCCCAGAGTAATCGAAGTTCATGAAAAAGATAATGGAGACGTCAAATTTCTGACTAAAAGAGAGAACGAGGAAGTTGATGATAGAGGCTTGTCCCAGGAAGACCAGAACTGGCCTGAACAGAAGGACGTGGTGGGAAGAGCCGGTGGGCTTTCTCCATATGTGAGTCACTGTAATAATGGAGGACGATCCGAAATTCAAGCATGCTGTTTTGGCTGTAATGGGTGCATATGTGTTACTATTTGTGAATCCTAAAATGAAACACAGTTCCTGGGACCAGACTGAAGAAAGTTCTGTTGAAAAAGAGAGAAAGTCATCTATTTAAAACGTTCCACTTTCCGTAGAGAAGGAAACAATGTGGAGATGTCTCTGCCTTGTTTGAATAAATGATTCATCAGCTAAAAGAATAAAACAGAACAGTCTCCCAAATAGCTCTCCCAAGTGGATGGTGCTGTATTATTCATTACAGCTCCTCTGGGAGGTGACAGACCTCAGCTGTTTCACGGTCCTTCCCTCCTGTACCCTCACGCGACCCCCTCTGCTTACTCAAGGGGATTCAGGTGGCACCAGTCACATCCTCAGGCATGCCTTGTGGCGCAGGGACTGTCTTTGCAACAAGGAAACCCCATTCCTCCTCGATCTTGGACGCGACAGCTTTAGTCCAGAGTCATTCTGAGACCTGAGACCCTTTGCTGCAGCGCTCACACCCAGAAGCACCTCTCCTCCAGCAACAAAATACAAAGAAACTGTGTGGGACTAAAAACAACTGCGTGCATGCACAGGTGGGGCAAAATTATGGACCATAGATACAAAAAGACCCCAAAAAAATCCCTGCTATCACTTCTGAAGAGCCAGGAGCAAACAGTGGGCGTCAAGAGCAAAGCAAGGGAATGTGTCCTGCGCATACAGCGGGGTGGGCACACCCCAAAGCCACCCCTCCAGCCTGACACCCTGAACACACCCCTACCCTCGCCCCATATAAGGAACAAGCTAGCTTTGGGGAGTAAGCAAGGGGCCCTGTTGTTCTCGCTTCTGCTGTAGCAGGGGCCCCAATAGAGCCTTGTCTGAATTTGCTGTCTGGTTTATGATCAATTTCTATTGATTAAGGAGGCCAAGAACCCTGTGGGTATCAGCCTCGCTCATGCCTCTTCTCCATCTCTCCAGCCTTCCTATCTTGGTGTTGTCTCAGACAGAAGCAGTTTATTAACAGCTCGTGGAGTAGGAGGAAAAGGTTTCCAGTTAGAACAACCTGCTAAGGACGATGTGTTTGGAGGAGGAAATCAGCCAGGTCCAGCCCCACAGGGCCGCCACTCTCCCCAGCTGATCCCGAGGAAAAGGAACGCTTCAACTCCCCAGGATGATCGGAAAGCCTTTTCCCCAGGAAGGGTCTCCATTCAAGTTTCCAAGAGCCGAGAACCATCTCACTAAGAGCAGAGTGCGGAGTGAGTGGTGCTTTCAGAGCTCGTTGAAGACGGTCTAGTCTGAGGTGTGTTCCTCATAGTCATCCTCACTCCTTGTTCCAGAGTCACTCTATCCAGCCTTCTCCAGCTGTCATGGGCCATAAACAACAGCGGGTTTTTATAAACAGCAGATGAATCATCATCAGAGGAGACTGAAGGCTCTTCACACTCGCTCTCGAATGCATTTCGCCCTCCTCATCTGCTGTTTTGAGTGGTCCCAGCATCGTTCCTGGTTCCCCCTTTCTGAAGGTGCTGGAGGTAATGGGAGGCTTCGGGCTCCTTCCCATCCCCATATTTGAAGGCTTAAAGGAGTTTTCTTTCTCCTTCCACGCTCTACCCATACCAGGAAACCTGGGACACCCAGAAAAAGCCTCCAGCAACCTCGAAGGCAAAAAGGGTTTTAACTACGTGCTGTGATGGGTGTGTTTTTTTTTTGCCTTTTCATACTGTTCATGGGGTTCTCAGGGCAAAGATACAGAAGTGGTTTGTCATTCCCTTCTCCAGTGGACCACATTTTGTCAGAACTCTCACCATGTGGTCCATCTTCGGTGGCCCTACACGGCATGGCTCATCGAGTCAGACAAGGCTGTGATCCAAGTGATCAGTTTGGTTAGTTTTCTGTAATTGTGATTTCCATTCTGTCTGCCCTCTGATGGAGAAGGATAAGAGGCTTGTGGAAGCTTCCTGATGGGAGGAACTGACTGTGGAGGAATATGGGTCTTGCTCTGATGGGTGGGGCCATGCTCAGTAAATCTTTAATCCAATTTTCTGTTGACGGCTGGGGCTGTGTTCCCTCCCTGTAGTTTGGCCTGAGGCCAGACTGTGGTAGGGGTAACGGCAACCTCCTTCAAAAGGACTTTGCACGCACTGTCGTGTTCAGTGCCCCTGACCCCACAGCAGGCCACTGTGGTCCCACGCCTCTGCCAGAGACTCCTGGACACCCACAGGCATGTCTGGCTCAGTCTCTTGTGGGGTCACTGCTCCTTTCTCTGCGGTCCTGGTGTGCACAAGGCTTTGTTTGTGCCCTCCAAGAGTCTGTTTCCCCAGTCCTGTGGAAGTTCTGTAATCAAATCCCATTGGCCTCCGAAGTCAAATTCCCTGGGGGTTCTCAGTCCCTTTGCCCCATCCCCAGGTTGGGAAATCTGCTGCGGGTCCTAGAACTTTCACAACAGTGCAAGAACTTCTTTTTAATATGTGGAGAATAGGTGTGTGCTGAAGCCAGAAATTGTTACTACTCTCATGGTATCTTGGTATATTTCTGCTAATATGTCATTCCTATGTGCTCAGGATTTAGATGAAATAGCTAATGTTGCTTATGTTTTCAAATTAGCTGCACCAGCCTTTGTAATTGCGTGAGCTTCTGTCAGATAAATTTACTTCGATCTTCACTGTTATAATTGATGGTATATACTAGAAACCAAGAAGTAAACTTTTTTTTTTAGTGACTTTATTTATTTTTGCAAGTGTACTGTTTCAGAAACCACCTCCACAAGAAATCACACTCTCAGTGAAGGAACGCAGGGTGAAGTCTGTTCATGAGGTCAGCCATGTGGACTCAGCTCGGTTCCTGCCTACTTCTGAAAAAGATCCCACAGATTCAGGAGAAAGAACCAGAGTTCTAGCTAACATAACCCACCTAAAATGGGGAATTGGAAACTTTAGAATTTTACAATTTGTCTTAGAACTCCCAGCCCAGTGAAAAGCATTCAAGACGTTCTCTAGATGTCTTAGCCATTATTTGCCTTATAGCAAAAGAAAAAAGAAAAAAAAATCAAGGCTTAAAAACAGACAACCAGGTCTTCCTTGGCGGTCCAGTGGTTGGGACTTATCCTTCCAGTGCAGGGGGTGTGAGTTCGATCCCCAGTCAGGGAGCTAAGACCCCACATGCCTCAGAGGCCAAAAAACCAGAACACAAACAACAGAAGCAATATTGTAACAAATTCAATAAAGACTTTTTAAATGGTCCACTTCAAAAAAAAAAACCTTTTAAAAAGTCCCATTTAGTACAATGACTTTTTAACAGCCCCATCTGATTTCTTTCAGATTTTGTAAAATAGTTTAAGTAGCATGACAAAGTCACGGTAAAGCAGATGACCAAAGGGGATGCTTTAAGAATGTCATAAAGACATGTCAGCTTTGCCAGTACAAGACTGATGACAGAGAAATGTCAAGAGTTTTGAAATCAGGTTAAAGAAAATGACTTTCTATCATCTTCTCATCGTGTCTTTCACTCAAAATCAAAACATTACAAAAATTTCCAGGTGCTTAAAACAGTCTTAAATACGAGTTAGACTGTTAAAATCAGAAAAGGAAATTAGCTAACTTTTGGAGGGCTCGTGACGCGCTCCCTTTTGGAGTCCTGTTCTAAGCACTTTATATTCACCACTGTATCCAACTGCCACAGGAGCTCCATGAAGTAGGCCCAACTGTTACCCCCATTCTACAGACGAGGAAACCGAGGCAGAGTGGACTTACATCCCTCGCCCAGAACCCGATTCGTTAACCACACCACTGCACTTTGACTTATGGGAGGTGTGACCTGGAGCTCGTGACATTCCCAAACCCCTGCTTTCCTGTCTGCAAAACTGCAAAACCTACGAGACAGAGCTGTATAAAGACTGGCTGAAAGGAGATAGTACAGATAATTTATCACATTACCACGTACAGAGAGGCGTCCAATAAATGTGAAATTCCTCTTGCTTTTCCTCACAGCAAGAAAAGACCAGAAACGTCTGGGTCATTAAACCACTGAACATTTTCCAGATTGGCTAATATTAAGCCACGGCTTCTGATCCTGCCATTAGGAAAACTCAGCTGGCCCTGACATAACTGACCACATGATGCAAAATAAAGCAAGTCCAGCACAGAAAACTAAGTGGATGACGCACTGCCCAGTAAGGCACTAAACGATTTCTGTCCACACAGTGTTCTTGCCTAGAGGGCTTTCCTCTCTGCTAAGCCTCAACCTGTCTGCACCCGAACAGACAGGGGATACGAGGTCTCCCCTTCCTAAACAGGGGTTCGTGTTGTCTAGGTGTTGCAGAAACTTCGTGTGCACGGCATGTTCTAAACTGTTGAACTGTTCGTTCTTCCCCCTGGGTGACATCGGGACTGGACTGGGGCCTGGTGCTAACGAGGCGGGGGAGTCACGTCGCTAATCTGGGGTCTATAACCATCTGCATGGCACACAGTCCAGCTGGAAACAGATGGCACACTCAGAGGGGTTTAACTAAAACGAATGTAATGGAAGGAGCTGCACACACAGGGATGGGGTGGGGGGAGAGAGCTGGATGAGGAGCCCGGAGTCCAGACAAACGTGGAAGACAGTCACCAGCTCGAACACTCTAACGGGGGAGGCTGGGAGAGCCCCTGAGAGCTGACGCCAAGGGGGAGGTGGGACCAGGAGCTGTGCCTGGGATGTTATTCCCCACAGGCAGAATCCTATTACATCCCTTTGCTCCTTTCCTGAGACAGGCTGGGACCTGGGACCCTTTGCTGTAAGGCTTGCACCCGGACACACATCTCCTCGAGCAACAAAATACAAAGAAACCACAGCAGACTAAAAATAACTGCATGCATGCAGCTGGGGCAAAATTATGAACAACGAGATACAAAAAGACCAAAAACCCAACTGCCACTTTTGAAGAGCCCAGAGCAAAACCAGGGTACCGCGCATGCCCCCTGCACACCACCACAAGGGAGGTGAGCAAACCACCTAAGCTACCCTCCACTGGACCCCCGGACCCACCCCTACCCTGACCTCACACCTCACCAAGGTGCGGGCGGGCATAATGAGGGGCCCTGGGGGCCTTCCGGAGTTAAAAGCACTCTCTAAATTCTAGGAGGATAGGGACTTCCCTGGTGGTCCGGTGGCTAAGACTCCACACTCCCAATACAGGGGGCCCCGGGCTCAATTCCACGTGCCACAACCAAGAGTTTGAAAGCTGCAACTAAAGGTCCCATGGGCTGCAATGAAGATGGAAGATCCCACGTGGCACAGCCAAATAAATAAATATATTTTTTAAAATTAGCAAATTTTAAGAGGATAAACTGGATTTTCAGAAAATAACCCCTGGACAGCTCGGGAGAGGCAAACGGGATGCAGGATTAGAGCTCCACCCGCTCACACAGGATGCCAGCTGGTCAACACCCAGAGATTCTGCTTTGGGCAGACGACGCAGAATGCAAGTATGTGAGCCTCTTTTGCGAGACATAAGCTCGTTGGCACGGCCTTTCAAATTCAAATGTCAAGTAGCACACTCTTCCTCGATCTGCGCCTGTACCAAAAGCCTATCAAAAGAAGATTCAATACATTTTAGCCAAGTGGTGGCATTCTCCCCCAGACTCTATTTGCAGACACTCAAAGAGCAAATTTTCCCAAGTCTTAAGAACTCAGGGTCTTTGACCACCCAGCCTCAGGCCAAGCAGGTTTATGTCTCTGATTTACCTGGTAGAGCTTAAAATACAACAGAAGCAAACAAAGTCCACAGTCCAGGAGAGACAAGGCTTCCCGCAAGCACACCTCCTGAAACGGCAGTTTGCTCGGCGATCTGATTTCCCCGCCGGAGTCTTTGAACTCTTCGTGCTCTAAGTCCTCATTAAGTGACACGTGAGTCCCAGGATAAGACAGGGTCCTGCCAATGGTTCATTCCCAGGAAAGGGAGACTTGACAACTGCTTCCTCCCAAGTTACTTCTCTAATTATGCTGTATCCAAGAGGAAAACCCCTTCTTTCATCATTACAGTCAAATATTCTCAGGCGGCAGCTATGGGTGCCTGGGAGGCCACATACTTCTCTAAGCAAGGTGAGGGCGAACTGAAGTTGCTCAGTCGTACTCGACTCTCTGCGACCCCGTGGACTGTAGCCTGCCAGGCTCCTCCGTCCGTGGGATTTCCCACGCAAGAATACTGGTGAGGGCAGGATTACTGAAATAACGTGCTGCTGTTGCTGTTCAGTTGCTAAGTCACGCCTGACTCTTTTGCGACCCCATGGACTGTGGCCCACGGGGCTCCTCTGTCCATGGGATTTCCCAGGCAAGAATCCTAGGGTGAGTTGCCATTTCCTTCTCAAGAGGATCTTCCCGATCCAGGGAGCAAACCGGGCTCTCCTGCATTGCAGGCAGATTCTCAACTGCTGAGCCACTGTAATAAAAAAGCTTCTCTTACAGATGTGTCCTTCAGTTGAAAACATTCAACCACACTGGAAGGGACCACCTTCCCTTGAACTTACCCTGACCCTCAGGATTGCTGTCCTAGAGTACACAGCCCAGAAGCAATGAGGAAAGGAATAAGAAGGTGAAAATGACCACAAGACTCTTCTCATTTCATAAGTAACATTTAAAAGCCCAAAGAATTCACATATTCTGGGGGTAAAGGGAGGCCTGAGCAGATTATGAATGAATTCAACATTTTTGCAATTAGAGTAATGAATCTCAGCATTTCCTTTCTTTCATAGGATGTCTAAGATAAGGTGTATTTTGAATGTTTATAGACTCATCAGCATACTAATAAATTACTACAAAGTTAAATTATTTTTCACACATTCAACAAATAGTGAGTGTCTGCTGTGTGTCAGACACAGTACCGTGTGTAGTGGTCTAGAAGCTGAGAATTTCATGAGACAAAAGGCAGGTCAGATCTCTGCTCCAGGTTGAAGGGGAGACACACGACAAACAGATGCATAAATAAATGAACATGTATCACAACACAGCGACAAACGTTATGATAAATGTGATACGTAGACAGTAAAGAGCGATGCTAAGGTCGTGGACCCCAGAGCCAGATAGCCTGGTTTATATCAGCTCTGCCACTTCCTCAATCATTTGGGGGAAATTATATAATCTCTCTTGGCCCCAACTTCCCCTTCAATAAAGTAGAGATAAGAACAGGATCTAGTTCAGGGGGTTTTCTGTGAGAATTGAATAAGGCAGTTCATAAGGCTCTGCTTGTAACAGTGGCTGACATATAAAAAGTCCTTTATAAATGCTAACGCTTCCTACTTTAAGTTGGGGTGACCCGGGCAGTCTTCTCAGAGGAGGTGACCCCACGTGAAGATCTGATAAAACAAACAGACGGAGTGAAAGCCTCAGAAAGGGGTGAGTCAAGCCTTCTTTATGACACAGAAAGGATGCCAACGAGGCTGCACTGCCCCTTGAGGGAAGAGCGGCCGAGGTGCGGCCAGTCGCGCAGGGTCCGGAAGGCCTTCGCCAGGAGTCGGAACTTGCCCAGAAAGGGAGAAGCCCCAGGAGGGTTGAAGCAGGGGACACCCGGGCCTGGGTCACACTTTTGAAAGATGCAGCTGCTTTCAGAACGAAGACAGTTACTAAGGGGACAGGAGTAGAAACAGGGGGAGCTAGAAGGTAATCCGAAGGACTTCTCTACTGGTCTGATGGTTATGACTCACACTTCCAGTGCAGGGGGCGTGGGTTCAATCCCAGGTGTGGGAACTAAGCTCCCACCAACAAAAGAGAAAGCAATCTAAGTGGCTCAGATGAGAAACTGATGACTTGGTCTCTGGTAGTAACAGTGGAAATGGAAAAGGCCAGGGATATACCCTGCATCAGGGATTAGCAAATTATGGGCCAAACTGGCCCCCGGCTTGCTTCTGTAAATGAAGTGTTCTTGGAACACAGCCATGCCCATTCACTTACCTACTGTCTACTGCTGACTTCCTGCTACGGTGGCCTTGTTGAACAGTTCTTACAGAGATCACAGCACCTGCAAAGCCCATTAACTCTCTGACTTCATAGCCAAAGTTCATCAACCCCTATTTTGGAGGAAGAGTCTACACGATTGGAAAATGGATTGGGTGTGGACAGAGAGAAGCATGGAGGATTATTCCTGGGGTTTGGGCATGAATAACTCAGTGGTGCCATTTTCTGAGATAGGGTTGGCTCAGAGAAGAGAATAGGAAGGGTGGCTGGAAGAGAATGATTACTTGGACATATTGGATTTGAGATGTCTCTTAGGCACCCAAGTGAAGAGTCTAAGGAGGCAGCTAGATGTATAATCCAGGAGCCCTGGGCTGAAGGAACAAATGCAGGAGTTATCTGCAAACAGCTTTCCCCTTCTCTACACTTGCAATGCCATCATAATTTCCACCTGAACCCTTGGGGTGACCCTCTGAGTCTTTAGGGCCTGGGCAGGATGGAGTCACCTAGTCAGGCACTGCAGACTGAGGAGGGACCAGCGCTAAGGCTTGAGCCTGGACCCCTCCAATGCTACGAAGTCATGCAAAGCAAGAAGAGCCAGCAAAAGAGATTAAGAAGAAGTGCCTAGTGATGGAAGAGGCTGTCTTGACAGCAGTCAAAAGGCAACTGTGTGTAATAGGCTCTAGGTTCACCCACCTCAACAGAACTGACTCAAATGCATCCTTTTTATGGTTGAGTAATATTCTGTTGTATACATGCAAAACTTCTTTATCCATTCATCTGTCGATGAACATCTAGGTTGCTTCCATGTCCTAGCTATTGTAAATAGTGCTGCAAAATTTGCTGTATGATGCAGGGAGCTCAAACCCAGCACTGTGGGACAACCTAGAGGAGAGGGATGGGGAGGGAGGTGGAAGGGAGGTTCAAGAGGGAGGGGACATATGTGTACCTACGGCTGGTTTATGTTGACGTACGGCAGCCACTAACACTGTATTGTCAAGCAATTATCCTCCAATTAAAAAAAAAGGCAACTGTGTCAATAAGGGGTGGGTCAGCCATGCTGAAGGCTGTGGAAAGGTCCAGAAATGGAGTGAATGCTGAGACTGAGACTGACAAGATGGGGAGGGCGGTCTTTCAGTGGACGCAACGGTAATGCAAGGAGTCCTAATGGATGGAGTTGGAGAAGAGAACTGGGGGCATCTTGTAGAGACAGCAATTACCAAAGGTCAAAGCGTTTCATTGTGATGGGGGGAGAGGTGGGAGCGCTGGAAGGAGCCTGGAAGACAAAGGAGCATTTTTATAAGATGGGAGATGCTAGGGAATATTTTTGACATGATGGAAACCATCCCGTTGAGAAGGAGAAAATTATGGAGGAGAGAGAAGAGAGTGAGCTCCTTGAGAGGTGGGAGGGGTGAGATCCAGAGTTGGATTTAGGGGACTTAACTTGAGGACCTTCCTAATTACTTCCATCTTCTCCACGCAAGTGAGAAAGCTCATCAGCCAGAGTGGAACGGTGGAGCAGGGAAGAGAGTGCAGGACGCTTCAAGTGAGACGGACTTAAGAGAACGAACTTATGGTTGCTGGGGAGGAGCGGGGAAGAATGTGGGGAAGGGATAGTTAGGGAGTCTGGGATAGACACGTGCACACCGCTATATTCGAAATGGGTAACGGTGGGGAGGGAGATGAGGAGGGGTTCAGTCTGGGGGGACACGCATCTGTGGCTGATTCATGTTGGCTGATGTATAGCAAAAACCATCACAGTATTATAAAATAATCATCCTCCAATTAAAAAAAATAAACGTTAAAAAGCAAATAAATAAAAAATTAAATGGAGAACCAACAAGGACCTACTGTACCGCACAGGGAACTCTGCTCAGTGTTATGGGGCAGCCTGGGTGGAGGGCGGTTTGGGGGAGAGTGGATGCATGTGTACGTGTGGCTGCGCCCCTTCGCTGCCCACCTGAAACTGCCACAACATTGTTAACGGTCTTTACCCCAATACAAAATTACAAGTTTAAAAAAGAGAAATGAGAGATTGTTACAGCATCATTGACTGTTCATCAAATATCTCTTCCATCCTCCATTACATTAACAGAGCTAGTTAACATAGTAGGCGCTCAAATACACACTAATTAAGGGTCCAAACTAATGTCTGAAGTGGGATTTTTGATATCTCCTTTTCTAGTGAAGGTGTTGAGTTCGTGGGCAGTCCAGACGTCCAGGCTGTCTTCATCAAATGTGATGCCTGCCTGGCTATTTGTTGAAGGCAGGGTCTCCGGTATCTGCAAACAGTTAAGTCAAATAACCATCCCTCCCACGACAAATGTCACCTCCAGTTGACATAGGCTGATAAACATTGACACAGAGATGTTAAGACGACTGTGGGAGGCATTCTTACCCTACTAGAATGTCAGCCAAGGGCAAACACCCAATGTCTCCATCACCCCAGGCAGTGGTTCGTGACTGGATCTTCTGTCCCTCCCGGACACTCCTTTGATCGATACAATCGATCCTTTACCAGAACAAATTTCCCTTTCTTTTCTTTGCTATCTGTTCATTTACTATCAGATTCCTCTCCTTTTTTTCCTTTTCCCTTCTTGCTTTCTCCTTTTCCATTTCTCCTAGCTTTGTTGTTAAAAACAGAGACAGGGACTTTCCTGGTGGTCCACCGGTTAGGAATGCACCATACACTGCGGGGGACTCGGGTTTGATCCCTGCTCGGCAACAAGGATCCCACTGCCTCTGGGCAAGTAAGCCCATACACCACAACCAGTGAGCCCACGTGCCACAGCTAAGACCTGAGCGGCCTAAAGAAATAAATGTTTTTTTAAAAACAGAAACAGTATTATAACAAATTCAGTAAAGACTTTGGTCCACATCAAAAAAATCTTAAAAAAAAGAAGAGGTGCTGAAATGAGGCATTGAAGTGGGTGTGATACAGGTCAGAACCGTCTTACTGCTTTTGGTATTTAGGCTATCAGGTGACTGATGACAGAAGCCCCTTCTGCCTTTCCCAGCATGGCCTTTGGGCAGACACTTCGTGACTATGCGACATATAGGTAGGACACTATTCACTCATTTTGCATACATTTATTGAATCCTTTCATCAGGGAGCCAAGGTCCAGACGCGAGACCACACAATGCATAAATGAAGGAGAACATGTGGGATCTGCAAAAATCTGTTTTTAAAAACCCTTCTATTTTAGGCATGATGCTGGCTGGCTTGCTATATTTCTATTTAAAAGGGAGGAGAAACCTGCCTCCTCAATGTTCTGAGTGAGATAAGAGTGCTGACGGGCCCAGAGAAAGGGAAAATGTCAGAACATGTTCCCGGTTTTCAAAGACAGCCCTCCAGCACGCAGACAACTGGGCCCCCGGGCATGGCCGCCCCAGGCTCACTGGCTCCCGCATCACTGGACCCCATTCCAGCCTGGGGCCTGCACCCGCCTGAACCTGCAGATCCTCACTGCTGGGCAAAGGGCAGGAGGCGGTGCCAGTGCTGTCTGAATTTTGCTTCGGAATTGTCTGGTTCTTCTGGCTTTTGATGTTCTGAATTTTTCTTTGAAGCTAGTAATGTGACCAAGATCAAGGACCACAGAGTCAGACTGACTGAGACGTGAAGACTGACTTGGCCTCCTACTGCCCGTGTCATCTCGGACAGGTGCCTCTCTGCTGATGAAACCCTGTTTTACAATCAGGTGAGTGGAAGACGAGCTACGCTGTAGAAGTACTGTGAGAATTAAACATAAGACATGCAAAGTGCTGAAGCGGGGCTTGAAATGACAGCTATTATCATCGGCAGAACGCCAGGTTTGATTTCAGGAGCCCAGGGTGATCTAAACGTCATCTCTTGACCTTAAAACACTGGATGCTTAAAATTCTACCCCAAAAGATTTAAGGAGAAAGGAGGAAAATTTGTCATCAGGAGTTGCCACACTATGCCTGCCAATGCAAGGGTCACGGGTTTGATCCCAGGTCCAGGAAGATTCCGCATGCCATGGAGCAAAAAAGCGTGTGCACCACAACTATTGAGCCCATGCTCCACAGTAAGAGAAGCCGCTGCAGTGGGAAACCACACGCCGCAAAGAGCAGCCTCCACTCGACCCAACTAGAGAAAGCCCATGTGCACGCGCAGCAACGAAGACCCAAAGACCCAGTGCAACCAAAAATAAATAAATGTATTTTTTAAGTTAACAGCAACAAAAAAAAGGGTTGCCAGAAGATACACATACACACATGCAGTCATCTGTAAATAAAATTAAAAGATGGCAAAATACTGAGTGAAGTAAGTCAGACAGAGAAGCTGAAATATCATAGGATGTCCCTTATATGTGCAATCTAAAATGAACTGATACAAATAAATGTATTTAAAATACAGAAACAGACTCATAGACTTAGAGAATGAACTTATGGTTGGGGGAGGAGGCTGGGGGAAGGGATAGTTAGGGAATTTGGGATGGACATGTACACACTGCTATATTTAAAATAGATGACCTACCGTATAGCAGAGGGAACTCTGCTCAGTGTTATGGAGCAGCCTGGATGGGAGGGGAGTTTGGGGGAGAATGGATACGCATCTACGTGTGGCTGAGTCACTCAGCTACGCACCCGGAACTATTACAACATTGTTAATCGGCTCTATTCTAGTATAAAACAGTAAGTTTGTTTTTTTAAAAAAAAAGATGGCAATAAAATAAGGAGGAACCTTCTACTTGTGTGCTTCCTCGAAGAAGGAAAAAAAAAAAAAACAAACTCTTTCACATCTCAGCCCTGGCTCCAGCCCAGTGCCTTGCCCAGCTGCTGGAGCTGAACTCCCTGCCCACATCCTGGTTTTGTTGGAGCCACGAAGCAAGAAGTGGAGGAAGAAGAAAGCCTCACTGCCACATCCATGCAGATGGGCTGGGAAAAGGGCCGTGGAGAGGGAAGAGTCCAACACATAGTTCCCGCAGCCCCCGGAGTCCCCCAGCGCCCAGGCAAGAAGCCGGTTTGCTGACAGCCTCTGTTGGGTGCTCGGATCCGCAAGCAGAAGAGCAACAGTGGCATCTTCAGGGCAGCCGGGGGAACTTGGCTGGGGAGGCAGAGAGAAGGCGTGCAGAAAGCCCTGCACGACGGCAGCCTGCTGACACTCTGCTGCGATGCCAGCCTGCCCTTTCTCTACCTGAAATGACAGCTGTGTACGCCAGGGCCAGCCCCCCACCCCACGCGAACCCTGAGGCCCCACACCCAAGCTGACTGCAGACATTCCTCCCGCTTGCTGTTCCAAAGATGCCAGCCAAATTTTCATTCGTGAAGCCAGAAACTCAGGGGGTATAGGTCAGTTGGAGTCTCTAGGGCAAGCAACTGAAAGTGTTTTGATTTTGAAATATATCAGTAAGATACTGGACTGCCCATAAAACCCCCGGGGAAGCTGGGGAACCCTGCTCAGCAAAGAAACAATAACCAAGGAAAGTGAACCCTCAGAATCTAGTCGAAACACAAGATACTGGGGAGGTCACCCCTGGCTGTCACTGGCAGCTGGATGCTACAGCTGGATTCCGTGTCTCTGCTGCCCCTGGAGAGTGGATGTTTATAGAGGGCACCTCTGTCACCGCCAAAATGAAGTCTCCCTGCTCCTTGACATCACTAGCTCTCCATCTAAAGTCCTAGGAGGGTTGTGTCTGATCGGCGGATCCCAGCTCAGCTATGAGTAGAACAGAGAGATATTGCCATCAGCGGTGATTCTCAAACACAGAAGAGAGATCCTGCGGGCGATGGGAAGACAAGCAGCAGCAAGTGTCCCTACCTAATGGGGTTTCAGTGGCAGCAAAGAGCAGACCTGCCACCAGGAAGCGCTTTGAGTTTGTGGGAAGTTGCGAGAGAAGGTAGAAAAGGAATTCAGGATTCTAGGTGTACGTGCTTATTCTGTCTCTGATTAACTATGTGGCAGGAATAAATAAGCTTCTCTGGGGTTTTTGTCAGACATAGAATAATTATTCCTACCTCCCTTCCAGGGCTGAAGTGTACATGGGATCATGTTGTGGATGGACTTTTGACGGTTACACCGAGTAAATCCATTCTGGGTTTAAAGCCTCTCTGGGTCCCAGGTTACCCACCTGTCAAATTCCCTAGGTTGCAGGGCTATGGTGAGGTAAACTAGAGTACTATTTCTATGCAGTTGCTAAGTGGTGTCCCGATTCTCTGCGACCCCATAGACTGTAGCCTGCCAGGCTCCCCTGTCCATGAGTTCTCCAGGTAAGAATACTGGAGTGGGTTGCCATTTCCTCCTCCAGGAAGAGTACTGTAAATGAATGGTTCAATTGACAGATTGAATTTTTTTGATGCCTGGGATTTGTCTCAAAATCATGGGGATGGTGGGAGGGAGAGGATGTGGGGTTGGGGCATTCATGAGGCTGAGGCTGACCGTGACTGAGTAACCATAAGACGCAGCTGGTGGACACACTGTATCATTCTCTCCGCTTTAATGTGCATATGAAATCTCCAATAATGATTTGTTTTTGTAAATGAAGGGTCTTGGAAACACTCAGAAGAAAGAGGCCATACTCCCCAAGTTTCATTATGAGTCAGTTAGGCGTCCCCCCACCCCAGCCCTCCTCCCAGGCATCGTTTTCTCAGGCATTTGAGTCTTTTGCTCACTGCCCACTACCCTCCTCGCCGCACTGGTGCCAATGTAAGGTTCTACCAGGGGAAACATCTTTGATGGTACAACGCTGGTTTGAAACCAAACCCAAAAACCCGAAAGAAATAACCAACAAGAGAAAACCAGGAGCAAACGAGCGCGCACACACCCCTGCGCGCACACACTCCTGCGCTCCGGCCGCGTCCCGAGCATCTGTGAAGTTACTCTCCAATGAACGAAAACGGACTCCCGGGTCCCTCTTCCTAACATCGCATTCGGTGGATGACCAGAGTAAACAACGAACAACAGGACGCCCCAGAAGACTGCAGGCTGAGAGCCAGGGATGGGTGTCCAGCGGTCAGCTCTGTGCGTCCACCCGGCTCCCAACCCGACCCGGACACGGCGGCGGCCGGGGACCCGGAGAAGAAGGGGGCAGACCCAGGGGAAGGGGACGGGCCAAGTGTGCCATCGAGCCCTCGCAGGGGAAAGACCGCGATCCGGCGCCGCGCGAGGGGCCTGGCGAGGGGACCCGAGCATCCCGAGGAGGGGTTACAGTCAGACCGCCGGCGCTTGATGACTAGTAACCGCGACGGGGAGACGCTGCACCGGCGCTGGAAGAGGCTTCAGACCCGAGTAAGGCTGCGCGCCAACACACCTGCGGGCTCAGCGACCCAACAGCCACGCAGGCTCCCTTTTAAAAAAAGTGCCGCCCAGCCACTTAAAAAAAAAAAAAAAAAAAAAAAAAAAAAGTTTAAAAACAGTGCCGCCCATCACTGGCTCCGCCCCTCGGCCGCCCCGAACAAGCCCGGCCCCGCCCCCACCCACCGGACGGAAGCGCTTTCCGCCCTCAACCAAGATGGCGGCGGGGCGGCACGGCCGGGCGGAAGTGCCCTGCTGGGCCGCTGACGCGTCCATCATGGCGGCCGCGGCCGCCTCCTCGGCTCTGAAGAGGCTGGACCTCCGCGACCCCGCGGCGCTCTTCGAGACCCACGGCGCGGAGGAGATCCGCGGGCTGGAGCGCCAGGTGCGCGCCGAGATCGAGCACAAGAAGGAAGAGCTGCGGCAGATGGTGGGCGAGCGGTACCGCGACCTGATCGAGGCGGCCGACACCATCGGCCAGATGCGCCGCTGCGCCGCGGGGCTGGTGGACGCCGTGAGGGCCACCGACCAGTACTGTGCCCGCCTCCGCCAGGCCGGCTCGGCCGCGCCCCGGCCGCCGCGGGACCCGCAGGTCAGCCCCGCGCCCGCGCCCCGGCCCGGCCGGCCCGGCCCGGCGGGGAAGCGGGCGCCCCGGCCGAGGCCCACCCGCCTCAGGAGGCGCCCCCGCCGCCCCCTGCCCCCGCGGCCGGCGTGGGGCACTCCTGCCGCCCTCCCCGCGCTGCTGGCCGGTTCCCCGCGGCTCCTCAGGACCCCTCCCAGGCTCCGGGCTTCGCCTTGCTCACCTCAGTCCTGGGGTCGCCGGGCTTCCTTTCCCACATCTCATGGAAACGCTAGGTGTTCAGCCCTGTTCCCTGTTTCCCGACATCGTTTCGGGAACAGCGTTCTCCCCTGTGTCGACCACCTCCCCTCCCAGCTCGTTCCTTCCTCCCGCCCCCCGCTCCCCGCCCCCACTCCACTCCCAGGAACAACTTCCAGGCTGCAAAGAAGCCTGCTACCCTTTGCAGCAGGTCGTTGGAGGGTAGTAACCAGTCCCCAGGCTCTCATCTTTTAATAGAGGAACAGGTTCATTTTAAGGAACTAAGGTGATAAGGAATCTGCCTGCCAGTGCAGGAGACACAGGTTCGCTCCCTAATCCAAGAATATCCCACGTGTCTCAGAGCGGCTAAGCCCCCTGCAGCACAACTGTTGAGCCTGTGCTCTTGAGCCCACACACCCTAGAGCTGGGGCTCCGCAGCAAGAGAAGCCACCACAATGAGAAGTCTGCACACAACTCCAGAGTAGCCCCCCCGCCATGAGAATCCGAGGATTCAAAGGTCCCTGGAAGAAAGCACTGGAAGGACAGGCAACCCTTGACCACCAGGCTGAGACACTAGGCACTTAGAACTGGGCACACATAAGATCTAAATGAGCTTTGAAGAATGCCACGTGACAGGAAAGGAAAAGGGTAGACTGGAGGGGATAGAGAAGGCACATGGTGCAAGTGCGAGGCTTCCGGATCCACGCAAGGGTGGGACGACGATCACCTGCAGTGGAGCCAGGGATGTGACCGCGGAAGCCGAGGTGTAGACGTGTTGGCAGAACCATCAGAATGACATGAGTGTCCTGGGACGTGGTGGTCTACGCAGACGTGTTGAGGGAGGTCAGGTGGCTATAATTTTTGGTAGGAAGATGAACTTCATGTTAAATATACTGATCAGAGAATGAGTGAAAGTCCCAGGGAGTGTCTAGCCACAGCAGCAAAGGCTTGATGGGGAGTGGTGAGGGCTACGTGGTGTGCTGTGGAGGGGATGTTTCAGGGAGGAGAATGGTGAAGGGAGAGGACAGACTGAGATGAGTAGAGGCGTGAGGCTGGACCCAAATTCAGGGGAAGGTTGGTGAAGAGGAACAGCCAGCAGTGAAACCCACAAGGCAGTCAAAACAGCAGGAGAAAGTATAGGAAGGATGAACATCAAACCCAGCAAGGCCAAAAGCTCCCTGGAGGGGTGATGCGTGGGCTCTGGGCTGAGACACCCCAGAGGTCCCAGCAAGGCCAAAAGCTCCCTGGAGGGGTGATGCGTGGGCTCTGGGCTGAGACACCCCAAGGGTCCCTGATACCCTGCCAGTGCAGTGACCAGATTTGGTTTGCCCCTCCGTGGGACAGGGCAAAGGTAGACCTGGTAGGAAAAACTTAACTCCAGTAATTCTGCTACACCAACCTCAACGCCTTGCTGAGCGGCACCGAATCCAAGTTCATGAAAGTTCCATACCCCCAGATCCCCCATACATCACCCCCAGCCGGCCCCACGCTGACCTGGCTCTTGTTTGTCCTGACTCAGCTCTGTGCCTTTGCCCGCAGCCCCAGCAGCCATCCCAGGAGAAGTTCTACAGCATGGCTGCCCAGATCAAGCTTCTCCTGGAAATCCCTGAGAAGATCTGGAGCTCCATGGAGGCCTCGCGGTATCTCCACGCCACCCAGCTCTACCTGCTCTGCTGCTGCCTCCACAAGCTGCTGCAGCTGGAGTCTTCCAGTGCCCGACACAGCCCCGTCCTCTCCCGGTTCCCCATACTCATCCGGCAGGTGGCAGCTGCCAGCCACTTCCGGTAAGTGGTCTGCCAGCAGGACCTTCTCTGGTGATGGCCGAGCTGCACCACTCTGATTTTATGGAGTGTGTCTTCTCTCTCCTCGTGTACTGGGGCTCTTCTCCGAAGATGTCAGAAGCTCCCTGTGACCTTTGCCATCATCTCTTTAGGTCAACCATCCTGCACGAGAGCAAGATGCTGCTCAAATGCCAAGCTGTGTCCGACCAGGCTGTGGCCGAGGCCCTGTGCTCTGTCATGCTCTTGGAAGAGAGTTCTCCACGCCAAGCCCTAACAGACTTCCTGTTGGCCAGAAAGGCAGCAATCCAGAAACTTCTCAACCAGCCTCACCACGGTGGGCATGGCTTCTCTCCCAGATGTGATGTGGGGATGGAGCAGGAGGAGCTGAGGGAGTCCAGAGCGTTCTGTGTTTCTAACTTTACCGAAGGACACTGCTAAAAGAGGGTGGTTTCTTCTCGCAGGTGCTGGGATCAAGGCTCAGATTTGCTCGCTCGTGGAGCTGCTGGCCACCACTCTGAACCAAGCGCACGCTCTCTTCTACACTCTACCAGAGGGGCTGCTGCCAGACCCCTCGCTGCCGTGTGGCCTGCTCTTCTCCACGCTGGACAGCATCACCAGCCAGCACCCTAGCGGTGAGCTCTTAGCCAGCCTCTTCTGTTTCCTGGTTCATTCATTTACTGGGCACCTGCCATCTGCCAGCTGCTGTGCTGGGCCCTGGGGATACAGCAGTGGATTGGACAGATACGGACCCACTTTCGTGGAGGTCAGAGTCTAGTGGTGGAGGCAGATGTTGAACTCACGAATCCACAGTATCTGCTTAATAGCAATCCTGGTCGTTGCTCTCCAGGCCGAGTGCAGCTTGACTTGGTGGCCGTGAATGGAGGGGCCACAGTCGGACAGGATATGTGGTTGCCCTGCAGCGTGTGGGGTCTTAGTTCCCCCAGCCAGGGGTTGTCCCCACGTCACCTGCATCACAGGGCAGGTTCCTAACCACTGGACCGCCAGGGAAGCCAGGACGGGATATTTAGACTGAAACCTGAAGGTTGAGTAAGAGGCAAAGAAGAGAGTTCCGGGCAAAAAGGAAGAGCAGGTGCAAAGGTCCTGAGGCCAGGAGGATGTTCGAACGTGAGGAAGTGAAAGGAAGTGGGGGCAGTGGGGGCAGGGAGGACCGTGAGGAGGTGCGTGGCCGGTTTCTCCCTCATGACCAGTGAACTCAGCACATGTGGGCAGAACAGCAGATAGTCTTCTAGGACCTTCCGGACTCAGGCCTCCTGCACCCTGCGCTTTTCTTGGGTTGCATTTGTCCCCGGTGGAATTAGATGTACATGGCTTTTACGTGGCAGTGGTTCCCCGTGGGGTGGAGCAGATGCTGAAAGCTCACTTAAGAGGCTGTCACCACGAACCAGGTGGCAGGCGATGGGGACGGTAGAGACGGAGCTCACTGGACAACGCGGACGTGTGTTCAGGAGATGGTTGTTGAGGGATTGGCTGTGGAGGGTGTGGAAGGGAGGGGTCCACGTTTACTAGAAAAGGAGACTTGTTTTTTGTTGAAGTACAGTTGACGTGCAGCGTCGTGTTTCTGGCGTACGGCACGGCGACTCGTACATTCTTGTTCAAGTTCTGTTAGTTTATTGCAAGCGAGTGAACATAGCTCCCTGTGCTGCCAGCAGGACCTTGTTCTATTTTACATAGAGTAGTTTATATCTGCTCATCCCAGACTCCTCATTTCCCCCCTCTTCCCCCTTGGTAACCACAGGTTTGTTCTCTAAGTTCATTTGACCGTTTGTTTAAGGTTCATTCTGATACCACCCAGCGTTTGCGGTTCTCTTTCTGACGTGCTTCACTCTGTGTGACCATCTCTAGGTCCGTCCATGTTGCTGCAAATGGCGTTCTTTCATTTTTTTATGGCCGAGTAATATTCCATTGTGTGTACAGACTGCACCTTATCCATTCCTCGGTCAGTGGACGTTTAGGTTGCTTCCATGTCTCGATTGCTGTAAATAGTAATGCAGTGAACACCGGGGTCCATGTATCATTTCAGATTATGGTTTTCTCCAGAGGTGTACCCAGGAGTGCAATTGCTGGATCTATTTTTAGTTTTTTAAGGAACCTCCATACTGTTCTCCGTGGTGGCCACACTCATTTACATTGCCACGGACAGAGTAGGAGGGTTTGAAAAGGAGTTGGCTTAAAAGGGCCGATGACGACTTTACTTTTGAAAACCTTGCCTTGGAAACAGCTGAGACCTTGGAGTGGGACTAGAGAGGACGGACGACTGTGGGTCCAGAACAGAGCAGTGAGCGGTCCGGCTGGAGACACACCCGCCGTGCATTTGCATGGCTGTCATGAGGCCTTGGAGGTGGATGATGTCATCAGTAGGAGCTGGTGGCAGGGGACCGAGCCTCAGGAGAGTCCAGAATCAGAGATGAGAAAAAGAAGAAGGGAAGGGGCGGGATGTGGTGGCAGACAGATGTGTGTCAGTCGGCCTCATCTATCCTGCTTTGTCTTTCAGCTCAGCAACTGCTTTTATTTTTTATTTTTTTAGCGACTGCTTTTAAAATGCAAGGATGACACAGCCCTTTTTTCCTCCTCTCTCCTTCCCCTTCTGTGCCACACTCCCTCCCAGATGAGGGGGCCCCTGGACATACTCTACTTTTCTTTCTCCCCCCGTTTCCGGGCTGCCCCACTGGGTGACTTTTGGAAACCCCTCCCGGGTCCTGTGTTAACTTCCCGGTGACCCCGCCTTGGTCCTCCTCTCCCCAGGAAAAGGTGTCGGGGTTCTGCAGGATGAGATGAAGCTGTGCAGCTGGTTCAAACACCTGCCCGCGTCCGTCGTCGAGTTCCAGCCGGCTCTCCGGACGCTGGCGCATCCCATCAGCCAGGAGTACCTGAAAGACACGCTGCAGAAGTGGATCCACGTGTGAGCAGCTCCCAGGGCAGCGGGAACCGCCAGCACCCCCGCCTCGAGTGGCCACGGGGAGCAGAAGGGCCAGGCCAGCCCCCGCGCTCAGCCACCTTTCAGCACCCCCGCCTCGTGTGGCCACGGGGAAGCGGGAGGGGCTGGGCCTTCCGGGCAGGCCTTGGGGTCGGGCCAGCCCCGCACTCAGCCACCTCTCAGTGCCCTCACGGCCGCTAGCCGCCTCTGGGAGAACCAAGAAGCGATGTGTGTTCCAACACACTCTGTAGAGGGTTTTAAACCCTCTCGAGCCCTGCCACTCCCGTGCTTTTATTTAGTGCTGCTGCTGCTAAGTCGCTCCAGTCGTGTCCGACTCTGTGCGACCCCACAGACGGCAGCCCACCAGGCTCCCTGTCCCTGGGAGTCTCCAGGCGAGAGTGCTGGAGTGGGGTGCCACTGCAGTTGTGTGTTTTTAATTGAAGTCTAGTCTACAGTGTGGTGTTAGTTTCGAGTGTGCAGTAACATGATTCAGTTAGGCCAGTTCTGATTTCAGAAAATTCTGAAAATAAGTTTCAGATTATTTTTCATTATAGGTTCCACTGTGCTACGTACAGTTGCCTGTGCAATAGTAGCTTCTTCTTGCTTACCTGCTTCCTGTACAGCAGCACTGTGTATATGTTAATGTCAAACTCTTTGAAGTCATGCTCTGGGGCTCTAGACTTCCTTGGAGACAGGCCTGTCCAGGGAGTAAGGTCAGCCTGGTGAAGGGGCTGTAGGCGCCACCTCCCATCCAGCCAGAAATGCTGTTTTTATATATTTATTTATATATATATATATTTTTAATAAACATGCTGAGACATAGACATTTATATTTATATACTAGGACTCAGTTAAGAGGTTTTCAAGTAGAGTCCAGCTTTTTCTTAATAAAGGTGAGGTGACTATGAAGCCCCAGAGAAATGCTTCTGTTGCAGGTGTAATGAAGACATCAGAAACGGGATCAGCAGCCTGCTGATGTACGTGACGAGCACGAAGGGGCTGGCGGGGATCCGCGACGCCGTGTGGGGGTTACTCGCCAATGAGTCAATCCACCACAGCTGGGATGTGGTCTGCCGGCGGCTCCTGGACAAGCCGCTCTTGTTCTGGGAGGACCTGATGCAGCAGCTGTTCCTTGACCGGCTGCAGGTGAGGTGCGAAGTCCACAGGCCAGCTGCCCGCTAGCCAGTCCTGCCCGGTGCCCCCTTTTGACTGTCTAGGTAGATTTCCACCACTTCCTATAAGTATGTTCTTTCCCTGCTGACTTATTCCCTGGGTGACTCTTCTGAATAATGAGCCGTAAAAATGAACAGAGTCTGCTGCTGCGTAAGAGACCAGGCCCCTGTCGGGCAGTTGGGGACGCGTCCGGCCCCATCAGTGACGACGCTCCCCTCTGCTGCCGCCGGGCCATCTCTCTGAGCATCGGGGAGAACACTGGATGCTGGGGTAGTCTGACATTCGGTGCTCTAGGTTGAGGTTTCCTGGAAGCAAGTGGGATTCGAACTCTTCTCCTCTTCTCTTTCAGACTCTGACCAAAGAAGGCTTCGACTCCATCTCCAGTAGTTCCAAAGAGCTCCTCACCTCAGCCTTGCAGGAACTTGAAAGCAGCAGCTCGGCTTCCAGCAAGCACCTCCACTTCGAGCACAACATGGCTGTCTTCCTCTGGTCTGAGAGCCCCAGCGACCTGCCCTCTGACGCCGCCTGGGTCAGCGTGTCCAGCCGGGCTCCGTTTCAGGGCAGTGGGCTCTCCATGAAGGCACAGGCCATTAGCCCTTGCGTGCAGAGCTTCTGCTCCGCCCTGGATTCTAAACTGAAGGTGAAACTGGAGGACCTCCTGGCCTACCTCCCCTCTGGTGACCCGTTGCCCCACCAGGACACCTCCCCTGCAGCAGCCGAGAGCTGCGCCTTCGACAGATTTGCAGATGCGGAGAAGGTGCAGGAGACGCTGCGGACGCACTCCGCGGCCTGCATCCAGGACATCACAGACTGCATCCAGGCGGAGCTGCAGAGCATCGAACAGGCTATTCAAGGGCAGCAGGACATCCTCGACGGGGCCAAGCTGCACTCCGCCCTCTTCATGGCCCGACTCTGCCAGTCCCTGGGAGAGCTGTGTCCCCACCTGAAGCAGTGCATCCTGGGAAGATCGGGGAGCCCCGAAAAGCCTGCCCGGGACTCCCGGGCTCTGAAGAAACAGGGGAAGGGGAAGGCACAGGAGATCCTCCCCACACAGGCCAGGTGGCAGGACGTGAAGGAGCTCCTCCTGCAGCGGAGCGTGACGGGCTACCGGGTCTGGGGCTCGGCGGTCGTGAGGGTGAGTGACCCATCAGCGCACTCCTTCCGTGCCTACTAGGTTTCCTTTCCCACCTTGCCCCTGTCATAGTCCAGGCTGGCCAAACTCAGCGAGGCCTTTTAATAGTAAGGGAATAACCGCTCTTGTTTCACACTTGCTTTTTCTCTGCCAGAGAGCTCAAGCGTAAAAACTGCCTATTTATTTTAGCCTAGATTTTAGAGACTGAAACGCTGGATTGTTTTTTTTCTTTCCTTTGATCTGATGAGAATGAAAGACTTTTCTTCCTGGACGAGGGTCTCTGTTTTTTGATCTTCAGCATAAATATAATCCCTGTCGCCTCCACTGGGGTCTTCAGAGGGCGCCCCTGTGTAGCATAGTTGGCAGCCAGACCCTACTGCTGGTATCAGCAGCTGGTCAGAAGGAAGTGATCTCGGCCACTCGCCATCCACAGGCAACTTGTGTGGCGGGAGCTGGCTGCACGGTCACTCAAGTAGTTTGACGCAAACTCTGCAGAGGCTCTGAGTGGTCTGTGTGGATATCTGGGTTTCATCGCCAGGTTCTGGCTCATGGATTCGCCCAGTCATTACTCGTAGACGATGCTGGCTCTGTCCTGGCCACAGCCACCAGCTGGGATGAACTGGAAATCCAGGAGGAAGCAGAGTCTGGCAGCAGCATCACGTCCAAGATCCGACTCCCTGTACAGGTGAGCAGGGGCCACCATGAGGGGCCTGTGAACTGAAAGGGAGAAAGCCTGCTTTGTGGAAAGGAGAGACTTTAGGAAAGATCAACCAAATGCAGCTCCTGAGGAAGAGCAGATAGTATGTGCGCCTTTCTCCTGTGGGGCAAAGTGGGCGGACGGCCAAGCACGTGGGCGGTTTGAGAAGCCATTCACACTGCTTTCCCGTTGTAGCACAGACTCTGTGCTGGTTAGAGAACAGCTTGCCCTGCAGTGGACTCACCAGCGGAGAGCAGCATGGCGGGTCGAGCCCAGGCCACCAGGGGAAGGAGGGCAGGCGCCACTCGGGTCCGTCCACCGGTCTGCTCTGAGGGGCGGGCTGGCCGGGTCAGAGTCCCAAAGCGGAAGCCTCGTTAGGCTGCTGGAGCCCATTGTCCGCGCGTCTCGTTTAATCAGTGAAAGTTGGCAACTCAGCATTCCTTTGTCCCTCTAGCCGTCCTGGTATGTGCAGTCCTTCCTGTTTAGCTTGTGCCAGGAAATCAATCGGGTTGGAGGCCACGCCTTGCCAAAGGTGACACTGCAAGAGATGCTGAAAAGCTGCCTGGGCCGAGTAGTTGCCGCCTACGAGAGGCTCTCGGAAGCTGAGCAGCTCAAGGTAGGCCTGCGAGTTTCTTCCCATGAAGAGCAGAAGTCAAAACCCTAGGTTGCTCTGGGGTTTGGGCAGCTCCCATCCAGGAGTCCAGGTGTTAAGGCCTGCTCGCCCTGGGCAATCTAACGGGCAGTGCTTCCGCCTCCAGGAGTTGAATCACACCCACTCCCAGGGCCAAGCAGGTTCCATAAGGCGGCAGGGACGAAAACTTCAAAGCAGAGAGACGCGCTGTCCACGCCCAGCCATGTCAGGTGGTCAGCGCGGCTCTGGGCAGATCATTAACCCGTCTGCTCAGGACGCGGTGTGGGCACGTAGATGGGGCGCTGGGGAGCGGAGGTGGGGGGAGTGGAGCAGCAGAGCCCACCCGCGTCAGGGGGCACGCATGGCCCAGCCCCCCGCCTCCGGCTTACTCCCATTTCATCAGTCCTGTTTCTAAGATGGACCAGCTCCTGACTTGGGAAAGAGTTCAGACAAGTCTCTCCTGAGCGTCCTCAAAAGGCCTCCCCCTTCAGGCCAGGAGCTTTTTTCCTTTAAAATGACTGTCTACAGCACCTGAGAGCTTTTTCTAAGGACCAGCTCTCCTCCCTGCCATTAGGTTTTTAGTTTTGTTCAAGACCTAGTGTCTACGGTAAGTTGCTTTTGTTGTTGTCATGAGATAAAACTGGCCTCCTGAGTATAAAAAGCTTCTCAAATAACCAGCTGAAACGCAGACAAAACACGAAGCTGTTTATTCTCACCTGACAGGCCAGCTCCCTTAATGGGTGGGGACGGGAAATTCATTTGCAGAAAGAAGGTGCCTTTCCAATGACCCAGAATCGGGCACTGCAGCTGCTCTATGATCTGCGTTACCTCAGTGTCGTCCTGACAGCCAAGGGTGAAGAGATGAAAAGCGGCCGCTGCAGACAGGACTCCAGGTAGCCGTGCCCACCCTCCCAGCGCGTTTCTTCCTGACCTGCACGGCTCCTTTCCGGGAAGCTGCAGGAGTCCGCCTCTTCCTGCCCATTCCCTGTGTTTATTCTCAACACAACTCAGGCTCACGTTACCAGCAAGATAAAGAATGGCCACCCGCTGGATGATTCCAGTAGGTCTTGTTCCTCTCTGAGTCCGCCTACCAACTGTTAGGTGTAATTTGAGCCTCCGGTGTCCTCCCTGAAAACAATATGGGGAATATGGGGAAGTTATGTACTTCACTTAGAAGACATCCCACCAGGTTCAAACTTCTAAGGATTATTTAAGCACAGTGATCAGTGACAAGTAGTGCTAAGGCAGCAGTTACAGAGAACAGACCCCCCTGTCCCAGGACTTGTCTAGCATTACAACAGCCTGAGCTTGGTTTGTCCTACAAAAGCTGGAGAATGACCACCTTAACCCTTTTGTTAGAGTCGAGAAAGTGGCTGACTACCTGGAAACGCTCATCGACCCATTCGACCTGGACGTTTTCACCCCCCACCTTCACAGCAACCTCAACCACCTGGTGCAGCGGACCTCCGTAAGTCGCAGGAGAACACGCTCGCTCGGCATGAAGGGCCAGGCGCTCGGGTCACAGCCCAGACCTGCCCACCGCGTAACAGGTGGGGACGGCCAAGACGCAGCTGAATCTAGTCAGTCACGGGTAGAGAGAGGTTTAGATAGCACCTCAAACCTCACAGTCCAGGCAATGGGATGACCCCTTTAGTTGAGGGTAAGGACTATCAAAAGTTTTATCAGGGCTTCAGAAAGAGGAATAGAATCAGAGCTACTCGACTCTGAGAGTCTGACCTGCTGGCAATGATGTGCAGTATTAACACACTCTAGAGAACATACCTCCACTCCAGGATGGCTAGAGACAAGTCGTGACCGATTACTGACAGGACAGATTCTCTCTTAATTGGGCAGCGCAGCACGCAGCCTGTCACCGCATCCCGTCTCGTCCCACAGGTTCTCTTTGGACTGGTGACGGGTCCGGAGAACCAGTTCACCCCCAGGAGCAGTACGTTCAACTCTCAAGAAGCCCACAACATCCTGCCGCTGGCGTCGAGCCAGATCAGGTAAGGACGCTGAGCGGCCCCTGCTTGGCCCCCAGCCCCCCGGTCCCTCCACTGAGCCGCCTTTGTCCTGTCTGGCAGGTTTGGGCTTCTTCCGCTGAGCATGACAAGCACACGAAAGGCCAAGTCAGCTGGCGGAAGCATGGAAACCAAAGCCCAGGTGAGTGTCCGACCGCGAGTTCCTCCCCAGGGAGCCCACCCCACCTCCCACCAAGCCACCCGCTCAGCCCCGCCTCAAATAACTGATCGAGAACCGAGTGACAAGGTGCACTAATGCTGCTTTTAATGGCGGCGCAATAAGGAAGTACACGATGTTACTAGCTTGAGCTAAGAGAGGTTTAAAAGATGCCCACTGACACTATCAAGTAGCCTCACAGTAGAAATGACTCTCAGGCTGCCAAGGCTGTAGAAAATGTGCAGGACAGACCGAGATTACAGCTTGTGTTTAAGATTAAGAGGGTAGAAGAGTTAACTGCTAACCCAGCACTACGACTGTCCTTATTTGGGGGGAAAAAAAAACTGCTCTGTTTCAGCGATGGTTTCGTCTCTCGTTTCTCTCAGGCGGGTAGGGAGTCTGCTTCCTCGAGTTTCGCCTGTTCTTGTTGATAGACGTTGTCTCGTAAGCTGCCCTCTGCTAGGATAGCTGCGGGAGTCCTCCGGGGTCTATGAAGTGTGTTGTGTACACGTGTGTCTGAGCTCACAGAGCTCCCTTCCTTCCAGCACGTGGTCCTTGTTTGCTCTCTGGTTGGAGAAAAGTACTTGCGATGTCTCCTTTCCACATTCCCTGCCATCAAACCCAGTCAGGTCCAAAATCCTCAATCAACAGCGGGTTTTAAAACTTGGGAGATGGGAGTAAAGTGTGAGGGGGGGAAAGTTTGTGCACAAGCCTCCCGCTCCTGAGCCCAGACCTGTGCTCTTAGCTTTCCCCACAGCTGTCCACTTTCCTTCCAGTAGCTGACCGTTCACCTCTGCCCCCGAGAGGCACACGCCACGGGGAGGAGGCACACGCTCCTCTTCCTGCAGTCCTCGCTCCCGGTGTCGGCTGTCCCGCCACAGCCCCTCAGTCTGCCGTGTGTCCTCTTCCATCTGGACTAAGCAGTGCCCTCCGGGAGCTGCCCGTGCTGCTCAGACCCGCTGTGTGCACGCCACGTGGACCCCCGAGCAGAGTTGGGGGCGGGTGGCCGGGGGTCTGGGTGGACGCTAAGGCACTTTCCTCTCCACACAGCGGCAGGCGGCCCCGCCGGCGCTCTCCCGAGCAGACGACCCCAGGCAGGCCGGCTCCCTGTTCAGGCAGCTGGTCACTGACGAGGAAGACTCGGTCACACCCTCACTGTTCAAACTCGGGTGGCTCTCCAGCATGACCAAGTGACGAGGACGCTCCGTCTCTCTAAATAAATACTCTCGCGTTATTTCTCCTAGAAGTGACTCTGCCTCTTTTTTTCTGAGCCACACCAGTCTCTGCGGTGGCCGTGGTGGCACGTGGCCCCCTCGTTCCTGTTGGGGCGGGCGTGACTTTACACGTAGAGCCAGTGAAGTCCATGCCCCAGAGTTCACAGCAGTTGTGACTCCAGGCCTCAGTTCCTATAGCTTATACCGCATCAGCCTTCACTGGTGCCTTCTCACACGGCAAGGCGGAATTAACCAGGGAGCTCACACCAGCTGCTGGGGGACAAGGTGGTGCCTGAGACCGGAAGTCACTTACATATTCCGTAACTGTCCGAGCTGAGCAGTGTTTCCTAAGTCTGAGATGCAAACTCTGGAGGAATAACAGTTAACAAGCTATCTGGGGTCCATGAATCAGAAAGCCCTTCTCTCTGAAAATACAAATATATAGCAGAGAGAAGACGGCTACAGGGAGGGAGCTGACTCACTCACAGTCTATCCGGGGTCTGACCGTCCTGTCCCAGAGGACAGCACTTTCAACAGGATGTCCACGTGCTAAGAGGTAGCATGGCAGTTCGCTTCAGTGCAAGACTGGTCCAGCTTTCTGTGTTCTGGAAAAAAATCTTTTTTTTTTCTTTTTTTTCATGGAAAGTAGATCCTCTTTACTAATTTATTTAAAAAATTGAAGATCCTGCAGTTTTAAAAGGCCTTTTTACATAAAGTAGAATTTCTAACTGACAGACCTGGAAAGCAGTCTAAACTGGACAAACTATGGGTTCAACACACAGATGAGGTGTCCTCCTATGGTTCCCTTGATTCCCACCCTTAAAAGAATCCTATAAAAAACTGCTTCAAAGCCCCTTGGAAATTGCAATAGTGCAGCAAACCACAAGTAAACAAGAGCCTGTTAACCTATTATCTCAAATATAGACTGAAAAGGCAACAGGCATTTTTTGTGCAATTTTTTTTAAAACATCGTTAACTTGAAATATCAAATCTGCACAGCACTGTCCCTTCACAGAAGGCAAGAGTCTGCCGGCGCGTCACGAGGGGGGCCGTCCCCGATGCTGCAGGCTGTGGAAGTGGGCCTCCTTCAGGGTCTGGTTGATGTGGAAGTAGGGGCCTTGGCACAGCGCGGATGGCTCGGGCGCGGGCTGTGGGGTGTGGGGGCCTGGCCCGGCGGCGAGGTGGTGCAAGCTGCTCTCCGGCCCGCTGGCCCTGTCGGGGCTGCTGATGCTGCTGCTGCTGCTGCCGCCGCTGTCACTGCCCGAAGACTGGAACAGGAAAGAGACACGAGTCACAATGAGGCTGCTGGGGTCTCAGGAGCTCTACTGGGGTTTAACTTCAGATACCCTGGGGCTTTCCTGCTGACTCAGACGGTCAAAAACCCACATGCTGATGCAAGAGACCTGGGTTTGATCCCTGGGTCGGGAAGATCTGGAGGAGGAAATGGCAACCCATTCCAGTATTCTTGCCTGGGAAATCCCGTGGCCAGAAGGGCCTGGTGGGCTCCAGTCCACGGGGTCACAGAGAATCAGGACAGGACACCACTGAGCCACACAATCAAGCAACAGCTCCAGTAACTCGGTCAGCAGCGCCCTTCTCCATTCACAGCTCCACACGACAGCGTGCCGGAAGGAGTCAACGCGTGAGGAGAGAGAACTCTGGAGGTTAACGCTCTTGTGCAGAATTTTCTTGGGGGAGGACACATCTAAATTTATATTCCCTTAGACGAAAACATTGGTTTTAAAATGCCTGCCTTCCATCGTGTGAAATCTACAGATTAGGAAAAAGACTGGGAAGAAACAGATCACAATAATTATGTTAGATGGAGGAATTCGAGTTTGTGATTTTTTTCTACCGTTTCCTACAACTTTTTGCAGGGTTTTCATTATAAAAATAAACACATATATGCTTCCAGATACTTTAAACATGACTTTTAAAAAGCTAGTTCTATTCATTTTCTGATAAAAAATTACACCTACCAATATGTATATAAACTGACATGGCAACGAAAGCCATGTTCACGAACGTCCATTCTTAAACCAAGAAATATCACGGTCCACCAAATCATCTGCAGTTACTTATACTAACAGGTCATGGAGCCCACTGCCCATAGGCAGTAGGAGACAACCTATCCCATCTTTCTGCAAAAACAAACTCATGGAAGCATTTTAAGAGGTTGAATAAGACCAGATGGTAGGGTTAGCAGCAGCAGCAATTACTGTACATTTATCTGAAGACCTAAGAAGTCAAAGCCAATTCAAACAGAAACAGTGTTCCGTGAAAAGTCTCCCCTGACGTAGTTTGCCGCCGGCATACCCAGCTCGGCATGCCAGGTGACAAGCAGGCCACTCGACTGGGGAAGAAACCCACCACCAAGAGCATTTTGCCTCCTCTTTGCTTTTCTTTGCCATTTCGCGTTACAAGCACTGTCTGAAAATTAAGGCAAGAACTAGAATCCATATCTAGCAAGTCAAGTTTATATCTTAGATTATTTCACACTCTAACAGCAAAGGTGACACCACTCTAAGAAAATATGGAAGTTCTTTCAAATAAACAGAAAAGATGGCTGTACAAATGCTGTTAAAAAGGGGAAAGAGGGGACAAATACCTTCAACTTCTAGTCTGTTCTAAGTATCCTGTAGCTCAGAGTTTTAAAGACATGTCTTAAAATCTTTAGAGCAGCCTTGTTTATAATAGCTAAAAATGGAGACAACCTAACTGTCTAAAACTAGAGGCGACTGATTAAACTGCAATGCAACACACATAAAATGCAACACATGGACTGTAATCCACACGACAGAACTACGCAGCTGGCCAGCAGTGACGACGGAGACGTACACACACTAAAGAAGAAAGGTCTTTAACAGCATTTTATGGTTACAGAATAATGTACAGTAAGTCTGCTAGTTTTCAAAGTGCTTATGTATACACATAAGGACACCAAAAATATTCTGGAAGGACAGACATGCCAAAATATTTAGCATTTAGACCTACTTTAAAATAATCTTTATTTTCTATAGCTTCTACAAAAAAATACTTCTTTTGAGGACAAAATGCAGTCATTAAAAGAACTAAAGAGTGCTACTTCCAAAGAGAGTAAGGTCTTCAGTTTTTTCTAAGACTGAGACTTAAAAAATACAATGATACTGTCAGTAAGATTTTAGGAAGGCTGTTTCATCTCATTTAATGTAACAGCTTAAGAACCTCTGAACTATTTCAGTTGAATAATTAGCAGACAGCAGACTGATGATGCTTTTAGACTAAGAGAGAACCTACTGAGAACCCAGGAATCCAGGTAAATGCACTTTGTATGTTATTTAAATACACATAAAACCTTCCATACATACTGTCATTAAAGGTGAAAACAAAACAAATCTCTTTCAGAGATGCACTCGTTCCTACTTGGACCTGTCTGGGCACCTGGGGGACGGGGCTTCAGGGAATACGTCACCATCCACACATGGGCCAGCAGCAACCGGCATAATGTAAACAGTGCCACATGATAAGGGCACTGGTTCCGTGAGGCTTCTTCTCAACAATGCACAAGTATATTCGGTATGTACGGGTCACAAAATGAAGCATTTCTATGGGACCACTTCAAAAAGTCTGAGAAGTTACTCTAACAGATCGTAACTTTATGGGATAAAGGAAAGACCATTATTTCCTTTTAACCCTGAAGGTGTAAAACTAAATTTTAAGTCTCTAACAAAGCCTTAAGATATATGCAGAAATCAATCGTTTTGTCTTATAAAACCTGAAAACCTGAGACAAGAAAAAATTGCATTTCCCCCGCTTGGTGGAGCTTTTCTGGATCAGATTGTTTGGAGGGCCAGGAAGGGAGAAGTAACAGAAAAAAGCACTCAAAAGCCTGAGAGAAGGCAGAGGGACACGTACTGTTTCTGGCAGAAAGAAGAATACGTCTAAATCATGGAGCAGGGGACAGAGAAGCCGAAGCTCCTTTTCTTAGTTCACGCAGCTCCAATGATACAGCAGAGGTCAAGACCCTGGTGTTCCCACAGTGTGAAGTCAGTTTAAGAGAGAGCCCACTTAAACCCGTGGTAGGAGCAAAATAACTCTGAAGACTTTCTACTAATAAGCTTTAGAAAGTCCCCCAGGCAGGACTGTTAATTAGTGAGTCTCTGCTTCATAGAGAGCGAGCCGGAATACACGTGTACATTTATTACCTAGAGCTCTATGCTTTCTCTTAATTAGAAAAGCACAGCAACATCGTATTTTATTTTCCTTCAAGCCCCGACTTCCCCTCACATCCATCTCCCGGTTCAGTGGTGCTTTTAATTTACATGAGCCTGAAAAGAAAAAAAAAATCTTGCTGGTTGTATTACACACTCCATCCCTGGAGTGAGAATGAAGTTCACCCTAAGGCCACTGCAGAATGCGAATTACGTGCAAGAGGTGATCCCAGCCAAGTCCATCAGGACTTCTTACTTAAAATTGTGCCCCCAAAGTGCCCAATGACTCGAGAGAGCTCCAGGTCTGCTAATACCAGTGGGCCCATAAGACTCCAAGTAAGTTCAGTAGGCCAATTAAAACTACTTCCTAAATATGCATGGGAAGAAAATACAGGGGTCACTTTGTCTGTGTCCATGAGTAAGTGCATATCCTTACAAGAGACAGTTGGGCCACATCATCTGTTTGAAGTTCCTGCCTAAAAACATTTATGTATCCTCATTACTCAACGAGACAACAGTCAGGTTCAAGATGAAACTGCTTGGGTAGCTATCCCTGCTCAGAGCTGATGCAATGTATCACAAATATTTCAAGAACTTGAACAGTGAGCCTTCCCTGGTGGCTCAGACGATCAAAGAATCTGCCTGCAATGTGGGAGACCCAGGTTCGATCCATGGGTTGAAAAGATCCCCCGGAAAAGGAAAAGGCAACGCACTCCAGCATTCTTGCCTGGGAAATTCGACGGAGGAGCCCGGTGGGCCCCAGTCCAGGGGGTCAAAAAGAATTGGACACAACTGAGTGACTAACACTTCTAAAACTTTTGAAAGGAGTGTTCCTCCATTTTGAATGGATCTTTTAAAAAGTTACTGGGTCAGTGCAAATGTAATTATGGTTTCGGACCATGAATTTTACATCAGAATCAGTCAGTTCAGTTCAGTCGCTCAGTCGTGTCTAACTCTTTGTGACCCCATGAATCGCAGCACGCCAGGCCTCCCTGTCCATCACCAACTCCCGAAGTTCACTCAGACTCATGTCCATCGAGTCAGTGAGGCCATCCAGCCATCTCATCCTCTGTCGTCCACTTCTCCTCCTGCCCCCAATCCCTCCCAGCATCAGGGTCTTTTCCAATGAGTCAACTCTTTGCATGAGGTGGCCAAAGTCCTGGAGTCTCAGCTTCAGCATCAGTCCCTCCAATGAACACCCAAGACTGATCTCCTTTAGGATGGACTGGTTGGATCTCCTGGCAGTCCAAGGGACTCTCAAGAGTCTTCTCCAACACCACAGTATAACTAGGCTCAAACACATCTTTATTAATCAAAATAGGAACCATTTCAATCAACACATTTTCACCAACGAGAAATCAGTTTGTTTATTCCTGTTGCATAAATACCCCTGCTTCGGGATTTGATGAGCTCCTGGAAAGCATTTTCTGCCTCCTGCTGGTTGTGGACGAGTTTTCCCTCGCAAAAGGTTGTCAAGGCACTTGAAGAAGTGGGAGTTGGTTGGCAAGAGGTCAGGTGAATATGGCATATGAGGCAACTTGAGAGCATTGGTTGCATGACGTGATCAGGTATCGTCGTGGAGAAGAACTGGGCCTTTTCTGTTGACCAGGTGCAGGCATTGCAGTTTTTGGTGCATCTCATCGATTTGCTGAGCATACTTCTCAGACATAATGTTTTCGCTGGGATTCAGAAAGCTGTAGTGGTCAGATCAGCAGCAGACCACCAAACAGTAACCATGACTTTTTCTGATGCAAGGCTGGCTTTGGAAAGTGTTTTGGAGCTTCTTCTCAGTCTAACCACTAAGCTGGTCGTCACCAGGTGTCATATAAAATCCACTTTTCGTCACACATCACAATCCAATTGAGAAATGGTTATTGTTGATGCACAGGATGAGAGATGATGACACTTCAAAACTACGATTTTTTTCATTTCCAGTCAGCTCATGAGACACCCACTTACCGAGCTTTTTCACGTTTCCAATTTGCTTCAAATGCCAAATGACCGTAGAATGGTCAACAGTGAGTTCTTTGGCAACTTCCTGTGTAGCCGTAAGAGGATCAGCTTTTATGATGGTCTCAGCTGACCGCTGTCAATTTCCCACGGCCAGCCACTGCACTCATCTTTAGGCTCTCATTTCCTTTCCAAAACTCCTTGAACCACCTCCACACTGTACGTTCATTACAGTTCCTGGGCCAAATGCACTGCTGATGTTGCAAGTTGTCTCCACTGCTTTACGAACCATTTTGAACTCAAATAAGGAAATTGCTAGAATTTGCTTTTTATCTAACATCATTTCTATTGTCTAAAATAAATACAAACAGCAAGTAATAAGTCATATAAAAAAGATAAAAGCGACAAATGCACATTAAAATGATGTATAACATAACCACATGTATCTAGAATGTATTCCAATGTGTATGTGTGCTACGTCACTTCAGTTGTATCCAACTCTTTGTGACCCTGCTGACTGTAGCCCGCCAGGCTCCTCTGTTGATGGGCTTCTCCAGGCAAGAATACTGGAATGGGCTGCCATGCCCACTTTCTGACCCGGAGACAGAACCCGGAGTCTCTTACATCTTCTGGACTGGCACGTGGGTTCTTTACCACTTGCACCACCTAGGAAGCCTTATATTTCAATATCAAATAGCAAATTTCAATGTTGCAAAAACTGCAATTACTTTTGCATCAACCTAATAATTTCAGTTACTTTGCTACAGGGCTGTTTTCTTTTAATAGTTTCTTAAATTTATTTATGTTTATTTTTGGCTGTACTGGGTCTTCATTGCTGCACAGGCTTTTCTCTAGTTGCGGCGAGCAGGTCTGCTCTCCAGTTCTGGTGCGAGGGCATCTCATTCCGGTGGCTTCTCTTCTTGCAGAGCACAGGCTCTAGGGCACGTGGCCTTCAGCAGCTGCAGCTCCTGAGCTCCAGAGCACAGGCTCAAGAGTTGGGGATGCACGAGCTTAGTTGCTCCATGGCCTGTGGGATCCTCCCAGGTCAGGGACCGAACCTGTGTCTCCCGCAATGGCAGGTGGATTCTTTACCACTGAGCCACCAAGGAAGTCCCCTGCTACAGGGTTTTAAGTATACAACCTTGACACCTAACCCCAAGTCTGCCAAAACAGACTTTTGTCTCAGGCTGGTCCTACTACCCTAGACAGATTAACGATAAGAGTGAGCAAAAACAAAGTCTTAAAATACCCTCTTACAAAGCTATGCTAAATATTCCCAGGGTCATATAAATTCACACTGTTCCAAAAAAAAAATCACCTAACATTCTGCTGATTCTTATCAGTTAAGACAAACGGACTTATGGGATCCTAGTTTTAACGATGCACAGATCCCCCTGGTTCTGCTGTTTTTGCCACGCATCTGCACTCCTAATAAAACACCCTTGGGGTTCCGGGGATATGACATCAAAGATTTCCCTTCTAGCAGACACAAGAACAAGACAGAGGCTGTTCCAGTTAAGCCACCTCTGTTTTATTTCCACATCTTCTCGTTCTCTACCTGCTGTGATTTTATAGTGATCCAAAAGATCTTTAAAAGCTCAGTAAGTTAAGAGTATTAAAAAAAAAAAAAAAAGGTGGGGGGTGGGGTTGACTTCTCTGCTGGTCCAGTGGCTAAGAGTCTGTGCTCCCAATGCAGAGGGCCCTGGTTCCATCCCTGGCCAGAGAACTAGATCCCACACACCGCAACTAAGAGTCTGCATGCCACAGCTAAGTCCTGCCTGGCACAGCGAAATAAAGTTTTTTTTTTTAAGTTGGAGTCTTTGTATTTAAAAACAGTACAGCTTTCATTCACTCAGGTAGCAGTACTTCTTGTAAGGCATTTACCTACACACCAGAGGCCAGACTCAGTGGAAGTATCCAGTGTAGTTTTTGTAAAGAAAGATGTTCAAGCTGAAAATAAAGAGCATCATTCCTATAACCAAAGCTACAATTCAAACCAAAACGGCCAGCCTAAGAAAAGGTCAGCCTTAAAAAAAAAAAAAAAAGAAAAGGTCAGCCTAAATCGATTAAATTCAGCTAGTTTTTACCCATCCAGTCACTGTGTGAGGTCAGGGAATAGGGCTACCTTTGGAAAGGACTCAACAGGAAGACACAAAGTGACCAATCACTTCACTTACTCACTAGACAGAAAATCAAACCTGCTTTAGACCTTAACTACCAGGAATCATCTAGAATGGCTTTCTAAACACTTTTATATTCCTATACCTGTAAATCAGATCTCAATTTTCAAAACACTACCCTAAAGCTCCCAAGGCATTAAATCTAAGCCACTGGAGTAAATAATCAAAGTCTTCAAGGCAAAGACCAATCAGAGTTGAAAAGAACACCAAACCCCAATTTCTTTACTAAACTTGCTTTTGAGCTAATACAGTTTCAGAGCATTAACTGGGGAAAAATATTCTTCTCTGTTCCCATGATTCAAGAGAAGCGCAGGACCTAGCAGCACTGGATATATTTAGCAAAGTCCCTCAGATCTTCTGATCTGTCTTCTGGGAGATGGTTCACACTGTGGGTAGCTCACATTCTGGGGCCCACTGACCTGCCTTGTACTAGCTATGTATCTCTGGGCAAGCAACTTTATTATTCTGTGGCCCAATTTTTCCATCTAAAAAGTAGAGATCATAACACCCACCAAAGTGACAGGAAAAAATGTACAAGTAGATTCAGAATTTCTCTTTACATAACTAATCCGGCAAGTCGGTTCACATTCTTCAGCTTCCTAGAATCGAGGAAAAAAGAGGCCCATACCATCTCCATTTTACTGATAAGCATGACTTAACTTGTGGCACAGTTCAAAATAATTCCAACATCTCATGCCTTATTTCCCAGTACCTGCCAATATTATTACATTTAGGAGAAAACAGTGAGTTTTGGAAATTAACCAAATGAAAGTTGTTCATGTTACAAGAAAAAAATTCTAAACGTAAGTATTTCAAGAAAGACACAGGACATGGTTTCTCTTAAGTGTTTTAAAGAAATATACCTTGCTGGCCCTAGCTTAGAATTAAAAGATACTATTTTCACTAACAATACACTTTATTATGCAAATTAGTAAAATTAAGAATCCACTAGTAATGACTTATTACTATATTCCCCTTTGTACACAATTGTCAACGAGCACCCAAATGTCCCTAAACTGGTTATTTTTACGCTATAAATATAATGATCTACTCCAGTGGTAGATTTAATTATTCAGGACTTAACTTTCCATTTTAAAGGTATCCCCCCCTGCCATTTGCTGCTCCAGCACTCCCTGGGTTTGCTCGGCCACATTACTCAACAGCACCAGATGCCGGTAAATGTGATGAAACTGAGGGCATACCAGCAGGTTCAGGTTACCACGACAGGTAAAAAGTACCTGTCAGATCAGATCAGATCAGCTGCTCAGTCGTGTCCGACTCTTTGCGACCCCGTGAATCACAGCACGCCAGGCCTCCCTGTCCATCACCAACTCCCGGAGTTCACTCAGACTCACGTCCATCGAGTCCGTGATGCCATCCAGCCATCTTATCCTCTGTCGTCCCCTTCTCTTGCCCCCAATCCCTCCCAGCATCAGAGTCTTTCCTAATGAGTCAACTCTTCGCATGAGGTGGCCCAAGTACTGGAGTTTCAGCTTTAGCATCATTCCTTCCAAAGAAATCCCAGGGCTGATCTCCTTCAGAATGGACTGGCTGGATCTCCTTGCAGTCCAAGGGACTCTCAAGAGTCTTCTCCAACACCACAGTTCAAAAGCATCAATTCTTCGGCGCTCAGCCTTCTTCACAGTCCAACTCTCACATCCATACATGACCATTGGAAAAACCATAGCCTTGACTAGATGAACCTTTGTTGGCAAAGTAATGTCTCTGCTTTTGAATATGCTATCTAGGTTGGTGGTAACTTTCCTTCCAACGAGTAAGTGTCTTTTAATTTCATGGCTGCAGTCACCATCTGCAGTGATTTTGGAGCCCAGAAAAATAAAGTCTGACACTGTTTCCACTGTTTCCCCATCTATTTCCCATGAAGTGGTGGGACCGGATGCCATGATCTTCGTTTTCTGAATGTTGAGCTTTAAGCCAACTTTTTCACTCTCCACTTTCACTTTCATCAAGAGGCTTTTGAGTTGCTCTTCACTTTCTGCCATAAGGGTGGTATCATCTGCATATCTGAGGTTATTGATATTTCTCCCGGCAATCTTGATTCCAGCTTGTGTTTCTTCCAGTCCAGCGTTTCTCATGATGTACTCTGCATATAAGTTAAATAAACAGGGTGACAATATACGGCCTTGGTGTACTCCTTGTCCTATTTGGAACCAGTCTGTTGTTCCGTGTCCAGTTCTAACTGTTGCTTCCTGACCCGCATACAGATTTCTCAAGAGGCAGATCAGGTGGTCTGGAATTCCCATCTCTTTCAGAATTTTCCACAGTTTATTGTGATCCACACAGTCAAAGGCTTTGGCATAGTCAATAAAGCAGAAATAGATGTTTCTCTGGAACTCTCCTTTTCCTATTTGGAACCAGTCTGTTGTTCCATGTCCAGTTCTAACTGTTACTTCCTGACCTGCATACAGGTTTCGCAAGAGGCAGATCAGGTGGTCTGGTATTCCCATCTCTTTCAGAATTTTCCACAGTTTATTGTGATCCACATGGTCTAAGGCTTTGGCATAGTCAATAAAGCAGAAGTAGATGTTTTTCTAGAACTCTCTCGCTTTTTCCATGATCCAGCAGATGTTGGCAATTTGATCTCTGGTTCCTCTGCCTTTTCTAAAACCAGCTTGAATATCAGGAAGTTCACGGTTCACATATTGCTGAAGCCTGGCTTGGGAGAATTTTGAGCATTACTTTACTAGCATGTGAGATGAGTGCAATTGTGCAGTAGTTTGAGCATTCTTTGGCATTGCCTTTCTTTGGGATTGGAATGAAAACTGACCTTTTCCAGTCCTGTGGCCACTGCTGAGTTTTCCAAATTTGCTGGCATATTGAGTGCAGCACTTTCACAGCATCATCTTTCAGGATTTGGAATAGCTCAACTGGAATTCTATCACCTCCACTAGCTTTGTTTGTAGTGATGCTTTCTAAGGCCCACTTGACTTCACATTCCAATTGTCTGGCTCTAGGTCAGTGATCACACCATCGTGATTATCTGGGTCGTGAAGATCTTTTTTGTACAGTTCTTCTGTGTATTCTTGCCACCTCTTCTTAATATCTTCTGCTTCTGTTAGGTCCATACCATTTCTGTCCTTTATCGAGCCCATCTTTGCATGAAATGTTCCTTTGGTATCTCTGATTTTCTTGAAGAGATCTCTAGTCTTTCCCATTCTGTTGTTTTCCTCTATTTCTTTGCATTGATCGCTGAGGAAGGCTTTCTTATCTCTTCTTGCTATTCTTTGGAACAATGCATTCAGATGTTTATATCTTTCCTTTTCTCCTGTGCTTTTCGCTTCTCTTCTTTTCACAGCTATTTGTAAGGCCTCCCCAGACAGCTATTTTGCTTTTTTGCATTTCTTTTCCGTGGGGATGGTCTTGATCCCTGTCTCCTGTACAATGTCACGAACCTCATTCCATAGTTCATCAGGCACTCTATCTATCAGATCTAGGCCCTTAAATCTATTTCTCACTTCCACTGTATAATCATAAGGGTTTTGATTTAGGTCATACATGAATGGTCTAGTGGTTTTTCCCTACTTTCTTCAATTTAAGTCTGAATTTGGCAATAAGGAGTTCATGGTCTGAGCCACAGTCAGCTCCTGGTCTTGTTTTTGCTGACTGTATAGAGCTTGTCCATCTTTGGCTGCAAAGAATATAATCAAGCTGATTTTGGTGTTGACCATCTGGTGATGTCCATGTATAGAGTCTTCTCTTGTGTTGTTGGAAGACGGTGTTTGCTATGACCAGTGCATTTTCTTGGCAAAACTATTCGTCTTTGCCCTGCTTCACTCCGTATTCCAAGGCCAAATTTGCCTGTTACTCCAGGTGTTTCTTGACTTCCTACTTTTGCATTCCAGTCCCCTATAATGAAAAGGACATCTTTTTTGGGTGTTAGTTCTAAAAGGTCTTGTAGGTCTTCATAGAACCACTCAACTTCAGCTTCTTCAGCGTTACTGGTTGGGGCATAGACTTGGATTACTGTGATATTGAATGGTTTGCCTTGGAAACGAACCGAGATCATTCTGTCGTTTTTGAGATTGCATCCAAGTACTGCATTTCATACTCTTTTGTTGACCATCATGGCTACTCCATTTCTTCTGAGGGATTCCTGCCTGCAGTAGTAGATATAATGGTCATCTGAGTTAAATTCACCCATTCCAGTCCATTTCAGTTCGCTGATTCCTAGAATGTCGACATTTACTCTTGCCATCTCTTGTTTGACCACTTCCAATTTGCCTTGATTCATGGACCTGACATTCCAGGTTCCTATGCAATATTGCTCTTTACAGCATTGGACCTTGCTTCTATCACCAGTGACATCCACAGCTGGATATTGTTTTTGCTTTGGCTCCATCCCTTCATTCTTTCTGGAGTTATTTCTCCACTGATCTCCAGTAGCATATTGGGCACCTACTGACTTAGCGAGTTTCTCTTTCAGTATCATTTTTTACTTTTCATACTGTTCATGGGGTTCTCAAGGCAAGAATACTGAAGTGGTTTGCCATTTCCTTCTCCAGTGGACCACATTCTGTCAGATCTCTCCACCATGACCCGCCCGTCTTGGGTTGCCCCACGGGCATGGCTTAGTTTCATTGAGTTAGACAAGGCTGTGGTCCTAGTGTGATTAGATTGACTAGTTTTCTGTGAATATGGTTTCAGTGTGTCTGCCCTCTGATGCCCTCTTGCAACACCTACCGTCTTACTGACTGTTAATTATTACCAGGGCAATCCAGTCCACGCTTCCGACTAATACCTACAGAGTGGTTTAATCACTGAATTTCTCTGGACAAGTAAGAACAGCACACATGAACCCACAGGTTGAACAACAATGCACCAACTTCTGTGAGACCAGTGCATCGGTATCAGCAAGGGAGTGAAGGTCATTCTCTACAAACAGCAATCAGAATACAACGAAACCTAACACTAGGGAGTATTATTCAAAATAAGAGATCAGAAATGCTTGATTTTTTTAAAAAATGACCATTTACACTCCTGCTCTCAAGCCTTAGAACTGTAGACGCAGGGGGGAAAAGATCAATACAAAAAATAAATAAATAAAAAGATCTACTGTACCTTTGAACTCATGCAAACATCATATAGCAGGTCTGACATACAGGCACAAGTAAAGAAATATTTACACTGATACCATAAAAGTAATCATCACGTACTCTTTTAAAGAATAGTCTTAACTCAAAAGAATCATGGAAACTCAATTCTTATCGCTAGATGTTCATGGCAGCCTTTAATCTTTGGTTTTCTTCCATCTGTGAAATTCCCTAGTTATTACGTTAACCAAAAGCTCAATACTTTTCTGCTACTCTAAAGGGAGAAAAAAATGATACGAGGATTTAAAAGGGGGGATAAAAGCTACAGAAAATTCAGTCTCCACGTAGAAGAATCGAGTCTGCTCTGGGGTGCATCAGCTGCTCTTGAATGAGGATTACCTACCTGACAGTTACTGATTTTTTCCCTCCTTGAGGGAGTTACTTTGGATTTCTGCTATAAAGACCGGATATAGATCAAATCCTACTACCAAGAACTAAAGTACAAATTATTCTGGTTATGCGAGAATTGGGAGGCACGGAGTTCTGCTTTAAATGACAAGGCTGGGGCTTAGGGACCTCTGCAGCGAGGAGTTTCTCTCTTAGGCCGACAACTGTTGAGGGTCAAAGCTTCAGGTGCATCATTTATTAATAATAGCAGCATCTGGTCGGCTTCCCTGCCCCACTGCAGGCCAGGCATTCAAGTGCACAGGAGGGACACTGAAGCACCCAGGAAACCTCAGTTCAGAGGCTCATTCCCTGTCCAGTGGTTGGGACTTTGCACCTTCTAATGCAGGGAGTGCGGATTCCATCCCTGGTTGGGAGCCAAGATCCCATATGCCTCAAGGTCAAAAAACCAAATCATAAAAGAGAAACAATATGGCAATAAATTCGATAAAGACTTTTAAAATGGTCATTAAAAAAAAAAAAGGAAAAGAAGTTGGCTTCTGAAATACCAGCAAGGGTTCAAAGATGGGCTTTCAGAGGTCCATAAAACCCATAACATACAAATTCTGGGCATTTGTATGTATTACTACATGCAAACACAGGCTGTTTTGCTGTGGAGAAGGTGGGTAGCATCCTCAAAACAGCCATGACTCAGAAGAAAGAAAAAAAAAAAAGGTTAGAAACACTGCAATCAAGTCGGATCACTTTTCTCTACTCAAAGAATAATTTTCATTACCCAGAAGTGGCTCAAGCAGTGCAAACAGCAGGTGCTCTCGACCACACTTCCTACCTCTGTGTCCCAAGAATCGTGAAAGACAGGATTTCTACTGCTCCTTTTGGTCTGTGGGGGGAGATGGTGGTCTTCTTCACTGCCATTCCTTCTCCTTTTCCTGGAATTAAACCACAAAGAGAACAAAAGAAAAAAGAATTGGTCTTCTGCACACTTCAAATTGTAATTTAAACATATTAAATTTGCCCTCTTGTCTGAGAGATAGATCGTCATATGATAATCCCAACAGGCAAAAAAGTTAGAAGAGCAAAAATGTAAAATAACAGGAGGAAGGTCGAGCTTAAATTAGTACAGCTAATTTCTAAAAAGAAGCCTGACAATTTGAAATGCTTACTGGGAATAAACAAGCGCAGGAAGACACTGATGACTAAGTGCTCCAACTCTACCTAATTAAGGTGATCTCGTCCTCCGTTTCCTGAAATTACCATTCCAAGTTACCCTAATTTTACTCCTGTCCATGTGGCATCTAAGACGGGTATGGCTGCCTTTGCCTATTTACGCTTAAAATCCTTATAAAAATGGTGCTACACACGAAGAGCATTAGAGGCCGGAGGTAGCCTTTATTCTTTGACTTTCTTTCATCTCTGATTTTCCCCCAATTATCACATTAACACAAAAGCTCTCTGCCCTCTAATGCATCAAATTACTTTTCTGGACAATCACTGCAAAGGCAGCTCTTAGACACATTAACTTGATGGCTGGCTGCACCACCTGGTATTGTAAGAGAAGTTACTTCACCAGCTTGTTACTGTTACACTGCAGCACCAGTTGCTTAAAATGTCCAGGTTTAAAGAAAAATCACCCCTCTTTCTCGGTCAAGTATTCTGAGGTGTATGACGGAGACAGAGTTTGTATGTTTTCTGTGTAAGAACCAGTGCTGGCTGGACTTCTAAGCTCCAGTTAGAAACAGAAATTATTAAAGGAGGTATACTTTTAAGTCAAACTGCATGGAACTGTGCTACCCTGGTGGCTCAGCAGTAAAGAATCCACCTGCAACGCAGGAGCCACACAAGACTTGGGTTCAATCCCTGGGTCGGGAAGACCACCGGAAGAGGAAATGGCAACCTGCTCCAGTACACTTACCATGGACAGAAGAGTTACAGAAAATTCTACTGGACAGAGCTGGCGAAAGGTTGGTTTATACAAAGCAGCATAAGCTGTTATAATGAAAGCTCTTCAGGGTTCAAGTTGCTCTATCTACAGGGTAAGAGAGCTTTCTGGAAAATACTGAATTTGAACGCACAGTATCTTCAATAGTTACACATTCTATGTGAGTAGAGGGGCTTTGATCAGGTCTGGACGTTGGCGAAAATTTATCACCCTGAGCTTAATTCTCTCTTACTTGTGAACGTATCTAACATTTTTAATCGATGAGTATGGACCCAGTTTAGGCTTGGAATGATAATATGGGGGTTATGATTCTGAGGAAGCACTAGCCAACCGGCAGGGGCAATACCGGTCTAAGCCTCAGCTCAGTTCAGTGTGTCCGACTCTTTGAGACCCAATGGACTGCAGCATCCTAAGACTCAGCTGTTTACAAAATAAGATCTCCTCACCTTTCTCTCAGGGAATTAGATCTTACCTTGAAGTACTGGAGGCTAAAAACTAGATAAATATCAGGCTTTAATAATCATTAAATGGATGTGCTAGTGGAACCAAGAAATCGCTACACCCATCCTGACAACAGCTGCAGAACACTGGTGGAAGGCCAGCTGCCGCCCAAAGAGAAACTCCTCGAATGACGGTGACGGTCCCCCAACTCCTCTTTTATCAGTGTTCCAACAGATGATTGTGCCGGGGCTGCTGAGTCACTGCCAGCAAACTCATAGTCTGACTACAACTTTCCAATTTCCTCATTTATAATGGGAGAGAAGGTTACTATCTTTCTAGTGACAAGACGATGAACGTCAAGAGGATGGGCTGGTTTTGAAGATTTCAATTAAACTGAGAAAGTCACACGAAATATTCCTGCCTCATAATTAGCTGATGTCTCCCGGTACCAGAAAGCGCTCTCTGGCCTTTTGGGAGTTCTCGCCTTTGGATGGTTCTGGATTAAGAATGAGCCCTAAATGTTCTTCATTCTCCTTTTTCTAAGCTCTTTGCAGAATTCATCCTTGAAGCATTTCTTTCAACATCATGAATATTTTACAAAACCTTAGCGTCATGCTCAACACAATCAGTCAGATTGTAACTTTTAACATTAATGCCATATGCCAGGTTATAATTTGAGCAGCCACCCTATAACTAATTACATTGTCCCTAGCCATTTAGTTACAGATTATTGTTTAGCATCTGTTACTTCTCAGGATGGCAGAATACTTTTCATCACTTCACTTCTCTTCAACCCTCCTGTCCCCTCCTAGAGACTGAGCACAGAAGAAATCCTAGAATACACAGACTATTGGTTTTCAAACTTTATTTTAAAAATGACAGAACTATTTCACCCTACTAAAAAAAAAGATCCTTCAATTTATAAAACAGATAATGGATGTTTTAACTGGAGTAGGGACCTCCCTCCCACGCAGGGCTTCCCCAGTGGCTCAGCTAGTAAAGAACCCACCTACCTACGCAGAAGATGCAAGAGGGTGGGCTCGATCCCTGGGTCGAGAAGATCCCCTGGAGAGGAAATGGCAACCCACTCTGACACTCTTGCCTAGATAATTCCATAGACAGAGGAGCCTGCTGGGCTACAGTCCATGGGGTTGAAGAGTCGGACACAACTGAGCAAGCACAGGCGCACATACCCATACCCAACCCTCCTGTATGAAGACCCACCATCATAGACCAACGCTTCCTCTTAAAATTGAGGAAACAGATCCACAGATCTGAACCGACTTGAAGATGCTAAGACAGCTGGATCTGATCCACTGTACTACACAACACATGGGAGCAGAGAAAGCACTGCCAGCTCACGTGACTTCTCTCACAGTAAAGAAGTTACCATGTGAGATTGTGTGAACGAGATAAAAGGGCCTGCTAGGAGTATAAGTGCATCCAGTGTATCTGTGTACAGCACTGGATAACAGGAATGTTTTTCAGAGAAATATTTAGACTTTTTCAGATATGTGAGACATCCCGAGGGACTGCTGGAAGTACAAACTGGGTGTGGGAAGGAAAAAACTGGCAGTTATATCAGGCTTACTATACGTAAGGATCTTGTGACTAATCTCAGTAGCAAGTTGGTACACTGGGCCCCTAATTTCAAATTCAGCCCACTCTTCTTTCATATACAAGCAGGGGGTTTATGGCTCTCTCACTACATGACCCAAATCAATATGCAGAAGTTTGGAGAACTCTTGATTTTCACTATTGCGCTAAAGAACTTCCAAGATGCTTTCCAGAATCTCAACCCTAAGAATTAATATCCTCTAGGGTCGGGTCCCCATGGAAAGACTGTCAATTACATTCAAAAATCACTGAATACGTAGAGAGACAAAAAAAACCTACAGTATAATTTATCAAGGCAACCCCCGTCTCATTCACTTAGGCTTCGCTGAGATTATTTTGGGGGGGGGGGGGGGCGGGGGGGGGAATGAAGAGAACAGTGAACCTAGAAGTTCAGTTCAGTCTTGCTGCTGCTGCTAAGTCGCTTCAGTTGTGTCTGACTCTGTGCGACCCCATAGACGGCAGCCCACCAGGCTTTCCTGTCCCTGGGATTCTCCAGGCAAGAACACTGGAGTGGGTTGCCATTTCCTTCTCCAATGCATGAAAGTGAAAAGTCAAACTGAAGTCGCTCAGTCCTGTCTGACTCTTAGCGACCCCATGGACTGCAGCCCACCAGGCTCCTCCGTCCATGGGATTTTCCAGGCAAGAGTACTGGAGTGGGGTGCCATTGCCTTCTCCATCAGTTGCTCAGTTGTGCCCAACTCTTTGCAACCCCATGGACTGCAGCTCCACCAGGCCTCCTGATCCATCACCAACTCCCAGAGTTTACTCAAACTCATGTCCATCAAGTCGGTGATGCCATCCAACCATCTCATCCTCTGTTGTCCCCTGCTCCTCCTGCTGTCAATCTTCCCCAGCATCAGGGTCTTTTCACATGAGTCAGTTCTTCGCATCAGATGGCCAAAGTATTGGCATAGAAAGACCCAGGTAAACCAACTGAGCTTTCTAAATCTGCTTCCTGATCAGAAGAATGAAAGATGGGACTTGGTGATATCTAGTTTTCAGTTCAAACTCCACGATGAGGGATTTTTCTAATTCCAAATAAAGTCCATCTTCTCCATTCCGGGGTACAATCCCAACTTTTTCCTCCCTAACCTGTTCACAGAGGTGAGAAATGAGAAAAAGGAAAAGAATCCTCAGCACTCTCCAGGTTAAGCCCCGGGTCCAGGCTCGGAGGAAAAGTGCGTCGCAATATAGCCCTACCTCCAGCCTTCGGAGTCAAACGGCTCCGCACCCAAACTGTTTAGAATTCTGCCTGCTCTTCACGCTACGGCCGAGGAGGGAAGCCACAGGTCATCACTTTGGCCCTAGCCCATTCTGCGTCCACGACGGCCCAGCAGAGCACAAGGGCTTCGATCTGACCTAACCCTTCCGTCCTGCGGAGTTAAGCCCAGTCCTTCTTCCCGACCTTGGGGAGACCGGCTACCCGCCCCGCCGTCCCCTCACAGGCCCCCGAGAGGCTCCTCTCGAACATCGGCCATTCTCCCATCCCCCCACCCTCCTAAATTTAGGACAGGGAAGCTTTGGGGCCCCCTTCTCTCCGCCGGGACCGACCAGACTTCATTCCAAACAGGGAAAGATGGGGGGCGGGGGGGGAAGATGGGGTCGGGGGGCGACCCGGGCCCTGAGGAGTCACCGCTCCGGCGCCCCCGGGGACCAGGTTTCCCAGTCCGCCAAGCATCCCTCCCCTCTCCCCGCCCGGACGGCAAGGCACCCACACGGAGACTCGCAGGGCCCAGGCTCGCTCGGACCCCGCGTCGCACCCGCCTCGACTCCGTGTACCCCACGACACAACACCGGGCGAGGGGCTGAGGGGAAGAGGGTGCCCTGCGGATTCACCTGGGGCGGAGGCGCTCGCTCATGGCAGCCGATGGAGACGAGCGACGCGGCGCCGCTCCGCGAAGAGAGGGAACGGAGGGCGTCGTGTTCCGGCGGCCGCCACGCCCACCCCCTCGGGCCTTGGCTCTGGCCGCGGCTCTGGCGGAGGCGGCCGGCGCTGAGTACCCCTCGGGGGGACCCGTCCCTCCGCTACTTCCGGCGTCTGCTCCGCGCCCCCCCATGTCGCCGCCGCCGTGGTACCGCCCTCCCGCGAGTGCGCAGTGGCGCGAGCCCGGCCGCGCCGACCGGTAGCCCCGCCCATAGGAAGAGGCGGGCTCGGGAGGGGGTGGGGGGGGCGACCAGGAGCCTCTGGGAAAGAGGACCTCGTTAGAGGTGGCCCGGGCTTTTGCCTGTTCGCAACCGAGACGGGCCGGCGTAAGAGTCCAGCCAGGCTTAAATGAAATTAAACCGTGTCATAATCATATGATACAAGTCTTTGATTTATAATCCCTTTGAAGCCATAGTTTAAAAAAAATAGCGGAGAAGCATCAGGCAGTGGTGTAGACGGCTTGCCCCGGGGCCTAGTCCGGGGAGTTGGGCCGCGTCGCGTGGGCTGCGCTGAGCGAGCTCGTCGCGGGACTTCCTGGGTTTTTTGTGTCTCGCGAGGTGAGACGCCGCCCGGGCGGAGTTTCCACCGGCGGCGGTGCTGTCTGTGGCCTCCGCCGTAGGCCTGGGCGCGGATGTGGAGGCGAGAGGAGAGGGAGGGGAGAGCTTTCTGAAGCCGAAGGCTCGGCGCTCCGGCGCCCGGGGCTGGGGGAGGCTGCGGGGCGGCCGGCCGGGCCCCAGGAGCTGCTCGGTGGTCCCACTCAACTCCCTGGAAGCCGCCCGACTGCTCTACTGAAAAAGCAAGGGAGAGGGGGCCGAAAAGCCCACTGGAGGGCGCGGGAGGGAGGGCTCTGAGGTCAGCCCGGGGCCCAGGAGGCTGGTCACACGTCTGCTCTCCGGGACCCCCAGGTAGAAATGCCCTACTGGTGACCCCCGTTATTTTGGAGTTGCCCCAATAGTTTGTTCCTCTCACTCATTTCTTTCACTCGAGTGACTGCCCTAATTGTGTCCTTCAGAGGCTGATCTTAACGTCGAATTCACCCTGCCCGCCTGGGTAACAGCGGTCGTGGAGCGTGCAGATACAGGAGAAACAAGCGCAAAATTAGCATCCTTCTACAAAAACTCAGGTAAGAAAGTAGTTAATGTAATAGGGAAGGACCTTTGTTTTCTAGCGCAAATTAATCCCTAAAAGGATGTTATTTATAATCTCAAATTATACCTAATGGCCCACCTCTGGGAATCCTGCCTCCCAGGTTATGAGTATGAGGCTAAAACACCTCTGTTTAGCTCCAAAGAAACAGCCTGACCAGGCTCACCTGTGAATGACTGCAGGCGCAGGAAATGAACACACCCCCTCCTCAGGGTGATGGGAACCGGGAAGTGTTTGACTTTCCTCACTCCCCTTTTAGGATTAAAGAGGCCTGAATTGTAACTCTGGCAGCATGGTTATTTAGGACACAAATCCACCATCGTCTCAGTCTGCTGGCTTTCCAAAAAACGTCACTAGCCCTTGTACCAACAATTCGTCTGGATTTATTGGCCTGTTGTGCGATGAACCAGACGAACTTGGACTCGGTAATGTTTAGGCACCCACGTTGAGACATTACAGCTCGATGGTACAGGGAAGATCTCAGGAGGATTGAGGATGGAGAGCATGTAGGCAGACACCTCTAACAGAGGTCTCAGTCCCCTTCTAACATCATTAGTCCAAGGCCCGTGGACTGACTTCCGTTGTGTGTCTTTCTGTAAATAAATGGTCCATATATATGTGTGCTTAGTCCTGTTTGACTCTTTGCAGTCCCATGTACTGTGTCCCCCCGGGCTCCTTTGTCCATGGGATTATCCCATCAAGAATCCTGGAGTTGGTTGCCATTTCCTTCTCCAGAGGATCTCCACAGAGATCGAACTTGAGGCTGCACTGGCAGGCAGATTCTTTACCAGTGAGCCTCCTGGGCAGCCTAAACAGTCCACAACATTAGATCATAGCATCTGGTCCCATCACTTTATGGGAAATGTGAAAACTGTGGTCCCATCACTTCATGGGAAATGTGAAAACTGTCAGACTTTATTCTTTGGGGCTCCAAAATCACTGCAGATGGTGATTGCAGTCATGAAATTAAAAGACGCTTACTCCTTGGAAGGAAAGTTATGACCAACCTAGATGGCATATTCAAAAGCAGAGACATTACTTTGCCAACAAAAGTCCGTCTAGTCAAGGCTATGGTTTTTCTAGTAGTCATGTATGGATGTGAGAGTTGGACTGTGAAGAAGGCTGAGCACCGAAGAATTGATGCTTTTGAACTGTGGTGTTGGAGAAGATTCTTGAGAGTCCCTTGGACTGCAAGGAGATCCAACCAGTCCATTCTAAAGGAGATCAGTCCTGGGTGTTCTTTGGAAGGAATGGTGCTAAAGCTGAAACTCCAGTACTTTGGCCACCTCATGCGAAGAGTTGACTCATTGGAAAAGACTCTGATGCTGGGAGGGATTGGGGGCAGGAGGAGAAGGGGACGACAGAGGATGAGATGGCTGGATAGCATCACTGACTCGAAGGACATGAGTTGGAGTTTATTTTGGGAGTTGGTGATAGACAGGGAGGCCTGGTGTGCTACATTTCATGGGGTCGCAAAGAGTCAATTTTCCCAGATTGACAATTTTCCCAAAGATTCCCAGAGGTGGGCCATTAGGTATAATTTGGACACGACTGAGTGACTGACTTGAACTGAACTGTAGGGGTACTTCCAAAGTAAGAAAAATTCCTATAAAGACTATTGGCAGAAGACAGTTTTATCTTGCCTGACTTCATGTAGGACAAGGTGGGTTGGTTGCTATGATAAATGGGTTGGCCAGGGCCAGGCCCTGTGCTCAGTTTTGAGAATACAGCTGTGCACAGGGGCTACCTTTTCCCTACCCTCTGGAGCTTAATTGAATAAGAAATGTAAACAAATAACTTTCTCTGAGCTTTGGAATGAAATACTACCTTTTCCTGACTGGAGAGTATAACAGAGGCACCAATGGTATGTGGTTTAAGTATTTTTCATTTTTTTGGCGACAACATACAGCATGTGGGATCTTAGTTCCCCAACTAGGGATCAAGCCAAGCCCCCCTGCAGTAGAAGTGCAGAGTTTAAGGGTTGTTTTTTTTTTTTCCCAATGTTTTTATATGCCATAAATTTCACAAAAGTGTCAAACTAAACAAATTTCCCATTAATCCATTGTTGTACAAACCTAGTAAAAAAATTGAGACCATGTTTCCTCCATTTATGTATTATGTACATTAGCCATACTTCTCTGTGTGCGTGTGTGTGTTTGTGCATACATGTTACTAATGTGTTAAACGTTAGTAGCATTCTCATTTTTCATGCTTAGGTAATTGAAGTTACCTAAAGTTCTAATACTTTCTTGCACCCCTGTGGATTTTTCTATACATACTGCTATAGTCTTTTATTCTTTAACTTTCTTCCCTTGAATAATGTGTTTTATAACAATTTCTTTACACTCATGTGTTATCCAGTTGCCTTGCTACAAAGTTAAATAGCAAATATTTCATTCTGGCTGGCATTTTGGACACCTTTTTCTTCCACTAACCATTAATTCACTAGATATAAGTCCTTTTGCCTGGCTTGCCTCCTAGTTAGGGATGTAGAAAAACCCCTTTGGTTATCTTTTGTAATGACTGATTCCTAGAAGACGATAAAAAATCTGAAATACCAAGCAGAAATGGAGTCAGCTATAGAAGAAAAAGAATGAATCAAAATAAATGTTTTAAAATGTCCTTCACCCTGGCTTATTTCAAATGAATTTAAAAGGTATGACACCTAAGTAAGTCATGAGTATTTACAGACTGTATGCTTCTATCTCCTTGCGTTTGTCTTTTTCAGGAATAGAAGAGTGCTGTTCCACCCAGGATGGAACTGTGTCCTTACTGTAAGAAGCCATTTAAACGATTGAAATCCCACTTGCCGCACTGTAAGATGCTGGGAGCAACTATGCCTGCTGATCAAGAAATTCATCAGTGTGAGCCCGCTACACTCGCACGTGGTAAAAAAATCAAAGCGCCAATCAGGGACTCAATTAAAGCAAAAGAGAAAGAGTTAGGGACAGACAGTAAGAAGAGAAATCCAGAACTGAAAGGGAACAATTCAGAACGGACAGTCAAGTCCTCTTCAGCACTAGCTGTTGGTTTGGAAAAAGCAAGTCATAAAAAGGCTGATGAAAACGTCAAGAGTCAAGTTAAGCCCTCCCTCAAAATGTTAAAGGATACTAAACCAAAGGTTGCTTTCCGGGGAGAAACTACAGCTCAGTTTTCTGCATCAGAAAACACCAGTTCTACAAAAGAACTTGCCAAAGCTTTGCCTCAATCAGGAGAAAGTAGAGATAACCCTTCAGAAATTGAAGCACCTTTACCTCCTGGCCCAGTGGCACCTTCTCGGTCGAATTACGATAGGAAATACTCTTTAGCCTTCCTTAATGATGTGCAAGCCACTTCAGCTGATTTAAGATTGGACAGAGTGGATGCCTCAAGACAGAACCTTCTCGTGAAATTATTCAATACATCTCTTGGTGATGGTCATAGTTCTCCCGTGAATTGCAGTCACAGGGTTCAAAGAGGACACATGTCATCATCAGGCAGAGAAAGAGATTCCAAGGCCGAGGATCACCTCTTAGGAGTCTCTACTGATAGAGACTTTAGGACTCTGGCAAAGAACGCAGAATCACAGATTGCTGCTTTGAAACTTAACCCCTTAGGTAAAAGCCAGGGCAAGGAGAACCAGGGAAAAGCACTCCACCTTGGAGCAGAGACATATGGGAGGCAAGGAGGTGTGGAAAAAAGTGTATCTGTAACAGAAACGCAGGATTGCGCTTCCCTGAGCCATGATTCAGTCACGGAGAAGAAACCTCGAGACAGAGGTCCCGGTGTACACATGTTCCCACTAACGGGGACAGCTTGCCCTGAGCGTCTCCCTCTAGCACAGTCCCGTAACCAGAGTCCCGCCTCTCTGGCTGTAAAATTTCTCCAGGAAGAGAAAGCAGAAGCTGGTAGCTGGAATCGAGGCCCTGCTGTGAAGGCGTTGATGGCGGGTGAGGAGTGGTCTTCTCTGACATCTAAGTTGGGCTCTCAGCCCCCAGCATCGTGCCCCCAGGGGCTGCAGTCTGCACGTTCAGCCCAGCACCACGCTTCCAGAAGCCCCTTGGCCGGTCAGAGCCTGTCGAGCGCCCTGGGGCTGGAGTGGTTTCCAGAGCTCTATCCTGGTTATCTCGGCCTCGGGGTGCTGCCAGAGAGGCCCCAGCATTGGAGCACTCTGGCCCAGAAGCCCCTGCTTGTCATCAGTCCCCAGGGCGAGAGACTCTCCCAAGGTAAGCGCGCTCAGGTGTCAGCTCATCAGGCGGCTCCGAGCCTTCTGAGTTAATAAGGTTAACGTCCTCTGTACCCTCGCGTTCCAGGGCACTGCACTCGTCACTGTTTCAGAGCATGATTTCCTGCTCCCAGGGCTCAGTTTTAAGGGCGGTTCATCATTCTCCCCTCCCCTCCCCTCCACCAAGTTGAAGGCAGGACTACGGCAGGCTGGCCGGTGATGCTGGTTAATACTTGACCCTCTACACTTGGAAGAGGCACAGCCTCTTCTAGAAGTTGGGTGGGTTTTCGTGCTGACAGACTCAGGAGAAGCATAAAGACTTCACGGTCTGCTGTGCTTAGATTTCAGTCAGGACCAGGTTGGGCAGGAAATGGGTTCTGGGCATGTGGTCAGACATGGTACCTGGCAGCTCTAGCAGCAGATGGGGTGTTTGGAAGTCGGGCAGGCTGGGGTCAAAGCTCAACTGGGAGGCAGGGCAGTCAAGGCAGTGGAGGTGGGGGGTCAAGGATGAGCCGGTGAGATCAGGGGAGGGATGCGGCCAGAAGCGGGCAGCAGTCCATGCGCTTCCAGAGTTGTGTCCGAGAAGGATTTTGTTCTTGTCTATTGGTCACAGCCTACGACGCGTGCTCAGTTTGGGTTTGTGTATCGAGGAATGTGTGGCCATCACATGGCCTCTGATTCTGTTATAAACCAAAAACCGTTGAAGTTGGCTCCACCATTAATGTTCAGACTTCGATGCTGCCAGTGAACAAACAGGAGACCCCAGAGGAGACCCTAGTGACCCTTCAGTTAAAGTCAAGATTTAATTTGTCGTTTGCCCAAGGACTTCAGGCCATGGAATCTACAAGGATTGAAAGAGGGCGTGGCTTCTCAGAAAGTTCATAACCTCACCCAGCAGTGGCTGTCCCTGACAGCCACAGGTCGAAGTTGAATTTGCAGGCAGTCTTTGAGGAGGAGTTTGGGCCATATAGGCTCTGGCTCAGGCAAGACCTTGGATGAGCCTTCCTCCTCCTCTCTCGGAAGCCATTCGTCCCTTGGTACTTATAGGCAGGGCCAGTGGAGTTACTGAGGTAACTGTATATGCTGGGGTACCTGCGCGTTTGCCTCAGTTACCATAAGTGATCTTATGCCAGTCCTGGGAGATGGCTCTTATCCCCTTTTACAGATGAGGAGACTGAGTTTCAGAGAAGGTGAGTAACTTGCCCAGGGTTCGGTTAGTCTCAAAGGTTGCTTGGTGGGTCTCTGCCGGGCGTTTCCAGGCAGCGTTTCTCCTGCTGGGCTGTTGGGCTCCAGACTGTGGTCACTTACCTCTTCAGGGGGATGCGCCAGTGCACAGCCAGTCCTCGTACGCCAGGCACCCGCGCAGACCCAGGTGAGGGGATTGCCCCGACTGAAAGGCACCCGGGGCCTTCATCCTGATGAAGCAGGGTAGAGTGAGACGCTCTCGTGGCCGAAGAAAAGTGGCTGTGTTTGGAGACCTAGGTGTGGAGGTCCGAGGGTGCCCCCGAGCTGGGCTTCAGTAAATCGAGTGAGGGAAATGAGGGATTCATTCATACCCTGTGGGATTTGCCGGCATGAGGAGCTGTCTTTCGAGCTTCGGGGAGATAGATGCTCATGGATGTAACTACCAGGAGGAGTCATTTCCTGGCCTGAGAGAAAGTGGATTTCAAAAACCCAAGATTTCAGTCTCAAGAGATTCGACAAGGCCCAGAGTCTGAGAGCCTTCAGCAGTCCATCAGCCACCTTGAGAGCGCTGAGCTGGGAGCGCCGGCTGGGCCTTTGGCAGAATTTCAATGCTTTGGCTCCGGGGCAGGAGGTTTGCGAGATCTCAGTTCCCAATCTGGACAGGTAAAAGTTTTACATGGTCATTTTTTATATATATGATTCCTAGCCGTCGTGACCAGAGACTGATTCTGAAGTAAAGCCTCGGAACCTATTTCCAGACATTTCCTCAGTGCCTCTGAAGATGAGCCACGTCTGAGAACAGCTTCTGGATGCTGGCGCTGATGCAGGTCCCTGGCACGCAGCAGTGGACTGTTCACACTGGCAGGGAGAAGGTAGTTTAGGGGGAAAAAACCAAAACACAGTTTGTGTAACTACAAAAAGCAAAACTTGCCTGGTGGGGAGACCAGAAGGTCAAGCAGGAAAACCTTGTCAGGTTCTGGGTTTTCAAAGGCCCAGAAACCGCAATAAAGGCTGTTCTCTAACCTGCACACGGGGCTGCCATCAGTAGGGTGTCCACGTGAGGGCTTTGAGGAGGGGCGCCTGTGGGGAACGGGCGGGGAGCAGTGGGGATCAGAACTTGAGCAGAAGCCTGACGGGCCGGGGCCAGGTCCCCTGGTTGACCAGAGGAGCCCATAAAAGGGGGTATTTAAGGGAAGCATGGGTGAGTAACCAACAGCCTGAGACATGAGAGGTGAGTCGAACCATGCCTCTGGGATTATAGCCAGGCCAGAGGGGTGATGGGACGGTTAAGTCACAGACGGCGGCTGCGGGTTTCTGATGTCTGTGTCAGCGGAACCCCTGTCCCGGTGCAGAGCAGCGGCTGAGGGGTGAGGCGGCAGAGGCCGGCCGTGCATGACAGCCCAAGACGCATGACCGTTCCTCGGGGATGGAGGTCAGGGCCCAGAGCATCGGGGCGGTAGGCAGGGAGTCACGGAAAAAAGCTCCCGCAGGACGCTTAGGGGCTTGGGCCTGGGCTCTCCCAGCCGAGGGCTGCTTACATATCCCAGCTTCAGGCCTCAACTGACGTCATCCACATTAAGTGCCTGGACCCGGAATGAAGTGAGTGGGTTCCGCCAGCTGCAGAAGACCCTGGGAGCCACTGGGACCCTGACGCTCCAGGGAGAGAGGTGGTGCCATTGAAGGTTTCCCAGAGCTGTGTCATTTTTCTGAGCTGGATGGGCTCATCATGCTTTGTTTTCTAAGATACGAATCTTCACCTTGCAAGAGAAATAGCCTTTGTGTGGTTTCTGAGAAGCCAGCATGGTTCTTGTCATTTTTAATAAATGGATGATCATTTGCATAGTATTTTTACATCTGCAGCAACTTCACCACACCTGCCAAACCAGTTGTAAATATTTAATTTACACTTTATCCTGATGAACCAAACCGAGACCAGAGAACCAGCAATAGTAGAGATTCCCTGCCTGTCATTAAACGTGGAAAGCTGCAAGGGCAGGGGAAGTAAGTACCTAGCAGAAACCCTCCTTCCTGGTTCTGCTTTAGTAATTCTCGTATCAAACATAAATAAGAAGCGTGTGCTGGTCAGCGGTGGTGATGGGCTGATAGAGTAGACCTGTCAGCTGTCGGCAGTAGTAACGGGTAATCACCAGGACAGTAGCAGATCGTGCTGTTTGCTGAGGTGTTCAGCAGGCGAGAGGAAGTAGAAGTGACTCACTAATCCTGTCCCGGGGGTCATCTGGGCACTGTATTCATCAGATGAGAGATGATCCAGGTCCCAATCCCTCGGGCCCCTTAGTCTGCCGAAGAACCTTTTGACGCCAACTAGGTAGTTTGGCCTCCGGTGCTCATACGTCTGCAGCCCAGGGCAGACCGTCACCCACGACTTGGCATGTACTTTTCCTGCAGCCTCGCCCTGGGGACCTCAGGCACCGAGTGCTGGGGAAGAGGACGGATTTAGATGAGCTGTCACAGTGACTTCTGTTTGGAACCCTAGTTCCTTGGTTGGAAAGAAGCGCGACGGCGGTAAGGAGCTTGGAAGCCCCGGCCAGCTCCTCCCTCAGGAGGCTCCTGGGAGCTGTCCACACAGGTGAGGCCCGAGTTGCGCCTGCGGGGCTCTCTTGCTGGTTCCAGACTTTCTCTTCCTTCAGCCAGGACTGTCACAGCCAGGCTCGGTCACAGCCCGGCTCGAGAACGAGACAAGGAGGGCCTTTCGAGCTTCCCATCTTCCCCCCTGCCTTTCCTCATCCTGGAGTCTGACACAAGTAAAGCACTGAAGTGACAGCAGCGGCTGCCGTCCATCAAGCAGGTTTCGTTCTTTTCAGGACCTGCCCGCCTGCCGTCCCCGTGCTCACTGTCCCCAAGCGAGGGAGGCTCAGCTGCAAGACCACCCGTATTCATCTCCCCATGAAACTTAACCACACTCCCCAAAATAAGACTGACTAATTGAAACTGATTAAAATTAAGCTCTTCTGGTTTTCACCTTTTCATTTGTTTAAAACACGTATGTATGATGCAGTGGTATGTAGATTCCTCGCACAGCAATTCCTTTGCCTGAGCTGACCGGGTGACTTGAGTCCCTTGCAGACAAGGGCCAGTGGCCTGCCCTCTAACGTGAGTCCTGCTTCTCTGCCAACAGGCTGGATCCGGTGCCGCACCAGCGTGAGGAGCGGAGTCGGTGGCCTCACCTTGCTCTTCACCGGCTGCTTCGTCCTCTGCTGCAGCTGGAGCTTCAAGCATCTGAGTAAGCCTCGCTCTGCATCCTCAGCAGCAGGTCACAGCCCATGACACGCACCTCTGAGGGCTTCTCTGAACCGCTTTTTCATTTTTCAGTTTTGCATTGTCTGACACGCCCTAATGAACAAGCTGTTGTCCTCGAGGCTCTCGGGGTTTTTTATTGGAGGTTTTGGTTCTAATGGCCTTGATCAGATTTGACTAGAGTTTACGTAGCCACTCTCCTGCTCCATTGACGACTGTTGCTGGAGATCCAGTGCGCTTGCACTTTCTCCGTAAAGCTGTTTGCCTGTTGGAAGATCAGGGCTCTTCTCTTTGGTGACTTTCTGATTCTAAGAACTTCTTTCTAGGATGGAAACCAAATAGCTTTATACCCTAAGAGATGAGAAGCAAACGCAGTGGTCTCTTTATCAGTGTGTCTAAGGCTGAGAGCTGTTTTATTTAAGTACTTTTAACGTTAAAGAGAACAAGCACCTTTCTAGTTACACATTTCAACTTGCTCCAGATCTTACCAGAAGGAAAACGCCTAGATTTCACTGTTCTTTTAATTCCAGATAACATTTGCTCATTTTTAAAAAGTATTATTGTATTAAATCGGAAAAGGCCCAGTATTCTTCCACAACAGACAAAATCCAAATGTTTTCAGATGAAAATTTTCAGTGCAAAAGTGTAAGATCATTAATAACACTAGAGGCCAGTAAAATTCACAAAGTCTTCCAGAATGTCAGGTTTGACTCTTTGCTGGGCTTGGTGACTGATTCAGTGTCAGGACACAGGGCGTGGGTCAAGACGTGGATCATGTCTGCAGCAAGCTCTCACATCCTGACTAGCCAGCCGCGGCTGCCCACCCTCGTCTCATATGCGTGGCCATCCGTGAGAAAGGAATTCCTTTCTCATCATGATGCCTGAAATCCCACATCATTTCTGTCACAGGGAAAAAGCCTCCATTGAAAAAGAGACCATTCAGGTGATGCTGGAGTTTCTGTTTCACATCTTTAAATTGAGACTGAGGAAAGTGAGGCAGAAACTTACCCCTGTACCTAAGACTTTATTTCTAAATTTATAAAACAAATACAGGGGGATGATCTTCAGGGGCAAGAGGTAGAAGCCGTCTAGGAACTGGCTCATAGACCCTTATGTTTGTCTCTGTTTATCCCAAGAGCTGCAGCGCTGGCGTAATCAGCGCTGACCTGGACGCCACGGAAAGCTCTGGCGCTCTGAGGCGAGGACGGTGGAGACGCTGCAGAGAGTGTTTAAGAGCGGAAACTGCACAGCGGGCAGGGCGGGGCGGAGAGAATAAAATGACTGGAACCCAGCCATTCTGGAGGAAGCCAGGTGTTTTTTTTTTTCAAATGTGGACAGGTCTGGTTCTCTCTGGATATTTTTTTTGGCATGTTCTCAGAAGTGACTGAAAGTTTTGGAGAAAAACTTGAGGTTGTTTAATCATAAAGGCGGATGTTATTCAAGGAGACAGGGAGATGACAGGAGTTCATTGTTAAAAATTTAAAATAGCTGTTTCCTAATTCTCGGTAAAAATAATCCCAATTCTAAATCATTTCTCCCCAAAACTGTTGTCTGTATCTTGGCATCGTGCTGTTCATCCCTGCCGGATACTGGTTCAGAAGAGCATCTGAAGTGGCTGGAAGTCAGCTCACGTCAGACCCTTCCCCTTGGGGGTGGGTGGGCTTCTCTGGGTCCTTGACCAGCTGTGAGGAACAAGCAGAGGGTGGGTTCAGAGTTGCAGGTGAGCCTCTGAAAAATCCTTGGCAAGTGATTTTTTTTTTCTTTTAAGCGGATTAAAACAGCACACTCCAAAGAATGTTAAATCATCTTTTCCATATCTGCAGTGAGTATAGCAGTGAGCACGTGGGTTCTGCTTCTCATCTCTTCATGGAAGCGTTTCAGAGTCCTACCCCTGCACCCCCCAAGAAGCTGAGTGAAATATTCACATATTCCTCCCACTTCGTTAGGGCTGCATAAGAAGGGTGGGTTTTGGGGTTTCTTCCCTGGTCAAAATATTCCACGTTGTCCTAGTTTTATGACTTCTGCTTTGGACCCTAGACGATAACTTGGATAGATAAAGGCTTCTTGGAAATCCAGTGTAGATCGCACAGATGGATCAGGTCTTACGATCCTTTTCCAGTATCAAGGGTTGATTATGTCTCGGATACAGATGTGCCCGTTGGACCAGCGAGTCTGTCTGGGTCTTAGCTTTGCTTGTGATCCTCAGGCCAGAACACGCGTTCAGCCCCTTTTGCCCCCACTCCTCCAGAACTACGAGAAAGCGGGTGTGCTGTCGTGAAGCCAGCTCTCACGCATCTGCACCTCTCTCCCCGCGCTCTTCCGAGAACTCGATGCTGGCTTTATCTCCCTTTTCTGTTCTTCAGTCCCCTGCCTCCCCACCCTCTCTAATTGTCCCCAGTGGGAGTATAATTCTGCATCAAATTCTCCTGGTTAAGGAGAAGGTGTATTGGAATTGTCCACAAGGAAAAATTCACAGTTGAGGAAGAGTATGGTAGAGGTATAACTAAAATAGGGGTAGGTAGTTCAGTGCGACTGAGAATGTCACTGGAACCCCCTCTGGAAGGGCTCTGCGGCCTTTCTTTGTAAATGCCCCAGAAGAGACGCGTGGGGAGGAGGCCCTCCCGCAGCTCCCCCTCTGCCTCACTCTGGGTCAGAGCCGCTCGGTGCAGAGGTGGGTGGGAACGACCTCTGCGTGGGTCCTCTCCCGCCCCAGCAGGGTCCGCAGACCACGGGAACCCACAGGCACGAGCCAGCGTGGGCCTTTCCGTACGTGAGGTCTCGGGGACACAGCCCGGGTTGTTGGTCAGGTGCTGGCTGTGGCTGAGCCGTCACGGCAGAGACCGTAGAGCCTGCAGAGTTGGACCTGGTTCCTCTCTGACCCTCCACAGAAAGCCTGCCGACCCCTACCCTGGGCCAGCAGGACCTCACAGGCTCCTCCTTCGGAGGGATGAAGATGACCGGGGGTCCGCTCTAAAGCGTTCAGGGCTGGGACATGTTTCAGGAGGAGCCTTTCTGAACTCAGTACCTGTCGAGATCGTTTTCGTCACTACCGTAAAGAAGCCAGTGCGTTGGTGGGAGCGCCCCAGGGTGAGCAGCAGCGCTTAGATTTCACTTCCAGAGCAGCTGTATGAATTCCCCACCACGGCTTCCAGCCATGTACCAGGAAACGCAGCCTGAAAATTCACCTCCCCTCCCCTGCTGCAGCTGAGGTCCTGGTTACTGATGCCCAGGCTCCCCCGTCCTGGACTCCAGGGCAGGTCTCGTCACCCGCCCACGTGCCGTACCACCTGACCGCCCTGCCGTAACTCGCGGGACCAGGGAAATGGGGGGTGCCCCTGCTGCGCACTTGAGATTAATCCTGCCCTTACTGGAGAGTATGTTTTTCTGTATATATGAACCTTCTCAGCTGTTGCAAATACAGTCATTTTGTTGTCTCGTCAGGGGCGTGTTCTGTGGGCGCCCTCTCTGCTGTCACTGCTGCTGCCACGCCTTCCTCTCCTGGTTTACCTAAGTTACCTGGAACCGACTTGTAACTAACCTGCTGACTTCCTTACCTTTACCTGGTAACCCTAAGTTACTTTTAATACCTGCTTCTCCCCGACACAGTGTTGCTCCTACATATTACTACTACCCCTCTCCGTAACAAAAATATTCCTAAAAAATATTCCTCTGTTCTGGTTACGTGCCTCTGCTGGACACTCACCTGTGAGATAAGTAGCACGTCCGTCCTTGGACAAGTGATCTAACTTAACTGGAGCCTCCTTGTTCCAGGCCATAAAACGGGGACAGGTATACCTCTCTGCAGAGATTGGTGAGATGAGGAGTCGCAATATAGTAGGAATGAAACAACACCACCTTTGCTGACAACTCCTGTGGCCTTGTCCTGCGTCCACATCCTGAACTGGAATCCAGCAAGAGGCCCCACCTCCATCCAGCCAAACTCCAGCTGCCACCCGGGCGCTTGCTTTCGTCAGCCAAGCACCATTCTTCACCTGCCGCCCGCTCACAACCACCCAGTGAGGCCAAAGTGGCCGTCACATTCCCCCAGAGAGAGGGTGCAGGCTTGAGAACGGTGGTGGTCTGGCTGCGTGCCGTGTGTCACATACCCGCCCAGGGAGCAGCTGTCTGCTGGGCCAGCGTGCTCTTGGACGGTCTTGCCCCCCGCCCTCTCCCCTTCCACCAAGCGGGATAAGGCCGCTGCCTGTGTCTGCAAGACCGGCGGGCCTAGTCCCTCCACACCATCCCTCTTCTCTTCCTCCAGCAGGCCTGGCCTGGCCTCTCCAGGCCTCGCCCCGTGGGTTAGGCTGCCCGGGGGGCTGACTTAGACGATGACAGATCACATGGTGCTTGCTGCCCCATGTCACTTCCTCACCTCCTGGGGCAAGCCTCGTTGGTACCGTCTACCTCCCCTCCCTGCCCCCATGATCCCTCACGTAAGACAAGCACAGTATCAAATCCTGAATTTAAGGAAGCCGTCCAGGGAAGCAGCTGTCGCGCAAAAGAAGCTTGATTTAATCGCCAGTTTACAACAGTAGCTCAGGCCGGGTGCAGCGCAAGCGCCGGGAGCGGCGTGCGTGTGTGCATACGGCCACGGGGAGCCGAGCAGGGTGCACCCTCAAGCTGGCCGCGCCGGCACTGCGCTTCCCTGCTGCATGGCTGACTCATTGCTGCCACGGACGTGAGCCCCCACTCCTGCTGTGTCTGCAGCAGCTCGCTCACTTAGAGGAGAAGAGGAAGCGGGAAGCAGGCTGCTTCGGCCTCTGTGCTGGTTAGCGGGCAGCACGGCCTTCCAGCATCTTCACTACAGAAGGTCCTCCCGTTCCCCAGACCAACGTGGGGTCTTGTGTTTTAATGAGTCCTACCAGTTGACTCTTACTGGCATAACAGCTCATTTTTCAACACTAAAAGAGAAAAAGTTAACCGTGTGACTTTTTGTAAATTCACATCCCAAGAGAAAAAAAAGCCAAATTCTCTCGGGCAGCGTAGGAGACCGTTAGCTGGCTTACTGAGGAACCTGGCTTCTACTCTTAAATGAAGTTCCTTGTTTGGCCTGAGAAAGGCCTTGAGATCCACGCCCAGCATCGCTAACCCAGAGAACAGGGCTGGACACGTAAAGAGGAGGACAGCATCGTTTGAGGAGGGCGAGCCCTGTGCCCCCTTCACCTCTCATCCCTGCACTACTGCTGTCTTGCAAAACAGAGCGCAGAGGATAATTTAGAGTCTGTCTCTTCAAGGTGTGAAACATGATGGTTTTCTTTCTGATGAGCCAAAGACAGCAACCAGGAAAGGCAAAGTGTGGGCTTCCCTGGTGGTCCAGTGGTTGAGAATCCACCTGCCAATGCAGGGGACACGAGTTCAATCCCGGATCCAGGAAGACCCCACAGGCTGTGGGGCAACTTGGCCTGTGTGGGAAACTACTGAGCCCCCGGGCCCAGAGCCCGAGCTCCGCAGCCAGAGGAGCCCCCGCGACGAGAAGGCCGAGCTCCGCAGCCAGAGCAGCCCCCGCGACGAGAAGGCCAAGCTCCGCAGCCAGAACAGCCCCTGCGACGAGAAGGCCGAGCTCCGCAGCTGAAGAGGAGTCCCCGCGACATGAAGGGCGAGCTCCACAGCTGAAGAGGAGTCCCCGTGACACGAAGGGCGAGCTCCGCAGCTAGAGAGGAGCCCCCGCAACAAGAAGGCCGAGCTCTGCAGCTAGAGAAGAGCCCCTGCTCGCCACAACTGGAGACCCAGCACAGCCAAAGATAAAATGAATTCTTTAAAAAATGCAAGCTGGGTGACATCCGATAAAATGAATTCTTTAAAAAATGCAAGCTGGGTGACATCCCCTTCCTTACCAAGCTGCCCCCTCCCCCCAGCACATCTTAAGGCCATTATGTATAAATAACTCAAGGGATCACTGGGCAGCAAAACAGGGCCTGGAAGATGTCTAACTCATTAGCCTTTTAAAGAAAGAAACAGTCTGTCTGGCAGGGGAAGCAAATAAAGTAAGGTTGAGACCTTACAATCGGAACATTTGGTTTACCAGCCAAATTGCCCCATTCTCTCTTAATTCACCAAAACCTGAGTCTGGCTTCTTAACCCGCTGCTAATCACCCCTCCCCTGGTCCTCAACCCAGCAACAGCCCAGTTCCGTCCTCACTCACCCTGTAGCACGGCCCGCTCCAGCACCTGAGCCCCAGGCAGTGGGCAGCCCCCGGCTCACGGGGCCTCGTCTGAGGATGAGGAGGCAGGCACTCTTGTCAGGGAGGGGGCCCCGCTTGGTTCCCAGGCAGGAGGAAGTACGGACCCCAGGGGCTGCTTGACAAGCTGCAGATAAAGTGAAGCCAGGAGGAAACACTGCAGACACCCACTGTGTACAGACAAGGCAGCTTTACACAGAGGGCAGAGGGCCTGGCCAGGCGTCCAGGCCGTGAATGGCCTTGTTTTACAGCTTAATTGCCGAAAGCATCCCTTTGGATGGAAGTTAGAAATGGGCTTGTGAATTCCCCCGTGCAGATGATCACGGCCCCCCTGCCATCAGCCGTCCCACCGGGGACCAGCAGGGGTCGCCCTCCTCCCCTGCCAGCACCACCCCAGCCTAGCGCTGGAGAGGGAAGCCTCATTGGTGTCCAACTCTTTGGGACACCACGGACTGTGGCCCGCCAGGCTCCCCTGTCCATGGGATTTCCCAGGCAAGAATACTGCAGTGGGTTGCTATTTCCTTCAAGGGATCTTCCGGACCCAGGGATCAAACCCACGTCTCCTGTGTCTCCTGCACTGGCAGGCAGATTATTTACCACTGAGTCACAAGGGGTAGCACTGGATACAGAACCCCTACTTAACAAGAGTTCAGTAGCTGCCCCCAGCATCCATGCTCCCCATTTGGCCTCTGTCAAACTTAACCAGCATCCAGCCATCCCCACCAGGGACCAGCAAGCATTGTCTATAGCAACCCAAACAGTAAATATTTTTGGCTTTGCAGGCCATCTGGTCTGTGTTGCAGCTACTCAACTCTGCCATCGTGCCATCGTATGCGTGAGCACAGTCAGAGACAGGAAATGTAAATGATGAGCTTGGCCCCGTTCCAGTGGAACTATTTATAAACACTGGAGTTTCATCTCTGTGTGTCAAAAAATACTACATTGGGTTTTTCTTTTTTTCTTCACAACCTTTAAAAAAAAGTCACCCTTAGGTTCCAGGTTGTACAGAAACAGACAGAGGGCCCGATTCGCCCCGCAGGCTGTGCCTTGCCGACTGGGGACTGTTGTTCAGTTGCTCAGTCCTGTCCCACCCTGTGAGCCCATGGACTGCAGCGCTCCAGGCCTCTCTGTCCTTCACAGTCTCCCAGAGTTTGCTCAGGCTCGTGACCCAGGATGGAGGCCCTCATTATCAAGGCTTGTTATCAGTGGAAGCAGCGTCTGTTCCCACGGGGACCAGCCACGAGCAGGGTGGCCCTGACGCAGAACAGCTCTGGACCACAAAGCCTCAGCTTGGCCCCAGGTCCTTTCATTAAAACCCACACATGTGTTAATCGAGCCAAAGAAGGAGAAGGGCTGGGGACTGAGACGTTCTGCCGAAAGCAGAGATGACAGAAGTGCGAGGGGGTCTGGGAGGAAGGACCCCATATGAGCACCTTTCCCGGGATGAGCAGATGGGGGGAGGGTGAGAGCGTGCGGCAACAGTGCAGGGCTGGGGAGGCGGCCCCCCCCCGCCCCCCCCCCCCTCCCCCCCGCCCCCCCCCCCCCCCCCCCCCCGCATGCTGGAAAGGAGTGAGCCCGCCGCCCCCTGCCTGCCTGCACTCACCTTCAGGTAACTTGGGTTGAATGAAACATTCATCCTGGGACTGAAGGAGGCATGGAGAGACAGACAATCACAGCGTGGCTCTAAGCCCCACTTCCCACCGCCGGCTCACTAACACCCCTGCACCGGCCTGCTGCCCCGATTGCGTGTTCTCGGAACCCCACAGGGAAGGCCCTGAATAAGCTGACAGGACTGGTTAGAGTTCAGCAGGACCAAGGAGAGGTGGGCGCAGGGGGAGCCCCGCCCCGAGAACCTCACGGGTGGATGCTGGCCGGACGCTTCACTCCCCACCTCGGGCCAGCGAAGGTACAGAAGGCTCTAGAAGCCAGAGTGGGCCCAGCACGGTGGGGCGACAGCAGGGGCGTCAGGTTGGTCTCTCACACTTACTGTGCAAATTGGTACCTGGGTCCTTCCGGGCAGGAGCCAGCTTTAAGTAGTTAGTACACTTTGTCCTGCGGACATGTCGGTACTTACACAGTGGACCTGCTGGCAAAGAGAAAACGGAGGCCAGACGGATCTTCTTTAGCAAGGGAAGGTGGGGGCAGAGACAGACCGCCTCAGGAAGGTGCGTCCCTACCCTGCCGGGAGACACCCCCACATCCCCTGGAGCCCCCTTTCCGTCAGGGCCTCACCGTGCTTGCAGAAACCTCGGTCGTCCCCCGGACAGTCCTGGGTCTTGAAGGCCGGCTTCACGTGGAGGAACGGACGTTCCTTGTTGCTGCAGTCCCCTGAAAATCCCAGCATTCTCTGTGCACAAGCAGGCGCGTCTTCGAGGTCACATCCACCCTCCTGGAACAAGACTGCCCCTGCCCCTTGCACACAGGCCACTTGCCTGCCTTCTGGGGGTCAGCGCTTTTTTGAGGATAGCAAGAAATTTCTCCTCTCTCCGGCAAGCTAAGAAAGGTGGATCCCACCCGTATTGGCTCAGTGGGGCTTGGGTATGAATACACTCATCTGGAGGAGGTGGGGCAGGGCCAGATGTTCAGAAGGAGGGACTGGAACTGAAGGTATTCAGGGGCTACTTGGGAGAAGGAACGAGGAGAGGTGGGGAAGAGGAGACCCCTAGCCAGCAGCTAGAGATCCAGGAAGACCCCGACCCTGCATGGAGATGTTGCTCCTCTGTCCATGGGATTTCCCAGGCAAGATACTGGAGTGGGTTGCCAGGCCCTCCTCCAGGGGATCTTCCCGACCCAGGGATCGAACCCACGTCTCTCATGTCTCCTCCACTGGCAGGCGGGTTCTTTACCACTAGCGCCACCTGGGAAGCCCTGTACCATGATTAAAGCTTCATCTCTACGATGAAACCTATAAGGCTTCCAGAACCTACATAGTTCTTTCTGGGGGAAATGCCGCAAGAGCAGAGCACTGCTTCAAAGTTGGCACAGAGATGAAATAAACGGGACCCAGAGGGACACCTGTGGTTTCACGGGGCCTGCGCTGTAACCCGTCTATTTGTGGATCTGACCAAAACTCCTGGTTCCTAGGAGGAGCCAGCCCTATTAGCACAGACCACCAGGAGTTTGGGGAGGGAGTCTAAGCCTGCTTAGCTTCCACACAAGGCCCCGGGGACTCTGAAGGGACCAAGGGGGAAGCCTCAGCCCTTTTTTTACCTCATTCAAGTAGAGAACTGGGGAGTGTTTCCAATCTCATCCTCCTTAAAAGCCTACAACTTATCAATGAAAGATCAGAAGGAGAAATTAAGGAAACAATCCCACTTACCACTGCATCTAAAAGAATAAAATACTTAGGAATAAACCTATCTAAAGAGGCCAAAGACTTGTAGTACTCCAAAAACTAGAAGATGCTGATGAAAGAAATCAACAATGATACAAGCTGACGGAAAGATACACTGTGTGCTTAGACCGGAGGAATCTGTAGCGCTAGAACGACTGTACTACCCAAGGCAGGGACCTCCCCGATGGCTCAGTGGTAAAGAATTTGCCTGCAATGCGGGAGACACAGGTTCAATCCCTAGATCAGGAAGATCTCCTGGAGGAGGAAATGGCAACCCACTCCAGCACTCTTGCCTGAAAAATCCCATGGACAGAGAAGCCTGGCAGGCTACGGTCCACAGGGTTGCAAAGAGGTGGACATGACTTAGCGACTCAGCACAACACACAGGACCCAAGGCAATCTACAGATTCAACACAAGCCCCATCAAATTACCAGTGGCATTTTTCACAGGTTTTTTGTTTTATATGTGTGTATGTATGTGTGTGTGTAAAATAGATAACCAACAGAGACCTACTGTATAGCATGGGAAACTGTACTCAATATTTTTTAATAACTTATAATGGAAAAAGATCTGAAAAAAGTACATATATATATATATAAATGAATCACTTTGCTGTACCCTGAAACTAACACAACATTGTAAATCAACTGTACTTTAAAAAAGAAAACAAAAAACAAAAACACCCTGCAACTTAGCGCTTTTCAGGGCCAAAAGGAACACCACAATGTCAATTCCACTGGTTTCCAAACAGGTCTATTCTATACCTCGGGCTTCTGCAAAGCGAGGTCTCTCCTGAGCCCCGAAGAACGCCATGGCTTCCCCAGAATTCAACCTCCGCCCTTTCGCAGTCCTCTCATTTCACAAAGGAGGACACCGGGGCTCCGAGAGGAGGGACCTTGCGTCCATTACCACTGGCTTCCTCACACTGAAAGGTGTGCATGCAGCTGTCCGCGTGGGCTCTCGGCACGGCGCTCCCCTGGGCTCCAGCCTTCGGAAGAAGGGAGGTGACCCCCCGGGACTGGCGAGCAGTGGCAGAGGCGGCCTTTTCCGCGCCGCCCGGTGTGGCTGCCGTTCCTCTTTCCGCCAGCAGGTGGCGCACGCCCCCCGCCTGCCGTCGGCCGGGCCGCCGCGGCTGGTACCTTTGGGACGGGCACTCGTCCACTTGTAGGGCCAGGACCCCCGCTTCCTACCTCCTTTCAGCGGCCCTTTCCCGCTGCTACATCTCCCCAACAATAGTTTTTAAGTAAAACCATTCCTTCCAGTAAGACCAATAATTACACTTTGATAAGCACGGTATATCTAATAATAGAGACATTCATTCATTGACTCCAAGAGCCAAAAAAGAAAAAACCTGGCTTACACACCACAACCCTGGTGTCCACACACGCCCTCACGCTGGGGATTGCGCGAGGGCAGACAGGGACCTGGTCCTGTTCCCAAATCCATGCCCAGCACGGCCCCCACTCCCCGAAGGAAACCAGGCAAGGTTAATTAAAAGAATAAAGTGTCCTTTTAACTTATGACCAAGGAGGGGCCAGGCTCCGGATAAACTCGGTCCTTTCCTACAAGGGACGCACATGCGGGCAGCCCTCATGAACTGCCACCACTGGCCGGGAGGGGCAGGAAACAGGATTGAGCCCGAGGGAAGCTCTTGCTGACCCTGAGGGGGACGCCTTCTTCCTGGATACCCAGGACTCCCCCCACCCCATCAACACTAATGAGGGACAGCTGCCCGCAGCCCCACTGACGTCTCAAAGCCCAGCCGCCTGGCTCAGAGGTGTCCCTGGAGGCTGGCCCCCCCTCCCTCCGAGTCCCTCTTCAGAATACAGTTTGAAAACCACTGGACTAGATAATCCTTAAAGCTTCTTCCAGCTCTGAAAAGCAGTGAACTGAAAAAGTTTATCGGAAAAGCTAAGACCTGAAACACACACACAGATCCCGTTCTTAAAGGAGGCGGTGGCTTCCCCCTGCATGGCCCCTAGGATGGCAAGAGAAAGACTGGAGTCAGAGGGAGGGGACGCGCGGGTCATACAAGGTCTCTGCAGGGGGCCGAACTTATGAAGCTCATGACGGCCCCTTCACGGTGACCCTCTGCTGCTCATCAGTGATGCTGAGGCAGTCTAGTCGCTCAGTTGGGTCTGACTCTTTGCGGCCCCATGGACTGTAGGCTCCTCTGTCCGTGGGATTTCCCAGACAAGAACACTGGAGTGGGTTGCTGTTTCCTTCTCCAGGGGATCTTCCCGACCCAGGAAACGAACCTGGGTCTCCTGCACTGCAGGGGGATTCTTTACTGACTGAGCTAGGAGAGAAGCCCCCAATCAGTGATGCTAGTTTTCCGTTTAGGGAAGCGATGTAAAGCTTTCTTCTAAAGGAAGCGAAAAATAGCAAGATGGTTGAAAGAGGCGGCGATGGGGCAGGTGCGTCCAGCCCCACCGTGAAAGTGCGGGCTGTTTGGGAAACACTGGCTCCGACACTCCCTGGGGCTCCAGAGACCGCCTCCTTTCCAGACAGCCCGTCTGGCTGTGTGATTAGCCGGACGGGGCAGGGTAACAATTCGGCCTTTGATTCCCGCCCCACCCTCCCCTTCCCTGGGGCGGGGCGGGGGTGGGGAGGACGGGCTTCGTGTGCCTGAGCCTGGCAGGGCAGTGGAGCGGGGCTCAGAAGACAGGTCCGATTTTTGTAGATGGGTTGGAGAAGTAGGGTGGCCTGGCCTGCCACCTGGGACGCTCGAGACCTCCTTTGGGGGCCCTTCCCAAATTTCCTTCCCCTCCCTCGGGATGGGGGGCAGCGCAGGAAGGGGCATCGCCCACCGGACTTGAAGGAGAAGTGGCACTTGGGCATCCTGGCGACATCGTTCTGGTGCAGGAACTTGCACTGGTCGCCCTTCTTGCACACCACTGGCTTCTCGCCCCTGGTCGTGCCGGAACGGTCACAGCTTCCCTGGGGACCCAGAGCACCTGGCTGGGGGCCCCACACACCCAGAGCCTGGGCCCAGCTCAGCCCTAGCAGGAGGTACCGCCGTCCCTTCCCCTGGCGGAGGCTGGAACTGGGGGCCAGAGACGGCTTAACAGACAGCCCCCAGCCCTCTCTGCCCGACATGATGCTCTGGCCCTTCTCGAACCCCAAAAATGCCCCCCCAGGGCGGACACCTCCCAAAGCACCCATCACACCCCATCCCCTCCAGCCTGACAATGCAGGGGTGGGGGCGGGGGTTGGTTTCCAGCCCTGGTCCCTCCAGGCCCCCAACCCAGCTAGGCCCCAGCACAAAGGAAGAACTCGTTAAGGGCCTGCGGAACTCACGTCTTAAAAAATAATACAAATGCTGTTTCCTGATTCCGGAGATCTAACGTGGTGACGTGAGAGGCAACCTTGTAACAATTCAGAAGGAAATGGAAAGGTTATATTTCGCTCTTTGTCATCTTAGTTCAGGCGGTCTTGCCTATGGCAGGAAGGACACCCCTCAGTTTCTAAACAGGATACCCCTCAGTTTCTAAACAGGACCGGTGTTGTGCTGAGCCAACTCTATGGTAGCGTTTTCGGGAGGTGTTCCTTCTGATGGTCTTACTCTCCACCTCTGGCCATTGGCTCACCTGGCTCTGACCTTCCAGACCTAAGAACACTTTTATTTCTTTGCAAGAGGGTATCTCTGTGAAACCCTGCTCTAGAGACTGGATGGACCAAGCTGAGGATTCAAAGCCTGGAGTGACCAACCAGTTCATTCCTCCTCCTCACCCCACTGTCCAGGGCTGCCCCAAACATGAACTAGTCACATGGCCACACAGGCTCCCGGTCCCCTGCCTGGGCCCCTCCTGGCCCCCCAGCTTCCCCGGAACAGAATCACTTGGATCCTAAAAGCAGGCCCTAAACTCATTCTGGGTTTCTCAACCTAACTCTAGAGGGGAACTGGAGACCCCCAAATTGGAGGCAAGACTTCTGAGGGCAACTGGATTTCTACAGGAGGAGCCCGTGAGTGGTTCAGAAACCAGAAGACGGGAACACCTGATTTATGTCAGCCCCCCCTCACAGAATGTCTGCAATGGGGGAGAGAGGTTTGGAAGAGCGCACGGTTGGACCCCTTTGGGGAGGGGGAGACATAAGTTTCTAAGACTGCAGCCTGAACTTTCTTAGGACACAGGAATGGAGGGGCCCACTAAACGGGTCCCAGATTAACTCAGAGGGGCAGGAAGGAAGCCCCTCTCCTGGCCAGGGGAGAATTAAGAACTCAGGGGCCTCCTGGGAGCACACATTTGACACCACAAACACTCCCACCTACAGCTGGGCAGAAAGAAGGGACTGTCTCCTTGCAGGCAGCCGTGCCTGCCCTAATGGGTGCTATGAAGTCAGGGACATCCCTGGGAGGTGGTGGGTAGCCCCCTTGATGGCCCCACCCACTTGCCCTTTGCCCTGAGAATGAACTCATGCCCCTTCCCACCTCCCCTTCCTCACGTGCAAATCCAGCACCCCAGTCCCGGCCAAGTGAGCCTGCCAGCCCTCACCTCTGCCCACTCGCCTTTCTCACAGAGCCTTTTGGTGAAGAAGGTGCACACAGCTGTGCCTGACTCTGGGGGCGAAGAAGGCAGAGGGGGCGCTGTGGCTGCCGGAGGGCCTTCACCCCCTGCCCCCCAAGGCGTGGACCTCTAGGTGCTGGCCTCCAGGAACCAGCCTCTGGACTCAACAGCTAAGCGCCCTGAACTCTGCAGTGGAGACGATAGACTGGGGGCCCAAGGCTGGCCTGGCGCTCAGGCGGCCCGTGGGGTCATCCCAGCTTCTTTCAATTGACCCCCTAGGGTCTCCGCTTTGCCAGCAGCCTGCCCCGTTTTCTGGCTTCCTGGAAAGGATGTAAGGGGGACAGGGGGGGTGCCTGAGAAGCAAGAGGCTACGCTGGGGGGTCCCAGCCAGACAGGACGGTGGGCCAGAGCCCTCCTCCACCTCTCTGGTGAGCAGCTGAGAGGAAGCTGGGGGCAGACTAGGGGTCCCAGCCGCACTCACTGTCCATGGCCTGGAAATCAGGAGCCCAGTGCCCTTCTGCGTCTCCACGTCCTTCTCGAAGGCTAAGGCCAGCCACTCCAGCCCCACGATGACCTCCTGCACCCTCTCCGCCCTGCTGGGGCTGAAGAAAGGCCCTCAGGCCTCCAAGGTGGACCTTATTATATAGCTCCTCGGAGGCCCTTAAAGGGCCAGGCTCTGCGGAGGCCCTCCACCCCCCCACCCCGGCGGGCTGCACCCCCGCACCCGGCCGTTTCCCGCTCCTGCCCCACGCAGGGGCGCAGAGCCCGGGGCCCCACACCCCACCCCGGGAACACAAGACCCGTTCCCGATGCGCGCTGCTGGGTAGGGACGAGCGAGCCCCCCCCTCCCCCCACTGCTCGTCTGCAGGCTCCCAAACACGCAGCGTCCCCAAACCTGTGTTCAGGTGACTTTGTGGGGGTTTTTGGCCCAGCACCGGGTCTTGGTTGCAGCGTGTGGGATCTAGTTCCCCTACCAGGGATCGAACCCAGGCCCCCTGCATCGGGAGCTCAGAGTCTTAGCCACTGGGCCTCCAGGGAAGTCCCCCCGGGTTCACACTTTTCACGTGAAGGCACGGCCGCAGGTGTAAGCTGTGAGGAGAGTTGCACAAGCCAGCCCCAGCGAGGCCGCCCTAATGCTCAGATTCACAGGAGCTGGAGGAGCCTGGGAGCCGGAGGGCGAGGGGGTGGGGCGAGGGTGCGAGGGGGTGGGGCGAGGGTGCGAGGGGGTGGGGCGAGGGTGCGAGGGGGTGGGGCGAGGGTGCGGCGGGATCAGGCCCACCCCCCATCCCCGCCCCAGTTACCCTACCATCGGGCCCCCGCCCGCGGGGACCCCTGACGCCCCTCCTCCGGCCTGAGTGACAAGCAGGAGCGAGCTCTTCACACGAGAGCAGGGAGAGAGAAGAAATCCGGGGGAATCGGAAATCTCTGAATGAATAGCGCTTTGTTCGTCCGGCACACAATCCCGAGCCGGCCGGGCGGGAGGGCGGGCCGAGCAGGGGCCGCGGCCTCCCAGCCCGGATTCCGCGGGCCACCCGCGCGCCTCCCGCCCCTGAGAAAGCGCTTTGTACACGAAATCTCTATGCAAATGTTGTTTTATGATCACTACACCACCCCTGCCCCCAGGCCCGGGACGTCTGCAGAAGCTCTCAAAGGAGCACTTGAGGACTCTAACACGGGCCGGCCTCCACCTCCCGCCGCTCTGGCCCCCCGCGGCCTTCCCCCTCCACCAGGCTGAGGTCGCAGCGTTGCGGAGGAATGGGCGCCCGCAACCCAGGCGCCCTCCTTGCTGGACAGAGCGGGCAAGGCCGGCAGCACCCGACAGGCCCGCAGCTGGGCCAACACGACGGAGCCTGCTGGCTTTTGTTTCCGCGTGGCCTTCGCTCCCCGAGTGGTAGTTGTTGTTTTGAACTCCGGTCAGAAAAGGAAACAGAGAGATAGGCCCCTGGAGCCCCGGAGGGGAGGGGTGGGGCAGGGACAGGATCCAGGAGACTCCAGAGCTCGGAGCTCCCGCCAGCTGCACCCCCGGGAGTCAGAGGGGTTGTGGGGGGGCGGGGAGGGCTCTCGGAGGGGGGTCTGGTGACGATGGGGGAGGGGAGGGACAGTGTCGGGGTGGGGGGTGGTCAGCAGTGTGAGAGCAGGGGCATGGTGCACCATGGCAGGCCAAGGCAAGGTCAGGGCCTCGGTTCTGTGGAAGCGTGGGCCCTGGACCTGGAGCGTCTTTTAGGACTGTTTTCTGTTTTTTGTTTTAATCATGAAGCCCGTGGGGAGCTCGTTCAAGGTGCTGTCACACACACAGCACCCTGGAGAACGGAGTGTCAGGAGACCACTTCGCGGATGGTACAAAATAATAATTACAGTCCTGGAGACGTCTTTGGGGGCGCCTCCCAGCACCTTGGTGGCCCAAGAAGACTTCATCATAAGGGCTGACGAGGAGACCGCTCCCTCATCCACCCCCGCCCCACCCCACCCCCGCCGCCAAGGCCCCCCACCGCCCCCCACCCCCAGAAGGTGCGTGCAGGGCGACGTCGGTGGGTTCCCTCCTCCTCTGCCTTGCCGTCGGCAGCGCGGCGTGAGTGACAGCACCCTGCTCGCAGGATGTGGGCTTCTCCGAATCCCTCCGGGAGTGGGCTGCCTGGTCTCCTCCAGGAGGTTCCAAGTCCTCACCTCGCCTGCCTGTGGCTGTGACCTTATTTGGAAACTGGGTCTCCGCAGACACAGACGCAATTAAATTAAAGATCTCAAGGTGAGATCATCCTGGAATTCAGGTGACTCCTAAACACAATGACGGGTGTCCTTACAAGAGAATAGAAGGCGACTGGAGACGCTGAGATGCAGAAGAGCCCCACAGAAGGAGCCTCGCGAAGCCGGGAAGAGACTGGAGGCACCCGAGGGACCCCACGGAGGCCGCCCCTACTGGAAGCCAGGAGCGGACCAGGGGCTCCTCCCGCAGGGGCTCCGGAAGGAACCAACCTGTGAACCTTCAGGTGTGCGCCAGGTGTGCCCAGCCGTGTCCGACTCTTCGCGCCCCCTTGGACTGTAGCCGGCTGGGCTCCTCTGTCCATCTCCAGGCAAGAGTGGGTTGCCATGTCCTCCTCCAGGGGATCTTCCCCACCCAGGGATCAAACCTGCATCCTTGGCATCTCCTGCATTGGCAGGGGGTTCTTTATCACTGCACCACCTGGGAAGCGCTTTGACACCTCGGTAGTGAGAGTGAATTTCTGTTGCTTTAAGCCACCGCCTCTGTGTCCATTTGTTACAGCAGCTTCAGGAAACATCTTCCCACCTGGAGACCGAGCTTCCACAAGTCCCCGCCCTTTCTACAGAGGCGCAAATAAGCATGTAGACAAGTCGGGCGATTGGCAAGGTCCCACAGCTCACGAGCATCAGAGCTGGGAGCTGGGGGGACTTCTCTGGTGGTCCAGAGGTTAAGACTCAGCACTTCCACTGCAGGGGACATGACTTCAATCACTGGTCAGGAACAAAGATCCCGCATGCCACGCAGCCAAGAAAAAAGTAAAGAAAAACTTGGACATGACCTAAATACCCATCAATTAGTCTGCCTGGTTAAATAAATTATTTAAAACAAAAAAAAAGAATTGAGAGTCAGATCTGGGTCTCCCAACTGGCAGGCCCTTTGCATCTTCTCTGTCTCAGAACTAGCGATGCTGCCCACCCTGCACCCCCATTTATATTCCTCCCTCAGGGTTCTGGAGTGGACCGTGGATCATGCAAGGATAAAAAGCCAGCCCCAGGCCAGGGGAACCCTGGCGACGCCTGAGGGAGGGTGCTGGGCTGGGGCAGGGGTAGAGGGAGCTCTGGCATGTCCCCTCTGGAACCTTCCATCTCCTCTTCTGTGCCCTGGAGCTGATCCCCCAGCATTTGTGTTTTCATTTATTACTTAATTCATGGCTGCAAAGTGGACATGCAAATCACTGTACAAACAGTGGTGTTAATTTTTAATCACCATCATTACGAGCTTCTCGTTGAACTCGGACTGCGGATTTCCTGAGTCATCATCCCCGCGCTCCTTTCCCTTTCTGAAAGCACAGCTCTGAAAAGCAGGGTCTGCGGGAGCTCTGCAATTCTCCTGCCTGGAACTGGCCGAGGTCATGGAGGTCATGAGCTCTGCCAGGCCTGGGATGGGTCCCAGCCCGGGCTTTTCTGGGTAGCGTGTGGCCACACCCCCCTGGGTACCCCTGCATCTGCCTTACCCCCAGCTCGAACGCTAGCATTGGCATCGGGCAGGTCAGGGTTCACACCTTGGTTCTGTGGGTCCCCAGCCTGCTGTCCCAGGCCACCTCTCTGAACCTCAGATTCTGCGACAGTAAAAGGGAGACCCACAGCATGACCTCTGGGGGAACTGAGGTTGGTGAGAAGTCCTCGTGGCTGCCTGACACAGCAGGTAGGTGCTGTGAGGTGTGACCCGATGTTCAAGGGCCTGCCCTTGAACCTGCCCCCAGGTCCCTGGGGCCACCCTTCTCCAAATATATTATTCCGTCCAGCCCCTCATAAAAGGTCCTTCAGGGTGGGGGCAGGGGGCTCCACGCCGTGCAATTGTTGCTGGAGGGGCTCTAGGTCCAGTAGGGATGGGCCTGGCTGCTGGAGAGCTGTTGGGGGAGGACAGAGGGCAGAGGAAGCACCACCTCCCGCCGTGACACTCAGCTGCTGCTCTGGGCCAGAACAGTGGGCCCGCGTGCCCTGCCCCTTTGCTGCTCTTTGTGCCTGAGATGCCACTTGGCGGGGACAGCTGTTGGTTTCACAAGAGGCACTGGACGTGCAGGGCGGGGATGTCCAGCAGCCGGGACGGTCCTGCTGTGTCCCTGCCCCGGAGCTTGGCCTCTGGGAGCCCGCGGTTCTAGGAAATCTGCTCTGGGTGGGGCATCCCCTTCCCCCAGGGGCACGGACCCAGTAACAGGGCTACTGACCCTCCCAGGTTTCTCATCACGGCTTCCTCCAGTCTTCTGCAACCGCTCAAGGGGCTTCTACCCATTTTGCAGATAAACCAAGGCCCAGAGAGGTGAAGCAATCGCTTAAAGCTCATGCAGCAAGTGGGTGTCAGAATGGGAACCTAGACTCCTGACTCTGTGTGTGTGTGTGTGTTAGTGGCTCGGTCGTGTCTGGCTCTGTGACCCCATGGACTGTAGCCCACCAGGCTCCTCTGTTCATGGGATTTTCCAAGCGAGAATACTAGAATGAGTTGCCATTTCCTCCTCCAGGAGCTCTTCCTGACCCAGGGAACGAATGTGTGTGCATCGCAGGCAGATTCTTTACCATCTGAGCCACCAGGGAAGCCCAGACTCCTAACTATTGAACCTACTTGCTGCTGCTAAGTCATGTCAGTTGTGTCCGACTTTGTGTGACCCCATAGACGGCAGCCCACCAGGCTCCCCCATCCCTGGGATTCTCCAGGCAAGAACACTGGAGTGGGTTGCCATTTCCTTCTCCAATGTATGAAAGTGAAAAGTGAAAGTGAAGTCACTCAGTTGTGTCCGACTCTTAGAGACCCCATGGACTGCAGCCCACCAGGCTCCCCCATCCCTGGGATTCTCCAGGCAAGAACACTGGAGTGGGTTGCCATTTCCTTCTCCAATGCATGAGACTGAAAAGTGAAAGTGAAGTTGCTCAGTCGTGTCCGAACCTACTTACTGGACTACAAAACCCCAGGGGGAAAGCCATTCATTCTCTTCTACAGTTGATAAGAACCAGTGCTCACTGGCTTTGGTGAGCTTCCCAAAGACCACCAGCTCAGTCTACACGACCGCAAGCTCCTACCAGTCAACAAAACTGCAGTTCAGGAAAGGCACCCCCCACCCCATCCAGGCTGGTAAGACTACCAAGACCTCCGTGACCCAAGGCTGTGCCTGTGGGCTGGCATGTGGATTGTACTTCTAGCCAGAGAGTCAAAGAGACAGGACATTTGGGGCTCAGGGAATCAGTCCTGGCCCAGGGAATGTCCCAATAGCTTATCTCTTCCAATGAGAGAGAGAGAGACTGAGATTTGAAGGTAGTACACTGCTGCTCTGAAGTTGAGGGCGGGGGCACAAGCCAAGGAAACAGCTTCTAAAAGTTGGAAGAGGCAAAAAAATGAATTCTTCCCTGGAACCCCCAGAAGGAAGGCAGGCCTGCCAGCACCGTGATCCTAGCTCAGTGAAGGCCCTTTCTAACCTCCAGAGTTGTGAGACAATACATCTGTGTTGGGCTTCCCAGGTGGCACCAGGGGTAAAGAATCTGCCTGCCAAAGAAGGAGATGCAAATGACTGGGGTTTGACCCCTGGGTCGGGAAGATCCCCTGGAGGAGGAAATGGCAACCCCCTCTGGGATTCTTGCCTGGGAAATCCCATGGACAGAGGAGCCTGGTGGGCTACAGTCCATGGGGCCGCAAAGAGTCAGACATGACTGAAGCCACCGAGCATGCACACATTTGGTACAGAAACAACATGGAAACAGAGACAGACGGGAAAGCTGTTGGTAACAGGCAGCGGAATCCTACGATGCAGGACACAGAGGGACTGGGGAACAAGACCACTTTGGTCTCACCTGAGCAGCAAGGACGGGGGCTCAGGAGGCCGTGAAACAGAGGCGAGGCAGGCAGTAAAGGATGGGATTCCCCAGCAGCAGCCACAGGGGGATCCGCTTCTGGCCCTGTGCGGCTGGATCCGGCTCTCCGGCTCTTGCGAGACTTTCAAGGAGCTGGGACAGAAAACAAAACAGACCAAAAAAGGGACTTCCCTGGTGGTCCAGTGGTTAGGGCTCTGAGCTCTGGGCTGAGGGGCAGGGGTTCAATTCCTGGCCAGGGAGCTAAGACCTCGCATGCTGCGTGCTGCGATGAAAAAACAAACCGACAGACAAATTCCCCCAAAAAGTCAAGGGGCTGGGAGCTCGGGAAGAGTCTTGAATCTGAGGCCTTGGGAGTCACGGAAGGAGCCACCTTTGCAGCCTTGGGTCTGCTCAAGGTCAAGAGTCACAGTAGACCATAATTGTGAGCAAGGTTCTAGTATCTAATTCCCACATCCAGGGGGACGCTCCTGCACCCCTCACCCTCACTCAGGGGAGGAAGAGGAAGGTTTGTGTAGAACACAGGCCGCCAGCTGGTCGCCAACACCATGATGGATGAGTCCTCCCTGGTCCGGCCTGGTGCACTCACTTTGATGGATGGGGGCCAAGGTCACAGGTTCGATCTGCCTTTGGGTCAATTGAGTCCAGACGACAAAGTCCATTTTCATCACCAAAGACTGCCCTCCGGTCTGTTATCTCCAAATGATTCTTGGGTCATGGGGCAGACAGACTGGGTACAGATGGAAAAAACCCTCCAGCCTTGACTGTTGACAGGGAGTCGTGTCGACTTTGTGTGCAAAGCCCAGGGGGTGTGTGGGTGGCAGGAGCAGGCAAGCAGAGGGCAGCCACCCCTCCCCACTGCCAGCCTGGATGAAGCATCCTGACCCCCGGGTGGGTGGCTGGGGAAGAAGTCAGGGCCCCAGGCGCCAGGGGGGTGGGGTGGAGAACCTCGCCCACGCTGACCTTCCTGCCTGTCAGACATTCGTCAAACCCACCCAGCTGCCCTTGCCTGTGTTACTCCTTGGCTTGGCCTTGAATTCTGTCTCTGGACCAAGACGCCCCGTCTAGATGAGCAGCTCCAGACACATGGGGAGTCACCCCCGTCAGCTCAGGGCCCACGGACGGGGCGTACACAGCAGACACTTATTTTTCTCAGTTTGGGAGGCTGGAAGTCCAAGGTGAAGGTCCCACCTTGGTTGGCTTTTGCTGAAGTCTCTTTGGCCACCTTCTCACTGTGTGCGTCTTCACATGTGGATAGAGAGTGAGCTCTGGGCTCTGCTCTTATCAGGACACTAGCTTTATCACGGGCTGGGCTTCCCTGGTGGCTCAGATGGTAAAGAATCTGCCTGCAATGCAGGAGACCTGGGTCCAATCCCTGGGTTGGGAAGCTCCCCTGGAGAAGGGAATAGCAAGCCACTGCAGTATTCTTGCCTAGAAAGTTCCATGGACAGACCATGGGGTCACAAAGAGTTGGACACTACTGAGTGACTAACACACACACCCACTCTTGTGACCTCATCTAATCCTAATCATCCCCCCAAGGCCTCACTTCCTGATAACCACCCCCTCCATGCAGCCACCTATTAATACACCTCAAATCTGACCCCAGGATGAGAAATCAGAAAACCACCTCCGTGGGGCTGCTACTCTGAGAAGACCCTCAGAGGAACATGTTACTGGCTAAGATGAGGAACCAGCTTTCTCAATTAAAGTAGGTAACAAAATGCATGTCCATTTCCCTCCCAGAAGGCTCCATAAACATTTTTATATTTTGAATTAAAAAACAAAAAGTGACCTAAACACATTTTTAAATTGGCTTTTTTTTCTTTTAATTTTTATTTATTTTCATTGTTTATCTTAACTGTATCTTTGGGGGGAGGTGCCGTGCTGGGTCTTTGCTGCCACCTGGGCTTTTCTCTACCGGCTGCGAGAAGCCTCCCCTGTGGTGCAGGCTTCTCTTGCGGTGGCTTCTCTTGTCGCAGAGCGCGGGCTCCAGGATGGGCGGCCTCAGTAGCTGTGGGTTTTGGTCGCTAGAGCACAGACTCAATAGTTGTGGCACACGGACCTAGCTGCTCCTTGGCACGTGGGATTTCCCCAGACCCAGGATCGAACGCCTTGCCTTCTACATTGGCAGGCAGATTCTTCACCACTGAGACATCAGGGAAGGAAGGCCCTGGCCTTTATTCATTATTATTATTTTTTTTTAAAGGAATTTCCTGGTGGTCCAGTGGAACCACCCGGCGCTTTCACTGCAACGGGCCAAGAAAAAGAAAAGGTATCCCACCACTCTGATAAGAGCTGTGGTTTTCATTACCGCAGGGATGTTCAGCAATGTAGGGGCCCATTTTGGATCGATGTGGGGCATGGCTGGCTGGGGATACTCCCAGCACGCAGTGGGCAGAGGCCAGGGACACGGCTCACATCCCCAAGGGGCACGGGACAGCTCGCGACAACGAAGAAGGATCCAGGCCCCCACGTGCCCACAGTGCTGAGGCTGAGAAATCCCGCTCTGTCTGGAAGAATCGAAACTGCCTCTCTCGGATGAATGATTGGATAGTTTGGGCCCGGCCCTCCATAGAGTTGGTTTTATTGATCTGTGCCTTGGCATCAAGCCCTTGATTTACACTGAGCAGACACGCAGAGGTGGTGTTTGCGTGACTGAATCTGTTAGGAGGCTGTTTGCTTTTTTCTTTTTAACTTTTTATTTTCTGTTGGGGGGTCGCACAGAGTCGGACACAACTGAGCGACTTCACTTTCACTTTTCACTTTGATGCACTGGAGAAGGAAATGGCAACGCACTCCAGTGTTCTTGCCTGGAGAATCCCAGGGACGGGGGAGCCTGGTGGGCTGCCGTCTATGGGGTCGCACAGAGTCGGACACGACTGAAGCGACTTAGCAGCAGCAGCAGCAGAGCCAGTTGGCCGTGTTGTGATAGTTTCAGATGAACAGTGAAGGGACGCCGCCATGCGGATACGTTTCCATTCTGTTACGAGACTGTACTGGGGACACCGGCTGGGACCCCAGCCCTGCCCTCTTATCTCACAAGAACCCCTCTCAGAAAGAACTCAGTGTCAGAAAAAGCCGCTTCTGGAATTGTTCTAACCGCGTGGACTTTGTGAGTCTCGTAGCGGGGGGATTTCCCTCTTCGCTTTGACTGGTAGGAAGCTCAGAGCCCACGCTGCAGTTCACGCTGGAGCGCACTTCTGCGCTCCATCCTCTTGGCTCACTGCACTGTTTGTTCCAGCCTAGTTTTCTCTCTGATCTATTTTTGTCCTATTGTATTTTACGTATTTTTGTAAGCTGCCTCCAATTCTTTGGGGGAACAAAGCAGGATAAAAAAAAAAAAAAACCCACAACATTCAGCAGAGCCCAGTGGCCTCGGCTTTTTTTTTTTTTTAACATAGTGTCACTTCAGTGTTGGAGGCCCCGGGAAGGCAGCTCTCCGGCTCCTCCTGTCTCCTCCTGGGAGTCTTGGAGCACAGAAGCTCCGTGTGTAAGAGCAACAGGCTTCAGAGGCAAAACCTCCAACCTCCATCTGCCTGCAAATACCTTCCCTCCCCCGAAGCCTTCTCCCCAGCTCCCATCTGGCTATTGGCAGGAAGCCACAGGGCCCCGGGAGCCTGCGAAAGGGAAGTCGATCGACAAGCTCACCCGCTTTCACTCCTGACTTTGCTCTCTTGAATCTTTTTCTTTTCATTCTTTTTTTTTTTTGATTGAAGTATAGCTGATTTACAGCGTTGCACCAATCTCTTCTGTACAGCAAAGTGACTCAGCTATACATATATTCTTTTTTAAATATTCTTTTCCACTATGATTTATCCAAGAAGATTGGATAAGCTTGTTTGTTTTTCAATATTTATTTATTTTGGCTGCTCCAGGTCTTAGTTGCAGCATGCGAGCTCTTGGTTGAGGCACGTGGGATCTAGTTGCTTGACCAGGGATTGAACCGGGATTGAACCGGGTCCCCTGCCCTGGGAGCTCAGAGTGTTAGCCACTGGACCACCAGGGAAGTCCCAGGACATTGTTTATCCACACTTTCCTGCATCTTGACTCAGGGTCTTTGGGGTCTAGGGATACTCTTGTTGATCAGGCACTTAGTCGTGTCTGACTCTGCAGCATGGACCACAGCACGCCAGGCTCCCTTGTCCCTCACTGTCTCTTGGAGTTTGCTCAGATTCATGTCCATTGAGTCAATGATGCTATCGAACCACCCCATCCTCTGCCACCCTCTTCTCCTCTTAGGGGCATTTTGCATGCAGGTTATTACTGCAAGGGAGGGGCCATGCCAGGCAGGGTCCCCACCTGAGTGTGGACTCCGGACATTTGGGAGGCTGCCCCCCCGGCACCCTGGCAACAGCACGCTCCTGGCTCTGCCCCATGCAGTCCACCTGGTCAGGCTGTGCCTCATCTGTCACACCAGAGCCAAGCCAGCCCAGTCCACCTCACAGGGTCTGCTCACAAGACTGCAGCCAGTCTGCCTTCTCTAGCCTCTGTCTTCCCATCTGTAGAATGGGTGGAAGTGGGTGGTGAACCAGATCCTAAAATGTGCCGATCCTTAGACTGCCCCTCTCTGCAGGTGTCCTGACCCCTTCTTCTTTTTTTAGTCTTAGTTGTGGCATGCGAAATCTTTAGTTGTGGCGTGGGGGATCTAGTCCCCTGACCAGGGATCGAACCCAGATCCCCTGCAGTGGGAGCAAGGAGTCTTAGCCACTGGACCACCAGGCGAGTCCGTGTCCTGACCCCTTTTATCCCTTTTCTATTTCTTGTGTTCATCTTCTGGGAACATGGAGCAACCCTGGTGAAGAGGAGGCGGTGGCTGGAGTGTGAGAATGGAGTCAAAGGGGAGCCCTGTGGGACCAGCCTGGTACCCAGCCAGGAGGAGGGCACGAGGCTGCGGCTGGAGACAGAGGCCAGCCCCAAGCGACCCCAGGAAGGGCAGAGGCACCACCTGCAGAGCCCTTTGGACGATGTGAAGTGGCAGTAGCTGCTGAAAGTGTCCTGGCGCCGCCAGACCCTCCCCCGGGTGCAAACACACCCCCCTTCCTCTTGGGCACACCCCGACCAGCCCGGCTGTCAGCTCAGCCTTTCTGCGCTGCTCTGCCCAGTAGGTCACTGGCCCCACCTGGTCATCCCAGGCTCCAAAGCGGACATCACCAGGTTAGGATGGATAGTGGTTGCAAGCAAGGGCTTTGGAGCTGGTGCCTGGTCCGCATCCACCTCCTCCACTTTCTAGCCCAGTGGCCCAGCAGCAGTCTTAGGACACACACAGCCCTCCTGTGATCACAGCAGAGCCGTATGCACCCAGCAAAGAGCAGAGCCCCTCGACAGATCGGGGAGGCCGAGGGGAGGCGCCTTGGCGGTGGATGGACCAGGTGGGGTTCGTCCTAACACATCTCTGAGCCGTGACTGCAGCCCTGCCTGGCGCAGGTTTTGGGGGTCCCATGTAATTTTCGGAAATGTTAGCTGCCATCTGAATTAAAATTACTGTGTTATTACCCAGAGAGAGTTCCCAGCTCTTGTTTTGAGCTGTCAGAGGTGGAGGGAGCCCTACAGAGCAGCTCAGGGAGATGCTCCATGGGGGTCCTAGGGTTCTCAGGCAAACCTCTGAGACCGAAGGGGAGAAAGGACCACCCTCCCACGCCCCCAACTGCCCCCCCAGCCCCAGAGAAGCTCTGGTTTATCTGTTTGTATAATACCTCATGAGAAAAACAACTGTTGTTTTTTTTTTTAAGTTGAAAGCAACTGAACTAGAGCCTAAATTTTAAAGATGGAGAAACTAAAACTGCCCAGATAGGGAACAGAACTGGTCCAAGGCGACAGGACGAACGACGGTCCACGCTGCTGGCTGGGCTGGTCTTGCCTGGTTATCCCACACTTGTCTGGTGGGCGCATTGGGCCCCAGGTCGGAAACCATGCTTCCGAAGTGTGGGGCCAGCCGGGCCTCTGCAAGCCCCCGGGTGGTCCTGAACTGTCAAGGAGCAAGTCTGCAGCTTTGGGGGAGGGGCTGGGAGCAGCCAGCCACGGGTGAATGGCCACGGGTGCAGTGGGCGGCGGGGGGTGGGGGGGCAGGTACACGATGTCTCAGAGGCACGGCCCCCTACACCTGCCTGAGCCTTTGCTAACAGGGCATCCCTCTCTCCAATGCCCTAAGAGCTGGGAGACCCATCATTCCCACTGGGCTTGGATGTCCCCCTGCAACCCCGGCCACCACCCCATCTACTCATAACTTCACACCTCTCATTACCTCTAATGAGCCAGTCTAGGGACAGAGGGACTTGGCGACATTTTAATTACGCTTCTAATTGCTCCCCAGGAGGATGATGAGCACATGCCTGAATTTCTCCCCGGGACAGGGGCAGGGTTTCCCGAACTCAGATCTCAGCCACGCGGGGCCCCCAGGTGGAAAGGAGGGCATTGGAGGGGCAGTGACAGCCCCACCCAGGCTGACAGTCATGCCCTAGGGATGCGCCCACGCAGAGGGGAAGGGGTGAGGGAGGGGCTGACCGCTGGGATCCCAGGGTCCCACTCGGGGCTGACACACCCCGGCTTCACTTCCCCAAGTCACGAAGCTTCGAGGAGCGTGGAAAGGGTTTCCAATCAGTCCTGCTGAGTCTGCCACTTGGTGACTTTCGCGAAGGTGGCCCTGTGGCCTCTGGAGCACGTCTCTTCTATAAAATGGGGACACCAGAGTCTGCCTCCCAGGCCAGGAGACTGAAAGGAGACCACACCCCATAAGGTGATCCGCCAGGTCAGATAGGGAAAGGGAGGGAGTGTAGGGTGGCCTCTTTGCTGACTTGGCTTGTGTGTCTCGGTGCTGACAACTCCCACGCGGCCCAGGCACCTCCCTGGGTTTAGGAACAACTTGGTCAACATCACGGCTCGGTCGCTCAGTCGTGTCTGACTCTTTGTGACCCCATGGACTGTATGTAACCCGCCGGGCTCCTCTGTCCATGGGATTCTCCAGGCCAGAATACTGGAGTGGGTTGCCACACCCTCCTCCAGGGGATCTTCCAAACACAGGGATCGAACCCAGTTCATTGCAGGTGGATTCTTCACTGTCTGAGCCAGCAGGGAAGTCCTGAGAGCAGCAGGATTCCCATTTAACAGACAAGCAGAACGAGGTACAGAGCAGCACAGTGACTAAGTGCCCAGGGAACCCAGCCGGTAAGTGGCAGCTCAGACACCAAATCCCAGAGCCCCCCAGGGCCTGCCTGGGCAGATGGGCACACAAGGCCGAATCCTTCCAGAAGCTGGAGAACTGTGCAGGAGGGGCAGGCCCCCAAGACAGAGAGAGAAGCCACCTCAGGCCCCTGAGAGCCGTGGGGGCTCAGGCAGCCACAGGTCCCCAATGTGCACCCTATCTGCCCTCCCCCACATCCTGAAATAACCCCAACTCCAAAAGCAGAGACAGAACACCGGGCATGCCGTAGAGCCTTTTATTTTCATGTTTCCTTGCTCTTTTAACATTTTCATGGAAAAAAAATATACAGTTTAGAATCTGGAACTGACCACGGTCTAGATGGGTGTCAAGGGCAGCTGGTGGGGGGGCAGGGGGCTGCTCGACTGGAAACCAGGGAGCACCTGAGGGCACTCACTCCATTCAAAAAGTCTGCCTCCGCCCTGGCTGGGTCCCGTGCTGGTTCTGTCTCTGTCACCCTCCCTCCCTTGGCTACAAGGGCACGCGGGGAGGTGAGTCAGCTTGAACTCTGGAGGTTCACACCCAAGCTCAAGGACACAGGGAAATCCGAATTTCAGAACGAAAACCACTAACTTTTTAGTCTAAGCATGTGCCAAATAAGTCACGGGGCATACTTAACACTAAAAGAGTATCCTCTGCACGCCTGAGTTTCTAATTTAACTCAGCATTCTGTTTTTCCTTTTGTTGCTAACTCTGGCAACACTCTGCCCTCGGGGCTGTTGACTCAGAGGTGGGAAGGGGGTTCCCTGGACAGAGGCTTGAGAGAGGAAGGGGAAGTAGTCAGTCCGGGGCTGGGGGAGGGGGAAGGAACAACCCAATTCAAAGAAAGCTTTTATACCCCGCCCCCACCCCCCCAGGAATGACAGCTCTTTTAATAATCATTTTCCAGAAATTTTCTACACTGGCTGCCTGCCCAGTTGTTAATAGCTATGGGGGAGGGGGCCAGAGACAGACACACACAGAGCACCCCCTCCCACCCCATACAGCTCTAAATAAAGTTTGGAAGCACTTAGTATAAACGTCTTTTTCTAAAAGGGTTCGTCTTCCTCCCGGTGGCAGGTCTACAAACACCGCTCCGGGTATTGCTTTAGAAAGATTTAAACACAAGAGCCAACAGACCCAGAGGGACAGAGTCAGGGCTGCGGCCTGGCCTCGTGTCATCCTGGAAGGCCCCTCTTGATTGAAAATTCAAGCCGCCCGGAGCCTTCCTTCCGTTCTGCATCCTGTTCTCGTCCCCGGAAGGGGTCGCGTTTAGTGTACACTTTAGGTCCGCTTGGCCTCCAAGGGGTTCCCCGTTGCAGATGACCTGGCACAACATTTATTCTGATGGCCACTGCTGGGACAAAAGAGGCGAGTCAGCTGTCCTCAGTCCTGGTGCCCCCGGCTGCCCTGTTATCGCCACACGTGGCAGGGACTCGGGCTGCCAGCGAGCATCCAATGGAGGCCTGGGGGCGAGGAGAGCTGATGCCTGCTGCAAGCACGCAGCCCCGTCCTAGGAGCTCTGGGGCAGGGCAGGGTGTGCAAAAAAAAAAAAAAGTCAAGCACCCAAGCCAGATGCAAGTCCTCCTGGGCCCCCAGGCTCCGCCCGCACCTCTCAACCATGAGGCCCAGGGTCAAAGCCTTGGCTGCCTCCTCGGCGTGGCTGGGGGCAGGGAGGGGACCACGCCCAAAGACCCCCACCCCCGGGCCGCCTCACACTCGGATCTCGTCTTCCTCCTCCTCGTCCATAAAGGAGAACTCGGGGTCCGGCGGCTGTGCAGGGAGAGCGGCCGGGGCGCGTTCCGGCCCCCGGAAGGCCGGGCTGCGCTCCTCCAGGACGCCCGACGTGCAGCTAGACAGCGAGCTGCTGTCCCGCGTGGTGTGGCTGCCCGCGCTGCGGGCCGAGCCTGGGCTGGGGGCTGCCGCCGCCGCCCAGCCCTCATCCTGCAGGGCGCGGGAGGGCACGTCTGGGCCCCCCTCACCTTCCTGCCCTGCCGCTTGGGGCAGCGGGGCCGGGATGGCGGTTGGGTCCCCGTCGCCATGGTAACCGCTGTCATCCGGTGCCCCCTCCGGCTCCCACTCGCCCCCTTTGTCCATGACGCTGAGCACATCGCCCAGCATGGAGGGCCCCAGGTCGATGTGGAAGGACATGATGGACTCGGCATGCTTCAGCCCGAAGCTGGCCTTGGGCACCATGGGCAGATCCGCTAGGTCCCCGAAGGCCTGCTCCTCCAGGAGTGGGTCTGGGGAGTGCGGGGCGGCGGCCCCGTTCCGCCGAGGCGCCGCCTCCTCCAGGCTGCCCTCTGTGCTGGCCTTCTTCACGGGGCTGGACGACAGGCTCTTGGGCAGCTTGCTGGAGCCCTTCTCTGCGGCCTCTTTCTCGTTCAGCTGCGGCAGGGACATGGCGTTCTTGACGAAGAGGGCCGAGTCCCGCAGGGAGCCCAGCACGTCCCGCTGCTCCCTGTCGCTCCGGGTCACCGACTGGGACCGCTTGCTGGCCCGGAACTTGCGGGACAGGAGGCTGCGCTTAGAGGACGAGGAGGAGGAGGACGGGGCCTGCTCATCCACAGACTCGCCGTCCAGCTCCCCGGCCTTGCTGTTGAGGAAGGAGGTGTCCCCGAAGGCGTCCCCCGCCCGGCCCACGTGCATGGTGTGGCGGAAGTCGCCCAGCGGGGCGCTGATCATCTCGGCCGTGAGGTCCACCCGCGAGCGGCGCTTGGAGTGCACCGAGCTGGACACCAGCTGCTTGAGGATCGGCATCTTGCTGGGGTGGAGGACGCAGGGGGGCCCTCCCAAGGCAGCAGGTGGATCGGGGGTCAGAGGTGAAATCCGGCGGAGGTGGATGGGGGGGCGGGGTCAGAGGTGACGTCTGGCGGAGGTGGATCAGGGGGTCGGAGGTGGATTGGGGATCAGAGGTGAAGTCCGACAAAGGTGGATAGGGGGTCAGAGGTGAAGTCCGGCGGAGGTGGATCCGGGGGGATCAGAGGAAGTCCGGCGGAGGTGGATCGCGAGTCAGAGGTGAAGTCGGGCGGCCGGAAGGCGCAATGAGGAAATCACAGGGCTGCAAGAAGAACACAGCAGGGCAAGGGTTAACCCAGCTGTCTGCCCAGCACCAGAGCCCATCCAACCCAGGGGCGGCCATTTACACCTCCTCGCTCCCACCCAAGTAAGAAAGTGTGAAATAAGCCAGCGATCAATTTCAGAACCCTGCCAGCTCCCTCCTGCACAGGCACTGGGGCTAAGCCAGCCCTCTTTGGAGTTCAGGTAGCCACTGACACGCCTGTCCTGACGCTAGAGAGAGAGCCGCTCTGTCGTCTAAAGGACTGTGTCTCCCCCCACCCCACCAGGATGCCCCCACCCCACCAGGACGCTGCCAGCTAGCGGGGGAGGTGCAACGGGCAGGCAGCAGACTAGGGAGGGACTGGACTACTGCAAACAACCAGTCTGGAGACAGGCTGTAAATTCTTCCTGCTGGCTGATCTCAATCCCTGTGCAGTTAGTGGACACCTCAGCCTGAGTCACAGTCCTAAGAGAAGGAGTAGGACAGGACAGGCCCCAGGGAGGCAGGGCAGACACCTCCATGGACCTGGGCAGCCCGGCTCTCTCTCTGAATCAGAATGAGGGTGGGGCCACAGGGATCCACAGAACCAGCTCCCCAGCCCTCTGGTTCTCGCTGGGTGTCCCAGAAGTGAGAACCCTGCCTGCCGCACCTGCTCTGTGGGGCCCTGAGCTTTGCCAAGGGTCCACCTTCTGCCCACCTCTCAGGGACCAAGACTAGGAAATGCCATTTCTTTAATCATTAGGGGTGCACAGGGCGGTAGGAACTAGACAACTGCATACACCCCCAACCCCCAGGATGTTTAACCTGAACCAAAGAACATCCTCAGGGAGCCTAGGAAAGCCTCTGAAAGCTTGTACCCCCAGCCACGCGACTCCCAGCAAGGACCAAGGTGAAGTCCGATGCTGAAGCCAAACCAGCCCCAAAGGCTAAACCCAGCAGCCCAGGGCTGAGCAGAGCGGGGAGAGGTGGGTTGCCAGAGGCAACACAGGACGCCCCACAGTGTTTCCTCCTCACTCTTGATGCTGCCCCAGGCTAGCCGCCACATCCCACCTGGCCCTGCTTCCCCTTCCCCCATCCTTCACCTTGTGGCTAAAACAGCCCACCCAAGACCCCCCAGCACAGACCCCCCTATCTGGTGCCCCGTCCCTACCTCCCTCCTCGCCTGTCCCTGAGCCCTGCAGTCTGCCCCGGCCCTGAGCTTCTGTCTCCTGGACTCCGAACCAGACACACCCCTGCTGGAACACTGGTCCCCTGGCTCACCCAGCATCCTCAGGGCTCAGCTGAGATGTCACTTCTTCCAGGAAACCTGCTTTAGCCCAGTGAGACCCCCGGCCTCCTGGTCCCCCAGCCCCCGCGCTGCGGATGGCCCTGGCCCCAGCAGGCGCTGGCTGTGTCGTTCTACAGCTGTGGCTGGACTGTCATCTCCCCACCCGACCATGAGCTTCCGGAGGGTTGCAACAGGCCCGTCGCCACCGAAGCCCGTCCGGCGATTCTCGGCACAGTCAGTCTCCAAACACCTGTTGAAACGCCACCACCCACCCCAGTCTCTGGGTTGCTGCCTTTCTGCCTTCCCGAGCCCAAGGACAATGTCACCTCAGCCTACAGCTCTGGGGCTCCAGGCCTGACCTTTCCATGCCCTCTCACCCCCCACCCCCCGAAGTGCTCCTTCCTTGTTCCTTGTCCTGCTGCGGACACCCAGCCTGATGGTTCCCCTGCTAGCTCGTGCCCCCCCACCCCACCCCCAGGCAGTCTCAGTGCTCGTCACTCCAGCCAACAAAGTTCTCCGGAGCCAGCAGGCAGCAGGAGCCAGGCACCAGGGCTCACCTGCCACACGGGTGACGCGGGCTGGCAGAGTCAGGTGAGAACGTCTCTGAAAGGCCTTGAGGTGACCCCCCTCCTCACCAGACCCTTAGGAAAATTCACTTCCGCCACCCCTAACCTCACCCCTCCCTAAACCCTGGGATCTGACCTCTAAACTATTAGACGTGGAGCCGCTAGACCAGGTTTAGACAAGTGTTTTCCATGAAGGTCTAGACAGCAAAGATTTTCAGCTGTACGGCAGTTATGGTCTTGGTCTCAGCTACTCAAATCTGTCTTTGCAGTGGTAGGAAAGCAGCAGTAGGCTGTATGTAAACAAATGGGCGTGGCTGTGTCCCAATAAAACTTTATTTATAAAAACAAGTGGTGGGCCAGATTTGGGCCACAGTTTGCTGCTGCCTACACTAGACACAGGGCCATCCCTTCCACATTTATCCAGCAGAGAGTCACCGTATGTGACCCTTGGGGGCAGCCATGGGGTCTCAGGCCAACTTTAGAGAAAACTCTTTGGCTAACCGAGAGGAGAGTGGAGTGTGTCAGCTTCAGAACTGTTCACATTGAAGGAAATCAAATCAGGTCTCTAAGGCACTCTGGATACTAGAGGATCCCCCAGGCTTCCGCTGCCATCAGGGCAGTGAGGCAAGAAGAGAAGGTGAGGGTCTGTGTCTCAACCTGCCTGCAGCTCAGCTTCTGCCTCTGGTCACAGGAGCCTCGGCTCTCAGCACAACTGCTTCATTTTCTGGATGAGAAAACAGGCTCACTGAAGTGAAGTGACTTACCCAGATTTAAGTGCCAAAGGGCAGAGCTGGGCTGGAAGCCGGTCTCCTGCACCAGGCCTCTTTCTGCTCCACGCCAGGCCTCTTTCTGGCCTTTGGTGGGTAGTGCTTCCGGTTAGGGAGCATTTCCAATTCCCTTCCCCGACTGCCGGCTGGAGAAAGTACCTGTCATACCGCACAGATGCTGACCCTGCCAACACCTGGAGCCCAAGAGTCCTCGGTGGTGGGGGCTCATCCCGCTCCTGTAGGCTGTCTGGCCGCATCCCTGGCCTCTACCTGCCAGATGCCAGCAGCACCCCTTCCCCAGCTATGACCGTGACAACCAAAGCCTCTCCGGACGGGCCAAGTGTCCCCCGATGGTGGGGGGCGGGAGCACCTGGGTTGAGAATCCCAGTCCTGGAGTGAGAATGTGTATGCATGCTCAAGCAGGAAAAAAAAAAAAAAAAGAGGGAAGGAGGAACAGGGGAGGAAACAAAAGGATCCGAGTTGTGGGATCTGTGACGGGAACCTCCAGAGTTGCGTAAGGGTCTCAAGCTAACAGCAGGAATCCCCAGGCCCAGGGAGCAACGTCAGGCGCTGCGGTTTCCCTGAGCTCAAGCGCTTGTTAGAGAGAACGGAAAGGAAACCGCAGGCCCTGCTGCCCAGGACTCAGCCGGGATGGTGCGGACCCCCGTGGCCCCCCGCAGGGGCCAGGAGTTGCGGCCATCGTGGCACCAGGACAGGAGGGTCCGCACCATCCTATCACCCTCTGTCGGGACATTCTCAAGGGGAGAGCTAGAGGTCAGGGTTCGAGAGGCCGGCAGGGAGATCCCTAGGCTCCTGCACAGCCCCGCACCCCAGGAAGGCAGGGCAGGTCTGGCCAGAGCTTATCTGCCACCCCTGGTCTCACTCCCTGGGGGTGGGGACGAGGCTTTGTGGCTCGTGAGAAACCAAACCATCTCTGACCTCCAGCATGAGAACGCCCCAAGTCCTGAGAGCGGGGGCCTAGGTGGAGTCACCCACTGGGCGCCCTGCCCAGCAAGGAGGACCCGCAGGACCCAGCAGCCCTGGGGCCCTACAGCTGCAGCTTCAGCACTAGTCAGAGTCCGCTTACTGGGCTGTTTCAAATCTCTGGTCTCACGGCACCCTCATTACACTGTCAGCCTAAACTCTGAACAGGGAGCCACTTGGGGGTGAAAAGGTGAAACTCTGGGGATAGGAACAAGCAGGTGGTCTGCACCAGGTTGGGGGGCGACGCTGAGTGCCACCCAGAAGGGGACTGTGCCCAAGGGCACTGTGGCCTCAGGAGGGGGCTCTGCTAAGCCCTGTGACTCAGCTCAGGGGAAGTGGCTAAAATAGGCAGCCACTCCCCATGGCACACCCTGGGCGGGGCGCCCCCGCCCCCCTCCTCACCCCGGAAGCCACATCCCACTTTCCTGGCCGAGCAAGGGAAAACAGAGCTGCATCTTGTCTCTCTCCCTGACACCCTCGCCTCCTCTGGAATCCGATTCCTCTCCTCTTGGCCTTCTGAGCACAGGGCATTCCTCTACAGCAGGGTGAGGAGCCTTCCTTGTGAGGCCAGGCCAGGCCCCTGGTTGGATCGACTCTAACCACACCTTCTCTCATCCTCGCTGGCAGGCTGTCCAGAGCGCACTGCCCCCCTTCGTCACTAGCCCAGTGGCTTCCAGACGGACCTGAGCTCCTCCGGGGCAGCCGGACAGGCCTCCCAGTGTGCAGCTGGCCTGTAAGCTCACCCAGTACACGGAGGACTCACACTTCACGCCCACGGCCACAGCCACCGGCCCCCTCCAGCATTTCTGCTTCTAACCACCCAGGCCATCCCCAAGCAACGTGGCTGGACAGAAGGGGGCATTCGAGCTCAGTCGTGCCTCGGGTTGGATACAAGAAGCTTTTTCAGGCAGAGAGGAGGGGAAGCAGGAATTCAGGGCAAAGAGGATGGGTGCTTGGACAAGGCTATGGTCGTGGAGATGGATGGGGCCAGGATGAGGGTGTGACGACGGAGCTGGACGGGGTGGGGTGTGCTAGGGTTAGGACACATCCAGGTTTGGAAGTGGAGACCCCAGGGCCTGAGCATCCCGATGGGGGAGGAGACGGAGGACAGACTCCCAGGGGAGCTGGAGCCCAGCTTGGGGGGGTCTCAACTGGTAGGCCAGGGACTTTTCCCTGGGGGGTGCAATCAACGCTGTCACCGGGAAGAAGCTGACTTTGCAGAACGGGGGTGGGGGGGGGGGGCGGTGGCGGCGTTGTGCTGAGAACAGACAGCTGGAAGAACATGCTGCAGGGGATTGTGCAAGAAACGCGGGCGCCAGGGGGGCCACGGGCGCCCCGAGGCTCTGTCGCTTTCTGAAATGCTCACCCGCATTATCCTGAGAGGATAAGGAGTCCCAGAGAAAGTGGAAGACTGCTTTATTCCAACAGCCGGCCGGCGGCAGAGGGAATGGCCGGCGGCAGAGGGAATGGACGAGACTTTGGGAGCTTTGATGCCCGTTGCTACACAGAGCAGGAGGGACTTGGGCGGGGCCGTGGAGTCACTTTGGCTTCCTTGAGTGTATCTGGAAGCTTTTCGTCCCTTCACTGACACTGCCAGCAGCCCTCTCTATTTGAAAGTCTGCTGCTGGCACCAGGATGTTAAGAAGCCCTGTCTTAAAATAATTTGAGCCTGAATGGCCACAATTAAATTAAGGGAAGAAAAACAAAAAAGAGCCCAGGATGGAAACATGAAATATCATTATTATAACTCCTGTACCACTTGTGTATCTGTGGAGCGACCATACTCTCGGAGATGAAGAGACTAAATTAAGAGATTTGCCCTGGGGTCGTGGACAGAAGCCAGGGCTTTATTCCCACAGCCCGGCTCCGATCACTAAAATAGTGATGCATGACCCCGAGTGTGGGGACCTCAGCACATGAAAGCACGGAGCCTGTAATCTCTATACACATGCACACAGATACATATTTTATAGATTATAAATGAGGCTACTGTCAATCCATGGATCAATTAATAGGTTTGAGTTTTCCTTAAAAAAAAAAAAAAAGGCAAAATACGACATAGTAGTTCTGGTGTTTTTCTTCCCACATCTCGGTGGGTTTTTTCATTTTTTTGGTTACAAAAAAATATATATATTTTGGCCATGCCACATAGCATGTGGGATCTTCATTGTCCAACCAGGAATCGAACCCACACCCCCGCACTGAGTCTTAACTGCTGGACCACCAGGGAAGTCCCTCAGTGGATTCTGTGTGCGCTCCTGGGGGTGGTGCTACAGGATGGTACCCGCAATGTCACGTGACGCCCACAGAGCCATCCACAATGCCTTCAACTTCAGAGATTCCCAAGACTGAGAGGGGAAGGACAGCCCAGAGATGATCCCATCCAGGGGCCTTGACTGGGCTATTGGGCTGGAGAAGAGTACTTGCCCAAGGCCACCGAGCTGGTGGTGGATGCAGGGCGTGCTGATGCCCAGGCCCCCGTTTCCCAGTCTTGATAGGTCCTCGCAGATAACACGGGCTCTGACTCACTCCAGGCATGGCGCTAGACCTTCTGGAGTCTGTTACCATCTTGCTGGCACTGAGCCGGGAAAGGGGAAGAGGAGGACTTCCCTCCCACGGAACAACAGGTACCAGGTGCCACCAGGCAGGGAGGGAGGTACAAAACCCCAGCCCAGGAGCTGCTCAGAGTCAAAATGACCCCAGGACGGGATGGTCTTGGGGCATTGGCAATTATGGCAGTTTCCTTAAACACTTAACTTTAAATCCAGAAGCATCCAGGAGCCCCCACATCGGGAAACGCACCCTCTGGAACTATTTCAGAGCAGAAAAAAGTCCCCAACACAGATAGCCACTGACGCCTCATTCATAATATCAAGAGACTGGAAACAGCCTAATACCCAGCAATAAGAAAATGGTTGAGAAAACAAGGACATGTTAACCCAACAGATTATCCTTCAAGCACAACAAGCGGGGTCTATGAAGACCACACAGGACATGGAAAACTGATCACCAAACGACATTGAGCAGAAGGAGAAAAAGGCAGAACTTAGACTTGTTTACATGCAGTGATCACAGACGACACACACACACACACATTCTCGAAGAAAGGCAAAAGGGCAGGCAGAGAAATTAAAGGAGTGATGTCAGGCTGGAGAGGAAAATGGGCTTTTGTTAAAAAAAAGTTTCCTTTAATGTGGCAGTGCTGTTTTGATAATAATAATAGTAAAAATCCCAAAGCATCAAAGGCTTAAGGAAAAAATTTTAATTTCCAAACCAGCTTTAAACTATCAGATTCTCAGGCTCCCGCAGCTGCAGCCCATACAAGGCGCTGGGTGGGGGATGGGAGGGGAAGGGCAAGGGCGTGGGGCTCAGGCCACATACTCTCAAATCAAACGATCAAAAAATCTCTGATGTCTGTCCTTTCTCTCTCCCCCACCCTTAATCCGCACCTCCCCCAGAAGGACAAGTTTATCACAAGTTTATCATGTCCTCGTTTTAAGTTGCCTGGGAGGACAGAGTGGGCAGCCTATTAAACCCGGTGGCAGGGGAAATGGGGAGCTTAGGACCCACCCCCTGCCCCCAAGAACCTGCTTTCCAACAAAGAGCAATTCAGAAATGACAACCTCCACCTCCCACCTGGGAGACTGGCCAATTTCCAGTGACACGGAAGCCTGGAGCTGGAGGCCAGCCTCCCACAGCGGCCATTCCCCAGTGGTACCCTGGGCAGGGGGCGGTTTGGTCCCTGCTGCTTCCACAGCCCCAGCTCGGGTCTCCTGATGGCTACCAGAGAGCAGAGGGGACGCGAAGAGGCGGGGTCACCCAAGGACACGGGGAGGACACCCAGGGCCCCAGCCACTGGCCGACCACCAGCAATGCAGAAATAGGCATGCCGTCAGCAGTTCGCATACACCGGGTGCCTGCTGTGTGCCAGGCAGTGTGTGGCGGCATCATTAAACGTAGGCCCCTGGCCCCGCGTGCGGGGTGTTGCAATTGCCCCCATTGCTCAGGAGAGAGAAACCGAGGCTCGGATGGAGTGAAAGCCCTCATGCTCTCTCTCAGCTACTAAATGGCGCTTTGAGCCCGTTTCTGGCAGACCTTGGGACACAGCCTCCTGCTTATTCACATGTCCGCAGCTGAGAATGTGCTCACGGCCAGAGAGATGGCGATAGGGTGGGATTAGGCAGGCTGTTTATCTCAGACTCACTTAACGGACACCCCCATCAGCCATCTGCTCCCAGGGTTGGTTCAAACGGGCCCCTCCTTACTCCGGATCTCATCTCCGCTTCCTGCTCTGAGGACCCTCCCTGGGAGGTGAGAGGTGGGGAGGACCCCCCTGAAGTAGAAGCCAGGACTCGCCCAGCAGAGTCAAGAGTGGGCCCAGCACAAAGCCCCACTTCAAGTGTTTCTCATGCCTGTCCCTGTTTCAATCTCCAGCTTGTGTTTCTTGGTGGTTCCCAGTTGCCAGAAAGGAAGACCAAGACCTGGACCCCATCCCTGTCCTGAAACCTCCCAGGCTGGGTGCCTGGCGCTGGCTCCACCCTCCCTGCCTCTCCGAGTCAATCTAGACCTTGGGTTCATTGGCCCAAGGGAGCTATAAGTCCCGTTTCCTGGAGATCAACATCCTCTGGCGGATAGATTCTTCCGGGAAGGAAGGGAAAGTGAACAAAGCCCCAATTTCACTACAAGCTTTCCGCAGCAGCGAGCAGCCACCGCCCAGTCTCCAGACATCCCTGGGGGAGGGGGAGGCAGGAGAGGAGTACCACTGGGGAGGGGGATGAACTGGCTCCAGGTAATCAGGACACTAGGGTGGAGCACAGACCCTAAGGACCCCACTGTCTGCTGCCCCTCCAGGTGTTACTACATAACGTGGGCCCACACTGCCCAATACAGCAGTCCCCAGCCCGGTGGCCATGGGGCGCTTGAAATGTGCACCCCAAATGGAGTCCAGGTTGAAATGTCCAAGTTGACCTGTGCTCAAGGGTAAAGTAGACACTGGACTTCAAAGACTTAGCATCAAAAAAGAGAGTGCAAATTAGCTCATTTTCCACAGTGATCGCATGTTAGAATTGATCTTTTCAAATGATACTATTTTAAAATATTGTCAAATGATATATTAGAAAAGGATAATATTTGGAATATACTGAGTTAAAGAAAATGGTCGTTGCACCTCTTCATACTTTTTCAGATGCATCTATTTAAACTGTAAATTATATACTAGATTTGCAGGCTACCTCTCTGCGATAGTGCCGATTTAGATGTTTTTCTCCGCCCCTCCCCCCGCTTTTTTCAAAATACAAGCAGCACTTTCCAGGGCAGAGGGATGAATAAAGCCAACCACTGTTCGCATTTGAGTGAAAATGGTTACATGTTCATAAATACCGCTACATTATCTTAAAGTCCTACTGGCCTCAGCTTCACATCCAGCAGCCGCTGAAGAATGCTAGGCTGTTGCCGTTTCCTTCCAGCGCTGTAACAAGCAGCCTTCCAGGTCCATTTCCGGAGGATACATACCGATAAGTGAGTAAAATTACTTTTGTTTCTCTTGTTCCCTTGTTCTCCAGGAAGTTTTTACCAAGTTACAGTTTCACCAGCATAGAGGATGACGCTGTCCAATACCAGGCATTATGGTGTCCTCAGTTGAAAACAACCAAACCATGATCACCACCACCTTAGTAAACTTATAATTTGCATTTTCATTTTTCCCATTACTAAAGAGGGAGGGCATTTTAGAAAATATTTCTCTAATGAATTGCTTGTGGAAGCCATTTTACCCAATTTTGGGGCCGTGGGGGGGAGGGGTCCTTCATCTTTTCCAATGGATTTGTATGACTTTAAATCTTAAAGCGCTTAGGAATGTTGACTATACTTTGCAAATATTTCTCAAGTGTATCATATGCCTGCCTACAATATGGTGATTTTGTTGTTCTCTTTTCCATGGAGTGCTCATTAGTTTTTACATGGTTAAATCTGTTTTATAATTTCTGGCTCTAAAACCATGAAGCAAAGACCTTCCCCACTCCCAAATTTTATGAAAACATTCACTTCTTCTAAAACTACCAGGTAATGTAATAATGAAAAATTACTCATGGAGATAAAAATACTAGTAAAGGAAATACAAAGATGTCTGTGGCTTGAAACTGAGGGTCATTTAAAAATAGATAAAAAATTAAAATATAACCAAGTTAGTTACTGATTCTGTATAAAACTGGTATAAACTATGAGTAAAGGATCAGATGCTACCTTCATCAGATATAGATATAGACACCACCACCCACGGTTTCTCTGGACTTCCTTTCCTGCTTTTTTAGTTCAGTTCAGTTGCTCAGTCGTGTCCGACTCTTTGTGACCCCATGGACTGCAGCACGCCAGGCCTCCCTGTCCATCACCAACTCCCGGAGCTTGCTCAAACTCATGCCCAATGAGTTGGTGACGCCATCCAGCCATCTCATCCCCTGTCGTCCCCTTCTCCTCCTGCCCTCAATCTTTCCCAGCATCAGGGTCTTTTCAAATGAGTCAGTTCTTTACATCCTGCTTACTGGTCTCTGTTTATTCCAAAACCAGGTCCACACTATCAGCTCTGTGAAATACGTTTTGAGTATTCAGTAGGATAATATCCCTACGTTAAGTTTTTTTCCTGAAAACTCTTTGGCTTTTCTAATGCAGTTAGTCTTCCCGAAGGACTTGAGACACATTTTATTAAGTTCCAAAAGAAGTCCTGATGGAATTACATTGGGATTGACAGCAAACAATGTTAATTTGGGGAAAGTTGATGTTATCACAACATCATGTCTTCATATCCATTTATTCAAGTGTTTTAGACATTCTCCATTAAATTCTGTGGTTTTTTCTTCCTACAAGTCTGACACACGTCTTGTGTTTACTCTGAATTATTTTATGGTCTTTCATTGTGAATGGGTTTTATATCCAGCCCCTTTCATGTAGCTGTATCTTCTGACTGGTGGTAGCTGGTATATGGGAAAGCTGCAATTTTAAACTTTATATCTATTTAATGTCTACCCTACTAAGCTTGTACTGTCTTTACACACCCTAATCAACCATATGATTAAATCTTTTGAGCTTTGCAAGTGGACCAACCCAGCATCTGCAACTAATAATAATTCTGCCTCCTCCATTCCTCAGTCTTATCTTGTTAAATGTGCTACAATTGCCAACATGATGTTGACGACTGCTAGTGACAAGCGGGCGCTCGGTTCCTGGCATTTACAGCGCCATCCTAAACCCAAGTCATCCAGCACAGTAGCCCCCGCTCACATCAGGCTGTCGAGGGCTTGAAATGCGGCGAGTGCCACCAAGGAACTGAGTTTTTACCTCTTCTTCCATTTTAATGATTTTAAATGAAAAACTGATGCTTGATTCAGTTATTGGAAAACCTGGTGATGGACAGGGAGGCCTGGCGTGCTGCGATTCATGGGGTCGCACAGAGTCGGACGCGACTGAGCGACTGAACTGAACTCAAGTATGTTGAAAACACCTTGAGGGTGTGAATCTACTTTTTCAACTGTAAACCCCAAATCTGAGGGGGCATTTATGCAATTTAGCATCCCAACTGACGTGTGCTACAGGTGTGAAATACTGGAGAAGGAAACAGCAACCTGCTCCAGTATTCCTGCCTGGAACATCCCGTGGACAGAGGAGGCTGGCAGGCTACAGTCCACGGGGTTGCAAAAGAGTCAGATAACGATTAAAGAGTCAGATAGCGATTAAACAAACAACACGTGTAAGATACACAACGGACTTTGAAGACCTCGTATAAAAAAACAATGTAAAATATCTTGTTGATATTTTTTATGATTACATGGTGAAATGACAGTATTTTGAACATACTGGCTTAAATATAACATTAAAATTGATTTCACCAGGGCACTTCCCTGATGGTCTGGTGGTTAAGACTCTGAGCTTCCAATGCAGGCGTGTGAGTTCAGTCCCTGGTTGGGAAACTGGAGCCCCATGTGCTACACAGCACAGCCAAAAAATTAAAACAAAATAAAAATGTATTTCATCAGTCTGTAGTTTTTAAAATGTAGCTACTGGGAAACTCAAAATTTCTTCATGTGCCTGGCATTATATTCCTATTGATGATGCTGTTTTAGAGGTATTTCCATTAATCATGATACTCACCACTGGATTCATAAAGATATTCTCAACCATCTTAGAGATTTATAGTTCTTACAGTTTTAGGAAAACTATACCAGTCACTTAGCCTGAGTTGTGGGAAAACGCACTGCAGTTTCGATAATTAACTTACTCTTTGATTGCCAAAAACTACAATGGCCAGTTTGGCTTAAAGATTAGGAAATGATACCTTAGACCCTATCGTGGACCTCAGATGGATATGCGCCCCCGGGACCATAGGTCATGGAGGAAGTATGAGAAAGCAAATGGAGATCACAATACCTTTGCCTTATACCAAGCTGGCTGCTTTATCTTGTTTAAGCTTCCCTTTTGGAGGGGCAAGTAAGAACACCATCCTAAGCATTTGAAAGACCCTAAGTACTCTTCCCAACAATCCCATGGAGTTACCGGCATCATTCCCATCTTACAGATGAGAAAACTGAGGCTGAGAGTTAAATGCTTCCCCTGAGTCACATAGCTAAGGACAAAGCTGTCCAAGTCTGCCTGATTCTGAACCCTGGGCTTTTCCGACTTGACCATAACGTATATCATGGGCGTGCTCTAAGCATCGCTGGGGGTGCTGGACTCAAATCTGACGAAGGTTATGGATGCATGAGCACCCACCAGACAACCACTTTGCACAGAATTTCAGGTTAAAATATCCCAAGTCCAAGCTCCTCACTCCCCACCACTCCAGGGAAAAGACAAGACAAATACAGACCACAGCCGCCCCCCACCCCAGGAGGTCCACGGTGTTGGGCAACCATGCTCCTCCTGGGCTGGGGATGGGCCATTCTCTCTCCACCCTGCTCCCTCTTCATCCCAGAAGCCTATGCCTTGGGCCAGAGGAAGGAGAGCAGGAGAGCCGGCAGGGAAGGCCTGGCATGGAGGGAGAAGGGCCCTGCCCCATCACTAACCAGGAGTTACAGCCGCTCAGGAAGGAAAGGAGTGAGCCCTGACCTGGGAGTGAGAGGAAGCGGCAGCTCTGGAGCCAAGCCTAGAGGAGCCAGCGGCTCAAGGGCAACTTCACTTGTTTACCCCTCTTCCTGGAGGGGTGGGGGTGGGTGTCGGTGTGTGTGGGTGTCTGTGTCTGTTTCCCCAGCCACCCAGCTCCCATCACAGGGGGAAGAAGCTGGAGGAGGGGAGGAAAAGGAGTGCCTGCAGGGGGCCCCATGCTCCTCCCTCCTGCCCAGGGCCTCAGAAGGAAAGGGCTGGGCTTGAAATCAGATCGGGCCTGATCTTGTTTGGTTTCACTTGGTGTCTCCTAAGAGCAGAGTGCTCAGTTGAGGAGTGGGGCATCAAAGGACACCCCGGGTCTCCAGAGGGAGCCAGGTGGATCAGGTCCGGCTCTAGAGCAGGCTGGTGAATTTCCACCTTGACTCTGTGAGATGGAGTGTGCAGCCTGGGGGACCCTGGAGCCAGACTCCCCGGTGACCTGCTGGCTCGGCCACACCGGGCAAGTTACTTGTGCTTCAGTGTCCTTATTAGCTTACAAAGCGACTGATAACACCACGTACTCCCTAGCACTGCTGTGAAGATGAAATCAGCTAACACAGGTAAAGCCCTTCACGAGGACTCATAAGGGGTAAGCACTCCCCCGTCTGTTGTGAAAATGATGCTATAATGTGTTCTTTTTCAGTAGGTGCCCCATCTCTACACCTTGAAAGGTAGAATTCCAGCATCCCCTGGGACTCTCTGCCAATGGTCACTCCCCAAGCTCAAAGAGGACACATACCTTCAGTGTCTGTCACCCAAGGGCTCCTATCCAAAAGGCCCCAGGGCTGACCCCTTGCACAGTCCTTGGGGGCCCCAGGATGAATTGTCACAGGGTTGGGGTATCCTCGGGGCTCCCAAGCCCAGCTGTGGACTGCCTAGCCCAGACCAGCAGGGCGATCACGCAGCCCCTGGGCTTGGTCTTCTTCCCCATGTGCCTTCCCTTCTCTCTTCTTTACCTTTTAACCTTTAACAGGAGGAGCCTGGCTTTTCTCAGATGGGACTTCAGCTCTTTCTGATTTCAGTTCAATACGGGGGATAAGGCCCTCCCGTTCCTCCATAAGATGTAGGTTAGTGAACTTAGAAATCGGGGGGGCCAGATACCAGAAGCAAATAATGGTTGATTATCAATATGATTAACCCCCAGTTAGGACCTAACCCGGTCCTCATCAGAGGTGTCCACACACGGTACTGCCAGCCCTGAAGCGGTTCTTCTGTATCCCCTCTGGCTCTCCATTCCCACCATCTGACTGAGACTTCAACCCCAAGGGCAGGGGGAACACAGGAGCTCCTCTTGACGTCTCAGTGAGCCAAGGACAATGTTCTGAGGAACGGAGAAGGGCTGCAGGGAGTGGAAACCTGAGTGTGGAGAGGAAGGAGGGGCAGGGAGCAGACACATGAACACAGAGCCCGGCTTCACTGTCACGGATCTGAAGCTGGGGTCTGCAGACCAAGTCCAGTTACCCCCAAAAGCTGCCTGGATGCAGGTATAAGAACCCTGAGATGCTCCCAGGGAGGCTAGAGGCTGTCCTGGCGGACATCGTCTGCCACCCTGCTGGCCAGGGGAGGAGACGGTGGTCAGAGCGGCCCTGGCTGGGCAAGAGATGCTGTCCCTGAGGTCAGCCCCAGGGCTCCTTCTTGTCCCAGCTCTGCGGCTTCTCAGATGGCCTCAACCCCGGGGATGAAGGAATGAGAGGGAAATGCCAGCAGTTTTTTATGGGCTGGGTAACCCCAAACTGGGCTCACCTGACCAGAAAAGGAGACCCTTTCTAGCTTGGGAGGCTGAGTGGGGGCCACCAGAGCCCCTGCTCCTGGCAAGGGGGGTTCTGGACGTCAGTGCTGCCTCCCTGGCCTGGAGCCCCGGGCTGCAAGCTGGTGGTGCCCAGGGAGAGACTCCGATAGAGTTCCTGGAAGGAAGCCCAAGGCTCCTTGTATTTTAAGCTAGAGTATCAGGGACTCAGTGAGTGGGAATGCCGGATCCTTCAGGGCTCGACTTCCTCCTCGGCACCCCGTGAGCAAAGGGCCATGTCCAGTTGCCGCATGAGTCCCTCCCAGCAGGATCCCACCCTCCCCGAGTCCCCAGAGGTGCTGGCCCCGAGGACACTCTGCCCACGGGTCCAGGGCTCAGTTCCCTTTCCCAAGGTTGCAGAAAGGCCTCCAGCACATAGGTCAGGAGATCGAGGCTCTCACAGCTTCCAGGGCCAGATTGCTCAACTCCTCTCCCTCCGCCCCCAAGCGTATCTCTGGCATCAACCCAGATCCTGTTCCTCCAAGGGACGGGCTCCTCCCTCCCCCTACAGGGACAGGATCCTTTGAGCATGTGGAAGCTCCAGCCACTGGAGCCACTGCCTGACAGCAAGTCTGGCCTCTGAGGCCTCCGTCCCAGCTTGGTCCCACCTTCCTGCTCAGAGGAGAGGGGGCAGGGGAGAGGGCGAAGGGCGGCCTGCTGCAAGCACCTTGCCCGCCACACCTGGGCACAGCCTGTCCTGGCTGCAGTAATCAATCAGCCATTCCAAAGGTGGAGGCGGCGAGAAGCCCTGAGCCAGAGCCAGCCAGAGGTCCTACCAAAGGCTCCTGAGGGTAAAGAAGGGTCTAGGGTCCTTCTCCAGGGGTCAACGTCCGCCCAATCCCCCCCCAACCCCACTTCTCAGACAACAGTCTCGGCCTGGGGCTCCCCGGTCTCCAGTCCTGTGAGGGCTGGACTGTCAGGTTCCACGAGGCAACAGGACCAAAGTCGGTTGGATGTGTCCCTACATGGGATTGGGGTGAGTATCGGTGAGTGCGTGGGTGGGAGAGAGAAATGAGAGGGAAATGGAAGAGGAGTCAAGAGAAAGGTGGACATCCCAGAAAAAGATGGAAAGAATCCTCAAAGTCGAGGCCTGAGCTAGGGAGCATCTCACGAGCACATGGTCACCCATGAGCTGGAGCTCCAGGAACTCAGGGAGACGGCAAAGCGGCCGGCGGAGACCCCAAACCCCAGGCTCATCTCATCACACGGATGCCCTCCCAGTCCCTGCAGGGTCCCCAGGATCCCTGGGAAGACCAGGAGACACTGCCCAGGGGTCTCCCAAGGTTCACCAAACCCCCATTTGTGGGAAGGAGCAGCTGTCCCCAGGGAGTGGAGGGGCAAAGTCCAAGTTCAGAGGACATAAACCACAGTAATCGGCTGGTCACACGGGCACCTCACACCGGGCAGCTGATGAAAGCTGGGGCCCACAGGAACCGCCCCGCCCCCAGACTCACACAGGGTCCTGGCTACCCCCCAGGGATGGCACCTCCCTTGTCCCAAGTCCTCAGCGGGTGTCCCATTACTGCCTCTGGAGCCCTGGGGCCACCTAGAGGCTTGGCTAAGCCCAGGCCTGGTCCAGCAAACTCCCCTTTTCTGGGGGAAACCCACAGCTCAGCTTCCCCCTTCCTTTGTGCCCTGTTCTTTGTTCTCTTAAAATTCAGTCCATCCTGCCGGGGGGTCCCCTCCTCCACCTCGGCCTTGGAAAGGGGCGGAGGGAGTAGGGAGTTATTAGAAACCCAGACTGTGCAAAGAAGTTGCGTTGCTGGAGGCCCTCCTGTAACCGGGCCCCTCATTGTTTACGCGGGCTGGATGGCGGAGCTTGCTCTGGTCCAGATGGCCGCTGGAGGGGGCGGTCAGGAAGAGGGAGATACCCACCCCCCCACCAACCTCCACCGGCACCTAACCTCCCCAGGAGAGGTGCAGAGGGCTTCACACAGCTCAGGGACCCTTGCCCGCCATTCAGCTGCTCAGCTAAAGGGGCAGAGAACAGGCACCGGGGACGCAGCCCAGGGCCGTGGGAGCCTGTCAGATCGCAAGCGTGACAAGAAAACAGAAAGCATTGTATTTCCCCTTCGTTCTCCCGGGGAGAAAAAGAAAACTTCCCAGGCGCAGGCTACGGCGTCGCGTCGGGAAACGAGGAATCTGGTTTGAGTTAGCCGAGAGCACCCCTCCCCCAGACACACACACACACGCCCCGGCCCGTCCTCCCCCGTGAAGCCCGCCGGCCCCCTCTCCGATTCCCGCCCAGCTCCCCCGGCGGCCCGGACACTCACCCGCGGCGGCCCGGCGCGCAGAGCGGCTCACCCGGGACGCGCCCGGGGCTGGTGGGGGGCAGTTCTGTGCCCCCGGACGGAGGGCGCTCCGGGGAGGGGGCGGAGCTACAGACGGCCGATCCCGCTCCACTGCCCCTAGCTGGTGATTAAATCATTAACCGGCAGCTCCCGGCTCCAGGCCAGGCCCGGAGCGCTCGGCCGTGTTCCGCGTGCGGCCACGGGCCGGGCTCAGAAGCGGCCCCACCCGGCCGATCGGCGCCGCGGCTGCACCCCCAGCCTCGGCCTCCCGGTCTCCCGAGAAGGCGGGCGCGCGGGGTGGGGCGGGGCGAGCCGGGGAGGGAGGGTGTGGGGCGGGAGGAGGGTTTGTTCGCTCGGCCGTTCCCTCCCGGGCGGCTCGTCGCCCCTCTCCGCGCGGCGCGGTGACACGGGGCGGCGTGTGCTGCGGCGAGTGTACCAGGGCGAGTGTGCACGCCTTTGCCACTACGCGCGAGCGACCGGGTTCTGATTCACGAACTCTGCACACACGCCCCCCTCGGGGGCACCGCGCGTCGCCGAAGGCTGTGCTCCCGCCCCAGCGTCACCCACCCGGGCGAAGGGGTGGACCGTTCAAAGCCGGGTGGTCCCCCGTCTCCAACCCCCGAGCAGAGCCCGGATCCGACCAGCTAAGCCCAGTCTGGGGAGGAGAAATCGACCGCCACCACCTCCCTCCCCAGCCCGGATCTGCTTGGACACCAGTGCGTGGCCCCGGGCCCCAGCCTGACCACCCGGGGGCGGGCGCTGGAGTGGGGACACCCGGCCGCGCTCCCCGCCCCGCCGCCCCTATCGCGGCTTTTCCAACCCCCTCCGCCCCCTTGGTCGGGGGCGGTGGGGAATCGAGGTCCCCACACCGAGCCCACCCAGGCCCCGCAGGGCGCCGGGGGGCTGTCGCGGCCAAGGGCCGGGTGGTGGGGGGGACCCGTCGCCTACCTGGGTCCCCAGAGACGAGAGCGCCAGGCCGGCGCAGCTGCGGGCTCAGCTCCGTGGGCTCGGCGAGGCGCCGGGGCTGGCGGCCCATGTCCGCTCGGCATCGGTTTGCCTCTGGCTCTCGGGCTCGGGGCTGGGAGCCGCTCGGACACTCCCCTCCCGGGCTCCGCCCGCGCCCCCCCGCGCTGATGTCACCGCGCCGCCGCAGCCAATGGCTGCTGCGAACCGCGGCCGGGCCGCCCGGCCTCCTCGGTTCAAATCGCAGAGCCGGAGCCTCCGGGAACGGCATGTGCCGTGGTTCCGGCCGGTGGGGTCCCGGCGCGCCCCCGCCTGGCTGCGCTCCGGCCTTGACCGCCTCACCTGGGGCCTGGGGGTCAGGGGCGCGACGCCCCTCGGGGGTCTAGCGCGAGCTCCTCCGGCGGCTCCTCCGGGCTCGGAGCGGAGACGGGACCCGATAACCCCCGCCCGTCCCTCCTGGTCCCAGTGCGGGAAACGCAGGAAGCCCCTGGGGCCGGCGCCGCTGCGGGCCGGGATCCTCTCCCTCCCGGACTCTTCCTGAAAACAAGGCGGGGAGGGCTTGGCCCCGAGGCCAGGCCCGGGGTGGCCTTCGGAGGACTCGGGCCGGGGGACCTGTCTCTGATTGTCCCGCTTTCCCACATCCGTGCCTCTAGCCCCCTGAGTGTTCGCCGGAACTAAGCTTCCATGTGCGGCAAGTGAACCTCGGGGGCCAAGCACTCCTGAGACCCGCCTCCTGAATCCTATGAGAATCTCTTTAGAGAAGTAGCTTCCACTTGTAAGCGATAGTTGATAATAAACTGCCTCAGGAGAGAAGACACAGCAGTAAGTTAAGCTCTTTAGCTGATAGCAGCTCCCTGGCCTGGGCTTTTAATTTTCAGGGAAGAGGGTCAGGCGGTCAGAGGCTGTAGACTCCCTCCCACTGACCTTGGATGGGACCCCTCAGTGGTCTCTTTGGGCTGGTACCTTCCCCCCGCAGGCTCCCAGGAAACCCTCCCCTAAGGCCTGCGTCCTAGGTCCCTTCCACCTGAAATCAAAGCTTAAGTTTTATCTGTCCCCCCAAACTTTCTGGATTCTCTGAGGCACCTCCCCTTCCCCCAACCCTTCCCTCCATTGTTAACTAATTGTTTTGTCCTTAGTAATTGGTTCTCCTTTTACAGGTGTCTGAGGTTTACCTTTCAATTAGATGACCTATCAAACGAGCATACCTCCAGGACAAAGTCTTTGTAATTCTTCCACTCCTTATCCGAATTCAATGCTTTGCATCTGAGGTTCCTTCCACAATCCTTGAACATTCATTGAGGTTTGCCTTTGGGGATAAAGATAAATTAAGTCCAATCCCTGCCCTCAGGTTGCCCTCAGTGAATGCAGGCGGCTCCAGGAAGGAGCTACTTGGGGCTTCTCTGGTAGCCCAGTGGTTAAGACTCTGGGCTCCCACTGCAGGGGAAAATGAAAGTGAAACATCAACTCAGTCATGTCTGACTCTCTGTGACCCCATGGACTGTACAGGCCAGAATACTGGAGTGGGTAGCCTTTCCCTTCTCCAGGGGATCTTCCCAACCCGGGAATCGAACTGTGGTCTCCTGTGTTGCAAGGTGAATTCTTCACCCGCTGAGCTACCAAGGAAGCCCCATTGCAGGGGGCGCAGGTTCAATCCCTGGTCGGGGAACTAAGATCCCACATGCCATGTGACATGGCCAAAACAAGTAAATGTTTCTAGACACTCGGGGCCATTGCATTGTTAGTACCCTGGCAGGGAGTCTTGATTGAAAGAAAATGCTGGGAAGGATAACTTAGGAATTTGGAAGTAACATATACACACTGCTGCTGCTGTCATGTCCGAGTCTGTGTGACCCCACAGACGGCAGCCCACCAGGCTCTCCCGCCCCTGGGATTCTCCAGGCAAGAACACTGGAGTGGGTTGCCATTTCCTTCTCCAATACACACTACTATGTATAAAATAGATAAACAAGGACCTACTGTATAGCACAGGGAACTCAATATTTACAATATGATTCACATTGTTGTATAGCAGAAACCAACACAACATTGTAAACCACTTATCTTCCAGTTAAAAGTAAATTTTTTAAATATTTGTAATAACCTATGTGGGAAAAGAATCTGAATGAATAAATAAATATATATATCCCTTTGCTGCACACTTGAAATTAACACAACCTGGTAAATCAACTATGAGTGAGTAAAAGTGTAAGTTTCTCAGTTGTGTCTGACTCTTTGTGACCCCATGGACTGTAGCCCGCCAGTCTCCTCCTCTACACAAAAATACTGGAGTGGGTTGCCATTTCCTTCTCCAGGGGATCTTCCCAACCCAGGGATTGAACCTGTGTCTCCCGTGGTATAGGTGAATTCTTTACCCTCTGAGGCACCAGGGAAAATCAACTATACTTCAACTAAAAAAATAAAAAGAAAGTGCTAATTTTACCTGATGGTTGAAATCCCATTTCTGGGATTAGGACTTGGCTTCCTAATCATTTGCTGAGGCTAAGTTTTGCTTCAACCTTTCAGACTAGAGCTGCCTAGAGAGAATCAGAGGAAATTCACAAAATGGAAAACTTGCAGCTTGAATGCCTACCTTGAAATTTCTGGCAACTTCTAAGCCCCTGACTTTGGAGAAGGATTTGAGGTCTTAACTGCACCTTTGGTGAAACTTGACCTGTAAGCCTTTAGGCCAGGACGTGTGTCTTGGCCTGTTCTGCTGCAGGGGCCTGTCCAGGACTCGGAGGGCGTGATCCTTACAGCTGCACGGGCCTGCCTCCCTCGACCCGGCCACCCCCCTCGAAACACACAACTCCCAGCCATTGTGCATACTGGGTGCTGGGCACTTTGGTTCACATAATTTGACCCCAGCCTTCATGGGATCCCTTATGCTGGTTAATCCTGTTCCCTTCCAGAGAAGTCAGAGGCCTGACTCACTCAGGTCTGGTGTTTGCCATGAAGCAGGATTCCGGGCAGGTCATGTCACTTTCTGGAAGCTCTATGACTTCCCACCTCTATCCGGAGTCCCCAACCCCCTGAATTTCCTTCTTCCGAGGTTAGATGAGAAGGTCCCGGAAGGACCCCTCAGGGTATCACCAGGGCCTTGACCATAGCACAATTTGGGACAGAGCCTGGGTGGCCCGAGGCCCTGCCCCCTCCCTGGGCTTCCTGCCCCTACCGTTCTGGGCAGAGGCTCCTCCTCGCTTCCCTGTTCTTGGGAACCACCTGGGGCCCTTTTTCGGGGTCTTGGCAACCTCTGCAGTGCAGTCTGGGAAAATCCCCAGGATACCAGGGCCCGGGGCTCAGGGTGGGGCTCTCCACCATGTGGCAAAGGCCACCTCTGGGGCCTCTTTTGCCCCAGGCTCCAGGCAAACGAACCCCCCACCCCACCTCCCTCCACTCCACCTCCCCCTGCCCCCTCAGAGTAACACATCAGAGCTCCGGGGCAGCCAGCTCACATCAGTCCAGTTCCCCCCTCAGAGTAACACATCAGAGCTCCGGGGCAGTCAGCTCACATCAGTCCATAACACGTCAGAGCTCCAGGTCAGCCAGCGCACATCAGTCCAGTTTAGTCACTCAGTCGTGTCCATCTTCTTGCGACCCTGTGGACTACAGGACGCTGGGCTTCCCTGTCCATCACCAACTCCCGGAGCTGGCTCAGACTCTTGTCCATTGAGTCGGTGATGCCATTGAAGCATCTCATCCTCTGTTGTCCCCTTTTCCTCCTGCTTTCAATCTTGCCCAGCATCAGGACTTTTTCCAGTGAGTCAGTTCTTCAAATCAGGTGGCCAAAGTATTGGAGTTTCAGCTTCAGCATTAGTCCTTCCAGTGAATATTCAGGGTTGATTTCCTTTAGGATGGACTGGTTTGAGTCAGTGCACATAGAGAATTAGAAAACAGGTCATCCTCAAGGGACCCTTGGGGACAGGATGATATCTGATTGGTGGTTATTTTTTTTTAATTATTTCTATTAATTTTGGCTGCTCTGGGTCTTCCTTGCTACTCGTGGGCTTTCTCTAGCTGCAGAGCACAGGCTCTAGAGCTCAGACTTCAGTCGTCTGGCACATGGGCTGCTACCCCGAGTCATGTGGACTCTTCGTGGACCAGGGATCAAACTCGTGTCCCCTGCATTGGCAGGTGGATTCTTAAACACTGGACCGACAGGGAAGTCCTTGATTGGTGTCTGAATCCCCAGTCTGGGTCACAACTGAACCGGGTTTAGTAACTCCCCCCTCCCTGACCCCTGCAATGAACTCCCTGGGCCTCATTTATTCTCCCGAGACAGCAGGTCTGGAGGACTCAGGGGGTGAGGGAGCCGCTGTGTCTCAAGAGGCCCCTGGCCTGGAGGAAGAGGTGCCGTTCACTGGACTGGGGACTCTCTGGGGACAGGAGGTCACAGGAGGGCTGAACTGAGCCGGGAGAAGGTGATGAGGGGTGTCACTGGGTAGCGGCAGGGCAGGGAGGTTGTGGAGTTTACTGGAAATGAGTCCACACGTGGGGTTGGAACCTCTGGATTGTGTGACCTCGGGGGAGGCAGTCTGTCTGAGTCACAGCTGCGGGAGCTCACAATCCAGACCGAAGGCGGTTATCAGTCGGTGGAAGCTGACCGAGGCTTCCCTGGTGGCTCAAGGGTAAAGAATCCTCCTGGCGATGCAGGTAGACGCGGGTTTGATCCCTGGATGGGGAAGATTCCCTGGAGGAGAAAATGGCACCCCACTGCAGTATTCTTGCCTGGAGGATCCCCACGGAAAGGGGAGCCTGGCAGGCTGCAGTCCACAGTGTCGCCCAGAGTTGGACAGGACTGAACATGCGCACACGGAAGGAAGTAAAGCCTGTGGCCCTGCTCTGCGAACTGTCTAATCTGATGGAGGGGAACCAGCCACAGTTACCATTATTATTGCTGAGTCAGACTTCAGGTTTCTGGGGCACCGTGGCCAGGGTAAGGACGGAGGGCACAGCCCCCTCCGGCCCCACCCCACTTCGGAGGCCTGTCTGTCAGTGTGCATCATCAAGTCAGCACGCGGCCCTGACCACTGAGCTGGGGTACTTCCAGGAGGTGGGAGGTGACGCCCCGTGTCTTACTTATCTAGGAGGGAGAAAAGAATGCACAAGGAAGGTGTCGCAGAGGTCTGGGCTCCTCAGGACCTCAGTGTAGGCGTCAGGGAACGACAGGAAGTTTGGGAAGTGGGGGGACCCCAGAAGGAAAGCTCCATGTGGTCCCCAGAGTCCTGAAGCCCAGGGTTTCACCCCCCAGTGACCCCCCAGCAGGAGAGCCCAGGCTTGTCCCCCCAGCAGAGGCGGGCCCTTGCCTCTAGACCAGGACCCCAGGCCCGGGTGCGAGTCCCTCTGTCACAAGTCACTTGAGCTCCTGGGGCTCAGTTTTCTCATCTGGAAATGGGGACCGCACGGTGTGAAGTTGGTGGATCATGCAGGTCAGAGGTCAGTGTGGAGCTGGGACCGCACCAAGGCCCCCACATGGACACCAGCCAGTCTCAAAAGTCAGGGCCAGGTTAGACCTTGTAGAGAGAGTTTATTCCTGAGCGCCCTTCCTTGGGCACAGAGCCCTGCTCGTGTTTCCCACAACTGAGCTAACAGAAAAAGATGAACCACATTATCAGCAAGAGGCAGTCCTGAGCCGCCGATAAAGGCTCTGCGGGGCTCCCCCAGACGGACATGCCTTCTGTCATTGTCTCCGGGGAGCTCTGCTGGAGGGTGGCTCCTGACAACCAGATATGCCCCTGGGCCTCTGGAGGGATGAGCAAAAAAGGGACTGCGGAAGGAAAGAGCATCTGTTTGAGCCCAGAAAAGGCTGGTCTTCTCCCCCGAGAGACCGCCTCGGAGGGAAATGCAGGCTGGAAGAAACACACTTAGAGAAGGCGGACTGCTGTTACATGTTGAGGCTCTTCCAGAGGCTCGGAACCCTACACTTCAATCTTCATTGCCATCATGAGTCCCATTTTTCAGACGAAAAAGAGGAAAGACTATGGGGCTTTCCTGGTGGGCCAGTGGCTGAGGCTGTGCTCCCAATGCAGGGGCCTGGGTTCCATCCCTGGCCGGGGAATTCGATCCCACATGCTGCAGTGAAGACAGATGACCCGGTGCAGCCAAATAAATAATTATTTTTTTAAAAAAAGAGAGAAAAAGGCTAAATAACTTGCCCAAGATGACACAGCAAAGTCCAGATCATACACAGGAAAAACCCAAGCAGTGGGGCTCTGGAGCCCACAGCTCCAGCTGCAGAACCACAAAGCAGCAGGAAAGGAAGCAGATTCTCGCTGGAGCCTGAAAACGATCTTGTTACCAAACTGAGCCATGGTGGGCAAGGGACTGTCATCAGGGGCACCATCGTACCGAGGGGACAGACTCCCATCTGTCGAAGAAGGGTTCACGCTGTTTCAAGGAGAATGGAGGCACTTTGCTTCAAGGCAGTTACAATGACGTCACCCTCTGGCCCCTCACTGCCCCCTCCCCACCCCCAGCCCCAGCCCATGTCCACGCTGAAGACCTCGATTAAATCCGTTCCTGGAGCCCAGCGCACAGCCCAGGGGTGAAGAGGGGCTGAAGACGTCATTTAGCATCCTCTTCGTCCCAATGTGATGTGACACGTCGCCCAGAGGTTCCAGGCGCTTAAAGGAACAGCATCCTCAAACCAGCAGGTCCTGGGGCCTGTGTGCTCTTTGCGGGGGTGCTCTCCCCTCCTTCCCTCCCTTTGCACTGACTCCCAGGTCCTTGGGTTGATCATCTGGGGCTTGTGTTCTTCTGTTGGACCCTGGCGTCTCCCTACCTTCTGGGCACACAAAGGGAGGCTCTGAAAGAAATGAGGTTTGAGAAATGTCTGTTTTGCCCCCTTGAGTCTGCCCTCCACGTTCAAGGCAAAGAGATTATGTGTTGATCCAGTGGCTGTAAAAAAGAGGTGAGAGTGGAGGAGGGTCTGCCATCTCTGTATTCCTCCTTTTTTAAAAAAAGTATTTGGCTGTTTAGTTGTGGCTCATGGGAACTTTAGCTGTAGTATGTGGGACCTCGTTCCCCAGGCAGGGATCGAACTGGACCCCTGGCATTGGGAGCGCAGAGTCTTAGCCACTGGACCACCAGGGAAATCCCTCTGGATCCCTTCTCATTTGTGGGGAGAATAAGGAAGATGTGTAGAGAAACCTGTTTGTGGGCTGGGTGGAACTGTCAAAACTCATCATGGCGGCTACAGAGTTTGTTTTCTCCAGGGTTTTCAGTTTGCTAATGTGGCCTTGGCACACACGTGTGTGTGTGTACCTGTGTACGTCCTTCCCCTGCCCCTGTGATGCCTTTGAGTCATAACAAAAGCTCATCCTAGCCTGATGTCAAGGCTAATTTACGCTCCCCGGCCTGACAGCTTGATGCCGCGGGATGCTAGCGCTCTCTCCTCTCCCAGCCCTTTGTCCCTTCCACCAGCCAGTTGTTCTCCAGAAAGCAGTCACGGCTGAAGGCAAAGGACACGTTAGGTAAGCTGGCAATAAGAGTCAGTTTCAGGCAGCAGATTTCTGAGCAGCAAGTCAAACCTCAGCTGAGTGGCAACTAGGGAGTCTTCCAGCAAAATAAAATACTTCTCGTCCAAGGCCAGTGGGAGGTTACTCAGAGAGAGAACTGTGGTAAGGAGGCTTATGGGTCTCAAATGGAATTTATAATAAATTACATGAAAATTAAAAGATGCTTGCTCATTGGAAGAAAAGCTGTGACAGACCTAGACAGAGTATTAAAAAGCAGAGACATCGACAAAGGTCTGTCTAGTCAAAGCTATGGTTTTTCCAGTAGTCATGTACGGATGTGAGAGTTGAACCATAAAGAAGCCTGAGCGCCCAAGAAGTGATGCTTTTGAACTGTGGTGTTGGAGAAGACTCTTGAGAGTCCCTTGGACTGCAAGGAGATTCAACCAGTCCATCCTAAAGGAAATCCACCCTGAATATTCATTGGAAGGATTGATGCTGAAGCTGTAGCTCCAATATTTTGGCCACCTGATAAGTATAAGGCAGATTCACATAAAATGTGGCTTTCTTTTTTTTGTTGGGGGGCACGCACGTCACACAGCTCGCAGGATCTTAGGGATTGAACTCGTGCTCTCTACAGTAGAGGTGCGGAGACCTAACCACTGGACCACCAGGGAATCCCCAAAATGTGGATTTCTGGTTCTTGAAGAACCTAGTGCACAGGGCCCTCCTGCCCAGCAGCGGTGAGCACTGCCCCTCACAGGAGGCTGTCGGGCTTCCTGGCTTCCTGGGCCTCCATCTTCCGAGGTCCTGTGTCACCTGTCGCCTAGTCGCTACATGTGGCTGTTACGTTATTTCCCTTCCTCTCTGTCCACCGCTCTCCTGTGGGTCCTTGCTGCCCGCTCCCGGGGCATCTGTGTGTCCCCCTGGGTGGGGGCCGTGTAGACACAGCTCCCTGGGGCAGAACCCCAGGAACCCCCCTCCCCCCCTCCGGGGTGAGATCCCGGTATTGTGACTGGACCAACCCCACCCCCATCCAAGCGCAATAGAAACAGCCAGCTGCTGATTCACGGCCCCGCATCTGCTGGACTGGTCCAGGCAGGAGGACGAGGCTGGACAAGCACGGGCAGCAGGGTGATTACAGAGGGCAGGCCGAGGTGGGGGCAGGAGGTGAGCCGGGAGACTGCAAATAGATGTGGTCACAGCCACCGTCCAGGAGCTCAGCACCCCGCCGCCCCCACGGGGCTCCTTCCAAGAAATGACAAGGGGGCTTCCTCCTGAGGAAGGTCCTCTGCCTTCCCGCTCTTCCCAGCCACCCTTGTCGTCTAGAGTCTTCCTGTGCCTTCCCAGCTATTGGCTGGCCAAGTCCCTTAACAACACTAAAAAAGGTTTCCCGGGGGCTCAGTGGTAGAGAGTCCGCCTGCCAAGCAGGGGGTGCAGGTTCGATCCCTGGGTGGGGAAGATCCCCTGGAGAAGGAAATGGCAACCCACTCTAGTATTTTTGCCTGGAAAATTCCATGGACAGAGGAGCCTGGCAGGCTACAGTCCACGGGGCCACAGAGTCGGACATGACTGAGCGCACGCGCGCGCACACACACACACACACACGTGAGCAACGCCAAGGTTGCCCGCCCGCCGGATTTCAATGTCACTTCTGGAGCTCTGAACTCAAGGAGTGACTTTTTCCCCAGAAGAGACAGTGGAACAGAAGCAGTCCAGGACTGGGAAGTCAGAGATGCAGCTCCAGCTGGGGTCCCCACAGGGGTGTGGGCAGGTCCTTTCTCCCTGAGGAGTGCTGAGCGCCTTTCAAACCAGGACACTCAGTGATTGGACTTAGTCCCCAGGCATGGAGGATGTTACTGAAGACCCTGGTCCTGTCACCTGGGGCAGGTGACTCGGGCCTCTATAAGAGGCAATGAGTTTATGAGTGTGAAGCACTTAGCAAAGTGGCTAAGTGTGAACTCTCACTCTTGTTTATGTGCATTGTTACCATTCTTGAGTCCCTAAGTCATGTCCAACTCTCTGCGACCCCATGGACTGTAGCCCGCCAGGCTCCTCCGTCCATGGAATTTTCCAGGCAAAAATACTGGAGTGGGTTGCCATTTCCTTCTCCGGGGGATCTTCCCAACCCAGGGATTAAACCTGTGTCTCCCGCGTTGCGGGCAGATTCTTTACGCCTGTACCACCTGGGAAGCCCATTACGTGTGTACTTGACTGCATTTGAGTCCCTTGGACTGCAAGGAGATCAAACCAGTCCATCCTAAAGGAAATCAGTCCTGAATATTCATTGGAAGGACTGATGCTGAAGCTCCAATACTTTGGCCTCTTGATGTGAAGAACTGACTCATTGGAAAAGACTCTGATGCTGGGAGGCATTAGGGGCAGGAGGAGAAGGGGGGGCAACAGAGGACAAGATGGTTGGATGGCATCACCGACTCAATGGACATGAATTTGAGCAAACTCCGGGAGTTGGTGATGGACAGGGAGGCCTGGCGTGCTGTGGTCCATGGGGTCGCAAAGGGTCGGACACGACTGAGCGACTGGACTGAACAGAACTGACTGTATTTGGGTGTCCTCTAGGGCTGCTCTGCTGTCGGGTCCTAGTGGGAAACAGGGAATGGGGAGCCCGGCCTTGCGAGGGTGTGTGGACCTGGGCTAGGCCAGAAGCCTGCCTAGGCTCCCCGTGGACCAGGCACATGCCAGCCTGAGAAGACAGGCAGGTTCTGCCCCCACCCCTGGCTCCCCATCTGTTCCCCCGGCCCCCTGCATTTACCCAGCGACAGCCACAAGGGGAGCGAGGCCCCCAGAGTTCCGGTCACCAGCATCTGTGATTAATATTTTGCAGGTTAGTGGCGGGTGAGGGTTTTTCCTGACCTCGGGGAATGACTGTTGTTTGGCTCTCAGAGGTGGAAACAATTTAAGAAGGGGGAGGTTGGGGAGAAACAGGAAAACAAGCATCCCATGGTTGCCAGTTTCACTCAGGGGCTGGCTGGCAGTTTTCTAGGGAAATCTAAAACTGTTGGGGGAGGAGCAGAAGGGAGGCCTGAGGTCTGGGAGGTGCCCGCCTGGGCTCCTGCCAACCTCTGAGAGTCCACTGAGCCAAGACTCCCAGAGATAGACGATGCACATCGGGGCTGCAAGCAAAGCTTATTACCTGTTCCCTGGGGCTGCCGTAGCAGATGACCGTAAATGGGGTGGATTAAAGCCACAAAAATGTATTCCCTCACAGTCCTGGGGGCTAGAAGTCCAGAACCCAGATGTCAGCAGGACCACGTCCCCTCTGAGAGGCCCTGGGGAGGAGCCTTCCTCGCCTCTTCCCGTTTCAGGTGGCCCGACCATCCTTGGCATCCTCGGCTTGTGACCACATCCCTCCACCTGTGCCTCCGTGTCCGTGTGGCCTCCGTGTGTCTGTGTTTTCTCCTCCCCTTCCAAGGACACCAATCACTGGCCCGAGAGCCCACCAGAATCCCGTGTGGCTTAATCGTAGCTAACTATGCCTGCAAAGACCCTGCTTCCAAATAAGGCCACATTCAGAAATTCCAGGTGGACAGGAATTGGTGGTGGGGACGCTATTTAAACTGGGCTTCCAAGGTAGCTCAGCGGTAAAGAATCCGCCTGCAGTGCAGGAGACACAGGTGATGCGGCTTCCATTCGTGGATGGGGAAGATCCCCTGGAGGAGGGATTGACAGCCCACTCCAGTGTTCTTGCCTGGGAAATCCCAGGGACAGAGGAGCCTGGTGGGCTACAGTCCTTGGGGTCACAAAGAGTCAGAAGCGACTGAGCACGCATGCACACTCTTCATCCTGTTACAGCGCCCTCAACTACCTACACCCCATAAAGTCCCACAAAGTATAGACCAGACCAGGAGTCAGCTCCTTGGGTTGTTTTTGTATGGCCCAGGAACTATGAATAATTTTCACATTTTAAAATGATTCAGCAAAAATAAAAACCAGAATGATATTTCGTTACATGTGAAAATGGTACAAAATTCTATCTCCAGGGCTCATAAATAAATCTTGATTGGATCATAGCCAGGCACATTCACTTAGGTATTGTCTTTGGAGGCCTCCTGGCCCCCAAAAGCCTGAAATATTTACTATCTTGCCCTTGACAGAGAACCTTTGCTCAGCCCTGCAGACGGACGTCGTTATCCTGAAATAATGTTTCCTGCCCGGCCTGTGGCCGCTGGAAGGGTGGAGGGCTTTCCACGGGCTCACGTCTCCTCCTTTAGTTCAAGCAGCGTTTGAACCTGGGCTGAGGGTGCTTGGAGGTTAAAGACAGGAAGCGGTGGAGCCTGGTGGACCTGGGGTGGAACCCTGGCTCTGGCCTTCACCTGGCAGGCACGTTCCTCCACCTCTCCAGTTCTGTTGTTGTTCAGTCGCTAAGTCCTGTCCAACTCTTTGTAACCCTATGGACTGCAGCATGCCAGGCTTCCCTGTCCTTCACCATCTCTCACAGTTTGCTCAAATTCAAGTCCATCGAGTCAGTGACGCCATCCAACCATCTCATCCTCTGTTGTCCCCTTCTCCTCCTGCCTTCACTCTTTCCCGGCATCAGAGTCTTTCCTAATGAGTCAGCTCTTCGCATCAGGTGGTCACAGTATTGGAGCTTCTCCAGGTCTAGGTGTCCTGATCTGCTAAAGGGGGAAGGGGTGACATTCCTGCATTCCTGATGAGCCTGCAACGTGGATAAGGAGGCTGCAGATAAAGCTTTCTGCACAGTGATGGGCGGGGTCTAGTCGACAAAGACCATCTGGTATCATTTTTTGTCTTGTGGCTCCAGTTGGCTCAGGAGGTTACAGGCAAAAATGTAAAAGATCTTTTACATTCTCTAACCTACCAGAGGAGCTTCCCAGGTGGCTTGCCGATAAAGAACCCGCCAACCAATGCAGGAGATGCGGATTTGATCCCTGGGTCGGGAAGATCCCCTGAAGACGGAAATGGCAACCCACTCCAGTATTCTTGGTAGGACATCCTATGGACAGAGGAGCCTGGTGGGCTACAGTCCAGGGGGTCGCAAAGAGTGGGACACGACTGAGTGCCTGAGTACACAGCCTACCAGAAGATCCCGGCCATCCTGGGGAGATCTCCCCCAAAGCCTCATGGGTCTAATTACACCCCCATCGACACTGAGAAAAGGAAGAAAGGGGAGCATCTCTCCTCTGCTGGGGGGTCAGAGTAGAACTCTCCAGGAAGGCACAGGTCCTGTGTGCCCACCTTGCTCTCTGCCCCTGGGGGGAGCCTGGCCTGGGTAGGCTGCATCCCAGCGGGGCCTGACTTCTTGCCAAGTGTGGACCACAAGGATCCCTGGCTGGAGAGTGGAGGATGGAAGGAGAGCCAGTGGGGAGAGGGTCATGGCTCTCCAGTGCTGCCCACTGCCCAGCACCCCCCAAGCTGGCACTGTCGGGCGCCTGGCTTCATCCAGCCTTCTCTGTCTGCAGGCTCCAGTAACTTCTTCCTTCCATGGCAGGCTCAGGGTGGAAGTGGTACCCGGCTGTTCCTAACCCCAGGTCCTGTGGTTCCCCTTGTGGCTCCCCCAAACCATATCGCAACGTGGTACATGGTCTTCTATGAAACTTTCCTTGAATGGCCCTAATTTGATCGCTCTGTTGCCTTCCAGCATGTCAGTTACACTCCAAAAAGGCACTTTAGCTCTGCCCTGCAAAATCCCCCAAATTTCTAAGATGCAGAAGTTTCCAACTGACATTTCCAGCTTCGGAGAGTCCTGAGGCCGGGTAGAGGATGACTTGTTGAGGGAGCCGACTGCTTGAACCAGAACTGTGCCTAAAACCAGGAGCTCTTGGACGATTTCACATAAATGTCATTTTATCCACGAACAATAGCAATAATCCCTTAAATGTGTAGCGTGTTTTACGGCTTACAAATCACGCTCACGTGTAATCTCCCTGCTGACACCCAGACGCTCTCGGTGAGGAACCCAGCACAGTTTTCAGCATCTCCCTTCTCTGGGGGAAGAATCTGAGGGTCTGCAAATTTGGCTTGAGCCCCTACATCTGGTACACAGTGAGGATCGGATCCAGCTGGCTGATCTAACACATAAAAAAATAGAGGCTGCCTGGTTAGATTTGAATGCCAGATAACGACAAACAATGTTTTAGGCTAAATATATCCCATGCAAAATTTGGTTTGTATTTTATCTGTCAACCCTAAGTGGATCCTAAGTTTTCTATGTTCAAGGCCTGTGCATTGTCTTAGCAACTGTGCCGACCAGTAAGATTAATACAGATGGCTCAGCCCAGCACTGATTCCCCCCCACCCCCACCTCGGGATTCCTACCAGATGTCACAAATAATTGGTCAGTCTGGCGAAGTGGGCGGGGAGTCTCATAGGGAGGAGGATCTGTCTCTTGTCCTCTTAGACATGTGTATAAACAAGGCCTCCTCCGTCAGAAAAGCGGGCAGGGCAGCGTCCCAGACCTGGAGCCCTCGGTAGGGAGAACTGGCCTGGAGACCACACAGACCCTCAAGTGGCAGGACAAGGAGTCAGAAAAAAATAAGAGGGAGGAACTTGCATCAGGACCCTCTGAATTTGGGGTCACGGTATCCCCCTGCCCCTGGCCGAGGTGACACTGAGCAGAAGGGCCAGCACTGGAAGAACCCAACTTGCTGGCACCTCCACACCACCCAGGTCACACTTGTGTGGATGGTCCTTGGGTTCTCCCGGACCTTCACCTGCAGGGCATGCGTCAAGCTGGGCCTGCTGGCCGCCTCCACTGTCAGTGACCACCCATCAGGAGGAGGACCAGGTCATTTATTGACCCAATGAAAGGGAGAGTCATAGACAATTACAGCAGGACAGAAGGTGTGGCGTGGACCCTATCTTGACCCTATTCATCGGCTGCTTTATCTGGGCTCCACAGGCGCTGTTGAGCAGATTATTAATACAAACCCTTCAGTACTAGGACGCGGCAGGCAGTTTGTGCAGGGGCTGCGGGGGCTGGGGGGTTCAGCCAGCCCAGCCCCCACTGTCCTGCAGCAACCCCCTCCCCCACCCCCACCTGCCACGGGAAGGAGCCCTTCAGGTCAGAGTTCAGAGTCAGGTCAGTACTAGGCTGGTCCCACGTCCACGCACCAGCCTTCAGGGCCAAGTCCAGAGAGGTCGTCCTGGCATTCAGATCCTCGGGAGCAACGGGTGATATTCTTCAGGCTCTGACCCTCTGTGTCCTCTGGGGTGACCTGGACATTGGCTGAACCTCTGGCTAAGAAGGAATAAACCCCAATCTGAGGGGCTTGGTTGACTGGGATGGTCAACTTTGGGAGGAAAAGGGAACCAAACACTATTTAGTCATTTTCATTCCCAGGGTACAGATAAGCTTCTGAGCAATTGGCTTTAGACAACCCAGGGGGAAGTAGTGAGGCCTTCTGGGTTTCCTGGCCTCTCGGGGCCAATGCGGTGGGTGGGTGGATGCCGTGTGTGCTGAAAGCCTTGGGGCAGGCAGTTGGCAGCCCTTCTTGAATCTGGTGGAGCCCATGGACGGACAGAGCTGGAGCTGACCCAGGCTCATCTTCCCTTACCCTCTCATACTGCACCCTAACACGACCTCCTCCATAACCCATAACCCCCAGAGCGAGCTGCTTTAAGTGATTCCTCCCTGTCAGAAGCTAGGATGTCAGAAGAAAAAACAGCAGTTGAACTCTCAACCTGCAGACTGTGACCAAGCCTCAGAACCAAAGTGCTTTGCCGTCAAGATGGGGAAACTGAAACACAGCATCTCTGATAGTTCTGGACGTGCCCTTGCGTGTGCAGGACAGAGAAACTGGAAAGGAGGAGGTCAGGACGTCGCCTCCATCTAAAAGTTTATTGCTCCGTGCTTTGTTCCGTGAGTCTGATGTTGCAAGGGCAGAAGTTGCATCCGTTCCACAGACAAGGTAGGGGAGGCTGGTGGAAGTTGAATTCAAGCTCAGGTTGGAATTTCTGGGAACCCGTCTGCCAGCTCCACACACTTTTTGGTTAGCCCTGCCAATCAAGAGCCCTTTTCCTGATTGGTAATGCTGAGAGTTCTTAGAAGAGAAATCTGAGAGGCCTCTTTGATGGTTTCCCGGTGAGGTTACTTTTGCTCCTTGGAGAGAAGGAACATTACCTATAATCCAGGCCAGGACATTGGATCACCCTGTGTCTCATTGGTTTTGGAAAGCACCTTCCTTTCCCCTCCCCCCTTGCCTCTCAGCAGATTGACCTTCCCCGTTGTTTCGTTGAAGGAATTGTCTTTTTCTCCCTCTCTAGTGTATTTGACTGGTATCGTTGCTGGAAACAGTCACAGACCATGCCCACTGGCCACAGATAGGGAGGGGCCGGTTGAGGATTAGAAACGCTGAGACTGAATTCCAGAACACCATGAGGCCTCTCTTGGGTCTAGAATAAACAAGATTCTACCACCCGGAAGATAAGCTTTTTGGTGGTTCAAGCCCTTCCTTCAGATCTCAGTGTTTCCTTGGCTCTTCTTGTCAGTGTGGTTGGTAGATGACCTGTTTCCCCTGAGAAACTAAGAGGGATTTCAAGGGAGCAGACGTGTGCATGCGTGTGTGCTCCGTCTGGTCTGACTCATTTGCGACCCCATGGACTCCAGGCTCCCTTGTCCATGGGATTTCCCAGGCAAGAATACTGGAGTGGGTTGTCATTCTCTTATCCAGGGGATCTTCCTGACCCAGGGATCGAACCTGAGTCTCTGTGTTGCAGGCATATTCTTTACCAGGGAGCCACCTGGGAAGGCGGCAGGATAAGTTAGGAGTTTGTGATTAGCAGATATTCGCTGCTGCTGCTGCTCAGCCACTTAAAGCGTCTCATACTCTTTGCAACCCCAGCGACCATAGTCCACCAGGCTCCTCTGTCCATGGGATTCTCCAGGCAAGAATACTGGAGTATTCACGAATACTGGGTTGCCACTTCCTTCTCCAGAGGATCTTCCCAACCCAGGGATCTAACCCACGTCTCTTAAGTTTCCTGCATTGGCAGGCAGCTTCTTTACCTAACAAAGGCCGCCTGGGAAGCCCAGATGCTTACTACTATATATAAAATAGATAACCAACAAGGATCTACTGTATAGCGCAGGGAACTCTACTCAATATTTTGTAATAACCTATGAGGAAAAAGAATCTGAAAAAAAAAAAAGGTGTATATGTATGTGTATAACTGAATCACTTTGCTGTTCGCCTGGAGCTAACACAACACTGTAAATCAACTGTCCTCCAGAAAAAAAACAGACAGACACAAGTCTCAGTTTGCAAGTGACCACTCTAGAACCAAACCCACTCTTCTGACTCGTTCTTCTGGAATGTCTTGCCCTTGCTATCCTTTAACCAAACATCCTCAAATCAGTTGGCATGGACTCTAAGCTAATGTGGTTGGGTTCCGTATTGCGTACAGTGTGAAGGTTTTAGGCGGTCAAAATCACCCTTGAAAATCCCTTAATCACCTTGAAAACTAGTCACAGAGTGTGCAGGGTTTGTCCTGTCATATATATAGAAGCTCCCTTCTCTGACCTCCACTTAACAAATTAGCCGTATTAATTGATTCTTTCTGCAAAACATGAAGACATTCATCAACCTCCGAATGCCAAAGGCTAATGGCCTGCTTTCTGCGATACCCACACACTCTGGCTCCTACCAAACTGAGTTGGATGTTTACAAAGAGTCGCTGAGCACTGTTCCCAAACTTGTTTATGCCAGTTGTGCTTTTTATAGTAATTACATAATTTAATGAAATATGATGTAAGTGAGTAGGACAAGCATGAAAAAGGAGAAGAGTACATCCAATGTTTTGGAAAAGGAGTACTTTGATAACACAAAGTTTCCGAAATGAAAGAGTGTGGAGTTAGTCATGGACAAGAACTGTAAAGTATTAGGGAAAGAATAATAACATCTAGGAACTTCCCTGGAGGTCCAGTGGTTAAGAATACATGTTCCGCTGCAGGGGGCACAGGTTTGATCCCTGGCCAGGGGACTAAGATCCCACTGGCTGTGGGGCATAGCCAAAAACAATAAAATAAAATAAAATCTAGGATTTGGCTCTTATACCAACTCATCATGTCTACTCTGGGACGTGGAGATCCTCTGTATTCACCCGTTCCTCCAATTTTGGGGACAGCAGTTGGTCCTGAGACTTTGTTCACTTCTCTTATGAATCTAAGAAGTGTTGATTTTTCCATTTGCTTGGCTTTCTACTCGTTGTTTGAATGGGCTCGCACTTTCCAAGCTCCTCACAAGCCAGAAACTGGAAATCTTCAGTTCCAAGTTCCTGTACATTTTTGCTTTACTTTAAAGAGATAGAAACTGGAATTCACTGATGAGACATTTTAGGTATCTAAGAAAGACCAAAACTCTACACACAGAAAAAAAAGGAAAAGTACTACATCCAATATGAACAGATTGGTGGATTAATCTCTATTTTCAAGTTTTAAGTAAAAATAAAGTGAAGAAGGTACATACCTTCTTACATGTTTTAAATTTCCTGCTTTAATTATGTCTTGATTAGTTGAGTAGCCTTTGTATGTATAAATATCTGACATGCATTATACAGGGCTTCCCAGGTGGCTCAATGATAAAGAACCTGTCTGCCAATGCAGGAGATGTGAGTTTGATACCTGGGTTGGGAAGATTCTCTGGAGAAGGAAATGCCAACTCAGTCCAGGATTATTGCCTGGGAGATCTCATGAATAGAGGAACCTGGCGAGCTGCAGTCCAAGGGACCGAAAAAGAGTGGGATGACTTAAACAAAACAAAAAACTCATTATACAACGTAGACTATGTAAAGAAGTGTACTATGTAAAACTGAGCAGCATCACAAGTACTACTTTATGATGATGATTTTCACTTTGGGCCACACCCATGGCACGCAGGATCTCAGTTCCCTGACCAGGGACTGGACCCATGCCCCTTGCTTTGGAGCGCAGAATCTTAACCACTGGACTGCCAGGGAAGTCCTGCATTATATGTACTATTAAAATTATTTTTCCATCACTCTCTCTTATTTGAATCCATCTGATTTGACTTGTGGGAGAGAAATATAGACTAGTCTAAGACCTGTGTACTCAGAAATTCAGCAAGTCAAGCCCTAACTCTAAATCTGGGTGGATTAACTAGGATAGAGTCACCACATGCCACAGTGGTTCTTGCTACATCAGGATCACTAGGATATGAGGTGCTGGCTTTGTCAAAAGTAAGGTGGAAATGAGCAAGAAAGTTACCGTCAAGTATCAGAGAGGCAGCGTTTCTCTCTAGAACCAGCCTGCTTTAGAACAAATCCTGGTTTTTCCAATACTCAGGGGCAAGCCACTTAAGTTCTCTGTGATCCAGTTTCCCTCCCAGAGGGTAAGCACAAGGATTCCAGGAAGTTAATCAATGTAAAGTGATTATAACAGCGTCTGGCACAGGGTAAACGCCATAGGAGCATTGTTGTTCAGCCGTGTCCGACTCTGCGACCCCATGGATTGCAGCACACCAGGCCTCCCTTGCCCATCACTAACTCCCGGAGCTTGCTCAAACTCATGTCCATCAAGTCAGTGATGCCATCCAACCATCTCATCCTCTGTTGTCCCTTTCTCCTCCTGCCCTCAATCTTTCCCAACATCAGGGGTTTTTCCAATGAGTCAGCTCTTCACATCACGTGGCTAAAGTACTGGAGCTTCAGCTTCAGCATCAGTCCTTTCGGTGAATAGGAGCATTAGCAATTGCTATTACTATTACTGTTCATCATTATCATTTTGCCTCTAATTGGGCATAATCTAACAGGCTCTTATCTTGAAAGTGTAAAATAGGGACAGTTGCTGGTGATCCAGATCCCACACTCAATGCAAAGGGCCCTGGTTCAATCCCCGGTAAGGGAGCTAGATCCCACATAAGACATCCCACACGCCACAATAAAGATGGAAGACCCTGAGGGCAACCAAAAAAAAAAAAAATTTTTTTTTTAAAGTGTAAAATAAACAAACAGTGCATTTCACTTGAAGGCACAGACGTCCACTCACCCTTGAATTAAGAAAGCAGAAAAATTTGAACCCTTGACTCTCTTTGCCAAACCACAGCAAGGCTAAAAATGGGTGTTTCAGGATCAGATTACTTGAGAGTGATATGGGGGTGGGGTTGCCCTCCAGGGAGGAGAAGAATGAATGTTGCTTCAGAATTCCAAAAAAAAAAGTTTATTTATAAAATACTGACAAGTTTGACGGGACATGGGACCTCTTGTGGTATATATTTCAAATCAATTTCTTTGTTACCTTTCATTCAAAAAATAAACCTGCTAACAAGCTATATGACATATATATATATTTTTTTCTTACAGATAAGACACCTGCCATAATGAATACTCTCCCCATAATTTTTATATCTTTTAAATCAAAAAAATAAAGATTTGTGTTGGTTTTTGTTTTTTGAGTCTGTATGTGTAAAAGAAGGTAACACATTTAAATGCTTTTGGTTATTTTTACAGAAACAAAGAGAAGGGGGGGGTGCGTGTCCCAAGAGGGCACCTGTGCTGGGTGGGTGGTTGAGTGGCCGCTGGGTAGTTCCCCACAGAGGCACTGGGGAGCCACTGGTGCCCTCCAGCCCCTCACAAGTGTAGGCACCTTCTGCTGGGCACCAGGTGAGGGAAGCCCCCTCCCAGAGTGGGGCATGGGGGAGCGGAGGGCTCTGGCACCTTTGAAAACTCTGCCCAGGGAAGTGCGGGCAGAGACAGAAGGCCTCCTCTTCCTTCTGAGTCTGGGCAGTGTCAGTCTGGAGACTGGAGGGGAGACGGCCCGGCGCTGCGGACTCCCCGGACCCCCGAAGGAGGGCGCTTCCGGAGCCCAGGGCAGCGTTTTGGTTGGTCGTCTTGGCAGTCTGGGTGCGGAAGGGATGTGAACACAGGAGGCGCGGCCAGGAGGGCAAAGGCCGTGCTAGCGCGCCAGGTGTGAGCTGCCTGGGGCAACACCAGGCTTCCGGAGGGCACGGCGGAGCAGGGCCAGGTGAGGAGCCAGGCGCCGTCCCCAGCTGAGCCCACTCCAGCGGGGGTCAGGGCAACACGGGGGCTGACGTCACCGGCCCAAGAAGCCAAAGGGCAGGCAGGCTCCCCGTGATCCATGGGCAGTGCCCACACACACCTTCAAGCGCGGCCAGGTGTCCGGACAGGGGCCACCACTGCCCCAGCAGATATGTAAACAAGGACAAGGATCAGTCCTCCTGGGAACCTAGAGGTCCACGGCTGGAAGCCGGGCTTCCAGGTGTGGCTGGGGCGGTGGAGGCACCGTTCCAGGTGGGTGGGGATGGACGGAGGGTGGGACTCTCACCGGGGGCCGCCCGCCTTCCGGCTCCTGGAAGAGCCCTGGTTGGCAGTGTCCTCGCCCTGCCCTTTCAGGCAGCAGAGCCCAGCCTCGCCCTATGGGCGAGACTCACGTTGCCTGTGTCTCCCTGGAGGCAGTCGGCCCCTCCGAGGGGGTTGCTGACGCAGGTACGCCGCGCAGTGTGTGTGCATCCGCGCGCATGCGTAAGCCCAGGTGAGCGAGAGCCCAGGTGAGCGTGGGCGCCGCCCCACAGGTGCACGCCTGCGTCAGCGCGGGTGTGGAGGAGCGCATGGGGCGGGGAGGGCGAGCGTCTTAATGCACAAGGTGATCCGCGGAAGGCAAAAAGGATCTGGCCTCCTGTGAACTGTACGCGCGTGTACACACAGCGTTTCTCCCAGTCCCGGCTCCCTCCCCCCAGTCCCTCCCTGGGCTGGGCCAAAAGAGGTTCTTCACGTAAACCAGGAAGGACTTTCTATGGTTCAATACCCAGCAGAGAAACGGATGAGGTGGTTTTAAAGAGAGAGGGAGGGAAGAGCAACTGCCAGATGAGCCTCAGGCCTGTGTCCTCCCTGGGGGGAAAGACCCTGCTTCCCTTTCTAGACCCCCTGAGCTGGGAAGGTGCTGTTTGGACCCCAGAGGTGGGTCAGCCTGTATGTGGAGCCATCTTCCCCCTTTTCCCCATCACGTTTCCTGGGGGTCCCAGTGCCTGGGGAGGAGCCCCCAGCTGGGTGGCATGCCAAGGGCCCCCAGCCCTGCTTCCATTCCAGGCACCCGTGGTGGGGCCGGTGGGGAGGGGACAGCCCTGCAATGTCCTTGGCTTGTTTCTCAGATCGTCCCTGGTTCTCCACGTTGCCCTCAATGGGGCGTGGCCTCCTCCCGGGTTGGGGGTTGGGGGGGCGACTGGGACTGGAGCTCTCCACTGAGGGGTCCCACCCTGGCCACCCCTCTCCCAGAGCAGCCTGGGTGTGGGCCCCTTTGCAGGGCTCCAGGGTGGGGTGGGGTGGGCACCCAGGTAATTTGCTGGAAAGGCTCCTTCTTAAACCCCTGTATCTGGAAGCTCTGAGCTGATGGGAAGACCCAGGGCACCAGAAGTAGCTTTTTAAAGAACATTCCTCTAGGCAACTTGCGCGCGCGTGTGTGAAAACTCTGCCTCCCATCAGCTATAGTTGTCCCGTGGTCCCATCTGACCCGCTCCTCCTGGAGGCCTAGCTGTGCACCCCAGGAGCTCGTGTCCAGTTTGGAGGAGGACCTTGCTCTGAGCCTTGGCAGGCTGAGCCGAGTCTGGAAGACGTTTCTGAGGGTTGGGGTGGCCTCTGCCTTTGTAAACCAGGTGCTGGGAGCTCCAGCCTCTGCACGAGGGACTTGGCCCGCCCCCTTGGGCTCCTGTGCCCCTGCACTGAAGCGCCAGGGGTCTTAGACACGAAGAACAGTGGGTTGGGAACGAGGGACACAGATCTGAAAGTGAGTGCCCTGCTGGCTAGGAGGACCCAAGGGGATTTCACCTGGAGGGGATCCCTGGACCCTTTTCCTTGCGAGTGCATGGTGTGTCTGTGTAGGGTGCGGTGGTGGTGGTGGTGTGTGTGTGTGTGTGTGTGTAAAGGTGTCATGCCTCACCCCAGCCTAGCCTGCAGTCCCTTCTATTGTCTCTGTAGCCCCTTTTTCTGTCTTCCTTTAAGAAGGTGGGAGGGGGGGCAGATGGTACCTGAATTAGAAGAAAGTCCAAGCGTCCTTCTTCCAGTCCCAACGGCCTGCCCCACGCTCCGTTATTCCAGGGATGCTGGGCCGGCGGCCCCACTGTTCCCTAGTCCATCTCTCTGAGTTTGCGCTCGGGAGGGGCGGGGATAAGTGAATTCAAGTAAAGGAATGGCTCGGTTCAGTGGGTGGGAGTGAGGACCATTCCCCCAGCCCCAAGGACCCTCCTCTTCCTTGTATTCACAACAGAAAGGTCAGTTAGGAGCAAGGAGCTGGGTAGGCAAAGTCTCAGCCTTGAGCTGGTTTCATTTTCCTAAATAAACCAGATGCTTGGTGGGGACTCTGAGCCCGGCGGAGGCGGGGGGAGGCTGTGGAGAAGCCAGGCTGCAGGGGGCGGGGGGAGGGGCGCCTGCCCCCACCCGGCATGCCCATCCGGGCACCAGCTAGCACTGGGCCCAGAGCTGCAGCACATGGGGAAGGGAGGAGCCGGCTGGACTACCAGAAGCTTCCTGGCCCCGGTCACGCCCACCTGATGGCCCTCCAGTCCTTGCCGGCCCTCCAGTCCTTGCCTTCCCTCCCTCCTTCCCTCCTTCTGCCTCCATCGGCCTAAACTCACTGGTGTCCACCGCAGCCGACCCCGCCCCCCCAACTCCCGCTCAGCCCCTTGAAGCTGCAGCAAACCCCACAATCTCGAGGCCACACACGTCCCCTCATGGTTTTTCTCCATGCTTCTCCACACTGGCTTTGCTGGCCCTGGAATCTCTGGAAAAATAAACTCAGGAGGTGAAAAGTTGACTTGGTTTCTCGGTGTTTTTGTTTTCTGGCAGGCGGTGCGGGGAGGGGTGGAAAGGAGCTGGGTGCCGTGTTTTCTTTTTCCTCTTCCGCCGGGAGGACGACATCAAACATCAAACGAACGATGAAAACCCTGCAATGGGGGCCCGGGAGCCCGGGGCGAGGCTGCTGGGGGGGCGGTAGAGGGTGCTCTGCTGGCTTGGGGGGTTCGGGGGGTTCTGGGGCGTTGGGGTCCGACTGGCCTTGGGCCGGAAGAGGCTGCCCGGCTGGGCGCTGCTGCTGTTGGAGAGGGTGGCGTGGTCCGGCTCGCCCGGGTCGCTCTCCGTGTAGCTGTAGGCCTGGGCCCGAGAGATGCCCTTCTGCTGGCGACGCCAGGAGTTGTAATAGGTGGGGTCACTGATGTAGTGGTTGACGAAAGAGTGGGCCTTCTGGTGGCTCGCGTCAACCTCGTACTCGCTGTCGCTTCCCTGGGAGGGCAGAGAACCGATGGGGTGTCAGCGACCCCGGGGACGGGGTCAGGGCTGGGAGGCACAGAGCACTCTGGGCCGAAGCTTCTCTCAGCCTCCTCCGTGCCCTGCGCCGTGGGCATCTCAGCCCCGAGTCTGCCACGGGGGTGAAAGGCATTCAGAACACGTGATGGGTAGGAAGTGTCTCCCCCAGAGCTGGCACAGAGCCTGCGGACGCCGATGTGACCCAGAAGACCCAAGTTCTAAGCTTTTGAAAAAAATCAAAGTGAGGGATGGGATGCGGGGTGGGAGGGAGGCTCAAGAAGGAGGGAATATATATATATATATATATGTTATATATGTATATATACAATATATGTATATATTAATACTTATAGTTGATTCATGCTGTACAGCAGCAACCACCACAGCACTGTAAAGCAGTTATACTCCAATTGAAAAATAAATTTCGATTATAAAAGAAAAAGAGCTCCATGAATCAGTAAAAAAAAAAAAAAGAAAAAAAAATCAAGGTGAAATTCACACACCGCTGTCAAGGGTCTGATTCACCGGCATTTGGTACATGCACACTGCCGGGCAACCATCGCTTCTTTTCATTTCAAAACATTTCCGTCATGACCCCAGAGTAAAACCCAGTGCCCACTAAACAGTCTCTCCCCACTTCCTCCTCCCCAACCTCCTCCCCCCATCCCCACCCCTGGCAGCCACCCATCTACTCTCGTCCCCTCGGACTGACCCATTCTGGATGTTGCATAAAAATGGAATCACACCGTATGCAGCTTTTGTGTCTGAGCTTCTTTCGTTTAGTATGGTGTTTTCCGAGGTTGCATGCATCATGGTTCTTTCCTTTCTGATGCTTTGTTATCTTTGCTGACCCTGGAGGGACTACCCCTCCCAAGACTAGACAGGTCTCAGAGAGCAAGCAGCTTTTTATACCCAGAGCCCCTGCCTGCATCGCCTCCTCTGATGGGCGCTTACACGCTGACTTGGACCCACTATTCCCTGCCTCCAATCACCGCAGGGTCAGGTACCAGACAACTAGGGGCAGCCCCTACCCTCCAGGGTCCCCTGAATTCATTCAAACTCTGCTAAGCCTGCTTGCCTTGCCTCTGGGAACCTGAATAAAGGGTGCAGGGTGAGTTTTCCTGTTTCCTTCCTGCTCCATCCGCCTCCTCACCAAGCCTGGTACCTCCTCATGTGGCTCCACGTGGCCTGCTGTGCCCCCTCTTCTGGGGATCTGCGAATAATAAGCTATCTTTCCACTAGCAGTCATCTCCTGATCTGCTGGCCTCATCAAACCTGAAGAATAACCAACCGACATTTAAAAATAGAGGTTCAGGGACCTCCCTGGTGGTCCAATGGTTAAGAATCCACCTTGCAATGCAGGGGATGCGGGTTTGATCCCTGGTTGGGAAACTAAGACTCTCCATGCCACGGAGAAAGTAGACCTGAGCACTCTGGAGCCTGGACACCACACTACCGAGCTGGCACACCCCAACTGGAGAGTCCGTGCTGCAACAGAAGCCCCCGTGCGCTGCAACCGAGACCCGACGCAACCAGATGGATAAATAAAAACAAATCTCTAGGACAGTAAATAAAGCAGAGGCCCACGCATGATACCCTGAGTTCCAGTCCCGATCCAGCCTCTGACTTACTGTGTGACTGGGGACAAAGCCAGGACCAGATTGGAAGGCCTTCAGAGGCTCCTGGCGCTGAACAAAATGCTGATGCTCACCCACGTGTGATCCAAAATAAAAGCCACACTCAGTTATAAAAGAAGCACGAGAAAGATTATCAACAGAAGTTCTGAATTTTCACACGGTGATGACCCTGAAGCTCGGGGGGAGAAATAAAAAAAATTAAATTATCCTTAATACGGTTGATATTCTGGGGTCCTTGGCCCGTGCTCTAGCTGGCTTTTGGGAAAATCGGTGCAAGAGAAGAGTCCATCTGGTTTGTAAAGTAACATTCGACTCTGAATCGTGGAGCTAAAAATATCATGCATCTCTTCCCCACCCCCAGCTCCCAGCGATGTTTTGAGAACTAAAAAGACAGCAGATGGAAAGGCCTTTAGAACTCTCTGGAAGGGATGCACTGGTTTTAGTGAATAGTACATGCTCAACAAATATCATTCTAGAAGACCAAGCTCGAGTTGCCTCATCTCTGCCCAGTGAATACATGCTTAGAGGCAGTAAATTTATTTTATCAACCGGAGTGAAATACACATTGGCAAAACCCTGCAGTCCAGTGAGCCCAGTATAAACAAGTCCAGGGTAATCATCTGTGTCTTGCTCTATAGGCAAGGAAAATGGAGCGCTTCCCTGGTGGTTTGGTGATTGAGAACCCATCTTACAATGGAAGGGACACCGGTTCGATCCCTGGTCTGGGAAGATTCCACATGTCCCGGAGCAGCTAAGCCCGTGAACCACAACCACTGAAGCCTGAGCACGCCTAGATCCCCTGCCCCACAACGCGAGAAGCCACTGCAGTGGGGAGCCCGCGCACGGCAACTACCCACCGCAGCCAAAAACTCAGCCCAGAAATCTTAGAAAAGGAAAAAAAAGAAAACGGAGCGTTGCCCTTGCCCAAAGGTTCTGAGCTATGTGTGGGAAAGGTAGTGTGCACCTGTTTTCAGGAACTCAAAGCCCTTTGCGGCATCTAAGCCTTCAAGGGAAACGGGTACAAAGCACAGAACTAAAATGACACCAACTCTGGAGCAGGCTCGCTGCCAGACAGGAGGAAACGCTGAGTTGCGTTCTCGTCTTTAAATTTCACACCTCTGTGCTGCAGCTACGATGATGCTACTACCTGAGTGCTGTTGAGAGAGTGATGGTTTTGCCCAAGGAAAGGATGAGCTGGACCTGAGCACGGATTGGCCTCATTTTCCGAAACCTACACATGCTCTGAACTCCAGAACTCCTGAACTCCTGCCTGGAGGTCACAAGACGGGAAGGGGAACTCCTCTGTCCTCGAAGGGGATGTTAAATGCTCCCAGACTGATCTGCTGATTCATGTGCTCTGGCTCTTCTCCTCCCTCCCCCTCCCCAGCCCCCACAGCACTCCCGCCACCCCAGCAGGCACTCCCAGGACCCCCATCATCTTGGCAGGCAGGGCCGGCCGCCCACGACAATGGAGAGTCCCTCACCCGTTCTCCCCGTGATGCAGAGCAGCACAATACAAGTGCTTTCTTTGCCGACAGCCCAGCTGCCAGCCCAGGAGCGAACAAAGGGGCTGCAGAGGCCGCAGGGATCCGTATGCCAAGGGCAGGCAAGGGGGCCGGGGGTGGGCTCCTGAAGCCCAGGGCTGCAGTGAGGCCAGCCCAGGGGCAGGAGGTCTGAGCCAGACGTGGAGGATACAGGAGGCTGGGGGGGCTGTGAGCCCTGGGGTCCAGGCACAGTGAGGGTCTTTGAGTCTGGGGATCAAGAGAGGGGCCCCACGGTTTTCCCTACAGGTCAGCTCCCTCTTGGAGGGCACCCAGCGACCGGCTGGAGTGACTGCTAGATGTTCTAGAACTTCAGCCAGCCCCAGGCCCCAGCCTTGGAGATGCATCCCCAAATCACTGTGGGTCTGGAGTGAATGAGTCTCCAGGCTGGGGGGGTGGGGGGACAGAAGCACCACCTGATTCTGTCCCTTCCCAGCTGGGTAAGTGTGGACCTATCCTCTCTCGGCCTCAGTATCCTGGTCAGTACAATGGGTGGATCCTGACGTTCACAGGATGAACTCAACTAATATATGCAAGAACAGTCTAAAGGTATCATTAGGGGAAAAGTAAAAGGGGTCTGTTGACATGGGGCCTAAAGCCCCTCTGGGAAGGATCACAGGGGCACGGGATAGGGGAGACTGACTCACATTTTTAATTAAATTTATTTTTGCCGCACCATGCAGCTTGCGGAATCTTAGTTCTCTGACCAGGGACTGAACTCACACCACAGACTTACCACTAGACCGCCAGGGAAGTCCCAAGGGGAGGCTGACCAGTGCTCAGACAGCCCGGGAAGGAGAATGCTTGGTTCCTGCCTACCCACAACCCCACTGCCACCCCCAGGATGAAGCTGTGACCAGCAGGGTGGGGAAGGGGCCTCTCTGGCCCTCCTGGGGGCCCAAACCAAAGCCCATTCGTCCAAATCATCTCCTGCCCTCTGTTAAGCACCTACTGTGTGCCACTGGACTGGGACAGCAAAGCCGGTGGAGGAGGGGTGTGGCGGGGGGCGGGCGCAGGGGGCGCGGCTAGAGTCTGGCCCGCCCCTCCCCCAGCTCCCCAACACTGCAGGAGGGGGTCTCTGCACGCACTCCCCTCTGTCTCCACCTCCGAGAACATCTGTTTCTTTTCTGGATGGGGGTGGGGTAAGAAGAGAAGAAAGAAAGCGAGGGGGGGACCAGGGGCTCCCAATCCTGCTTTCAACTCTCGCCCGGCCCTCGGTAATTGAATGCAGCTTCCCAGTCGCCGGCCCAGCACAAAGGGGGCCTTTCATTGCCAGTCCCTGGCTGCCAGGCAATCAGGCCACCGCTTCAGCTCCCAGGCCTCTTAACAGCAGCTCAAAGCCACTCCATCAGCAATTACCGGGCCCGGGGAAGGGGGAGAGGGCATCCAGGCTCAGAGCGAGTGAGGTGGGGACCTGAGGGAGGGAGGACCCCGAGAAAGGACCGAGACAAAAGAGAGGGAGCAAAGGAAGGCCTTTCTCTTTTCTGTCTCTTTCTGGAAGCAGGGACAGTGGTATCAGATCAGCAGGAGACAGGCAAGCGCTGTCCTGGGCTCGGGGACCAGGCAGAGAGCCCTTGGGGGTGTGTGTGTGCACTCAGCTCTGTCCGACTCTCTGTGACCCCCTGGACTGCAGCCCGCCAGGCTCCTCTGTCCACGGGACTCTCCAGGCAAGAGTGCTGGAGTGGGTCGCCATGCCCTCTTCCATGGGATCTTCCTGGCCTGGGACAGAACCCTCATTTCCTTGAGTCCCCTGCATTGTCAGGCGGCTTCTTTACTAACTGCGCCACTGGGGAATCCACCTGGGAGCCCTTATCCTGTTGAATCTCAAGAAGCCTGGTGGGAAAGTGTTGCCCCAGGTGAGCTCTCACCCTGGGCAGCTCCTTTGGAGACTGGCAGCTGGAGCCCCGCCCCAACCCGTGGTCCAGGTTCCCCCTGGAGGACATTTTCCTCCAGGGTTCTTGGGCTCCTTACCCCTCCCAGGTGCTACAGAGGGCCCAACCTGTGCGTGGCCACTAACTCCATCCAGGCCTCCCCCAGGGGTCATGGGTTAAGAAGTGCCATTCTTAAACAATCCTTAGAGCCACGCCTGGCTAACTCTTCGGATTGGGTGCTCAATAAACAGTATATACAATCTAACAAGTCCTATGTATTGATAACAAAGAAGCTAAGCGCCGAAGAATTGATGCTTTTGAACTGTGGTGTTGGAGAAGACTCTTGAGAGTCCCTTGGACTGCAAGGAGATCGACCAGTCCATCTTAAAAGAAACTAGTCCTGAATATTCACTGGAAGGATTGATGCTGAAGCTAAAACTCCAATACTTTGGCCATCTGATGTGAAGAGCTGACTCATTTGAAAAGACCCTGATGCTGGGAAAGATCGCAGGTGGGAGAAGAAGGGGACGACAGAGGATGAGATGGTTGGATGGCATCACCGACTCAATGGACATGAGTTTGGGTAAACTCTGGGAGTTGCTGATGGACAGGGAGGCCTGGTGTGCTGCAGTCCATGGGGTTGCAAAGAGTCGGACACGACTGAGTGACGGAACTGAACGGAACTGATTGATAATTCCTTTTTCTTTTAGGCTCAATTTCATGATAATGAGCTTACAGGGCTGACCCAGGACATCACAGAGAACTGAGTACCAATTAAGAGAGGCTTGCCATCGCCTTGGAATTTCTCTCCATTGAGATTTATTTGTGTGCTAACTATGTGATTTTTCTACCCATCGTGGGCTCTGACTTTGAAATGAAGCTGGACCGTGGCCATACTTCGTTTTTAGAAGTTCCATCACATAAGTCTCAGCCTTTGTGGGTCCCCCTGCCGGGGAACCTCCTTCTCCTAGAGCCCTGGAGACATGGCCCCCAGCCCCACCCCGTGCCTTCTGGAGGGAAACCGGCCCTTCCCTCCTCCGGCCTCCACTCACAGCCCCGTTCTGGCCTTTCCCACATGGCAGCATGTGTGTTTGTTTATAAGAAGCCTTGACTTTGTGCTTATTCCCCTATCACAGGGAAATGGCTGGGCAGCTAGAAATGGAAGAATCCAGTTCCGGAGGGTGACTTTTGGGTGGTCTGACTTAGAGTTCCAACCAGGTGCCACGGGGCCTGGGGGCAGGGACTTTAGGAAGACAGCTGGCCCAAGGGGTCGGGGGTTGGCTGCTGACCCTGAGGGAGGTTCCCCGGGCAGGACTAACAGGGCCTCTCCCGTGAGCCCGGAGCTAGAAGTTGTGAGGCTGCGCGCTGCGCGTTCTGGACACTAATGTGCAGTCCAGCTGCTTCTCACGGGGGCGAGCGAGCAGCACAGGGAGTTATTTATGGAGCGCGCTGGCATCTGCAGAGATGAAAGGGCCCAGGCGGACCCTGGGAGGTTGGGCCACCAGTCCCCCGCATCCCCCCACCCCAGGGCACTGGTATGCAGAGCATCACTCAGTGGACATCCGAGGGCGGCCAGCTGCTCTGACTCCCATCTGCCCCCGACTCCAGCCCACAGGGAGCCGGGACCCTGAGTTTGCACATTCGGACCTGAGTCAACTCGCGTAAGCTCTCTGACCCCAGTTTTCCCATTCGTACAAAGATGCCACTGAGGCCGGCCTCGGAGGGTCGGTGTGAAGCTACCCTGTGGTGAGGCACGTGGGTAGCCCACAAGGGGCGCAGCTGTTGTGATCAGTGCCACTTTGAAGGGCCTCTTTGAATGTCTGAGATCTGATGCTGGTTGAAAAGGAAAGCTTACAACCACAAATCTTTGTTTCTCTATCCTGCTAACCATACTTGGTCTTGAGTCTATTCAGCCTGATGACCTTCTCCAATGACTCTTTCATGGTTTCAACAGACACGCACAGAGTGACCGCCTCCCAGTGACGTGCAGGACACTGGGGATATAGCGTGAACAAAACTGTCACGGTCCCTGCCCTCAGGGAACTCGTGCTGGCGGTTTAGTTGCTCAGTCGTGTCCAACTCTTCTGACCCCGTGGACTGTAGCCGGCCAGGCTCCTCTGTCCGTGGGATTTCCCAGGCAAGAATCCTGGAGTGGGTTGCCATTTCCTTCTCCAGAGGATCTTCCGGACCCAGGGACTGAATTCGGGTCTCCTGCCCTCAGGGAGCTTAGCTTTCAGAGTACATAAGCCTGGGGATCCCTGGTGGCCCAGGGTTAGGACTCTGTGCTTCCACTGCAGCAGGCACCGGTTCAATTCCTGGTCGGGGAACTAAGACCCCACATGCTGCGAGCTGCAGCTCCCCCCCAAAAAGAAGAAGGACAGAGTACATAAACCCAAGTCAACTGAATCCAGCCCCAAATCAAACCCCGAACTATCCCAAAGGCTGCACGCAGAGCTCCAAGCCTGGGCTGTGGTCCTCAGATCTGGCATTCTGGAACCAGAAAGCCTCCTCTCTAGGGTGTGTGCTCCCGGAGAGGGCCGGGGGCGGGGTAGTGACTGGTCCCAGTTTGCTATGGAAACAGTGTTCAAGTGAAGGGCTTGTTCTGAATAAATGAGACCAATAGCTATAAGGAGGATTCTGGGTGCTCTGTCCATCCTGGGGTGACTTCTGAAGTGGGGTGCTCCCGGGATGGGAATTCTTCTCCCAGCAACTTCTTCAAGGCTGGGAGGCCCTGGCATGGCCTCAGGGGTCAGCTCTGCATCCCATGTGGGTGTCCCCCAGACTCATGCAGGGTGCTCACAGAGAGCTCCCGGGACTAGGGCAGTCCCTTGTGGACTCAGAGGGGTTACTCTCTGAAAGGTTGGCGCTCAGCTGATGAGCGTGGATCACAATGCCCTCTGCAGAAGGTCAGGGGGGCTGAGCAGAGTCAACAGGGAGCCTCTTCTGCCGGCCACCACGATGCCCTCTCCACAGACAGGAAGGGGCTCAGGAAGCCCTTGGTGACCGCCCCACTGACACGGGGAATCCCTTTAATTTTGTTTTTTGGCTGCGTTGTGAAGCATGTGTGATGTTAGCTTGCTGACCAGGGATTGAACCTGTGCCCCCTGCATTGGAAGCCTAGAGTCTTAACCACTGGACCACCAGGGAAGTCTCCCTTTACTTTTTTGACTTTTACCTTGGGTACCAACAAGCCAAAGGCTCACCACCATCTTTGGAGAGAAAGAAGGAAAAGTGCTTCAGGAAGCACGGCCGTTTAAGTCCCAGTACGGGCGTGGCAGCAAACAGTTAACTACTCACAACGAGATGCCATAACCTGGATCACGTGGGTCCCCATGTAAACCAGGCTAAGCTGCATCTTGGCCCCTGCCAGCTCTGGGCTGTGGTGTCAGCTCCAGCCTTACCGGCTCTGCCAAGCCCGATGGTAACCCTGGAGCTGAACAAAACAGCAGTGAGCAAGAGAGAGGCCTTTGGTCTACGGGGCCGTGACTGGACCCCAGGCTGGCTGGCACCTCCGGCCCGGCCAGCAGCCCCACTTCCTGCTGGCCTCTATCCCTTCTCACCCTCTCCCAGGACCGGACAGGAAGGTCCAGGGCATGGGACACCGTGGCCTTTTGCGGCCCCTTCCTTGGCAACCAGCAGGCTTGGCCAAGGCCAGGAGGGCTAGGGCGAGAGGCTGTAACATCACTCGGCTGGAATGCACCAGACACCCTCTCCCCAAAGCTTGGGGCAGAGTGTCCACGCATGACCCCGCCTGCCCACCCAATGGCAGCCTCTCTAAAGCTCCATGTCTCCCAAAGGCACCGCCGCCTTCTCAGTATTAAGAGCTGACATTCATTGAACATAACCTCAGCAAATCCTCCCCTCTGTCCCACGAGCCCATTCTGCAGTGAGAGAAACTGAGGCTTCAAGATATTACTCAGTACACCCATGAGACCCTTGACTCCTGGGCAGCAGAGCCAGGACGCAACTCAGGTCTAAAGCTCCAAAGCTTAATGCCTTAGTGGTATGCACTGCTTCCCAACCTTGGGGGCCCAGCCCCCCACTTCTGGAGCTCATTCTGACCCTGATTAGCTAGGTTCAGCTGTCCTCCGGCTCCGGCCGAGCAGGGCTCCAGTGTCTGCATCCCTCTCCTTGTCTTCGAGGAGAGACGGGCCAGGACAACCGGGGACAGAGCATGTCGGGGGGCTCCTGCTAGACTTTTGCT